>NC_136421.1:316412245-317654745 GCF_052625555.1 Lactuca saligna
CCACTTCAAAGTCTCTATGTTTTTCATATGTATCGTTGTGGGTGTCATAGTGAGAAGTACTCTATTAGACGTGACCAATACAAGAGTTGATAATATTTATTAATACACAATCAATAAGTGTCTACTTGCTATTAAGCATGATGCTATATGATCATGTGTTATTAGAAAATATCATTACACGAACATATAAATCTTTCATTATGTTCTTTAACCTAACTACCACCTAACCTCCAAACATTACCCGGTAACAACCATAAAATTACACACATCTATCAAGAGTGAAAAGTAAACTTTGAATGACAATTTAAATAGATAATCACCCTTCACTTGTTTCCATATAAATTATCATTCAGGGTTCACTTTTCACATTTTATAGATGTGTGTTAGCGAATGATTGTTAACATGTAAGGTATGAATGTTGGTTGGTAGTTAGGTTAAACAACATAAGAAGAACACCAACATTAGAGGAATGCTAACTAACTTCATCTCACCATCATACCCACAACAATGCATAGGAAGAACATAGAGAGTTTGAGTGGTCAGGAAACAATAGAGGAGTACTTAGGCCACCAATATTTTGGTTATTATGTAATTTATAAAAGATTTGTTAATAATAATATCCATTAATTTCATGGTAATTTTCAAAAAAATCCCAATATTTTGGTTATTATGTAATTTTTGGAAAAGTCCCAAAATTTTGAGCAAACTAACGAAAAAGGACAGAATACCGGCAAAATCTGCGAAACCGGCCGAAAAGGGTTTTTTCGAAGTTTTAACCGGTATTCTATGCTTTTCTGTAAATAAAATTTATTTTGGGACTTTTTCATAAATTGGATTAAAATTTTGGGACTTTTCTGGAGATTTCCCTATATATATATATATATATATATATATATATATATATATATATATGAAATTAAAAACTACCACATTTCATGAAGTTGCCGATTTAGATGCCATTCCTTGTCTCTATTGCTGCAGTGAATTTTATTACATATTAATCTTTAGAAAACCTTTGGAGGTTCAATCCCATTATGTATCTCTGTTAATTAGTTAATCTGGAATATTATATATATATATATATATATATATATATATATATATATATATATATATATATATATATATATATAAATATATATTGATGGGGGGGAGGTTCAAGGTATTGTATCTCTGTTAATTAGTTAATCTTGCACTGTTAGCAATAGTCATAGATGTTAGACAAGGTTTCTAGACAAGTTACAATGAACTGTTCTTCAAGGTACACGAGACAGTATGTTTGTTATCTTTTAATTTTTTTTCAAGGCGAGTCCAAAGTTCTTGAGAGGAGGAAACCGCGAAGGAGGTAATGGGATGTCAGGGTTTGTGGTCAGATACCATAAAGATTAATATTCAACTGTGAATTATCTTATTCCAAAGTAGGAGTACTTATCTATCAAATATATAATGACTAAAGAGATAATACAAATCTACCAAATAATGATAACTGATAATAATACGAAAAAGGAAAAAAAAAGACCCCCAAAAACTAACATATATGTTAGATCAGTTTGCATCATCACTATGTGATCCATGATTACTATTCTTTGAATACACTGCCATCCAGCCAAAGTGTAAATAGATGGCTCTGACCACAAAGTTACTCCTTCACATTCACCAAACAGCACCTGTCGACCCAGAATGTTTTGGATATTGACAGTTAAGAAGTCCATTTTGTTTATACATGCTACAAGTATGTATGCAGACACTTGCCACGAACTCCTTGTAAAATTATAAGTCATAGTGTTTTTTTGAAGCTGTGCTTGCTTACAGGTCTTCTGTCATTGAAAACCATATGCTAGGTTGGGCTATTTAGATTGAAAACCAGCCACCTCTCCAAGTTCTTCCACTTCTTTGGCCAAAACTTCTACCTTATCAACTATTTCCATTAATAGAAACAAGAAGTTTGCTATGGCAAGAGATTCGACATTTGCAATCCCTCGTAGTTTATGTGAAGTTGAAAGTAGATTGAGCTCTAGTTTAATGGACTCCAACTTTAGGACTTTTGTTTGGCATCTTTTCATATTCCTGATACTTTCTCCTAGCTCTCGCATGGTTAATCCAAGTGATAACCCTACACTTTTGCATGGCTCCTTGAGTGCATGTTGTAATGGTGTTGAGGGCTGTGTACAAAAAATTAACTATGTTAAGCCACTTAACTCAATAATTGAAATCTTATGATAGGAACACGTGTACAAACCTGTAATGGTGATCCAAGACACTCTTTCATTGACAGAATGATGGAAGCAAGTTCCCTAATAAGCTCTCCTATCTGTAAGTATTTCTCCCAGGGATAATAGAAACCAAATTTTCCATGCCAGGGTTCCCACCTTGCAAAATTTGCCTAAAAATCAAACAGGATGTGAATATTTCTTTTTTTATCAACAAAAGTCAAAGAGCATACTCATCTCATCTTATAAAAGGTAAATATATGTAAATGCTCTAGAAGGTTGACATTTTTTACAACCAAGGTATATTCATAGGCGAGAAAAAAAAATTTAAGATGTTTTTACACAGTTAAAGAAATTGGTGTTTGATATGATATCTAGATCTGTATAAACCTTGGCTTTCTTTGGTTAAGTCATACAATATATATATATATATATATATATATATATATATATATATATATATATATTCCATCATTACACCCTTGAAGTATATAAAATACATACAAATCAGCAGCATAGACTTACAAGTAGATCACCCGATCAGCAAAACACATGGATACAATTCTGAGAAATGACTTATGTATTTTTTTTTAGAAATATAGCTTATTGTATCTATGTTCACATTGATTTTTATACAATTTGTATTTGCTTTCAAGTTGTAGTTGACATTTATGATTGCTAACTTTGAACTTTGAAGTTTATTCTTTCAAATTAATTTTCCAGTCTTTTTTTGGTTTAGTAATAGAATTAAACAAGTAGACAGGATTGTTTAGTATCTGTAAGCATAATTTGTTTTTGAATATTCTTAGGTCAAGTGCAATGTGAACATGGACCACTAACTAGCAAGAGATATTACCAGTGATTCTTCACTTGATTTTGAGTGCAACACTGACTTGCAACCACTGACATTAATGCTTGGCATGCTTTCTTTCTCACTGACTACACCCAAGTACGCTTTCATGCAATCTACAATTCATCATTCAAATGTTTTCAGATAATGATACTAAAAAAAAAACATTATAACCACTTTTCAACTACCTTCAATGCAGCAAGCCAGTTTGTCAAAGTTGGAGGATGCGACGCGATGAAGTTCATCACTAGCCCACATTGGGAAAATGAGTAAACTGATGAATATACACACAGCAAAACCCATACCAATTGTTGACAAACGCTCACGGGCTAATTCAAGAATTTTATCAGCACGCAAACCAGATACTGCTACCAGATTGAAGGTGAGAATGAAGATCATCACCCCATAATCATATCTCCTTTTTATACTTGGAATCAATCTACAGTATGTTGCCACAGCACCTACACGTTTAAAATTGGTTCTTAACAAACATACTTAATGACAATATTGCTATATATCTTATGTATGTATGTTTGCTTACCAAAAATAAAGACTGAAGCACCAACCACCACTGCATTTCCTATCTTTCCTAAATCATCTGCCATAATTGCTGCCAAGCACCCTAATCCACCTCCAAGTACAGTTCCAACTCCACGGAGCAAGCCTTTGCTTAATGTGGCACCTGTCATACATATATCAGTTGTAAAAAATACTTGTTTCTAGAGATGAAAGATTAAGCACTCTAGAACTAAAATACGAGTACTTCTAACTTGAAAAAAATTGAAGACAAACCTGCATAGAACTCAAAGACAACCACAACAGTCATGATGGCCCACATGGCATTTTCCCCAACTTGGTTAAAAAGTGGATCAAGGAGGTAGAGAAGTGAAACCAAAACCAAGGCAATCCCTACCTTGATGCTATGAATGACTTTTTGCGTATGTTGTTCATCATGTTTCTCTATAAGAGAAGATAGCTTAACAAGGAAAGAGGATTTCTTTTGTTTCTTGTAGTTGTGAGAAGTTTCATTTTCGTTGGAAATGTCAATTGTGGTGCTCATGGTTTAGTTGTTTCTTTCCCAACTCTTTTATTTTCATGTAATTTGATTTGTGGGGATGCAAGTGCAACTTATATACAAGGCCCTTCCATTAGATATGAAACATGGGTAAGTGCCAAAACTTGACATCTGTCTCTCTTGACAATTCTCCCATTTTGTCCAATCACAGTTCATGAAAATATATGGTGCATATCAGTAAGTGGATTCATTTGTGAACTTGGTGGAACTTGCTTGTCCTTTCTCCTTTTATCCTTTCGTCTTATGGGGAATGGTCTTTTCATAACACACTACTGCAATATATGCCTGTTATTTCTCAAGTGCTCTATGCTAATTTCCCAAATTTGATTTGAAAAAATATTGATTAGGGAGAAAGATAATATTATCAAGTGATTCAGAAAGGACAAATATGAACATTTCAGTTTCTTGACTGGTCAATGTTGTAATTCTTAGAAAATGACACCACATAAACTATAGTGCAGCATATAGAATTTTCCCACTATCAGTTGTCTGTAGTCTGTACAGTAACATAGATTTTTTTTTTCCCTGAATGTTAATACATGGTTACCAACATGTGTAGCACTTAAGGTAAAATATCATATTACAATACAGCATGTTGAATTTACGTAAAGATTCAGTAATTTGTCAATATACTGTAGTGAAAATTGATTGAAACCTGTTTTTAATTGCTTAACTTAATGCAGCAAATGGAATCCAAGTTGCTTAGCATTTCATTTCAGTGCACTAAAATGCAAGAATGCATTATGGTCGCCTCATCACATTACTGTCTGAAAGGTGCATGAAGTTGAAATTGCATTTTGATGTCAAGGTAAAACAGTCTTTAAGATTCTTTTAATTCAATTTTAGTACTACATTTGTTTAAGTTACCTTATGGCTTATGTGTCCCTATTAGATGCAAAAAGGCTTACGTCTGTTTTCGGTACTTTTAGGAGAAATTTGCCTAATAGTTTTGTAGGATTCATATATTTTCTGATCAGGTCGTATGATAATTAATGCAATCCACACGCCTCCCTTTTTGTAATTAGAAAAACATTTTGTGCCCACAAATTAGTTATATTTTAAGACAAGTATATTGTCTTAATGAGGATTACCAACAACAGTGAGTCATCTGAGATTAATATATAATATAATGATCCTGTTCTCTAGTGCTGCTGACATATAATAGATTTAGTGCTCAAAAAGCTAATTAATGGGGATTTTGCTTTATATTTTTTAAATTTTACACGTTTGTAGTACCACATTCCGTACCTTTCATGGTAGCTACTTGTTTCGGACATGAAGAAAGTAATGAGAACAATAAACTATTTTATGATTTCAAAGATTACAGTGTTTACTAAATAAGTATAATTTATGCTTAAGTGGGAAGGGCTTTAAGGATTTCTGTTTTTACAAGTTTGCACTCTTTTAAAACCTTCATATGCTTGTCACTTTTCCTTTATCTTGAGTTATGGCAAATTACAGAAATCCCAATGAAATAAATATATTGCTTGTTTAGAATGCAAAATGCATGCTATCTCCTGATTACACTACATTGAGTTTTATCAGATACATTTGTACCAATGAAGTATAATCTAATCTTCATGGACTCTTAAAATATCTATGCTGCAGCAATAACAATATGATGCTGAGATTGATGTCATGTTGCTAAATAACAAATATCACAAAATGTTTTGTGTAGGGTGAAACTGCTTATACAGCGAGACAAATAAAATTATTATCCGAAACTAGACACTAATCTATTCCAGGGTTACAAAGACGGATGTTTAAACGTGGCATCACAAAGCAAATTGAAGGGTAAGCACACGTTTTTGGCTTATATATATATATATATATATATATATATATATATATATATATATATATATATATATATATATATATATATATATATTAATGATGCAGTTGTACCGAAATCTGGACCCATCATAGATGGAGACATGCACCATGCATCATAGTAATATTGAAAAAGGTTTAATGCAAATAACTCTCTACGCGATTTAAACACGGCCACTACTTCAATTAGAAAATTATTAACAAGAGTAAGAGAAAGCCAAACCTGTTTCTCTCACTCCCGTTCATAATTCATAGTCATGCTTTGACCCCACTAATATTTCTCTAATCCTTCTTCGTACTTGTGTGCTAGTGGTGAAATGAGGAATGCATAACTAAGCAATGAAATTGAAATATTTATTTTAAAAGGCCTGCTTTTTGATAATGTCATTAAAAAAGTTAATAGTGTAAAAATAAAATTTATGATGGTAAAGCATAACCATTACCTTTTTTTTAGAGATTAAAGAATGAAGAATAGGAAAGAAGGCGGTTAGTGTTTTCAATTCAATGCTTCCAAAAAGTTAATTAAAAGATTGATAAGGGGTCCTATCTTTTTGAATTTAAAAAAAAATATAGCAAAATAGAAGATTGTATCATTGTATATATATTACTGTTACATCCATTTGATCTCATTAATAATAAGGCATAACCTAAATTACTCGTTTATGAAAAAAAGGGTACATATTACCACCTTTAGCTCTAACTTATATCTATTTTAGTTTGTTCTCTATTGTTGCAGATATGGCGTGACTGAGATTAATGTTTATTTGACAAGTTGGAGACAAGTAGTATTACTATTACTATTAACAACCTACTAGATTTCCGTAAGTTACTTAAGCCTGTTCTTTTATTTTCATATGTACTTACGTCATGATCCTGGTAAAGAAATAAATAAAAAGGGAAACATGTTAAGTGAAGGCTGAAACTCGTAGGACCCTAATCTAAGGTTTGTGTATTATTCATGAAATGAATATCGACCTAAATAGAGTCCCACCATACCATCACCATGTTCCAAAAGTATTTTTTTTTCTTTGTGCTTATTGGAACGTAGAAATGAAAAAGTATTTTTACAGTGGAAATCTTTGATAAAGATTTGCGATGCTGGTAAATATATTTCTTTGAAATATTATGTGTTTGCCACTTAAAATGGCATCTAATTAACGAGTTAGGTAAAATTTGATGTCTTTGCTTACATGGATAAATAACTATAAAAATGTTATTATGTAAGACATCTAAAATTTGAATATATTACTTTTTTGGTCCCTGGGTTTTTTCAAAAATTTCAGTTTTGGTCCCGAATAGTTTTCTCTTGCAATATTGGTGGCTATTTTCATTTGTTGCAGCGATTATGGTCCCTATAGCTATAGGCACCAATATTCCAAAAGGAAACTATTGAATATAAAACTTTTGAACAAACTCAGGGACCAAGATTCACCAAAATTGCAAGGCAAGGCTATCGGGGACCAAAATTGTAATTTATTCTTAAAATTACTATGTATTGCAGGTTTATGGGGACGGTGGTTTAAACATGAGACACAGAAAAAAACTAAAAAGTAAGAAAATCGTTTCTTTTGATAATCATGCTATGAAGTTTGACCCCACTAATCTTTTTTTAATCCTTCATTTTTGTTGGTGGTATAATAGTGTAGTGGTGCAATGTGGAATGCTAATTCTGTCAGTTGAAAATACTTAATTAAGCAATGAAATATTTATTTCAGATAGCATTTAAAACGCGTTAGGTTGCTTTTTGATGATACCATTATAAAAAATTAGTGGTAAAAATAAAAATGATCAATTGTAATGCATACACATGACGTAATATATTTTTATAGTACATATTTACATACCCAAGTTAGAAAACATGGTTTCACTCACGACTGTCCTTGATAAAGATTAAAATCCGAGGGTATTAATGATTAGTGCTTTTTAGATATGCACATCACTCTCTTTCTGATTTTTCACTTTGTCCTGAATGCTATCATCATTCTTTCATAAAATCTTCTTGCCTAATATCACAACCTAAAGGTGCCAATTGGGTAGTGGGAAAAAATAAGTAACTTTTTAGTATGGGTCAAGCACTTTTCTTTGTCTATATTTTTCATAAATAATTATTCTATATATGTTCGCTAGTCAAACTAAAAATGAATGTTGTGTTGTAGTATTTGCTGCAGCCTGCATAAATGTCCCTATGACAACATACATGAATCATGATCTTCATATAGAAATTAAAAGAAAAAAAAAGAGATAAGAGAGAGAAAGCTGAAACTGGTAGGACCCTAATTTAAGGTTTGTGTATTATTATTATTCATCAACTGAAACATTAACCTAAATGGGATCCCACCATATATACTATGTTTGAAAATAAGATAGGGCAGACCCACTCTGTCCATTTTTCTTTGTGTTTTGTGGTATATATATGAAGAGAAATGTAAATTTATATTGCTTAGAAATGTGTTTTCACCACATAGAATATATGGCAAGTGACATAATCAACTAGTTAGGTAAAACTAAAAGTAAATGTCTTGGGTAAAATGGGGTGTATAGTTGTTTCAGCATACAAATACAACTCTTCTTGAACCCACAATTACAAAGATTAACAAACTCTCGTAGACTGATCGGTGTGCACCGCATGGTGCGGTGGAGTGACATGACAGTTGGGCATGTGGTGTGTGGTATATCTTTTCCGTGACTTTTAATTACCTATAAATAAAGTATAATATTAATATATTATTTTTATATATTTGGATTTTTAAAAAATGAGGGGAGTAAGGGGAGTGAGAAGTGGTGTTGTAACACCATTTCCTATCAGTTTTGTAGGATGTGGGGAAAATGATATGGTGATTATGTGTGTGGTAAGATGAGGTACCACACCTATAAGCCTTATATATAGTTGCAAAAGAAAACCAAAACATAAGATCTATATTAGAATAACAGTTGTCACTTAGTTAGGTTGATGTGTGTTGTTCAAATGGTGTGGTTTATCATTTTTTTTAGTTTGAAAAGTCAAACCTCAATTAAGTAGATGTCTTCAACAACTCCCATCAATAAAATAGCAACAACCATTACTGTTTGGATGATCGATCTCCACTATGGATTACTGTAGCTTCATGCATATTTACATGTTTTGTTCTTTCATGGTATATTTTTTTGATGCTTCCTCATGCCTCCCCTCTTGTAATTAAAAAAATCAAAATCTGTCTGCCAATGAGTTATACCTTAAGACAAAGTATACAAACCACAATGCATGATTCATCTGCAATTAATTTATAACATACAAAGTTAGTGCTCAAAAGGTTGAATTAATGGGGATAATGCTTTCACATTTGTTAATTTGTACCACTATCCTTCTTGGTCAATATATTTTGACATGTGCCACAATCATCATTCGTCTACCAAACAATTTCTACATAATTTATGTAGGAACAAGAGTTAGTTATACGTACATTAAACAAAGAAATTAAATCGTGTCACAATGCTTCATGATGAGAATAATAAAGTATGTTATGGTTTCAAATATTGCATGTTTACCAGATATAATTCGTGCTCAACTTAAGTGGGAAGATGTCTACGGATTTGTGGTTTGATCACATGTTTGTGTAGGGTGAAGATGCTTATAAAAACACAACTGCTACCTCAATTAGGAGATTAAAAAATGGTTCTCTAATTCCTTCATTTTTGTTAGCCTAGGTGTGCATACAATGCTGTTCGAAAAAGCATGGTCCGGTCAAACTTTGGCCACACCGGTCAAAAGGGACCGGACTGATTGGTTGTAAAGACCACCGGTAATCGTCTAATGCAAAAATACTCAGGTTACGTTGTCGTTTGGCCCAAAAAAAAAAACCGTTTGTTTTTATTAACATTCTTATTTATTAACTAATGCATATAAATTTCAAGAAACTACAAAAAAAAATGCATTGATTGATTGTAGCCTAGATAAATAAATAAATAAATAAAACACTCCACCAAAGGTCATTTAATATTTAATAAAAAGTATAAAAATATGAAATATAAAAAACAAAATAAAAACCCAGTTCGGACAGGTCAGAAATTGAATTGCCCAGGTTATAGCCCAGCGTTGTATTAGCTAGCCCAAGTTCGGTCCAAAAAAAAAAAAAAACCCAGAAAAAACCCGGTCCCTAGCATAAAATTTTGAATTGTTAAAGCCTGCAGTCCGGACCGGTTTTAGCCTAAAGCAAAAGAAAGTCTGGTATGATCTGGTCCACAAGAAAGTCCGATGAACAGGTCACCAGTGTACTAGTGTAGTGGGGAGAGCTAATTCTGCTAATTCAAACTGCTTAAGCAATGGGAATTTTGATTTAGGTTGCTTTTTGCTATTACCTTTTTTTTTTTTTTTTTTTTTTCATGAGCATACTGTTACAAATTTGGTGCAAAAGTAATTTTATAATGGTAAATTGGTAATGCATACTACATTTTTATATAGAGATAATGCATATCAAGTCAGAAAATTGGCATCGCTACTATACTTGATAACAAGAAAGTCCGTTCAAAATAAGAGGGGATTAGCAATAGTGGTTTTAAACTTTTACATGTCTACTTTCTTTTTAAACTTAAATATTTTAACTTGTCACCAATGATATCATAATTCTTTCATAGTATCTTCTTTATTAAAGAAAAAATATCAAACACTCTTACCGGATTGGATTTGATTGATCTGCAAACATTATCTTGTCTATCTTTTTGAATTTTATTAATAATTGTTCTCATAAAAAAACAAGGGACATATGTTAAGGTTTATGTACTATGCATGATGCATCAACAACATATTGTCCAATGACCTTAATGGAGCCCCACTAAAATAAGACAAGTAAAAATAATTTCTTTTTCTTGATGGTTTAAGAAAAATGTATTATAGTGACAGGTGAATAAATCTTTTTATGTTAATAAGATCTTATCTTCATAAGGAAAATGTATTATAGTGACAGGTGAATAAATATTTTTATGTTAATAAGATCTCATCTTCAAAAGTCCTTGAAATATCAAAGAAATGCTTGTGAGTGAAACAATATCATGAAATGCCCCGAAAAATATAAAATGCATGATTTTAAGACTAAATGCAATGAAAAATATGAAATAAACATGTTAAATAGGTGCATAAAATGCACCTAACAATGTGGTAATTTGTATCTCCATTTATCTAGGATTATTTGATTCAAGTTGTGTTTTATCACACAGGAAAATAATTTTTTTCATCTTAATCACAAAGGTTGGCGAAAAAAGAAAACATATTTGATTATATGGGTTGAACGAGTAAAACGTGGTTGAATATTTTCTAAATTATATTTAATGCATATAAATCATTTTAATTAAAAGAAATAAATAATACAATGTCTATTTGCTTGCGAGGTCTGGAAGGTAATATTCACATGGTGCGGCTTACAACATGAGTTTTTCACGTCGGTTGGTGATTTAATCATATTTGTAGAAACCTGAGAAGATGCCCAAGGAAGCGAAAGAGATTCATCACCAATTGTCATGGTTTAATCTGCATTTTGTGGAAATTTAATGGAATGTTCCAAAATCCCACTGGTGGTGCAGGGACTATTAAGTTATTGGTGCTAGCAGGGACAAAGAATAAGTGATTGAAAAAATTGGATATTTTCTCCGTTTTATTTTTTATTTCTACTTAATGTATCTGTTTCCATGAAAAACTTTTGCTTCGTTTTTGTACTCCTATCGGGGGTTGTTTTTAATATAGTTTACCGTTTCCAAAAAAAAAAATTTAACATATTAATTTGCTATTTTAACATATTAATTTGCTAATTTTAAGAAAAAACTAATATTTTAACTCATTTTTCGGATAATACATAATAATATATTACAATCTATCCAAAAGTTCGACCAACGTTTGGTGTTTGTCTAACAAGGTTTATAGGTTTATATCCCGTAAAAAGGCTAATAGATATTTTTTCCAAAAAACGCTTATGTCTTATGCAAATAAACATAAAGTGTAATTTGCATAAAAAACAATATTTTGATCGCTTTTAATAAAAAAAGTTTACTGTAAACCGGTTAGTTATTTTAATTTTTTTTAGGTTTTATCCGAAATTTGATTAAAATGTTAGATACTTCAAGAAACTAGGGTTTGTCGGCGAAGAGGACGTATTCGTTTGAAAAATATAGTCTACCATGTATGAAACCAAATATGTAAAAAAAAAAAAAAAAGAAAGACTTAATGGAATTGCACTAGAAAAAAATATCTTTTTTCTTTCTCTATATAGAGATAGAATGCTTGTCATAATTCGTGAACTAATGCAACGTCTAATTTGATTTCGTAATTAAAAACGTTAGTAACTCAAACCTAATCTATAAAAAAAAGGAAAATCTTTATAATCACGCTTACAAAACAAAAAAAATACAAAAACGTTAAAATCTTTAAAAGATCCAACAGAAAAACAAAGATGTAAAAATGAATCAGTATTATTATTATTATTATTATGAATCAGTATTTTATTATTATTGTTATTATAATTATTATTATTATTGTTTGTAAAATGAATTTTTTAAAAACAAAGAGGTATAAATGTCGAACACGATCATGGTGATTTAGAGTCTCTTGTGAGTTTTTTATCTAATAAATCTTGAATTTCATTTTTATAATGAATGCCGCAGAATTAGAAAGATATTACTAAGATTAGTTATTAATTATAAACCTTTAAACAAAGTTTTAGAATGAATTTGTTATCCTATTCTTAATAAACGAAATTTGCTAAAAAGACTTTATGATTCACAAATATTTTCAAATTTTGATATGAAATGTGGATTTTAACAAATACAACTTTATGAATAAGATAAATACAAAACTGGTTTTAGTGTTTCCTTCGGACATTTTGAATGTAATGTAATACCTTTTGGATTAAAAAATACTCATTCTAAATTTCAAAATATTATGAATGATATCATAACTCTTATAAGTAGTTTTGTTATTGCTTATATTAATGATATTTTGATTTTTTCAAAATCTATTGATTAACATTTCAAACATTTAAATTAATTTCATGATTTAATTTATCAAAATGGTTTAGTTGTTTCTACAACAAAAGTGCGTTTATTTAAAGATGAAATTCGTTTTTTAGAACATGATATTGTAAAAACACCGTTTAGACCTATTATAAGAAGCTTGCAATTTTTTAATAAAATTCCTGATAAAATTAAAGATAAAAAGCAACTTCAAAGATTTTTAGAATGCTTAAATTATATCCATGATTTTTTCAATGATTTAGGGAATATATGTAAACCGCTTTATAATAGATTAAAACCATGGACTCAAAAACATACATATATAATTAAATATATAAAACAAAAGCTTCATACTTTGCCATGTTTAAATCTATCCCATCTCAATGCCAATATCATAGATGAAACCAATGTTAGTGATATTGGATTCAGCGGAATTCTAAAACAAAAATTTGTTAGCTCAAAAGATGAACAATTGGTTTGATATTACTCTAGTGCAATGATACACAAAAGAATTATTCAACCGTCAAAAAAGAAATTTTAAGCATTGTTTTATGTAACAAAAAATTTGAAGATGATTTATTTATGAAAAGTTTTTTTTATTAATAATAGATTGTCAATCTGCAAAAACGATTTTAGAAAAAGATGTTAAACATATTATTTCCAAACAAAAATTTTCACGATGGCAAATCCTCTTAGGTAACTTTGATTTCGAAATAGAATTTATAAAATGAGAAAATAATTTGCTTCCTGACTTTCTTTCTCGAGAATTTTTACAGGGAAAATGAGTTCGTCGTCCTTCTCCAAACATGATGATAATAAGCTCGTCTCTCAAATGTTTATTCCATTTCTAAGTCAAAAACGTTTTTCTCCTTTAACTCCTATTTTTAAGAATTCACAACTCTATTCTAATATCCATTAGTCAAAACTTGTTACTCCAAATATTAGTTTAACTAATACAGTAAGCCCTTTTGCGAAACCTACCACTCCTCAAACTCAAATATTTATTACTCCTAGCCCTTTAACTAAATCTCCTTATATTCTTAATCCAAATTTCTTAAGAGTCCAAATTTTTGAAGATTTTCAAATCCATAGGTTCCATCAATGTTTTCATATTTTCACTAATCGTCTCTTTGGTCAAGGGAAAACCTTTTATGTTGATTCATATAAAACTCGAGAATATTGTTAAGCTATTCTGCAAGAATCTGGTTAAGTCAATTTTGTTATTTCATTTTGAATATTATTATCATTTAATTGATTAATTATTCGAACATCATTTATTTCGTTAATAAGATATTTGGCTTGTTGTGTTTTATAATCAAGGACATTAATAGTTGAATATAAAGGGGTTCGCAAAATTTAAAAATAATTCATTTTTCAAAAACATTGGTTCTTATACCATCATCATGAACCATGAAATGATATAATTTTGTAATAAAAGAGGTTCCTAGAATTAAAGGAGAGAGATCTTTTAATAAAATTATGTGAGTTTTATAATAGTAATCTTGATCATTACAAATATGAATATCGGAAACCTTATAATTTACAATTAATTTTGTACATTCGACACCGATAAGCCTAGATGCAGTTTTTTTTATAGAAATGTGTAGGGAAAATTCATTTTTGAATACAATTTATGTCAGCACCACTATCAATTAAGACACTTAAGTTGATTTTAAAATTATTTTTGACTAAAGTAATTCGAGTATTCTATTTTTGAGAAACTTGATTATTTATAATTTTACCAATAGTTACCTTTTCAATTTTATTTTCTTCTTCGTATTAATTTCTATATTTTTGTTTTTAAAAGTAGAATGTTTTTTCCTTTTCTAAAATTAAAAGTTTATTTTTTATTTCTTTTATTTTGGAAGACTGACAATAAAACATTCCTTCCAATAAGACACTTTACAATCAGGTCTCGAAAAAACTTTAACAAAACAATTATCTTTATACCATCTAAAATCAGTAAGTTTTCTGCAATGTAAATTCATTAGAATTTCTGAAGTTTTTTCTTCAAAAGTAGTAGGATCTCCTACAAAGTTTTTGATAATAGCAAAAGTTAAAGTGTTAACCATATCATTTTCTGTATTTGTTGATTATTTTCTTGTTTTATAATGGTTTTCTTAGCAGTTAAAATATAAGTTTTTTCTTCTTGTGAAATGTAGAAATCCCACCAGCCTTTAAGACTGTCAGTAAAACCAAAAATAATAACATTAACAATTTAAAGTTGAGTATTATTATAAGCTTTATAAGCTGCCATAGTCATTTCTTGTACAATATTCAGAATTTAATGTTCAGAATGACCATCAATATTCCATTCATAAACAAAATTACCATCATATTGAGATCAATAAAATTGAAAAGTTCGTTCTTCAAGTTGAACATTAGGAAGAGAGAGTCTATTCCAATAATATCTTATTATTGGATTTGGATTCTTTCCGAAAGTGTTGTGTTTCGATTGATGAATTTTATTAAGATTTGAAAAGTTATTAGTAAGTTGATTAATATCATCATCGTTATTAATAACTAGTTGAGTAAGAGTTTCAAAATTTGTTTCACTATTAATATCACTATTTTCATATTCATCGTTAGTAAGAGTATTAGTATTGTTAGTTTTTGAGATATGAAGCTTTGAAAGTCTTTTTTGTAATTCGTTAATTAAATCCATATTTCCTTAATTAAAATTGACATCTATTTGACAATGAATAAAACTTATATTACTAGTATTTGATATATCTTGATTTTTATCTTTTTTAATTTTTTCTTCAATTTTAACTAAATGCTCAGTAATACTAGATAAAGTTTGGTTTGAATAATTATTTTGGTAAATAATTCTTGGAAAACCTTTTTCAGTAGTTAATTGATTTGGAGCTTAAACCAAAGGAGTTGCAATAAACATATCATCAATAATAATTTCTCATTTTGGTGGAAAATTAACAACAATCTCTTTATTAGAAGTAATATCTTGGTATTTTTTTTTTTCAAAAATAGGAGTGATAGAATCATTTTTAAAAGGATAATTTATTTTGTGTTTAAGTGCATAAATTAATTCAATCCATTGAAAAAAAGAAGAATGAATTTTATTTGATAAAATATAATCTTTCCAAAGACCAAAGTGAAAAAAAATCTTAACTAATATGAAAAAATTTCTTCGTTCCAAGCTCGTTTTTTTATTGTATTATTTATAATATTCAATATCTTTTGATGAATCCAAATCAACTTGATATTCTAATTTTGAGAAATTCTTTCTAATAGGTTGTTTTTGTTAAGATTGATGAAATATGTTTATTGACTCTAAATTATGACTTCGTGACTGTTTGTATTTTTTTTATTTCTATCGTTAATTGAGAAATTTTTTCTATTTGTTTATTATGTTTATTAATATTTGGAGGTATTTTGTATAAATTGTAATTTTCATGAACTCTAGATTCTTCTAAATGTTGAATGTTTTTGCATATATTAGAATTTATTTTCCAAATAGTCCAAAGCTTATTATCTAACAATTAATTTGTACTTTAGAACTCATATTTGTTGTTTAAAAATTTAAAATTCATCAATAGAATCTAATTTAGTAGGACTATTTTTACTATTTTGATCATCTTGATATAAAAGGTTTGAGAATAGAATCAACACAGTCAACCGTTTTTAGTTTTAAAGATCTTGACTTTGAAAATGAAGATTTTGAAGTGCCTGCTTCTCAGGTAAAAGAAGTTGAAATTTGGATGCTGAAATATTTAATGAAGAAAAATTTATATCTACTGAACCATCATTATGTTCAATAATATTTGAGATTTGTTTTAAAGAATCTAAAGGTTTTGGATCGATAACATTTTATAAGTTCCAATTACATGATTGAGTTATATCAGACCATTTTAATCTTTATTGTGTGTGGACTTTGGTATGGTTAATGTTTGCCTAAAAATAACTGTTTTATTTTTAGGACTTGATAAACGAGTTTTTGGTTCAAGTGCAATCGTCATGGTTTTGTAACAAACACAATAAATTATTGC
Organism: Lactuca saligna; assembly: GCF_052625555.1. Classification (NCBI taxonomy): domain Eukaryota; kingdom Viridiplantae; phylum Streptophyta; class Magnoliopsida; order Asterales; family Asteraceae; genus Lactuca; species Lactuca saligna. The sequence continues at coordinate 316,429,196 of NC_136421.1, forward strand.
TAAAAGTTTTATATCAATTTTGAATTCTATAGTTAATACTAAAGTGTCTAAAATATTTTAATCAAATAATCCTACAGAAAAAATTAAGTAACAATTGAAATAAATTGGTTCGTTAGCAATATTTGTTTCAGCCAAAGCTAAAATAGAGTTTTGAAAATCTTTATGTATTTTATCTCTTAAAATAAGTAGAATAGGAGCATCTATTCCAAGTCTAAATAGAGGTCTGATAGCAATTTAAACCAAAACGACATGTAAAAAATTATATTTTATTCTATGATCTAGAATAGATGGTGATGATAACAAATGTAAATTTTGTTGATCTTGACCAATAAACAAAGTTTGTTATGTCATTCGAATAAAGTAACCTTGAAAATAATCAAAAGTTCCTATTCTATATATTATATTAATATTAGTTTTAGGTATTGTCCAATTGTTTAAATTTTGTTCTATGTTATTAACAGTTTGTTCAATAGAATTTATTTCAACATTATCATAATCTTGTGCTTCATTAATATTTTTTTCAAGGAATATATTTTTTGGATAGTATGTCTGAAAACCTACTCAATTTTAATTAATTTTGCTTTAAGATTCTACAAGAAACTTACTTGTTTTACTATTGATGAATAGAGGGGAATCGTCCCGACGATCATTGTGGTCCGACACCGCGACTTACGTCCTTATCCTACGTTTTACGCTAATCCAATCAATCATTGATATTGTCTCTTAATCATACTTTTTTAAAACTTATAATTTTCTTAGAAAATATTAAACCAAAAGTAAATAAATTTGAAATTTTTATATCATACATAACCACCCAAAAGTTTTAGGCTCTGATACCAATTTAATACCAGTTCTATGATGTTATGATAATGTAAATGTGGTAAACAAATATTATTTTAGAAAAAAATAGTTTGTTTTTAGATAACGTATTTGTTTATTTCGATTTTGAATATTAGCTATTATGAGCCATCTAGCATCATGAATATGATCATCGTTTAAAATTGTACCTAGATTAGTAGGTTTGTAAGAATCCATAAGATTTTGCTCAGAAATATTTATAGATTCTTGGATTTGTTGTATTCTTAATAGAATATTTCTATTAGGGATACAATTCATCAAGATTTTGTTAGACATAATTAAATAATTTAAGCATGAATTTGATTAGCTTGATTATTAAAAATGAGCCCTTTTTTAACAAAAAATTCAAATCTTGTAGAATTAATAGTTAGAATACTCGAAATGAAATTATCATGGAGAAATAAATTTAATAACAAGAATTGAATAAATACCAGATAATACCTTCTTTAATTATGCTTGAATTACAATTAGTACATAGATTTGAGAAATGATTATTTGAAAATTTAGAGACTTTGAACATTGATTAGTAGATAGAGAAATCCTTGGAGATTTTTTAGACATGAGATGAATATTTTTAGAGAATGAATATTTTTCTTCCTTGCTCTTACTAAAAACATAATATATATTTATAAGGAGCTTGATGTCTTCAAAGTCTTGAAAGTCTTGAAATCTTTTGGTGATATTTGTCGTATGATCAAATGGTCAATGAATAGAAATAATTGATAGTAAGTGGTTGTCACTCATCTTTTGAAAATTGTTGTTTGTAATCAATGACCATCATCTTTTGATAAAACATGTCATCATAGAGCGTCTTCAAAAGTCTTGTCTTCATATCATCTTTGATAATATCCTAAATAAATTAGAAATAAATATTGATAATAAATTTGATAATATTTGTTTATACACTATATATATATATATATATATATATATATATATATATATATATATATATATATATATATATACACATATACATATACATATACAATGTATACATACACCTGTATTTGAAAACCACAATTTTGATAATAAAAGAAACGAAATACCCTACATTGAAGGTATTACACCAATTTAAATGAAAATAATTGTTTATTCTTCATAAGGATCATCAAAAGGGTCTTAAGCATCTTGAAATAATTCATTCTTTACAGATTTTAGGGAATCGTTAGAAACTGATGGAGTTTGGCGAATTTGTTAAAGTAACTTTTGAAGTTCTTCATGGGAAGAACTAACAGCCTCTTTAATTCTAGCAATTAGATTGAAATTAGTTTGAGGAAGACTGTTGATAAAGGTGGCTTCAACCTCTGGTTTTTGAATATATATTTCATGATAATGTTTATCTACTGCTTGTTCATTGGCTTGAGAAATCTTCATTTTATCCCACTATTTTGAGCGAAATTGGTGATTAAGCCATGGAGGAGAGGAATCTTTTGCTTCTTGATAATGAAAAGTCCAAGACACGATCCATGGAACTTGAATTAACATGGTGAATTATAACATATATATTCAAATTCTAGAATTTGTTGAATAAACAATCCCTTAAATTTGATATATCCAACATAAATTTCTTTTGGTAAACAATTTGGAAGAATTCCAATATATTTGTACTAATTGATAAACCATCTTGGATATTCACAATTGAAGTTCCAATCAAAGAAGATAAACCATGAGTGTGAATAATTCCGAATAAAGAATGTCTTAGTCCAGACATCTTCATAATCATAGTAGGAAAATTTGGGATAAGCAAGATAGTTTATAAGCGGTTTTTCAGAGTGAAGATTTGGAACCCAACTTTCTGGAGAAATGATTTTGATAATACGAGCTTTGCTAAAATAAATGTTTCCTTGTTTTGAATTAGAATGATGAACAAAATTAACTGAACCAGATTCTTGCAAAATAGTTTGATAATATTCTCGAGTTTTATATGAATCAACATAAAAGGTTTTCCATTAACTCCGTTGAGAACTCATAGTTTTCCGAGAACCCAAGAACTAAAGGTAGAACGTTAGATCAAAATTAACTTATTAAGGGCATGATCGTCATCTTACTAATCTCATTTAATGTTTAATTTTTTGTGTTATTGGAAATATTAATAACAATGTTAAAAAAATAACATAGTATTTTTTTAAATAATATTTTTGATTTTTTAAAAAGTGCAAAATTTTGAATATTTTAATAATGGATGATTTTAAAAAAACTGAAAAAAAAAAAACAATTTTTTAAAATACTACAGTAAATTAAAGAAAAACTAGAATATTTAAAAAAAAAAAAAAAAAACTTTAATTTTTTTAACCTACAAAAAACACCATTTTAGGTGCATATATGCATATTTTTTCAAACACATATATGCATGTTTCTTATATTATAATAGTAAGTAATGAAAAAACTCATTTTTATTTATTAACCTATAAACACAATAGTACAAACTTTTTATTCAATACAAAATAAAATATAAAAAAACAAAAAAATGCTACATAAATTCAAGGCGTTTTAACGTCTTCGTGTCAAGATTTCTATATTTTCTTCAATTTTGCACTAAAAAATGCTACAAAAAATGCTCCATCGGTGTGGGTGTGTACAAGTCAAGCCTTCGCCTTCCCACGGTCCTCGCTGGTACCTGAGACATCAAACACAACAACTGTAAGCATAAATGCTTAGTGAGTTCCCCAAAATACCGCATACCACAAATACGCCACTCAAGGCTAAACCCGACCCTCCGGTCAAGATGTCTCAGCGGGACCCTCCAGTCCTGCAGCTCGTCGGACCCTCCAGTCCAGTCATAGCTCGTTGGGCCCTCTGGCCCGGTCAGAATCATTGGACCCTCCGGCTCGGTCTATATAACCATACAACATACAAATAACACATAGCACGGAATCTCTAAGACAACACATAAACTCATACATAGCACATGAGACCCTCTGGTCAACTCGAAATACTTACTCAAGGTAATGAATAGTGAGGAGACTCACCTCGCATATCTCGGTAACTCGTAAATCTCGTAACTACTAGTGCTCGATCTCCCGAGATATCGTCCTCCTACAACACAAGCATATCTCTAATTAATACCACCTTGACCCTGGCTGACTAATACTACAAAGTCAAACTAGTCAACTCTGGTCAACGATCAACGGTTGACTCGACTCGCCGAGTCTGGCGTGGACTCGCCGAGTCCCTACGGGAACCCGATCCCTCTGAATCTCTTCCAACTCACCGAGTCACTCACTCGACTCGGTTACTCAACCCCTGGTTCGTAATCACTAAACAACCCGCACCAACTCGCCGAGTCTAGGAGTGGACTCGGCGAGTGCATTCCATGCACAACCCCAAACGACCTTCTGAGGTCAGATCCACTCTACTAACTCATAGATCCAGTACCCTTAAGCTTATTAACCGCGTAAAGTCCAAGTCTTGGTGTTCATTAAGTATCAAATAGCTCATTAATGGTGTTTTAGCCTCAAATACATTGATCCCAACCCAAAACCTCCATGGATGCATATAAAGCTTGGGCAAAGAGGTGCTCTGGACCTCTATGGGTCCAGATTCAGAGCCTTAACTCGCCAAGGGACCATGAGGATACTAGATCTAGCCACAAATGGGTTTAAAAGCCCTAAATTTGTATGAACATCACAATAACAAAGAAGAATTCGAAATGGTACCTCAGTTGTGATGTCCTGGACCTCAGTTCTTCAAGAATCCACCCCTCTCTTGCTTCCTCTTGGCTAGATCTTCTATTCCCTTGCTAGACAATAACTCCAAGATCAACAATGGCTCCTTCCCTTACTTGAATCACTCAAATGCTCTAGGATCTCACTCTGGGGACTGATGAGCGCAAATGATGGCCATAAGGCCCTTTAAATAGGCCTCAAACCAAAGAAATTAGGGTTTCATTAAACAGCGCAGACTCACCGAGTCCGGGCATCAATCCGGGTGAAAAATCGCGTCTCAACTCGGCGAGTCTACGCAACAACTCGCCGAGTCCTTCCACAAAACTCAAAATAAAAAGAATAATTAATATACCTGAAATCCCGGATGTTACATACACGAATTATCCACACAACTAAAGTTAAGATAGACAGAGAGAAAGATACAGAGTATGCTATATTAGAGCTAATTAATGATGTAGCTATACATACCTTTGTACCTTAATATTTTCTTACAAATTCAAGTAGCATTCATGTGAGATAAACAACAAATGAGTTTCTCTTCCTTTTGATGATATTATGTGTTTCTTGAACGAATTTGATAACTTTATGAAAATATAAAAGAAAACTATCCTAATTCAAATTCAGATCATTAAGGTAGATAAATTATCATGCAGGTCATGTTTGACACTTAGGAATTATAAAGGTTAAGAGTAAAACAATGTAATACACCTATATAGGTAGCATATAGATTTATCTAATCTTTTATGTTAATTACCATTTACGGTCTTATGGCCTTTACAATTTCTCCAAACCAGATCAATGAGTAAGAGAGAAATATCTTGTGATGAAAGTGCTCTGATCATGGCCAACCCGGGGGAACATATCATACTCGCAGTACGGATACATCTCATTCTACAGAAATTGCAGCTTTACTTAATTCAAGCTCTACACCTACTAAAGTTGTTGAGGGTTTTAGCACTATTCAAACCTATGGCGGGTATGAGGTTGTTACAGATGACATGTAACATGATCAGGATATTGATGGAGGCTTCGCCCCTCCAAGCAAAGATGATTACATTCATGAAAATTCTAAGGATGCAAGGTGACTTGAAAATGGACTTGGTTTTGTTACAATACGTTTTGAAATCCAACCTGATATTCGTGAGAGCCTTGATGACAATGACGAGGATATGTTAGGTGATGAAGGATACAAGGTTGATGAAGATGAAGACGGGGACAATGATGGGCACAATGATCTGGTAAAGAAGATGAAGTCGATCACTTGCTACATCCAGACACTGATCAATTCATAGTCAATTCATATTCAATAGAGTTTTTTATGTTGAATAATATAACGCAGACTCAAGAATCGATTAGATATATTGAAATTGAGGCACCATCTCCGCCATGGAACTCCTCAATAAACAATCGCAGTTGATCGGAACTCATCAGAGTATTTTCAAAACGCTTCATTTACATCAAGCGTCGGATCGGCCATTCTATCCCCTTGAACTGTCAAAATCGATGAAAATAAGAGAAGGGGATTACACATTCTGGTATTCCAGACGCTGAGAGAAGAGAGAAGAGACTCAAACATGTGATTTAGAGACCTTAGGGCTTAGAGCAATCTTCCTATCTTCCGGAGACTTCCGATTTGGTGGTTGGGATATTTGTCTTCGTGGTCATTATCCTCCATTGACGCAACGATGAAATGAGGGGAGGAACGGGTCATCGATTGATGATCAACGGACATGAAAATTGAATCAGTTGTGGATCTAAATCTGAAACGATGAAGAACATATGTATGAGAGAGAGAGAGAGATCGATAGATAGATAGATAGATAGATAGATAGATAGAGAGAGAGAGAGATCTGATGAGAAATTGTGATCAAGAGATGTATGTATAGAATCGATTTCTATAAGCCTAAAATACCCCTAATGCCATTTAACTTCGATTCCCCCGTCTCTCTGTTTTTCAACTTATTTACAAAAATGTCATCTTCAATCATAGCCTTCTGTTTTTTTGATATAACACTCCACCTTTAGTTCTCGGGTTCTTGGGAAGTTATGAGTTCTCAAATGATCATTCCCGCCCTCTCTCTTTATATATATATATATATATATATATATATATATATATATATATATATATATATATATATATATATATATATATATATAGGATTAGATAGGAACCCAAAAAATGGTAGGAACCACGATAACATTTATTGAACATTAAATTTGAAATATGTATGACTGTGATTAATCTAATTTTTTCTTTTATCTTTTAAAATTCACGGTGGCAATTTTGAAATTACTGGGAACGTTTTCTCCTTTTCTTCTTAAGTGCAAAATACTTGAGGGACAACTTGTCAACAATACATTAGAAAAATCCACTTCATGATCTTCATTGAGAGTTCCTTGATTTTCAGTTCCTCTCCCTTCTCAAATCTGCTACTGAATCCTAAATTATAGTCTAAATTTTGTTTCAAATCTCGTAAACTCATCGGAAATCGGTGTATAATGTAGATATTAGTACAAATCTTTATATTTTAACTTTTGTTCTTTCAATTTTGGAACACTAAGATCGACTTAACATTTTCTTTAAAGTTTTAAAGTCAATGTAACTAGGTATTACGATTTAAGTACCCTTTCTTTGATTATTTGTGTTTTGATAGTGTTCTTCATTTTTTTAGTCTGAAACCCTTTTTTTAGAAGTGCTTTTGGGTTTTTGTTCTTTTTTGTTTCATCTTTTGATTTTCTTTTACTTGTACTTCCTTATGTTACTTAAAAAGTAGTATGGATCTTCATATTTAAGCTTCTATTCTTTTCATATCTTCAAACTTTGAGATCGATTAAACATCTGTGTTATAGTTTGAAAGTCAATGGAAGTCAACAAAACTCGATTTGATGTCTTTTTATTTAATTATTTGTTTTTTCTTTATAGTGTTCTTTGTTTTTTGTTTGAAACCCTAGTTTCTGAAGCATTTTTTTTGGTTTTTTTTGTTGTTATTTTTTGTTTATTCTTGTTAAAGTTTAAATGTATTGTTGATGGTAAATGTTGGTTGCACTCATGATTGTGTTGGTAACTGAAGTTTTTTATTATCAGTTCATAAATATGGTAAAAGTAATAAGATTTGAAGCTTGATAACATAAACTAATATAAGGTTAGAATGATGTTGATATGGATGCACATGAACATAAAATGTTGTATAAGAGATTCGTGCCAACTTCTTGATGTATTGCCGAAGATGATGGTAATTCCTACATCTTTTAACAGTAAAGTCTCCTCAACAATGACAATATTTTGTGTAATAAACCTTAATTTATTCATTAAAATGTTAAATTCATTTTTTTCCATGTATCTTCAATGGACCATGTTCAAATTATTACACATGCAAGTGGGAAATGAGGAACAATAAGTGACTATTTTTCTTATTGTGGATAGTCTTGTACTTTTAATCTTCCCTTTTAAAGATTATTTATAATGATTACAGGACAACAAAAAATTTAACAATTTTCTACAATCATGATCGAATAGTTTATTATAATAGTTATTGTATATGTTGTGTTTTAATTTTCTAAAGTAGGTGCATCAAAATAGAGGGTTTAAGTTCAGATCTAAATGGAGGTGACAAAATCTTTAAATTACAGTGGGGTGTTCAGGATTTACGTTGTATCAAATCTTGTTGGTATCAAATGGTAAGTATACTTTGAGTTTTATATTTAAATATCTCCTTAGTATTTAGGAGTTGAAATTATTTTACCTTAAAGTATATACATGTTTGAGATGGAAATTGTGACCATTCATGTAATTAGTGTATATCATTATACAAGTATTTTAGCTGATTTGATTTTATGTAATTCAGGTATGGATTAAATTTTGCAACTACACGCACTAAATGGTATGGAAAACAAGCAGATCACAACTCTGAATGTCGTGTACACAACTTTATGGAGCAATATGCTTGAGTTGGTGGAATGGTCGGGTCAAATCCCTAACCCTGCCGGTAGCAAATGTTATGGGTTGGGAGAGATTGAAGGAACTCATGCTTGATGAACACTGCCCAAGGGGCGAGATGCAAAAATTAGAGCACGAGCTCTGGAACCTAAAGATGAAGGGTTCTGATATTGTTGCTGATGTGACAAAGAACATGGTTTGGCATGCAGAATTAAATCTTGCACAGTTGAACAATTCCTTGCACATCTTGTAAGGCCAATAATCCTCATAGAACCGTTGTAGCTTGGGAGTCATACTGGCCACCATAATACAAGATACCTTGGTAGCATCCTTGTAGTGAGCCATATACTTAGCTATTTCTTCAGCAGTTGTGACTCAATTGAATACCAGACGGCGGAAACGTCCGGGGGCTGTTGTGACTCAATTGAATACCATAACATTGTATATATATGAAACGTAACAACATTCGTCACCATGCATTAATATAGTACAACCAGTAAAGTTTACATGAAGTACATTGTTTAAACATTACATTCCCAAAAATAAATTGTTCGTTTCGTACATAAATAAACTGCAAGCCATCACTGAATATGATTTCCTTTGATTCACTGGTTCCCTGAGAATACAAGTATTTTGAAAAACGTCAACATATGAAATGTTGGTGAGTTCATAAGTAGTGTTTAAAATCCAATGTTTTGTATTGTTTGAAAACCACCAGAAAATCCGATATTTTCTGAAAATAGTATAGTCAAAAAGGTGTGAAGATCCATAGGTATGCTTGTTTGTTTCTATACTTGTAAAAATTGTTCCTTTAAAATTGTATGCATTCCGAATCCGTATGTATTGAAAAACCCTAGGAAAACCCAATGTTTTCCTAATTCTTTGAATTACATGAATTTACATTGAAACCATTGCAACGCGTGAAGTTATCAATACCAGGCGACGTTGGATTATTTTTGAGCATGATTATTTTGCTACAAACGCGCGTTACACAAACGACTAGTCTATAGCAATACTAATGATCCCGTAGGCGTCGTCCGTACTAATCACGTTATCCAACCGCCCTGACTACGTGTAGTTCCACATCCGAAGAGAAAGAGGACACGAAGGCCTCGATGACTCCATTAGCCGGTTGGGGATAAAAAGGTACGAGGGGTCCCAGACCCGCCTCGCATAAAAAGGTAGACTCTACTAGCAATACCAAAGGACCCTTGGGGACCAGTAGTATACAAGCCATTAAAAGTCCTTTTACGTTGTGTCGGATCGGTAAAACCCAACACTTCGTAAGATAGAGGTCTTCGGGCCTTAAGATCAGGTCATTGGGCTAGCTAGGCTCAACAAACAAGATTTTACACTTTTGGGGCCCAAAGATGGTGCGTAGACGTCTGTGCACACTCGCATGTATATTGAATTCCCAAACGTTATTAGTATGAATCGTAGTGTCGTAGTGTCATAGTGTCGTCGTGTTAGTAGTTTCGGATTTTTATTGGTTCGAGACCGAACCAATTCGTTTAACAACGACTTTTGGTGTTGTAATGTATTGTATTTCATCGATAGTCGCGGTGCCATCATTTGGTCAAATTGCATGTATTGAATTAGCCTTGAAAGTTTTCTGTTTTCAGCCCCTCATTGTTTGTAAAATTTACTTTTTCAACCCTTTATTTAAATACTTTCCGGTTTGGTCCTTAAATCAATTTTCTTGACATTTTAACACCAAAAATTGTTGAAATTAATATTTTTCAGCATATTTTTCATAGAAAACAGCTTAAGTCCCTGAAATTTCAGTTTTCTCGGTTATAACCCTTCTTTTTCGCAATTTTGACAATTTTGGCCCAAATTGTAAAATTTTGCAACTTTGGTCCTTTTTAAATTTAAAAAGTATTTTAAACCTTTGAAAAGGACTTGGAACACTTATAGTCCACTGTTTTACAGAAAAACACAGTTTTGGCCCTCCAAAACAGAAAATTTCGCATAATGGGCCTCATTGGGCCGAAAATGTCATTTTTAGCCCATTAAGCTTGAAATTTATGTTTTTAATTCTCTAAATGAGTATATTTCCAGAAATGGTTTTATTGAAACTGTTTTGACACACCTTATCCATCAGAATTCGTGATATGTCAATTTGGGCCCTTAATTTTTGTATTTTTCACATTTTAGGTCCAAAAATTGTGTTTTTAGCCCAAAGAAATTATTACTAAACCACTTAGCTATTTTTCTAGAAACACTTAGTATGTAGAAATATAGTAGAGGCTAAAATCATTTAACATAAGGTATATCTCGGTTTTGAGGGGTTTTATGGCTAAATCCAACATTATAACTCACAAAAGCACACATATAAGCATGGAAATCATACAAAGCATACAAAACACATATAGATCTACACTTTCACTTGTATTCCCCCCCCCCCCCCCCCCCCCAAAAAAAAAAAAAAAAACTCATAAAAACAGAAAATAGGGGGTATGAAGCTCACCTTAGGGTGTGGTTTCGGTTTTGGAGGAGAAATGGAAGAAAGTTTGGTGATTTTTGGCCTTAGCACCCTTTTCTTGAAGATCTCGAGTTTGATGTGCTTCTAGGATGTAAGATCACGATTTTTGCATGGATTATGAAGAGATTTTGATAAACAAAGACTCTAAGTAATAGATCCAAACATAACCTTACCTTAGATGAAGAGTTTGTGGAAATATCCTCTTGAAAGCTTCCTAAATCTCGAGATTTTTGAGTGGAGAGGGAGGATATGTTATTGAGTGTTCTTGAGAGAGTTTGAGAGATATTTGTGTATGTGTGTGTGTGTTTCGGCCGTGAGTGAGGGAGAGGGAAGAAGTAATGAACTTTGAGGTGATGTATGCATGGGTATATGAGATATAATGCATGGATAACCATGAGGTAATAGTGAGGTGTCACTTGAAAGTCAACTCTCTTCATCTCCTCTTGGGTTTGGGCCTTGGGCCGAGAGTTTTGAATGGAAAAGGAAAAATTTGGGCTTTTTGCCCCTAAGCCCAATATTAGAGTTTGTTTGGGTGTGTTTTAACCTAAAAGAATGTGATATGACTTTTACATTTTTGTTGGACTAGTTTAGGTTATTCATGGATCAAAGCTTTTAATTCATTTCATTCTAGGCCCAATATGGCCCAAAATGTTGAAATTAATTAATGCGAGTCCAATTAGAGCCCAATTAGGGTTCTAAGCCCATGATAGTCTAATTGGAAGCTTATTGGTCCATTTGGATCCAATAAGGAAGTCCTAGTCCAAAATGGACTTAAACAAGGACTTCTAGGGTCTCCAATTGTTTGATGACTATTTGTAGTACTTGTATGATGCCTTTGATTGGAGTTTTTGATGTCATAATAGTAGGTGTCAATCATGTTCTTAAGTTTTGGATTCACATTAACTTGAGTGTATAGATTACATAACACAAAATTTCCAGTTGTGACATCATCCCCCCGTTAGAGGGAATTTCGTCCCGAAATTCTGTTTGAAAGCTAGATTTGAGAATGCTAGAATAGGTGAGGGTACTTTTGCTTCATTTGATCTTCGCGTTCCCAAGTGAATTCTAGCCCACGCTTTGCGTTCCACCGTACCTTCACGATCGGGATGCGACTCTGTTTAGTACGCTTCACCTCCCTGTCCATGATTTCGATTGGTTCTTCGACGAACAGTAGATTCTCATTGATTTCGATTTCGTCAAGAGGAATGACAAGGGTTTCGTCTGATAGGCACTTCTTTAGGTTAGAGACATGAAACACGAGGTGTACACCGTTTAGCTCCGCGGGTAGTTGTAGTCTGTAGGCTACCGGACGTATTCAGGCGACGATTTCGAAAGGTCCAATGTATCGCGGGTTCAGCTTTCCCCGTTTTCCGAAACGTATAACCCCTTTCCAGGGTGAGACTTTCAACAATACTCGATCACCGACCTGGAATTCTAAGGGCTTTCGCCGTCTATCGGCGTAGCTCTTTTGTCGATCACGCGATGCTTGTAATCGAGCTCTGATCTGGACGATCTTTTATGTGGTTTCGCGAATGATCTCCGGTCCCGTTAGTGCTTTGTCCGACGTATGTGTTTTTGCTAGCTGGGTGTCACCTACTTCAGCCCAATATAACGGTGATCTACATTTACGCCTGTACAGTGCTTCAAAAGGAGCCACCTTGATGCTCGAATGGTAACTATTGTTGTATGAGAACTCGATTAAGGGTAGGTGGGTATCCCAAGACTTTCCAAAGTCTATCATGCATGCGCGGAGTATATCTTCGAGCGTTTGGATGGCTCGCTCGCTTTGACCATCCGTTTGTGGATGATAAGCGGTGCTCATATCGAGGCTTGTTCCCATCGCCTTATGGAGTGATTGCCAAAATCGTGACGTGAATCTACTGTCCCTATCCGAGATGATAGATATTGGTATTCCGTGGAGTCTCACGATCTCTCGAATGTATAAACGCGTCAATCTCTCCATCTTGTACGATTCTTTAATTGGCAGGAAATGGGCAGATTTCGTCAGTCGGTCGATTATTACCCATATGGTGTCTAATCCATCCGACATTTTGGGTAGCTTGGTCACGAAATCCATAGAAATCCCCTCCCATTTCCACTCAGGGATTGCCGGTTGCTGTAACAATCCTGAGGGTTTTTGGTATTCCACCTTTACTTTGGCGCACGTAAGGCACTTACTGACGTAGGTCGCGATTTCCGCCTTCATGTTAGGCCACCAATAGTGTTGTTTAATATCCAAAAACATCTTATCGGAACCGGATGAATGGAGTATCGCGTCTTGTGGGCTTCCTTCATGACAACATCTCTAAACCCTCCAAATTTAGGGACCCAAATACGGTTCATGAAATAGTATACTCCATTCTCCTTTGCCTCCAGGTTCTTTTCCATTCCGCGCAATACTTTGCTTGCTCTATTTTCCGTCTTCATGGCCTCTGACTGGACTACTGCAATTTGAGTGGCCAGGTGCGATTGAATGGTTATCGAGAGAGTTTTTGTACAACGATTAGAGTACTCCTTCCGACTTAATGCATCAGCTACCACATTGGCCTTGCCTGGGTGGTACTTAATCTCACACTCATAATCGTTTAGCAATTCAACCCATCTTCGTTGCCTCATGTTCAACTCCTTTTGGTTTAAGATGTGTTGGAGGCTCTTGTGGTCCGTGAAGATGGTGCACTTTGTACCGTACAGGTAGTGCCTCCAAATTTTTAGAGCAAAGACCACGGATCCCAGTTCTAGGTCATGGGTCATGTAATTTACTTCGTGCGTCTTTAGTTGGCAGGACGCATATGCTATCACTCTTCCTCGTTGCATTAGAACGCAACCTAAGCCCTGATTCGACGCGTCACAGTAGACTACAAAATCTTCCGTCCCTTCAGGTAGAGATAGTACAGGAGCGCTACAGAGAGCTTGCTTCAAGGTTCGAAACACAATCTCTTGTCGGTCTGTCCACTTGAATGTCACGCCCTTTTGCGTAAGCAAGGTAAGCGGCTTGGCGATCTTAGAGAAGTTTTGGATGAATCTCCTATAGTAGCCTACTAGGCCTGAGAACTGATGAATTTCTGTGGGCGTAGTCGGAGTTGCCCATCCTTCCACAGCTTTGACCTTAAAGGGGTCCACATGAATTTCGTCTTGGCTAACCACGTGGCCTAGGAAATTCACACTCCGGAGCCAGAACTCGCACTTGGAGAGTTTGGCGTAAAGCTTTTCCGATCGCAGAGTGTCTAGAATTTGTCGGAGATGTTGGCCATGCTCCTCTTTGCTTCGAGAATAGACGAGGATGTCATCGATAAATACAATGACGAAGTTGTCAAGGAACGGTCGACAGATTCGATTCATTAGGTCCATAAATGCGGCAGGTGCATTTGTTAGACCGAAGGGCATTACGACGAATTCATAATGTCCGTAGCGGGTTCGGAAAGCGGTTTTAGGAATATCCTCTTCTCGGACTTTGAGTTGGTGGTATCCGGACCGTAGATCTATTTTAGAAAAATAACTCGCTCCTTGGAGCTGGTCGAATAGATCATCGATTCGTGGGAGTGGGTAGCGGTTTTTAACAATGAGTTTATTTAACTCTCTGTAATCGATGCACATTCTGAAAGATCCGTCCTTCTTTTTGACAAAGAGCACCGGAGCTCCCCATGGCGAGTAGCTAGGTCGGATAAATCCCTTGTCCAGAAGCTCACTGAGTTGGCTGGACAATTCCTGCATTTCAGCAGGAGCCAACCGATATGGTGATTTAGCGAGAGGGGTCGCTCCTGGAACAAGGTCGATTCGGAACTCAACCTGTCTCTCTGGGGGTACTCCTGGAAGATCTTCAGGAAACACGTCCGGGAATTCACACGCTATCGGAATATCTTGGATGTTAGTTTCTTCTTTGGTCTTGTCCACTATGCGAGCCAAGAACGCCAAATTGTTCTTTCGCAGATGTTTTTGTGCTTTGATGCACGAGATAAGACGAAGATTCGTACTGGGTTTGTCTCCGTAAATTACTAGGGTTTCGTGATTCGGGAGACGAAGGCGAACGGCCTTCTCGTGGCACATAATCTCAGCATGGTGGGGGCTTAACCAATCCATGCCGATAATCGCATCGAAACTCCTAATTGATACTGGCATTAGGTCTATTCGAAAAACGTGCTGGTTAAGGGTTAGGGTACATCCGATGTAGATCTCCCCAGTGGATTCGGTTTTCCCATTGGCCATTTCCACCGTATAGGTTTCATTTAGCTTCTGGGGTTGTTGCTTTAATAAATGTTTAAACTTCTCGCTCACGAAACTTCGCTCCGCTTCGGTATCAAATAAGATGCATGCATAAGTGTGGTTTAGGAGGAACGTACCGGTCACAACTGTGGGGTCCTGAACTGCATCACTCTGACCCATAGTCAGCATTCTTCCTGCTCCTCTGTTTCCTGAGTTGTTGTTAGGGAAATCTCGGCGGATGTGTCCCGTCCTTCCACACCCGAAGCAGGTGTGGCTAGGCCCCGCATTATTGCCGCCGGCATTGGTGTTGTTGTTATTGCGATAGTTGTTGTTGTTGTTGTTGTTCTGGTTGTTTCCCTGACTCTGGTTCTGAGGAGGGTATGTCCTGCAGAACCTTGCAGTGTGTCCCCTTCGGTTGCAACTGGTGCAATGGAGTTCCCTGCATTCGCCGTGATGGTGGAGGCCGCACTTATTGCATTTGGGAAGATTACCGGAATAAGGTCTGGAAGCATTTGAAGTGGCTGAGGTTGGAGCATGTGGTGCGGCTGAGACCGGTGCGGTAACATCATTAACCGCCACTGTCTGCTGCTTCTTGGAGGTGTCGGGGCCCTGGCGCCCCTTCCTCTTATTGTTCTTTCCCCTCTTGCCATCACCTTCCTTCGTCTTCTCAGCCTCCACTGGCTTCTCTCCCTTCTTGTTGTAATGGTCATACAACCTTTATGCCAATCTCTTCGCACTGTCAAATGTTTCGGGGTTTGCAGCTATCACATTCCCTTGAATTGGTGATGTGAGTCCCCAGATGAATCGCTCAATCTTCTTTCCTTCCGAGGTGATCATACCCGGGCACAGCCGAGATAGTTCGCTAAATCTCGATATGTAGGCATCGATATTCGCGTTCTGCACAGTGAGGTTCCATAGCTCCTGCTCCATCTTCTGTATTTCGCCTCGTGGGCAGTACTCAGCCATTAACATTTCTTTCATCTCCGTCCACGGCATAGAGTTGGCTATAGGGAGCGTCATGGATTCTACATGTCCGTTCCACCAGGTGAGCGCTTGATCCACAAAAGTGCAGGCCGCGAACTTCACCTTCATGTGCTCAGGGCAGTCGCATATCTCGAATACCGACTCCACCTTTTCGATCCATCGCTTCAGAGTGATCACCCCTCCAGTGCCATTAAAAGCTCGTGGTTTGGCGTTTGGGAAGTCCTTGTAGGTACATGTCTTGGTGGGTCCTTGATTCATTCCGTTGTTCGAACTTCCGGCTCCTTGCCCGTTGACTCCTCCATTGTTCCCTTGATGAATTTGCGCAATCGCTGCTGTGTCTGCTGCGGATACAGCTGCCTGCAATGCGGCTGAGTCAACTTCAGGTGGGGTTGGTCCTGGGTTTCCGCGAGTAAGTCATGAGGTCGTGATCCTACTGACTAGGTGCATGGTACGAACTTAAACACTACTACCATTGACCAATCAATCATAATTTCTCAACACATAGTAATTTGTAATATCGTAACAAAACACGTAAAAATTTATTAATACTATCCGCATTTGATACATGAAAATTTTGCTCGTAAGAGCATACATGAGTGACACTAGTTCGACAGCATAACGACTCTATGAGTAGTGTAGTCACTTAAACATAGAGTCGGAGTACATAGCATATTCCTAACGACCTACTAAGATAAGTCTATCCCTAACCGCGATGAGCTGCGTCCTACTATAACGGTGAAATCATATGCCGAAGTGCTGAGCCAACAACTGAGCCATCTCAGTCATGTCTACAATGACCTCATCCCTCTCAAGCTCTGCTTGCACGGCACGTGCTTCCATGGCGAACAGTTGTTGCCGCAAGTCGGCAATCTCGGCTTCTGGGGAGCGATTCTCCCTCGCGGGATTCACTGGTGGGGCGTGGTGAAAAAGTTGCGCTTCGCTAACAGGAGATGCGACGTGATCTATGTCTGGGGCCTGATCCTCCTCCATGTCATCGTTGGTCTCCTCGAACTCGTAGTCGGTGTCCATGTACTCGTCAGGTTCAACGCCGTGGACTCCCCTCTGATTCCCCTCTGGTTCCTTTTCGAGTATCCCGTGTGCTCCTAGGGCTTGGTGAATCTGAATGCCCTGATGCTCTCCCTCCATGAAGACTGGGAGAAAGTATACGAATAAGCTATCACTTTCCTATGACTCTACCGCTATTGCACAAGCTAAACAGGCGTTCTCTTTTCGGTGGTAGGGGTATGGTTTTAGATTCCCTAGTTATCCTGATCACATCAGGACGTGTGTTAGTTATACTTTGGAGAGAGTGTAGTTGATCAGGCTACATCCACTCCTTGGTACCACTAAGAACAGTCCTGAATTAACCGAGACACTAGTATTATTTTTGTTTGGTTCGGCGTTATGTTCCTATTCCTAATGCAAGCAAGGGTGTTTTATTTACTTGTTTTGTTCAGAGTTATGTTAGTCCCTCTTTTTGGTTTATAGTTGCATATCAATGTGTGGCTAGATGTGCTAGTTCACTATAAACAAAGCTCTGATACCAACCTGTCACACCCCCGAACCAGACGGCGGAAACGTCCGGGGGCTGTTGTGACTCAATTGAATACCATAACATTGTATATATATGAAACGTAACAACATTCGTCACCATGCATTAATATAGTACAACCAGTAAAGTTTACATGAAGTACATTGTTTAAACATTACATTCCCAAAAATAAATTGTTCGTTTCGTACATAAATAAACTGCAAGCCATCACTGAATATGATTTCCTTTGATTCACTGGTTCCCTGAGAATACAAGTATTTTGAAAAACGTCAACATATGAAATGTTGGTGAGTTCATAAGTAGTGTTTGAAATCCAATGTTTTGTATTGTTTGAAAACCCCCAGAAAATCCGATATTTTCTGAAAATAGTATAGTCAAAAAGGTGTGAAGATCCATAGGTATGCTTGTTTGTTTCTATACTTGTAAAAATTGTTCCTTTAAAATTGTATGCATTCCGAATCCGTATGTATTGAAAAACCCTAGGAAAACCCAATGTTTTCCTAATTCTTTGAATTACATGAATTTACATTGAAACCATTGCAACGCGTGAAGTTATCAATACCAGGCGACGTTGGATTATTTTTGAGCATGATTATTTTGCTACAAACGCGCGTTACACAAACGACTAGTCTATAGCAATACTAACGATCCCGTAGGCGTCGTCCGTACTAATCACGTTATCCAACCGCCCTGACTACGTGTAGTTCCACATCCGAAGAGAAAGAGGACACGAAGGCCTCGATGACTCCATTAGCCGGTTGGGGATAAAAAGGTACGAGGGGTCCCAGACCCGCCTCGCATAAAAAGGTAGACTCTACTAGCAATACCAAAGGACCCTTGGGGACCAGTAGTATACAAGCCATTGAAAGTCCTTTTACGTTGTGTCGGATCGGTAAAACCCAACACTTCGTAAGATAGAGGTCTTCGGGCCTTAAGATCAGGTCATTGGGCTAGCTAGGCTCAACAAACAAGATTTTACACTTTTGGGGCCCAAAGATGGTGCGTAGACGTCTGTGCACACTCGCATGTATATTGAATTCCCAAACGTTATTAGTATGAATCGTAGTGTCGTAGTGTCATAGTGTCGTCGTGTTAGTAGTTTCGGATTTTTATTGGTTCGAGACCGAACCAATTCGTTTAACAACGACTTTTGGTGTTGTAATGTATTGTATTTCATCGATAGTCGCGGTGCCATCATTTGGTCAAATTGCATGTATTGAATTAGCATTGAAAGTTTTCTGTTTTCAGCCCCTCATTGTTTGTAAAATTTACTTTTTCAACCCTTTATTTAAATACTTTCCGGTTTGGTCCTTAAATCAATTTTCTTGACATTTTAACACCAAAAATTGTTGAAATTAATATTTTTCAGCATATTTTTCATAGAAAACAGCTTAAGTCCCTGAAATTTCATTTTTCTCGGTTATAACCCTTCTTTTTCGCAATTTTGACAATTTTGGCCCAAATTGTAAAAATTTTCAACTTTGGTCCTTTTTAAATTTAAAAAGCATTTTAAACCTTTGAAAAGGACTTGGAACACTTATAGTCCACTGTTTTACAGAAAAACACAGTTTTGGCCCTCCAAAACAGAAAATTTCGCATAATGGGCCTCATTGGGCCGAAAATGTCATTTTTAGCCCATTAAGCTTGAAATTTATGTTTTTAATTCTCTAAATGAGTATATTTCCAGAAATGGTTTTATTGAAACTGTTTTGACACACCTTATCCATCAGAATTCGTGATATGTCAATTTGGGCCCTTAATTTTTGTATTTTTCACATTTTAGGTCCAAAAATTGTGTTTTTAGCCCAAAGAAATTATTACTAAACCACTTAGCTATTTTTCTAGAAACACTTAGTATGTAGAAATATAGTAGAGGCTAAAATCATTTAACATAAGGTATATCTCGGTTTTGAGGGGTTTTATGGCTAAATCCAACATTATAACTCACAAAAGCACACATATAAGCATGGAAATCATACAAAGCATACAAAACACATATAGATCTACACTTTCACTTGTATTCCCCCCCCCCCCCCCCCCCCAAAAAAAAAAAAAAAACTCATAAAAACAGAAAATAGGGGGTATGAAGCTCACCTTAGGGTGTGGTTTCGGTTTTGGAGGAGAAATGGAAGAAAGTTTGGTGATTTTTGGCCTTAGCACCCTTTTCTTGAAGATCTCGAGTTTGATGTGCTTCTAGGATGTAAGATCACGATTTTTGCATGGATTATGAAGAGATTTTGATAAACAAAGACTCTAAGTAATAGATCCAAACATAACCTTACCTTAGATGAAGAGTTTGTGGAAATATCCTCTTGAAAGCTTCCTAAATCTCGAGATTTTTGAGTGGAGAGGGAGGATATGTTATTGAGTGTTCTTGAGAGAGTTTGAGAGATATTTGTGTATGTGTGTGTGTGTTTCGGCCGTGAGTGAGGGAGAGGGAAGAAGTAATGAACTTTGAGGTGATGTATGCATGGGTATATGAGATATAATGCATGGATAACCATGAGGTAATAGTGAGGTGTCACTTGAAAGTCAACTCTCTTCATCTCCTCTTGGGTTTGGGCCTTGGGCCGAGAGTTTTGAATGGAAAAGGAAAAATTTGGGCTTTTTGCCCCTAAGCCCAATATTAGAGTTTGTTTGGGTGTGTTTTAACCTAAAAGAATGTGATATGACTTTTACATTTTTGTTGGACTAGTTTAGGTTATTCATGGATCAAAGCTTTTAATTCATTTCATTCTAGGCCCAATATGGCCCAAAATGTTGAAATTAATTAATGCGAGTCCAATTAGAGCCCAATTAGGGTTCTAAGCCCATGATAGTCTAATTGGAAGCTTATTGGTCCATTTGGATCCAATAAGGAAGTCCTAGTCCAAAATGGACTTAAACAAGGACTTCTAGGGTCTCCAATTGTTTGATGACTATTTGTAGTACTTGTATGATGCCTTTGATTGGAGTTTTTGATGTCATAATAGTAGGTGTCAATCATGTTCTTAAGTTTTGGATTCACATTAACTTGAGTGTATAGATTACATAACACAAAATTGCCAGTTGTGACATAATAGTATAAGGTTGTATTTTAAACTTTTAAAATATTAGGGTTCTAGAATTTATGATTTCAAAAACTTTTAATTAATTTTTAAATTTCGAAACCAAAGGGGTATTTTTAAAACTTTTGAAAAATACTAGATCAAATTTTAAATAATTAAATTAATCAATTTGTCTTTATCTTAAAATTTGACCAAATCTCTTAATTTGATAAGGATATTGATTTACTTTTACAGAAAATTCGATTTTAGAGATTTAAAATGAATTTGGTAATTATCCTAATCAAACAAAGATATCAAAACCGAAAAATCAGGGATCTGACAGTCTGAATCGTCAAGTTTTTTTAATATACTCGTCTAGTAGGGTCATCTCGTTGAGTTCCACTATGAACTCGTTGAGTCGGATGAACGGATTGACGAATCTGTTCCCTCATCATTTGGACAATTCACATATGCATCAAATTCAACTGAAAAACCTCCTAGGCTCTGATACCACTGATGGGTTTTGAGCTTAACTGCATCCTATATGATCATGCAACCCTAAATGGTTTGTATCTAATTTTTTCACAAGTTGAACATGTAATTGAATACCAAAGCAATATACCCTATATCTAGCATACAATTTTCGAAAATCATATAAATAAAAGGGTTTCAACGATTACCTTGCTTGTTATGTAGTAATAACAAGATTCCTTGTAGATCATTGACTCTTGAAAGCTTAGTGCCCTAAATGTTGGACCTCTAATTGCTCACAAACACCGCTAGCAAGAGGATGAGATGAGAGAGAAGATAATGCTTCAAAGCTTTGGCTAGGGTTTGTAGTAAGAAAGCAGTGGCCGAAAATCACATGCAAAGGTTCCTTATATAGTTGTGGGTTGCTAGGGTTTGCTGGAGAAAACCCTAATTTCCTGCTTAAGGCTTAAGCAACTCATGGACCTCCTACTAAGAAGCTTTGGAAGAAACCTATAGGGCCTTTCTATAGAATTTCATCCACTCCTAATTAAGGAGTCCGTCAGCCCAGTTTCACAACTATCAATGATTTGCAAAACAACCCCTGTTCTTTTAATCAATTCCTTTAATCCCAAAATTAATTCGAAATTAATTTATGATTAAATACTAGTTAAATAATATGATTTCTAATTAATATATTATTTCCATAATACATTAATAAATCAATTTATTATTCCAAATAATAAATTCAACATCTCTCTCCAAAATTCATCGTGTCAAGTTGCTAAGGTGAAGGCAACCCAAAAGGACCATGCTACTATCAAATCAAATACACACTAACTATAGTTATGGGCTTATCCACCTAATCCAACAAATACATGGCTAAAGTTACTTACCGATCTACAGTTAGTAGTCTAATGTATTCAATGGTGTAAACCATAGCAGACATTGCTCGTGCAATGGGAGGTGTGAGCAGGTTCATGTTAAATCCAGGAAGACAATACTAGTAAGAAGTGAAATGGTTGCTAAGCATGAAACAAATGAATGTTCCTTAAGTTTCATAAGGAATGGAGTAGCCTTAGAAGGGTTCGTTGATGAAGACTTAGGTGGATGTGCAGATTAATGCAAGAGCACAGTGGGTTATGTGTTCACACTTGGAGGTACAACAATCAGCTGGATGTCAAGGTCACAAAAGAGTGTTTCTCTTTTAACCACATAAGCATAATACACGATACTTGCAGAAGTTTCCAATGAGCTTATATGGCAGAAGAGTTTGTTGTCAGAACTTGGAATGTATTAGGAGGATTGTATATTTCATTGTGACAACCAAAGTGCAATTCAGTTAGCAAAGAATCCAAAGTTTCATAGTAGAATGAAACACATTCAAATGAGGTACCATTTCATTCAGGAGTTAATCAATAAATGAACTTTATGTTAGGATCAATACTAGCCCAACTATGCTCAACATATAAGAACAATGAGGTTCCATTTTCTAAAACCAATTGGTGATAGATGGGATTGCCCATTGCCTTATATGCTTTCATATAGTTTCTTATTTTACCAATGTGGGATTGGGTTTGCACCCTAACAATACTCCCCTAAAACCCAAGTTCCATTCTTGGCCTCCCCTCATCGATTGTTCATCAGATCCAATCCTTTTTGATACCACTGATCCTCTTGGGGCACGCTCACTTGACCTAGGCCATCAGGAAGACTTTTGATACAAGGCTTCAGGATCAACTTCCTTTCACCGGGGATTATGCCACCTGTGCTGATCACATCATTCGGGCTACAACCGTAGCTCTAATACCACTTGTTAGGATCGCTAATAACCCAATCATGCTCAACATAGAAGAACAATGAGGTTCCATTTTCTAAAACCAAATGACATATAAAGCAATGGGTAATCCATTCTATCACCAATTAGTTTTAGAAAAGGGAACCTCATTGTTCTTTTATGTTTAGCATGATTGGGCTAGTAGCGATCCTAACACTTTAAACTTGAATCAAATCATTAGAATGAAGAATCTAACTGATATTTTCCCCAAGATGGTTACCATTAAAAAGTTGAAGCTTTGCGTGGCTTCAATTGTCTTTCTAGAAGTTTGAAGAGAAAAGCTTGACAGGAGAGACAAGGAGTACTTTGAGGAATGTAAAATTTTTAATAGTAGATAAAGTTGTTCAAGCCTTCAAGTGGGAAATTATTGGGGGTATGACGTCTTGTCCAACTTTGAGCACTTAGGAGTGAAATGGAGAGCTTGATACATACTTGTGCCATTTAGAGCAACTTGGAGTATTTGGAGCAACTTGGAGCAACTTGAATCACTTGGGAGTAGAATGGAGCAATATGTATGCTATCATACATGTTGCACCACTCATGATGCATGTTGCGCCATTCATGGAAGATGTTGTGCCAAAGTGATAGATGTTTCGTAAAGTTGAAGATGTTATGCCAAAGTAGAAGATCTTGTGGCATGCCTGATGGATGTTACGCCATCCTTGTACAAGATGGGTCATCATCATGCAAGTTGTACCATTTAGTGCAAGGTGTACCATTATGGTACCGTGATGAGTCACGTATGCTTTGATGTACTCTATGATGCTCAAGATTGTTCAGGACTGCTCAGAAGTTGGTGATGCTCAAGGAATGCACCATGTTATGGCACCATGATGGATTTTCGGCCACTGGTGCTCATGATGCTCCACTATGTCTCATGGTGCTCCATCATGTGTTTGGTTGATGCTTATGAGGTTGAAGGTTCCAAAAGTGACTGCATGACACTCTGTGATTGGCTAAATTTTAGGGCAATTAGGGTTTCCCATGCTTGCTTATGAATAAAGTCATATCGTCATCATTGTAAATTACTAGATTTCTATGGGAGCTCAACATGATATATAATTTTGAGTGTTTGTAATAGTTCCAAAAAGTTAATAAAATCCTCTCTCGCATTCGCCGGTGGATGTAAGTCATCTTGACCGAACCACGTTGTATTATTTTGATTTATGTTTTTCAGAAGTTTTATTCTTGAAAGTTTCACCGAAACTTGTTTGATATTTGTCCGAAGTGCTTAACTTGTTTTGTTATAACCCTAACTGTTTCCTTTGAATATTCAAAGACTATTGTGTAATATTGTAAGGTATGTTTCCTTTTTGTTAGTTATATAAACACAAAATTGTGTGAGAGTGTTCTTTATTATGTTAGTTTGATTAATATAGGATTAGACTGATAAATTCTTGATGTAAAATCAAACTAATTTGTTTTGTTGTAACCAGATAGTTACCTTTGAATATTCATATACTATTGTATTATATTGTAAGGTATGTTTTCTTTTTGTTAGCTATATAAACATAGACTTGTGTGAGAGTGTTCTTTATTAGGTTAGTTTGATTTATATAGGATTAGAGTGATAAATTCTTGATGTAAAAGTATTTGAAGATCTTTTAATAAAAATGTTTATATATATATATATGATATAGATCCGGTAAGAAATTTTTTTTGGTAGGAAGGTAAGAAGTTTTTTTTCTACATATTTTTTTGATGAACAAAATAAATGAATCACTAGATGATTCATTTGTAAGATGATTCACAAGAAAAAATTCCCCAAAAAACATCTTTATGATTCATTTTTAAGTAAATTAAGAAAAAAATTCATTCTTATGATAATTTTAGTGAAAAACAATAAAATCATTGTATAAATGAATCATCGAGATGTTTTTTGAGAATTTTTTCTTGTGAATCATCTTACAAATGAATAATCTAATAATTCCTTTTGTTTGTTTGTGAAAAAAAATATGTAGAAAAAAAACTTCTTACCTTCCTACCAAAAATTTCCTTCTTATTTGATCTTGATTATATATCTATCTATCTATCTATTTATATTATATATATATATATATATATATATATATATATATATATATATATATATATATATATATATATATATATATATATAACGAGTGTGTTCATAAATTTTAACAATTTCTCTTGTTTCTTATCAATTATTAGATAGGAAGATGAAACCTATTAATAATTTACATGTGGTTGAATTTAATAGATGTGCACCGGAGCCATATGCATTGTCTCTATTTGGCATTTATTCTAAAATCATAGTGAATAGCTTGTGTCCAAAAAGCTAATCCACCAACTTAAGTGTTGGTCCAAGAATTTATAGCCGTTTTTTTAACAACAAATATTTAAAAAAATCTCTAACAAAAAGCTAGAATTACATGAATTTTGACATTGCCCAAAAGGGTCAGCACACCAATCGGTCTAGGTAAGACTTGCACCTTTTCGCGATCTAACTATCAACCAATTAAAAGCAATGATTTTCACCTAACTAACAATAACATCACAATTTTTGACCACACCATTGAAGACAAGACACACTCATTTCTTACATTCCAAAGAACCCTAAACAACAAAATTGTTCATGCATTTTGAAAGTTGGTTTAAAATAATGATATTATGGGTAGTTTATTACTAAAAACTTATGTAACTTTACAATTGTTGTACTAACTACTAAGGAGTTATAGTATAAATTGTTGGAAAACATTTGCAATAAGCATGTTGGTATGTTAAACTATGCTTGCTATCTGTATAATTTGATATTAATGAATAATAAAAATATTATTATTTTAATATTAATTCAATATTATTTTTTTATTGGTTTGCTGCTTTTCATATATAAGAAGGTAAAATCATTAATAAAATTGATATTCACTTATTACTATATTTATTGTAATTATTACATTAAAGTATTATGTAAAATTTATTAAAATAGAAAAACTCATAAAATGACATGTGGAAAAGAAATTAATTCAAAATAACCACAAAATGACATTTGATAAATTGAATGAAAATGTGACATGTGGCAAAAAAAATCTTCATTTATTAGAGTATATATATATATATATATATATATATATATATATATATATATATATATATATATATATATATATATATAAGTTACAAAGTTTTTTTTATATATAAATCAATTATGCATTGTTCAAAGTAATGACGATTTTTAGTAAATAATTTTTTACGAAAAAATAGTTATTAGATTTTATTATTAGTTATTGTGTAGAAAAGATTACCACTTTCAAATAAAATATTTATGTTTATACCTTATATTTATATTGCTTGTTTTTAGCATTGATGTTAATTAATTAATATGGTGTTTAATTTAAGTAATGTAAATAAATTTATATACATAAATTTAATATTTTAAATTTTTTATTTTTCTCCCGATTGAACTTCTTAATTAATTTCCTTAACTCAAGTCTTCAAACTTTTGAATTAATTTCTTTTCACATGTTATTTTATGAATTTTTCTATTTTAATAAATTCTACATACTACTTTAATGTAATAATTATAATAAATGTAGTAATAAGTGAATAAATTTTATTAATGAATTTACCTTCTTATTTCAAAATTCTCAAATTAAAGCTCATTAGTTTATTTTGTTATTTAAATTTAAAAGATAAAAAAATCAATTTTAATAATTCATTGTTTTTCTTAAGATGCTGGGGAACAATAACTATGGTTTTGAAGCAGTCAATGCCACTGGGAGATCGGGTGGTCTAGTCACAATTTGGGACCCTAGCTTCTTCAACATCACATACGCGATTGTATCCAGGTACTTTCTTGTGATTTTTGGAAATTACCTGGCAGTAGACGGTTTGATAGCAATTGTAAATGTATATGGTCCAAAATCAATATCTGAAAAAAGCAAGCTTTGGAGTGATCTTATTAACCTCAAGCAGGCTAAGCAAGCCACCTGGGTAATCTTAGGAGATTTTAATGTTGTTTGTAGTCCGGAGGAACGTATAAACTCGTCATTCTATAAGTCGAGTGCTGACTCTTTTAATAGATTCATAGAACAAGCCGATTTGTGTGATCTGAAAATGTGTGTGTGTGTGTGGGGGGGGGGGGGGGATAGATTCACTTACTTTCAACAGTACGGAGCAAAATTAAGCAAACTAGACAGAATCCTAGTATGCAAAAAATTTATTGAAAAATTCCTGTTGGCATATTCTGTTACACTCCCCAAAGAACTCTTGAATCATTCTCCAATCTTTCTCTCAACAGAGTCTGAAGATTTTGGACCTCCCCCATTCAAGATGTTCAACTCCTGGTTGTTGAGAAATGATTTCAAACAGGTTGTTCTTAAAGCTTGGGTGGACTTCAAGGGTTATGGAGCTGCCGATTCATTCCTTGCTAATAAACTCAAAATTGTTAAAAGCGAAATTAAAAAGTGGAAGGCAATTGAATATCATAAGGAGAATGATGAAAGAATAACAATATAAAAAAAAGAATGGAGGGATTGGACTTACTGGCAGCAACTAGGCATTTATCCGACCATGAGAGGGCTTGGGGTTTTGGTAAGCTCTCAAAATTGGAAAGATTGGCTTCGTTAGATCTCAGGAAAAAGGCGAGAATCAAATGGGTTGTTGATGGTGATGAGAACTCTCGATTCCTTCATGGATATGTGAACAACAGGGCAAGAAGAAATCAGATCCATGGTTTCTTGGTGGAAGGAAAATGGATAACAAACCCTAATGAAATGAAAAATATAGTAGTTGATTTCTTCTCAAAAAAGTTCCATGAAAAATGGAAAAATAGGCCAAAATTTTGTAGTACATTGTTTAAAAAACTATCAGATGCAGATGCAGAATTTATAGAATCTCCAATTTCGATTCACAAAATAAAAAATGTTGTATGGGCGTGTGGTAGCGAGAAGGCCCCGGGGCCGTATGGGGTTACACTAAATTTTTTTAAAAGATTATGGGAATCGATAAAAGGCGATGTCGTTGAATATGTTAAACACTTTGAAAGGATGAGGAAATTCTCAAGGGGATGTAATGCTTCATTCATTAACCTAGCCGCGAAAATTAAGGATCCTTTCAATTTTGTTGATTATCAGCGAATTAGTTTGATTGGTTCTATGTATAAGATCATTGCAAAGATCTTGGCCCTAAGGGTCAAAAAGGTAATTGGGAGTGTAATTGATGGCGTACAATCTGCTTTCATAAAGGGAAGGAATATTTTGGAGGGCCCACTCGTTGTAAATGAGATTTGTTCGTGGGCAAAGGCTAATAGAAGAAAAATATTACTATTCAAAGCAGATTTTAACAAGGCCTTTCATTCTATTAATTTGGGTTATCTTGACTCCATTATGTCGCAAATGAACTTTGGGACAAAGTGGCGTACTTGGATCAAAGGCTGCTTGGAATCAGCTAGAGCTTCGATCATTATCAATGGTAGCCCCACTAAGGAGTTTGCGATGTCTAAGGGAGTGAGACAAGGGGATCCCTTATCCCCATAATATCGCAACGAAATCAGCAACCTCCAGAGGTATATTTGATGGTATTAATATTCCTAATGATGATTTTTGTTTGTCCCATCTATTGTACGCAGATGATGCATTATTTTTAGGGGAATGGTAAAAAAGAAATGTTGCAAACCTTGCAAGGATACTTCGATGCTTCTATGTTGTTTCGGGCTTGAAGGTAAATTTCAACAAATCCAAAGTTATTGGTGTTGGAGCTCCATACCATGAAGTTGTCAGCTGGGCAAACTTGTTGGGATGTGAACCAGCATCATTGCCTTTTACGTTTCTTGGTGTCCCGATCGGAATGAATATGAACCGTATGATGTCTTGGAGGCCAATCTTGGAAAAACTAAAGAGTAAATTATCGGTGTGGAAGGCACAAACACTCAGTTTTGGGGGTCGTATCACACTTGCTAAAGCGGTACTCGGGAGTCTACCCACGTACTATATGTTAATTTTTGATGCCCCGGTTGGTGTCATAAACTCTCTTGAAAAAATCCGTAGACAGTCTGGGGCGGTCCAGATTGCAATAAGAGCATCAATTGGATCGCATAGGAAAAGATTACGTCTCAAAATGTGGGTGGTCTAGGTTTGGGTTCAATACGGGCTCCAAACCTCGCACTTCTGTAGGGATGGCAACGGGGTGGGTTTGGGACGGGTTTTGGTAATCCCGCCCCCGTCCCCGAATATGAAAATCGATCCCATCACCGGCTCGATTCCCAACGGGTATCCGTTTACCAAACACTATCGGGTCTGCGGGTATCCCAACGGGGTAATGGGGGATCCCCGTTTAACATTCAAATTAATTTTTTTTTTATGAAATGAGAATACAAACCATTAGACTTAGTGATGCAAACATAAATTCATATCCAAAATAATTTTGATAATTTACAAAACTACTAAGAGCATACATATTTGTTCTGATACATAAGTGGTTACTAGTGGCAACAAAAACAATAAAGTCACTAGCATTCATAAACCATAATATCACTATTACTCTAAGTAATATGAATAAAAAAGTGTCAAAACACTAGCATTACAAATAAACACGAAGCTATCTCAAGAAATTATCTTTAAATCGTTCACAACAAAGAAGATAACTCAAAGAAATTAATATATATATATATATATATATATATATATATATATATATATATATATATATATATATATATATATAATCATATTAACGGTTTCAGGTAACGGGTTTCGGTTTTGGTTTTGGTTTCGGGTAATCGGGACGGGTATTTTGTTTACTGTCCCCGTAACCAAACCCGCGAAAATTTTCTAAAAGCATACCAAACCCGATCCCGACCCCAATTAACCGACCCCAAACCCGACCCTAATATGTCGGTTTTCGGTTTTCACCATCGGGTTCGGTTTCTTTTGCCATCCCTACTTCTTACCAAGTGGTTATGGAAATTGAAGAATGAACCCAATTCCTTATGGGTTAAGATTATAAAGGGGTTGCACAGCTTGTCGGCAGTCCAAAATTCGAACCAAATTAAGGGACGATGGACGGGAGTTTGGAGGAATATTGTTAAAAGAAAAATTGCAGTGGAAAAAATCAATATTCCTCTTGAGGAGATTTTTCATTCAGGAGATCCATAGGCAGGTCGGGTATGTATGTAGGATTGATTTTGGACAAATCATTTTAATTACTCTAAGAAAGTAATTAATGTATATTAAATGCTGAAGATTTAATTAATACTTATTATAATTTTTAACATGTAATATGCATTAATTATTTTTTTAAAATAAATTACGAGTCCTAAACGTTTTATACAACCTAACATTAATGGTTATAATAGCTACCCAAAAAGAAAACAATTTGGATCAAAAACAAAACAATTTAGAGTAAGTATATAATTTATGTAATTAATGTACACCCAAATAATACATATATCGTATTGATTGTATTGATATGGTGTTGACACTTGTAACCAAATGAGCGTCTACAATTTGGAGACGTCGTTCACATTAGAGACTAGAGAGAGTGACTGGGAACCACAGTCTATTAAACCAACCAGTCAACTTGGCAACCCCCCTTCCGCCTCACTACTCAATACTCATCACCACTCGGATTCAGTTCTCTCTCCCTTTCTTATCACACCAGATCCAATCTCAGAATCTTTAATTTACTCACACTTTCTTAATGTTAATGGTTGATTCGAAAAATCGCGCCGGAAGTTGCTAATTTCTCATTAGAAGTGGTTGCTGCTGGTATATGTGCATGCGATTGGTTCTCGAATATTCTTTGGTTTCGAGACGTATTTGGGTCTAAAGAGATATCTGAAAGGAGTTTGATCATGGCCGTTGCTCTTACTGAACCTTACGATGGATTAAAAGCGATGCTGCAGTCTGCTGTACAATCTGTTCAATGGACCTACATTATTTTCTGGCAGCTTTGTCCTCAACAACGGTACGAAAATCAGATTTGCTATTCGATATTGCTCTCTGAAATTTCATCTAAGTTTATTGGTTTTGTATTCCGGCCTTCTTCGATGGTGGTTAGGGTTTTAGTTTGGGGAGACGGGTACTACAATGGCGCAATAAAGACCAGGAAGACGGTGCAGTCTGTGGAAGTTAGCACGGAGGAGGCGGCTTTGTGTAGAAGCGAACAGCTCAGAGAGCTCTACGATTCATTGGTTGCCGGCGAACAGCAGGCGACGGAGAACCAGCAGCCCACGATACGGCGGCCCGCGGTGGCATTGTTACCGGAGGATCTTACGGAGGCTGAATGGTTCTACCTTGTCTGCGTCTCATTCTCTTTTCCTCCAGGCGTCGGGTACGTCAGTCATTCTAGCTACTATTCCTTCACGTTTTACCTAAAAGGCTTAAGGTCATGTTAGGGTTGCTTGGTATTACTCATAAATCATACTTCTTCCCAAAATTTCAGAATCTCAGCTGCAGCTGCTGCCATTGATATTAAATTCTGATTTCTGTTCTTGCATTATCTGGGTTTTTCAGCATCGAATAATAATCAGCCTAAAATAAACCAAATCTTAAATCCTTGACTTTTCTACTTCGGATTGCTTACCCAAGTGACAAGTCGGGTCGGGTCAAGTTGTAAATTGTTTTTTTAATTACATTAATTAATAATGTTTATATATGCATGGTTGTAGATTGGTCGGAGAGGCATATGCAAAGCAGCAACATCTATGGCTCACCGGTGCAAACGAAGCCAACAGTACAGTTTTTACAAGAGCCATCCTTGCTAAGGTACACGGAATAAACTAATACTGTGAAAGTTTGAAAAAAAAAATCCTAATTACGGGATTTTATATTGTGTTCTAATCATACTATTAAATTATGAAAAATATTATTATAATTAAATATGAAATAAATTAACTATAAGAAATATTTTTTGTTGAAAATTTTGAAATGCATTAATTATGAATAATATTCTCTATAAGTAATGTATTTCACATTTAAATATTGTAATAATTTTTATAATTAATGTATGAGTAGTTTATAACTTGTGGGAACCATAAATACAAAATAAATTAAAATTTTATAGTAAAGCTTAAAATTATTAATCAATTATTTAAATAAATTATTTTAAATAAATTATTAATTAATAATTATTTTTTAATTATATAAAATTATAATCATTGATTTAAATAAATACGTGACCTTATAATCTGTATTAATTTTATTTTAATATTATTAATTTAATGTAATTAAAGTGAAAATTTTAAAATTTGAAATTTAAAATAAAGAATCAATAGGTTGATAAGTGAGTTGATATTAATTAGGAGGCCTAATAAATGATACATGAAAAAAAATAACAAACATATTCTTTTATTAGAATAAAGAATTATATATACTCTTATGACACATTTATAAAATCTTTATTATTATATTCTTCTAATCTTGTTCGAATTAATTTTTTGAAAATGACAAACTTTATTAATAAAACTACCTATTAAAAGTATACTATAGGCATTTAGTATGACAGTAAAGAATTACTTTTTTAAATGAGAGGTCACTTGTTTAAGTTTCGTTAGGAAACATAAATAGTATTTAGGAACTATTTAGGAGTAATTTTGTTTACCATTTCAAAAATAAATAAATAATAAAAACTATCAAGAGCATAAATAGGTTATAAGTTAATTTCTTAAAAATATATTTAGACTAGTTTTTTAGGATATATATTTTTTTAATTTTACGAATATACCATGTAACTAATTATAGAAAACATATTCTTTTAAATATATTTTTATATAATTTTTTATCTTTCAAACTAGCTTTTTAGCTTCCAATTAACTTTTTACTTATTATATATTAAACATAACCTAAAAGAAAACATACCAAGCAACCCAATTATTGATTACAAAATTAGAAATATCATTCGAGGTAATTCATACCGAGACATTATACGCGTGTAAAAGGACAACCACATATTTATTCAACATAATACTGTGAATATGATAGTTTGATTAGTTTCACCTAAAAAAAAAAAAATTAAAGTGTGGAAGGATCTACATAGTGACGGTGTAAGCTTTATTTCTAGTATGTATACAATTTAATTAAAATGATCTGAAATTCTTTATATAAAAAACAAAAATTACACAAACAGTAACAAAATCAAATAAAATTATATATGCAAAACAAATATTTAAAATTATCTTGGAAATTTCGAAAACATTTTATCAAAACTTTTAAAACTTTAAATAAACAATCATATATACGTACATTCAATTCCATTATGCTTCCATTTCACTTTATCTATACTTAATTCATGATATGAAGCTAGACTGATATGATCATAGCTAGCACAAATTAATAGAAAATTAAGGTAAAAGCATAATCTATGTGAGCCTGTGTTGGGTTCTTTGTGACTCATTATTTTTTGACATTCTGATCATGTTGATGGCTGCTGTTTTGTCTCGGGTTCTTGCACCAGAGTGCTGATATACAGGCAAGTCGATTTTCTCCCTTAAAGTAATAATTATATGCGCATTAATTCTTCAATCTCTTCATTTGTTGCTTAATTAACTTTGAACATCAACTCCACAGACTGTTGTATGCATCCCTCTACTGAATGGAGTCGTTGAACTTGGCACAACTGAAAAGGTTAGACCGATGTATCATGTTCATTTGAAAGATTTGCTTACATCCACTCTAGTTAAATTATTACCTAATTCATGAATTCATTGGGATAAGTAATAATTATTAGAGGTATGAAATAAATTAACTTTGTTTTTTATCACTCTATGTAAAATTTAATAATTACTATCCCATATATATATATATATATATATATATATATATATATATATATATATATATATATATATATATATATATATATATATATATATATATATATATATATATATATATATATATATATATATATATATATAGAAGGGTTATATGGAAAATAAACAATTAGGGCAACATATGTTGAAACCAATAAAAGCATGACAACACATCATTTTGGAATAACTACGTAAATAACTTTCATAGTAGATTGCTTGTGAATAAAAAAATAGACACGTGTCACTTGATCATTGGTTCCAGCATATGTTGTCATAATTGTTCATTTTCCATTGAACCTACTTTTATATATATATATATATATATATATATATATATATATATATATATATATATATATATATATATATATATATATATATATATATATATATATATATATATATATATATATATATATATATCACTAAAATGGTGTCAAAATGTATTCCACCGTATCACATATAGAATATCATTAAACAAATAATAAAATAAAAGGGTATATTACGCGAAGTTGAATAACTAAATTGTATAAAGAGAATTTTAAGATGTGTCAACCCACCACCAAATGCTTTTCTTTAAAATTATTTTTACACCGTTTTGCTATAACTAAATACCATCTGTGAGGAAATAATATAAAATCAAATGGTGTAAAATTATTTTTACACTATTTTTTATACCGTTATGGTTTTATTTCCATGTATATATTCTGTTTTTTAGTTGAGTTTATAGATTTTAAAATTAATTTAATTATATAGTTATATTGAATAATAATTGTTGCCTATAATATATCGTTTTTTGTTAGAGATTGGTTTTTTATTGCAATTCAGCCGTTTAAAAAAATATTTTTTAAAATGCATATTCGTTAGAATTTAGAAAAAAGAATATATATTTAAAATATTTATTTCGGTATAAAAATAGTGTCAAAAGGCGGATATAATTAACTATTTGCAGCAAGTAGATATTACATTTTTTTTTTTGTAAAACCTGGCATATGACATATGAGTTGAAAATAATTTACTTGTTGTTTTATTATTTTTCAACACCTCGTAATCGTAAGAAATGATATTGATCGTAATAAAATTTGATGTCGGATTACGCGTTGTGAAACAAAGATATTTAAGTACCATGAATAATGAAAAGAGAAATTAAATATCCTTTTTCTTCCTAATTATGTTAATATTTTAGGTTAGTTTATGATTTAAATTCCTAACTAAATTTTGTTAAAAAAAAAAAACAGATTACTGGTTAAAACTTCGGAATAATACTTCGTGATCAGTTTACAGATTTAGCCAACATCTAGGGCTTTTTCATTACTTTAATTAAAATTTTGGAGCTTGTTTCATTATTTTTTTAGAAATAATCAAAATATATATTTGGACTTTTCTAAAGATTACTTTTAAAGTAATATATATATATATATATATATATATATATATATATATATATATATATATATATATATATATATATATATATATATTATATGATGTAAGTTAATATGTACCATTCTCCATCTTCTTTCTTCTAGTCTTTCTAGGCTCAGCGTATGTTTTCGTCGTCGTCGTAGAACCCAAAAACAAAGCTCACTCACAAGCATCGTTAACTCCATCGAATTTTCCTAAATCATCGGTTCACAATTCTAAGGTCATCTTTTAATCTCCAAATGAAGAAAGGAGAAATGTTATTTTTTACCCATGTTGATTTTTTAAACTTGATGGTTCATTCTTTATGATTTTCCAGCCCTTTAGTGGTGGAACCATGCGAGATTCGTTTTCTCTAGTTAACAGCATTATGGCCAAAGCCATTAATGTATGTGTTCAAACCATGGTCTGCGTCATGGTTAGGTAATAGGAACATTCGAGTGTTGGAACCATAGTTCGAGTCATTGTTAGGTAATATGAAAATCCACGTGATCAACAAGAATTTTCTCATTTTCTTCACTTGGAGATTAAAAGATGATCGCATTGTTGTGAATAGATGGTTTTTGAAAGTTGATGGAGTTAACGATGTTTGTGAGCGAGCTTTTTGTTGTTGAGTTCGATGACGACGATGAAAACACACGGTGAGCCTAGAAAGAGTGCAAAAAAGACGTCAGAGAATGATACATATTAACTTAGATCATATAATATATACATTAGTTAAATGTAATCTTAAAAAAGTCTTAATATATTGGTTATTTGTAAAAGATAATGAAAAAAAACCCAAAATGTTGATCAATTAATGAAAAAAGAACTCCCAAAATTTGGATCAATTGATGAAAAAAGACGATATGCTGACTAAATCTGTGTAACTAGCCACTAAAGGTTATTCAGAAATTTTAGCCGGTAACCTGTCCATTTTTGTAAACAAAATTTAATTTGAGATTAAACCGTAAACCGGCCTAAAATATTTAAGCTTTATTGGAAATTTCCTGAGATAATAACCTTGAGTTTGTATTAAAACACTAAACTTAATTTTATTACAAAGTAGGGTTTCTCTATATTGTGGTGGAGAATTTATGTTTATTTAAGAAAAAAAACATGGACCACCATCTATTAAAGCGAATATGTAAAAAAAAAAAAGTTAATTTGTACGGCGCCTTCGCAATCGGTGCCACTCCGAGAACCAAATTAATCTTGAACTGAACCTGCCTCTTAGGAATCACACAAGGTAATTCATCCGGAAACACATTTGGTAACTCCCTGACTACGGGCATATCCGAAACTGAAACCTCATTCCCTACCTGAGTGTCAACCACATACGTGAGGTAACCCATACACCCATGTTGCTGATACCGTCGAGCCTTGGCAGCAAAACATGAGGTTGATCCAACCCTAGTTCCCTCTCCATAAACAACCAGTTCTCCCCAATTGGGGTTCAAACTACCACCTGCTGATCCTCACAATCAATCATCGCACCAAACCTGCTTAATCAGTCAATCCCTACTATCAAACATGCATCCCTCATTGGAAGGGATCAGATCAATCGGGTAAGACACCCTAAAAATCTCCAAAAAAACGCTCGATGTAGAAACCCCATGCTCATTGGCGATGGAAACTCGCAACGGGCACTCCAACTCCCCAAGAGACATATCAAAACTCCCATTGAATGATTGAGACACAAAGGACCAACTCGCATCCGAATCAAAAAGCACAAGAACATGCAAGGAATTCACAATGAAGGTACCTAGAAGAATCATAAACATAAGAATACCATAAAATAATTTGACAAAGTAATAAATGAAAACATACCAGTAACGACGTCTAGCGCAGTCATGAACTCCTCTGCTGTGAGCTACAGAGCACGACCCCGAGCCCTCGAGGGCTCTACCCAACCTTGGCATCCATCTGTGATCCTTAAAATAGTCGGGATTGGAGTCTGCAGCAAGTAAGGGACATTAGGCCTTCAGATGACACACCTGATCACAATGGTAAGAAACCCTGGTGCTCAGTATCGGGGCCTGCTGGCGATAATCCCTCATTGCCACATTTATGGCATCTACAAGAAGATCGAAAAACACACTTATGAACCTTGTCGCACTTGCCACAAGTGTGGCACTTATGTCCTCTAGATTGTGCATCAGTGGGCTTGAACCGCTTGGATGCAGGTTGTTACTGAATGGGTGCCTGTCTCTGCTTCCTCTCCTAGGTCTCTATGTCAATCTCTCGCCTCCTCATGGCATCCTAAATCTCGGCGAGGGTACTATAATGTTGGGTAGACACAAACTGCTGAATATTAGTATTGAGCATGCTCAAGTATCGCGTTATCTGGGTCTACTCTGAATCAACAAACTCGGGACAAAACAGACACCTCTTAGTAAACATCTTGGTGATCTCTATTACCGTCTCCATCTTCTGTCTCAAATCCAGGTACTCCTGAGCCAATCTCTCCCTATCCACCATGGGAACATAAGAACCAGTTACCAACTTCTACGAGTCCTTTGCGCCCAACCGAAGAAGGTTTAGGGCGCACCTAACCTTCCAGTCCTCCGGATAGAAATAGGTGAAGAAACAACCCTTCTCATCAGAAATCCATCTCATAGGCTCAATCGGGTCATTGACCCCGTCAAACTCCAGGGGCTTGCTGAAGTCACGATACTAGAATGAACCTCCTCCTCGCCCCCTGCAACAACGACGATTGTGGTGGTTGCAGCAACAATAGCCTCCGGAACGGTGACGTGCACTCATCATAAACCTCAAGGATGGCACCCTGAACAACAACAACTACCTCAGCAGTGATCAACTCACAGATGTCATCATTTGTCAATCTTGGCCACCAGCTCCAGAACAAAATCTTCCCGCAAACACCATACTAAAAATGAACCAAAAATATATCATAAATGCCACAATTATACATTTACAACTATCATAGAGAGGTTAAACCTTTGAGGTTCGTGACTTCATTGTTACACATATTGTTCATATGCTTCTAGTAGTACCGGTCCATACTACCTTCCACACTTACCCGTATTTGTCTCAATGGATCATCACAAACTACCCTAAAACAAACCCACGACTAGGATACATATTCATCCTATATTCACTCTATTGAAAGTGGCTAATCATTCCTCAACTAGCCTGCTACACCCATACTCACTCATGAAACTTCCACCAACCCTACAGTCGCTCATGCATGCTAATCATACATAACTTTGGATTCCATAGATAGTCGAATACTTGATTCTACCCTAAGCCCACAACCAGACAACTAAAAGGAAACAAGGCTAAACCAAACATTCTCGGGATATAAAATCTTAGTTATGTACAACTATGATGCACACACTAAGCAACTACAATAATGATGTCAATTTTATATATCATATAAGAAGTTCTCCTAGGTAATCAGACATCATAAATCAAATAGTTCTATCATGCAATTCCTGAAGATCCTTAGCTTATCATTAGCATGCAGTTTTATCATAAACATCATAAACAAATAACAGTGTGGGTAACTTGGGGTATACTTTCTTGCTCCAACTGATCGTATACATCTCATCCTTCGTTAGTTACTTTTGAAAACAATTTTGAAACCCATTTTGAAAACTCTTATAGATCCTTAGTTTGAGTCTGGATTCACACGAGTGATTGACTAGTTTTCTCAAACCATGGCTCTGATACCAACATGTAACATCCCAAAAATCAAGGTAAAATTTTCGTTTTTCAAAATCAACCCACAACCATAAATGTTTACAAATTTAGTTTCCAAAAGTCAAAATCACAGATAAGAGTATCCAAAACTCAAATGTAATCAAAACTGAAAGATGTGCACGATCACGCCTTTACTTTGCCCCGATCATTAGAAGTACTTGAAACATAACACATAAACTATAAGCCAAAGCTTAGTGGGTTCGCTCAAATTACCACACACAACCAATACAAATAACAACATGCATATACGAGCCTTTAGCCTGACTGGACCACCTCGCAGGACCTACAACATATCTGGACCGCCCTCCCGACCTTTAGTCTCTCCGAACCACTCCAAGTATCTTGGCCTTCATCACAATGCAAGACAGCCTCAACCCAACAAACCAAAACATGTCGATATATACAGTAACAATCAATAACTAACAATACATGTATTCATGCAAATCGACCAATCTAACACATACTCAGTGAACACAAGTAATCATACAAATCTACCAATCTATCATATAACCAACACGACATCAATCCGATATACCAGGATACCTAATCTAGTGTGACGACATTGCTGCCTTCAACCAACAAGTATAGTGATGAAAACTCACCTCTGTAACAACGCAAATTTTCAAACAAATTTTTCATTTAAAATAAAGTGATTTTATTCAACTGAATATAATTATTCCAAGTTTCATATCAAAATACAATCGTAAAATCCCCAAGATCTCAAAATAACAACAGTGTGTACTCATCACGACGGCGCTTTCCCACGGTCCTCGCTGGTACCTGAAACACATACATAACAACTGTAAGCATAAATGCTTAGTGAGTTCCCCAGTATACTACTTACACATATACGCCTTTCCAGGCCCTGACCTTTCGGTCTACAATACAATGTCTTCCGGCCCGTAACATAATCGCCTTCCGGCCCATAACATATACACCTTCCGGCCCATAACATATTGCCTTCCGGCCCATAAACATGCACAGCACACAATACATTTATCCTAACACGTATAGCACATATATCATACATCATATCCGACCTTTCGGTCACATAACATATTGCCTTCCGGCCCACATAAACATACATAGCAAGCATAGCAATTACCTTTCCATTTATAGCACTTATAACACATATCATATCCGACCTTCCGGTCACTTAGTCAAACCCTTCCGGGTACAGTATAGTGAGAAGACTCACCTCGTGGGTAATGAAAGCTAGCGACTCCTGAAATCACTCGCACTCGATCCGCCGAGCTACAGACTCCCTATAATATCATATATCCCTTATTAATAATTTTATCTTTCAAGACAACTGACCCTAAGAAATCACATGTAGGTCAACTCTGGTCAACAGTCAACTTGACCGGACTCGACGAGTGCTAAGGCGACTCGGCGAGTCTAGACGTCCTCACCAAATCCTGATGTTCCCTTTCTACTCGTCGAGTATCCCTCTTGACTCGACGAGTTCCTCGTGGAAGAATCGCGGGGCCACCCCGACTCCACTCGCCGAGTCTGAAGAACAGCTCGACGAGTCCCAGTTAATCTTCAAGCTACTCGCCGAGTCTGTTCATCGGACTCGGCGAGTCCATGCCATGCAGTCGATCAAACTGCTTCCTGAGATCAGTATTGTCCCGACCATTCATAGGTCTGGTCCTCCTAAGCTGGTACAACACGTAAGACCTTCATTTAGGTGCTCATGCTACACCCCAAGACTTGTAATTTACCTTTTGACTTAAGGCATAAGGATTCCAATCCAAAACCTCTCTTAATTCCCGAAATACACAGGCATGGGACATTCTGGACCTCTAAAGGTCCTAATACAGGGTTATAATCGTTTGGGGAACAAGGGTAATAATCAATCTAGTCACAAAAGGGTTCCATAAACCCTAAATCCATGCACACATCAACATAGCAGAATATGATCCGAAATATTACCTGAATAATGCACTCTCTGTGTCCCCAATCCTCAGAACTTGATTCCCTTGCTGTTCCTTTAGCCAAACTCTTCTCTTCCTTGCACAATAACTTCTTCAAGATCACCAATGGCCTTCAATCCTTGCTCTAGATGCCCACAACCGATTTAGGGTTCTTCTCAGTCGCTAAAAACGGACAATGACGGCCTATAAGTCCGTTATATACATTCCAAAACTGAACGGCTAGGGTTTCCGCTGAACAGCGCAGACTCGCCGAGTCCATAATGGACTCGTCGAGTCCAGTCGCGAACCCGCGACCAAGTCTGTGGTCCTACTCGGCGAGTCTAGCTCCAACTCGCCGAGTCCCCTCCTAAAACACCCCAAAAACAACATTATGACAATACCTGAAATTCCAGGCTGTTACAAATTGTAACAACGCAAATTTTCAAACAAAATTTTCATTTAAAATAAAGTGATTTTATTCAACTAAATATAATTATTCCAAGTTTCATATCAAAATACAATCGTAAAATCCCCAAGATCTCAAAATAACAACAGTGTGTACTCATCACGCCGGCGCCTTCCCACGGTCCTCGCTAGTACCTGAAACACATACATAACAACTGTAAGCATAAATGCTTAGTGAGTTCCCCAGTATACTACTTACACATATACGCCTTTCCAGGCCCTGACCTTTTGGTCTACAATACAACGCCTTCGGGCCCGTAACATAATCGCCTTCCGGCCCATAACATATACGCCTTTCGGCCCATAACATATTGCCTTTCGGCCCATAAACATGCACAACACACAATACATTTATCCTAACACGTATAGCACATATATCATACATCATATCCGACCTTTCGGTCACATAACATATTGCCTTCCGACCCACATAAACATACATAGCAAGCATAGCAATTACCTTTCCATTTATAGCACTTATAACACATATCATATCCGACCTTCCGGTCACACAGTCAAACCCTTCCGGGTACAGTATAGTGAGAAGACTCACCTCGTGGGTAATGAAAGCTAGCGACTCCTGAAATCACTCGCACTCGATCCGCCGAGCTACAGACTCCCTATAATATCATATATCCCTTATTAATAATTTTATCTTTCAAGACAACTGACCCTAAGAAATCACATGTAGGTCAACTCTGGTCAACGGTCAACTTGACCGGACTCGTCGAGTGCTAAGGCGACTCAGCGAGTCTAGACGTCCTCACCAAATCCTGATGTTCCCTTTCTACTCGTCGAGTATCCCTCTTGACTCGACGAGTTCCTCGTGGAAGAATCGCGGGGCCACCCCGACTCCACTCGTCGAGTCTGAAGAACAGCTCGACGAGTCCCAGTTAATCTTCAAGCTACTCGCCGAGTCTGTTCATCGGACTCGGCGAGTCCATGCCATGCAGTCGATCAAACTGCTTCCTGAGATCAGTATTGTCCCGACCATTCATAGGTCTGGTCCTCCTAAGCTGGTACAACACGTAAGACCTTCATTTAGGTGCTCATGCTACACCCCAAGACTTGTAATTTACCTTTTGACTTAAGGCATAAGGATTCCAATCCAAAA
Organism: Lactuca saligna; assembly: GCF_052625555.1. Lineage (NCBI taxonomy): Eukaryota > Viridiplantae > Streptophyta > Magnoliopsida > Asterales > Asteraceae > Lactuca > Lactuca saligna. Next base: position 316,471,604 of record NC_136421.1, read on the forward strand.
CCTCTCTTAATTCCCAAAATACACAGGCATGGGACATTCTGGACCTCTAAAGGTCCTAATACAGGGTTATAATCGTTTGGGGAACAAGGGTAATAATCAATCTAGTCACAAAAGGGTTCCATAAACCCTAAATCCATGCACACATCAACATAGCAGAATATGATCCGAAATATTACCTGAATAATGCACTCTCTGTGTCCCCAATCCTCAGAACTTGATTCCCTTGCTGTTCCTTTAGCCAAACTCTTCTCTTCCTTGCACAATAACTTCTTCAAGATCACCAATGGCCTTCAATCCTTGCTCTAGATGCCCACAACCGATTTAGGGTTCTTCTCAGTCGCTAAAAACGGACAATGACGGCCTATAAGTCCGTTATATACGTTCCAAAACTGAACGGCTAGGGTTTCCGCTGAACAGCGCAGACTCGCCGAGTCCATAATGGACTCGTCGAGTCCAGTCGCGAACCCGCGACCAAGTCTGTGGTCCTACTCGGCGAGTCTGGCTCCAACTCGCCGAGTCCCCTCCTAAAACACCCCAAAAACAACATTATGACAATACCTGAAATTCCAGGCTGTTACAACCTCACAGTATGAAAAGATGGCTGACAGATCACAGCTCCAGCTGTTGACTCTACATGTCACATATACAACAAAACAACAACCTAATCTCAAACTACTGTTCAAAATACCTAAAATACCCCTAATTTAAACCTGGTCAAAATCCAAGTCATAATCAAGTAAAAAGTCAAAGATTCCATATGGGCTGAGTATGCCCTACGTACTCCCCTCTACGCCCAACGTAGATGGTGCCTTTATAGATACGAGTTCGATCCTTAGTACGCTCAGCGTACCTCTAGGTACGCTTAGCGTACTAGGGCTGAATCTCCATTTCACAATTAAGCTCTTATTTCATTAAGCCAAAACATCAAACTTTAGATCGAGGTAAAAATGGACGTCTTCATGGATAAAGTCTTTGACATAATCCATTTGCATGAATACAAGAGGGTAAAAACTCAAACCATTGGTCCAAAAGTCACCCAAAGCTCCAAATCTCTTGCATGGCTTAATGAGAGTGTCCAAGATCTCATTTTTTTTAATATATGAGCTCAAAACTACAAGAAATGCAAACAAACTCTATACTAGCAAGATCTAAGCAAATAACACATCAAAATCCAAGTTTTATACTTTCAAATAATGCTTGAAGGTGAGATACTTCTGGATCTGGATCCAAGATACATTGAGCTTCCAAGATGATTTCACTCCTTTCTTCTTCCTTAAAGATCATCAAAACACACACTTTCAAGCTCAAATGGCCACACGATGGATTAGGGTTTCAAGAGACGATTTGGGAGATGGAGGCTGATAAGGGAAGAGGTCTTCAAGAGATAATGATGTTTAAATGGGGCTCAAACCCTAAAAATTAGGGTTTGACCCTCATCCACTTACACCCGACGTAAGTTAGAGTACGCCCAACGTCCTAGGCACAACACCCGTTTTCACTTAATGACCCAAGGGACCGATTTTGCAATTAAATTTTATACTAAGGGTATAAATGGAAAATACCTCGATCAAGGTGTTATATCGTAGCGCCAAGTACATTGTCATTTCTTTCTTATGACGATGTATAATTTTTTGCGTCCTCACTATCTCTTACCGCACCACGGTAACCGGGAATCAACAGATTGCATTACTGATTTCATTTGAGTTTTGGGGACATTTTTTATCCCAACTTCTAACCTTCATAACTTCTTTGTTTTTACTCTTTTTTTATGTTTTTTATATCCACCCGAAGGTGGGAACATACTCTACATTTCTATTAAGTCGTTTCTTACTGACTTAATATGGGTCTTAATCTGTTAAGTCACAAAGCTGGGCCAAAAACATAAAATTTCCCATTTTACCCTTTTGGCCAAAGTACATCTTCCTATGCATTTTTTATCTTGAACTTACTCATCTAACATCTTCTAGGCGACTTACTTGTTTTGGCCATTTCATGTAGTCACAACTTCATAATCTCATCTTTTTCTCATAATTGACAATTTTACCATTTTGATCAATATTTGATTAAAAATCAACATTCTCTAAATTTCAGGTTCATACAAATCTAATATTACCAAAAGAACAAAAATGCCCTTTAACACAAAACAACATTCTAAAATACATATGCACAAAAGTCTAGGTTCTTACGTTAGGTTGTTTAAAGATACAAATAGAAAGACAACTTTAAAACTCCAAAGAGTCCAAGATATCAAGCCAATTTTGATCATTGTTCTTCAACTTGTATAGTCTCTATACATCCTCTAATTAATAAATTGTGTTATTTATTTTGCCAACAAAAATCGAAGTAGCATCCTTTCGTTTTGTTTTAAAAATAACCTAGTGTTTCAATCAAATTTTAATGTTAAAAACTATCAAAAACATGATAAACAAAAAGTGAAAAACATGGGAATTATGAGCAAAAAAAATTCTAACAAAAATGTTTGCAAAATATGAAAATTTTTGAAAAAAAATATTAACTTTTTCTCTTTGAAATTTATTTGAGTTAAGCAGGAAGATCTAATAAAATGGTCAAATAAAAAATGGAAAGAAGTAAAAAAAAACTATTTTAAAAAATAAAAATAAGGTCTAATCTGCAAAAAAGAAAAAACTCAACATATAGTGTTTTATTTATGTAATTGAGCCTTAAAAATAACATTGTATTTAAACTTTCAAAAATTAAAGATATCTGAGAACTTTCAAAGATTAAAGATATCTAAGGATGAACATATAAATTAGATAGTTTAGTTGTTTTTAATGATATTCGTTGTTGTAAAAAAATGAAGATAACAAATGTTTGTAAAGTTGTTTATATATATATATATATATATATATATATATATATATATATATATATATATATATATATATATATATATATATATATATATATATTTATTTATTTATTGAAGATGTAATCAATACTTATTATATTTTCACCAGTTAACATGTATTAATTAATTTCTTAAAATAACTAAAATTATCGGTCTACAATCAATTCTATATGCATATAGTAAATTGTTAACCTAACATTATAATAATAATAATAATAATAATAAATATTATTAGAAATTTTGGTTACATATTATAAATTTTATGTTTAATAAAATAATATGATCATATCCTTCTTCTCAATAAATGTTTTGACTAGAAGTAGAATGAAACAAAATCTTGATACTAAAAGTCGTCATTTTTGTTTGTTATTGATGTTAGGTGGGAGGAGCTCAAAGTATTATTATTATTATTATATAACCTGATAAAGTAATTTTAAGTTTATCAAATAATATTGGTTAATTATAAAAAGAAAATATTATATATTGATTTTTTTTTCGGATTAAACGTCAATTATATTTTATTTTTTCTGAAAAACCCCTTATATTTTTTCTATTTTTTTTTCTATTTAGCTCTTATAAATTTTATTTTTTCGATTTATCTTTTACATTTTCAATTTTTTTTGTCGATTTAATCCTTATATATATATATATATATATATATATATATATATATATATATATATATATATATATATATATATATATATATTCCGGATTCTCTAACTTTATATTTTTTTTGCTAAAAGAACTTTTAAATCTTTTTATCTTGGAATATTTCTTGCATCCGAATCCATAATTCCATAGCAGAAGCTTCCATCTTCATGATGGTTTGGAGTAAATCTAGTGAGATAGTCTTGTAAATTCATTGGTTGATGATTGGTCAAGAACATTATAAATTCATGTAATGATATGGAAAAGTTCAATACAAGATGTGCGATGATCGTTAGTTAAATAAATGGTTGTCTACATTGAGTTTTATATATGTTGGTTATGGTTATAGCTAAAGAAGGGTAAAAGTTATTATTGTTAGGTTTGTTATTCTCGGTAGATAACCATAATGTTGTATGATAGAAGATAAGATAGACAACAAGAGAAGAGGGATGACATCTGTTGGCGAGAATAAGAAGGGAGGGTTTCTTCTTCCATCATCGAACCCTATTACTCCTAATGAGAATAACCATTAATCATATCGATGATTATTACACATCTTGAGTTGAACTTTTCTAGATGACTACATACGTCTACAATGTTTTTCACCACATCCATGATGTCACATGGAAGAGAAATTTATGCGATTGTTAAGTAATAAAATTACAACACAATATCTCTATATTTACTTAAAACCATCATGAAGTTGGGAGTATGTCATGCAATTATGGAACCGAATGCAAGATAACAAAAGCGTAAAGATTTTTTTGAAACAACATAAATTTGAGGTTTAATCCGAAGAAATGTAGGGGCTCGAAAAATAAAATAAAAATGTAAGTGATAAATCAAAATAATAAAAATTATAAGGGCTAAATCAGGAGAAGTAGAAAAAATGTAAGGGATTTTAAGAAAAATAAAATAAAATTTTGGTTTAAAGTGGAAAAAAATAACCTTTTGATTATCCCAAAAATATTGAAATATTATGTTTCATATTTAGTCATAGAGAAAAATATATACAATTAAATCAGTATTATATTTCCTAAATAAATCGATCATAGAATTTGATGATTTTTAGCTATTTTATGTATTTGCTTAATAATAAATTGTAATATTTTAATTAGTTAATTATTCAGTGGGTCCAAGTTATTTATTTATAAATGCATGTATGTATATGTAGGTGGAGGAAGGTGTCGACTTGATTGAACACGTGAAACATTTCTTCAGGGTCGAAAATGACAAGTCAATTCTCCCGCCTCCTAGACCCACCCTTTCTGCCCATTCTTCCAACACCAATGCTCTTTCCCCTCATCGGTTCAAACCTTTAGACAACTTATATTTAATGGATGCATACGCTGATGATGATGATGATGAAAATGATGAGGAAGAAGAAGAAGAAGAAGAAAATGAGTCCGATTTTGAGGCAGAAATCGATCATATTTCTATTGTTGAAGAACTTCATGATGAAGATAGCATCGTGATGGAGGCGAATGAACTACTGCAACTTGATATGTCTACAGATATTAGGTTCGGATCACCCATTGACGATTCGATTAACTTGGACTCTCATTTTGATCACTTGTTGCCAACCAGCCAAGATCATGACTCATGTAGAGCCGACTCACATGCTCTGGAGTTGCACAACCCATCCACCATTCATTTACAAGGATCAGGAGGTATATATAATATATGCATGATGAATATCAAAAGTGAAATTCTTTTTATTTTTTTTTTTTATAATCTTAATAGATTTTTATGCTGTATTAGTAAAGGGAAAATGACTTACAAACCCAACTAAGTTTTCAAACTGTACAAAAAACCCTAAACATATTTTGTCTGTTCAAGAAAAACCCAACAAACTTCTCCTTTGTCTAGAAAAACCCAACGAATTTTCCAAACCGTTCAAAAAATTCCAATCATTTTTTGTCTGTTCAAAATGTTAAATTCATTGGTTTTTTTTTTAAACAAACAAAACATGATTGATGTTTTTTAAACAGTTTAAAAACTTTGTTGGTCTTACAAGTAATTTTTCCAATACGGTAACTTCCATAGAATTGAATAAAAATGTGACATAGTTGAACTTTTTAAGACAAATGTTAAGTTTGTTGGGATTTTCTAAACATACGGAACATGATTGAGGTTTTTTGAACGGTTTGTAAATTTCATTGGACTCGTAAGTCATTTTCCCTATTAGTAATTATTATTTAAAAATCATCAACTTACTTTAATATTATTTTGATTAAAAAAAGTTACATATCGCGATTACAACTTCTTTGTCTTTTCTTACACATAATACATCACAATTCAAATTTATATAATGATGTTATTGAATTTATTAAAGTTTATAACTTTTTATAACTGTTTTTTTTTATTAAAAGGGATATTCTAGATTTTGTAGGCATTCTATTGTTTTCCATTGTAACCATGGCACCAACTTTTGGTTAACTTCACCCACATGATAAAAGTTCGTATCATTTGATACTCAAAACCTAACAAAAACATTATACAAATATATGTATAATTACCAAAACACGAAAGTGATATTATACAGTAATTGTAAACCGATTCTTTTTGCTCCCTTGAAGATTAAGTATATGATTGATTGCAAACCCTACAAAATATTTTTTATGAAGTTGTATGCAACTTAGATTTTATATCTTTATCCAAAAAAAAAAAAAAAATACAGTAATATTATTATACTCCTCTGTCCAATAATACTACATTTTCATATAGCATAAAATACGACGATTTGGTTATTTTTTTTATCTTTTTTTTACTAAAAAGTACATCATCTTTTTTCATGGCTCATTCTACAAAACGACATCTTTACATAATATGTTAGGTTTGTCCATTGGATATATTCTACTCAAATGTTGTACGTATATATATTTGTTGAAACAGAATTAGCACAGGAGGACAGTCATTACTCCCGTACAGTTTCAACCATTCTCCGCAAACAAACGAGTCAAGTGAGTCAATGGCATGACTCACACTCAGCATCACGCCACGACTCACCATACACGTCCACCCAATCATCCTTCACCGCCTGGATACCAAATCACCATCATCACACGGTGGCGGCGACTAGATCTAACTCACAGTCGCTCCTAAAGTACATCATCTTCACCGTACCTTTCCTCCACTCCAACAACAACAGCAACAACAAGCCCACCGAAGGTGACGCCTCGGAGTCCGTCGCATCTCGTATACGGAAAACGACATCGCATGAAGAGCTCAGTGCCAACCACGTCCTCGCAGAGCGACGTCGCAGAGAGAAGCTAAACGAGCGGTTCATGGTTCTTCGATCGCTGGTACCATTGGTTACTAAAATGGACAAGGCGTCGATCCTTGGTGACACAATCGAGTACGTGAAGCAGCTTCGTAAGAAGATTCAAGATCTGGAAGCACGTGATCATCGTCAGGACACGTTGGATACGTCAAAGAGAAAGATCCGAGTATTAGACGCCGGAAGTACTGGTGGCGGAAGGAAGGCGGCGAGGGCGGTGCAGGTAGAGGTGTCGATAATCGAGAGTGATGCGTTGGTAGAGCTGCAGTGTCCGCACAGAGAAGGGCTGTTGCTGGATGTCATGAAGAAGCTGAGGGAACTTGGAGTGGAAATCACAACCGTTCAATCTTGTTTGAACGAAGGAACGTGTACGGCTGAGATGAGAGCTAAGGTAAGTTTGCCTTTTTTACATGAGCCTTATATTTATTTTCTTTAATAACTTCTATTTGGATTTTAAATTTAGGTGAAGGTGAATGGTAATAACGGAAAGAAAATTAGTATAATGCAAGTAAAGAAAGCCATTAATAAGATAATATCTCCTTTGCTACTCACACAATTCACACAATGACTATACATATGTTAGTGTATGTTAAGGTAAACCGAAATATGTTGCTTTTGTACTATATTTATCAGCACTTAACGATAGTTTCTGTATTCAGTCCTAATTAGTTAGGTTAGTATTTCAATTCTATTGTAATCAATTTGTACACTCTCTTCTTCAATAGAAAGAAAAGTTGACTTCAAGCTTTTGTCACATTGATTTTTTTTCCTCAATAATATGTCATACATTATTATTGCTATTATGGTTATTAGAGCCGTAGACAATTCTATTAATATGGTTAGAATTTATTAAAGGGTATTTTGATCTTTTCATAACATTTGTGTTAGCTAGTTAGTTAATTGCTATTTCTCTTCTTCATGTGTATATGTAGCTCTTGGTTTAGAGTGATAAGTTAATAAGTTAATGAGATTAGGATCCTTCTCATCTTCACTTTTTCGTTGATCATATTCTTCATTCATCGTGTTCTCTGAAACCTCACTTAATTGATTGAATCATCTGGTCCTTTCATCAATTCATCTGATAATCCTGGATTGATACTTGTTACGAATGTTTTCACTAGTATCAGACTTGCTTCCTGTAAACTTGATATGATGATTTCCTTTTCTGCCAAGAACAACATCAGTTTTATTGATGGTAATATTGTTGCTCTTGCATCTACACCATCTTCTTATTCATCCTGGCATTGCGCTAATTCTGTGATGATTAGCTGGATCGTCAATTCCTTATCTAAGAACATCGATGTAGTGTTATGATCTATCATATTCAACAACTCTATTCTCTATCGTAAGGATCTAATGACTTTTGTTCTCATTTGTGTTAATGTCATAAAAGCTCTTGAGTTTTCAAAAAATATTAGGTTTTAACCTTTGGGGTCTTTTACGGCTATTAAAGCCTGATATTTGGTTTAATTTTTGAATTTATTGGAAGAAATGCAGCACATGCTTCCTGTAAACTTGATATGATGATTTCCTTTTCTGCCAAGAACAAAATCAGTTTTATTGATGGTAATATTGTTGCTCTTGCATCTACACCATCTTCTTATTCATCCTGGCATTGTGCTAATTCTGTGATGATTAGCTGGATCGTCAATTCCTTATCTAAGAACATCGATGTAGTGTTATGATCTATCAGATTCAACAACTCTATTCTCTATCGTAAGGATCTAATGACTTTTGTTCTCATTTGTGTTAATGTCATAAAAGCTCTTGAGTTTTCAAAAAATATTAGGTTTTAACCTTTGGGGTCTTTTACGGCTATTAAAGCCTGATATTTGGTTTAATTTTTGAATTTATTGGAAGAAATGCAGCACACGAGATTCGAACTCGGCTCACTAACTAATCAACACAAACGCCTTACCACTAGGCTTGAAATCATTTTGTGATTAAAAGTCCGACTTTTTTTATATAATGTGTAACAATGCTTATTATTAATATTATTACTTAATAATTACTTTGGTTATATTTATTTTGATTATATATATATATATATATATATATATATATATATATATATATATATATATATATATATATATATATATATATATATATATATAATGTTTTAAAGCTAAAAAAAATATGTTTTAAAGGGATAAATATATTTTTAAGGTAGTTATACGTTTAAAAAGATATTTATATATTTAAATACATATTTATATACTTGAAAGCATATGTAAAAACATATGCATTAAAAAAGTGTATATATTTATATTTAGTATTGTAACGTCCGGTTCCTGGTATGCATTTAATTCTAAATTTATTCATTTTTTGTATAGAAACTCGACGGGTTAGAGGCCTCAAACTCGTCGAGTAGAGATGGATTTAGACGCGGGTTGTGAAGTCTACTCGACGAGTCAAGAAGCCTCAATTCGATGAGTAGGACTGACAGAATGAAACCCTAATTTTCAGGGTTTTGTACATTATTTAAACATCTTAACCTCCATACGTTGGCCTCATTTACAACCTTCATTGTCCCAAACCCTATCCACGAAACCTTAATCCACTTTTGAGAGTTTTGAGCCATTTTTTTGCATCCTTTGTGATTTTGAAGAAGATTCTTGAAGAAGGAGCAAGGACATGTAGGAGGAGAGTAGATCCAGAAGTTGAGCTTCATTTCTGGTTCATCTAAGGTATAAAACTCCTATCTTGTCTATTAAATGTTTAGATCTAGTTTTAGGATGTTTTCTCCGTATTTTGGTCTAAGAATGTTGATCTTTGGGACTTGGACGTCCCATGTGGGCAAAACCTTTCAGATCTAGGGTCTATAAGGGACTTCTTGTCATAAATGTGTCAACTTTATTGCTATGGAAGCCCCATGCAACTTGTGGACCATCTTTTTGGCCTTTTGAGCCAAGTAGTATATGCATGCAAGTAAAGATAGGAACTTTACGTGACCAAACTGTCCCTAGAGTCCAGATCTATGATCTTATGGCTTATCTTGAAGTTTTGATGTTTTTGAAGTTGGAACTAGGCTATTTTGAGCTAGGGTTTGGGCTCATTTCTTATAGGATGGGTCTTAATGGGTAAAGTCAGAAACTTCACCCTCCTAAATGTGTTTTCGACTCAAATCTGGAATATGGGACTTAGACTCGAAGAATAATGGCTTAACACATTAAGAAAGCTTATTAGACTAAAGAACTCGACGAGTTCATAAAGGAACTCGATGAGTTGAGTCAAAATTCCCCGATTCTGTAAAAGGAAGGGCTCGACGAGTTCAAGAACGGACTCGACGAGCTGGGTGGGAAAGTCCCGATTATGTGGATAGGACGAACTCGATGAGTTCATGAAAGAACTTGACGAGTTAGATCGCGATTTTAGGGTTTTATGATTTATGGACCTTGGCGAGTTGATGGACCAACTCGGCGAGTTGAGTCAACCCGGAATGTTGACTTTGACCAGGTATTGAGCTTGACTTTGACTTTGACAAAAGTTAACCCTTAATGGGCCATGAGTATGAAAGGATAATTAATGAAATATTTTATGTATAGGAGTTTGAGTTGGGTGGATTGTCGGAGCCAAGGATTTCCAGCTACTTTACAACATTTGAGGCGAGTTACCTTCCAGTAGAAGTGGGTCGAAGGCACCAATGCCGACCCACTAGTAGTTGATTACAGTAGAGATGATTTTCTTTGTGATAATTTCTTAGTATGCCACTATCTGTTATGCTTTATTTGCTAGTATGTCATGATATTATGTGATAGTGGTAAGAAGGGTGGATTAGACCCCGTAACCGGTTAAGATAAACCGGATGGTAGGTTGGGCACCCAAATATTCTTGACAATATAGTTATGATATGTCGGTAGTGGTAGAGGGTGGAATAGACCCAGTAGCCAGTTGAGATAAAACGGAGGGTAGGTCGGGCAACCAGATATGCCTGGCAGGGTGGGTCGAGCACCCAAATATGCTTGACAGGTTAGGTCGGTCATCCAGATATACCTGACAGGTTAGGTCGAGCACCCATAGATGCTTGACAAGGTAGGTCGGGTACCCACATATCCCTGACAGTATGTTTATACTATGTTATTATGTGGTAGTAATAGGGGTGAAATAATCCCCGTAACTGGTTAAAATAAACCCGAGGGTAGGTCGGGCACCCATATATGCCTGACAGGGTATGCCGGGCACCCAAATTTCTCTGGTAGTATGTGATTATGTGGTATGATGGTGGAACTCACTAAACTTCATGCTTATGGTTTTCAGTTTTGGTTTCAAGTACTTCTTCAAAAGGAAATGAGTCGGCATGATAGCAGCGCATCACACTATGTTTTTCGCATATGAGATAATGAGATTATACTTTGATGATGTTTCATTATGACATGTTTTGATTATTGACATATTGGTTTTGATATAGATGACACTATGAATGTTTTTTTACTATCGATTTTTATATTAACTTAATTAAAATGAAATTTTTTGTAACGCCCATGTTTTTAGGCTAAACATTAATGTGATGATGTAATAGTTAAGGTCAACCATTGTAACCCACTTTGAAGTAATAAAGAGAAATTACTTGGATATTATGTAAATTATGTGATTTTATGTGCATTATATTTATTTATAAAATATAATAAATTAAGAGTGAAAATAAGCTTAAAAAATAAAAGTATAGATAAACCCAATATCTATGAAGAAAGTGGTAGTGGTTGTGACAAGGATTCCGGAAATATAAAGAATGCCGAAATCCGATTTATAATGAAGAAGTTATGTGTTATCGAAGTTTTACGGCAAAACTTGCACGGCACCGGGAATCGTAAAAATTGAATTTTTGATAAACTATTTTTAGCCTCATATATCTAAATGAAAGTTGTAGTATACGTTAAACCGAGAACGTGCATAAAAAAAACGTTAAAATCTGACTTCGTATGAAGAAGTTATGATTTTTTAAAGATTTCAATAGTATACAGTCCGGAATTCGAATTTCAGATCGATCAATTTTTAGCCGACACAACCTAAATGAGAATTGAATATCTCATTAATAGGAGCTCAACGATAAAAAGACAGTCGAAAACAGATTCTGTATGTAGAAGTTATGAATTTTACACGGTCGTTAACAGTGTAATATTCTCATACTATTAAATTTAAAATTGGTCGATAACTAGCCGACAGAGTCTAAATGAAAGTAGTAGATTATGTCTCCACCTACACGTGGATATAAAGAATGTCGAAATCAAAGCTCGTATACGAAAGTTACTGGGTTTAGAATTTGGCAGGGTGTTGCTGCTAAGGGGGTGACGTGGCTGAATCTGGGCCATTGCTTTCTCCCCAAGTCTTACCACTAGATGGTGACATGTAGCACCAAGTTGAGTCACATTTCAACCTATTAATAGAACCCCTTGCACCCTCATTTCTTCACACCTCCACCTTTCTCTTTCCCTCGCTAAACATCTCAACCCCCCCCCCCCCCCCTAAAGCCCTAGGAAACTCCCATATCGCTAGAAGAAAGCTCTAGAGAGTCCGGCAACTCCGAGAAAAAAGAGTTTTTCGGCTCAGAAGCTCTGCTCTATTGGAGCCTGGTTTTTAGCAAAACCTGCTGTAAGTGCGATACGTCTACCCTAATTTAAATATAGATTACGTGTAAATATAATATCGTTATTATGAACACATGAATAAGATTTATCAATGATTCAGAGTTGTTATACTGTTTGATCTACTTATGGGGATAATGTCTAGGCTATGATTTAGTGAGGTGTTTAAAGTGGGATTTCAAAATAGTATACTTCATATACCAAACGAACCCTACCTCTGATATGATCCTACCTGGTTGTTCCTTGGTAGATCATGAAAGTAGACTTTGAGTTATTGACGAATCTAGACTAATAATTAGTCGGAATAAAGATTAGACTAAAACTTAGCGATAATAATTATAGGTTTCGTCGAAGGAAAATAGAATCGTTAGAAGTGAAACGTTGAATGAGTTCGAAATCATCACTTTAACAAGTGAGTGCATACTCACTTTCATCTTACACATAGATGTGAAGTATTTTATATTAATTACGTGCTATGTGTGCATATTATCTGTTTACTTCATATCTATGTTGGATGAACATTTTTATACAAGTTTTAAATGATTTTAACTGTATATGTATTTTATATCTACAAAAATGTTGGGGTAAAACATGGGTAGATGAAATAGACGATGTGCGATAAAATGATGAGAGGCCTCAATGTTAACGATGATCCAGTCATCTAGCGGAGTATAGATGACGACCATGAACTATTCTAGATAGTCCAGTGGAACGCTAGCAGGCTCGCAACTTGCAGATATTTGTGAATGATGTGTTCAGCGGTGTACTCCATCCCCCTCATGGTTGCCTTACGGACATTTATTGTTGATGAGCCCCCTTAGTAGTAGTGTCCATCCTGATGATGATCCTTAGGTTAGGTCCCTTATGATAGGTGTTTTAGGGACGTAAAGTGATGATAACGGGAACGAGTAATCCGATTGATTGATGTGATAAAACTAATAAACTCTTTATTGTGGGTTGAAAATCCTATGTGCTCACCAGACTCCCAAGCCTGACCCACTCAGCTTTCTGTATTACAGGTAGTAGCACAAGAGCATAGTTAGATGACTCAATGATGGATTATGGATTATAGGCTAGTAGATATAAATAAATGTTGTAAGGCCTATGTTCTTCTATTTATGCTTTTGATCTGTATTGAGCATGACATCCTGAGGTTTTAATATAATGAAATACATTTCTTCGGAAATGATTTGATAAATCTTTATCGTATTTACTTTTTGGGAACAAATTCCGCAATACTTTTCTTTAAAAGGTTACTTTGATTTTCAAACAAAGAATAAACAAATCAGTCTTTTCTGGCCGTGAAAATGGGGATGTCACATTTTTGGCCTTGAACTTTTGGATGTTACAAGTTGGATCAGAGCCTTGGTTTGAGGGATTCGGACACACCTTCGGGGGTGTCTGGACTCAAATCGAGGGTTTGAGAAAGTTTTACCATAAAAATAAATTTTTCTAAGAAATAAGATGAAGACTTTTGAGAAAGAACAAGAAGTATGGTGTGTGCAATTGGCCGAGCTCAAGTAAGTTTTCCCCAAGATACACATACATATTTGTTATGATATATAATATGATTATGAGAACTGCATGCTAGAATAGGGCTAAGGATCTAGGAAGGATGCCTTATATGCCTATTGTATGTGTATGAGAACTGCATGCTAGATTAGGGCTAAGGATCTAGGAAGAAGCCTTATATATGTGCTTATTGAACTGCATAATAGTAATGATTAGTCCGTGATATGATAGCCTGATTAGGTGATGCTTGGTTTTGGTCACTCAATGCACGAATGTTGCTTCCTTTGTGCTTTTAGGAGTCCTAGTTATCTTTAACTAACTAGTCAACAGAGTATGGACCGGAAGGTCAAGATGATGAGGACCGGAAGGTCTACCAGAGTTGGGACGGAAGTCCCTTGAGATACATGGATTGGAAGATCCCATATTGCTATGGCCATTAGTGGCGTATGTGTGGTATGTGGTATTTTAGGGAACTCACTAAGCATTTGTGCTTACAGTATTATGTGTTGTAACACCCAAAGTTTCGAAGGCCAAGAAAGGAAAGAAAAGCCCTAATTTAAGGGTAGACTCGGCGAGTCCAAGGAGGGACTCGGCGAGTCCGAGCGGGATCCGAGTCGAGGAGTAAGAGACCGACTCAGCGAGTCAGCCAAGGTGACTCGGCGAGTTTGGTCTGAACGTGGAAAACCCTAATCCCGGGAGTTGTATCCTATTTAAAGGGTGTTATGTCCCTCCCTCAACCCCCATATCACCCTAGAGAGCCAATGCATCCTTGAATTCGTGAGAGCTTCCATCATTTTGAGAGTTAAAGCTTGGAGGAAGGAACTTTGGGGAAAGGAACTTGAAGGGCAAGTAGGTTGCTTCAAGGAGGAGATGTGGATCTGAGATCTACTTCAGTGGTGTTCATCTTGGAGGCAACAAGCTGCTATCTCCCCTCATTTGCACCTAGATCTTTGTGTGTGTTTTGGGTATTCTTGGCTTAAGAGTAACATTTGAGCTAGAGGTTCAGATCTGAGGTTGCTACCTCAGATCCATGCTTATTTTGGTCTAGAATTTCGTAAAGTATCAGCCCTTGAGTGGATCATGGAGCCTTTTGCCTTAAGCCCTAGTTTATAGAATATTTTGCCTAGATCTCATTCTCTACACGTAAAGTTTGCAACTTTACGTGGGAAAAAGGCTTGGGAAGGGTGGATCTACAGTTTGGAGTTCATGCATGACTCAAATGTCCTCTGCATGTAAGGAGATCTGAAGGGACTCGGCGAGTCCTTTTGGTGGACTTGGTGAGTAGCATGAAGTTGTGGAGAAACTCGACGAGTGGGATGAACAACTCGTCGAGTCGTATGAAGATTGCCTTGTACTCGGCGAGTCTATTCTTGGACTCGGCGAGTTAGGTCGCGAAACCCCAAAGCCTTTAAGTTGAGACTCGAATCAGTGAGTCGGGTGAAGACTCAGTGAGTTGGACAGGTCTAGACTCAGAAATCGGTAGACTCGGCGAGTCATGGACTGACTCGGCGAGTCGAGTCGCGAATGGAAGGAATCTGAACATTATGAACTCGGCGAGTCAGTAGGGTGACTCGGCGAGTAGGGTTGACCTGGAAGGTTGACTTTGATCAAGACTTTGACCTTGGACCAGGGTGGACTTGGTTGTCTTTCGGGGGTCAGTTAGACTCAGTGTTGCATTGATATTGGTAGTTCGGGGAGCAAGGGGAGCAGGAGTTCCGTGAGTTGTCGGGCAACAACTAGTGAGATCATCAACAAGTTCAGCCAGTGCAGGTGAGTTTCCCTTTGTGTGAATGGATCTAAGTTCACAATGCCGGCCTGTGTAGTTATGAGTAGAAGACCCGGGGGTTAGCCCTAGGCACAGTATGCTAGTATTATTTTCAGGACGAGGTCCTGTAATAGTGGGCGGGTGCCCAAGGAATTGTTTATATGATAGTTATACTTGTTGTCTGTGTGATACATGTATGTGCCTGGTAGGGAGGTGAGTGTGGGCGAGGTCCCGTATCTCACCAATAGCAGAGTGTGGATGAGGTTCCATATCTCATTAGTAGCAGAATAGGGGTGAGGCCCAAACTAGAACAAGAGTGAGAGTGGGCTAGGCCCGTACCTCACTACCATTAGGAGCGTGGACGGGGTCCCATGACTCATCAGTAGCAGGACATGGGCGAGGCCCAGGATAGGCGAGGCCTTAGGACAACTAGTTGTATGTGTTAGTTATGTGTTGTGAAATGTTTATGTGTTATTATTTGTTGACGGGCGAGGCCCTGTGACAGGTGAGGCCTAAGTAAAACAGATATGTATCTGAGCGGGGCTCGAAGCTAGGCGGGGCCTGGAGCGGCGGGGCCGTTGTAGCGGGCGAGGCCCGAGGTAGGGGCGAGGCCCAAGATAGTGGGCATGGCCCAGTATGTGCAGTATGTGGTTATGCGTGGTATGTGGTAGGGTGGGGAACTCACTAAGCTTCGTGCTTACGGTTTTTAGTTTTGGTTTCAGGTACTTCCGGTAGCGGAGGGAAGAGCTCGGGGTGATCGCATGGCACACACACCATAGATTAGACAACCTGGGAATGTTTACTCTGACAATGAACATGTGTTTTGAAAACTTATACTCATATTATGTTTTGGAATGATGACTTACTTTTAGTAATGATTTATTAAAAGAAATGTTTGGTCCTAAATTTTGGGTCGTTACAAGTTGGTATCAGAGCCTTGGTTTGAGGGATTCGGACATGCTCTCGGGTGTGTGTCTGAACTCAAACTGAGGAATTGGTAAGGAAGTTTTCAAAATGGAAAGACAGTTTTGTAAAAAGAGTTTTGAGAAAGAAAATGGTTTTAGAAAAGTAAAAAGAATTCAGAAAGAAAAGAACTTTGAAAAGAGAAAAGAGGTGTAGTGCATGCAATCAACCAAGCTCAAGTAAGTACCCCAAAATACCCATACAAGTTTATGGTTTGGTTATCAGTTAATAGAACAGCATGCTAGATTAGGACTAAAGATCTAGGGAGGATGCCTTATGTGCCTGTTATATGTGCTTTTGATCTGCATGATAGTGCTGAATAGTCAGTAGTAGGATAGCCTGATTAGGTTATGCCTGAGTTTATGAGTTGTGTTGCATGCTAGTTCAGATTCTTGCTATGTGGATATGATTGCTTGAGTATGTTATGGTTAGATTTTCCCTTGTCTGAATGCTACTTGCTTTGTGCATTGTGGGATTCTAAGTGATGGGAGTTAGCCATTAGGTGGATACGTCACGTCACATGTGATCAGGGTTGAATAATCTCAGAGTGTTGGATTTGGTCCTATTGCGCAGCTCTTGTTTGAGTCCAACCATTGTAGGAATGAGTCTTTTATTTGAAGGATTATCTGAGCCTCGTCACATGTGATGGTATCCAGGTGATGGCTAATTGGCATTGCGAGGAGGCCTTCAGCAACTGAGGACTGGTTTGAGTTGAGTCAAAGGTTTCCCTAGAGTAAGCCTAGGATGAGGTAGTGCTGGGAGCAGTAGTATTAGAAAAGGGACCTGGTGGAGTCAAAGCAGATCTTGAGGAAAGTACGGATAGATGTAGAAGGTAGTATGGGCCCGTACTACTGAAATCAGAGGATCCGTACTCGATTCGGGAAAGGCCGAGACAAGACCGGGAACCTAGTAGTGAGTATGTTTGGTCTCGCGGCAGTGAGGAGTATTCTGATAATGGTTATGTTATATGTTTTAGTATGGTGACATTGCAAGAGGGACTAGCGGGCAGATTAGGCGCCGGAGAGGGATTGGGCTCGGGTTTAGGGGCCGAGCAGCGGATGAGAGAGTTGATATCAGCCGATGTGACGCGCAGTATTCTAGCTCAGACTCCTGTGATCTTTGGCACGGTCAAGGAGGGTATATTGGAGATTTTGGATTAGAGGTTGGGAGCCTTCCGTACTGAGATGATGGCCTTGCTGGGAGTGCATACCTTGACATTTCGGGAGTTCAGGGCTTGCGGGGTACCAGATTATCATGGGGCTAGGGACCCATCGCTAGCAGCAGATGGTTGGCTGATGTTGCCAACGCATTCCGTACTAGCCGGTGTCCTGAGGATGACAAGGTCAGACTCACTTCCTGTCTTCTGAAGGACAGAGCGAGAGATTGGTCATGCTTTGGGTGATGACGCCGCGTTGGACGCGATGACTTGGAGTGATTTCTCTGCTAGGTTTAGAGCGGAGTTTTCGCCGATTATTGAGGTGCAGCAGTTGGCCTGGGAGTTTCAGGATTTGACGCAGACTACTGAGACTATGGCGGAGATCACCGCCAAGTTCAGAGAGAGAGCCCTTCTTGTTCCGCAGTATGTCGCGGATGAGGAGATAAAGAAGGCACGATATCACGAGATGCTGAGAAATGACATCAGGGAGTTCGTGAGCAGGTCCGGTTGTAAGACGCTGGAAGATATGATTTCTCGGGCCAGGGAGAGGGAAATTGATTTGGAGCAGATCCGGAAGAGGAAGCCGGATGAGGTTCAGGTAGCCGCAAGTTCAGGCAAAAGGCCCAAGGGATCGGAGTCGAGATCGAGGGATCATCAGGACCACAGTCGATGCGGAAGGTGTGGCAGGATGCACGGGGGCACGTGCAGGAGTGGTAGTGGTGGTGAGTCTGGCTATTTCAGGTGCGGTCGCACTGGTCATTTTAGCAGAGATTGTACTGTTACCATCACCCAGGGATCAGACTTGATACGTTTTCACTGCAATCAGCCGGGCCACAAGAAGGCCTAGTGCCCCAGTTTGCTTTCAGCAGGACGGGTGATGGCACCTACCCCTGCAACTTTGAGGATCACAGACGGCCGTCAGGGCCGTGCGGAGGCGCCTGCAGTTGGAGGCAGGACTTTTCAGATGGCTACTTTGGAGACGCGAGCAGCGCAGGACGTTGCAGGTATGCGACTTCCGTTTTCAGTTTTTTTATTTTGTGGATGATTATATTGTTATGGTTCTGCATTATTATCTGTATGAGTATTTTATTTTTGAGCGGATTGATTATGATCGACTTATATGCCATCTACATACCTTGGATATTGGTTAGTAATTAAGGGATGGGTTGTATCGAAGAAGGTTACTTAGAGTGCAGTATCTGTAGCATGCCTTGGAGAGACTCGGTATGTCTCGCTAGTTCGGAGCCGTATAAGTTTTGGAATGGTCAGGTTAGACCCTTAGCTATGGTAAGCTTGGGATTCCTCAGCGGATTGATTATGGTAGCAAGGATTGGGATTTCTCTTCATCGAGCATCGAGGTGTAAGCAGGATCAAAGTGGAGGAGAATCCTCCGAGTGTATAAGGGTAAAGGCACGCAAATCCAGATCGGGTATATGATTTCTGAGAAGGAAAGGAGGTAGTTCAGCGTTTGACGGATTGAGTAGTTCAGGGTTGGGAGTTTGAGAAACTCCCCATCAGTCTGTGCGTGTAAAGGGTAATGGTGAGTATGTGGTTCGGATTCAGGTTGAAGGGTCGCCTGTAGGACCCGTGTGAGTCGGAATGGATATCTTGAGGTCAAATAGCGAGAGTTGTTTTCGTGTTAGCAGTCAGTGGTAGAAGCAGCATGTAGAGCATGGAAGAGTGGCGGGAGAGCCTCGATTTTCTTCAGCAACAGTTAGGGGTGGAAAGTGATGTAAGACTACGGGGCAGCCGTAGCATTCCGTAGTAGCTTCGTTGGCGGAGTCGGGGCGAGGCCCTTATCTCCTAGCATTCAGATAGGGATCGGGAATGGGAGTGGATGAGAATGGTAAGGAGTTGCATGTATAGCCCTTGAGGGATGAGACCTTGGAAGAGGCCGCTCAAGGATATAGTCGGGTGAGACCCGTGGGCGAGGCCCGTATGAGGATAGCAGTATAGGTGAGACCTGAGAGCAGGGTTGCTCAGTAGTATGGTTGGGTGAGACCCGTGGGCGAGGCCCGTGAGTTTTAGCAGTGCAGGTGGGACCTGGTGAGGATATTAGTGTCTAGATAGGGGGTCGAGGATAAGTTGGTAGGGACCAGGATGGTCTCAGTTCATCCGGAAGCCAGATAAGGAATAGCAGAATTTCTAGTCAGTAGTGGTGCGGAGATGCAGAGTATGGTGGAATGCAGTTAGTCGGTCGAGGGTTGCTCGACACCAAACGGTAGTAGAAAGAGCGCCAAGTGGATACTGGCATTGATGACCCGTACTGAGTAGCGGGAGTAATAGAGTGTGTGAAGACAGGGTCTTCACGGTGGCAGAGGAGATAGATGGTTATGGACTGTTGCCTTGGGAAGGCAAGGAAATCGTGTAAGGAAAGAAGGGATGAACCCCTATGTTGCAGTACCCGGAGAGTACCAGAAAGATCGTCGGTTGAGTAAGTCATGTTTCCAGGACGTTCAGGGTCAGGGTGCACCCGAGATCATTATCGGTAAGGATTGATGTTAGTCTGAATGACTGAGTGGAGGGCTAGCAAAGTTAGGCAGCTGGTGTTAGAACGAATGGTGAGGTATTGGAGGCAGATCGCAGGCAGTGGAGTATAGTAAACTTCGAGGACGAAGTTTAGTTTAAGTGGGGGAGATTTGTAACACCCAAAGTTTCGAAGGCCAAGAAAGGAAAGAAAAGCCCTAATTTAAGGGTAGACTCGGCGAGTCCAAGGAGGGACTCGGCGAGTCCGAGCGGGATCTGAGTCGAGGAGTAAGCGACCGACTCGGCGAGTCGGCCAAGGTGACTCGGTGAGTCTGGTCTGAACGAGGAAAACCCTAATCCAGGGAGTTGTATCCTATTTAAAGGGTGTTATGTCCCTCCCTCAGCCCCCATATCACCCTAGAGAGCCAGTGCATCCTTGAATTCGTGAGAGCTTCCATCATTTTGAGAGTTAAAGCTTGGAGGAAGGAACTTTGGGGAAAGGAACTTGAAGGGCAAGTAGGTTGCTTCAAGGAGGAGATGTAGATCCGAGATTTACTTCAGTGGTGTTCATCTTGGAGGTAACAAGCTGCTATCTCCCCGCATTTGCACCTAGATCTTTGTGTGTGTTTTGGGCATTCTTGGCTTAAGAGTAACCTTTGAGCTAGAGGTTCAGATCTGAGGTTGCTACCTCAGATCCATGCTTATTTTGGTCTAGAATTCCGTAAAGTATCAGCCCTTGAGTGGATCATGGAGCCTTTTTGCCTTAAGCCCTAGTTTATAGCATATTTTGCCTAGATCTCATTCTCTACACGTAAAGTTTGCAACTTTACGTGGGGAAAAGGCTAGGGAAGGGTGGATCTACAGTTTGGAGTTCATGCATGACTCAAATGTCCTCTGCATGTAAGGAGATCTGAAGGGACTCGGCGAGTCCTTTTGGTGGACTCGGTGAGTAGCATGAAGTTGTGGAGAAACTCGACGAGTGGGATGAACAACTCGTCGAGTCATATGAAGATTGCCTTGTACTCGGCGAGTCTGTTCTTGGACTCAGCGAGTCAGGTCGCGAAACCCCAAACCCTTCGAGTTGAGACTCAAATCAGTGAGTCGGGTGAAGACTCAGTGAGTTGGACAGGTCTGGACTCAGAAATCGGTAGACTCAGCGAGTCATGGACTGACTCGGCGAGTCGAGTCGCGAATGGAAGGAATCTGAACATTATGAACTCGGCAAGTCAGTAGGGTGACTCGGCGAGTAGGGTTGACCTGGAAGGTTGACTTTGACCAGGACTTTGACCTTGAACCAGGGTGGACTTGGTTGTCTTTCGGGGGTCAGTTAGACTCAGTGTTGTATTGATATTGGTAGTTCGGGGAGCAAGGGGAGCAGGAGTTCCGTGAGTTGTCGGGCAGCAACTAGTGAGATAATCAGCAAGTTCAGCCAGTGCAGGTGAGTTTCCCTTTGTGTGAATGGGTCTAAGGCCACAATGCCGGCCCATGTAGTTATGAGTAGAAGACCCGGGGGTTAGCCTTAGGCACAGTATGCTAGTATTATTTTCAGGACGAGGTCCAGTAATAGCGGGCGGGTGCCCAAGGAATTGTTTATATGATAGTTATACTTGTTGTCTGTGTGATACATGTATGTGCCTGGTCGGGAGGTAAGTGTGGGAGAGGTCCCGTATCTCACCAATAGCAGAGTGTGGATGGGGTTCCATATCTCATTAGTAGCAGAATAGGGGCGAGGCCCAAACTAGAACATGAGTGAGAGTGGGCTAGGCCCGTACCTCACTACCATTAGGAGCGTGGACGGGGTCCCATGACTCATCAGTAGCAGGACATGGGCGAGGCCCAGGATAGGCGAGGCCTTAGAACAGAACCAGTTGTATGTGTTAGTTATGTGTTGTGAAATGTTTATGTGTTATCATTTGTTGACGGGCGAGGCCCTGTGACAGGCGAGGCCTAAGTAAAACAGATCTGTATCCGAGCGGGGCTCGAAGCTAGGCGGGGCCGTTGTAGCGGGCGAGGCCCGAGGTAGGGGCGAGGCCCAAGATAGTGGGCGTGGCCCAGTATGTGCAGTATGTGGTTATGCGTGGTATGTGGTAGGGTGGGGAACTCACTAAGCTTCGTGCTTACGGTTTTCAGTTTTGGTTTCAGGTACTTCCGGTAGCGGAGGGAAGAGCTCGGGGTGATCGCATGGCACACACACCATAGATTAGACAGCCTGGGAATGTTTACTCTGATAATGAACATGTGTTTTGAAAACTTATACTCATATTATATTTTGGAATGATGACTTTACTTTAAGTAATGATTTATTAAAAGAAATTTTTGGTCCTAAATTTTGGGTCGTTACATGTGTTATGTGTTTCAGGTACTAGCGATGATCGCGAGAAGGCGCCGGCATGATCCGTACACACTGGCAGGAGATTTATTTTATGATCTTGGGGTATGTTTTTATCGTGATGACATTGTTGAACTTGAGAATTTGAACATATTGAATGATTTTTATATTTTTTGAAAAATGAAAAATTGTTTTAAAAGTTCACGTTGTTACAATTTGGTATCAGATCATTGGTTTGAGGGATTTGGATGCACCTTCGGGTGTATCTGAACTCAAAATGAGGATTTGAAAAGGTTTTCATACAATAAACAATTTTTCTAAAAAGTAAAAGATTTTGAGAAAGCTGAAAGATGCAGTGTGTACGATCAGTCAGCGTCCGAACGGTGATTTCCTAAAATACCCTTACGTTATGTGTTATGAGATATGATATGATATGTTATGCGTGCTAGAGTAGGCTAGGTATTCATATTAGGACTAAAGTGACCTGATCTATGATGCCTTAGCCTAGGAGATTACTGCTACTATGAGATGCTTGAGAGTGACTAGATAGTAGTGAGGAGCTTATGAGGGGCCTACCGAAGGGTAGCCGGTGCTTAGCGAGAAGTAGAGTACTTGTGATCTGGGATCCAAGGAGGAGGACTTGGAATGAATGCTGATGCAGTATGGAAGGTAGTATAGGGACTGTACTACAGGAAGCACCGGATCAGTGCGCAGTCCAAGTAAGAATCCTTAGGGTACTAAGGAACAAGTAGGGTTGAGTTGTCGAGTGTGAGTACACTCGAGCAAGTCTCTGATATTTTTATGTTGTATTTCAGAGACATCATGGTTGCGACATGCCACAGACCAAAGACCAACGGCGTGAGTGACAAGGAGCTTCGTCAGATGATCCACGAGGAGGTGGTTGCGGCTATCCGTGCAGAGATACCAGAGATGTTTGGGTCTATCAAGACCACTTTGATTGAGACGTTTGACGAGAGGTATGCAGGGGTTACTGAGGATGCAGTTGCTGCAGCTAATTAGTTGTGGCTACTGCTAGAACTCAGGGGGGTGACTCGATGCTGTTCTGGGAGTTCAGTAACACAAAGCCACCAGGGTTTGATGGGACGCAGGATTCGATCGCTGCGATGAGATGTATTTCTGATATCGAGGGATGCTTTTACACCTATTTGTGTTCGGAGCATTTGAGGGTTCGATTTGCACTGAACCAGCTTCGCTTAGGAGCAAAGGACTGGTGGAAGTTTGTGATGACGAACGTCACTCTTGCAGAGATTTCTAAGGTGACCTAGGAGAGGTTCACCACCATGTTCAGAGACAAGTACGTTCCCCCGGTAGAGAGGGAGCGGTTGGCGCATGAGTTTTTGTCCCTCAAGCAGGGGACGCAATCGGTAACTGTGATCATACGAATGTTCCATGAGAGGACGTTGTTTTCCCCTGAGCATGTGTCGTCTGAACAGGCACGCATGAGCCGGTATTTGAGCATTTTGAGGAGGGATATCCGGGAGTTTGTGGCGAACTTGACGTACCGGATATTTGCTGAGTTCCAGGAAAATGCCCCGAAGAAGGAGATTGAGCTGGAGACTCAAGCCAGGGAGGAGGCCGAGTCTCAGAGGAGGGACAGGCGACCGGTACAGTCTCAGCCGGCAGCCAAGCGGGCTAAGCCTGCCGATTCGAGATCTGGAGGCAAGAAGGGTCGCACTTATGGGAAGTGCGGCAAGGGACATGATGGAGTCTGTAGGTCAGGTGCTTGCTACAAATGTGGCAATGAGGGGCGTATAGCCAAGGACTGCCCCAAGGGATTTATGGTTTGCTTTCATTGCAACCAGATGGGCCATTAGAAGGTCGAGTTCTCACAGTTGTTATAGGGATCAGTGCAGGGATCTGCCCCTGCTACTGCACGAGCTATTGAGGGTCGGCCAGTGAAGGGCGAAGCACCGAAGGGCACAAGGGAGAGTCTTCCAGTTGACAACGGAGGAGATCCGCTCAGTGCCTGCTGTTGTGGCTGTTATGTATTCTTTCATTTATTTATGCTGAGTTGAGATATTGTGCTTATTTTATGATATGCGTAGGTACTTTTCTTGTGAATTATGTGCCTGCTTTGGTGTTATTTGACTCGGGTGCGAATCGATCATTTGTTTCGTTAGCATTTAGTCAGCACATTAGTATTCGACGAGAGGCGATGAGTCGACCTTTATGAGTTTTCATAGCTGACGAGCGAGCGGTGTATGCTACTGATGTGATTCGAGGATGTATACTTGAGATCTTCGGCGTTGAGTTTCCGATAGACCTAGTCCCGATTGGGATGGGGGACATTTGCATTATAGTGGGCATTGATTGGTTGAGCCGATTTGGGGCGGTTATAGACTGCAAGCGGTAGATAGTGACGATACGAGACCCTAGTGGGGGAGTGATGACAGTATATGGCGAGGGTACCTGATGTGGGTCAGCATTTTGTTCGACTGATAGAGCGAGACAGAGTTTACAATAGGGCTGCAGCGGGTTTGTAGCTTATGTGATGGATACACGAGTGGTCGCGGAGAGGTTAAGTTCGATTGATGATGTTCTGATAGTGCGTGAGTTCCCGAATGTTTTTCCTGAGGAGTTGTCGGGTGTGCCTACCGAGAGGCAGGTGGAGTTCCGCATCGATTTGGTTCCGAGGGCAATGCCTATCACCAACGTGCCTTATTGCCTTGCGCTGCCAGAGATGCAGGAGTTATCCTTGCAGCTTCAGGAGCTGCTTGAAAAGGGGTTTATTAGACCGAGTAGCTCGCCTTGGGGAGCGCCAATCCTTTTTGTTAAGAAAAATGATGGTTCACACCGGATGTGCATTGATTACTGGTAGTTGAACCAGTTGACGGTCAAGAACCGTTATCCATTACCGAGGATCGATTATCTGTTTGATCAGTTGCAGGGAGCGTCTTGGTTCTCCAAGATAGATTTGAGGTCTGGATATCATTAGATGAGAGTACAAGATGAGGATATCCAGAAGACAGCATTCAAGACTTGTTATGGGCATTACGAGTTCGTGGTGATGCCTTTTGGGCTCACCAATGCACCGACAGCGTTCATGTATCTCATGAATAAGGTGTGCAGGCCGATGTTGGATCGGTCGGTGATCATGTTTATCGATGATATTCTCGTATATTCGAGGTCTAGAGAGCAACATGAGGAGCACCTGAGAGAGATTCTCAGAGTATTGAGGCCGGAGACGCTTTTCGCCAAATTCTCTAAGTGTGATTTCTGGTTACGAGAGGTCCAGTTGTTGGGGCACCTCGTTAACCATAACGGGATATTGGTAGATCCGGCCAAGATTGAGGCGGTTATGAGATGGGAGGTGCCGAAATCCCCTACCGAGATCAGAAGTTTTTTGGGGTTGGCCGGCTACTATCGGAGATTTATCAGGGATTTCTGCAAGATTGTCATTCCTCTCACCAGGTTGACCCGGAAGGGCGTAAATTTTAGTTGGGGTCCAGAGCAGCAAGTCTCATTTGAGACGCTTCGTCAAAGATTATGCGAAGCCCCGATATTAGCCCTCCCGGAAGGGATGGATGATTTTGTGGTATATTGTGATGCATCGACATCAGGGTTGGGGCGATGCTTATGCAGAGAGGTAACGTGATAGCGTACGCATCGAGACAGTTGAAGCCTCACGAGGTGAGATATCCCACCCACGGTTTGGAGTTGGGGGCCGTGGTGTTTGCCCTCAAGATATGGCGTCATTATTTGTATGGGGTTTGATTTATCATATACACGGACCACAAGAGTTTGAAGTACTTGATGGATCAGCCCAACCTGAATATGTGCCAAAGAAGATGATTGGATGTGGTAAAGGATTATGACTGCGAGATTCTGTACCACCCGGTCAAGGCTAACGTTGTAGCTGATGCCCTGAGTCATAGGGCAGAGAGTGACATGATACGAGATATTTGTATGAGGATGACAGTGATGACTCCGGTGTTGGATATCATTGAGAGACCCAGGCAGAGGCCGTGAGACCAGAGAATCGCAAGAGAGAGAGAGAGATTGATTGGGTAGGTATTTGAGTTTGTTACCGATAACCGAGGGCTTATGACCTTTCAAGGTCGGATTTGGGTACCGTTTGCAGGCAGGGCACGTACCACCTTGATGGAGGAGGCGCATAGATTGAGGTTCTCGATCCACCCTGGGGCCACTAAGATGTATTTGGACCTGAGAAGAGAGTATTGGTAGCCCTGTATGAAGAGGGATGTTGCATGGTTTGTAGAGAGGTGCTTGACCTGTCGCAAGGTTAAGGTCGAGCACCAACGCCCACATGGCAAGTTGCAACCACTTGAGGTTCCCCAGTGGAAATTGGAACAGATTTCTATGAATTTTATCGCTAAATTGTCGAGGACTGTAAGGGGTGTTGACGCAATATGGGTGATCGTTGACCGGCTGACGAAGAGCGCGCACTTGCTTGCTATCAGTGAGAGCTCTTCCGCAGAGAGGTTGGCAGAGATGTATGTGAGAGAGGTGGTATCGCGGCATGGTGTATCGATCTCAATTGTGTCGGATCGAGATGTACGTTTCACATCCAGGTTCTGGAAGAAGTTCCATGAGGAGTTCGGTACAAGATTGCATTTCAGTACCGCATACCACCCACAGATGGACGGACAGAGTGAGCGGACGATTCAGATGCTCGAGGACATGCTTCGAGCATGTGTGTTGGAATTTGGAGGAAGTTGGGACACGTACCTGCCATTAGCTGAGTTTTCTTATAACAACAGCCACCATTCGAGCATTGGTATACCTCCCTTCGAGTTGTCGTATGGAAGGAGGTGTCGGTCTCCCATCTGCTGGGGAGAGGTAGGGCAGCGAGTGATGGTTAACACTGAGATTGTGCTTCAGATGACTGAGCAGATTCAGCAGGTCAGACAGAGATTTGCTAACAGCCCAGAGTCGTCGGAAGAGTTATGCGGATAGGAGACTATCCGAGCTTGAGTTTCAGGTTGGAGACTTCGTACTCCTGAAGATGTCTCCTTGGAAAGGTCCAATGTACCGGGGCCCCAACTTACCCCGGTACATTGGCCCTTTTAGGGTGACCACAAGGGTGGGTAGAGTAGCGTATCGTTTAGAGCTACCTGTAGAGTTGGGCCAGATACATGATACCTTCCACGTGTCTCAGCCGAGGAAGTGTATAGTTGACGAGTCGGCTATGGTACCATTGGAGGATATTCAGGTGGATGCGATCCTAAATTATGTTGAGAGGCCAATCGCGGTGGTGGATCGGAAGATCAAGGTTCTGAAGAACAAGGAGGTGCCCCTGGTTCAGATCCAGTGGCAACATCGGAAAAGGTCCGAGGTGACTTGCGAGCCGGAGGTGGAGATGCGTGAGAAGCATCTAGATTTATTTACAGAATGATACTTCGAGGGCGAAGTCTGATTCTAGTGGGGGAGAATTGTAACATCCGGATTTCCAGGTATCATATTTTAATTGTTTAATTTGAGTTATGAGGAGGGACTCAGCGAGTTGACACTTAGACTCGCCAAGTAGGATCGAAATTGCTGACTGGATTAATGAACGGACTCGATGAGTCGATGGGTGGACTCGACGAGTTCGTGCTGATGTCAGAATCCCTAAATTTCCAGGAATGTGCCCTATTTAAGGGACATTATAGCCGTCATTTGCGACTAGCAGTCCAGAGAGAGATCCCCTAGAGAGCTTAAGCGAGTTGTGTGTGTGTGTGTGTGAGAGAGAGAGAGAGAGAGAGCCATTTTGATCCCTTTTGTTGTGGTTTTGAAATGAAGAAGGTGTTTCCAGCAAGAGAAGGTCAAGGGGATTGTGATTCTGTGGTTTTCAAGCTAGCGTCTTCATTATTGAGGTATAAAACTGATCCCTTCTTCTGTTTTGTGCAAATCCTTGAATCTAGGGTTTTCTATACCCCCTTTATTGGCTTGTATTGATGCATATGTTGTCCCTCTTAGTGTTAGACTCTGGATCTGGACGTTTAGAGGTCCAGAGAGCATTATCTATCCAGCTTTATGTTGTCCCATGGAGGAAATGAACCTAGGATGCCATTTTAGAAGCTATTTCACCAAAAGAAGCTTTGTATGGATTGCATGAGTGTCAAGATTTGACCTTTACATGATTATTGGACATGGGGAAGTCAAATCTATAGGTTAGAGAAGCAGATCTGACCTCAAAAGGTTGATTTGGTGATTGTCATGGAAGAAACTCGCCGAGTCCATAAGGGGACTCGACGAGTTGAGTCGTGTTGCCCCGTGACTCGTGACCGGATGTAGCCCGTTGAGTGGAAGGTTCACTCGACGAGTCGAGTGAGGTTTAGAAAGATCCAAAGTACACGCTTGGACTTGCCGAGTCACCTATGTGCACTCGATGAGTCTGGTCAAAGTTTGACCGTTGACGTTCGTTGAATTTTAGGGTTGGATCAACACTTTGACTTTTGGACCATTAGAAGGGTAAAATGGTCAACGAACTAGTCTAGTATGGAGAGTCGTTATTGATTTAAGATGATTGCTTATATGTTTAGGCGGGGCTAGGTCATTGTTACGAGGTTCAGGGATACCGAGCACGTGAGTTACTAGACAACATACGAGGTGAGTCTTCTCACTATACTTTACCTAGAGGGGTAACTATGTGTGTCCGGAAGGTCTTATATGTTATGCGGAGTATGTGATATGTGTTGCTAGGTGATATGTATGTGTTATGTTATGTTATGAGTACCACGATATGGACCGGAAGGTCAACAGAGTATGGACCAGAAGGTCAAGATGATGAGGACCGGAAGGTCATACGGGTAGGGCCTGAAGGTCTACCAGAGTTGAGACGGAAGTCCCCTGAGACACGTGGATCGGAAGATCCCATAGAGTTATGGCCATGAGTGGCGTATGTGTTGTATGTGGTATTTTGGGGAACTCACTAAACATTTATGTTTACAGTGTTATGTGTTATGTTTTTCAAGTACTAGCGATGATCGCGATAAGGTGTCGGAATGATCCATACACACTGGCAGGAGATTTATTTTATGATCTTGGGATATGTTTTTATCGTGATGACGTTGTTGAACTTGAGAATTTGAGAATATTGAATGATTTTTATATTATTTGAAAAATGAAAAATTGTTTTAAAAATTCACGTTGTTACATTAATGCTTTTTATAATGGTGTTTTTTTATTTTTATTTTAAAGCATTACCTTGTGATGGTGTATATGAAACTGTATCGGTTGTAGGCAACTTAGGAAATAATGTTTGCATATTGATTCTTCCACTAGTTTGGATAAGGCATCATGGTGGCATTGTCGTCTAGGACATTTCAACAAGAAGCGCATAGGCAAACTCCAAAAGGCTGGAGTCTTTGAGTCATTTGACTTAAAGTCAGATGATAGTTGCGAATCTTGTTTACTTGAAAAAATGAGTAAGTCACCCTTCACTGGTACTTGTGCTAGGGGTGAAGGTTTGTTGGACCTCATACACACATCTGTGGACCCTTCGCCACAAGGGATGCTAACCGTTTCTATGTGACTTTTACCGATGATTACAGTAGGTATGGTTATATCTACTTAATCAAGCATAAGTTAGAAACCTTTGAAAAGTTCAAAGAATTCAAACAAGAAGTGGAGAATCAGTTGGGCAGGAAAATAAAGATGCTCCGATCCGATCGGGGTG
This sequence comes from Lactuca saligna, assembly GCF_052625555.1. Classification (NCBI taxonomy): domain Eukaryota; kingdom Viridiplantae; phylum Streptophyta; class Magnoliopsida; order Asterales; family Asteraceae; genus Lactuca; species Lactuca saligna. The sequence continues at coordinate 316,501,822 of NC_136421.1, forward strand.
GTGAGTATCTTAGTATCGAGTTCCTTGACTATCTTAAAGAATGTGGAATTGTTTCACAATTGACACCTCCTAGGACATCACAACTAAATGGTGTGGCTGAGAGGCGCAATCGAACCTTGTTAGACATGGTTCGTTCCATGATAAGCCAAGCTTCCTTACCAATCTCATTTTGGGGGTATGCCTTAGAGACTTCCACCCATATCCTTAATCTAGTCCCTACCAAAAAAGTTTCCAAAACACCTCACGAGATGTGGACTTGGAAAGTTCCCACTTTAGAACACATCAAGATTTGTGGTTGTGAGGCTTTCATGAGGCGCGAGACTCACGACAAGCTCGAACCTCGAAGTGAGCAGTGTATTTTCATCATCTGCCCATAGAAATCTTTTGGTTATCTTCATGGTTGCAGAAATTGGGATTAATCGGCGATTAATCGTGGATTAATCGCTTGACGTTCTCCAACTGTCGAGGATTAGGGAATTAATCGGAAATTTAGGATTAATCGGGTTTGGCGGGATTAATCGGCCTTGGCAGGCTTAAGCGGTCAAAAAAGTCAACAAAAGTAAAAAAAGTCGAAAAAAAAGTCAAAAAAGGTAAAAAAAAATTAATTTAAAAAAAAAAAATTCAAAAAACCAACTTTTTTTTAACTCCAAAATTTTCAAAATTTCAAAATTTCAAATATTATACCAAAATGTTCATATTTTCGTATTTTCAAATTACAATTTTTCTTATTTTCTAGTTTGGAAGTACTTGTTTTTTCTTAAGATATATTAATATTCAATTAATTTTACTACTTTATTAATAATTTATGGTCCCCGATTAATCTTCGATTAATCACCGCCAAGACCGATTAATCCCTTAACACTAGTCGACCGTCGAGCTACCCTCAAACGATTTTTACAACCTTAGTTATCTTCTATAGACCGAGTGACAATGTTGTCTTTGTGGCGAGGAAAGGAGTCTTTCATGAGAAAGAATTTATAAGCAAAGGAAACAGTGGGAGGAAAATTGACCTTGAAGAACTTCAAGAGTCAAGCGGTGAAGGAACCTCAAACACAAGCAATCAACTTAAGGAGGAAACTTTTGTTTAGTCGATTAATGAGTCCGTACCTCTGAGGCGTTCCATAAGAGTTAGGAGCATACCTGGTTTTTATTATTGTTTCCATATTACTACAGAAGGTGATGCATTTATTAGTGATAGTACACTGGTAAATTTGGATGAACCTAACAACTTCAAGGAAGCCATGGCAGGCCCTGAGTCTGCCAAATAGAAAGAGGCCATGTATGACAATCAAGTTTGGAACTTGGTTGAAAATGTACCGGGTCTATGGATTAAAATAAGTCTCTTGCATATGGAATCTTTGTTTCGATGAGAAAGTCAAAGAGTTTGGTTTTTCGAGGAGCGAGGATGAGTCCTGTGTATATGTTAAGGCTAGTGGGAGTATAGTTAGCTTTTTGGTATTATATGTGGATGACATACTACTCATAGTAAATGACATCCCAACCTTGCAGGAGGTTAAGTCCTAGCTTGGGAAGTGTTTTGCTATGAAGGACCTTGGAGAAGTTACATATATCCTAGGGATAAGGATATTGAGAGACAGGAGTAAGAGACTAATTGGACTTAGTCAAAGTACCTACTTGGATAAGGTGTTGAATAGGTTCAGCATGCAGGATTCTAAGTAAGGTGACTTACCAATCCAGAGTAACGCCAAACTGAGTAAGACTCAGATCCCAAGTACAGAGGCTAAGATAGTTGAGATGAGTCGAGTACCATATGCTTCCACTGTAGGCTCGATCATGTATGTTATGACTTGTATTCGCTCTGATGTGGCCTGTGATATCCCCAATTTCACAGCAAAAAAAGACCGATTTGTTTATGCTTTGTTTTAAAATCAAAGTAATCTTTTAAAGAAAACAGTTGCGGAATTTGTTCCTAAAACAAAATATGATAAGAATTTATCAAAGCATTTCTTTAAAGAAATGTATTTTCATTAAATAACAAAATCTCGGGATGTCATGTTTCGATACAGACCAAAAGCATAAACAGTATAAAATAGACATTACAACAGTTATTTATAACTACTGATCTATAATCCAAAATCTCTCATCAAGTCCACCAGTTTATACTCTTGTGCTATTACCTGTAATGCAAAGAAAACTGAGTGGGTCAGGCTTGGGAGCCTGGTGAGCATATAGGGTTTTCATCCCACAATGTTATATCATATATTTATGTAAATAGAACATTCAAACTTGTATAATTTCACCATATAAAGGCAACTCTTATCCCACCCCATCGATCCTCACAACGACACGATCTAAACTCTCGTATCTAAACTTCTCCTCTTTACCTAATCCCTATTCACGGATCTAAAACTATCCTCTTCACCCGATCCATACTCACAGATCTAAAACTAACCTTTCACCTGATCCATACTCACGGATCTAAAACTAACCTTTTCCACTGATCCATACTCACGGATCTAAAACTACCTGATCCATACTCACGGATCTAAATCTAACCTCCTGATCTGATCCATTCTCCCGGATCAATAATTGTACCCAATCCATACTCCCAGAATAGGGACAATTAACTATACCTTAATCCTGATCTGATCCATACTCCCAGATCAATAACTGTGCCCAGTTCATACTCCCGGACTAGGCACAATTAACTTAGTCTTAATCCATACTCCCGGACTAATAACAAGTTTTATCTCTTTACCTGATCCATACTCCCGGATCTAAAACTAACCTCTTGGTCTAATCCATACTCACAGATCTAAAACTAGCCTCTTGATCTGATCCCTACTCACGGATCTAAAACTAACCTCTTGATCTGATCCATACTCACGGATATCATCTACCCATGTACTACCCAACATATTTGTAGTTATAAAATACATATACAGTTTAACTTATTAAAACCGATATAGTTCATCCAGTCCACCAACATCTCAAATAAACAACAATATATAAACACATAGCATGTATTTCATAGCAAATACTTCTTACTTATGTGTTAGAAGAAAGTAACTACACACTCAACCAAAACATATACTTAATACATTCAAACAATACTTGTATTAATATCGTGTTTATGAAAGGGACTATACACTCACTTGATCAGAAGATTATCAGACAGCACTACGGCTTGTAAAAGTAATATTTTTTGGTAGATCTGGAAGATCTTCACACACCGAGCTTCTCGCAGGCAGAGCTTCGGCTCGGAAACTCTTTTCTTCTAGGGATCTTCGGCCTTCGGGACTTGCTTCGGGTCTTGGGATGATACCGGGGCTTCGGGGGGATAAAATAGGTCTTAGAGAGAGAATCGGGAGTGGGAGATATGAGAAGGAGCAACCAAAATCGGCTGACCCTCGATTTCTATTTATAGGGTGAATTTTCTGGGTTCACCTCGTGAGCTACATATGCTCACCTCGTGAGCTCGATACGTCATTGCGTTCGTCATGGCCACTTGCCCTGGAAGACATCCATCATTTGTTCACCTCGTGAGCTAGGCTCACCTCGTGAACTACATATGTTCACCTCGTGAGCTCTGACACTGCCTTCGGGTTCACGCCCCGAACTTCATAAATTCATAACTTTTGCCTATGAGCTTCGTTTTTGATGTTCTTTATATCCACACGTAGGTGAGATTATGCTCTATAAGTCTTGTTTATACTCCGTTGGCTAATTTTAAATTTATTTTTAATATATTATAAATATATTATTTTTAGTAGGTCGGGACAGGAAAACTCCTTTATAAATTCATAACTTCTTCATCCGAAGTCCATTTTCGTCTGTCTTTTTACCTTTGCACTACTATTGACGAGATCTTCGATTCTCATTTAGATTGTTTCGGCTAAAAACCACTTGATCTCAAAGTCGAACTTCGGGCTGCATACTGCTAAGCTGAAACTTAGAAAAATCATAACTTCCTCATACGAAGTCAGATTTGGACGTTCTTTTGATGTATGCTCTCAATGTAATGTATTATATGACTTTCATTTAGATCTCTAAGGCCAAATATCGCTCTAATGTAAATTCACTATTTACGTCGCGTCGTGTCGCGCCGGTTCTGTCGCGAAACTTCGACAGGTCATAACTTCTTCGTTATAACTCGGATTTCAACATTCTTTATATGTACGAAATCCTTGTAACACATAATACAACTTAGTTAAGATTATTCATTCTAAATAGTCTTCTATCAAAAAGTCATTTTAACGCTTAACGTCTCTAAATTGACTAGCTTGGATCTACGGGCGTTACATGGCCTTTGCTTTGAGCATGGTCAGCAAATATTAATGGAATCCTAGCAAGGCTCACTGGACTGTGGTGAAGAACATTCTCAAGTACCTGCGGAGGACTAAGGACTGGGTCCTTACCATTGGTGGGAGTGATGACTTGAGAGTAGTGGGGTATAGTAATACCAACTTTCAGACAGACAGGGATAATTTCCGATCATAGTCAGGCTGGGTCTTTACCCTAAATGGATGAGAAATTACTTGGAAAAGTTCCAAGCAGGAGGCATTAGTTGATTCAACTTGCGAATCAGAGTATATAGCAGCAAGCGAGGCGGCGAAGGAGGCAATATGGCTGAAGAACTTCATTAGAGACCTTGGAGTTGTACCAACTATAAAGGAGCCTATGGAGATTTTCTGTGATAGCGAGAGTGCAGTTGCCTTAGCCAAGGAACCAAGGGATCACGACAGATCCAGACACATTGACATAAAATACCACTTTATTAGACATTGAATAGAAGAAGGACTCCTCGTGGCAAAGAGGGTATCATCGGATGAGAACCCAGCAGATCCCCTCAAGAAGGGACTGAGTAGGGTTAAGTATTTACTGCATTTGAGGCGCATTGGGCTGAAGGATGATATTAGTTTTAGTAATTAGATAGTTTTTGAAACTTGTAATAGTTGAAATGTGATTGACATTTAATGTTTAAATAAAAGGTGTTTTTATTTACTAGTATGGTACTGTCTTATGTCAATCATTTACTATTGTTTCATTTTGTATGTTTTGACTTCCAAAATAATTATATTATTCAAACTATCCAAAATCGATCATACTTTGGAAGTAGGTATTGAAATAAGACTATCATGAATTGGGTTTGTAGATTTGTCTTAATTGTATTAGACATAGCAATTGTTGCTGCAACATTCATGAGTGCTCATAAGTTCTGAGTATTGGATTCAACCAACGCTCATTTGTATCACTATGGAATTTATCTCGAGTGATCGTGAGATGGTAATATCATATAAGTCTTCAAACCAAGAGATATGAGTTTTTGACTATGAGTTGATTGTACATTGATAGTACGAAAACACATCAGTGACATGATGTTATAAAATGTGTTGTTGTGTACAATTTGATGATTAGTTACTACAAGCATATGAGTCGAAGTTTATCTATTCCTTTTAGTTCTTGGAGAACTAAAAGCGATATATTGGGCCCCTTGATGAGTTTGTTTTGAATTATGTGTCGGGCCCGATCAGAACTGAATTGATGTGTTCGATTAAGTTCTATGTCAAACAAATCGTAAATCGGGAAACAAACTGCTGGACAATAAGTACGATGTTTTTCCATGTATTTGTCTGACTGATATCTTGAGAATGGAGGATTATATGATCACTTATCTAAAATGGCACAGCTTAGTTCCACGAGACTTTTAAAGAGCTGCGATTGCTGGCCAGATCCTGAAGTCGTACTTGCAACTATAGTTATTCGACTTATCTAAGTGGGAGACTGTTGGATAAGGTGTCTAAGTCCATAACTATATTTGGTATGTACTTAACCCGATTTATCATGGTCCATTTAGGTTGCATGACATCGGAACAATTTGGATAGACTTTTGTGAGAAGAGAATATTTATGATTTATTAATATAGAGTAAATTACACGAATGGTCCCTATGGTTTAGGGTAATTTGCGTGTTTGGTCCCTAACTTATATTTTAACTCGGAAGGTCCCTACTGTTTGTTTTTGTTACGCGCTTGGTCCCTGTCTTACTTAAAGATACTATTTTTCCCTTGATATTTTAATTTATTTATGTAAACACACCCCCAACCCCACCCCACTCACCTTACCTTACCTACCCCACAATTTTTTCCTATTTAAATAATAATCATTTTAGTTAAGATAGGGACCAAGTGCGTAACAAAAACAAACTATAGGGACCAAGCACGTAACAAAAACAAACCGTAGGGACCTTCTGAGTTAAAAAAATTAGTTAGGGACTAAACCTGCAAATTACCCCAAACCATAGGGACCATTCGTGTAATTTACTCATTAATATATTATAAGTTCTAATATATTAATACGAAATCATATTATTTAATTTGTATTGATCAATAAATAGTTTGGAATTATATTTGTTATCAAAAGAGACTAATTAAATATATGGGGATTGATTGTGTAAATCAATAATTCTTATATAATGGGCTTATGATCCATAGTTCTTCATGTTGGACTAAACCCATGTGGTGACCCATGGATACTCTATGGAGGTTAAAACTCATGGATCATGAGGAATATGGAAAGCATCAGTTACATGGTGTAACCTTAATGTGCACGCCATATAATAAACCTCATAGCTCATGACATGACACATTTAGGTGATAAGAAGTGAGGGGTAGCCGATTTGTGAAGCATTTGAGGCATCACCTTTGGGGTGCTAGGCTCACAAAGTCTTAAGGAATCAAAGCTACAAGAAAGGTATGTCATTCTACTAAAATTTTGTATTACATATACTCCATGATATGCTAGTTAGGATGAAATTTTGGAAAATAAAGTTTGCATGTATAATAGATAAAACATAGATCCAAGGTTTCTAGGGTTGCATGCACACCATAGGAGTGTTAGAATGCTCAAACGCCAACATACGTATGGTGTACTCCGAAAGCCAAAATTACAACAATGCCATTAAGTCCCTTCTGCATACATCTCTTGAACTTTGGGACCAAAATGCAACATAAATGAATTGAAGGGTTTAATTTACAAGTACCTCAAATCGGGATGTTACACCATCAGCTGAGTACGACCAGCATAGCAAGAAGCGTGCATGACTGGGGACTCGACAACATGTGTGCAGAATATGTACCCATTAAGCACTTTTCCCATTAAGCACATAATACTTGCAACCAGACCCTCAAGCTTCAGATCTAAGTCTTATGAAACGTCTTAATCCATAAAGTCATGAGCTTGGATCCTTTTCATAGCTCAAAAGGACCCAAATCTTACTTTTAGCATTCTACTTTCACCAAAAGGACCTAAACACATGCATGGTTGATCCACAATCATCAAGATGCTAACTTTATGGACTAAGAACCTCATAAACATCAAGAGAAGCAACCCCTAACTTACAGAGTGGAAGATACCCACTAGATCTCACCATAGGACCAAAAAGGGACCAAAACCTCATAAAGACTAGATCTAAGAATTCAAGAAGGAGGTTCCAAGATTTATACCTCAATGAAGCTAGAAATGATGTGAGAAATCTAGATATATAAGTTCTCCTTTGATCAAAGCTCCTTCATCCAAGCTCTTCTTCTTCAATTCTCACCAAAACACACTAAAACACACACAAGAAGGTCAAATCTCTTCAAGAGGGACTAGGGTTTCAAAATGGGACTCAAAGGGCTACGAAGGGTGAGAAATGAGAGTATCAAGGTTCAATAAGTTGTTTAAATAAGGTCCAAACCCTAAATTTTAGGGTTTATCCCTTACATGCATATGCCCCGCATACTCTAACTTTTCCAGAAATAGGAAAATTACCCCTTAGGGACCAAATCTACAAAACATTTACATACCAAGGGTCAAAAAGGAAAGTACCTTAAATCGGGTATTACAGTGACAGTGTTGGGTTTGGAAAACCTATTAAGTAATGCGGGTGAAGCACCCGAAAGGTCTTGCAAAGGCGAATTTTAAGGACAAAATCTAATTCAAGCGGAAAGAATTGTACCACCCATTTTCCATATCTGAGTTGTTTACATATTGAATTGGTCAAGTGTTAATTTGGTGTAGGACTGCTATAGGAGCCACGAAAAAAAGTAATGACATGACTTATGTGATTGGTGCGATTTGAAGCCCTCAAAACCTAAAACCCTAGGTCTCGAGCCTTGGGCCTTGTATAATGGTGCTTACTTTTAGGGTTCTCTCTTAGCATCAACCTCCACCTCCAGTTCATAACCCTAGCCACCCTTGTGCCTCCTTGAGATATTTTAGTGTTTTGAGTGCGAATTTGGTCCTTTGGACTTGAAGTTCTTTGAGTATAAGCAACTCCATAACCTTAGAATGGTTTTGAGTGATCTTCTGGTATTTTTGGAGAAGAAAAAGGTGTATGCATGGGTTCCCTTTAAGTCATGCACAAGATCTTGACAATTATATGTCAAATATGAGGTAGGGTTTATGTTTGGGTTCGTTTGGATGATAGATGGACCAACATGAGATCCAAGAGGCATGTTGTATACAGATCAGTACAAGAGCCAAGAGACATGTTGTAAGCAAACAGATACGAGAACCGAGATACATGTTGTATGCACATCAACACAAGAGTTGAGAGACTTGTTTGTATGCAGATCAACATGAGAGCTGAGAGAATTGTTTGTATGCATTTTATGTGTATTGTAGTATGTGGTATATTAGGGAAATCAATAAGATTTATGCTTATAGTTGTTGATTTAATGTTTTTTGGTGGTTCTATTGTTAAGGAGGAAGGGCCGACTTGACTGTACCTCATGTGCATCGTAAATGATTTTATATTTTATACTTTCATTGTTTTTATTATTCTGATGCAATCTATGATATGAATATATGGTTTGGAAACAAATTGATACTTGGGATTTATGAAAAATGGTTTTGGATGTTTGTTTTTTTTAAGAGTAAATTACTGAAATCGTCTCTATGGTTTGGTTAAAATTGCATATTTGGTCCCTAACTTTTCTTTTACACTCGGATCGTCCCTGTGGTTTGATTTTGTTGCATTTTTTTGTCCATATGATTTGGTCAAAAATGCACGTTTGGTCCCTAACTTTATATGTAAGGGACGGAAAACGCAACAAAATCAAACCATATGGACTATTCGAGTGCAAAAGAAAAGTTAGGGATCAAACGTGCAATTTTAACTAAACCATAAGGATGATTTCAATCATTTACTCTTTTTTTTTAATTATTTGAAAATTTGGGATGTTACATAAACTACCAACGAAACTTCAGTTAATTGCCCTACCATCTTATTCGATTAAACACATAACACTCTTTTTCTCCCATCACATTTTGCTTTCAATCGAAAAATTTTATCAAAGAAAACCCATTTTTGATCCACACATATTCATCTCCTTCGGAACTTGACAAAACCATCAACAATTATTTTCATTGATACATCCCGAACACCATTAAAATGAAATCATCCTTCACCCTCATTTGTTAATGAATACTTTTGATTCATCAATATGAAAATATTATTTTTTGATAAAAACAACTCCATTGAAACATTAAATTAGAAAACCTGGATGGAAGAAGGTTAAGAACACTATAGTGATGAACATCAACTTCAAATTTCCTAAAAAATTGTTGCATAATCAAACTTCTTATCATAAATCGATTCCCCTATAATAACCAATTTATAAATTCAATTCACAATCCAAATTCGATTTATACTCACAACAATAAATAGAGTAACATCTTCAAGGGTCAAAAATGAAGAACATAAGAAAACCCTAGAAATCGCTATCATCAAACGTGTTTATTTCAGGGAAAACAAATGAAATTGATGTGTATGGTTTTATTTTTTAGGAAGAGTAGACATGGTGATGGGTTGGCTAGCTTCCCTTACATGTCATAGTGCCAAGTCATTAAGTTCCTTTGAAATTGAGCAAAGTGGTGTAATTGACACAATTTATAGAAGTTAATGGTCTATTGTGGAAAAAAAAAACATTAATGACCAAATCGTACAAATAGAAAGATTTTATTGTGCTATAATGATATTTTATACTTTTTATACGAGTGAAAAATGAAAAGATAATTAAATATTTAAAATTAGTTGTGAGACTCATGTATTACATGGGTGAATTTGAAAAATAAATAAATAAAAAGATCTAAATATTTGAGAACTTTAAATTTATAAGAAAATAAGAAAATTAATGAATTATTATAATATAAATGTTTTTTATCTTTTAAATTTAAACAAATAATAATTTAAATATATAAACAAAAAAACTAATTTGCTTTAATTTTGAGAATTTTATAATTAAAAGGTAAGTTTATTAATGATATTGATATCTATTTATTATTATATTTATTGCAATTATTATATTAAAATATTATGTGAAATTTAAAAAAATAGAAAAAATTATAAAATGACATGTGGAAAAAAAATTAATTCAAAATAACTACAAAATGATATTTGATAAATCAGATAAAAATGTGACAAGTGAAAAAAAAAACTTTTAATTATTAGAGTAGATAGAGTTTCAAATGGCTAATTTTGTTTGTTGTACTCTCCCTACGTGAATAGGTGAGTGTGAACCCATATCTGATTTTTTTATGTGATTGAGGGTATATAGTAGCAACTTTTTTAAAATCTACGTAATGAAAACCGTAATTCAAATCAAAACATGCATTGGAGACTTTTGAGGAGCACAAAGACTTGGAGCACGTAGATTGTTTGATCGTGGTATTTTTCAGTCTAAATCAGTTATTGAAGATCAGTTCAATAGCACAATAAAATCATCTGGATAAGTATATTGGATGATCGTGCTACCACTGGCTGGCACTTTCATCGCCTCTAGCAATGATCAGAGAAATTAGATCTTACCGTTGATATTTATTTATTTGGCTTTGTTTTACTTGCTGATTAATTTGAATTGTTGCTTTATGTGTCGATTAGGTTTCTGTTCAACATTACAAAATTTGTGCTCGTATGATTCAAAAGAAATACGTTGGATAAGAATGAACATATAATTTCAATATCATAGTGGCTACAATATATCAGTTTATATATTCCCCAATTTATCAGCTGATTTTGCAATCGCGTTCATTTTTGCTGATATTGTACACTGGCTATGGAAAATCTAAAGGTGTACTATATTATGATGCAGCGTATAAATTAAGAATCACAGTTGATTATATGTAAAAATACAAAGAATATGTGATCTGTCAATGTATGAACATATCATAACCATAACCACAAATATATGTGTATAACTTAAAAGTAATAATGGGTGTATAGCATGCAGAAGTTGACACATAAGAGAAGAAAACACTAATCAATGCTTTACAGGAAAATTATTATATTTCATAATAGTCAAGGTCACAAAAGGGAATTCAGAATTCGAAATTAGTTCCTATTTAGTTGATATATATTTACTTTATAATATAGCATATGACTAGCGGAAGTCCCAAATTTAATGAAACATACATAAAAACGGTATAAAATAGAAGCTAAAAAGATCTTGAATGTCCAAAAAACTTTGAATTTGAAGCCCTAAAATAAAAGACTTTTGGTTCTAATGGTTGGATCAATTCGCTGTATATTTTGAAAGTCTGAGAAAACTTTGAATTCTCTAATCAATTCGTATCTATCAAAATGGTTTCAACTTTCAATTTCATGCCTTTAAGTGTTTGTTAAGTGTTAACACTAATCCACATAAGATGTTGCTACTTGCCTACTTGTGCTTTATGTCATGTCATCGCTTTTAATGCACAAAACTAAGGTGTTCAACAGATTGTTCATGTATATTTGAAACATTTAACAGGAGAATGAACTTGGAGTCACAAATATATCCAATGCAGTTAGCATCAAGCATTTACATGTTGCTTTGGTATGATCACGCACTGATCTGTAATATATAGAAAGAAAGGATCAGCTATGAAGCGGTTATCTGTCATCCAAAGCCATCATCTATTTACCAATATGCAAGGGAAAACTGATCTCAAGGTATGTGATCATCTGTATCCTACTGTATATTTCTCAAAATCGAATGATTTATTCATGTCATGAACTCGTGATAAAACTACATGCATGTGTCGATTTGGGTTATATTTTATCCAGTGGATCAATTGAGTCATAGTTTATGTTTTTAAAAATGAACAAGAAGAGGGTTGATGAAAGTAAAGCCAACCCGTATTAAAAAAATTACCCATTTTGACTTGTAACCCAACCCACACATACATATTGGCTGTGGTATTAGGTGAAGGGAATGAGTATTATTTGGTTCCATTACATGTGCTTTTCTTCCTACTTTGTTTGCTTTTATATATGTCATCATTGTGAAAGATTGCTCCCAATGTGTCAAAGAATATACCTTAATAATTAAAATAAGAAATGCAAATGAAGTGTTTTGGACGACTGCCTTGTTAGGACAAAGTAACTATTCATTGTTAGGACAAATTAACTATTCAATATTCATGGCATGGCATTATATAGATAATAACATTTTGACTTTATATTACTATGGACCATCTTATAGCCAGAACTCCATCTTTTCCACCATAGTACTCCTTGATAGTTGTCACATAGTTATACTGCAAATACCAGGAGTTTGTCAAATAGTTGAACCCCTATATTCTTTTATTTGGAGATGCGAGACTTAATGTGATTTTTTTAACATTAAAAGTTAAAGTGTATCACATTAAATTAGTATGAATGATTGTTATTCAGGCCTTGTTTGTTGTATAGTAGTATAGTACATAATAGTATTATCTATGTTTGACATGTATTGAACTGAGACTAATGTTAATACAACAAACACTGTAATATTCTAACCCAAAAAGACGGAACGATATTTGCAAAAGATCGTAAGCACCGTCTTGTCGTTATCATTAAAAATTGACATAAGTTCTCCGGTCTGTGAACGAAAGGAAGTGATTTTTACAAAATACTTTTTATCATATATAACAATTATATATATATATATATATATATATATATATATATATATATATATATATATATAATTGTTGTGTAGCGATAAAAAAATGTTGTATACAATTATTGTGAGCGAACACAACATGGTCAATTCTCTGAAAGTGCAAAAAAACTGGCCAGGTTATTCGACAGGAGGGGTAAAAAGTTTTAAGGTGGGTTGAGTAACATTTCATATTTCTTTTTCTTAAATATAATTATATTTAAGAGGTCCAAAGCATCTAAATAAACATTGCTTTTAAATTGTTTAATCCTTTTTTTTTTTTTGAATAAAAGTTGATTGGTTTGATCCAGACTTAACCTTTGTCCTTAGTTTCTTATTTAGTTATTTGTCTCCCCTAGAAATGGTGATTTTTAGTTCATTGGTTGCCACCTGTGGTCAAAAGTACTTAGCCTGTCAGCTTGTTTTATACCCTGTGCTTTATTTTCTCTAGAATTAAGTGCAATATTATGTGCTTGAATGCTAGATGTAATTACATTCACTTGATAACTCAATTTTCGGTTTTTTAATAAATAATTAATATAATAATTATATTATAAAGATTATACCATCAAAAATCATTTTAGTTTTCTTAAGAGAACAGTTTAAAAGATTATAAGAATCTGAATATCATTCAAAAGTTTTGATCTATTTCATTTTTTAAGTTTAAAATTTTTACTAGTTTGACATTTAGCATTGATAGGTTTGGGGGGGGGGGGGGGGGGGGGGGGGGGGGGGTTATGTACTAAATGAATGTAGATGAAAGACATGGACATCTTACCTAATGTGTATAAATACAAATACTTCTTTTTTATCGGAAGTAACAACACAATCTTCAAATATATAAGGATGGAATTATACCTCCATGATCCACCCATGTAAAGTGATTGTCTTTTTATTGATGGTTAGGTGTGTAATGACATATTTATCCTTGCACATTGATTATTGTAGGCCCAGTATAGGGGTATATATGGCAAGGTTTTTTTGGTGTGGTATGCATTGAGATAATTTAACCAAATGTATGCTTGTGTTAGAAGATAGATGGGATTATGATTGGTCAAGAGTAAAAGAGAAGTAGTTTTGGTAGGTTCATTTCTTTGTTTGCATGTGCTTGATACATTTATTTATACCCACATGGGTTTAGTGCTTCATGACTTGTACCGTACAACTACATTCCAAACCATGGAACTTGGGGTTTTTGAGGTTTTGACAAAACAAAGGATAATATGGCTATTTGTTAACTAATTGTGGAATAAAACAGACCATTTTTTGTATATCTTATACCATGGTCTTCACATCATTTAGCTGTTTCTTGTTTATGGAGTTTATCAGAAAACCTCCACATTAATCAAATAAATGTTCTTCAAAAAAAAAAAAAAAAGTAATGAGTCATTCCCTTTATAACCAAAAAATGTCTCTTTCCATTCGGTATGTTAAAAGTCTAAACTGGTTTGCTATTAATGGTCATTAATTGGTCTAGTTTAGAGGCTTTAGATTGCAACCTTTTCATCTATGAATGTGAATAAGATAGTTTGCCACTAACAAGTTCCTTTTTGTAATGCATTACATGTCTCGCATTCAATAGGATGAAGCCAAAATTTTGTGAAAAATGGATGAAATCAAACATAGAATATTTTATTCATGATTTTGTAGTGAATATCACAAAATACATACCAATTACATTAGTTTTTGAACACTAACTTGTAGTTTTTAGTCTCGACTTTATCACTTTCCGCTGATGGGAGGCTAGTTGTTGAGAAGTGGAATTACATATTCATGGTTCAAACCTGACACATCCAAAATATTACAATTGTTCTGCAATTGATTTGTCACATATAGGCCAGCTTAACATGAGTTGCTCGGATGATACGGTTTATTACTTTTTTTACTTGATCTTTTGTCCTTTAACAAAATTTTGTAAAATTGATTTACAATCGATCATTAAATAATCCCTCGTGATAAACCATTGAATATATAATTGGGTTTATCTTTAATCATATACATTGTGAGTCTTTTAAAGTCGACCAATAAATATTTAATTATACTTATATTTAATTATATACACTACAAGTCTGTTAAAGTCAAACAAATAATCGAAGAACACAATAGAAGAAGTGAGATGACCGAACATGTTATTATATTTCATTGTAATGTTTGGTTGGCGTGAATTTATGGAATAAGTTATTCAAATTTGTTGTTTTTTATATATAATTAGAAAATTATATAAAATAATTAAATTGACAAATAAATAAAAAGTGTTATCTTTTAAAATTAAGGTTTCATAAAATAAAGGTATATGGCTAAATAAAACATGTACGAATTCACGTTAAATAAACATGATTATCATCATAAAACTAAATTTCATTCCTACTTCGATTCTTGCATACGAAAAAACTATGAGAAAAATCATCAAATGATCAAAAGAAATGGGTGTTTGTAGCAAATGGTCATAAAAAACACAAATTTATAAATGATCATGATTTCCGCAGAGAGGGACTCTACGGAAGTCTTTACGTTATGATGAATTGGAAAATCGCTCTCAGGAATCAAACACGTGGGGAAAAAAAACAAAACAAAAAAAAAGTGTTTTTACACAGTTCCGATTCTACGGAAATGAGTACGCCTCTGCAGAAAGCATGTATACCTCTGAGCGATTTATCTCAGAACGATTTTCTCATTCCTCAGAGTGTAAGGACTTCCGCAAAGCCCCTCTCACGGAAGTCATGATCATTTAATAGATTTGTGTTTTTTATGGTCCTTCGCTACAAACAGCCACCTCTTTTTGGTTATTTGATGGAATTTCTCAAAAATTGTATGCTACCTCATTTATCCTCCACATGTTGATACGAAGATATTCATTGCAAATGAACAACATATTCTAAATTAAATTTTGTCCACATCTTGCAATGTCAAACATATTTTCATGATGATGATATCGTCTGTCTAGAAAAATGGATAAAAGTAAAACATATTGCTATGTTGCCTGTTGCGTACAGATATTTCGCAAACTACCTTATAAGTAAAATTTAATTGATACGTTTCTTCATTGCTCTTGAGTCTTGACTAACTAAGAAGCCATAGATGTTGGAGACAAAAGTAGAGCAATAATAAATTGATTCATAATAGTATTCTTATCATAGTTGGTAAAAAATAATTTTAAGCATGTACCAATAATTAATAACCTTTTTGAATGACCTCATTAAATTGACTGGTATCTTTTAATGTTGGCATGGCAACAACAATTACAGAAGGTATAACCATTTTAATGACTTTCTTTTTTACCGTTTTTTACATCTTGGAACTATTAGCTAGTTATAATTATAATATAAGTACGTCAAGTTAAAGATCTAATTATGTTCAATATTTGATACCATATTTTTATGTGTAAATTGTGATTAAAAAAATATATTACTACAATAATACTTATATTATTTCAATAACTGATTTAGGAAGTTTTATGTATTTTTATTAGAAAAAAACAACACCGAAATATGTTGTTCCATATTACTGTAAATATATATATATATATATATATATATATATATATATATATATGTAAAATTTATTTATCTTCTCGATTATATTAATAAAATAAAAATAAAAAGTTTAGGCAATATTGATTTTGATTATATGCATTTAAGCAAGGAAAACGAAAAAGTGAAAATAAGTAATAAAAGGAAAGAAAAAAAGTGTCGTTCGCATGTAATAAATGAGTGTGGCAGGTTCCACAAATGTCACGTGGTACTGGTCCAGTTCACCACCGCTTAAACCCCGATGACACGTCATCACCGAACCTTCCACGTAGGCCCGGACAACCGTTGCTTCTTCCCAAACCTAACCCCCTCATCTATAACATACAAGAACCCCAAAATTAACATTAACAATTTTTCATCAAATAAAAACAAAGAGAATGTAGTAGTAGTCATTGCTCCTTCTCTAAGAAGCCAAGACGCCCCACCTCCTCCTATGTGCGTTTGCGTTCCCCCCAAGCCATTTACCACCATCATCATCAGCTCTTTGTCTTTCTCTCTCTCTCTCTCCAAAATTTTCAGAGGCAATAGCTGTCTTCTCCATTAAAGCTTTCACGGCTACATTTTCCCACCAGAAAGTGAAATAATCACTTCCTTCACGGTAAAGTATCGTCAACCTCTTTGGTTTTCCTTTATATACATATATTCCAAATTCCAATCGATTGTATATTCTTTCTCAAATCTCTTTGTTTAATTTGATTATGAGGAAGGCAATGTGGTTTCTCGGGGTGATTCGTTTCTTGATTCTTCTTCTTCTTCATCGGTCTTGGTTGTGCTCTGCTATTTTGGATCCTGTTGATTTTTTAGCATTACAATCGATTAGAAAATCGCTGGAGGATATGCCAGGGTCTAATTACTTTTCTTCATGGGATTTCACTTCTGATCCCTGTAATTTCGCCGGCGTTTACTGCGAAGGGGAAAAAGTTGTCGCGCTGAACCTCGGCGATCCACGCGCCGGTGCTCCTGGTTTATCCGGTCGACTTAATCCTGCTATCGGAAAGTTGACTGCTCTCGCTGAGTTTACGGTTGTTCCTGGTCGGATCATGGGTGCATTGCCGTCGACTTTGTCGCAACTGAAGAATCTACGGTTTTTAGCCGTTAGTCGGAATTTTATCTCCCATGAAATTCCGGCGACATTAGGTGAGCTTCGGTGGTTGAGGACGCTTGATTTGAGTTACAATCAGCTCACCGGTGGTGTTCCTTGGGCGATTGGAAATTTACCATCATTAACTAATCTTATCCTCTGTCACAATCATCTATCCGGTTCTATTCCTCATTTTGCTTCTCAAACTCTATCCCGGCTGGACCTCAAACACAACGAATTATCCGGTTCGATTGCACCTGGTTCTCTCCCTCCTTCGTTACAATACCTTTCCCTATCTTGGAACCGGTTATCTGGTCCGGTAGACCGTGTGATATCTCGACTGAACCGGTTAAACTACCTAGACCTAAGCCTGAACCAATTCAACGGTCTAATCCCGGGTTGCATATTCAGCTTCCCAATCACCAACCTCCAACTTGAGCGAAACCAGTTTTCTGGACCGGTCCAGCCGGGAAGCTCGGTTTCAATACAGACCGTTGATCTTAGCCACAATATGCTGTATGGAAAAGTGTCTCCACTTTTCGCAACCGTACAGAATCTTTACCTGAACAACAACCGGTTCACCGGTTCAGTTCCGACGGTTTTTGTGGACCGGTTGATGGCCGGCAGCATACAGTTGTTATACCTACAGCATAATTTTTTAACCGGAATGCCGATTAATCCGAGGGCTTCGATTCCTATGAGCAGTTCGTTGTGTTTGCAGTACAATTGCATGATCCCACCGGTTCAGACCCCATGCCCGATTAATGCTGGTACCCAGAAGACCCGCCCCACTTCGCAGTGCATGGAATGGAAAGGCTAAAATAGGGAATTTAATTTATATTTATATTATATTATATACTCGTTTAATTTTGCTACTTAATATTACTAGAAAAAAAGGTAATCATATATATTACTTATATATATACTTTTGGGAGGGAGGGTGTTTTAGATTCATTTGATTAAATTTTGATGTCAAAAAATTGGGGGAAATATGAGAGATTATCATCATGATCATAATATATTTCTTGTGAATAATATAAGTTTTTGTCGGATATTCTTTTATCCCATATATTTGTTATAATCTATGTTGTATCTGTTGTTTGATTCAATTCATGGTTCTAATTTCTAATTTCGTGTGAAAAGCCAAATTTTGTATTCGTCGACATCAACACGTTCCAGAATTAGAAGACACTTGCTTTTAATGTATTAGGAGCAAATATGTGCTAATTAAAACAATATTCAAAATACCCATGATTCATGAAATATTCCGAGAAATTGAAACAAAACTGAATTTTTTTAATGTGCCACATATGTTACAAATATTAAATTATTAGGTTAATAATCTAAATCTTTTAATAAAACGACGTAGAAAATTGTATCCATTTAAAATACATTTTAGGCGTTTTTCGATTTTTGTTTTTTTAGCTAACTTTTTAACTCTTCAATTTAATGTGAATTTTTTTTATATATATAGTAGTTGTGATGTATGCTCGACACCAAATGCATTATTCATGTAATTTTTGCATAATGCATGACAAATGTGGTATATGCGGAAAATAATGTATTAATAAAATAATGCAAGAATATTTGTATGTATGTTCTTGGATTTGGACCTGGACCCACGTGATAATGGATAAGTGGAGTTCTCCTTTTCAGCTTTGAATTTGCATGGGTGTTGTGGAACCGGAACAGCATCATTGCATTCAATATTTCGTATTGGTCTCATCTCATTGTCGCTCTTCGTTATTGGGATGTGCACTCTCTTTTCCTTTACCGGTGTCATTTTTTCTTATTCTTACTTCCATATAAAATAAAAACAATTACTTCTTTTAAGAAACATAATATTCATACATATATTATGAAAATTTTTCCCTTTTGGAAAGATAGATGTGGCTCTTTGTAGAGATCGAACTTAAGTTTCCTTATCCTGGTGACTAAACTACACAAATCTTCATTTGGTTTTGATTGGTTTTTACAAAATTATCACTTTCATCCAAAAAGGTTTTGATGCTAAAGGTTTTGACTAGCATCGATCAAAAGTTTTTTTTTTTTTTTTTTTTACGACTTTGGTCCAGTTTGATTTAAAAATATTTAAAATGATGGATTTACCGTTGCTATTTTCTTTTTCTATTTTTTATTTATTTAAATGTTTTTCTGATTAAAAGAAAAATGAAAAAGAATCTCTCTCTCTCTCTCTCTCTCTCTCTCTCTCTCTCTCTCTCTCTCTCTCTCTCTCTCTCTCTCTCTCTCTCTCTCTCTCTCTCTCTCTCTCTCTCTCTCTCTCTCTCTCTCTCTCAAACATAAGATAAGACCAAAAAGTCATCTACTTCATCCTCTTTTCCCATCCTTCACCTGCAACAATTCAAGCAATGATCACATTTTATTTTATTTTTGAATTGGATCATATATTTTCTTTTAATTTTATTACACCATCATCAAAACTTCAAAATCTTAAGGCATCTTCTTCAAAGAAACAACACTGAACCATCAGTTTCTCTAGTCATTTGACAATCATGTTATCGCCTTCATTCAGTTCAGATCCTTCATCTTTTTCCATCACCAAAACCATTTCGAAAATCAGATTAAAAAACATTGATTACCATTTAAAGAAACAGGTTCAATCTTTCACAATTATCATTGATGCTCCATTAAAACTTATCTTGAATCAAAAACAAAATCCATTCAACACATTAATTCAATCAAAAGATCGTTTAACAGAATATCATCCAAACACGAAATCAACTGAAATCTAGAAAATTACCCAAGAACACTTCACTAGAAAATACCCTAAAAATTGGAATTATTAAAAGATAATAATGCATAAATTTTATTTGGATTCTTGAAACGATCTAAACGGACAAAAACCCATAAAGTAATATGAAAAAAAAACCCAAGAAATCGATCTAGATGCAAATTTAGAAACCAAACCAAAGTGTAGAAATTGATCCAGATGTAGAAATTAATGATGAAATCGATTCGACTTGATCTGTCATCGAACAACCACCAGAGTCGTCACCCCCTTTCTCAGTTCCTCTTCTCCGATATGATCGACATACCTCGTGTTCTTCAAAACAATATTTTGAACAACATACCTCGTGTTTTTCAGGTATACTTTTTCAAGCTTCAACAATGATGGTCATTTTAAAACCTCCACTCGAACAATTCTTTGCAAAGCCCTGCAAACCAAACAACAACAAACTCAAATCAGAAGCAATTCCTCGTTAATCATCAATAAACTTGAATTAGAAGCATATAAGTTCTTCTCTTATCCTCTTTCTCTAAATTGGGTGAACGTTTGGGTTTCCAATGACATTGATGTTCAGAAAAGAGACATGTGAAAAGGGTAGCAGTGCTAGGGTTTCATAAAAGTGGAATTAGAAACAGATTGGAGATTACGATTTGTGAAGCAAATCAATCACGGTGATGTAGGAATGGTGATTTAGGATGCAATAGATATAGGATGGTGGTGTAGGAATCAGATCAGATTCAGGATTTAGAGGAGTCCTACAGTCGTCACCTCCACTAGTGGTGGTTTAGGTTCTTTAAATGGTATCATAGGGTGAAACGTTTTGATGGGAAGAAAGAGAGAGAGAGAGAGAGAGAGAGAGAGAGAGAGAGAGAGTGTGTGTGTGTGTGTGTGAGAGAGAGAGAGAGAGAGTGTGTGTGTGTGTAACATCCATAAAAAATCATGCTAAATTTGCACTTTTTTAAAACATTTAAAATCATTAAGTTATTACCATTCATTTTCCAAAATAGTATCATACCAGAGTTCCCAGAAATCATAATCATAAATCGAGGAAGTGTACACTCACTCTTTCGCCTTCCTGCAATCATCCGAAGTACCTAAAACAATAATCGATAAATGTAAGCTCGAAGGCTTAGTGAGTCACCCCCAAAATACCAACACCATACAAATATAACCATAAAATATAAGCAAATTCCATGCATAACGAGCCTTCAGCCTATTTGGACTGCTCTCTGAGCCTTCGACACGTCTGACCGCCTCGTAGGGCCTAAAGCCTATCCGGACCGCTCGATGGGCCGTCGACCTAACTAAACCCCTTTGCAGGGCCTTCGGTTTATCCGGACCGCCCTGGGTATGTTGGCCTTCACCACAAATCAGGACTGCCTCAACCCAACCCCCAATTAACAAACATGTGCACATACATATCATACGCTAACATTTATATAACAGTCAAATCGATCTAACGGATCACTAATCATAACAACATCCTATTACCAGGATACATACCTATTCGGTCACTAACATAGCATCATCATATATACCAGGATACCGACCGTACCAGGTCACTAAGCATATCATCATCCTAACTACTAGGAAGTAAATCATTAAGAATATCATGCAATAAACCTGCATACAAATCCGATAAGGGCCAATATTGGTGCCTTCGACCCTGTTAGTATAGTGAGGATAACTCAATTCTCAACTGTCGAATCGAAGTGATAAATCAAGCTCTCAAACCACGACCACGAACTCCAACACCTATAATTACCATAAGATATTTTCCATAAATTCCCATTTACCAAAATATCCCAGAAGTCAACTAGTTAACCCTTGGTCAAAGTCCAAGTCAATGATCAAGCTCAACACTCCATGTTGACCCGACTCATCGAGTGCAGTTCATTGACTCGTCGAGTCCTTCCTGAACTCGAGAAGTCGTGAAATCTCCAGTTGACTCGTCGAGTTTCCCTGAAACTCGCCGAGTTCATGCATGTCCCAATGTCGGGGAAACCCTAACTGACTCGCCGAGTCACCCTACTGACTCACCGAGTCCATGCAGAAGTCCTTAGCACGAAAATCTTCACTAGACTCACCGAGTTGGACATGCAACTCGTAGAGTCCCTTCAGTCCTTTCCCCATCCAAACAATTTTAAGCCACTCTAAAGCTCCATAATGCAGATCTGACTTCCTAAGGCATACTTCTTACGTAAAGTTGCAAACTTTACGTACATGCAAGGTGATAATGACTTAAATCAAGATAAAGAAGATATTCTAGGCAAGGGAAATGCTTTAGCATGCTAAAGGATGAAACTTTGTGGTTATAAGGACCAAGGTGAGCCTAGATCTGAAGTTGCAACTTCAGATCTTGGTTCATCACTCGAAATGGAGCACCAACATGCTGAAATGGCCCTTAAACCCAAATGTAGAAGGATCTAGCTAGAATGAGATCAAGGTAACAACTTGATACCTTCAAATGATGCTAAACTGGAGTAGACTTCAGATCCTCACACGTTCATTACCTCAAACTTCTTGATCTTCAAGCTTATCTCACCAAAATCCACCTTCCAAGCTTAAAACACACAAATATGGAGAGAAAACGTTGATTTAGGGTTTATGGACTCACAAGGGGCTGTAAGGGAGGATAAGGGAGGTTAATGACCCTTTAAATAGGGTGCAAAACCCCGAAAATTAGGGTTTCATCCTCCAGCTCCAACTCGGCGAGTCATGTCTCCGACTCGGCAATTTGGTCATTTAAAACACGTGGCCCCCAAAAGTTCCTACTCGATGAGTCAGGGCATCAACTTGTCGAGTAGACCTTATAATATGAAAATAAAGCTGTAAAAATTGATACCTGGGAGTCGGGGCGTTATAATTCCACCCCACTTGAACTAGACTTCGTCATCGAAGCCCGTTGAGGTGAACATCTCTGGATAGTGCTCCAGCATCTCATCCTCCGGCTCCCACATCCACGCGGACCTTCTTCGGTGCTCCCACCGTACTTTTACCAAAGGTATCTCCTTGTTACGCAGAACCTTCACCTTCCTTTCCAGAATGGCCACGGGCCTCTCCATATAATTCAGGCGCTCGTCAACCTGAATGTCCTCCAATGATACTATGGCCTCCTCGTCCAGCATGCACTTTTGCAATTGCAAAACGTGAAAAGTTTTGTGGATCTGAATGAGCTCCTCCGAAAGATCTAGTTTGGAGAATCTAGGGTTCTAGCCACTCATGACTAGAACAAGATCATAAATCTAGAAAATAAAACTAAAGTTCTTACAAAATGAAATCAAATGTCTCCACGTGTTAATCAACTTCAAAATCCTCAAGAAATTTTCCTTCTCCACTTCAAAAGTCGACCCCCTAAGTAAAAAAGTTGGTTTCCCCCTTTAAAAATGATGAAAAACTGCTTTAAAACACACGTTTACGTTTACACGACCCACGTAAATTAACACTGTCATTTACACAGCCCGCGTAAACGCGAAAATATACTGCGCAGAAATCTACGTTTACACGGCCCGTGTAAACGCAAGGCTTGCATCTACACGGCCTTGTAAATCTCTTTAAAGCCAAAAATATTGCTCCTCGGTGCTCTGCATGTCCTGAAATTTTGTCCGCAACTTTTATTTACCTCCTCCAACAATATCCTACCTCCAAAAGTCCCTGAAATATCACAAAAGTATTTGAATGAAATCGCCTCATGAAAAATCCCGAAAAACATGCAAAATGCATGAGTTTAAGCCTATATGCAATGTATTTTTATGAAATAAAGCAACAAAATGGGTACATGAAATGCACCTAACACCCTGAACGACCCGGTGTATCGGGGACCCAATTTCCCCCTCTTCATGAAGCGGATCACACCCATCCAGGGTGAGACATTTAGGAGTACCATGTCACCGACCAGGAACTCTAACTCTGGTCAGCTTCGGTCGGTGTAGCTCTTCTGTCTACTTTGTACAGTCTGCAACCGCTGTCTAATCTGTAGAATGTTCTCAGTAGTTTTTAAAACTACCTCTGTCCACCCAATCACTCTGTGACCAACCTCACCCCAACATACCGGGGTGTGATATCTCCGCCCATACAACAGCTCAAAAGGTGGGGTACCAATACTAGAATGATAGTCGTTGTTGTAGGCGAACTCTGCAAGGGGTAGGTGGGAATCCCAGCTCCTGCCAAAATAGATGACATAAGATCTCAACATGCCCTCGTGTTTCTGGATAGTCCGCTCACTCTGGCTGTCAGTCTGCAGATGATATGTTTTGCTAAAATCCATCCACGTGCCTAACTCCTCGTGGAACTTCTTGTGACATCTTGTTCCAAATTGTTTTGTGATTTAAGGTTGTGGGCCTTAATCTGAGTATGAGAAGGTTTTGAGACTTTGAAGGAGAAAGGTTTAGTCCCTTTTGGGATATGGGTAAGGTAGGTTATGTGATAAAAGAGTTCGATTTGTGCTTTAGAGCCCAAATGTATTGTTAAAGGCGTTGGTGCAGGATTTTCATGAATTTTGGATCTGAGTTTGAGTGGGATTCAGGAGGAATAAAGTTGATGGAAGTGTAGGGCTTCTCGTTACCTTTTCGTGGATATAAGGATCGTCAGAAACGGATTTATAACGAAGAAGTTATGGCCTTCAGAAGTTTTGTGGTTGCAGGCTTAGCCGAGTACGCTGGGCGTACACAAAGTGTACGATGGGCGTACTAGTGAAGAAGGAAGTATGCTAGGCATACTTTTGGAGTACGCTGGGCGTACTGACCAGGGGTGGTCGCGAATGTTCTTCAGAGTATGTTGGGCATACGCCAATCAGACTTGAACCCTATTTTAGGGTCTTGGACCTTATTTAAGCTCCTTATCTTATAACCTAACCCTAATATCTTTAGCCTCCATATAAACCCTAGAAATCGACCCTAAGCCTCCATTTGAGTGATTCTTGAGCATTTTGGTGATTTAGTGAGTTTTTTGTTCATATTGTGGAAGAAGGAGTTCCTTGAGGAAGTATTGCATGGCTTGGAGCTTGTGGATCCAAGCCCTAATCATGTTGATCTAGCTTCAGAAGGATAAAGTTTGAATCTTGGTGGCTTTCTCATATGGATCTAGTGGGGTGATCACTTGTTATATTTGGCTTTTGAAAAAGAAGAAGCTTTGAAAGAGAATAGCTTGAGCACCTAGCTTTTAGATCTTTTTTCTTCTCTTGTTGGTGCACCTTCCAGAGGTATCAAGTTTTGAACTTCCTTATTGTTGTGCAAGTTTTTTTTTTGAGTCCATTTTAGGGTTTTTGGTTCCAAAGCTTGAAGCTTTATGAGTTGTTGAACTCCAGAGTCTAATATATGTCCCTTTGAGTACATTTAGTGGTGTTATGTCATAAAAATCCAATCTTGGATGTTGGAATCAAGCCATGCATGATATAGGAGGTTTTTAAGATAAGGAAGTGAGTGTTTTGGGTTTTGGTGACCTTTCCAGCCATGCAAAGGCTTAAACTCACTGACTTTATGGAGTAAGTGCCATTAGGGAGTCCAGATATGGGGTTTAATGTAATGTCTTAATTGTTTAAGACCAAATGAGTAGAAAGAGTGAATATGGGGAGTACGTTGAGCGTAATTCCTGTACGCCCTACGTACTGCCCCAGTGTCCCCGATGGCCAATATGGATTTGTGAGTACGCTGAGCGTACCAAGAGAGGTATGCCCTGCGTAACCTCACTGTGAACTTTTGGGGTTGAGTCTCATTTTGGGCCTAGAGTTTGGACTGGTTGCAATAGAGTCTTGAACCAGAGGATTATATATATGTGCTTTGGGCCCTTGAGTTGGGCTTGCCATTAGATGTGAGAGAGTTGGGCCTCAGGAGAGCCCATTTATTATTGGGCCTTGGTAGGCCCAATGGGGTTTAGGTCATTGATGGGCTGGTTAGTGGACTACTTTTAGACCTAATGAGTGAGAGATGGGACTTAGTTCCTAATTGGGATAATTGTAGGTTTGGCACAGATTTAGAGGCAGGTGCATAGCAGCAGCGTTTATCGGGGTTGTTCATCATCCGAGGTAAGTCTCCTAATTATACTTTACCATGAGTGGTATTTTGTGTGATAGAGATTTCTTATGTGTTTATCCGTGTATCGTGATATACTGCATTATTTCTTTGTGATTTATGTTGTGTATTACTCAGAGTTCACAGAGTTGGGACCGGAGGGTCCACGGAGTTAGGAACAGAGGGTCCATCAGAGTTGTGGGACTGTAGGGTCCCACTGTGACAAATTGACCAGAGGTTCTTACAGAGCTATAGCCTCGAGTGGCTAATTATATGTGCGTGGTGTTTTGGGGAACTCACTAAGCTTAGTGCTTACCGTGTTATGTGTTTTAGGTTTTTCTCAGAATCGCGGGAAGGCACCCGCTCGGTTGTACACACCAGAGAAGGAGTTATGTTTTGAGGATCCTGGATTAATATTATTAAATAATTATAAAGTTATATTTTGTAAATGAATTAAATGGGATTTTCGTAAAACGTGTTATGAGAATTATGTGATTTTTAAATGAAAATTTTGTTTGAAAATTTACAATGTTACACTTCTGCCAGAAGCGGGAGGTGAATCTAGCTTCTCGATTGTAAACAATGGAGATCAGAACTCCGTGGCGAGCAACAATCTCGTAGACATACACGTCAGCCAGATTCTCGGTCGACGAACTCTCCCGTATGTCCAATAAGTGGGCACTCTTGATCGATCGATCCACGATGAACCATATAGCATCATATCCCTTCGCCGTCCTTGACAACTTGGCAATGAAGTCCATCGTGATATGTTCCCATTTCCACATGGGAATCTCTAGGGGCTGCAGCTTGCCATGCAGCCTCTGATGCTCGGCCTTGACCATCCTACATGTCAAGCACCTCTCGACGTACCAAGCGATTTCTCGCTTCATGCACGGCCACCGGTATCTAAAACTCGATTCCCGGTACATCTTAGTGGCTCCCGGGTGAATATAGAAGTGAGAATTATGAGCCTCCTCCATAATCGTCTGCCTGACTCCACTAGACCTCGAAACCCATACCCGACCACATCGGGTCAACAATACCCGACTATCCTGCAGAAATCGGGTGTTCTCACCCCTAATCCTCTCCAATTTCTAGTTCTCTGGTCGCATGCCCTCAGCCTGAGCATCTCTAATCAAACTCACAAGTGGAGAATCCATTGATATCCTCATACATGTCGCTGGGATGGAAGACACAGCTGACTTGCAGCTAAAAGCATCCGCCATCATGTTCACTTTACCTGGGTGGTAAAGGATCTTATAGTCGTAGTCCTTGACTACATCTAACCACCTAAATTGTCTCATGTTCAGGTTCGGCTGATCCATGACGTGTATCAGGCTCTTGTGATCCATGTATATGGTACAACAGACCTTGTAGAGTGAATGTCTCCAAATCTTGAGAGCAAATACCACCGCTCCCAACTCCAGATCGTGAGTATGGTATCTTGTCTCATGTGGCTTCAGCTGTCGCGATGTGTAGGCTATCACCCGTCCTCTCTGCATGAGGACTCCGCCAATCCCATGATAGATGCACCACAGAATAATACAAAATCCTCAACTCCCTCTGGGAATATCAAGACTGGAGCCTCGCATAGTCGCAGTCGGAGGGTCTTAAACGCCCTCTGCCGCTTGGGGCCCCACCGAAAATCCCCCCCCCCTTCCTCGTCAGACGGGTGAGGGGTACTGAAATTTTGGAAAAGTCCTGTATGAATCTCCAGTAGTACCCTGCCAATCCAAACTCCTGATATCCGAAGGATATTTTGGGACCTCCCACTGCATAACTGCCTCGATTTTGGCCGGATCGACCAAAATCCACTCCTAGTTAACGAGATGTTTGAGGAACTGAACCTCCCTTAACCAAAACTCACACTTCGAGAACTTAGCATAAAGTCGTTCCCACCTTAGAACGCCCAATAACTCTTGCAGATGCTCCTCATGTTGCTCTCGGGTCTTGGAATATACCAAGATATCAGCTATGAACATGATGACCGAGCGTTCGAGCATCGCTCTACAGGCCCGATTCATCAGGTTCATGAATACTGGTCAGGCATTGGTAAGCCCAAATGGCATCACCACGAACTTGTAGTGTCCATAACGAGTATGAAATGTAGCCTTCTCCACGTCCTCCTCCCTAATTTTGACATGATGGTACCCAGATCTCAGGTCTATCTTGGAGAACCAGGATGCTCCCTGCAACTGATCAAAGAGATCATCTATCCTCGGGAGTGGATAACGGTTTTTCACCATCAACTTGTTTAACTCCCTGTAGTCGATGCACATCCGGTGTGAACCATCCTTCTTGTTGACGAAGAGTACCGGTGCTCCCCAGGGAGAACTGATCGGACGAATGAACTGCTTGCCCAGCAGTTCCTGCAGTTGTGATGACAGCTCATGCATCTCTGGTGACGTCAATTGGTACGACACCTTGGTGATAGGGGCCACACCTGGCATCAAGTCAATCCGAAACTCGACTTGCCTCTCCAGAGGTATCCCTGGTAACTCCCTTTATCTAAATCTCTTTACCCTCCAACACCCTTTTTCCCCCTTGCACCCCTGTTCTAACTAGTGGGGCACCGGTTGGCAGCAAATTAATCATTTTTAGAAGTGGATCCAAGGCAGCCTTGAGAGTAGACTCCAATGAAGAAAACATATGAGAAAATGAATCGGGAGAAATCGAAGACTGTAGAGAAGAACCAAGCTTCGAAAGCAACTCTTTTAAACTTCCCAATAACTCTTCCAATTTGGCAAAGCTTTGAGAATCATATTCCGACTTTTTATCAATTTTGGTACGAAGAAAACTGTGAAATTCAACGACTTTCGTAACAGCAGCAGGAACAATATCTACTTTAGTGTTAAGAACTGAGTAATTGTGATCAAGCTTGACAACCTACTTTGCCATTTCAGAAAGAAGTTCTTCAATTTTCAAACTAACATCCTCATGTACTTGTTTAACAGATTCAGCAAATAAAATATGTCTTTCTTTTGCAAAGACCCTAAAATTCTATACCTCATGAACAAATGAATCAAACTGATGCTTCAAAAGTTTTTAAGTTTTCGTATCAATTTGTTCCATCAAGGATTTCAAACGAAGTACTTGAGCTTTGAGTATGACATCAACTTCAATCCCGGATACACTATTACGACTTCCAGCATTAGCTTGAAGTTGTAACAAAGAATTGAGCTTTTGATTAAGGATCTTGAACTGCTTACCAAACATAAGCATGTGATCGGGAATGTTCTCCTCGAGATCAAATTGTATTTTAGCGAAAGAAACCATAACACCATCATCTTATGTGTTATCATCAGGAATTGATTTGGGTCCTTCAGTGGATTGAGACAAAAATAAAGAGGTGATAGGCTAATCCATGATATTAGAAAAAGGGGTGATATGGTAGAACTAGGTAAGGATGTGGGAATGGGTGAAATAAATGGTAGTAACAAAGTAGAAGTATCCATAATAGTGGTTTCAAATGTGGATGAAGTAATTATAGAAATGGGAACAGATGAAGTAGAAACATTCGAAATAACATGGGCTTCGTGTGTCGATATCCCTTCACCCATGTTGACATTTGTGTCCATATCAGATATGTCCACAGTGATGCTTGAAGTTCGTACTTCCTCCGAAATGGACTTGATACTCGAAACTTCGGGTGGTATGACTAAAGTCTTCTTAGGGATGGATAAAGTAAATGAATCACCCATATTAGTAGATGTGTCCACATAAGATGCTTTCATAAAGCCACTAAGACTACCAGTTGCCTCAAAAGTTAACTTGACTGGTCAGTCCATTTGGAGTGAATCGAAGCCAAAATGACTTTGTAAAACAGGATAGTCATTACCTTCAAAATTGTAGAGTCCCAATACAATGATCCAAACCAGTGATCAAAACAAACACAAACAAGAATGAAGAAGAAAATGAAGATTATCAAGCAATGCACACTTTTATTAGCAAAAATGTTGGGTACACCTTGAGATACACATAGTTGACCGCAAAAGCCTCTGGATACGTCATATCACATTGACAGACTCTAACACTATATATAGGGATAAGCTGACCGTAAACGGGGTTCAAGACTGAACACACGTTTACGTCCGTAAACTAGTTCACGTTCATGAACACAAACTCAACCGTAAACAGACACAAACACACATATTACAAGATCAAGACCCTATAAGACTTATATAAATGATTAACTAGCCCAAACCACTAATTTATGACCTATCAATCTCCCCCTTGGTTTGTGGATAGCATGATCTTAGTCTTCATTTATCTTGGATTCTCTAGAAGCCTCACATCTGATTTCCCATTGCTCCCATCCAAAGCCTGTTGTCAATTATCTTCGCAACCATTCCAGTGAACTCCTTAGCAGTGGCCTCCAAGATCTCCGTTTTGCAGATTATTTGATGTTTTGCCAAGGTGTGAATGTCTCTTTCTATGAACCTTAGAAGATCTCTAGCTTCAAGAAGTCAAACAACAGTGTAGCTGTCTGAAAACTTCAATGCTACAATGGCTGTGGCTTCATCAAAAGCCCAGAATTCCACCCGATCCAGATATCCATCTCCAAAATGTTGAGGAATTGGAATTTATTTTAATTGTTTAGTAGCATGCCACAACACTATCTTTATAGGATCATTAGTTCGAGGATCGAGCACATCCTTGTCTTTTCTAATTAGAGATCCTGCAGTCTTCATTCCAGAGAAATTTTCTTTGACCCGTCTCACCAAAAAGATTTTGAAATCTGTAGCCTTAGAATTCTTGGAGGGATTGTAAAATGGGGCCTTTGAAAGCTCTGAAAGATCGATTTTTGTCCAAGAACAAAAATATTGGGTATCCTTGTAATATTCTGGAGGGCCATGAATCCTTTTTACGACCCACAGATTCAGATTACCATTAAATCCCCACATTTTAATTCTTGATCTATTTCCAAATATATCACCAAACATCCGTTTTTGAAGATCAATCACTGTGAGTTGAGGCTGGTCTCCACTACGGTTCTCATCAGAGTTCCACATGAAGAGTAATCCTTATTTCTTGTCAATAATGACCTTACTCTTGGCTTTCTTGATAGTGATTCGTGGGATGGCATTCACAGGTTCTTTTTCGAATAGATCGACAATTGTTGTGGTTCTGGGAGGTGGTTGATCCATAGGATTGTCATTTAGAGGAGGCTGGACTGAGACACTGGGAAATGTTCAGATGCTACAGACTATTCGACTGATGACTTGAACTTATCACCAAGTTCTTAATAATGTTTGTTCTTCAAGTCATAATAGCATGCAGTTAATGCTCCTAGGTGAGTTTGGAGATCAATTATCTACTTTGACTTGGATTGGACGTTAGCTTCAAGATCTGACACTCAAATGTCGAGTTTTCCAATCAAGACATCTTTCTCAATAATTGTTTGCTTTAGAACTCCAATCTCGATCTTGAGCTCTGAATTGGATGGTTCCTCTCCCTCTGAGTTGCCTTCCTCGATTGATATGCCTTTACCACGAGGAGGGAGACTTGTTGCTTCTTGTGTTGCCAAGGCCCTTGCAAGCCTCACAGAGGCGATTTCATGCAAAGGCCTTGGTGGGGAGGAACCTCTAGGAGCTGAAGAGCTCCCGACTTCAAATACTGTGTTGGGTCCTTCTTGTGTCTGAATGATTGGCATAGAATCTTATGTTGTGATTGCAGGATGAATTGGTGAGGCATGTTCCCGAATTAGTACCCCCGGCCTCGGATCATGTCTTCTTCGCTTCAATGGAGGCTATGAGGATTGAGTCATAATTGGGTCACTCACAAATGGCGTAGTGGTTGGAACAACAACATTAAGGGGAGGAATCCTCGATGCTGCATCCATATCAACATTAAAATTGGCCATCTATTCAGAGGCAGGAGGTGTCGCTTCTCGAACATTTTCTAATATGTTGTTACGTAATCAACATGAAGAAGATTTCATTATATTGCGATTCACAAAGTATCATACGCATCTTCCATAGTCTGGTGTAACATTCAAAGACCAAACATATCGCACTTTCATATCATTTTATTAAGAATCATGTCGAGGATGGAAACATCAAGGTTTACTTTGTAAAAATGACAAATCAACTTGCTCATATTTTTACTAAACCTTTGGATGAAAAATATTTTCTATGGACTTTTAAGGGTTAGGTATGCTTGTTGTAAGTGCAGTTCCCAGTTTGTCATCATAGTGCAACAGCAAGAGCAGTCGACCCTTTGCTGAATGAAACAAATGTTACTATTCATGGTTCAGCTTTTGACATGCTTCGATTTCAAAAATGCTCTGAACAATTCAGTTTACCCTTTGTTATCTAAGATATATTGTTCCTCCTCTCGATGTCAATATTTTACACTTTGCTTATTAGGTAACCTTTTATTGCTTTTATAAAAACAAAAAGACCGAAAAGATTTTTTTTTTGTTTGTTTATTTTCAAAACCAAAATTTTCAAAAAGATTTTCTTATTTTTGTCTTTTCATTTCAAAAACCAAAATTTCAAAAAGATTTTCCTTTTTTGTCTTTTCAAATTAAAAAACAAAAATCAAAATATATTTTTTTGTTATTTTTGTATGGTTACTAATTTTTAGTGCAGAGAACAACATAAGCATATTTTGGCAGTCATTGCTTTGTTACTGGAGGGGAAACGTATATTTTTGAAACTTTACACTAGTTAGGTGTCCCTCGAAGCATGTTGCTATATGTCAACCTAAGCCTCAAAGACTTAATGTGTGTCGAAGCCTTAACGGATCACTTGCCACGAGGGTTCATTCCCAATTAGGCTATATTCACCTTAGTCGAAGAGCTACCTTTCTCTTCTCATATTGAGTTAAGAGATTTCTGCTTGGTTCTTATCATTCGTAGAGGTACAACATGTTTCTTAAACCACCTTTTTCAGTAGCATAATTCTTCACCATTCACACACTTCACTTGCATATCCTCAACATCTCTGGTAGAAACCAACTAGAATGTAGATATTGCACAAATCTGTGTTCATGATCCTGATTCATGAGTCTGTGATGATGGTGAAACCCACTATTTCCAAACTATTGAAGGAATTGACATTGAATATTGTTCAAGTTTTCACGAAACATTTGTTTCTGTACTTAATTTCAATATTCAAAGTTGTATTCCTTCGTTATGAATGGTCTTGATAAAATGGTCTACACCCAAGACATTTTACCCAACAAGATCCACCAATTTATGTTTCTTAGAATATGATTTATGTCTGAATATCACATTAATCTTGTGTCACTTCAAAATAAAATCTATTTTTTACTTGTCACTAACTACAAATGGCCACACAATAATTTTGCTCATTGTATTCACACTTATGTCAAGTTATGATCATGAACAAAATTAAGCCAACCTTCGAAGTCTTATTCAAAAGAAGCCCTTCAATACACCTCTATGAGTAGTTGATTGTATATCACGGGATACCACAAAAGCAGTTGGATATCTCTCTTGATGTCGAATGAAGTGATCTTTTCATAGGATCCATCTGCTTTTCCATCAAATGATTATTGATGTCATTATTAGCACATTTTTGTTATTTTGGTTCTCACTTTTTCGTTGGCACATAATTGCATAGAAATCATCGAGGTCTTGGGTATTACCAACCCAAACCTAGATTTCAAAAGTCTGGAAATGATGTCATTTCTCATCCCAAAAGCGAATGAGCCTAGCCTTGTATCGAAGGTTTTGTAACGGTTCTTATCTTATTGGGGCAAGAAAACGACTGATTGACGTGATAGTTTCGTTGCTTCACGGTTTTCAAAGAAAAAGTGCACATCACTTTTCAGGTGTGTCATATTATATGATAACTGGTCCATTTTTCAAGGAACTATGTGACATGTATTTATGGTTAACCGCTTTAAACTCAAATTTGGTGTCTAAGTACATAAGGGTTTTGGGGATATCTTATTCAAACTTTACCCGGTTAGGCTACAGTTTTTCCCCAAATTCACTTACCTTATACATCTCTGTTCTTTCAAACCTTCAAACCCTAACAACGGCGGCCACAAATGTTGCAGCTGATCCTTCTCAAACCACTGATGATTCTTTATCTCAACCGTTGTTGAACATTTAAGAATCAAACTACATGGTTCAACCTAAAGAGTCGAAATACCCTGAAGAACTACAAATATTGGTTATGTCTCTCATTCATTCCGTTCTATCTACTATGATGATGACATCTTGGTCGGGTCTACTGTTGTGTTCAACAAGACTTCTAAGGTGGTTACTTTTCAATTAACCAATGAAAATAAATACAAGCTCACAAAGAGACAGTTCTCACAAATCTTGAACATTACCAATGTTGAACCTTTCGATGAGGTTACAAATGAACAGGCTGTTCATATGTTCAATGAGATGGGTCATTAACCCCCACTCACTAAAATCAGCCAGTTCAAGAAATCTTCGTTACCATGTGTATGAAACTTTCTTTTTGGAATATTTCTTTGATGTTTGATAGGAAGAAGTGTGGGTTTGGATAAAGGGCATCTTGAGATTTATGACATGGTTGTTGGGTTGTATTACGCTTTGCAGGTAGATTATGCTACTTACTTGTGGCAGGAATTTGGTGTTAGTATCTCTCATAGTAATGTGGCTAATGGTGTTTCATGTGCACGTTATTGGAGTGTAATTTTTCAATACGTGTATGAGAAGGAAGGGATTGATGTACCTGCTGATGTTCCTACTGCTGAATTTGGGATTTATCAACATCCGAAGAATGTTGAAGATAATTCTGAGGTGTTTCCCAATGTTGCGAGGATTCAAGACGTTATGCTTCACAAGGTTGATCCAACAAACCCTATTCTTGTGGCTTATCTTCAGTTAATCAATTTTTCTGTTGAAACATGCATCTTGTTACCAAAAGGGATTACTCACACTTCCAAATGAGGTAAAAGTCCCAAGAAATCTTCCAAAGTTGATAAGCCTCCATTTATTCCTGAGACCATTACAAAAGAAGTTATGAAGCCTGTTACAAAGCTTATTCAAGAACCAAGTGTACAACATATTCACAAGGAGGTGGTTCCTTCGAAATATGGTGTTTTAAAATGAACGAAGAAGCCTGCATATAGGCCTCGTTACTCACTAGATCCAATGACAAATGTTGTCGAAAAGTCTATTTCTTCACCAAAAGGGGTTTTTGCATCAAAGCTTTAAAAGATTCAAAAGCCTCAGCTTAATCGAAAGGGGGTGATGATTTGTGAAACCCCTACTCCAGTTTCTCCAGCTTAAAAGAAACGAAGAGCTCGTGATTTGGTGAAAAAGATCAAGAAGAAAGTGAAGGCACTGGAAGATTCTCTCGATGAAATTGTTATCCACACTGATTTTTTATAGGTCATAAATCAGTGGTTTAGGCTAGGAAATCATTTATATAAGTCTTATAGGGTCTTGATCTTGTAATATGTGTATTTGTGTCTATTTATGGTTGAGTTGGTGTTCACGTTCGTGAACTAGTTTAAGATCGTAAATGTGTGTTCGGTGTGAACCCCATTCACGGCCACCTTATCCATATATAGTGTCAGAGTCTGTCAAAGTGATGTGATGTATCCAGAGGCTTTTGCAGTCAACGGTGTATATCTCAAGGTGTACCCGATGTTTTTGCTAATAAACGTGTGCATTGCTTGATAATCTTCTTTTTCTTCTTCATTCTTGGTTTTGTTTGTTTTGATCACTGGTTTGGATCATTGGATTGGTATCCTACAATTTTGAAGGTAATGACTATCCTGTTTTAGAAAGTCATTTTGGCTTCGATTCACTCCAAATGGACTGACCAGTCAAGCTGACTTTTGAGGCAACTGGTAGTCTTAGTGGCTCTGTGAAAGCATCTCATGTGGACACATCTACTAATATGGGTGATTCATCTACTTTATCCATCCTTGAGAAGACTTTAGTCATACCACCCGAAGTTTCCATTGTCAAGTCCATTTCGGAGGAGGTACGAACTTCAAGCATGAATCAAGGGTGTATTCAAAGAAATCAAGCTGATCGGTGTTTACGGCCCGTTGAAGGGTTTACGGCCGTACAAACTTGTTTACGGACGTACACATTCTTTGACCGTAAACCCAAATTGTTGAATATAAATCCTTATTTCTATCATTTAATCACTAATAAAAGCCTAAATTAAATGATAATTGAGTAAAACCCATTATTAATTGTCTAAATAAATTGTTTTTCTCACTTGGTTTAGTTAATCGCAGATCAAGAATGGCTGAACTCAAGTTCGCAGACAGTCACAATTTGGCTATCTTATTGGTTGACCCACCAACAGCACATGGTGATT
Organism: Lactuca saligna; assembly: GCF_052625555.1. Classification (NCBI taxonomy): domain Eukaryota; kingdom Viridiplantae; phylum Streptophyta; class Magnoliopsida; order Asterales; family Asteraceae; genus Lactuca; species Lactuca saligna. Next base: position 316,538,383 of record NC_136421.1, read on the forward strand.
TCAAGTCAATGGTACATGGTCTGAAGAAATGCTATCTTGCTTCCGCTCTTACTTTGAATACTGCGATCTATCAATGTTAAATTGAAGATTTTTGGAATTCTGCTGTGGTGAGAAAAGGAGATGGTGACTTAAAGTTTTTTGAAGAAAAAGTTAAAGGAAGGACAATTACTGTTACAGAGCAGATTATCCAGGAAGTACTGAGGATTGAAGAACAACCGAGTTTTCCGACCGAGATTGATATGGTTCAAACTGAAGAAATCATCGAGAAAATGGGTTATGAAGGAGTGTTTCTACAACCATCAAAAAGTTGTTACCACCTTACTGGAGGTTTCTGGCCCATACCTTTGTAAGCTGCATCTCAGGCAGGAAATCCGGAGCAGATGAAATCTCTCTACAGAACATGAGTGCAATCGTCGCTCTTGCCGTGGGTCTTGATTTCAATTTTTCCAAATTTATCTTGATAGAATTGATTGTGAATATTGAAGGAAAGAAAACATATCAATTTCTCATGTACCCAAGGTTTCTATAGCTGATCATCAACAACCATATCCCAGAGATTGAAAAGGAAGTAGAAACTTTAGACATAAAATCCGTTGGGTCAAACACCTTTGGTCTAATGAAACGGAATCGTAAAGGTAAATACTTGTTCGAAGGAAAACACCTCTTGGTGAAATTCAGGATGTATGCTTAATCAAGTGATGAATCTGAGTTTGATAACTCTTCTAGCCACATGGAATCTGAAGATGACGTTATTACTGTCTCTGAGCATAAAGAGGAAAGAATTCCTCCTGTTGCAATTGTAGCATAGGAACATGATAATATGATCAATGTGGAGGTGCAGAGTGACTTCAACAAGAGTCAAGATGATGATGTTGATGATGATGATGATGAGCTTTTTGGGATTAATAATGATTCTTTTGGTGGAGACATGTTGGGCTTAAATGAAGATATTCGCTTTGCGTTTGAAAACGATCATTTCCTTACAAACAAGGACCTTCAATCATTCTTTAACAATATTGATGAAGTTTCTCAACCGGCAATCGAGACTTGAGAAGTACAACCTATTATGCTTCTTCTGTGGAAATCGAAACACTTCTGGTGGATGTCAATCATGTTGTTGGCTTTGAATCCAAATGACTTGAGAAGTACAACCTGCATTAACAACATATTATGCTTCTTCTGTGGAAATCAAAACACAAGTTTGCTTCTTCGATTGCCAGCTAACAAGCTTCCCGTCCAAAAATTGACATCCACCAGAAGTGCTTTTCCTGTCGAGTTGACAACCACCAAGATTTGCATCCAAAAATGATTGAACGAAGAAACCAGTCTTCGAAGGGTACCATAAACCCTACGAAACTGTCCATTTTAGATATCGAAAAATGTTCTTCACTACAGTCATATGAGGTTCTTTGAGATTCGATTGATATCTGGCACAATTACAAAAAACAAAAATTATATCTGGTCGACTTGCAGTTAAGTAAAGTAACAAACCGATCATGCTCCTTATAATGTAATGTCGGCTGCAGGCTTCTCCAACGAAGGGCCGAAGTGTGTGTCAACAACCATTGGTACTCGCAATCTATTCGTGATCCCAAACTTTTCAAGCAGATTGTGAGAATACTTCTCTTGATTTATAAAAATACCCTCTCTACTTTGGTGAATATTTAATCCTAGAAATTATTAATCTTCCCCATCATACTCATTTCGAACTGAGTTTTCATTTTATTTTCAAATTCCTTATACAATCCAGGGTCATTCGAACCAAAGATAATATCATCTACGTAAATTTGAACAAGCATCAAATGATCCTCGACCTTCTTTCGAAAGAGAGTAGGATTAACTGGAACTTGTTTAAATTTAGATAATTTCAAAAAGTGAGTAAGAGTTTCATACCAAGCGTGTGGTTCCTGTTTTAAGCCATACACTATTTTATCAAGAATATAATAATGATCAGGAAATTTCTCATTGACAAAACATGGTGGTTGTTCGACATATATATTTTCTTCCAAGACACTGTTGAGAAATGCACACTTGACATCCATCTGATAAACATAGAAGTCCTTGTGTGCTGAATAAGCCAACAATATCCGAACAACCTCGAGTCTTGCGACAGGGGCAAAGGTTTCCTCAAATTCGATACCCTATTGTTTTGAATATCCTTTTACAACCAGCCTAGTTTTTTTTCATACCACAATACCCTCTTTATCAACTTTATTCATAAAAATCCATTTTAAGCCAATAACTGATACATCATCAAGTCGTGGAACAAGCCGCCACACCTTGTTACGCTCAAATTCAGCAAGTTCAGATTGCATAGAAACAACCCGATGAAGATGTTCCATAACATCCTTTACTGATTTTGGTTTGATTTTGGAAATGAAGACATTGAACATGCAAAATTATTGATGAACATTAAATACCTCATTTTTAGCACGAAGTTGAGCCCTCGTTAGAACTCCAGCATGATGATCACTAAGAATTTTTTCTTGAGGATGATTCCATGTTCATTTATCCAGAGGTGGATATGCATGATTGAAATCCAAAGGTGCATCTTCGAACAGTTCATCTATTTCAGAAGCTTCACCTGCATTCGACACATTATCAGTCATATCATGAAAAACATTTGTTTGAGTCGTAGAATTAGTTGGAATTGATCCATGTTGCCCCCCTCGACAATAAGATCAGAATTATTATGCTCCCCCTCGACATCAGCATTCGTATGATCATGCTCCCCCTTAAATGTATGCTCCCCCTCAACATTAAGTATCGAATTCAAGTGCTCCCCCTCCACTTGATCACTTGCAATATTGGGTGATTTTCAACTTGTATGAGAGAATTCTTTGTTGATTGTGAACCATCATCATCATGAGCGATAGTCGAATCATCAAAATGCTTCGAAACTTCAGGAATATGATTATTTGCAGCATGTACTTCTACATCGATAGCCATATCAGGAATACCAAAAATGAAGTCATAATCAAAATTGAAAGAATTTGAAATTAATGACTCATCATAATTTTCATTTAGAATAGGCTTTTTTTCGAAAGTCTTTTCGATACATTTCACAAAATAATCATCAAAATATAGATTGAAAGTTTCTTCATTCGTCCTTGTTTGTTTATTCAACACCCTATATGCAACAGAATTATGCGAATATCCCAAGAATATCCCCTCATCAACTTTTGATTGATATTTTGAAAGGTGATCCTTAAGATTCATAATAAAGCACCTGTAACCAAAAACATGGAAAAAATTCACATTGGCTTCCTATTCTTAATTATTTCATAAGGGGTGATGTTAAAATGACGATGAATACAAGATCGATTTTTGGAAAACATGCTATCGAAATGGCTTCAGCCCACAAATATTGGGGTAAATTTGCATATGTGAGCATCATCCTTGCTGCATCTGTTGGATTAGGTGTCTAAGCCCATAACTATAATTGGGATGTACTTGACCCGATAGTAGCATGGTCCTTTTGGGTTGCCTTCACCATAGCAATATAATAGGATGAGTTTTGGAGAAAGAGGTTAATTAATGATTTATTAATATACTATAAGAATAATATATTAATTAAGAAATCATATTAATTTAATTAGTATTGATCAGAGATTAATTTGGAATTAATTTGGTCATCAAAAGAGACTGATTTTGTAAATCAGTATTAGTTGTAGTTGGGTTGTGGACTCCTAATAGAAGGGCTGGACGTATTCTTTGGGAAGCTCATAATAGAATTCGTCCAAGGGGCTTCTAGAAAGGTTCCATAGATTGCTTGAGGCCTAAGCAGAGAATTAGGGTTTCGGTCTAAAACCCTAGCAACACAACTTGGCTAGCTAAAATTGGCTCTTATGCATTAAATGAGAACCCTAGCCGGTTTTAGTAGCCTCCATCCTCTCTCTCTTGTTCATCCATTGCAAGTTGGTGTTAGTGACTCCATTTGAGGTGCAACAATTGACGCACTAAGCTCTTGAAGGTCAAGATCAACCAATCAATAAGGAAATGTATTCTTCTAACTTTGGTTTAGTTATTGGTTTCAAAAATATGTATGCTAGCTTAGGGTTTTGCTTTGGAAAATTAATTTGCATGTATAACTTGAGAAAAAACTAGATCCAAAGCAATTAGGGTTGCAGGTGCACCACAAGAATGTGGTAATGCTCAAAACCCTTCATTGGTATCAGAGCTTAGGGTGTTTTTGTGTTATATGATGCAATTGTAATATTTTCAAAGCTGAATTTTTTTTCGATTTTGGTCTCTGACTCGTGGACTCGACGAGTCCTATGAAGGAACTCGACAAGTTGGACCAACTCGACGAGTTCATGCCCTGACTCGAAAATTTGGTTCATCACATGGCAAAATTTTCAGATTTCAAACCTAAATTAAATTAGGATCATTACCTTAAATTATTTAATTGTTAAAATTCAAATTTTCTGCTATGGTAATGATTATCCCCATCTAATTGAAAGATAGTTGTCAAATATTAAGATAATTACAAGATTATGTGATAAACTTACTATTTGTAAAATTTGATTTGAATTTTCTTACCATATATATGGATAAGGTCAAATTTCATGATAATGATAAAATTATATGATTAATTTGATTATTTTAAAATTTGATCTACATGTTTTAAAAAGTTTAAAAATTTACCCTCAAGTTTTGAAATTTAAAATTTAATTAAAAGGTTTTAATTTGAAATATTAGATTCTAAAACCCTAGTTTTTTAAAAGTTTAAAATACAACCCTTATACTATTATAATATTAAAAGATTAATATGTGTGTGTATATATATATATATATATATATATATATATATATATATATATATATATATATATAAGATGAGTCAGTCTTAGTGTTAGTAGGCCACATTCACGAAGCTGGTCTATAATGGGTGTTTAGGGAAGCGGTCTATAAAATGACCGCCATTAGGTATCCACTTTTACCTACCACACTCTTGATTAGTGGGGGGTCGTTAGCCGAATGGGTAGGATAAGACATTAATTCCTCATTAATAAGTATAATGAAATTTATAAAGTAACTAAATGTTTTTATAAATTCCCAATCTTAGTTACTTTAGGAAAAATGTGAAAATGATGCTATTCCATAAAATTACACTTTGCACCTTGCCAAGTCATTAGTGGAGCGTGTGTGGTTAACTGGCACAGTAACTTGGACTAACAAGGATGACAAAGGGTAGCTCGAGAATTATCATAGATCAATGGAGCGTGTCTGGTTAACTGACACATTGATTAAGTGGTAAAACACTCGAGAGTGCCAAGCTAATTTTCATGGTTATTCACACCTTGTTTGTGATCCTCGGTATCCGAGTCACAAATTTGTAGGGCATAATCGAGATTAAACATGCCATTGAAAAGTTCAACGAATCTCAAAATAATCTAGGAATTTCATTTCATTTAAAACCTAATTCTTCATTTCGTTTTTCGTGGTGGAATTGGTAAATCGTCATTTACCTAGCTTCAAATAATTTCCAATTGAATTACGACATCCCTCTTCCGAATTGTGAATTATTGTGTTGTGTCCTAGCCTTAATATTTCATTTGGGTGTTATATTAAGGATTCTTTATCTAATATAAACTTTGTTCTTTTTCATTTTCAGATGTCTGGCTCATACAACGTTTCCGGCTCAAACTCCAACTCCTCAAGCTCCTTCTCTCTCATGAATATTTGTATGAAGATCACTTTCGATGGGTCCAACTTCAATGATTGGATCCACAACATGCGAATGGCATTGCATTACGAAGAGAAGGAATACATTCTCGACAAACAACTTAACGAGATTGATGAATCGAAATCTACTCTTGAAAAAATAGTTAGTATATGGATCACGAGAAAGACGCGACGAAGGTGTCGTGCATAATGGTAGCCACTATGACTCTTGAGCTGCATCGGTTCTACGATGACTACTGGCCTTACGAGATGTGCCAAGATTTGATGGAAAAGTACCATCAAAGTGCGCGTCAAGAAAGGTACGATATTGTTGCCTCGTTAATCACAACTAAGATGAACGATGGAGAATCCATTACGAGCCACTTATAAAGGATGCAAAGGTATGTGGATCGGTTGCTCAAGTTGAATGTCAACTTTGACGAAGAGCTGGTGATTGATATCATTCTCTACTCTTTACCTCCTTGTTATGATCAGTTCAAGATGACTTATAATATGAACAAGGAGGAAGTCACATTGAGCAAGCTACAAGGGTTGTTGAGAACCGGTGAAAGTGGGTTGAAAGGCAAAGCTGTCACATCCACTCCTACTAATGTTGCCCCAGTCCTGGCTATTGGACATGGAAAGGGGAAGAAGAGGAAAACTCCCTCTAAAAATCACAAGGGAAAGTCTCATGATGGATCTAGGGTTAGAGCGGTAGATTTAAACTATGTGGCTGATGTTGAATATCAAAATCTCTATTTCTTTTAATTGCAACAGAATATATATATATATATATATATATATATATATATATATATATATATATATATATATATATATATATATATATATATATAGAGAGAGAGAGAGAGAGTTTTGTTTTACATATTTATTATATTAATTATTTAAATTACATTTTCTTATAATAAAAAATAGAGTTGTTATTAATTATCATAATTGTTGTTTTTAATTTATGTTTGATTCGTCTGGTATGGTATGATATGTCATATCTCATATGATATAGGCCGCGTGGGTTGGGGTTTCGAAGTTTGGGCTAAATATATGTTTATAATAACTCTTTAACTCCACTGAATGATGTTTATATATTTTATTTTATTTTATTTTGGAAAGAATATATTTTATTAGATCTAAGACGACTCTCAACTCTCTAACTCTCCACCACAATTTACTTTTTTGATATCATTAAATAATCAATGTAGGTCAAAGTTGAGATGATGTGTAAATTGACACGTGATAGGAATATAACTCATGTGCCCAACCATATCAGATTTTTTTTTTTTTTTTTTTTTTAAGTGGAAGTTTCAAGTTTTGTTGGAGATAAATAGATTTAAGAGTAGATTAGAATTGTTGTTTAAAAAAAACAATACTCATGTTGGTTATGCACTATATATGAGTAGTTGAGTACACTCTTGATGTGAACGAATAATATGGTTTGATAAAACGGATTCAAGCAGTTGTTTGGTTGAAACTAAACTATTCAAATATCTGAATGATTTAGTATTATTCGGTAAGACTATTAAACATACTACTAAATTAAAAAAATTACAATTTTAACCTTCTAACATAACTTGCAAATTAATAAACTCAAACACAACCATACAAACATGATCAAAATTATAATTTATCACAATCTAAATAACAAAACTTATTAGTCATCACAAAATTACAAAATAAAATAGTACACAAATCAAAATTTATCAAAATCCAAAATTTATAAACACATAATGTTTATACTTATTAGCAATGATGACAAACTAAATCGTAAACAATTTATACTAATGAAGTTAAACAAGAAAAATTTCGGACTACAAGTTATACGATCTATAAATTTCATCCACCAGATTCCTTTAAACAACAAATCTATATCCAAGCAAACAACACATAATGAAACCAAATAAAGGGAGAAAATTAAATAACGAAGACCATATAAGCAAAACCTCGATAATCTGATACAAAACATACAACATGTAATAAACGGAAAATAACACTTGTCGAATCATATAATTATAAGCCTTGAAACATTAGATATATATATTTCTAATAATATTGCATTAAAAGTTGGAATCATGTGAAGGCCATATAAAAAGTTGGGCCTTACTCAGTCCTCACCTTAAAAGATCGAAGAGATGAGCTTTTGGACTCGACCGATCGGGTTGTACCCTATATGCATTACATGGTTGTACGTATTGGCTAATAACGTCTATTAACTAATAAATTGTGGGACTTTCTTTTCCTTTTAAGGTCACATGATACATTAATATATCAGGGACCATAATTAAAGCTACAAAATCATTTTCAAGAGAGTAAATTACAGTTTTGGTCCCTTTGGTTTGATAAGATTTGTACTTTCAGTCGAATCTTTGAAAATTTGACAAGATATATCATTTGATTTAAAGAAATTGTAGCTCACATCCATAGTCTATTTAAAAAGACCATTGTACTCTTACTTTTATATTTTTGTTTTTCTTATATATATATATATATATATATATATATATATATATATATATATATATATATATATATATATATATATATATATATATATATATGGAGAGAGAGAGAAAGAGTAAATTACTGAAAACGTCCCTGTGGTTTGGTTAAAATTGTACAAACACTCATCGCTCTTTTTCAATCTTAAAATTCTTCAACTTTACACTCAAGGTAATCTACGATTTCAAACCCTTAACCTCACTGTTGATTCGATTTCAAGCCCTAAACCTCCATCCTTTTCTTTTCTTTTTATGTCTAATGAAGTAGAATGGCCAGGGTGTGGATTTGTTTTGAAGGTTAGTTCGATTTTTTTTATGTGACTTTTTACATACGTGTTTGACTTTTTTTTTTTTTTTTTTTTCTTTCAGTTTTGGTTGATTTTGAATATTTTCTGTTTTCGTCATAAGTTATTTCAAGACCCCATGACCAGTTTGAAGTTTTATGCGTTTATTTAAATAAATAATTCTTTATTTTTGGTGTATGCGTTTGTTAAACTATGTGTTAGTGTGTTTTACTGACCAGTTTATGGCGTGGATGAGCAGGGAAACAAAGTTTCACCAGTAACAGGTTTCACCGGACACATTTAGCTTGAAGGTCGGTAGCAAAATATGAAGGTTATGCTAATTTGTCTAATTTTTAACTAATCTGTGATTTTAATAGGTTCTGGAGAATAAAAAATAAAGGTAATGTTTGTTATGGTTTGCGAAACTATAGAGCCCTTATGATGTGGGCGTTATGATGGAATATAGGTAGACTTGGTTTGAAGCCGTTTCTAAGAGGTTGAAGCGGCTACAAAAAAAATTTATCAATCCAAGAAGACATTTGAAGAGGTAGTTTCTCCAATCCCTCCTATAGTTGATAAGGATGAGAACCCAAAGCAAAATGTCAAAATTAACCCTGTCATTGAGGAGCCAAATGTGTCAAAATTGAAACCCACTTCAAAAGTTACCATACACTTGACCTGGATCATCTACGTATGCTCTTCCTCCTTGAAGGCGCCAAAGGTGAGAAATATTTCTGAAACCCTGTTAAATTGGTGATATTGTTGATTTTTAAATTTATGAATATCCATATATTAGTTGTGATTGGGTTAAGATTTGATTTTGTTGAGGTCGAATTGTGTTGTAAGGTGTCGAAGTGTTTTGAGTCTGTCTTAGTGTTGAAGTTTGTATTTCAACTTTCATTGTATGTATTTCATAAGGTACCTTTGTATGTTGAAGCTTAATAGTTTTAGCCGTTATGTAGTTTTTGTTAACTTCCGAGTTCCTATAAATAGGGATAGGTTATAGAGATAGAGTAACTTTTAGGCATTTTGTTTTCTTACTCTACACACTCTTGTAACCTTCAGAAATTTTATTGAGCCATCGAGATTATATTTACTCTTGTCTTCTTAACTTAATTCAAACTCTGATTCCATTTCATATTCTCGATCTATACAAACTATATTTGGTATCAGAGCATGATTCATATAGTTGTTTTCTAATTTGCTCAAATTTTCAAAAGTTTTGAATCTCGTTCTAGATTCAAAATACTCCGCACTTTTGATTCTGAAAATATTTACAGATCTTCTGTATTGATTTGATTTTGATTTTAGTTTGTTTAATAGATTGTTTTGTGTTTGATTTCTGGAAGATTTTGTTCCTTAGATTCCAAATTTTGAATTTTTTCACATTTCAAGTCCGTACAAAAATGACAAACTTTAATATGAACACGATGACTGGATTCTCTCATCTTCTTGGTTCTTCAACCAAAATTCATATGTTGATCCCTAAGTACTATGATCAATGGACTGATAGGATTGAAGATTATTTGACTGGTATCAGTGAAGATCTATGGTGATGTATCAAGAGTGGAAACTTTCGTCCTTCAATGCTCACTAAAATCGGACATGTTATATCATCAGCAGATGTAACTACTCAAACTAACAAGATGAAAGCTTATGATAAACGTTGTCTACGAGAACTATGCGGTGCTTTTCCACTGGTAGTATACATCTATGTTTGTGGTTGCAAATCTGCCAAAGAAATTTAAGATACCTTGAAAGATAAGTATCAAGGAAGCGAGAAGACAGAAAATTTATGTTAAGTAGTGTCTTCTTGAATTAGTAGAATTCAAACAGAAAGAAGTTGAAAATATTGAACTCTATTATGATCTTTTGAATGAATTAATCTTCAAATGCAATCGATATGGATTCAATCGTACTACCCTTGAATTCGACCTGACTTTTCTGATGGGGCTTCGTAAACATTGGAGGAATATCAGTTTGATGATTAAAATCCACCAAGTTTTCGACAACTTTTCTCTTGGTGATCTCTACAATGTTTTGAAGACTCATGAAAGTGAGGTCAATGAAATTGTTGGAGAAACAACAATGAGTTTGCGTGGTCCTTTAGCTTTGGTGTCGAAGGTGATAAGTAGAGAAGCTGAAGACGAGTTAGCTAAGAATGATGGATCAGAAGACGAAGGGTTGATTGTTAATTCTGATGATGAAGCAATGGATTTTTACTCGAACAATAAAGTCAAGAAATTTTCAAGAAGCCATTCAATTCAAAGTTTAAGGGAAAGAGAGACTTTAAGGTAAACTCTTCTACTGCTAAGTGAATGAAAGATGAGACGAAGGTGGACAAGAAAGAGACCAAGTCTGAGGTCTCGAAGCCAAAGAAGAAGTTGAAACATGACTCTGGTTTCGATTGCCATTTTTGTAATGGTGCAAACCACATGGCTAGTGATTGTATGTTGATGAATAAAGAAGAGAATACATAAAAAGTGAAAGATGAGGTCTATTATGCTGCGAAGCTGGAAGAAGTCAAAGCAAAGACGAAAGGGATGTCTTTGGTTACTAGAGGAAATAGCGAAGAGGATAGAACATATCAAATCTGGTCATATGGATTAGATGATGAAGAAATGTGAAACCCTATGCATGGAGCTACGTTTAATGAGTATGAGGATGATAGTGGGGAAGAAGAGATGGTGACTGGAAAATGCTCTGTTACTACTGGTGCGACAAGTCTCCAGTGATTTTGAAGGTATGTACTCTTCTTGAATCTTGTGAAATTCCTTTTAATTCATATAATGATATTTTGTCTGATTTTGATAATACTTTATCTTGCTTTAATGACATGCTTATTTCTGTTAGTAGTGACGCTGAAAATGCAAAATCCTTACTACTAGAAGGTCAGAAAATATTGGAGTCAAAGCGCAGTAGAGTAGATCAATTAGAATTAGAGCTTAGAAATGTTATTTGTGATAGGGATGCATTAAGAATAGATAATTGTATTATGCTTAAGAAGAGAAACATTTATTGTAACTCCGCTAAAAGACTTTATGCCAAATTAACTGATTTGCATCATTCTTTGGACATAAGGAAAGAACAGCATAGGAAACTTTTACTTTCTTGACTTTCGAAAGGGAAAAGATAGGTTTAACTACCTATGATTGTGAGAAAAAGATTTCTGAGTTTGACAAAGTCCCAAATGACTCATATGCATATGGTATTGTGAAAATAGATGAATGTTTAGATGCACATGATCTGGTTAATATTGTGAATAAGACCTTGACCAAAAATGAAAAAATGAAAATTTTGCAAAAGAATGAGCATTCAACATCTGACTCTCAAAACAATTTTGCTGATATTGAAAATGATTCTGACAATAATAGTGAAATTAAAGAGGAGGAAGTTTATTGTTCTAAACTATCTTTCATTAATGTCACTTTGGTGGCTAAGGGTAAAGAAATATGCAATGATCCTTTGGTTAAAGTGGACCCTGACCAACCCTCAACATCGAAAGTTTGTAACTATGATCATGTGACTGTCGAAGATAGTCAAATAGATAGTGATGATGACGAAGATGTTTTGAGTGAAACAACTATTCCAAGAGTTTTTGTTGACCAAGTGTATGAGGAAACAAAGAAATTAAACAATATAATGAAGGAAAAAGGTTCTCATTATATCGAAGTGAATTAGGTGGTGTATCCAAACTTCAAATGCACAAATGATCTTGTCTTTCCAAATCAAGTGTTTGTTACCTCAGGAAATGATGACAAAGTAAAACCATAGATCAACAAAATTGTTGTTGAAGATAACAAAGCAGTTTCGAAAAAAGGAATTTTCTCAACTCAAAGCATTGTTGAAAACAATCTTAACAAAAACTCATCCACCTTTCAAAGACAAAAACCAAAAAGAGTTTGGGAGGTTAAGAAAGAAAAAGTAAATGATGAAAAACTTTCAAATGAATCAGTTTCTAAAGATCAAACCACAAAAGCTCAAATGTTTTATGAAAAAATTCAAAATACTTCAAAAGATGAAGGAATTTCGATAACTAAAGCAACGAAAAAGGTTTATTGGCAAAAAGTTGAGTCTTGTAAGAAACAAAAAGTTTTGTTAACAAAATCATATGAACAGAAAAAGACTGAATATGCTAAGACTTCTTCTCAAAATAAGTCTTTTGTTAAAAACAAACCCGCTAAAAAACAACAAGATTTATCAAAAACCAAAGTTCAAAAACCATTTGTTCCAAAACAAAGAAATGAGAATTTTGATAAAAACCAACAACAAAGGAATTTTGTTCCTAATCCACAAAATGCAAGGTTTTCACACAACAATTTTCAAAGAAATGCTTTTCTCAATATAAACAAAGAGTGTTTTCTCATGTTCAAAATCAAAGAAGGTTTTCAAATGAACAGCAAGTTTTTAATCGAACAAATGTTGGTTATAATAAAATTTTTCAGAATTGTTACCAAACACATGCAAAACCGACGTTTCCAAAATGACACTTCGATAAGCTGGAAGTCAATAAGAAGAGAAATGAACCATACAAACCCACATAACCTCACTTTTCCAACCCTGTTTCAAAGAAACAAGTTAAAGCTTCGTTTGTCAAAGGGAAATCAGATGTAAAGAATATCAATCATTGGCTCGAAGGAAAAGGAAAGCCTTACCAATCTGGGAAGTTTTCTCAAGAGGAAATTTGGTATGCTTATGAAAGCTACTTAAATGAGACTCAAAATGGTAGTTCTTTTTCAAAAGAATCGAATCCTTCGATAAAAAGTGGAAAGTTGTTACAAAAGCGAAGGTTGAGTCACAACGAACTATCAATGGTAAAGGGAAAGTCAATATTGACTCTAAACCACTGAATGATTTCATTTCGATACCTAAGTCTATGGAGATTAACTTAATCGATAGTTTGAAATCGAAAGTTCGTAATTGGGTTTTACGATCTTCATTTCATATTGCATTTCAATCTAATCTCCAAGGACCCAAAAAAGCCTTGGGGACCTAAATTCTTTAATTGTTTGCAGGTGTTGAGTGATAAGCAATACGATGAATATTGGTATATCGATAGTGGTTTCTCTCATCACATGACAAGTCGAAAGGAATTTTACGAGATTATCGAAGTCTAGAAAATGCTGGTGTTGTGAAGTTTGGGAATAATAATAAATGCCAAGTTATATGATATGGCAAAGTAACGAATGGAAAATTCACAATTAATCGAGTGGCATATGTCGAAGGTCTTCAGCACAACTTGATAAGTGTCTCGCAAATTGTTGTGGGCAATGGTAATCAAGTCGTTTTTGATGAACAAGGGAGTGTTATCTCAAATAAAGAAACCAAAAAAGTGTTACTCAAGTCTAAAAGAAAAGGAGATATGTTCGCTCTTAATATCAAGCTAATATTGGAATTCATTCAATATGTTTACTCTCAATGGCATCGTTTGATCTAAGTTGGCTATGTCATCGTAGACTTTCTAACTTGAATTTTAAAAAAAGAAACTGAGCAAATTGGTGGTAAATGATCTTGTTCGAGGCTTACCCGTTTTAAAATTTGATATTGATTTGTTATGTGCAGCACGTGAACAAGTGAAGCAACATTTTCAAGGTCATCCGATTATCATTGGCTCAAAGATCATTAAACCTCTTGAATTACTTCACATAAACCTTTGTGGTCCTTCAACTGTTGAGACACTAAAAAAGAAAAGGTACATATTGGTCATTGTTGATGACTTTTTAAGGTTCACTTGGGTATACTTTCTTCGACAAAAGCCAAAAACCGCTCAAGTAATGATCGGTTTCATTAAGCATATCAAACTTAGTTTGTGTAAGAAAGTGAGGAAGATAAACAGTGACAATGGAACAAAATTCAAGAGTCAAGTTCTTGATAAATTTCTGAATGGTCTTGGAATAGCTTATAATTTTTCATCTCCTTACACCACAACAAAATGGTGTTGTCGAAAGGCGGAACTGGTCTCTATGCGAAGCTGAAGGGTTTTGAGCATTACAACATTCATATGGTTCACATGCAACCCTAATTGCTTTAGATCAAGGTTTTTCTCAAGTTATACATGCAAATTAATTTTCCTAAGAAAAACCATAATCTAGCATACATATTTTTGAAATCAATAACTAAACCAAAGTTAGAAGAATACATGTTCCTTATCGATTGGTTGATCTTGACCTCAAGAGCTTAGTGCCTTAATTGTTGCACCTCTAATGGAGTCACAAACACTAACTTGTAATGGATTAACAAGAAAGAGAGGATGGAGGCTACTAAAATCAGCTAGGGTTCTATTTTAATGCATAAGGGTCGATTTCAGCTAGCCAAGGGGTCCTTATATAGTTGTGTTGCTAGGGTTTTAGACCGAAACCCTAATTCTTTGCTTAGGCCTTAAGCAATCTATGGAACCTTTCTAGAAGTCCCCTTGGACGAATTCTCTTATGAGCTTCCCATAGAATTCGTCCACCCGTTCCATTAGGAGTCCACAACCCAACTACAACTATTACATATTTACATAATAAGTCCACATTCTTTTAAGCAGTCACTTTTGATCACCAAATTAATTCCAAATTAATTTTTGATCAATACTAATTAAAATAATTTGATTTATCAATTAATATATTATTCTTATAATATATTAATAAATCATTAATTAACCTCTTTCTCCAAAACTCATCCTATCATATTGTTATGGTGAAGGCAACCCAAAAGGACCATGCTACTATCGGGTCAAGTACATCCCAATAATAGTTATGAGCTTAGACACCTATTCCAACAGTCTCCCACTTGGATAAGTCTAATAACTATAATTGCCAATGCCACTTCAAAATATGATTAGCAATCGTATCTCACAAAAGCCGCTATCAAACTCTAACCTAGCCAATGACACATTCTTTAGATAAGGGATCATATAATCCTCCGTTCTACAAGATATCGTGTGGACAATGACATGGAACATATTCATTCTCAATGTCTAATAGTTTGTTTCCCGACTTCTGATTTGTTTGACATAGAACTTAATTGAACACATCAATTCAGTCCTGACCAGGCTCATCACATAAATCAACAAAAAATCATCGAGGGGACCAATATATCGCTTTTACCCTCTTAGGGTAAAAGGAACATATAAAATTTGACTTATATGCTGGTACTATTTACTCATCAAATCATACATAATAACACGTTTTATAACATCAAGTTATTGATGCGTTTACGCATTATCAATGCACAACCAACTTGTAAACAACAACTTATATATAGTTTGGTTTAAAGATTATATGATATTATCGTCTCACAATCACTTGTGATAAATTCCAGGAAGTGATTCACCTGAGCTTGGGTTTAATCCAATACTCAAATCTTATTTTAAGAGTACTCATGAACGTTGCAGCAAACCTTTGCTATGTCTAAACATTTAGACAATCTACAAACCAATTTATGACAGTCTAACCTCATAACTTACTCCCAAAGGATGATTGATTGTGCATAATTTGAACAATCTAATTATTCTCGAAGTAAAATGTAACACCCCAAAAATACGAGTCAAAATTTTCATTTTGAAAACACATATTTAGCAAAACATTCGAATTAAAGCGTTTACTGATCATAACATTTTATACAGATATCGCATGTATGGAAAACATTTCATAAAACATAATAATGACAGAGTACAAATCCCCAGGAAGATCTCATGATGTGGAATACGAAGCATGTGTGTGATGGGCCGCTACCGCGCCAGCTCTTTTCCCTTGGAAGAAGAGGTACCTGAAACCAAAACTGAAAACTGTAAGCACAAAGCTTAGTGAGTTCCACCATCATACCGCATACCATACAATCACATATCATACATATTTCCAAGCATTTCTGGGGTGCCCGACCTACCCGGTACGACCATTCTGGGGTGCCGACCTACATGTGTCAAGCCATTCTGGGGTGCTGACTACCCTTCGGTCCTGACAACCGAACCTCGTGGACTATTTCACCCCTACTGCTACTATCACATATATCATAACATAACATATTATCAGATATATCTGGGGTGCCTGAACTACCCTTCGGTCCTAGCAATCGAACTCGGGGACTAGTCCCCTCCTACTACCTCTATTGTATATAACATAACAAGCTAGCATGCAAACATATCATCACATACTGTCAGACGTATCTGGGGTGTCTGACTAGCCTTCGGTCCTAACAACCGAACTCTACAACTATCACATACAACATATCATGCTAGCATGTAACATATCAGGTAGTAGCAAACCTAGATGATATCACAAAGTGTAAGGTCAAACCTTGAAATATGATAATGTTTAAAACAAACTCAGCATCAGCGTGTATCTCAGTATCAGCACCAGCGTGTCAGCAGTTCAGTTTGTAATGGTTTAGTTTATTCAGTGCATTGTAACAAATCTTGTGTTTATCCTGTTTCCATAGTTAGCTTAATTAGTTAGCTAGCGTATCCCTGATTTGTAGGGATTGTCTAGAATCGCAGTATATAATCTTTTGTATAGGTTTGTGAATTGTTACGCCTTTCACAAACCCTAATCGCTGCTTTGTGCACACGATAATCTCTTTGTGAGATTATCTTTCTTAGTGAAAGTTTTTCTTCGTGAATTCCTGTTGTTCTTGTTTTCTGTCATTGTTTGATATATTAATTGATCTAAAGGCCTTTTCAATTGGTATCAGAGAAGGTTTCTCTTATCAAACAAATGGCTTCATCTTCTTCTTCGTCGAACTCATCAAATCATCCTTCCGCTAAAATTCCTCCTTTTGATGAAACAAACTTTGCTATGTGGAAAATAAAGGCTCTATATGCCTTAGAGTCAGTAGACGAAGACATGTTGGACATCGTTGAAAATGGTCCATATGTCCCGATGTATCAGCCTCTAAAAAATAATGTTCCTGATGGTACTATGAAGAAAACTCCTAAAGAAAACTGGACGGCAGATGATAAAAGGAAACATGGTCTAGATGTTCATGCTCGTGCCGCAATCAGCTACGCTCTGCCATACAACATTTTTGGGCTAGTTCAAAATTGCATCTCAGCAAAAGAGATGATGGATACTCTGACTGTATCCTTTGAAGGCACTGAAGAAGTCAAGGCTACTCAAATAAATGATCTTAATCGAAGGTATGAACATTTTTTTGCTAAGAAAGGTGAAACCTTGACTCAAACCTTTAACAGATTCAATACTCTTGTTAATGATCTTCGGAGATTATATCAGTTGAAGCATAGAAATGTTCTAGTGCAGAAGTTTTTGGATTCTCTGGGTGCAGGTTGGGAGAACCATGTTGATGTGCTGAAAAATAGTGAGAAGATCAACTCTATGGACTTACAAAGTCTGTATGGAAATCTTTGATATTATGAGGAATCCAAGCTTCAAAGAAAAGAGCTGATGAAAGACTCTTAGCGTGAATCATCTGTAGCCTTGTTCTCTAACAAAAGGCTAGTGTCAGATTCAGACACTGATAGCCATTCAGACACTGATTCCTCTAAAACTGACACTGATGATCTCGAAAAGGTTGTGGCGAGTGCAACTTTGATTGTAAAGACCTTTGAGAAATCTGGCCGAAACTTCTCAAAGTTTCAAAAGAAGATGGGTGGAAAGTTTTCAAAAAGATCAGAAGCTGATAAAAAGTATGGTACTGATAAGAAAGAGAAGGCTCAGTGCTTTAACTGTAGGAGCACTGATCATTTTGCAAAGGAGTGTAAACAAAAGAAACAAGGCTCGGATGAATACTGGAAGCCGAAGTACAACAAGCTGATTGAGAAGCTGAAAGCAGAGAACTTGGAACATAAAGTTCTTGTTGCTGAAGAAGAAAAATGGAAGACTGATGAAGAGTCCTCAGATGATGAAGTGAAGTGTCTAATGGTAAAGATAGAAGACACGGATGTTTCTGAAAAAGGCAAAAGTACATTTGATGCTGATATGTCTGATGCTATTGAAAATTCCATAAAGCACAACACTGACTCTTCTTCAATGTACCAGGTTAAAAACTTTGTTTCCTATTCAGTGAATGAAAAAATCAAAATGTTTGAGTATTTGGGCGTCATTAATTCTAAGAAGAATCAAACAACAAGAGATTTGCAAAATCAAATTGATCTTCTTGAAACTGATATATCCATGAAAAATAACATTATTGAATCCACTCAGGAAAATCTCAGAATCACTAGTTTGTCAAATTCATCTTTGTCTGCTGAAATTGACAATGTTAAAAATCTTTTGATCAAAGAACAAACTGTGCTTCATACTTGGGCAAAATCTCATAAGAATGCAAATTATATTATTTCTGCTCAAATTCCACATTCATGTGAAAAAATTCTTGGGGGTAATTTTGCAGAAGCTGAAAAAGTTTTTAAATCACAAGAAAAGGAATCTGAGTTTTATTCCATGAATGAGATAAAAAACAATTTCAAAAATAAGTTTGTCAGTAACTCCTTTATCAATCAGAGCTTAATTGATGAATAATGTATTACTAATTCTGATGGTATTACTGAGTGTAATGTTGAAATTACCGGAATTGATCCAACCTCTTACCCTGCACATCTTGTAAGACCAACTCCACTCACTGAGAATATTATTGCCTTTCCTATCTCAAATGGAGTGTTTCATGCTGTTCATGAACAACTTAAGCATTTTCCTTATTGCAATTCATCTGTGAATAAGTCAAAATCAGACACTGATAGCTTATTATCTAACACTGATCAAATTCCTTCTGGTACTGAATTCAGTTGTGACTCAATGATAAACAAAAGGACTCAAAGCTCTCTTGGTGAATCTTACATGTCGAAATGTGTTAAATCTAAAAATTTGCTCACCAAGAAGAACTTTGGTACTAGAGTTTGTTACAGATGTGGTGATACCTCTCACAAGATCAGTGAATGTTCATTTGATAAATCATCCTCAAGATCTGATAATATTAAAGTTAGAAATGAAAAATGGACTCTTAAGTCAAACTCTTTAAACTGTCTTCCTAAGGAGTGTTATAATTTATTATCAAATAACTTTGTGAATGACCCATCCTCGAATGGGTCAGTGTGTTCTAACTAACTTCTCAGCACTGCAGTGTCAGGAGCATCTTTGGTACTTAGATAGTGGGTGCTCAAGGCATATGACAGGATCAAAGTCTCTCCTGGAAGACTATGTCAAGAAAACTGGTCCTGCAGTTACGTATGGAGACAATGGAAAGGGGTTCACTAAGGGATATGGAAATATCAAATGCAATAACGTAGTTTTTCAAAACGTTTCATATGTAAAGGGTCTCAAACACAACCTTATCTCCATCAGTCAATTGTGTGATGCTGACTATGAAGTTCACTTTACAAAGAAAGAAGGCAAAGTTGTAAATACTGACAAGAACATCGTACTTTCAGCAAGTAGAAAAGATGATATATATGTTCTTGACATGTTCTCGAGTGACAAGGCACTGATGCAATGCTTCTTTACAAAATCTCAGACGAATCTTAGCTGGATTTGGCACAAAAGGTTTTCTCATCTGAACTTCAAGAACCTATCTAAAATATCCAATCAAGATCTAGTTAGAGGGCTCCCAAAATTCAGCGTGGTGAAAGATAAGATGTGCTCAGCTTGTGAACAAGGAAAACAAACCAAGTCCTCTTTCAAACCCAAGTCATGTTCCAGTATATCAGTCCCTCTTCATTTACTCCACATGGACTTGTTTGGACCTATCCCTGTCCGTTCTCTAGGTGGAAATAAGTATACTCTAGTGGTTGTGGATGAGTTCACTCGATTTACATGGGTGGTTTTCCCGAAGAAGAAAAGTCATGCTGCACAGGAAATTATCTCACTGATTTGTAAAAATGAGACACTGACAGGTCTCAAAGTTAGGCAGCTAAGAAGTGATCATGGTACTAAGTTCCGAAACTCAACTCTTGAAGAATTTTGTGATCACAAAGGAATTGGGCAAAACTTCTGAGCTCCTCGTACTCCTCAACAAAATGGAGTTGCTGAACGAAGAAATAGAACACTGATTGAGGCAGGAAGGACCTTGATGATCCATGCTGGTCTTCCTATGTCGTTTTGGGTTGAAGCTGTCAATACAGCGTGCTTTACTCAGAATCGATCTCTAATTCACAGGATTCATAAGAAGACACCATATGAAATGCTGAAAGATTGAAAGCCAGATGTATCCTTTTTTCATGTATTCGGATGTATTTTCTATATACTAAATCAGCATGACCCAAGATCCAAGTTTGAACCTAAGGCTGATAAAGGTGTTTTCGTTGGGTACTCATCCATTTCAAAAGCTTTTCGTGTTTTTCATGTGAACAGACAATGCATTGAAGTATCCATTCATGTGAAGTTTGATGAGGAATCATACACTGATGAAAAGGTCACTCATTCTTCTTCTATTTTTCAAGAGCTTCTCTCTTGTCCATTTGACGAAGTCACTCCTGCTGGAGATGAAGTTGATTCTTCTGATTCTATTGTTCTGGTTCCATGTTCCTCGAATCAAGATACTGCAACCAGATCAGCAAATAATTCATTAGGTGCTGATGAAACCCTTGAAACTGAAGACTCTCCTGCAACTGATAACCTATCAGTGTCAAATTCTCAAGAATCAGCATCAGTCTCCGAACATCGATATCATCCTGTTGATCAAATTATAGGGAATATTCATGATGGTGTCCATACCAGATCTCGTGTATCTAATAATTTTTGCATGTATCTTAACTTCGTTTCAATGATCTTACCTGACAAGATACACTCAGCTCTTCACGATGTTGATTGGATCAAAGCCATGCAAGAAGAACTGAATGAGTTTGAAAGGCACAAAGTTTGGACTCTTGTCCCAAGACCATCCAAGAAAACTATCACTGGAACTCGCTGGGTCTATCGTAACAAGGTTGATAAAGATGGAATCATCACTCGCAACAAGGCAAGGCTTGTAGCTCAAGGGTTTACTCAAATTGAATCCATCGACTACGGGGAAACTTTTGCTCTAGTTGCTCGCATTGAAGCAATCAGACTGTTTCTCGCATACGCATCCTACATGAATTTCATTGTCTATCAGATGGATGTGAAAACAACATTCCTCCATGGTGTGTTAGAAGAATAAGTATTCCTCAATCAGCCCCCAGGCTTTGTGGACAAAGATCATCCTGATTACATGTACCGATTAGACAAAGCTGTTTATGATCTGAAGCAAGCACCCAGGGCTTGGTATGAGACGCTGACATCGTATCTACTTGAAAATGGATACAGACAAGGAGCAATCGACAATACTCTTTTCATCAAAAACAAAGGCTCAGATATGGTTCTTGTTCAAATTTATGTCGATGACATCATTTTTGGCTCTCCAAATGAGACATTGAGCAAGGAATTTGCAGAGATCATGTCTTAAAGGTTCGAAATGAGCATGATGGGGAAGATGACCTTTTTCTTAGGTCTTGAAGTTCAGCAACAAAAGTCAGGTATTTCCATTTCCCAAAGTAAATATATTTCTGACTTGCTTGTTAAGTATTCTCTCAGTGACTGCAAACCAGCCTCTACTCCAGTGTCCAAGACTGATAAGATACACGCTGATCCAACTGGAACTGATGTCAATCACCCTCTGTATCGAGGAATGATTGGATCTCTCTTATATCTCACAGCAAGTCGTCCTGATATCATGTTTGGAACCATTCTCTGTGCTCGATTCCAAGCTAATCCCAAAGAATCTCACCTCATGGCTGTCAAACGTATTTTTCGATACTTGAAAGGAACTCGAAACCTTGCACTGTGGTATCCTCGCGACTCAGCATTTGAACTTTATGGATACACTGATTCAGACTATGCAGGATGCAATTTAGACAAAAAGAGTACGTCTGGTGGATGTCACTTCCTTGGAAATCATCTCATCAGCTGGTCTAGCAAGAAGCAAACATCAGTAGCCATCTCAACTGCAGAAGCTGAGTATGTTGTAGCTGGGAGATGTTGTGCTCAGCTCTTATGGATTCAAAATCAGCTTCTCGACTATGGGATCAAGTTATCAAAGACTCCCATATATTATGATAACACCAGCGCTATTCAGATCACACAAAATCCTGTTCAGCACTCAAAGACGAAGCATATCGAAATCAGACATCATTTCATCAGAGATAATGTTGAAAAGGGAAAGGTTGTTCTTGAACATGTCAAAACTTCGGAGCAACTTGCTGATATCTTCACTAAGGCACTGGATTCTCAAACAACTCTTACATTATTGGAGAACTTGGAATGATTACCTTGTAATTAATTTTGCTGTTTAATTGTGCTAATGTTTGATATTGTCTTATAAGCTGATGTACATTGTGCTGATGATGACTTACTGGTGATATTTGCATACTGAGTACTTTGGTTTGATCTCTTATTCTTCTCTCTTCTTCAAGACTTCTAAACTAAATTTGAATGATTCACTGTATTAAACCATACACTGATAACAACTTGAAACTCTTCGCCAATGGTTAGATCAAAACACCAAGATCTATCACACGCAACTATCCCTTCTTACCAATCTTACTCTGATTCAATGATTCAGTGTGACAAAACACACACTGATGAGAATCCGAAAATCTTTGCCGATGGTTAGATCAAAACACCAAGATATATCACAAGCAACTATTCCTTCTTACCAATCTTACACTGATTCTGTGATTCAGTGTGCCAAAACACCCGCTGATGAGAGTCTAAAATCTTTGCCGATGGTTAGACCAAAACACCAAGGTTTATCACACGCAACAAACTTTCTCTACCTTCCTCTTATTCAGTGTTTAATGATTCAGTAAGATAAAACACTCACTGATAAAGTCACAACACTCTGTGCCGATGGTTAGATAATGTAACTAGTATCTATCACACGCACCAATCTCCTTGCTAGCCCCGATTAAGCAAGTTGTACCTTGAATTGACGGAGAAATACTTTCAGCATGTAACTCTTGTGATATTGATCTCAACGCTTCCGCAAACACTGATTAACGTTTCACCTTCAGTCAACGACTCTTTTATCCAACGGCTATTTTCTGATCTGACAGGTTGTTACGATACGCTGTTATTTTTAATGAAGATAATCATTACCTTTTTAAAAACCCCATTTTCATTCCATATTTAAACCTCTCTCACTCTTGATTTAAACTTTCCTTCCACAATTTTAAACTTCCCTCAAAACCCTAGAACTCTAAAAACTCTCTAATGGCGGCATCTCTGTTCACTTACTCCTCCACCTCTCGAAGGGTAGTTCCTGCCCCAAACTCTCCTCCTCTTCCAATTCACATCAAGGCTACAAACATTGTTTTCAACCCTGATATTCCAGAGGTTCATCGAGGTCTTGGACTCGATGATTTTGTCAATTTCTTTGCTTCCTGCCGCCTACGATACGCAATCAGTGATGTTCCATCCGAGTTCTTCCCTGAACAAGTATGTGAGTTCTACTACACTGCAACTGTCAATGATGACAACAATGCCATCACCGGGACCATTGGCCATGGAAGACACTCTGTCTTCATCACCGCAGAACTTCTCAGTGCTGCCCTAAGGTTACCTATCTTTGAACCTTTCTCTGAACCTCCCATTATTGAATGGTGTCGACGTTTGTTTGATCAACTGGGTTATGATCACTCAAAGGCTGGTACTCGATCAGCTCTTATCTTGCGCCAATGTATGACCCCAGGTTGGAAAATTTTCACCGGTGCTCTGTGCAAGTGTGTGGGTCATAAGTCTTGAAGTGGTGATCAGTTGAGTAATTATGAACAACAAGTCGTCTGCTCACTTCTTCTCAACAAAAGACTAGATTATGGAGCTCTATTCTTTGATCAGCTTGTTCAGCTTCTTCGTGCAAATGTACGCGCTGATCATGTTCGGTTTCCACGCTGGATTGCTCTTGTGTTCGACAAATTCTTTGCTGCAGACTACTTCTCGCATTCTGGAAATCCCATCCAATTCCCTCGCATGTCTGTTCGCATGTATCAAGATGATCCTCTGGATACTGACATTGGAATCTCTGATAGGATGAGAGAATGGATTGCAAATCCATACTTTGTTCCTTCTCTCACCGCTGACACTGATGAAGGAGGTACTGATGGTAATCATGTAGATCAAGCCGGTCAAGAGGATGAACCATATGATGGTGGTCATTTCTCTCCTCAACTTTCTCATCATATCGACTCAGTTGCTAATGTTCCCTCAGCTCAACAGGATTCACTGAGTCCGGGGGAGCAACAATTTCAGGGGGAGCAACAATTTCAGGAGGAGCAACTATCCCAGGGGGAGCATCCCTCTCCGAGGGAGAATCCACCTCATGGGGACCAATATTCTCCGTTAATGCCTCCTAGCTCTCCAGCAGCTCCAGCTACTTCAGTTGTTCAGATTTCGGCCTCAGCATTTACTGAACTTCTGACACTGACTCGGGACATGAATCAGCGTCTTCTACGCATTGAGGCTGATGTTCACCAGCTAAAGGAAGTTCTCCTGAAAACTCCCCCCTCTAGTCCCCAATCTGATGATGCTCAAAAAGGGGGAGATACTGATGATGATGCTGATGCTGATGATAATGCTGACCGTGAACCGAATGAGAGAGTCACTGAACCTGTTGACAACACTCCTGTTCTGCCTGAATCACCTGAATCATCAATGCCAATGCATGAGTTTGACTCTGCGGGGCACAATAGTCCAGCAGCTACTAAAAAGCTGATTGAAGATAGTGAGCATGATGAAGATGCTGATGAACCAGATGATGAATGTCAAATACTGGATATGAACTTCATTAATCCGCTATCAGTCGATCCTGGTGCTGGTCCCATCATTCCGGTCCAAGGAGAGGATTCAGACGTTGCCAGTGAAGAATCTCATCCGCTATCTCGAAAGCGTAAGGTAGCAGACACTGACTTGGCTCATTCTCAAACTGATACTTCTCTGCCTAGGAAGAAACCCAAGTCCATAGTCAGTATTTCAAATCTTGCCGCTGAATGGAACATGTCTCCTGATCAAGTTAAGCAAATTCTTGATGAAGCCAATCGAGCTCAGCTTCTAAAGAACATTGCTCAAGCTGATAAATCTCTAATTCAGCACAAACTTCAGGCCAAGGGATCTTTTGAAGCTCAGATGCAGAAATTCCTGGAATTTCAATCCAAGGCTCAGTCTTCTCAACCTTTTCCTGGCCATAGTAAGCCTAAGACTGACAGTGTTCTTGACAGGATTGATCGAAAGAGATTTGAAGACGTTCTTAATCGGCGAATGTGTGGTGATAAGATCATCAAAGTCAAAGCTTCCAAACCACGAAATGAGAAAATCCTTACGTTGCTGATCACTCGTCAAGGTCCTCAGCATTCATACAATGAAGTTGTCAAGAGGGATGTGTTGATCAGGTATGGATATTCTGAATGGATGGAACTACTTGAACTAGCATCCAAGCAAACCTCAGCTCACTCTTCGGAACTGACTTGTGCTCTTCATCTGCTGATCAAGAAAGTCAGCGTTTGGATCTTGTTCCTAAAGAACGACCTCAACATCAAGGCCAAAGGTTTGTGTTCCTAGAACTCAAAGAACCAAGTTTCAAGTTGATGGTGAAGATGTATTGGTTCTGGACTTTGGTGCTGGTGAAATTAACAATTCTCTTCCTATCAGCATTGATCCGGTTCAGCATAAGTTTATCTCAGCTCCTGAACACGGGATGTTCTATCTTGATAAAAACAGGAGGATGTGTTTTCAGCGAACTGCTGAGATCCCAAAGGCTCCAACCACTCATCTTGTTGGCTTAAGGCAAATGTGCATGAGTCATCAAGATCTATCCGAAGAGTTTCACATTCTTATTGCCATGGAGCTGCTGAACAGAAGACAGGAGTTGCTGGATGGTCCTTACTGGCCGGTTAAAATTGAAGCTGAAGCTGAGTATGAAGAGTTCCTTTCCAGAGGTGTTTTAATTTAGTTTGTTTTGAACATCATCATATTGGGGGAGATTGTAAGGTCAAACCTTGAAATATGATAATGTTTAAAACAAACTCAGCATCAGCGTGTATCTCAGTATCAGCACCAGCGTGTCAGCAGTTCAGTTTGTAATGGTTTAGTTTATTCAGTGCATTGTAACAAATCTTGTATTTATCCTGTTTCCATAGTTAGCTTAATTAGTTAGCTAGCGTATCCCTGATTTGTAGGGATTGTCTAGAATCGCAGTATATAATCTTTTGTATAGGTTTGTGAATTGTTACGCCTTTCACAAACCCTAATCGCTGCTTTGTGCACACGATAATCTCTTTGTGAGATTATCTTTCTAAGTGAAAGTTTTTCTTCGTGAATTCCTCTTGTTCTTGTTTACTGTCATTGTTTGATATATTGATTGATCTAAAGGCCTTTTCACAAAGACAATCATCTATCATGATAGATTATGTTTTGAAGATTTTCTACACTACATTTGTTGAAGATTCAAGTCTCGGATTCGCATTTTGCCAACACGTTCGCATATCTCTGAAGATCCAAGTTCTATTCTCCATAATTAAATATTTCCATATTCAAGACGTTCAAGTTAACCACACGCGTTCAAAATTGATATCGCCACTACTACCCTAGGGGAATCTGTTCTTTTTTCTCCCTTTTTATAGCATTTAAATTATTTTATGCATACAATGAGGGCATTGTATGTAATAAGTGTGGGGTAGGGGGTTGAAAAAGCAAATTACTAGAAAATTTTAAAATTTTAAATTTTAAAAATAGATTTGGAATAATAATCTAAATTGGAATATAGTAATAATTTAAGCTTAAGTTACTAGTCTTTTGTGGGATGATCCAATGCAAGATCAAATGTTTAATTGAGCCAATATATGTTATAGTGTATTTTTGGCTTCTGATTCCTAGTGAAAAATCATGAGATATGAAAGGTAATCTGGTAATTTATATGGCATAATAAGTTTTGAAGCCTAAACCTGAAATCTATCCAGGAGAGCTTATGTAATCATTGCATTTAGACTAATACCTCCAACCAATAAAGGTTGAATTAAGCTCCTTTGCCTAAGCATGTAGGAATTGAGTGGAAAAAGTGAGTTATATATATATATATATATATATATATATATATATATATATATATATATATATATATATATATATATATATAAGAGAAATTACCAAAAAGTTGTTAGAATTTTGGAGCTATCAAAGTATGAAGATCAAAAGATTAAAATTATGAAGAGTCAAAAAAGGTAAAGATACCAAAAATCAAAATAAAAAGCAGTGAATTCAAAGAAATAAAAGATAAATTATCCACAGAAGTGAAGAATTCCAAGAGCTCCATTGTGGTATTAAAGTTGTAAGTTTTCTAGATTATGTATGCTTGGGTAGCTTAACAAAAATACCTTGAGGTTAAGAAAGATTTACAAGGATTGATTCGGAGGGTTGCAGAAATGACTGTTGTATAAGCTAAGGGGTGAAGGTTCATAAAGATTATGAGTATCTAGGATTAGGGAAGTTGTTAGGAATTTAGACACAAATATGCGCATTGAGGTCTTGGTATAGTGGCTGAGTTCAAAATGGATTGTTCTATGTGATGTTAGTGATGAAAATTGAACTTAAAATAAATTAGTTTTGATTGGGAGCAAGCAAAAGATAAATGTGGGGTATTTGATACTGCCATATTTATACACATTTTTAGGCAATATTTTAATACATTTTTATACATATTTTGGTTTTGCAAAGAAAAATGGTACTTATTGTATTTTGCATCCAAAAAGAGCAATCTTGAAGGATAAGGGCCAAAAGCAACAAGAAGCAGTACTATATAAATCCTTGCTACTTACGAACTGGGGAGTTCTTTAGGAGATTGGACGGTTTAGAAGACGAATTTTGAAGGAAAACAAGCCGAAGAATTCAAGTGTTAAACATCCAAGGAAGAAGAAGTAGTTAAATCTAGTTAATTCTGTTTAGTTAGATGAAACTTCAACTCATGGGTTTATTAGTTATGGACTTTACTCGTTGGTTAAAAGCTTGTGTTTGATTATTAATACCTAGCATGCTAATATTTGATACTTAAATTGTTTGAATTCATGTTCTATGTAGCTTAGTGACAATTTAATTACATGAACTTGACACCTAGTAATTTTGTGACCATTGAATTGCTAGAGCTAGGATCGATAAAATATTAGATAAGTAATTGAGGTAATTAAATTTAGTTCTGTTGAAGAACATAGATTATGACCATAATTGTGTTTGTTTAATCAATCTTACATAGCTCCATTCATAATTCATAATTGATTATGTGTTAAGTTATGTATGACCTTGCATAGTTCTATATGAATTAGTTAAGCAATAGTATATTTGGACTTAAATTACTAATAATATAATAATTGGTAACCAAATTCAGGGCATAAGAACAAATGATCAAGACATGCTAATGTATTTCAAATTCAAATATGTTGATGATTTATGCATGGCTTTTGTTTTTCATTTTTTTTGCTTTAAACAATTTGTGTTTGATGTTTAGAAATAGAACTTTATGTTTAATGTTCGGTTGAAAAAACTTGTGTTTGAAGCTTGAAAATATGATATTTCTGCATCATTTTAGGCATTTTATGCATGTTATTGGTCATAATCTATTGTTGATTTCCTTTACTAATCAAACAAAACACACTTACCTGGTTGTTTTAGTTTTCTGATCTCCAAACTAAGTTTGATCTATTATCGACCTCGTTGAGTTTGAGAGTGGATATTACAATTTAAGTATTTATGTCGTGTACCATTCTCCTTTTAATATTATCGATCTATACATAAATAGTTCACACAAATAATCACAACCATATTTTAACACATATGAACATATTTTTATAATATTCTATATAATGGCGGCCAGGCAGGTTAATTACTTGTTTATGTAAGGAACGTAAATGGTTTTACCAAAAATATGCAACAAAGTGGATACTTACAAACTTATGGAGCCATATTTGCATTTATCAACTAGATTGCTTAAATTAGTAAAGAAAACTATAGTTTCACAAAGTAATAAAAAACAATAAATTTAAAAAAAAACGTTCATAAAATTATCTTATGTGTGTAGAAGTTCCAAACATTTCACATTTCCTCCGCACAAATTTACATGTTTTTTTTCTTTTTTTTTTGAAAAATGTCAAATTTATTACAACATGTAGATCAATGGCGTAGCCAATATTTTATTTTGAGAAATTTCATCAAATGATCAAAGGGAAGGTGGTGTTTGAACATTTTAACCATGACAAATAGAGTTTTCTAGAATGACCATGACTTCCGCAGAAGGGGCTCTGTGAAAGCCATAAACCTTCTGAGGAATCCGACCCTGACTAAGGAATTAAGGTTTTAGGGGTATTTTTGTAAATTCACAAAAACATATTCTAATAGGATTGTTGCGGAAGTTCGAATCGATAGTATTATTTGTTATTTGATGTGTTATTTTATTTATAAATGTGTTATTTAATCCACTATATGGTCTTTAAAGTGTATCTTACTTCAATTGATAAGAAGCAACAAGCAAATCCATATTTTTTTTCCACAGGTGCTATGAAGAACAATTCCTCAAAGTTGTGTAACTAAAGAACAAATCCACATAGGACCTTTCTGCTAAACCATTGAGTCCTCTGCAGAGCTTTCGGAATCGATTTAGTTTCTTCAGCAACCATTTTCTCAGAGATATTAATAATCCGCAGAGACAACACCATTTCCACGGAGTCGCTTCTGCGGAAGTATAAAAGATACCGTTTTTTGTCTTTATCCCTTGCCACCTCAATTCCTCGTTGCTATTCACATTCCTCATAAGGTTTAAGGCTTCCGCAGAGCCCCCTCTGTAGAAGTCATGGCCATTCTACAAAACTCCATTTTTAATGGTTAAAATGTGTTCAAACACCTCGTTCCCTTTGGTAATTTGATGAAATTTCTCTTTTATTTTAGGATAGAAAAAATAATTCTTAAAATATAAACAAGTAGCAAAATATTTCAAATGGTAAAAATATGTAAGAATGTATGATTTTAAAGTAACTTGTCGTTTAAGTTGAAGTGCAATTTGATTTACTCAAAAAATTGTTGTCTCAATTCTTTAATCGATGTGCCTCAACAGTTAAATTATTTCTTTCATTAAGAATTTAAGTTTTGAATGGGATGGGCCATGACACAATTTACAACGTTAGTGTTTTTTATTCAAAAGAAATATAAATTTGAGTAAATTACACGAATGGTCCCTATGGTTAGGAGTAATTTGCGCGCTTAGTCCCTAACTTATTTTTTTAACTCGAAAGGTCCTTACTGTTTGTGTTTGTTACGCGCTTGGTCCCTACTGTTTGTTTTTATTACGCGTTTGGTCCCTGTTTTACCTAAAAGTACTATTATTTAAATAGAGAAAAATGATGTGGTGGATAAGGTAAGGTGAAGGGGATGGGTTTGGGGGTGTATTTAGTTAAAGTGTAAAATAGTCTTTTTACGTATGACGGGGACCAAGCGCGTAACAAAAACAAACAGTAAGGACCTTCCGAGTTAGAAAAATAAGTTAGGGACCAAACGCGTAAATTACCCCAAACCATAAGGACCATTCATGTAATTGTTGGATTAATGTCTAAGTCCATAACTATATTTGGTATGTACTTGACCCGACCCGGCATGGTCCATTTGGGTTGCAATTCACCGACACAATTCATATGGATAATCTTTTGAGAATAATATGTTTATGATTACATATTAATATATTATAAGTTCTAATATATTATTATGGAATCATATTATTTAATTAGTATTGATCAAGAATTAATTTATAATTAATTAAGTGAGCAAAAGGAACTAATTAAATATGGACTCTTATATATATGGAATGGGCCAAGTTCATTTAGGTTGGGCTAAGCTTTCATGGATAGTCCATGGAGTGTTTAACCCATGGATCCTAGGAAATGAAAGGTCATGGGTATTAGGGGTTAACCCTAATCCTCCACACTATATAAAGATGTCCTTGGTTGGTGAAATTGGCACTAGTGTGGTACACTAAGAAGGGCTAGCCAATTTCACTAGAGAGAACCAAGTATCCATATTCTCTAAAGTCTTCAAAGGTGTTTTGGTGATTTGTGATTCCATTTGAAGACATCAAGCTTCATTAAGAGGTATTTATTCTATCTTGCAATAGTCATTGTTTTGTATGCTAGATTAGGATAATACCTTGGATGTTCTTATTTGCATGTATAATAGAGAAAACATAGATCCAAGGTATTTAGGGTTGCATGTACACCATAGGAGTGTTAGGATGCTCAAAACCCAATAGTAATTTACTCTATAAATTTTATATAATATATATTTCACTTCAAATTTTTATGTGGTGAGTCAAGGCCTAGTGTTGCACCTATAGCTACACATTTGATGTAAATTCTATAACTAGAAAAATCAAAATTTATAATTGCTAAGGATGCCTTGTTAGCTAATCAACCAGGATAGACTAAACTGCATAAATGGTCCCTGTTGTTTGCTCAAAATTGTCACTTTGGTCAAAAAACGATTGAACTAGCACCAGTGGCCCAAACTTTTTCCTTTTGTTGCGAGTTTGGTTCGACTTAGTTTAAACTTTTTTATAATGACGAATTTCCCTAGAAGTCATCCTTTGTATTTTCTTTCTTGAATATTTTTATTATAGAAATTAAAAAATATCCTCCCTCTTTCTCTCTGTAACATCCCCCTGTGGCACGTATCACAATATTGTCTGCTTTGGGCCACTCGACATGAGGACTTCCCAAAGGGTCACCCATCACAGTACTACTCTCATCCGAGCACGCTTAACTACAAAGTTCTTATGGGATCTGCTGCCTTCATGGCTTTAAAACACGTTGTTACAAGGAAGATATCCACACCCCTTATAAGGAATGTTTAGTTCTCCTTCCCAGCTGATGTGGGATCAGGCCTAAACCACCTTCACCCCCTATTATCAGGATCGAAGTCCCTGTCGAACACATCGAACCATGCCCACGCTCTTATACCATTTGTAACATCCCCATCTAACACGTATCACAATATTGTCCGCTTTGGGCCACACGTCACGAGGACTTCCCAGGGGGTCACCCGTCCCGGTACTACTTTCACCCGACCACGCTTAACTGCAGAGTTCTTATGGGATCTACTACCCTCACGATTTTAAAACATGTTGTGACAAGGAAGGTATCCACACCCCTTATAAGGAATGCTTAGTTTTCCTTCCCATTCGATGTGGGATCAGGTCTAACCCACCTTAAGGGATTAGTTGATTCGGCACCATGATCAACTGAGAAGGTCAGCGGGTAGTGGTTCGAAACCCAAGTGGGGGAGAGTTGATTATCTATTGTAACGTCTGTGTTTCTGGGCTTGCCATTTTTAGCAATGTAATGGTCTAGGTTAACCTTTGTAACCCGTTTTGAAATAATAGAAAGTATTATGTGTTTTGTGCTTAATTGCTTAATTATGTGGTTTGATTAATTAAGAATAAAAATAAGCGTCAAAATTTAAGTGTAAAATAAACTCGATATCTTTAGATAATGTTGTAGTAGTTGAAACAAGGTTTCCGAAGATATAAAGAATGCCGAAATCCGAGTTATAACGAAGAAGTTATGACCTGTCGAAGTTTCGCGACAGAACCGGCACGACCCAGCGCGACCCAGCGCGATGTAAATAGTGAATTTAAGGTAGATAGATATCTATCCTTAGTGATCTAAATGAGAATTGAATATCTCATCGATAGTAGTGCAACGACGGAATCGGAGTTCAGATGAAGGAGTTATGAATTTCGAACGGAGTTTTTCTGTCCCGGCCTACTAAAAATAATATATAAGTAATATACTTATAATATATTAAAAATAAAGTTAAAATTAGCCAATGGAGTCTAAACGAGAGTTGTAGATCATGATCTCACCTTCGCGGCGATATAAAGAACGTCTAAACCGGAGTTCGTATGCGAAAGTTATGAATTTCTGAAGTTCGGGGCGCGAAACCCCAAAACTGTCAGAGACCACGACGTGGCAAATGTCTTGACACCTCCGGGAGGCCCCCAGATGCAACTTGGGATGACGCATGCAGTGACGACCAAGCCCACGACGTGGAAAAAGGTTGCCACGACGTGGCAAGGGCCAAAATTGCCCTATAAATAGATTTGAAGGGCCAGCCGTTTAGGGTTGCTATTTTCTCTCTTCTCTCTCCCGTTTTGCATCGATTTGCGTGCCAGAAGTACCCCGAAGCCCCGGTAATATTCCCGAGTCCCGAAGCAAGTCCTGAGATCCCGAAGATCCTGAGAAGTGCAGTTTCCGAGCCGAAGCTCTGCCCGCAAGAAGTTCGACTTTTGTAGAGATCTTCCAGATCTGCTGAGGATTACTACTTCTGCAAGCCGTAGTGCTGTCCGATCATCTTCTGATCAAGTGAGTGTGTAGTTACTTTCTTCTAACGCATAATTATGAAGTATTTTATACGAAATACGTGTTATGTGTATAGTTTCGTTGTTATGTACGTGAATGTATATTCACTCTCTTCAATCTCATAGATTTGATTTGTTTTCTATGAAATACGTGCTATGTGGGTATTCCTCATCTGTTATGTGAAATATGTATTGGATGAAAATGCTATACAGGTTTTAAACTATGTATAAAAATATATATTTTTATCTACTAATATGTTGGGTAGAACATGGGTAGATAGTTGGTATGTAATAAACAGATGAGAGGCCTCGATGTTGTTGTTGTTGACCTAGTTATTCAGCGGAGTATGGATAACGACCACAGACTCCTTCTAGACAGTCTCGTGGAACGCTAGCAGGTTCATAACCTGTAGGTGTTGTGAACGATGTGTTCACCGGTGTACTCTATCCCCCTCATGGTTGCCTTTAGGATATCTATTGTTGAGGAAACCCCTTAGCAGTAATGTCCGTCCCGATGAAAATCCTAGATTAGGTCCCTTGAGATAGATGTTGTTTTAGGGACGTAAAGTGAGGATAACGGGAATGGGTAATCGGGATAGTGATTGGTTGGTGAAATTAAATATAATTTATTTATGGTGGGTTGAAAACCCTATATGCTCACCAGGCTCCCAAGCCTGACCCACTCAGTTTTATTTGTATTACAGGAAGTGGCGCAAGGGCGTAAGATGGACGAACCATCAAGTTGTTTTGTTTACAAGTCTGTATATGTATATATTTGTTGAATGACTTGTAATGTTATTGTTTATGCTTAATGGTCTGTATCGGAACATGACACCCCGAGTTTTAATTATATAATGAAAATGCATCTCTTGATGAAATGCTTTGATAAATATTATTTTATCATCTTTTGTTTTGGGAACAAATTCCGCAACTCTTTCAAATCAAAAGGATTTACTCTGAATTTATTTTAAAAAGCATAAATAAAAATCGGTCTTTTCTGGCCGAGATTTTGTGGATGTCCAAAATGGAGATGGTATTTGAAAGTTGCGACTGTAGCAACAAACAGAAGACTATCTTTGCAGTCAGACAACTGAAGACTGGAGTATTAAGTTGGTGGAAGTTGTTGGCAGATACTATGCCACGAGGAGAAGCTCTGAAAATGTCATGGGAAGAGTTCTTGGAACAACTAAGGGTGCAATATTGTTCAGAGATAGATCTGAACAATGAGTTCCAAAACTTGAAGAAGGGGAGGATGAGCGTAGACGACTATGCTATGGCGTTCACTGAGAAAATGAAATTATTTCCGTACCTAGTGCCAACGGAGAGGTTTGCTAATGGACTGCCTGCCGACTTTGGTCCGACAGTCAAGATGGCAACTACTCTGAAAACGGCTATTCCTGCAGCTAAGAATGTGGAGGCCCAACAGAAGGAAAAGGGTCTGGAAAGGATAGAAGTTGGTGAGAAGAGGAAGTTCGATGGAACTTCAGGGTCCAATAAGAAAAACAAGTTCTCGAAGTCTGGTTCGAGGGGAAGTGGAGGCGAAGCGAAATGGTGCGACAAATGTAAGAAGAAGCATCATGGAAAGTGTGAGGTAGTGACCACATGCTACAAGTGTGGAAAGTCAGGTCACTATGCCAATGAATGTACCATCACTAAGAAAGTTTGTTATGGTTGTGGTGAGGAGGGACACATGTCGAGGGACTGCCCGAAGAAGAAGGAGGCAGCTAGACCCAACATTCCGCCAAAGCCAAAGGCGAGAGCGTTCCAGATGACACTGGAAGCTGCTAAAGATGAAGCCGATGTCGCTTCAGGTACCTTTCTCGTTAACAATTTGCATGCCCGAATTTTATTTGATCTGCTAAATAATGTTTTAATGCGCCAATCATTTCATCATTTCATCATTTCATGCCATTTAAAAACCTTTAAGGGCTAAATGCTAAAAATACCAACTTACTTTTGATTAATTGTTTGGATACCACTTTTGTTTTTCTATTGCAACAATGTACTTTCAAAAACCTATCTATTTATATCATTATACATTTATTTATTTAGCAATGCTGATGAGAAATGGAAGTACAATGCTATAAATATGGATGTTTTGAAAGTTGAATGTTGTAATAGAAAAGGAACACTTATTATAATTTCTTTATTTGGTTATGTTTTCATGTGTTCATATGATCGTTGTTACGTTTTGATCATTTATTTACTTGGTTGCATTTCTTTTGGATTTTTTACCCATCATGTGTTGGTTATTCTTGGTTATAGGCTAATTTTATGAAATATATTGACTTATTTATTTATTTTTATTTTTTCTTTTAGTGTAGGATGCAAAATTGTATGAGTTAGGCCACTATTATTAACTTGTTATTGAATTTTTTTATTCAAGATATGTAGAAATTTAATTGAGATGGTAACATTAAAGGTTTAATCAATATGTGGGTAAAGTTCACGGTTCTTAGGCTTTAGTAATTTTACAACTTTCTATCTCATTTTAATGCACGTTTTTGAAGGGTTGCTTTTGGTAGTAAGAGTATTTATTTTTTTGCACATGGTTTTATTCCTATATGCTTCAGGTTTTATATGTGTATTTTTAACATGTATGGTTCCGTTAATGTATTAACTTTATTTATGGACATGTTTATGGCTTCTTAAATTTGTATTTTTTTTCGACATATCGAGGGAGAGAAAAAAAACCAAACCAACAAAAATAACAGATAAAACCGAACCTGAGAAACGGAAATATTGAGTAAACTTTAAGTGCAAATTTTATTTCATCGATGCATATTTTATTTAGAAACCAGTCCATTAAAACCGAACCACATTGCAAGTATATAAACATTAAATCATTCATTTACAATTATATGTATTATTTAAAAGACTAATAAATACTAATGGAAAACTATTATACTAATGGTATGAAACACTATGTATAAATCATCTATCTTGGAGACTTGGACGTTCGCAGCTTAAATAGAACCATAAAATGTTATTATACTATTTATTTTTCCAATTAAGATGGTAAATAAAAAAAGGTTATAGGCTTATAACTTTACGATACTTCTTCTTTCAAAATATTTTCAAATTTTTGTATAACTACTGTATGAGATAGAAGTCAACAAGTGTAAATAGAACAGAAAAAAATGAGTTTGAGACTTTGGCTACACATGAAGTAATTAACTTTAAAAAGTGCACTAATGAACATAGAAACTACACCGTATGCTTGACTTGATTTAAAACCAACACCGAACCGATACAAAATGAAACAACATTTAAAAAATACAAAATCAAGTCATTGAAAACCGTTCCCAATAATTTTTAGAATGCAAATACTGCACCATGCAGTTTGCGGTTCAGATTGGATCTAAAACCTAACCCAATCACCCCTATGATAGCATATGCATATTTGACAAAAATAAATATTACGTATTCTCTATAATAAAAAATAAACTATTCATTATCGCTAAATTGCAATATTAACAACAGAAAACAAACGTTGGTTGCATGTTTTCTTGAACACGACGTGTAGTCAAAACAAAAATAGCACATAATCCAAACATAAAAGTGATTAATAGAGGTAAATGCTATTTTTTTGTAACGACCCAAAAATCACGACTAAAAATTTCTTTTAAAAACATTACTAAATCCATATTTATAAGAACTGCATCATAAGTCATAACATAATTTCCGAGTATTAATCCAAAACATAATCTTATTATCAGACTAAACATTCCCAGGCTAACTGACTATGGTGTGTGCACTGCAACCTTTCCGAGCTCCTATTTTGAAGACTGAGTACCTGAAACCAAAAACTGAAACCGTAAGCGTGAAGCTTAGTGAGCTCCCCCAAACTACCACATACCATACAATAACATATAAAACACATATTGGGCCTTGCCCACTGCATTGGACCGAGGTTCGGACTAACTGAGGCCTTGCCCCTACATCAGACCGAAGTCCAGAAACTGATTGGGACTTGTCTCCTGCATCGAACCGAAGTCCGTGCTAACTGGGGCCTTGCCCCCTGCATCGGACCGAAGTCCGGAAACTGACTGGGACCTTGTCCCCTGCATCGGACCAAATACCAGACTGACTGGGGCCTTCCCCCTGCATCAGATCGAAGTTCGGAAACTGACTGGGACCTTGTCCTCTGCATCGGACCGAAGTCCGGACTAACTGTATCGGACCGAAGTCCGAAACTAACTGAACATCGCATAACATAAACGTATCAACTAGCATAAACACATATACTGCATACTGCATCGGGCTGTAGCTCGGAACACATAACACATAAATCCTATCTAAGCCACAAAGGCATCAAACATATTAACTACTGCATCGGATCGGAGTCCGAAAACTACTGCTAGCGAAACGGGTCGGCATTGTGGCCTTAGACCCGTTCCTACTGGAAGGAAACTCACCTGCACCGCTGAAGTTCTACTGATAAACCTCTTGCTGCTAACTGACAACCCTCTGAGGCGCTGCTCCTCTAGCTCTCCGTGCTACTAATATCAATATAACACTTAGTTTGACAGTCCTCCAAAAGTCAACTAAGTCAACTATTGTAAAAGTCAAAGTCCTGGTCAAAGTCAACCTTCCAGGCCAACCCTATTCGCCGAGTCAGCCTACTGACTCGCCGAGTTCATAAGCTCAGAAACCCTTTTCATTCGTGACTCGACTTGCTGAGTCAGACCATGACTCGCTGAGTCTACTGATTTCCGAGTCTTGACCTGTCCAACTCACTGGGCCCCCACTCAACTCACTGATCTGAGTCTTAACTCGAAGGGTTTGGGGTTTCGCGACTTGACTCGCCGAGTCCAAGAACAGACTCGCCGAGTCCAAGGAAATTTTCAACAGACTCGCCGAGTTGTTCATCCAACTCGTCGAGTTCATCTCCATCTTCATACTACTCGCCGACTCCACTCGAAGGACTCGCCGAGTCTATTCAGTCCTTCAAACATTCAGACGCTTTTGAGTCATGCATAGACTCCAAACTGCAGATCCACTCTTCTAAAGCCTATTCCTCACGTAAATTGGCAAACTTTACGTGTAGCTAAGGAGATCTAGGCTCAAAACACTATAAACTAGGGTTTAAGACAAGGAGGCTTTACAATCAACCCATAGACTGATGCTTTATGATTCTCTAGGCCAAGATACACTTAGATCTGAAGTAGCAACTTCAGATCTGGGCTTCTAACTCGAAATGGTTCTTAAACTTGCCCTTAAAGCCCCAAATCTCATGTTAAAGGTTGATCTATATGCAAAAGAGTGAAGGTAGCAACTGATTACCTTCAAATGCTCTGAAAAATCCCACAAATTGTGGATCTACTGCCACTCCTTGAATCCCCAATGGTTCCCTTTTACCTTCTTCCTTCAAATCATCCAAAATGGCAAGAAAGCTTGAATGTTCAACAATGGAGGCTTAGGGTTTCGTATTCTGGATAAGAGAGGCTACAAGGAACCCTAAGGGAGAGAATGAGATGCTTAAATAGTGCATAAAATTCCCGGATTTAGGGTTCCCCTCTTCAGACCGGACTCACCGAGTCCTTTTTGCCGACTCGACGAGTCGGTTACTTAATCGATCCCCTGGATCCCGCTCCGACTTGTCGAGTTCCTCCCTGGACTCGACGAGTTGACCCTTTGACTTAGGGTTTTCTTTCCTTTCTTGGCCTTTCTGATTTTGAGTGTTACAACTCTCCCCCACTTAAATTAAACTTCATCCTCGAAGTTCGCTATGGCCAACTGACCTGCAATCTTCCTCCAACACCCTGCCTGGTAACTCTAACCCCTTTTTCCATCACTCCAGCCACTCTCAGTGCTGGTCACTACAACACGTACATACTGAATGCTCCTTATTTCCATAACTTAGTGCTGAGCACTCGTCCCAACGAATGGATCAAATAATCCTTCGAGTGAAAGATTCATCCCTGCAACGGTTAAGACTCATACGAGAACTGCGCAACAAGGTCAAACCTTCCCCTCTAAAATTATCCAACCCTGCTGTGAGAGGCGTAGCACCCTCTGCCAACTTGCTTCCTCCTACCATACTTCCCTTGTCGCTATTGCCTCTGACTGAAAATTCTGTTGCCCCCCATCCGTTTACTGGATGCACCGAGACCACCCTGGTCTAACTAATCTGCCGATATCTAGGTTACCGGACTCCCATCAGTCACTACACCCCATCGCAATCCCCTAGTCGCTTCCAACGACTTCAGAAGATACTTTGATTATCTATAGCTGTTCTATCCACTCTGCCACTCACTGAATCGATGCTGTTGGAACCAGCCTGCTTATCTCCCATCTGACTACTCAACATCCACTAACTCGAGCCTTCCATTTTGAAAGAAAGGCTACCAGCCTAATTATCCTTGCAGATCACTTATACTTGGCAGAAGACTCAACTGATCCTGCTGAGAGGGGCTTGCCCTTTCCAAATCATTCAACTATACCGTCAGCACTTGCATTCCAACACAAATACTAATACTGTTTATAACACTGAAATCATCTGAAACACTGAATTGCCTACAACACTGAACTGCCTAAAACACTGAACTGCCTATATGGTTGTTTCCCAAAATATCTCAAGACCTTCCCGGTCTCCAATCATTCGCTGGTTATCTGCAACACCGAGTTCCAACTCAACTGTGGATCCTAAGGACTCCTTACTTAGTCGTTCCCACGACTTCTGA
This sequence comes from Lactuca saligna, assembly GCF_052625555.1. Lineage (NCBI taxonomy): Eukaryota > Viridiplantae > Streptophyta > Magnoliopsida > Asterales > Asteraceae > Lactuca > Lactuca saligna. Next base: position 316,578,856 of record NC_136421.1, read on the forward strand.
ACAAAATCTTCCTCTGGAACTAGTTTCCACTAGTCATCCTGACACTGTGACCCTAACAACCTCCCGATCCAACCGACCGGGTCCATACGTCGAATCCTAACATCTTCAAATCCAAGACTAAAAATGATGTCTCCTAGACTAATGGTGGCCTTTAACATACACGAACCCAAGCGATCCACTGCTTCCCTGATCTCATAACTATGGTGCTGATCCACTAAAAAATCGCCGACTTAACCAGAACTGAACCATTTGGGAAATCCGAAATCTAACCCGTGGATTCCGATATCATCACTGTTGCACCCAAACTGGTGGGTACTACTGCTTCCCCCCTGCGTCCAAACAATGCGCTCATGCTGCCAACCTGATAAATGCTACAGCTACACCCGCGGACTTACAACTCTCTAATACTATCTTGTTGCTAGTGAATGCTACGGCTACCTCCGCAGACTTACAACACTCTACTACTATCTTATTGCTAGTGAATGCTACGGCTACCCCCGCAGACTTACAACACTATACTACTATCTGACTGCTAGTGAATGTTACGACTACCCGCGTAGACTTACAACACTCTACTACTATCTGACTGCTAGTGAATGCTATGGCTACCCCCACAGACTTATAACACTCTACTACTATCTGATTGCTAGTGAATGCTACGGCTACCCCCGCAGACTTACAACACTCTACTACTATCTGAATGCTAGTGAATGCTACGGCTACCCCCGCAGGCTTACAACACTCTACTACTATCTGACTACTAGTGAATGCTACTACTGCCCCCACATACTTACAACACTTTCCTTACTAACTGGTTCTTGCTGGAAAAATGTTGCGGCTTTCCCGCCGATCCACCATGCTCTGCAGGCTGTCTCTGCCACTAACTACTAATACGAAAGCATCTCTTGCTAACCATTCTCAAGATCCTCATTCCGACTCACTAGAGTCCTACAGGCGGTCCCCCAACCCTGGATTCCCAAACAGCTACTAACCATCTCGATCACATGAACTAATTGTTGGGAAGTTCCTCAAACTCCCAACCCTGAACTCCTCAATCCATCAATCGTTGTGCTACAACCTTTTCTTCTTGGAGATCGCATACTCATTCTGGATTTGCGTACTCTTACCCTTGTATACTCAGAGGGTTCTCCCCCACTTGGATCTGGCTAACTCCTTATTGCTCACTGGTCGAAAGGATTCCTCAACCTTCCTTCCATGAAAAGGGGCAATCCTCTACCCGCCCACGTTTATCTCTGTTGGCGCTCCAACTAACCCATACCAGATCCGAACCATTCGTGCTTAACTAACCGAGCACTCTTCAATCCTTCACTTATTTTCTTTAGTGACTGCATCCTGAGAACTTGTGTTCAGGGTAAACATCTCCAACTCACTTCCTTACTATCCGCTAGCTACTTCACTAGAAGCTTTAAATCGTCACTACTGAGGATAAAACTGATCAATACCCAGATGACATCTTCCAAAAGTAGTGAGGCACTACTGAATCTTACACATACATGCTACAGTCACCGCATCTGAAGTAACCTGATCTAAAGGGGACGACCTGCAGTTTACACTTCTAATTCCAAGGTATGCAGATGGCATAAAACACAATCGCAAGCAAGTAATATAATACCCCACACATATGCTTATTGACATCAATGCAGCAACGTAACACTAATATCCTAAATAATAATTGATAGGAAGGTAAAAGATACGTACCCCTATCATTCAGTGCTGCTCGAATCCTTGATGAAATCAACTGGAATACTCGGCTCGGAGCCGTGGGCGCCCTTGCCCGGCCCCGACAGCCGCTAGTGGTTCTCGAAGTCACAGGGGCAGGAGCTGTCACCTGCCCTGCTGTATGCTAACTCGGACAGTGGGCCTTCTTGTGGCCCCTCTGACTGCAATGGAAACATATCGAGTCAAGTCCCTGGGCGATGGTAACAATACAATCTTTGCTAAAATGGCCAATCCAGCCGCACTTGAAACATCCAGCATCGCCACCACTTCTACGCATGCACACACCCTCGTGCGTCCTACCACACTTCCTGCATCGACTGCGGCTCTGATAGTCCCTCGATCTCGAATCCGACCCCTTGGGCCTCTTTCCCGAACCTGTGGCTACCTGAGTCTCATCCGATTTCTTCTTCCTTTCCGACTCCCTGCCCGTTTCTCGCTCATGCATTACCTCGTCGATCCCATCCATCGTCTCAACAACCGCTGTCCGATCCTGGAGCTTCGCAGTCAACCTACCAGTGACCCGTACGATAATGTCGGGCAGCTCCTCGCGAAACCTCCTTGACTATCCAATCATGCAGAGGTCTCTCCTGGAGACAAGGTGCCCCACTCACACCTGTCCCCTAATGATAAGAGCTAAAAATGGGAACTCCCTCCCTGATGGATCCCTGAACTCCATAAGCATCGGGCTCTAAACGATCCCCAAACTGTCCCGAAACTATCCCAACCCTAAAGGCCTCAAAACAACTGTCCAAAAGCTCCATAATGGCCTCCCTAACCAAACCAAATATCACACGAGTCTGATCAATAATGTTGCACATAATCTCTGTAGAAATGACATCTCTCATCTGATCATGAAACTGTCCGGCTCTAGAGGCTGAGCCAGATCCCTCCCCGGCACCTGAACTGCCAACTGATATCTTGCGCAACGTCACCATGCTGAAAACACATCCAAAAACTTATCAATATACATACCGCTGCTGAGGGATCTCTCACACACTCTACTAGTTCCCTGGTTTTGCCTCGGCCCCTCTTGAATCGAGTACGGATCCTCTACTTTCAGTAGTACGGGCCCATACTACCTTCCACATCTATCTGTACTTTCCTCAAGAGTTACCTCAACTCCACCAAGTCGCTTTCCTCTACTGCTAACCTTTGCCACTCTCATCCTAGGCTTGCCATATGGAACCTCTAACTCCACCCAAACATTCCTCAGTTGCTAAAGGTCTCCTCGTAATGCCAATTAGCCATTACCTGAATACCATCACAAGTAACGAGGCTCGGATAATCCTTCGAGTAAGGGACTCATCCCTACAATGGTTAGACTCTGACGAGAGCTGCGTCGTAGGGCCAAATCCATCACTCTGATATTATTCAACCCTGATCACATGTGACGTGACGTATTTACCTAATGGCTAACTCCCAACACTCAGAGTCCCAAAAAGCACAAAGCAAGCAACATTCAGACAAGAAGGAAACTAACTCAGGCAAATCTATTCTCATAACCAAGAATCTGCACTAGCATACAATGTTGAACTCATGCTATCAAGCATAACCTAATAAGCTATCCTACTGCTGTCTACTCAATACTAGCATGCAATTCTCATCAGGCATCCTCCTAGATCCTTAGTCCTATACTAGCATGCTGTTCTACTGAAACTGAAACTGATAATCATAAACTTGTATGGGTAATTTGGGAGTACTTACTTGAGCTCAGCTGATTGTATGCACCACACCCTTTTTCTTTTTTCAAGGTATTTTCTTTCTAAATATTCTTTTCGCTTTCTCTAAACTCGTTTCTTTTCTCAAACTCCTTTTTACCAAAAATTCCTTTCGAAAAAAATTTTATTTTGAAAACCTTTTACCGTTTCCTTAGTTTGAGTCCATACACATTCTCAAAGGTATCCAAATCCCTCAAACCAAGGCTCTGATACCAACTTGTAATGACCCAAAAATCACGACTAAAAATTTCTTTTAAAAACATTACTAAAACCATATTTATAAGAACCGCATCATAAGTCATAACATAATTTCCGAGTATTAATCCAAAACATAATCTTATTATCAGACTAAACATTCCCATGCTAACTGACTATGGTGTGTGTACTGCAACCTTTCCGAGCTCCTCTTTTGAAGATTGAGTACCTGAAACCAAAAACTGAAACCGTAAGCTCGAAGCTTAGTGAGCTCCCCCAAACTACCACATACCATACAATAGCATATAAAGCACATACTTGGCCTTGCCCACTGCATTGGACCGAGGTCCGAACTAATTGGGGCTTTGCCCCTGCATCAAACCGAAGTCCAGAAACTGATTGGGACGTGTGCCCTGCATCAGACCGAAGTCTGTGCTAACTGGGGCCTTGTCCCTTGCATCGGACCGAAGTCCGGAAACTGACTGGGACCTTGTCCCCTGCATCAGACCAAAGTCAGGACTAGCTGGGGCCTTGCCCCTTGCATCAGACCGAAGTTCGGAAACTGACTGGGACCTTGTCCTCTGCATCGAACCGAAGTCCGGACTAACTGTATCGGACCGAAGTCCGAAACTAACTGAACATAGCATAACATAAACGTATCAACTAGCATAAACACATATACTGCATACTGCATCGGGCCGTAGCCCGAGACACATAACACATAAATCCTGTCTGAGCCACGAAGGCATCGAACATATTAACTACTGCATCGGACCGGAGTCCGAAAACTACTGCTAGCGAAACGGGTCGGCATTGTGGCTTTAGACCCGTTCCTACTGGAAGGAAACTCACCTGCACCGCTGAAGTTCTACTGATAAACCTCTGGCTGCTAACTGACAACCCTCTGAGGCGCTGCTCCTCTAGCTCTCCGTGCTACTAATATCAATATAACACTTAGTTTGACAGTCCTCTAAAAGTCAACTAAGTCAACTCTTATCAAAGTCAAAGTCCTGGTCAAAGTCAACCTTCCAGGTCGACCCTACTCGCCGAGTCATCCTATTGAGTCGCCGAGTTCATAAGCTCAGAAACCCTTTTCATTCGTGACTCGACTCGCCAAGTCAGACCATGACTCGCCGAGTCTAATGATTTCCGAGTCTTGACCTGTCCAACTCACTGGGCCCCCACTCAACTCACTGATCTGAGTCTTAACTCGAAGGGTTTGGGGTTTCGCAACTTGACTCGCCGAGTCCAAGGAAATCTTCAACAAACTCGCCGAGTTGTTCATCCAACACTTCGAGTTCATCTCCATCTTCATACTACTCGCCGAGTCTATTTAGTCCTTCAAACATTCAGACGCTTTTGATTCATGCATAGACTCCAAACTGCAGATCCACTCTTCTAAAGCCTATTCCTCACGTAAATTGGCAAACTTTACGTGTAGCTAAGGAGATCTAGGCTCAAAACACTATAAACTAGGGTTTAAGACAAGGAGGCTTTACAATCAACCCATAGACTGATGCTTTATGATTCTCTAGGCCAAAATACACTTAGATCTGAAGTAGCAACTTCAGATCTGGGCTTCTAACTCGAAATGGTTCTTAAACTTGCCCTTAAAGCCCCAAATCTCATGTTAAAGGTTGATCTATATGCAAAAGAGTGAAGGTAGCGACTCATTACCTTCAAATGCTCTGAAAAATCCCACAAATTATGGATCTACTGCCACTCCTTGAATCCCCAATGGTTCCCTTCTACCTTCTTCCTTTAAATCACCCAAAATGGCAAGAAAGCTTGAATGTGCAACAATGGAGGCTTAGGGTTTCGTATTCTGGATAAGAGAGGCTACAAGGAACCCTAAGGGAGAGAATGAGATGCTTAAATAGTGCATAAAATTCCCGGATTTAGGGTTCCCCTCTTCAGACCGGACTCACAGAGTCCTTTTTGCCGACTCGACGAGTCGGTTACTTAATCGATCCTCTGGATCCCGCTCCGACTCTTCGAGTTCCTCCCTGGACTCGACGAGTTGACCCTTTGACTTAGGGTTTTCTTTCCTTTCTTAGCCATTCTGATTTTGAGTGTTACATTTTTCCTGATATGTTACATAAAAGCGATTAACAGAGGTAAATGCTATTTTTTCATGATATTCCAAACGAAAATATCACATATTCTAAACCTTTAGGATTAAATATAAAATCATAAACCATAAAAAGTATACTCTAAACCCAAAATCCAAAATTCAAAACCCTACATTCTATATCCAAAATCATATACACAAAATCCTAAAACCTAATGCTAACATAAACCATAAAAAAGTAAACTCTAAACCCAAAATCCAAAATTCAAAACCCTACATTCTATATCCAAAATCATATACACAAAATCCTAAAACCTAATGGTAAATGCTATTTTTGTCCCTCATAATGTTGTATATATATTTTTGGAATATGACATGTTTTCGAAAGAAAAATAATCACCAAAAAGAAAATTGTTTGCAACCAGACAAAAGGAAAAAAATCACCGAAATAACTAATCACCTCTATAAACTAATTTCTAAAAAAAAAGTATTCACATCCGTCGTTTGGTGCGGTAAATGGTTAGTATATATAAATAGGTTCAATCTAATAATAATATTTTTTTAAGACATGCAAATCTCTAAGTTTAAAGTACAAACATTTATGAATAAAATAATATTAAATTTGATATTATACAACATATTTAGTCAAATATTGGATTTTAAGTAACACAAACCTTATTGCGATATTTACGATCACTTTATGACTTGTTGTATCAGGGATGGATAAGGAGAATAATTGAAGTTCACAAAAATTTGTTGCGTTCTTATCTTATCCTATAGGGGTATCAAAAAAACCCGAACCCGAATAAAGTACTTAGGATCGGGGTTTAATAGGGTCAAAATTCTAAATCGGATCATTCGGGTTAACCCGACATACCCGAATTGCATTTAGGGTTGGGTTTAAGGTTGATTTTTTTTAAAAAAAAATCAAGTTGCGGGTTAACTTGATTAACCCGAATAAGGGGCATATTATAATTTTTTTACATATTATCCTCCACTTGTGAAGTACGAACATATGTTATTTGAAATAAGAAAATTATTATTCATATATGTTTGGCTTATTTTACATTTACTAGTCTTAGGTTATATTTTCTAGAAGGATACATATTGGATCTTTTCATAAAATTATTATTCATATATGTTTGGCTTATTTTACATTTACTAATCTTAGGTTATATTTTCTAGAAGGATCATATTGGATCTTTTCATATTAAGGTATATTAAAAGGTAATTTATATTGGTTTAATAAAATAAACATATATAAAGAATTAATTGATAGTTATACTAAAGGCAACAAAAATTCTGTATATGTAAGTTAAGCAAGTTTATGAACCCAACGTTTTGTAGTTTAAAAAATCATTCTATGTACAAAGAGTTTACTTTTTAAAACGTTACATTTTATAAGTTATTTGCTTAAATAAATAAATATTATTTTATTTTTACTTAAACCCGATTAACCCGACTAACCCAATCCGATTAACTCGAAACCCGACTAACCCGAACCTTAATAGGGCCAGGCCGGGTTTAGGTTCAAATTTTAAAAAAAAAAAAACCCGATTAACCCAAAACCCGATCAGATTTACCCGATTAACGGCCCATCATTGCGCCTCTATTCATGCATAATTTAAGGAGTTAATTGTTACACACGCTCTCTCATATTTTCTCTTAAAAAACGAATGCTTCCGCCTCAGCCATATCCGTCATTTGTTAACACAATCACAATCGCCATTCTCTTCCTCCTCTATTCCTTAACTAGTTGACATCCATCAAGACTCATGCGCGCCGATGCTTTTCCTCTCCACCAAGAATGCAGCTGTCGCTATGCTTTTACTCTCCGTAAAGAACCATCACCGTAATTTCGGCACCTTATCTCTTGAATCTCGGCTTCTTCCCCACTGGAAGAACTTAAAATTGGGTTCTTCATCTGGATATCTAAACATAAAATTGCCCCTCGCGGCCCCGCCACATTTTCTCTGCCTCCCATTCTATTGTGCAATCTCCTCAAATTTGTTTCTTGGAAACCCTAACTACAAAATCCGACAGCCATCACCAACCACCACTCTTGTGTTGCTGCTAGACCGACCGCCTTCATCCACCACGGCAAAGATGATCATTCACCACGATCTACCAATTTCACCATCCTTCTGGACATGCTCCCTCCATTCACACCTCCAACCACAAGGTGAAGATGAAACGTTCAAGGGCATATACTAATTTGATGATTGACCATTTTGTAAGTTTTTTCCCAAAACAATGCAAATACAGGTTTTTTGTACCAAGAAATGTACAAAATACTTTTCTTTTCGAAATAATTTTTGTCCTTCTTTTTCCTTCCCTAACGTTTCTACACGCTTAATTACTTCCACATTGACGAATTATATGGTGCAACAAAACAATGGCACATCAAAAGTCAAAAGTCAAGTCTCTATCTACTATGCTCCCAACATGTGTTCCGGTGCTCATATAGCTACGTTGATTTGGGTTTTCCTCTTCGTTTTCCTCTAATGACATTTTATTAGTCAATCAATTGACACGTTTGTGATGGTTTTAATCTACTATGGTTTCGGCGAGGTCAGGCAAGTTGTGATGCCTTCTCCTCTACCATCTCTTAATTGTATCTCACTTGAAATCCTCTTGAACTTCAGTCATGTTTTTTTTATTGAAATATCTTCTCTGTAGGTCATAGAGAAGCAAAAAGTGTCCAATATGGCAATTGATTATGTTGAAGGATGTAGCTAGGTATAAAACGTCATATCTCTATATATTTATTTTTGATTTTCCGTTTTTGATTAATCGATGTCTATTCTTATGTTGTAAAAAGGATTTCCTTTATTTTCTTTGAGTGCAACAAATAGTGATATCAGTTCAATTTACACAAAAAATCACCACACTTTCCTTTATCATCAATCTTCTAATCCCTCTAAACATACTTGAGTTCATCAGTATATGATATAAGCCTGATTGGTGGTGGCAAGTCAACTATCTTGGATTAAACTATGATTATGTTGAGAATTCTATTAGTGCTTCGAAATGTAACCATCTTTGATAAAAATGGTTGAAAATACTAAAATGGAATTGGGCTCTTGATTTTTTATCTTTGTAAATAATCTACTCTTTTGAATCTTTGTATAATGTATTAAGGATTAATGTATGTAATTCTGTAACAGGTTTTTGCAAATATGGGTGTTACACTAGATGGAGTGATCAAGTCCATACTAGACTCATTTTATCAAAATTATCCATGTATGCTTTCTTTCTATTTGAACCTTTGGTTATGAATGGCTCACATTTCTCCTTTCTAATCTTTATAGCATCAATATGTTTTTTTATAAGTCTTGTTGGAGATTTTGGCTTTCAACCTCTTAAACTTGAAGTGAATCCTGATGCTGCTAGACAACTTATAGAGCACTTAGGTGATCTAGCATCAAGTTTCATCTCTCTTTTTATGTATATTATTAATCACGAAGTTCAAACAAAATGATGACCTTAATTTCTTGTTTTTGTATATGCCAAGAAAAGTAGAAGGGTATTAATAGTTGTTCCTAATATTTCTTTATCAAATACCACCATCAAATTTATATCTTTTGGCCTCAGGCTGAGGTTCGAATACTTTTGATTGAACAGAAAATATTGGACTGAAAGCATCATGTCATTTGATTCAACATTATTTTTGATGTTAATATATATATCTGATTAAACTTCTAATGTTTGTGTTTTTCCTGACTTTTCCATAATAGAATATTCAGTTCTATTCCATTCTTTGTAGGAATTACTACACTTGGCTAAAGCCATTTGGTGTTAAAAGCGTAGGAGTATCCATATCTAGCAAATTCTGGTACCATTCCCAAGTAATTAAAGGTTGTATTTAAGGAGAAAATTTAATTTTAATTACGTGGTGTCCATATTTGTAGCTTGTATAAGCTGCTGATTCGTAAAAGCCTAGAGTTTTGTGGCTTACATAGTAATGTAACCCAATGAAACAAAAGTGGGTTACCAAGTGTTTTTTCACCATAAAGATTTATTTTATGCATTTATTTTACATTGGACACTGTATAGTTTCATCAAGGAAAGATGCATACAATTTAATTTGTTCGTACATTGGTTTGTGGTTATAGCAATATTTCTTCCTAATGATGTGGGGTTCAGGCCAAGTGTTTGATAATGGTTTCGTTTGAAAAATGTTATAAGTTTGATACTTAATCATGTATAATACTATTATACTTAATATTTTTTCAGTATAATCATAATACATAGATATTTTATATAATCTTATCCAAAAATATATGTGAAAAATTGTTTTAATTAGAAAATATAAAGAATTTTATGTTACGTTACATACTGTTACTTAGAAAATAGATTTAATTTTTAATGGGCTGAATAAATAAATAACTGAACCGATTTAATAAGATAACCAATATTAAAAACAAAATTAGCTTTTTTTAATAGTAACTTATTATGAACCGGCTTTAGTTTCGTTTTCAATTATTATTTATTATTATAATCCTTGTTGATTTGTTTATTTTGTTATAGCAAAATGACATCAAATATTGGATAATCAAAAATTTACATAATCCGGTATTGATGTGTATGATCGAAAAATTTAACCTTGGATTTTTTATGAAATGGTTTATTTTTTATTTAAATCAGTTTTTAAACTAATATACTCTTTATTATTGTCGTATATAAAGTTCTAGAATAAGTTTGTTACTAACAATGAGTTTCCAATATATTCTTTTGCAATAGAATTATTGATTTCAAAAAACAAACATGTTTATCAAATGACATTAAATTATATACATCCTAAACCATAAACCCCAAACCCTAAAACATAAACTTTAAACTCTAATTACTAAACTATAAATGAAACTATATTCCAAAATGACATGCAATTATTTGCATTACATTAACGATATATTTAGATGGTGATTGCTATTTATAATGCATTTAAATGGACGAACAACAAAATCCGAATCCAATCGATGCGATACATTTCTATACCAAAGCCGACAGGAGATTTCTGAACCGTTAAGTTCGATTGTGATTTTGTAGGAAATTCCAATTCCATATTCAGAAAGCAGAAAGCAGAAAGGGGGTAAGAATACTGGATCCTTCAGCACTTGTGATACTCCAGGAGGAATACTCCCGTTCCAACCCTTCAATTTTCTATCTTCGAGGTTTACTTTCCATCTCCTCTGTATCTCTTGATCCCGACCACTTTATGTTTTAATCATTCAAAATAATTGTCGTTGGAAGCCGTTTTGCTCTGCATCCCTCTCTTATTCCGACTACAACCAAACAGCTCGCTATAAAAGGTCTCAGGATTACTATCTTCATCGGCGCTGAATACTGGTCAAAATCTTCGCTTAATGTTTCTCTTCTTTTAAAAAACGATGCGTGTTGTTTTCGGAGTACCTGATGCTTAATTTTCCTCATTGTTGCCGAATTTTATGATTCAATCATTTGGAGAAACCCTTGTGGAAGTTGAGATGCGTGTTGTTTTAAATCATAGTCTTGTATTGTCCCCAATACATCAGAGGGAAAAACGAAAATGAAAATGAATGGAAGAAGAAAGTCTAGCATAAATGGTGAAATCAAATGACAACTTCACTACCCACCATGTGTTCGATAAAATGCCAAAGTGAAATTTTCAAATACTACAACCATATTTTTAACTCTATTCAAGTTGGTTTATTTTACGTCTCGCACAAAACCATGACTTTTATTATACAAAGTTTCGTAAGGCTATTTGTCCCCCGTTTTGGAATCAAGATTGACTCTGAACCCATCACGCTTGCTTTCAAGGATATGTAACCTTTCTTCCTGGTGATTTCTTCATTTAGTGCACGCCAACTTTTGTTTGCAGTGTTTCCATCTTTGGGCTTCGGCGTTTTCTTCAGGGCTTCAGCTCGAGGCTTAATTTTTTTACCTTTTCTTTTCATGGCCGCTTCTTCTACTTCTTCAATTGGCACTTAGCCATGTCCTTTTGGGGGGTTTCATTGTTGCCCGGATGGCCAGGTGGGGTCTAAGGGGATTTCTCGTTTGATATCTTATATTAAGAGGTTACACCTTGCTTCCGATGAACGTAAAAATGTGTTGCGGGAGGCTATCTCGGGGGACCATCAATTGTATACGAATGTAGAAGAAACTTTAAAGGCTTTTGGTCAATGGATATGTGTTAATTGTATGGATATTCATGCATTGAGACGTTATTGCCACCACCCTAATGGCCTCGTACAATTTACTGGCGGGGTCGACGACATGAGTGGACACATTATTGGCATTTCAAAGCCAACTTCCATAGGTAATGAAACCGTATTACTCGAAGGGATGGCTTTGGATGCTGTGTTGCTTGATCGTATTTTCAAAGCACCTATCACAACCGTCAAAAGTATCCCTCATAGTTGTCGTATGACTTTCTCCCAAGCGTTGCAAACAGCTCTTAACAAGGTGGTCACTCACCCCGAATTTGGTGAATCATGGGTTAGGCTGTTGTTGCTCCCCCAATGTACTTTGCAGGTGTTTAGACCTACGAACAGACAAGAACATAGGTCTGGGAACAGGAAATCATGACAAAATCGTTGTATATTGAATTCTTTATCTACATGGGAGAAAGAGAACGGTATTGTCACATTAATTGAAAATGTGTTCGACAATGCAAGTCTTGGCTCATCAGGCCAAAGCGTTGATCAGTTATGGGATGGCAGAACGAAGGGCAACACCAACGGTCGACAATGTCTGCGTAAGGTTGCTGATGGGCATTTTACATGTAACGCTTATGTTTCTGGGCTTGTCATTAATAACAATGTATTAGTCTACCTTAACATTTGTAACCCATTTTGAAATAATAAGAATGTATTATTTGAGTATTATATGTTTTGTGCTTAGTTGTGTGGCTTAAATGAATTAAGAATAAAAAAGTAAGCGTCAAAATAAAATAGTAGATAAAGCCGATATCTTTGGATAATGTTGTAGTAGTTGAAACGAGGTTTCCGAATATATAAAGAATTCCGAAATCCGAGTTATAACAGAGAAGTTATGATCTGTCGAAGTTTCGCGATAGAACTGGCACGACGCCGAATGACGTAAAATACGAATTTAAGATAGAACAGTATCTAGCCTTAGTAATCTAAACGAAAGTTGAAGAGTTCGTTAAACCGAGAGCGTGCATAAAAAGAACGCCCAAATCTGACTTCGTATAAGGAAGTTATGATTTTCTGAAGTTTCGACTTAGATGCAGCCCGAATACTCGATTTGAGATCGATCGGTTTTTAGCCGAAACAATCTAAACGAGAATCGAAGATCTCGTTAATATTAGTGAAACAATAAAAAGATAAGCGGAAACGGACATCGGATGAAGAAGTTATGAATTTATAATGGAGTTTTCCTGTCCCGGCCTACTAAAAATAATATATAAGTAATATCTTTATAATATATTAAAAATAAAATCAAAATTAGCCAATGAAGTCTAAACGAGAGTTGTAGATCATAATCTCACCTACGCGTCGATATAAAGCACGTCGAAAACGGAGCTTGTATGCGAAAGTTATGAATTTCTGAAGTTCGGGGCGCGAAACCCCAAAACTGGCAGATACCTCGACGTGGCAAGCAGTGCCACGATGTGGCAAGTCTTCTGACACCTCCTCGAGTCCCCCAGATGCAACTTGCGATGATGCATGCAGTGACGACCAAGCCCACGACGTTGAAAAGGGTGCCACGACGTGGCAAGGACAAATTTTGCCCTATAAATAGATTTGAAGGGCTAGTCGTTTAGGGTTGCTATTTTCTCTCCTCTCTCTCCCGTTCTACCTCAATTTACGTGCAAAGAAGTACCTCCGAAGCCCCGGTATCATCCCGAGACCTGAAACGAGTCCCACAGCCTGAAGATCCCGAGAAGAAAAGAGTTTCCGAGTCGAAGCTCTGCTTGCGAGAAGCCCGGTGTGTGAAGATACTCCAGATCTACCGAAGAATACTACTTCTGCAAGCCGTAGTGCTATCTGATCATCTTCTGATCAAGTGAGTGTATATTCCTTTTCTTCTAACACATAGATATAAAGTATCTCCGAGTGAATACGTGCTATGTGTATATAGATATATATTATCTGTTACTTGGAATGAATCTGTATATTTAGAACGAGTATTAAATGATTATCTTATCAGTTTTTAAGTTGCATATGTATATTGGTATCTACAAAATGTTGGGTAGAACTTGGGTAGATAGTTGAAGTATGATAAACTGATAAAAGGCCTCGATGTTGACCTAGTCATCTAGCGGAGTATGGATGACGACCATGGACTCTTTCTAGACAGTCTAGTGGAACGCTAGCAGGTTCATAACCTATAGGTGTTGTGAACAATGTGTTCACCGGTGTACTCTATCCCCCTCATGGTTGCCTCTAGGACATCTATTGCTGAGGAAACCCCTTTATAGTAATGTCTGCCCCGATGAAAATCCTAGATTAGGTCCCTTGTAATAGATGTTGTTTTAGGGATGTAAAGTGAGGATAATGGGAATGGGTAAACGGGTTATTGTTGGTTGGTGAAAATTAAATATAATTATTTATTATGGGTTGAAAAACCTATATGCTCACCAGGCTCCCAAGCCTGACCCACTCAGTCTTATTTGTATTACAGGAAGTGGCGCGAGGGCATAAGATGGATGAATCATCAAGTTGTTTTGTTTATGAGTCTGTATATGTATATAACTGTTGTATGGCTTGTAATATGTTGTTTATGCTTTTGGTCTGTTTATCGGAACATGACATCCCAAATATTGTTATAAAATGAAAAATCATCTATTGATGAAATGCTTTAATAAACTTTATTTTATCATATTTTGTTTTGGGAACAAATTCCGCAACTCTTTTAAATCAAAAGGATTTACTCTGAAATTATTTTAAAAGCATAAATGAAACCGGTCTTTTCTGGCCGAGATTTTGGGGATGTCACATTACAGCATCAGTGAAAGTGTTGTGCTCCTCGGGTGTTGCTTCACATGACATGGACACTATCAAAGCATTAGAGGCTAAACATCCATACAAACCACCCCCATCCATGCCAAGCACCATTTATTCTGAGCCTCCCCTTATAGAAGATATTGATAATGTCCTTGGTTGTATTAAATCGTTTCCTAAAGGAACTTCTTGTGGGAGAGACGGTTTGAGAGCTCAACATATTTTGGATGCTCTATGTGGGGAAGGATCTGATATAGCCACATATTTCCTACATTCCATCACTGCAGTGGTTAATTTGTGGTTAGAGGGAAGATGTCCATCATGTCTGGCGGAATTTGTGGCGTTTGCACCTCTTACTCTGCTTCTAAAACCTGACAATGGAATCCGTCCTATTGTCGTGGGCACTATATGGAGGCGTTTGGTCTCGAAGGTTGCTATTAAAGGAGTTGGTAAAGAAATGGCACAATACCTTAATGACTTTCAATTTGGAGTAGGTGTGTCGGGTGGTGCTGAAGCTGTACTTCATAGTGTTAATAGGGTGTTGAGTGCACGACATGATGACGGATCTCTTGCAATGCTTACTGTGGATTTCTCAAATGCCTTCAATTTAGTGGATAGATCTGCCTTACTTCACAATGTCAGGATGAGGCGCCCTTCCATTTCCTTATGGGTCAAATTCTTATATGGCCATGCAACAAGGTTGTATTTGGAAGATAAGCATATTTGGTCCACTACTGGGGTCCAGCAAGGTAACCCTTTGGGACCACTTCTTTTTGCTCTTGTACTGCACCCACTTATACATCAAATTAGAGATAATTGTAAGCTTCTTCTTCATACTTGGTACCTTGATGATGGGACAGTCATTGGAGATTCAGAGGAAGTGGCTAGAGTATTGGATATCATTAGGGTGGCAGGCCCAGGATTGAGGATTGAGATGAATATCAAGAAAACTGAGCTATTTTGACCTCATGCTATAGAAGGAAGCTTCGTTCAGGTTTATTCCCTGCAGACATTGGCCGACCGTCAGTGGGGGTGATGCTTCTTGGGGGAGCTGTTAGTAGAGACGTGAGTTTTATTAGCGGGTTAGCCATGAAGAGGGCTGCCAAGGCTGTTGATTTGATGCGCCTTCTACCACAGTTACATGACCCCTAAAGTGAGCTTCTTTTGCTTCGATCTTGCATGGGCATCACCAAAATTTTCTTTGGTCTGAGAACGTGCCAACCCACTCACATGGAAGAGGCTGCTCTATGTTTTGATAAAGGGTTACGTGAATCGATTGAAGATATTGTGGTTTGTGGGGGTCTGTTCTTTGGGGACCTTCAATGGAAACTAGCTTTGTTACCAATTAAATTTGGTGATTTGGGGCTGTACTCAGCAGTAGAGGCTTCCTCATATGCTTTTGTTGCCTCACGGGTGTTACAAGACCACATCTTACGAAATAGCGGCATATGTGGTATGGATTCAAATTATGTTTGTGCTTTGGCATGTCTTCATGATACAATTTCGAGCTTTGACTTTAGCGGTTTCACTAATAAGGACATCGCCCTTCCAAAAGCCCAACATTCATTGGCGAGTGCCCTTTTCAGTAAAATTGTCCAAGACATGGAAGTTCACTTCGACATGACGATTAGGCAGAAAACTATTTTTGAGTGTCTAAGGGCCCCACATGCTCAGGATTTTCTTATGACTATTCCTACTGATGGTCTTGGCCAGCATATGTCGCCAGTGGAATATCGTGCCATCCTCAAGTATCGCCTTATGATCCCTTTATTTCCGGCTGACGAGACTTGCCATGTTTGTCATAAGGCGTGTTTGGACTCGTTTGGGGTGCATGCACTTCATTGAAAGAGCTCTCGGTTTCAAGTACCGACACGATCTGGTTAGGGATGTTATGTTTGACATATTTAGACGCGCTGGGGGTTCTGCCAAGAAAGAGGCACCTGTGAACTTTCTGACTGACCCATTGGAAGGAAGATTAACACTTAGACCAGCTGATGTTTTAGTATTTGGATGGGCTGGAGGAAAACATGCATGCGTGGATCTAACAAGGGTCTCCCCTCTTGTGGGCTTGGGGAGTGGAGTTTTCACAGTGGGGCAAGCTGCTTTAAAAGCTGCATCAAGCAAAGTGGAAATACATGAGAAAGCGTGCATGGAAAATCAACACACGTTTACACCCTTTGCATTTGGTACTTTCGGTTTCCTTGCGCCAGAAGCCGTGGAGCTACTCAATAGAGTCCAACGGGTCATGCATTGTAATGTTATGACTCCAAGATCTAAAGATGTTGTTTTTAAAAGAATTAGTTTTGCCATCCAAAAAGGGGTTGCGGCACAGCTTGTTTCTCGTTTACCCGCTACGCCTATGTAATTTTCAAGTTGTAATCAAAATCATTAAAACAAAAAAAATGTTATCATGAAATAGAAATGATCTATTTTTGAAGCAGTGGATCCAACATATAAAAACACCTATGTAATATAGACAAAAGTGATGAAGATTCACCAAGGATAACTTTGGGCTACTCGCGAAGTGGGCAGTCGATCAGTGATTAGTAATAGTAGGCCCGAAAAGCGTCTTGGAAACCCTACTCCTAGGAAGCAAAAATAGTAAAGAATATATTAAAAAAAATACAATGTTCATAAAAAACCGAATCTTTGAATCGAAAATAATGCTTAATGAAACTTGACAATACATTGTGTCTTATTTTTAATATGATATGTTATCTAAAACAAGCTAATCGTTGAATTGAAACAAATCATTATCCATAAAAAAGAAACTAATTGTCGAAACAAATTATTCACGGTTCGCCGTTTTGCGCGGGTAAACATCTACTATAATTATAATTTGGTTAATTATGTTAAATATATCATTATCATCATTATCATTATCATACATACTTATAAAGCTAGCATTTTTTCTTGAATCTCATGCATTTGAAACCCCCATATACTTTTTCATTTCACCACATTCATTTGAAACTCTCATGACTTTTCAATTTCTTTCTAATAATAATTATAATTTGGTTAATTAGGTTAAATGATTATCAAACCTAAAGTGTAATCATATATAAACTAAATTTCAATATTAAAATAATATCTTTACTTTTATTAATAAAGTTATGTTTTTTAACTTATAGCATATTATACATAATTTATTAGTTTTAATATATTGTTGTATGTAAACCATTATCATTTTAAAGATATACTTTTGGAATAATTTGTATAAAATACTTCAATTATTAATTTAAATATAACATTATAAAGCTATCATTTTTCCTTTCACCACATTCATTTGAAACTCCCATTACTCTTCAATTTCTTTCTAATAATAATTATAATTTGGTTAATTATGTTAAATAAATATCAAATCTAAAGTATAATCATACATAAAACAAATTTCAATATTAAAATAATATCTTGCTTCTGCTTATAAAGTTATGTTTTTTTAACTTTTAACATATAATACATAATTTATTAGTTTTAATGTATTGTTGGATGTAAACTATTATCATTTTAAAGATACAATTTTGGAACAATATGTATAAAATAGTTAAACTATTAATTTAATGTAACATACACGTTTTAAATTCATGTTTTATAATGAATAAAATTGTGAAATACTATGTGAAATAGAGTGTTGAGTTCCAACAAGATGGTTTTTACTAGAAATGAAGTAAACTATGTTTAGAATCACTTAGAAAATATTAGAAGTCTTGTGAGATTCCAATTAAAAGCCAAATAGTGAAATTTAGTGAAAATATAAAATTTGAAATAAGTAAAATTTTATTATGGAAAGTTTTAAACAATCTCATTAGAAAATTGTAGGCGAAAACCTCGTCGAAATCCGAGTTATAACGAAGAAGTTATGACCAACCGAAAATCCGCGACAAAACCAACACGGCGCCGAATGACATAAAAAGTGAGTTTTTGATAAACTATTTTTTAGCCTTAGTAATCTAAATGAAAGTCGTAGTATTCGTTAAACCGAGAAATTCGATAAAAAGAACGCCAAAATCTGACTTCGTATGAGAAAGTTATGATTTTTCGAAGTTTCAACTTAGCAGTAGACAGCTAAAAACTCGAATTTTAGATCGAGCGATATTTGACCGATACATCCTAAACGAGAATCGAAGGTCTCATCATTTGTAGTACAACGGTAAAAAATTCTGATGAAAACAGATGTCGGATGAAGAAGTTATAAATTTTTAAAGGATTTTCCTGTCCCGATCTGTTAAAAATAATAATATTAAAAATAAAGTCAAAATTAGCCGACGAAGTCTAAACGAAAGTTGTGGATCGTAATTTTATCTACGCGTGAATATAAAGAACATAAAAAACGGAGCTCGTATGCGAAAGTTATGAATTTTAGAAGTTCAGGGCTCAAAATTCGAGAAATCTCGCATGAACAATGTTCGGCGACGTCACCTCACACGAAGCAGCAGCATCATCTGAGACGTGGCCCAATCCGGAGTCAGTGCGTGTCGCTTACTGATTTGACCGAAGTGCGAACCAACGAACTTCCGACGCGCCTCGCCGCGGTGTCCGAACCTCACTCATCCACGCCTCCTCGCGTCCGAGACTTCGCTCCTGCTTCGTCACCCCTTCGTCCGAACGTCGCAGATGCGACATGGACCTTTCTTAGCCACAAGGTCCGAGCCCTCGACCCTATATAAAGGGAGGCTGCGAGCCTTCCCGGGTAACTTTGAAAATTTGACACTTTTTCACCTTAATTTCATATATTCACTATTTTGACTTTCCCCGAAGCCCCGATATCAATTTTAGCACCCGAAACACGCCCCGAGACCCCCGAGAAGCCCGAAATATTTATCTTTTCGGTTTTGAAGCCCTACCTTCGCAGAGCTCGGTTTTCAATTAAGCTCCCGGTTTTCAACATAGAAAGTCATATTTAAAGCCGAAATGCTGTCCAAATTACTATTTTAACCCCCAGTTAACTTAAGGTGAGTTCAATATATAGGAACAATTGTATGTTATGTGTTATATGTGCTATGTGCTTTTCAATGTTATTATTCTGAGTTATTTTCCCGTGTTATTTTATTCGCTATGTTTATAGCAATTTTAATACCTTTGACCATGTGATCAGTGAAAGGACTTAGATTTACATTGGTACTAGTACGTAGCCTCTGGCCATGTAGAGCATGTCTCCGTAAGAGAATGACTTCTATTCTATGGCATTGGCAAATGGTTAGATAGGACTATAAGCCTGAAATCTAACAAGATGTTAATCAAAATTTGCATGTCTTCTATGCCATTTGGGTCAAAGTTTTATTGATGTATATCAAGCATTGAAAAGTATATCTTTGAATAAAGTATTTGATTGATATGAACGCTTGTCACATGATTTCACATATGTCTTGTTGTTCCTCTTTGCTTTTGTCACATTGAAGTATATATATGGTGTAACGTTATATTGTATCTATTATTGAACTCACTAAGCGTCACCGCTTACCCTATCAATGTTTAACAATTGCAAGTGATAAGTAACTAGTATGATCACATACTGTTGAAAGATTTAGAATAGTTTGTAATAGTACTTTTGTACTTCAGTTTATGTTTGTATAAATTACAATATCCTGAGTAGTTATGTAATATATATAACACTTTGTAATAGTCGGTTTGTATCCAATAGTTTGTAATCCCTTTGTCAATGTAAAATATTTTTTTATGAATATGCAAGTAGCATGTTTTGAAGTAATGATATTGTGAAGTATGAAAGTTTAGGTCTTTCAAAAATGCGAAAGTTTGGGTCTTTCATTTAAATATATAACATTACAATGTAAACTTAAATACAAATTTTAGTTTAACTTAAACAATCCAAAGAACATTTTGTAAATAGTTAAAAATGATAAATTGTAGTGTCTTTCTAATAATGATTATAAGTTGGTTAATAATGCTAAAAAAAATATCAAACCTAAAGTGTTATTATAAATAAACTAAATTTCAATTTTAAAATAATATATTTACTTCTACGTATAAAGTTATGTCTTTAACGCTTAACATATTATAATTAATTTATTAGATTTAATATGTTGTTATATGTAAACCATTATTAGTTTAAAGCTACAACTTTTGAACAATTTGGACAAAATACTTAAATTTTCAACTTAAATATAACATTATAATGTCAACTTAAATATAAATTTCAGTTCCACTTAAAAAACCAAAGATTTTACCTTTAATATCAAAAAATAATGTTTGATTTTTCTAAATAATTATAATGATAGAATTTAAAACATTAAGCAAATAAATTTTAAAAATTAATTAACAATAAAAACAACTATAAATAAACATTAAACCATATATTATATTTAATTTTATTTATGTGTAACTCGCGGGTAGAAGTCATTCAAATGATTGAGATTATGAAGTTATAATAGATGTATTTATTATCATATAATTCAAAGTAATAAATATATTATATAAATTTAGTATACGAATTATTATATCAAATTTAGCAACAATGTTATTGTTATATTTAAAAAAAAAACATATATTTGTAAAGACTTCAACTATATTAGTGTTTCTGCACAACGCGCTCGCATTCGTCTAGTATACTTATAAATGAAACATTTTTTTCTTTCACCACATTCATTTAAAACTCCCATGTATTTTTCCTTTCACCACATTCATTTGAAACTCCCATTACTTTTATATTTCTTTCAAATAATAATGATAAGTTGGTTAATAAGTTTAAATACATATCAAACCTAAAGTGTAATTATACATAAACTAAATTTACATATTAAAATAATATCTTACTTCTACTTATAAAGTTATGTTTTTTAACTTGTAACATATTATACTTAATTTATTAGTTTTAATATATTGTTGGATGTAAACCATTATTATTTTAAAGATACAATTTTAGAACAATTTGTATAAAATACATAAATTATTAATACAAATATAACATTATAGGGTCAACTTAAATATAAATTTTAATTTAACTTAAACAACTTAAAAAACATTTTGTAAATAGTTAAATGTGATAAATTGTAGTCTCTCTCTAATAATGATTATAAGTTGGTTAATAAGGTTGAATAAATATCAAACCTTAAGTGTAATCATAAATAAACTAAATTACAATTTTAAAATAGTATCTTTACTTCTACTTACAAAGTTATGTCTTTAACTTTTAACATATTATAGTTAATTTATTATATTTAAAATTTTATTGTATGTAAACCATTATCAGTTTAAAGCTACAACTTTTGAACAATTTGGACAAAATACTTAAATTGTTAATTTAAATATACAATTACAGTGTCAACTTAAATATAAATTTCAGTTCCACTTAAAAAACCAAAGAATATTTTGTAAATAGTTAAAAGTGTAAATACAAAAACAAAATTGCAATCTCAATTTAACTAAACTATTTCCTAAATATATTTTTATAATTATTAAAAGTTTTCAAATAAATAGCTTAAAGTAATTTACAATAACAATAGTTAAAAATAACTCTATATAAATGATTATATTGTTACCTTAAAAATCAAAAATCAATGTTTCATGTTTTAAATAATTATAATGATAGAAATTAAAACATCAAGCAAATAAATTTTAAAAAATTAATTAAAAATAACAATTTTCGATAACATTAAACCATATGTTATATTTAATTTTATTCATGTGTAACTTGCGAGTAGAAATCATTTAAACGATTGAGATTATGCAATTATAATAGATGTATATATTATCATATAATTCAAAATAATCAATATATTATATAAATTTAGTATATGGATTATTACATCAAATAACGACAATGTTATTGTTATATTTAAATAAGACATATATTTGTAACGATTTCAAGTATATAGGTGTTTCTACGCAACGCACGAGCATTCGCCTAGTATACTTATAAAGGAAACATATTTCCTTTCACCACATTCATTTGAAACTCTCATGCATTTTTTATTTCACCATATTCATTTGAAACTTCCATGACTTTTCAATTTCTTTTAATAATAAATATAAGTTGTTTAATAAGGTTAAATAAATATCAAACGTAAAGTGTAATCATATATAAACCACTTTTCAATATTAAAATAATATCTTTATTTCTACTTATAAAGTTATGTTTGCTAACATTTAACATATTATACTTAATTTATTAGTTTTAAATATTATTACATGTAAACCATTATCATTTTAAAGATACAATTTTAGAACAATTTGTATAAAATTCTTAAATTATTAATTTAAGTATAACATAACATGATCAACTTAAATATAAGTTTTAGTTTAACTTAAACAACCCAAAAATATATTTTATAAATAGCTAAAAGTGATAAATTATAGTGTCTTTCAAATAATGATTATAAGTTGATAAATAAGGTTAAATAAATATCAAACATATAGTGTAATCATAAATAAACTAAATTTCAATTTTAAAATAATATATTTACTTCTACTTATAAAGTTATGTCTTTTACTTTTGACATATTATACTTACTTTATTAGATTTAAAATGTAGTATTATGTAAACTATTATTAGTTTAAAGTTACAACTTTTGAACAGTTAAAAGTGATAAATTATAGTGTCTTTCAAATAATGATTATAAGTTGATAAATAAGGTTAAATAAATATCAAACCTCAAGTGTAATCATAAATAAACTAAATTTCAATTTTAAAATAATATCTTTACTTCTACTTATAAAGTTATGTCTTTTACTTTTGACATATTATACTTAATTTATTAGATTTAAAATGTAGTATTATGTAAACTATTATTAGTTTAAAGTTACAACTTTTGAACAGTTTTGACAAAATACTTAAATTGTTAATTTAAATATAAAATTACAGTGACAACTTAAATATAAATTTCAATTCCAGTTAAAAAACCAAAAAACATTTTGCAAACAGTTAAACTTGATAAATTGTAGTGATAAATGCAAAAACTAAATTGTAATTTCAATTTAACTAAAATATTTCCTAAAAATATTTTTATAATCGTTAAAAGTTATTAAATAAGTAGCTTAAAATAAATTAAAATAATAATAGTTAAAAAATAATTGTATATAAATGATTATATTGTTACCTTTAAAATCAAAAAACAATTTTTGATGTTTTAAATAATTATAATGAAAGAAATTAAAACATTAAGCAGATAAATTCTAAAAAATTAATTAACAATAATAATAAATAAAAATAATATTAAGCCATATATTATATTTAATTTTATTAATGTGTAACTCGCGAGTAGAAGTTATTCAAATGATTGAGATTATGCACTTATAATAGATGTATATATTGTCATATAATTCAAACATCAATATATTATATCAACTCAGTATACAAATTATTATATCAAATTTAACAACAATGTTATTGTTACATTTAAAAAACATATATTTGTAAAGACTTCAATTGTATAGGTGTTTCATCGCAACGTGCGGGCATTCGTCTAGTATACTTATAAATGAAGAATTTTTCCTTTCACCACATTCATTTGAAACTCTCATGCATTTTTCCTTTCACCACATTTATTTGAAACTCCCATAACTTTTCAATTTCTTTCTAATAATAATTATAATTTGGTTAATTATGTTAAATAAATATCAAACCTAAAGTATAATCATATATAAACTATACTTCAATATTAAAATAATATCTTTACTTCTATTTATAAAGTTATGTTTTGTAACTTTTAATATATTATACTTAATTTAATTCAGTATAATATTTTAAAAGTTAAAAACATAACTTTATAATTAGAAGTAAAGATATAATTTAAAATTGAAATTTAGTTTATTTATAATTCCACTTTAGGTTTGATATTTATTTAACCTTATTAACCAACTTATAATTATTATTAGAAAGACTATATAATTTATTACTTCTAACTATTTATAAAATATTTTTTGTGTTGATTAAGTTAAACTAAAATTTATATTTGTAAATTTGTTATAATAATTCGTTTTTATATTTTCTTCGTTTTTAGATTATTGTAATAAAAATTTGGAGATATATTATTATATTAGAGTTTTTAATTTGTAAGTTTATTATACTAATTCATTTTTATATTTTCTTCATTTTATGATTATTGTAATATACTCATTGTATATTGTGGTTTAATCATTAATATATTAATCATATGTTATATAGGGTGATGTCGAAAATATTTAATTAAATATTTTAAATATGTTTTTTTTATGTTTTGTAATTGTACCGTTTCAAAAAAATAATTAATTAAACTCATACATATTTTATATTTTCTATCTCTCTCTCAAAAATATATAATTAAATACTTTAAATATGTTTTTTTTTTTTTTTGTAATTGTACCGTTTCAAAAAAAATTATTATGTCCACTTAAAAATGAAAGTTCATTTTGTTGCTATGATTTTCAAGAATTTTGTTTTTCTAATAACTTATAGTATTATTTACGTACACTCATTTTCTTCAATCTCATCTTTTACCCAATTTTTTATTTTTAAATGAAGAAAGATTGATTTTTTTTTCTTTTCTATACTATATTATACATCCTCCGTTTTAAAATTATTGTTTACGTTTGATTTTTTAAGTCTCTTTTATTTAACTTTTATATTAAATAATTTATTTTTTGTTATATAATTTTTTATGCAATATATATGAATAGATTGTTTTTTAAATGTATTTTTATTTCTATAAGTTTCATCAAAAATTATATAACACAAATAAAATTATTTATAGTCAATATTGATATTAAAAACCTTCAAAAATAAAAAATGAACAATAATTTTGGAACGAAAAGAATATCATTTTCATACAAATCTGATACCGATAACTAATTTGAAACACAGGAACAAGTTAGAGAATTGTAAGCAAGTTGAAAACTTAATAAAAACTTCTAAGAACAAATTCAAAAATCATCAAAAAAATTCCGACTTCATTAACAAATTTGAAAATTTCGAACTAGATATTTTCAAATTATATATGATTTTCCAACCTAAAAAAAGTTTGAAATTTCAAACTACTTTTTCAGAAAAATAAGTTTTTGGAAATTGATATTAATAAAAAAAATTGTGGTTATTTCTTTATTTTTGAAATTATGTGGTTATTATGGTTGTATGTAGTAAGGAAAAAGCATAACATAAGTACACGTTAAATCTTGAAAAGAAATGCATGAATGATACATTGCTTAAATTAAGTCGATAGACGACTTGTTGAATATCCTCTAAAGATAGCTATGAAATTCATGTTTGGAGCATTAAATTAACTGATTCTTAGTCTGAAATGTAGTAAAGTCACAAGTAATGCAAAAAAAGGACTTAAAATGGGTTGTCCATGCATGTTAAAGTCATGAGCTTTTATTGTTGCAAAACATAAGTGGAAGTGATTATTGGGGGTTGCCTGGGATAGTAGTTTGGCCATTTTAGACATAAAGATGGGTTGTCCATGCATGTTACTGACCACCTAGCATCTCCCTCATTACCAATATCTGTTAGCGCATAAATTAAATGAAAGAGTGAAAGCAAATAAAATCGAAGATGACCTTCTTGTGCAACCCCTGTGGATACAAAAACAACCCTTACGCAGCTGTGTAAGTTGCAACGAAGTGACATGTTGACTTCTTTATCTTCATGTTTTTGAAAGGAAATGCTTTCATTTTGCTTACAAAACAACCCGAAAACAGTAGAAAGAAATAAAGGGTGTGAAAATGGAAGTGATATTAAGCCCAAAATTTATGCAAACCAAATGATTTCAAAAGAAGGAAAAAATATTTGATCTTCATACTTGAATTAAGGGTAAGCTATCTTTCACGGTGTATTTATTTAGCTTAAATGGAAGAAAATGAAGAACTACATGAACAATGGAACTTTTATTTATTCCTGCATGTTAGGAGTCTTGATGGATAATGATAAATTAAGCATCAAGGATAAAACATGTACTTTTCAATTTGATGAATTGGAAATTTTAACATAAACCTTAATTTGGATAATTGGTTTAGATGCTAGAATAAAGTGTAGATATTGATTAATTAGGGGCATATAAACAAGTTATACATGGTTATTAATATGTTAAAAGTTATAGTTAGTTATTAAGTTCATGAATCGGGAAAGCGCACGGGATAAATGGGAGTTAAACATGAATTACGATTGAGTTAGACATATGTCATAGGAAATCACTTATGAATTCAACTTAAGTGGCGTTTGGTTTGTAAAATGTTTCACAATGAATTGGAATCTGTCAAGAATTGTAATCCAATTTCATATTCTGTTAAGGTGGGTGGTAGCAGAGGTAGTGTTATCGGTGGTGATAGTTGTGGTGGTGGTAGTAGTGGTGAGAGCGATTGAGACAGTATTAATTGATGGAGGTAGTGGTGGGTTGTGGCGGAGGTGGAGGAGATGATGGGTGATGGTGGTGTTGGGTGGTGGCAGTGGCGAGATAGATGATTGTAGCAGTAGTGGTTGGTGATGGTGGTGGTGGCAGCAGTGGTGGGGTGGCCACAAAAGGTGGCAATGATAGAAAAAGTGGTAGCAGTGGTGGTGGTGGTAATGGTGGCGGTGGAGATAGAGGTGGTGGAGGCAAGAGATGATTGTGGTGGTAGTGGTTAATGATGGTAGCATTGGTGGAGGTGGTGATGGTGATGATGTTAGTGGTAGAGGTGGTGGATGTGGTGGCGATGACGACGGTGATGATGGTGATGGGTGGTTGTGGTGGTGATGGGGTTTCGTATGTAATTTTAAAAATAAAAAAGGTATGATAATCTTCAACAACCTTCCTTATCTTTTGGACGGAGTTTATTTCCCCTCAACGTAATGAAAACTGAACCAATTTAGGAATCTAAGTTCTTTTGAATACTTGAACCATATACACAAGAAAGTGATATAATTTGATTCCAACTCTTCTAATTCCAAATGATCTTAGTGAACCAAACGCCATACAAATCATATTAGCATTAAAAATGTGTATTACACCATTAGAAAGTGGTGTTCTGGAATAGAAGAACAATGATTAGAAAATGTATCGAAACATTAGAATGAAACAGTATTGTTGGAATGGAATCGTGAATTGTTAAACAAATATTTGTTTTATTGACATAAGTGGTCTACGGATAAAATTTAGCTTCTTTGATCTATTTACATAAATGGTTCATGTACCCACGAATAAAATTTAGCTTCTTTGATCTATTTACATAAATAGTTCGTGAACTCAAGAATAAAATTTAGTTTCAGTGACCTATTTACATAAATGGATCATGGTATATATAATGGTGAGGTTCGGTTTTTTTATGTTGTTTTTCACCTAAAGCCGCATCGCTCTGAAAACATGTTATTAAAAGTAAAAAACTACAGATTTTGTTTTCGGTTTCGGTTCGATTTTCGTTTTCTTTTTTTAGTTTTGGTTCAGTTTTTTCTCACCCTTAGGGTAATCATAATAATACTTTTTTGAAAATTTTCTAGAAGTTTGATAATCAAAAAAAAAAAAAAAAAAAAAAAAAAACGTGAACAAATTATATATATATATATATATATATATATATATATATATATATATATATATATATATATATATATATATATATATTAATTACCAAAATAGGAGTGTGAAACAATTCACTATTCATTCCACGTAAGCATAATCATTTTTTAAGTTTTCATACTTGCCGTTCTTTTTATATTTTTCTCTCTTTATTTTTATTTGTTTTTTATATTTTGTACCCTGAACTAATTTTGATATAACAATTTTTATCTTTATAGTTTTAAAATTTATATATATTTATATTCTTTCTCCTTAATTAATATTTATTTAACAGTTTTCACCCATTATAATTTTAAAGTTAAATTATTAGTATTTTATACATTGTATGTCAATTGTTTGTATCCATATTTTATTTTGATATTTTTGTGTTCCACTTTACATGATTTAATTATCTCAATGGTATATATGGTGTCAAACTACATTTTTTAATATACCGGATCTTCCACAGGAACGCGCGGATGGTCTAAACCCTAGTATAAATAAAGTAACACTTTACATACCTTTATAAATCATTTTTCTAACGGATTTTCTAATATGTACCCTAAGATCACATATAAAAAGTATTAATTAATTATAGTTATTACCATAATTAAATGTTAAATATATTAATTATAAGAAATATTACTATTTAATTAAAATTCATTAATAATTTCCATAATTAATGTATTTTACATTTAATTATGATAGTATTTTTTTATAATTAATACTTCTATATGCTCTTAGAGTACATATAAGAAAATCTTTTTTTCTAAATTAAAATCATGATTATCCATAAAACGACAAAAGAATATTTTCTATTGCTATTAATGCATCGAAAAGTACAAAAATAATGCTGGATTAGGCACTTAATAATATCTAAATATAATGAGATTCTACAAAACACAAAATGGGTTTCACATTCCTTTTTTATGACTTTTGCTTCCCAATTTAATATCACAAGATGCCACTAAAGTCAAAAACTTAGTGGGTACGGTATAAATTGCTACATCAAAATGGGTTTCACATTGCTTTTAAACCCATTCCTTCTTATGACTTTCGCTTCCTAATTTACATGACTTTAACCTTCAATTTTAACGAAAAAGAACAACCTTATACCATTTGGTTAGAAGCCCTCTGATTATGACTTATTTATCAATTATTTTTTAATGTTTAGTTAGTAATATGTAAGAACCCTACGTTACAAACCTCTGTACTGCACGGATGAGATATATAAGAGTTCAATAATAAGATAAAATATTATATATAATTATAATATGAAAATAATTTTTTGTGTATATGGATTTATATATTAAATTTTTTATTGGGAATATGTTTAAATCCTTGTATGTCGAATACCAAGAATAAATTGTTATCCAATATTAAACTACTTAAATTTAGGGGTTTATATATTATTTTTTTTGATTTTGAATATGTTTAAATCATTATATGAAGAATATCGAGAATAAATTGTTAACTAATATCAAACTCCTTAGATTTAGGGGTTTATATCAAGTAATTTAAAAGCATTACAAAAATAATAAGAAAATAAAATGTTTTATGAAGAATATATGGAAAAAATATGACATTCAATTTTAAAATCCTTAAAATTTGGGATTTATATAAAATGAAATAAAAAAATAAAACAAAAATAATACTTAAAAAATAACATGTGAGATCATTGTGCGTAAACAGGTGGCATGTGTCAATCAAAAGGTTTCGTTTGTTATAATAGGATTATATTGTTATATCTGAAGTTTAATAAATATTATATATTTTGATGAGAAATCAAATATTTTCCTATCTTTTGCTCTTATTATCTTCTTGCTTATTAAATCACGACATATATCAATGTCAAGCTAAAGAATTATTAGGTTTTAGATGCCAGTTATGTTGGCTTTTGAGCACTATAACACTCTTATGGTGCATATGCAACACTAGATGCTTTGGATCTAAGTTTTCTCTAATTATATATTTAATTTCAATTTTCCAAAGCATACACCCTAACTAGCATGCAATTGAAGATATACAGTTTGCACTTCGTGCCATAGAGGTAATGCCTCCATATTTTCAGAGCGAAAACTACCGCTGCCAACTCCAAATCATGAGTCAGGTAATTCTTTTCATGCTCCTTCAGCTGTCAAGACGCATATGCTATCACCTTTTCTCTTTGGGTCAAAACACAACCCAATCCAACCCCAGACGCATCGCTATAGACAGCGAAGTCTTCAACTCCATCGGGTAAAGAAAGTATCGGTGTCTCGCATAGCTTCTTCTTTAGCTTCTCGAATGCTTCTTTATGTTTATCACTCCAAGCATAAGTAGCTCATTTGTGGGTCAAAGTTGTTAATGGAGTAGCAATCGAAGAAAAGCCTTGGATAAACCTTCGGTAATATCCGGCTAATCCTAAAAAGCTTCGGATCTCCGTGGGACTTTTCGGTTGTTCCCACCTCATCACAGCTTCAATCTTTGTTGGATCAACCATTATCCCTTCTTGGTTGACCACGTGACCCACGAATTGGACTTCACGAATCCAAAAATCACATTTGGAGAACTTTGCATACAGCTTCTCCTGCTTTAAGACTTCTAACACTTCTCGCAAGTGTCTGCCATGCTCCTCTTGGCTTTTCGAGTAAATCAGAATGTCATCTATGAACACTATCACGGATTTATCAAGGAACAGATTACAAACCCTATTCATTAAATCCATGAATGTTGCTGGAGCATTGGTTAGTCCAAACAACATAACCAATAACTCGTAGTGTCCATATCTAGTTCTGAATGCAGTCTTCTCGATATCTTGCTCTCTCACTTTTAGCTGATGATATCCTGACCTTAGGTCTATCTCTGAAAAATAACTTGAACCTTGTAGTTGATCGAACAGGTCATCAATCCTCGGCAACGGATATCTATTCTTTATTGTCACGTTGTTCAATTCTCTGTAATCGATGCACATTATCATACTTCTATCTTTTTCTTCACGAATAACACTGGAGCTCCCCAAGGTGATGAACTAGGTCTAATGAAACCTTTGTCCAATAACTCCTGAAGTTGCATCATCAGCTCCATCATCTCCGTCGGTGCTAATCGATAAGGTGCTTTTATTATTGGTGTGGTTCCTGGTAATAAGTCTATTCTGAACTCCACTTGTCTATCAGGTGGTAATCCAGGAAGATCTTCGGGAAATACTTCCGAATAATCACACACCACTGGAATAATCTGCATCACCTTCTTTTCCTTCTTAGCATCGATCACGAATGCTAAATATGATGCACATCCCTTGGTCAAACACTTTATGGCTTTCAGTAGGGAAATGATTCCAGAATTTACTCGGCGTTTGTCCCAGTACACCATAAATGATTCTTTCCCTAACGGGTTTACTTTAACTATCTTCTTCTTGCATAATATCTCGGCATCATTGGCGCTAAGCCAATCCATTCCCAGAACGACGTCGAAACCATTTAGTTATGTAGGCAATAATTCCTCGTGAAACTTATTCCCATTCAAGTCGATTAAGATGTTTTTCATGCGATGGATAACAGGTACAAACTTGCCACTAGCAACTTTGACTAATAAAGCATTATCTAGTCTATCAATAGGCAAAGCTAGTTTCCTACCAAACTCATGCGAAATAAAGGAGTAGTTGGCTCCAGAATCAAACAAAATTTGAGCAGGTAATTCGTTTACGAGAAAGGTACCTGAAGCGACATCAGCTTCATCTTCCGCAGCCTCAAGTGTCATCTGGAAGGCTCTCGCCTTCGGCTTTGGTGGAATGTTGGGCTTAGCTGCCTCCTTCTTTTTCGGACAGTCTTTCAAAATGTGTCCTTCTTCATTACAACCAAAACACATCCTTTTGTTGGACGGACACTCATTGGCAAAATGCCCAATTTTTCCACACTTGTAGCAGGTTACATCCTCACTACATTTCCCAAAGTGCTTTTTCTTGCACTTTTCACACCATTTCGCTTCGCCTCCTTTTCCTCCAAACTTTTTCGAATCAGACTTCAAAAATTTGCTTTTCTTATTGGAACCTAAAGTTCCTTCAAACTTTCTCTTCTCACCAACTTCAACCTTGCTAGCGGATCTTCCCTTGATCATGTCCTCAACAGACTTGGTAGCCCAAATAGTTGCCTCTATAGTAGGTGCCTGACGAACTGGCACTACGTACTCCCATGAAAGTCCTTTTGCATACCGATCAACCTTTGTCATCTCATCTGGAACGATGCGCAAAGCAAACTCCATCTTATCTGTAAAGTTATTAGTGTATTCATCAACTGACATGCTACCCTTTGTTAATGTCAGAAACTTGTTCTCCAATTCCAACATATTTTGAGCCGAGCAGAACTTGCACTTGAACTGCACCAAGAACTCTGCCCATGACAATTGCAGTGGCTCATTAGGGCTTAAAGTCTTCCCTAGAGTGTTCCACCAACGAACGGCTTCACCTCGAAACTGATGTACTGCAAAGGTAGTCTGCAACTTGCCTCTGCAGCCACAAGTCATGAAGGCTAACTCCATTTCGTAGATCCAATCCATTACTCCGATCGGGTCCTCTTTTCCAGTGAAGGGTGATAGTTTGCAAGTCAGAAAGTCCTTGTACTTGCATCCCATTCCATCATTCCTTCCACCCTAGTTGATTTGCCTAACTATCGGTGGGTTGGCTTGACCAACAGACCCACTGAAGTTTCCACCTTCCGAGTGCCGTTCATTCACTTCGGGCTCTTCCACTTGAATTAACAGTTCTTCATGATTCTGTTGAAGCAACCACCTAGTCTCCTCCATTTGTCGATCCAACATTGTTTTAATCATCATTTGTACACCAGTCATTGTTATTGGCTCAGGTGCTACAGCTACAACAGGTATTTGCTCAATCACTGGTGGTTGATTCCTGTTTTCATTAGCATTTCCAACTCCACTTCTTGTTCTCACCATTTTTGATCTATACACCGAATAAGGTGAAATTAGATCCTTATTCACGATAGATATTCAAATCATCCTTATCACTCCGAAACATTTACATGCTAGTTCTAATATCGTAGACGTACACTTAGAATCCTACACACATAAGGTTTCCAGATCCGGTCGGCAACAGACCATAGATACGGACAAATAATATCATATATGACAACATATAACATTTAGCACATAAAAGCATTTTAGGCAACTTTCCTAAAATAAACTAGTGCTCGTGTCTAAAACATAACAGACACACATCTCAAAATTTTCACTTTGCATTTTAAGTTGAAGTCTAAAAATCCTACAAATTCCTGGCTCGTTTAAACTAATGCTCTGATACCAACTGTGCCATCCGCAAAATCACGGCCAGAAAATACCGGTTTAATTTATGCTTTTAAAATGATTTCAGAGTAATCCTTTGATTAAAACTGTTGCGGAATTTGTTCCCAAAAACAAAACGTGATAAAATAATATTTACCAAAGCATTGCATACAGAAATGCATTTTCATTATATAATCAAAACTCGGGATGTCATGTTCCAATACAGACCATAAAGCATAAATGATAACATTAGAAGTCAGTCATCAAATATATACATATACAAACTTGTAAACAAAGCAACTTGATGATTCATCCATCTTATGCCCTTGCGCCACTTCCTGTAATACAAATAAACTGAGTGGGTCAGGCTTGGGAGCCTGATGAGCATAAAGGGTTTTCAACCCACAATAAATAATTATATTTAATTTTCATCAACCAACAATAACCCAATTACCCATTCCCATTATTCTCACTTTACATCCCTAAAATAACTAACACAAGAGACCTAGTCTAAGAATATTTCATCGGGGCGACAACACATGCATTCGGGGGTTTCCCGACAATATATGTCAAATAAGGCAACCATGAGGGGGATGGAGTACAAATAATGAACACCCAAGTTCATTAACACCTACAGATGGTGAACCTGCTAGCGTTCCACAGGACTGTCTAGAAAACTCTGTGGTCGTCATCTAAACTCCTCTAGATGACTGAATCAAAAACAACATCGAGCCCTCTCATCTGTTTATCACACAACTATCTACTCATGTTCTACCCAACATATTAGTAGATAAAAATATATATTTTTATAGATAGTTAAAAACCTGTATAGCATTCTCATTCAATACATATTCCAAACAACAGATGAGACACATATTAATAACACATATTTCATAAAGTATAAATCATATCTATGCAGGGGCGGATTTAGGGGGGTTCCGGGGTGGCACCGGCAACCCCTAAATTTTCCGGCCGCAGTGGAAAAATTTTCGAAATTTTTTAAAAATTTTTATTTTTTCTACTATCGTGCAACCCCTAATCTTCCCGTGCAACCCATACTATGAAATCCTGTGTCCGCCCCTGTATCTATGAGATAGAAGAAAGTGAATATACATTCACGCATATAACAACAAAATATATACATAACACGTATTTCGTATAAAATACTTCATAATTATGCGTTAGAAGAAAGTAACCACACACTCACCTGATCAGAAGATGATCGGACAACACTACGGCTTGTAGAAGTAGTATTTTTCGGTAGATCTGGAAAATCTTCACAAAAACCGGACTCATCGTGGGCAGAGCTTCGGCTCGGGAATTGCACTTCTCGGGATCTTCGGGGCTTCGGGACTTGCTTCGGGGCTTCGGGATAATTCGGGCACGAAAAACGATTCAAAACGGGAGAGAGAGAAGAGAAAAAGAGCAAAAATATCGGCTGCCCTCACAAGCCTTTTATAGGAGACTGAGGCCTCGCATTACGCTAGGCGTAATGCCTCGGATCGTCACTACATGCGTCATCGGAGCACTCGAGTCCGAGGCGGTGCATGCGTCGGGGTACGCTGGGCGTAGTTCGGATCAGATCGATGACTCCCCCCCTCCTTCGGATAATATCGGGATTTAATAATTAAATTTAAATTTTAATTATTTAATAAACTTCGAAAATTCATATCTTCTTCATACGAACTCCGTTTTCGACGTTCTTTATATCCACGCGTATGTGAGACTACGCTCTACAACTTTCGTTTAGACTCCGTCGGATAATTTTGACTTTTATTTTTATTATTTATTTTTAGTAGGCTGGGACACAAACTCCAGAGACCACAACATACCCAGAGATCTTCTCACCGTAAGTCATCCTATCCTCAATACCCCTCTCATCATTATCCATAGCCTCTCATCCTCGGGCATCTATATCATACCTGAAGAGCCTCTCATAACCTACATACCCACTTATACCTGGAGAGCCTCTCATAACCTGTAGACCCTTTAATACCTGGAGAGGCTCTCATACCCGAAGAGCCTTTAATAACCTGCTGACCTCTCATACCCGGAGACCCTCTCATACTCGCAAACCTCTCATACTCAGATACCTTCTCATATCCAGAGACCTTCTCACCCGAAGTCCACCTATCCTCGGTACCCCTCTCATCCTTATCCCTAGCCTCTGATCCTCGGAGAGACCTCTTATACCCGGGAAGCCTCTCATAACCTGCATACCCTCTCATACTCAGCAAGCCTTTCATAAACAGCAGACCCTCTCATTCCCGGAGAGCTTCTCATACTTAGAGAGCCTATCCTTTCTGGCAGACCCTCTTATACCCAGAGAGCCTCTCATACCCAGAGAGCCTCTCCTAACCTACAAACCTCTCATACCCAGAGACCCTCTCATTTTTGCAATAGTATGATCTCTCTTAACCTGCAATAGTATGATCTAGTAATTTGATGTTTTGAACACGAATTTAATTCGCCAACAGTGGTGCATTCAATCGAAGCAACAACAGAATACCTACTTGAAATGAGTTGTGGGGCAAAAAAGAGAATCTGATATGCAAATAAATTACAATTTATAATGTCGTATGTAGAGAGAGAGAGAGAGAGAGTGTGTGTGTGTGTGTGTGTATGGCAAAGGTACGGATTAAGTTGTCGGTTGAAATGGTTGTGTATTGTCATCAAAATGAAATATTACCTTTGAAATGCACACTGCATTCCGGCAGCCGTCGACCAGAACGCCGCCACTGCACTCTTCGGAGACCAACACCGCCACTGCAGCTACAATTGCTGTCTTGAATCGATTCCTCAAATTTATAAGATGCATCTGTGATTTCCTTTCATATAAAGAATAAAAACCCTTAAATTGGCGATATTAAGAGCAAAATTAATCGGGAAGCAGAGCAACATAACTGTAACCCTAACCTTTGAAATAAACATTAAAACCTAATGTGTAAATCAAAGCAATAATAATAAAAAGCAATCGTTACCATAAACTATTTCGGATGAGGCCATACCATTTTTGTAAACTTCTTCACAACAATCCACCTCTGGTTTTCAAGTCGACCCCTTATAAACAACATTCGAAGCTTTGTCGCCACTTAAAAATAAAATAAAATATAAAATGAAGTTATTAGTTACAACCTTCAAGTCCAACAGTGAGTACTCAGTTGAAACACACGAACAACAACAAACCATCAATCCAAAACCTCCCAAAAACACCACGTGAACCCAAGCCTCCGATAAATTGCGTCAGTCAAGAACCCGTCGATTCCTTTAGAGAGAGACAGTGGGTTTTGGAGCCGATGAAAGTTTCTTGATGTGTAGAAAGATGGAGCGGTAGAAAATTTGAGGCAGTGGAAGTGAGCGATAATAAAGAATCAAGACGTATCTAAGGTGGTGGATGGGTGGAGAGATTAACCCAGATAAGCACGTGAACAAGAATAACACTGATCTGAATCTGATAGGGTCGAAAAGCGGTGAATGTAAGATAGAAACGACACATGTCTACAAAAGACATACAAAATGGCAAAATATGAACCATTAAAAAATAAAAAATAAAAAAAAATAAAAAACAAACAAACAAACAGATTTGCAACACCATCAATAACCAAAGGATTAGTTTTGCCAAAAAATCATGATGTTCATTGTCCCTAAGAATTGTGCAACTTTAATATATATATATATATATATATATATATATATATATATATATATATATATATATATATATATAATTGTGTTTATATGTATACAAATAGTCAAATATATAATTAAGTGTAAAACATTTCTATGTGTAATATGTATAGTTTTTTTAATATATTTACATGTATAAATTCATAAAAACGTATTTATATGCTTAAAACATATAAATGTGTTTGTATATGTATAAATACAGAGAAAAACGTAATTGTGTAAATCAGATACATATTGTATTAGTAAGAAACTCTGAAGTCGCTATTGGTGGTAAAATTCATTTCCAAAGTTTTGAGTTAGTATTGTGTTTGAGTCTCAAATTTATGATTTTTTTATCCATTTTTTTCGGCGACAGCTTATTTAAACAAGACTGTAACTAGTTTAATAAATAGGTAAGCTTAGTAGTAGTTGGGAACATGCCTCTCGTGTGTTTGCTTCTTTAATTTATTTTTTACATGTTGACAAGGCATGGTGTTGATGACGTGAAAAATCTTATCGGCAAGACATGCCAGTCAAACAGATATTAAGGGCCAAAAAAATGGAGCTTTTTTAGTTTTTTGTAAATCTAATGGTTTTAAAAGTAGTAAAAACATATCGTTCTAATCGGTCTACGCCAACCTAGCCTAAGACCCATATGGGAGGTCAATCACGGAAAAATAGTAATATTTTTGACGTGTTAGGGTTTGAACATTATACATTCTATGTGAAATTTTACTCCTCAACCGTTAGGTTCTCGTTGCGGTGGAAAATAGATAATGTTTTTATTTAAAAAAAAAAAAACTATAGGTTAAATAGATTGCATTCATGATAAATTATGTTTTTTTATGATATTATTTTAAATATTTAAACAAGAAAGTTATAAAAAAAAATTTAATAATATTATTATTTATTTCATTAAAAAAAATGTGAAAAACAAGTGAAAGGGAGTGGTTGCTTGTACCAACTTTTCTCTTTAGTTGGGTCCATTTACAATTGAACACATGATGATGTAAAGTTTGGCACAAATGGGCGGATATTAACCCAATTGGCACAACAAGACAAACAACGTTCCAATTTGTTGACCCGAGCGTAATAAACTTATGGTATTTCATTAGTTTAATGAAAAACAATACTGATATATCACGAATATCTTTTTACGTTGTTAGAGGCTAGAGAAACTTCAATTTTAATATTTAATAAAATTATATTAGATTTGTTATTTAATTGTACGTCTCTCTTCTCTTATTTTCATATTTCATAACTATCAACATAAAAAACTTATCTTTTCCAACTCTCCAC
This sequence comes from Lactuca saligna, assembly GCF_052625555.1. Lineage (NCBI taxonomy): Eukaryota > Viridiplantae > Streptophyta > Magnoliopsida > Asterales > Asteraceae > Lactuca > Lactuca saligna. The sequence continues at coordinate 316,617,227 of NC_136421.1, forward strand.
ACCCGTAGAATTTTCTTTTTAAAAAATTAGAAGATTTAATAACTTAAATTAAATAAACAAAAATAAAATTAAAAATAACATTTTCTTAAAAAAAAATTAGACTACTACAAACGAACATTAAAAACCTAAATACGGTGATTATTATTTAAAAAAAAAAAACCTTATCCAAAAAATGTATGTGTCATGTACCATACATGTGTTTACTTCTTCTTTAATGAGAAGATCAATATCATGTACCATAGATATAACACCATATTCATCTTTCAATAGTATATTGTATAATATAAGGTAACCGTTCATTATATTTTTACATTTGTCTTCATATGTTGCCTCTATAAGAAGTTTTATTATGCCCTAACAACTTTTTAGCATGCAAAAACAATGTTCTTTCTTGTTTCTTCTTATTTCGTTTTGACCTTTTTCTTTTTGTTTGTAGTCGGACGTGTGATTGATTTCACAAAAGTTGCCAACTCAGGTATATCCCTTTGCAAGATAGTACCCATGTTTGTATTTTTTTCTCGTTTAATTGAAATGAACATTTTGGTGATTTTCCAAATAGTTTAGCGTTGAATAGTGGTGATTCGTAAATGACATTTAGGTTATTGTTACCACCAATGACACCAAAATATGCATGTCATATCAATAAATCTTGTGACGCTACAACTTCAAGTATCATCATTGGGTACCGGTGACCACCTCTCATAAACCGGCCTTGCTGTGTCGTTGGGCAATTCCTCAAACCTCAATGTGTACAATCATTGTTGCCTAGTATAACAGTAAATCCATTTGTTGAAGCATATGCAACTTACAAAAGTTGAATCTTGAATAGGATGTTGGTTTGCACATAAATTTGACTTCATACATGCTGTGGGTAGAATTTCACCTTACTAATTTTTATATATCTTGAACTCGTACTAACATCCCGGGAAAGCCCAAGATCTTGGATTTAGTCAATACTTTGGACTACCATCGGGTTTCTTGTAATCTTGTGTAAGAACTAAAAGCTTGACCAGAGAAGATAGACCAGGTCAATAGCACATGGTCAAAGCCTTGCGGATCAAGGAAGATCCATAGAATGTTGGAATATTTGTTATTATCACTATGTAGAAAAGCCTAGTTGACCGCCATTCACACACACACACAAACCTCTACGCTCATTCTCATTTTCTCGATACTTGAGCACTTTTACATTAAATTCTAGATCTGCTAGCACCTGTAATTTTATTTTGAGTAATATAAACTCTAAGGCAAGTGATTTCATCACCTCCTGATGTTTTATGTCGGAGATCTAAAAGGATTGGGGCAGAAGATCTCTAGCTACAAGAGCATTGTAGCATTTAACAAGCCCTGTAGCAAGAGCGAGATTTTCATCACCCTCATTTCCATTTGATGAGGAAGCCACATTAGAAGAAGAAGCAGCTTGAGTAGCAACAAACGACTGAGCAGGAAGTGAAGTTGCTGATGGAGTGGAAAAGGGATGAACTCGAACTTGCTTAGTAGAAAAAGGTTGACCTGCAGAAGGAGAGGTGAAAGATGAAAGAGCATTGTTAGAGGAGATCCCGAGATTTGCACCTGAGTATGAATTCACGTGATTTATCTCCCGCTGTTTGTCATCAATATCACAGGCCTTGATGACCGCCATCATTTCAGCAAGAGAGAGTCGGTTGAGTTCCTTAGTTTTCTTGATCACATCTATATTCATGTCCCTTGATTTTGGCACAACATTCAATAACTTCTTGTTTATTTCAGACTTGGTATAAACAATTCCAGCCATAGTCATCTCAGTGGTAAGAGTGGTAAAACGTTGCAGCTGTTGCTCAAGAGTTTCTCCAGGAATGTAGTTGAACATGTTAAATCGTTGTCGCAACACATCTTGGCGACTCTCCTTCATGTCTTCATTCCCTTCATAAACCTCGATCAGCGCTTCCCACAAAGCCTTAGCAGAAGTGTACTCCCTAAATCTTTGAGCAATATCAGGGAACATGGCCATAGTCAGAGTGGCCAAAGCCCTTTCCTGCTCCCCCACCTTTTCAAAGTCCTCATCGGTGTAATTTTCAACCGCTTTAGCAACCACTTGTCCCGCAACAGTGGTGGTTATTCTGATAGGATTTTTTATGATACTTCTCCAGATTTTGAAGTCATTCATTTTGATGTACTTCTCAATCCTATACTTCCATTTCGGACATCCTTCATCGGACAATAGTCATGGAATTCGAGTGCTTGTGCCCATTACAAAATCATGCTCGTGGTGGTGACTTTGACTTAGTGACTCCATTTAATATTAATTAGAAATTAAATTATTTGAAAAATAAATTAAGTTTCAGATCAGACAAAGGTTCACGGTCAAAAACTAGTTTACGGCCATAAACTCTGTTCACGGTCCATAGTTTACGGTCGTAAAGTATTTGCGGTCTAAGTTTATGGTCCAAGAATCCAAGTTTCCTGTTGGTGAAAAATCCCTATTCATGGCCTAAGAACCAGGTTTACGGTTCAAGAACTGAATTGAGATTGTGGCCGTAATCTGTGTTTACGACCATAAGCTATGGCCGTAATCTCCCAGAAATTTGAGAAAAACTTAGTTTTCGAATTAAGCTTGAAACCCTTTGCAGCAAACACCAACTTCAGTCGTAAACAATGAGGAATACAGTCAAAAATTCGATTGTAGAAAGCTTTGACACCGGTTTTGCTCTGATACCAATTGTAAGGTCTTGAAACAAATCTTACCAGTGATCAAATAGCAAACACGATCAATAACAATTAAGAACATAGTAGAAAACAAGATATCAACAAGCTTGCACACGCTTCTATTAGCAAAAACATCTAGTACAACTTGTGGAATAGCACACGAGACTCTGAGGCATCAACAACCAATAAACGACCTAGCAAACCCCTATTTATAACAGACATGGGCCGGCCTTTGGGTTTACGGTCGTAAACAGGCTTACGGTCGTAAAATCTAGCTTGGCCGTAAACTGACACATATACTACCAAAAATGCATATTAAACCAAAAGACCCTATTACAATGAAAGCCTAGACCAAACCATTGATTAGACCCTTCACAGGATATGGTTCTTGGGTTGCTTCAATTTACATATGACTTCCACTTGCTTTGTCACTAAAAGCTTGTTTTCACCTGACTCAACATTTAGAAGAATAAGAAAACTTATTCTTTTGGGGGTTGTGTTAATAATCTCAATGCCCTTTTACTATATTGTACAAATACATAATTTGTTGGTGTTTGTATTCAAGATACAATTAATAGTGATGAAGGTATAATCCCAAGAGCATAAATGAAGATAATTTCTACTGATTATAAATAAAACTTTATCCGGTAAGGTCTAATTCGTTCTTTTCTAATCACTTAAAGCTTTAGATGGTGTTGTTGAATTTATGGGTAACTATTGCTTAATCATAGTCATCCATTAGGGATGAATTCATACAACACAACGTATAGTGTTAGATTAAATGTCTAAGCCTATAACTATAATTGGTATAAACTTGAACCGATAGCAGCACGGTCCTTTTGGATTGCCCTCAAACCTAACAATTGGACAGAATGTTTTTTTGGAGTGAGCGGTTAATTAATTATTTTATTATATATATATATATATATATATATATATATATATATATATATATATATATATATATATATTTGTGTGTGTGTGTGTGTCATGTCATTTGTAAATTGTCCAAATCTTGTCACAAATTTTTCGTGTTTAAGTGGACTACAATATTGATGATCAATCAGACGGAGACGTGAAGATAAGGGTACCGACAAGTGAAATAAGGCCGTCCAACAACTTTGATCCAAGCGTCACAAATTCATTCTCGGTAATTAAATTTTTAAGTTGTATATTTTAGTTGGAGTAAATTTAATTTTATTTTTATTGTTTAGTTTTTATTTTTATTTTTATTTTTAATTGATTTTATTTTGTTAACTATTAAAATCTAACAATTATTTTTAATTTTAAATTTTGCAAAGTTAATTTTATTTTATTTTATTTTTAATTTTAGTTTCATTATTAATCCTCAAAAAGATTTGTTTTTAAGTTTTTGAAAAAATATTGGACTGTGTTGGATCCTACCTTATACTGTGCGGTTATCAGGTAAATGAAAAGTAGGTATAAAAAGAGGTTTACAGCCGGAATCTTTATCACTTTCTTGATTCCGGCCGCAAACTCTCTCATACTCTCTCTCTCCTCGAAAAAAATTCATCGGTTTTTGCGAAATTAATCCGATAGTTTTGAAGGTACTGCGTTTTCGACCAGGAATATGCATCTCGTTCTATGATTAATCGAGTTTTGAGGTTAAAATCATCAAAAAACGAAGTTTCGGAGTTCGCGGTCGAAGCTTAGGGCCGTAAGGTGTTTGCGGCTCTAAACTCCTTAAATAGTCATTAGCATACGACCAAGGGTTTACGGCCGTAAACCCTCGTTGACCACAAACTCTGACTTTGACCAAATTTTCAATTTTAAATAAAAAAAGTATTATTAATTCATTATTGGGCTTAAAATTATATTATTTAAAAAATTATTTGTCTTACTTGGTGTGTTTTAGTGCAAATAAGATGACAGCCTTAAAATTTGCAGATATGCACAATCTGGCTATGGTTCTCGCTGATCCTCCATTGACTCATGGGGACTCCAAGTCGATGATTCATGGGTTACGGGAATGTTGTCTAGCTTCTGCCATCATAATGAACACGGTTGTCTACCAGAAGATCATTTGGGAATTGTGGCAGACTGCCAAGATGACAAGGAACGATAATAGAGCTGTCAATGTGAGTGTGATTGTTCAGGGATGCAAGATTGTTATCGATGAGACCTTTGTGAGAGAGACTTTGATGATCAATGACCTTCCGAACTTTCCCACGGAGATTGGTATTAGTGATGCTCAAAGAATATTACGGAAGATGGGATACGAGGGTGATTCTCCACCAACAATGAAGAAACTTCTATTGCCTTATTGGAGATTTCTAGCCCCTGTGTTCGTGAGCTGTATCTCCGGCAGAAGGTCGGGTGCCGATGAGATTTCCCTAAGAAACACTGGCACTATTGTTTCTCTTGCCTCAGGGGTCGGTTTCAACTTTTCTAGATTTATTCTGGACAAGTTTGTGGTGAATATTAATGCTACTACTCGGGATACTTTCCTAATGTATCTTCGATTTGTTCAGCTATTCATCAACAAGAAGTTTCCCAATATGGTGAAGGATGGAGAAACAGTGGATATGAAGTCTTTGGGTCCTCACACCATTGGACTCATTAAACAAAACCGCAAGGGGAAGGTGGTTTTTCAGGGGCTGTATCTGTTGTTCAAGTTCGGATGATTTGTTGAACCGAACGAAGCAACCGAATCACATGGATCGTCAGACAAGATTTCATCAGAGCATACTTCATCGAAAAAGGTTATTTCAGAAGGAGATGTGGTAACAATATCGGATGAAGAAGAAGAAGAGACTACTGCTCATGCTGTATTAGTTGCAGAGGAACATAACCTACAGAATGTTCAAGTTGAAGGAGATTATAATGAAGGATCATCTAAGAAAACTGGCGAGCCTAGTCAATTAGAAGACATTGATCTTACCGGCTTTCATCAAGATGAAATTCCTGAGACTTTTTGTAACACCTAAAGTTTTAAAGGCCAAGAAAGGAAAGAAAGCCCTAATTTTAAGGGTCGACTCAGCGAGTCCGAGCGGGATCAGGGTCAAGGTGTAAGTGGCCAACTCGGCGAGTCCGGTCTGTGCGAGGAAAACCCTAAATCCGGGACTTTGGGAGCTATTTAAGCTTCTTATTCTCTCCATTAGGGTTCCTTATAGCATCCCTCGTTCAGAAAACGAAGCTGAAGCCTCCATTGTTGTGCATCCAAGCTTCCAAGCCATTTTTGGGTGATTTGAAGGAAGAAGAGGGAAGGGAATCAGTGAAGCTTCAAGGATTGGCTTCCAATCTGGAGTTTGTGGAGTCTTTCTGAGGTATTGAAGGTATTAAGTCATTTCCTTCCCTTAGATCTATTTTTGGTTGTGAGTTTTGGGCTTTTTAAGCCATGATTAGCCACCCTTATGGGTTAGAAGCCGGATCTGGAGTTGCTACTTCAAATCCAAGTGTGTTATGGCCTGGAGAAGCAAAAAGTATCAGCCCTTGAGTCGATTTTGAAGCCCCTTGGCCTTAAACCCTAGTTTATGGCATATTTTGCCTAGATCTCCTTCTCTACACGTAAAGTTTGCAGCTTTACGTGAGGAATAGGCTTGGGAAGGGTAGATCTACAGTTTGGAGTCCATGCATGACTCAAAAGTCCTCTGCATGTAAGGAGAACTGAAGGGACTCGGCGAGTCCTTTGAGTGGAATCGGCGAGTAGCATGAAGTTGTGGAGAAGCTCGACGAGTAGGATGAACAACTCGTCGAGTCATGTGAATATTTCCTTGTACTCGGCGAGTCTCTTCTTGGACTCGGCGAGTCAAGTTGCGAAACCCCAAACCCTTCGAGTTGAGACTCGAATCAGTGAGTCGGGTGGAGACTCAGTGAGTTGGACAGGTCAGGACTCAGAAATCGGTAGACTCGGCGAGTCATGGACTGAATCGGCGAGTTGATACGTGAATGGAAGGAATCTGAACATTTTGAACTCGGCGAGTCAGTAGGGTGACTCGGCGAGTAGGGTTGACCTGGAAGGTTGACTTTGACCAGGGTTGACTTGGTTGTCTTTCGGGGGTCAGTTAGACTCAGTGTTGCATTGATATTGGTAGTTCGGGGAGCAAGGGGAGTAGGAGTTCAGTGAGTTGTCGGGCAGCAACTAGTGAGATCATCAGCAAGTTCAGCCAGTGCAGATGAGTTTCCCTTTTGTGTGAATGGGTCTAAGGCTACAATGACAACCCATGTAGTTACAAGTAGAAGACTCGGGGGTTAGCCCTAGGCACAGTATGCTAGTATGATATTCAGGACGAGGTCCAGTAATAGCAAGCGGTGCCCAAGGATTTATTTATATGATAGTTTATACTTGTTGTCTGTGTAATACATGTATGTGCCTGGTAGGGAGGTGAGTGTGGGCGAGGTCCCGTATCTCACTAATAGCAGAGTGTGGATGGGGTTCCATATCTCATTAGAAGCAGAACAAGGGCGAGGCCCAAACTAGAACAGGAGTGAGAGTGGGTTGGGCCCGTATCTCACTACCATTAGGAGCGTCGACGGGGTTTCGTGACTCATCAGTAGCAGGTCATGGGCGAGGCCTTAGGACAGATGCAGTTGCATGTGCTTAGTTATGTGTTGTGATATGTTTATGTGTTATTATTTGTTGGCGGGCGAGGCCTAAGTAAAATAGATCTGTATCCGAGCGCGACTCGAAGCCAGGCGGGGCCTGGAGCGGCGCGGTCGTTGTAGCGGGCGAGGCCCGAGGTAGGGGGCGAGGCCCAAGATAGCAGGTGTGGCCCAGTATGTGCAGTATGTGGTTATGCATGGTATGTGGTAGGTTGGGGAACTCACTAAGCTTCGTGCTTACGGTTTTCAGTTTTGGTTTCAGGTACTTCCGGTAGCGGAGTGAAGAGCTCGGTGTGATCGCATGGCACACACCATAGATTAGACAGCCTGAGAATGTTTACTCTGATAATGAACATGTGTTTTGAAAACTTATACTTATATTATGTTTTTGAATGATGACTTTACTTTAAGTAATGATTTATTAAATGAAATTTTTGGTCTTAAATTTTGGGTCGTTACACTTTTAGAAGAAATGATGACTTCTTAACAAGTGTAAATCTCAATACTTTGCTAGACAGTGTCAGTGATATTGCTATCCCAGCAATGGAGACATGGAAACAAGAAGACGTTTTTGATTCAACCCCCGTTTCTCAAGAACAAGTGGTTGGTTCTTCAATTCCTACGGTAACAGTGTCAGGGATTCCTCCCCTTGATAGTGCATTGCCAATATCTAAACCACTTCAAGATGATCAACAAACAGACCAGGCTGTGCAACCTCCAGCAAGAAGAAGAAGAAGAAGTGATCCTAGGGTCGGGCTTTTGGACTCTGCCGTTTCTCAAGGCGTGCCTACTACTCCAACTACTACTTTGGCTATCGTAACCGCAGAACCTTTTAGTGAAGGCCCTAGTTCCATTTTTGAAACCGGTGGCTCCTCTATACCACCAGGGTTCTCTCCCCCTGGGGCTGATCTTGAAGAAGCTTCAAATCATTTAACTCAGTTTTTGGCTCAAGAGCAAACCGCTGTAACTACTTTTAAGGCGAAATGGATCATTTTTAATCAGGGTCAGCCTAGAGATGAAGATTCTGTAATCGAAGAACTTTAGAAAAAGGTTAATGTACTTGATCACAAAAACATTGAGCTTAGCATCCAGGTTGAGGATCTTCTAAGTGAAAATGCAAATTTAAAGATTCAAGTCTTTGATCTCAAAGAAGATGGAGTTACCAAGACCAAGCAGATTTCTGAGCTTCAAGCTCACTTAAATCTTTTGACCTCCAGCTACTTTGATCTGAAGAAGAAACTTGAAGAAGATTTTGGTGTTAAGTACAAGACTACTGCTGATGAACATGGAATTAATCTTCACTCTGAGGCTCACCCCATCGTTGTGCCGACTGTTGATACCTCACGGGTTGTGAATCGCTTCGAAGAAGAACTTGCCCATGCTCCTCACATTGCAAAGATAATCAGATACAGACAAGCTGAAGCAGTTGAGAAGGGACAACTCTTATTCAATAGGAGTTCCGATAAAAATGCACCTGGGAACAAATCCACAATCACCATAACAGATATTGAGGCCGCAAGGTTTAGAGACACGTACGGTGATAGGTCAAGAATTATTTCTTGGGGTTTTCATGATCCCTTGAACATGCAGATTGTAAGGAGGAAGAGCAGTAATACAGATCTCTACAAGGACATTCATGACTTCAATTCTTGTACCAGAGTGAATATTTCGGAGCTATCTTAATCTCCCTTCTCAAATCCAACAAACAACCAACAAGCAACCAACTTCAAACATTTCCTTGAAGACCAAGTGAAGAAGGGATTCACATCAATGAAAACTACTGAATCTGTGATAAAACACTATCCATATGTCATTGACCCTAAAACTGGTCATCCCCTCCAAGTGGTGATGTGGCCTACTACAAAACAGGTCAAAAAAATTCTAGTTCTTCAGAGCTATCCGGATGGATCCTTGAGTTCAATGCTTTACTGGGTATTTGATGAAACAAGGACATCTGTTGTCATCAAACTTAAAGAATGATGCATTCGTCTATACGATAAAAGCATTTGTTCCAGTTCAGAAAATGGGACATTCATCACTTGAGCAATTTTCAGATTCAAGTTGTTGAGGAGATTTTCGAGTTGGCTGCGAAAGAGTACACTGTGATGGTTGTTGAGATTATTAATAAGAGAGTGCGGAATGGAGCCATGGGACTGGATGATATAATGATCGTGAACAAAGATTGACCTAAAGCTAGCACCAAACCAAGGGGGAGATTGAAGGGTCTAATTAGTGGTTTGGTCTAGGATTTCTATGTAATAGGTTATTTTGGTCATTTGATAGCTTATTATAGTTTATTTGGAGTTTACGGTTGTCTGTAAGGAGTTACCGGCGTAAGCTGTTTACGGCCTTAAACCCAGGGGAGGCCCAATACTGTATAAATAGGGGTTTGCTAGGTCTTTTGTAGTTGTTGATGCCTCGTTATTCTCAGCTCTTGTAACTGCAAGTTGTACCAGACGTGATTCTAATAGAAAAGCATGTGCAAGCTTGTTTGTTCTCTATTCTACTCGTTCTTAATTGATTAACTGATTGTGTTTGCTATTTGATCACTGGTAAGATCCGTTATACGACCTTACAAGGTTCCTCTACGAAGTGGAGGCTCTTGTTGATTTCAATTCTGTCTACTAGGATGACAAGAGTTTCATCGGACAAGAACTTCTTTAAGTTGGACACATGGATGGTAGGATGTACGTTATTGAGTTCTTGCGGTAATCGAAGGTTGTATGCCACCAGGTCAATCCTGGCAAGGATCTCGAACGGTCTGATATACCTAGGATTTTGTTTCCCACGTTTTCCAAAGCATATCATTCCTTTCAAGGGTGAGACATTCAATAGTACATGGTCCCCAACTTGAAATTCCAATGGCTTCCGTCTTTTATCCGCATAACTCTTCTATCGGTCTCTAGAAGCTTTCAGTCATTCTTGAATTTGGACGATCTTCTCTGTTGTCTCCCTTCTGATTTTAGGGCCAGTGAGTGGGCTGTCAGACACTTGTCCCTTTTCTAGTTGTGTGTCACCCACCTCAGTCCAGCATAGAGTTGATCTGCACTCGCGGTCATAGAGGGCTTTGAATGGAGCAACTCCGATGCTAGTGTGATAGCTATTGTTGTATAAGAACTCGACGAGTGGTAAATGGGTATCCTAAGCTTTATCAAAGTCTATCATGCAATCTATCAACATATCCTCCAATCATTGAAGTACCGAAAACAAAATCTGAAAGTCATAAGCATGAAGCTTAGTGAGTTCCCTAGATACCACATACCATACATATCAACTGATCCATACATGCCATACATAACCATGAGCCATACATATATCATAACCAAATAAGGTGCTATGTGTCACTCATAATCTTGCCATACGGGACGCCACGTGGTCTTTCTTGCCAAGTCGGGTGCCATGCCCTGGGTCTTACAGGCAAGTGCCATGAGCCACCTCCTGGTCTTCCATGCAAGCATCACAAAGACAACTAGCTTACATACTACTCTACTTGGCTAATCAGCATACAGTGTGTCAGGAGCCACCTCCTGGTCTTTCATACATAATAGCATGCAATGTGCCAAGAGCCACCTCCTGGTCTTTCATACATAATAGCATATAATGTGCCTGGAGCCACCTCCTAGTATTTCATACATAATCGCATACAGTGTACCAGGATCCACCTCCTAGTCTTTCATATATATTACTTAGGGCCAACCCCCGGGTCTTCCTACCATACATAATAGCATACAGTGTGCCAGGAGTCGCCTCCTGGTCTTTCATACATAATGCCTAGGGCTAACCCCTGGATCTTCCTACCATACATAAACTAAATGGACCGACATTGGTGCCTTAGACCCATACAAACAGTGAGGAGACTCACCTCGCACTATTGAAGCCCCGCGAAAGAATCCTTGGGAGTTGGCTGACAGATCCCCAAACTATTAATCATCAAAACAACAACCAATTAATAATTGGGTTCTAATACATAACTTTAAGTCCATGCTTGGGGTAAAAGACTGCTTTACCCCTATCATAGCTTGATTCAAGCCCAAGGCCCAATCCAAAGTCCCAAAAGTCAACTATGAGTCAAAGCCCAACTTATGGCCCAATTTTCCAAATTGGGCCCAAACCTCTACATGGTCTTACCATAAGGCCCATCCATTTAGTCCAGTCTAAATGTTTGGCATTCAAATGGCCCAATATCTTATAATCATCAAGGCCCAAATTATGGCCCATCAATGGCCTAATTTTCCAAATTGGGCCAAAACCCTCATATGGACCTTACCTTAAAGCTTATCCAATTATTCTAGTATGTATGATTGTTCTTGAATGGCCCATTATTAGCCTAATCACCAAAGCCCAATAGAAAGGTCTAACACAAAGCCCAAGTGAAATTAGGGTTTTCACATAAAATAACGATTAGGGTTAAGTGTTTCTCACTTAACCCATTAAGGACTTAATCCATTAATTCCATCACTCTACTAGATAAGTCATATGGTGTGATTGGGTATAATTCACAATTCCATTCCAATTTCCCAAATGTGGGTCCCGATAAGTTCAAGGCTCATATATCCAAAACTAGGGTTTTCTAAACCCTAATTAGGGTTTCCAACCCAATCATAGCCCAATAGCTAGGTCTTTTGATAAATTAGGGCTCAGTAGGCCCATTAGGATTTTGCTAGTCAGGCACCACCCACTACCACTTTGGGTAGTGATGGTCAACGGTGGCTCACGGCAGCGGTTAGGGTTCTAGTCCAATCAAGTCTAAGCACTCCAACAGCAATCCAAACACAAACTAAGCACACCGCCACCCAACACGGTGGCCGGTGGCGGTAGGAGGCGACAGCCACCACCTCACGGTGGTGGTTAAGAGTTTCTTTTCATTATTCTACATTCTAGTTACAATTAACAATGTTAAACCCCAAATAATACACACACACACACACTAATACAAACACACACATATACACACAACCACCCTAGTGGTGGCAGGCGGTGGCACGTGGTGGTGATTATGATATCGGCCAATACAACACCAAAGGTACTCCTGATATTGATCCAAACACACCCGAAAGCCTACAACCACCCGAGATAGTGGCTAACAGTGGTGGATCGGCGGCAACAAGTGGCGGAACGGCGGCGGCAGGTGGTGGTGATGAATTTCCTTCCGTTTCCTGGACAAGAAAAGATTTACACAACATTATCCCTACGAAATATAGTCATACAACCACCAAATCACGCACACAGCCACCTCCTCACGGTGGCTGGTGGCGGAAAAAGAAGATGACATGGTGGCAGCTACCATGGTTGGTAGCCATGGTGGTTTTTCCTCGGGTTTCGGGCCAATCAAGCACTTCACGGTCCCAACAACATTACTCATCTATTCCAGGCATGAAACCATAACTCTCAACCACCAGCTAGGCGGCTGAGGAGGCTGGAATGAGCAAAACGGCGACCATGAGACCGTTGGCATCAACAACTAACGAATGCGACATCAATCCACCGAGAAAAGCAGAGGAGAAGAGAGAGAGAGAGAGATACGGCAGATGAACTTACTAGAGGATTCCCGATCGATCATGACCACACAAAATTGAATCTGTCCATTCCTCGGCTCCAGGTGGTCATCCCGGTTGCTCACAGCGTCACCGACAACAAAACTGTGGTGGTGGTGGTCATTGGCAAGCAACGACGGACAAAGGTGGTTCCATGACAATGGCGGCAGGAGATTTGCGCTTTTAGGGTTAGGGATGAGCTACGGTTTGGCAATGTAACAGTGGGGTAAAGAGTTTGTATGGTATATCCCGTGTTCCTCTAAATTCAATGAAAATATCCAACTTCAACCCCTCCTCACACTTTTGTTTTCAAATTTAATCCAATATTTACCATTTAAACCCTGCTTGATATCGCCCAACTGCTCAACATTCAATCCTTTAATAGGGGATATATCTCCTTTTTGGGTGGAGACGGAGGCAAGATTACGCAAAAAGGAACTGTTACAAACGGGGTGTTGAGTTTTGAAAATGTCAACTTTGCACCCGAATTGAAGCATAGTCTATTGAGTGTATCCCAGATATGTGATAGAAGCTATTCTACGCATTTCACTGATAAGGAATGCCTGATTCTCAAGCCAGGCTTTATCATTCCAGAAGAGTGGATACTTGTAAAATCTAAAAGTGATGGGAATGCCTACATCATTGATATGAATAGCAATCTTCCATAACAAGTTACGTGCCTCTTCTCAAAGATCTCCGAACAAACTGCAATGTTGTGGCACAGAAGACTTGGTCATGCTAATGCCAAGAACTTGAATCGACTTGCAAAGAATGATATGGTTCATGGTTTTCCTGTCAAAGACTTCATCACGTTTGAAAAGTGTGTGTCATGTGCCCAAGGTAAGCATCAAAGAAAACCACACCTACCAAAACAGGTCAACTCAATTAGCCAGGTGCTTCAATTGCTACATATGGATTTGTTTGGACCAGTAAACATTCTCAGCATAAACATATATTCTTATGGTCTGGTTGTGATTGATGATTTCTCTCGTTTTACGTGGGTTTTCTTTCTATCCAAAAAAGTTGGAGTTGTTGATTTGATTAAGAAGTTCATTGTATTGATTGAGAACCAAACTAACAATCGAGTAAAGGCGCTTCGTATCGACAATGGAACAGAGTTCAAGAAGTCTGTACTCGATCTTTTTTACGCAGAAAAGGGTATTATGCGTCAATACAGCTCTTCTCACACACCCCAACAAAATGGTGTTGCTGAGAGGAGAAACAGAACGTTAAAAGACTCTGCAAGGATGATGCTATGTGATTCAAAACTGCCAATTTTCTTTTGGGCTGAGGCGATAAACACTTCTTGCTACGTTCAGAATCACGTGTTGATCAATAAAGCTCAGATGAAGACCCCGTATGAGATTCTTGATGGTCACAAGCCTTCAGTCAGTCATTTCCGTGTATTTGGCTGCCCTTGCACCCTTCTTCACCTCGAAACCAACCCGAAGTTTCATGCCAAAGCCGATGATTGTTACTTCGTAGGGTATGCTGATCGCATCGCCTATAGGGTCTACAATAAGAAGACAAAGCAGATTGTGGAATCTTATGACGTGCGTTGGTTAGAAGGAAATGAGACGGACGCTAGAGTAGGTCCGGATTGGTTGTTTGATTACACATTGCGGTTCAAATCAATAAATGTGTCTTCGAGTGGCTCATATGGATCTATCTCTGGTTTGAAGAATATTTCTGAAGATGAAGACGAAGAAGTTGTCTACAGACCTCCATCTACATCCTCTTCACCACCTGAGGGGGAGTCCTCTGCTACGCCTGAGGGGGAGTCATCTGTGCAACATGATAATCCTAAATCTCCAGCCCAAAATGATACTCCTGATGCTGAAACTACGCCACTCACTCCTATAGAAAGAGAGTTCATGCCTAATGATGTTTCCGCTGTCTCTTCAACTTTTATGGAACTACTATTTCCTGAAATTATCTCAAATGAGTTTGTAGTAGAGCCGTCTGGAGCAGATCAATCAGCAAATGAAGGACGTGTCAACATTCACACTCTTCCTGTCTCTCTCAATGATATCGGCCAAGAGATACCTTCAAGGATTCAATACGGTTATCCGATCGATAACATCATTGGTCAGCTGGGCGATGGTGTTAAAACCAGAAGTTAGAGTGGAGACGTTAATACTTGTCTTTACTCTTGCTTTATCTCTCAAATAGAGCCCATGAATGTTGTAATGGCTCTAAATGAGCCCAGCTGGGTAGATGCAATGCATGAAGAACTACATCAATTTGAAAAACTTGTTGTTCGGAAGTCAGTTGAGTTACCAAAGGGCAAGAAGTCTCTTGATACACGATGGGTTTATCGCAATAAGCAGGATGATTCAGGGGTTATTGTGCGAAATAAAGCTCGATTGGTGGCTCGCGGGTTTTGACAAGTCGAGGGTCTTGATTACACTGAAGTTTATGCTCCAGTAGCTCGTCTGGAGGCTATTCGCAAGAATAGTATGATTGGAGATTCAGTCTAAAATTTTCGTTATCATCTTGTTTTCACTTCAAAATCTACCCATTGTGTCGATTTTTTTCTAAAAATTGAAGTTATCACATGAATCGATTCGTTATATCCTCTTGATATGATTGTGATAAAGTTAGATTTTTGCATTATCAATATATGCTTTGATTTTGAAGAACTAGTCAAGAGAACTTGATAATCGATGAAGAACAATCAAGAACTCATAAGGTTTTCTGAAAATTAGTGTACTCGATCTGAAAAACATTCTCGGATGTGCAAATTGGTGTTTGTGAAACTTGGTTTGTGATTCAAAACAATCTTAAATTGCTAATCAGTAGAGTATCGAAACAAAAGAAGTGGATATTGAATGGTCTATTTTTAGGAACGAAAGTCAAAATTGAACTTTTAGTTATCGTTTAGTGAATTTCAATTTGAAATTAGATGATTGTAAAGAAAATTGAAGCCAATTGAAATCGAAGTTTATTGATTGTTTGTGAAGACCTTGAGAATCGGGGTCGTATATCAACTGGTATGGATCGTGGATGTATTCTCGTCTGGAACGAATAGAAGGAGAACAAATTCGACTAAAGCTTGAGCAATCGATTTCGAGTCATATGATGTTGGTTGTTTATTTTGATTTGTTAGATGGGTTTGATATCAATGGATTAAAAGCGAAGCCTTGAGTTTGGGGAATCAGACGATGTTTAAGGCGAAATGGGTTTATTGGAGTTGATTTTGTTTTTGATTCGAAGGGTTTAATGTTGATTTTGGGTTGTATGTTGAACACGATTTGATATTGATAAAGGTTGTGAGAACGAAGATTTGTTTGGAATCTGTATTTGATGTACAAAGGGTTCCAGTGTGGTTAATGATTTGGGAAAATTTGTAAAAATGAAGATGGGGTTTTTGATTTAAACGAAGGGTGTATATGGCTTAATGTACGGAGGGTATATTGTTGTATGTATGAAGTGTATTTTGGATTTGTACGGAGATCCATGTTTACGAAGAGTTTATTTGGAAATCATTCGAAGGGTGTGAAGAATATTCGAAAATGGTCCTTGAAGTTTCGAATGGTTGATATCTTTTCAGAATCCTTCGTATAAATGGTGAAAAACTTCGTATGAATTGATAAAGCAAACATTTCAAAAACAGCCCCTGAACATTCGAATATTTGGCACTTTGAAAATTAAGTGAAGTTTCTTATGTTTGACACTTTTCACCCAAATCCGAAATTTTTTGGAGCTTCGTATCTTTGGGACTAGTCTTCATATCTTTGGAACACAAATGGCAGAATTTTCGAAAATAGTCCCTGAGGCTTCGAATGTTTGATAGTTCATACCCACTTTCGAAAAATGCCTGTTTTTGCTGAAAATTGAAGAAAATGCATTTCAGGCCCCTGCAATTTGTGTAAATTGATGCTTTCTACCCAACTTTGGAAAAGGGGGAGAGTTTTGCATATTTGGTTGTTTTGGGCGCAACGGGTCACTGCTGAATTTTGAAATTTACAATTTCTACGGCAGATGACCTTACCAGAGGATTCCCGATCGATCATGACCACACAAAAGTGAATCTGTCCATTCCTCGGCTCCAGGTGGTCGTCCCGGTTTCTCACAACGTCACTGGCAACAAAACTGTGGTGGTGGTGGTCATTGGCAAGCAACGATGGATGAGGGTGGTTCCATGACAGTGGCAGCTGGAGATTTGCGCTTTTAGGGTTAGGGATGAGCTAGGGTTTGGCAATGTAACAGTGGGGTAAAGTGATTGTCTGGTATATCCCGTGTTCCTCTAAACTTCAATGCAAATTTCCAACTTCAACCCCTCTTCACACTTTTGTTTTCAAATTTAATCCAACATTTACCATTTAAACCCTGCTTAATATCGCCCAACTACACAACATTCAATCCTTTAATGGGGGATATATCTCCTTTTTGGGTGGAGTCCTCTGCTACGCCTCAGGGGGAGTCATCTATGCAACATGATAGTCCTAAATCTCTAGCCCAAAATGATACTCCTGATGCTGAAACTACGCCACTCACTCCTATAAAAAGAGAGTTCATACGTAATGATGCTTCCGCTGTCTCTTCAACTTTTATGGAACTACTCTTTCCTGAGATTATCTCAAATGAGTTTGTAGCAGATCTGTCTGGAGCAGCTCAATCAACAAATGAAGGAGGTGTCAACATTCACACTCTTCCTGTCTCTCTCAATGATATCAACCAAGAGATACCTTCAAGGATTCAACACGATCATCCAATCGATAACATCATTGGTCAGCTGGGTGACGGTGTTAAAATCAGAAGTCAGAGTGGAGACGTTAATACTTATCTTTACTCTTGCTTTATCTCTCAAATAGATCCCAAGAATGTTGAAATGGCTCTGAATGAGCCCAGCTGGGTAGATGCAATGCATGAAGAACTAGATCAATTTGCAAAACTCGATGTTTGGAGGTTAGTTGAGTTACCAAAGGGCAAGAAGTCTCTTGACACGCGATGGGTTTATCGCAATAAGCAGGATTATTCAGGGGTTATTATGCAGAATAAAGCTCGATTGGTGATTCGTGGGTTTCAACAAGTCGAGGGTCTTGATTACACTAAATTTTATGCTCTAGTAGCTCGACTGGAGGCTATTCGTATCTTCCTAGCATATGCTTGTTACATGAACTTTACCATTTATCAAATGGACGTCAGGACCACCTTCTTGTATGGCAAGGTGAAGGAAGAAATCTATGTTGATCAACCCCCTGGGTTCGTTTACTCAAAATTTTCTAATAATGTCTATAAGTTGGAAAAGTCATTATATGGGTTACATCAAGCTCCTCGAGCGTGGTATGCAACTCTGACAAATCATTTGCTCAAGCATGGTTACTCTTGTTACACTATCGATCAGACTTTGTTTATCAAGCATGTTGGTAATTATCAGATACTTGTGCAAATCTATTTTGACGACATTATATTTGGGTCGATCGGTCCGCAGCTTTGCAAAGAATTCGAAGGTGTAATGAAGAAGCGGTTCGAGATGAGTTCGTTGGGAGAAATGACCATGTTTTTGGGGCTTCAGGCTAAACAGAATTCAACCGGAATCCTGCTATATCAAGCCAAGTATGTGGAGGATATTCTTGAGAAGTTCGGGTTTCACGACACTAAATCGGCATCAACACTAATGGATGAAAGACCTCTTCTGACTTCAGATCCTGATGGTGAATTCGTAGATCAGACACACAATCGATCAATGATCGGATCGCTGATGTATCTTACTGCAAGCCGACCTGACATCATGTTTGCATTTTGTCAATGCGCACGTTATCCGGCTAATCCTAAACTTTCACATCTTATTGTTGTCAAAAGAATTTTTCGGTATATCAAAGGTAGCCCAAAATTGGGTCTTTGGTATCCAAAGAATTCTGAATTTGATTTATATGTTTTTGCTGACAGTAATTATGGAGGTTGTGAGCTTGACATGAAATCAACCTCAGGAGGGTGTCAATACCTAGGTGACATACTAGTCTCGTGGCAATGCAAGAAGCAACACACTGTCTCAACCTCAACAATGGAGGTGGAATACGTTGTTACATCAACGTGTTGTTCTCAAGTTAGCTGGATCCAACATCAGTTGTTGGATTACGGTTTGAATTATTTAGAAACCCCCATTTACTGTGATAATGAGGCTGCCATTCAAATTGACAAAAATCCAGTCCAACACTCTAAAACCAAACACATCGACATTAAAATTCAGTTTATCAGAGACTGTTATGAAAGTTCACTAATCCGGTTGGAATAGATCCCTACTGCTAATAATGTGGCGGATTTGTTCACTAAGCCTTTTAACAAAGCTCGTTTCGATGTGTTTGTGGGTTTTCTAGAAATGATTCGTTTTGAGGATTAAGTTTTTTATTTTTGTTTCTTTTCTTAATTCTTCAATTTTTTAAGTTTTTTTTAGGTAGGATAGATTAAATTTGCGCATTTTATTTTCTTTTATTTTTATTTATTTTATTCTCACCCATGCACAAATTTAGGGGGAGAAATAATCAAAAAATCCAAAAACAATAAAAATTAAAAAAAAAATCCAAAAACATTTAAAAATCTCGAAAATTAAAAAAATATTGCTGATAGTTCTGTTTGCAGGTGTTGTGATGGGAAATCAAATTAGCAAGTGATAACGAGCAATCTGCATCTGCGTAACGTACCTAAGTTGAATCGTCTACGCTCTGTGCTCGATACGCTGGTAGGCACGAAACATTTTAAATGGACTTGACTAGGGAGAGTTGAACTTAATGAATTTAAGGACTAAATAAAGCACCTTTTATTTATCACCATATCGATTACTCATTATTTGTTGTTTCGGGTAATCAACTTCTTACTTGAATTACAACACCTATCCCATGCTCTTAGCATGCACACAATGTTTACCTATGGTTCTTGCTTTGTGAAATAGATCAAATGAACACATTTCCAATCATTCTCATTCCACAACTCCGAATCCTTATCACAAGTGTAAGAATATCAAATTCTTGCCACTTATAGAATATTTTAGATTCTAACATTTTATGCAATGATCCTTTTGTAATGTCACTGCACTAAAGTCACAATGACTGTTGCCAATGAAATTACAAAGTCCTCTATCGGAGATTGTTACAAGATAATTCCATAGATGTGATGTCTCTCACTCAAAGTACATTTCTTTGAACATCCTTTTACATAAAGTTTGTAATCTAGACATAGATTCTCAATATCTAACTCCCAATATGGAAAGCTTTCCATACTTACCATATGACAACTTATTCTTAATAGAATCTTATCTATTCATAATAATGTCGATATACTCCATCAATACTATACTTCCAACTAGTCACAAGCGACCAATCCTCGGCGAACTTTGGATTGCCCTTTGATAGTTGTTTAATTATCTTAGTCAAAACCGATTCTTGTCCTTTTTCCCTCTAAATGTGCTAGACATTTGGAAAATTTTAGAATGGTCAAATATTATAGCATTTTCAATAGATCCTATACCCGAAGCGTATGGGACACGATTCATAATGTCTTACATAAAGATTTGATGCTTTATCAATCTTCTGCCATAATAATCTATGTACTATGTTCTCATAATTCGAATTATGAAGAGGGATGCCACAATCATGATCAATTTTTTTTTGAGAATTCACTATGTGCTCTTGACTAATTTTATTAACATTCCACAACCTAAACCTTTAGTTTTGAAATGAAGCATAATATTCTCTCCCTTAATTATAGCAAAACAACTATTCAACCCTTACAACTTTGCAAAGTATGACTCTTGTTTTCTATAATTAATATTGCTAACTTGCAATACTTGCCTTAATAATCATACAATCATAACATTTATGCTCCCACTATCATGATGATTATTATAAACATAACACTTATGCTCCCACTAGCTTTGACGTGTATTCAGAAAACAGCTTAACTTCCAGAAAAACAATACTTATGGAATTTCTTAAGTTCATGTTTCTAATACCTAATGCTTTGATAATCTTTTATCAAGGCTTCTTAATCTCATACACCTTTGTCTAAGATAGCTCATATGTGTGTCTAAACAATTAAGACTAGTTGCCAAATCTCACAATTCGAATCGTGGAAAGGGATACCGTAACCATAATCCATAATCGAATTCGAGAATACAATTTTGCAATTGCTATCTTCTTAAAATCTCTCCTAGTGAAAGCATTTCCTCACAGTCATTTTTATGAAGGAGGGAATCTTATGACACTTACATTTAATGATGTATGTGTGTGTTCCTATCCATGTGAATTTTTCAAAACCAAAGTTTGCGACAAATCCAAACTCATATGGACCAGACATTCTCAATCTTGATTTCTTGCCTTATGGTAACACGGCTACCCACCATGTCTTCCAAGCAATTAAGCAGCTAACCTTTTCATGTCAATGTACTTTTCATTGATTAAGGTCCTTGCCTTTTATGCATTCAAATGAGAACTTATAGAACTCACATGCATAATTAACTCAATTGGAATGGCACAGAAACAAAATAACGTCAACACGATAGGTTACAAACCTCAAGTCGTGTGCTAGTGATGTTAGATAAGGTTTATTTTGATTTGTTCTTGAGACCTTTCAAGACAATTAAGACTCCCACTGACTCTTCGACATGTTAGATTCTCTTGTCAAATATTCAAGAGTTAGTTTAGTTTTTATCAAAACACTTCATAAATAGGTCCTAGTTGGTCTTTGTCTTATCCAAGACATCATAATTTGTTTTATCAAAACACTTCATAAATAGGTCATAGTTGGTCTTCTTAATACTTGTCACTTAATGTCATAATCTTAAGTTTAAGACTTGTTTTGGAATGAAGTATGATTGACTTCTTGATTTAACCATTTCTTCAATTCTCGATTCCTCTTCTTAGACATACAATTGCACTAAGACTCACTTAGAGGATCAATTGAGATATGGTTCTTAATCATTAAGACTTATCATAAAACATAATAAAAGGTACTCTCCCTTCTTCTTAGAATAGAGAAACTTTTATCTTTCTGCCTAGTTGATTCTTCTTATTCGTTCTGCTATTGATTTAAACTTTTTCAATCAACTAAGAATTATACTTAATCTCATAAGTGTAATCATATTTACTCAACCTTAGTAAATCATGACGAATATCTTTGTTACTCTTGTGGTGGACTTGAGCAACACATAACCTTGTGTACTCGATCTCCTAGTCCTTCACTTGACACTTTGTCAATGAATTAGTCCAATTTTCAAATATGAAACTTCTCATTCATCATGCAATACTTGTTGTATGATTCCAAATCTCTATCCAATTGAAACTTGGGCGATGAGAAACTCTCCCTATTTGGTAAATTCTCGACATTTCCACAAACAACATAATTAAGAATCACATCCATTTGTTGTAAATATACGAACATCAATTTTTCATAACGATTTCATTGCAAGGAAATAAACACAACAAAACACAATTTATTTTATTTATAAAAACAACGGAAAACATTTGTCCTTACAATGCAAAATCAACAGAAAAACTATGTAATAAATATTCCTAACAATTCTATCTAAGCTCAAAATCTAATCTTCGAATCCATGTCTTCGTGATTAGATTCATCTTGCTATTTCATCAAGCTTCCTCTCTTTTCATCGATCCTACAAAACATTCAAATGCAATCTTATCACATCATGTATTAAGAATCAACGAATAGGAACTTAATCGAGTTAGATAGTGGGTTTTACCTGAAGCACAACCATACTCTTTGACTCTCCCATCTTTTGGACTCTTCAGGTTCTTAGGGCAGACTTGTATCCAACGCCCTTTCTCTTGGCAGCAAACGCAGGTCGGTTCTCCTAGAACGTCCTCGGAAGCATGGTTGGTTGACTTTCCCAACAAATACTCTCCATTGCTTTGCCAAATCATTTCTGATTCAGCAGCAATGAGCATGTAAGTTAGGTCAATGAGGTTTTCGTCATGATCCATCATATAATACTTTCTTTTGAACTCATTATATGATTCGGGAAGTGACTGCAGAACCTAGTTTACAGCCAACTTATCCGGGAATGACACACCCAACATTTTCAACCTATCAATGTGTGATTTCATTCCTAGAACGTGGGCACACACGGGTTTACCATCTTCATGTTTCATTTCCAATAGGGCTTTAGTGACATTGAACCTTTCAATTCTACGATCTTGTGGGTTAGGGAGAACAACAGGAGGAGGAGGAGGAGGAAGTGAAGCATGATTTCTTGTTCCTCGATCGAATCGTGGAATATCATCTTCATGTGGAAAGCTTGTTCCACGGGATTTGGGAAGACCATAGTTGTCGAGCTTTGACATCTACAAAACAGGAGAAAACGTAAATTCAAGTTAGTTGATAAATTGAGTCCTTAATAAATCATCCAAATGAGATTTTAAGGCTAGGACCCAACACAATACGCTACAACCTAGAAAAGGGATGCTGTAATCTAGCTGCAGAATATTTGAAGGTAAGTGAATGACGATTCACTAATTTTCCATCATGAAAAACGAAAAAGAAATTTAAGTTTTAAATCTATGAAAACTCCTAGATCCTTTGAGATTCATTGAACTTTTCAATGGCATGTTTAAATCTCGATATGCCCCTCTTGTTTGTGACTGGGATGCCGAGGGTCACAAAGCGGGTGTGAATAACCATGCAAACTTACATGGTGCCCTCACATGTTACGGTCACCTATTCGATGTGCCGGTAAACCACACACGCTCCACCGAACTATGACAAACATTGAGTCACCCTTTGCTACCTTTGCTTAGAACCATTTAGTGTGCCGGTAAACCACACACGCTCCACTAACATCTTCGCAAGGGAACAAAGTGTAATTTCATGGAATTGCATCAATTCACTTTTGCCTAAAGTAACTATGATTGGGAATTTGTAAGAACATTTAGTTACTTTTGTACTTCATTATACTTATAATGGAAGGTTTTTGTCCTATCCTACCCGTTCGGCTAACGATTCTCCACTAGTCAAGAGTGCGGTGGGTAAGAGTGGATACTCATTCAATCGCCATTTCATAGGCAATTTCCTTAAACACCCCTTATAGACCAGCTTCGTGAATGAGGCCTACTAATCGGTAAGACTGAATTTTACTCATACATATATATGATGTTAGACTTTGAATGTTATATATAGTATAAGGTGTATTTTACACTTTTAAAATACTAGGTGGTCAAATTTAACAATTATACTTTTAATTCAATTAAATGTAAACCAAAACTTTTATTGATTTATTAAACTTCTTTTAATTATACGCCTTAATTAATTAATAAAACCATAAGGGTGTGATTTGAACTTTTCAAAACAATACTAGGGTTTTAGAATTTAACATTTCTAAATTAAACTTTTAATCAACTTTTAAATTCCAAAACATGAGGGCCAGTTTTGAAACATTTCAAAACATTTGGGTTTTAACTATTTAAATTTCAAAACCAAAACTTTTGAGTTCAAATTCAAATTATAAAACCTAAAGGGGAAAAATTAAAACTTTTCATAACACAAGGATCAAATAACAAATAATATAAATTAAACAATTAATTTCATCATTATCTATATTTGACCTAATTTCAATTTCTTGCAAAATAAGTTACCCAATTAATACAAATAATCAAACTTTATCAAATAAGGAAGTTATTATCTAATCCATTGGTAATTATCTTTTGTTTAATCAAGGATATACTCACAAATATGAATAAAATCGGATTTTAATGACCTAGAACAGATAAGGCAATTATCCATGAGTAAAACAGCAAGAAATCCTGAAATCCCCTCTTTCTGACGCTCGAACTCGCCAAGTACCCATATGGACTCGCCGAGTAGGGGCCTACTCGTCGAGTCCACAATGGGACTCGCCGAGTCCATCAGGCAGGCTCACAAAAATCGAATTTTTCAAGCATGAACAAATTAACAAGGCATCAATACAATAGAAACCGATCAAGGCTTTGATACCACTGATGGGTTTTAGTCATAAGAACATCGTATGTGCTTATACAAACCCTAATGCTTGGATCTAGGTTTCTCTAATGTACATGCAATTCATCCAAGACTATAAACCCTAATTCTAGCATATGATAATCCATATTAACATAATAATGGTTTTAAGATGTTACCTTGATTGTTATGTAGCAATAACAATCTCAAATTCTTCTTGTAATGACTTTAGAAAGCTTAGAGTCACAAATGTCACTCCTCTAATGGTTCACAAACACCAAGAGCAAGAGGATGAAGAAGAGAAGAGAAGGAGGCTTCCCAAAATCGTCCAAAACCCTAGAGGATCTCATCACCATGTTTTTGGGGCATAAGGGTGCTATTTATACATGTAGGCTATTAGGGTTTTAAACAAGGAAACCCTAATCTAACTGCTTAAGCCCTAAGCATCCCATGGATTTCTTTCTTAAAGGCCTTGGACGATTTCTAATGGGTTTCCCCATAGAATTCGTCCAACCTTATAAAATAAGGTAATCTATAGCCCAATTGCAATTATCTTATAATTACAATTCCAGTCCCTTAAGTTTAATTAATCTCTTTTAGCCACAAAATTAATTATCAATTAAATCCTGACTAATATTAATTAAACAATATGATTTCTCCTTTAATATATTATTATCATAATATATTAATAAATCATAATTAATCCTCTCTCTCCATAATTCATCCTATCAAGTTGCTTTGGTGAAGGCAACCCAAAAGGACCATGCACCATCGGGTCAAGTACATACCAAAATAGTTATGGACTTAGACACTAATCCAACAATATATATATATATATATATATATATATATATGTGTGTGTGTGTGTGTGTGTATAAGATCAAGTCGTCTTACCGCTAGTACGCCTCATTCACGAAGGCGATCTATAAGGAGGGTATAAGGTTGTTCCTATAAAATGTCAACTTAATGGGTGTCCACTCTCACCCACTGCTACCTTGATCGGTGGAGGGTCGTTAGTCGAACGGGTAGGACAAGGACTTATAAATTCTCATTAAAAGTATAATGATAATTATAAAGTAACTAAATGCTTAAATTAAATTCCCAATCTTAGCTACTTTAGGAAAAATGAGAATAAGGTCCTAATCCATAAAATTACACTTTACACTTTGTTTAAGTCGTTAGTGGAGCGTGTGTGATTAACCGACACACTAAATTGAACTTAACAAGGTAGGTAAAGGGTGAATTAATGTTTATCATAGTATCGTTGGAGCATGTGTGCTTAACCGGCACATTAATTGAGGGGTAACACGTTAAGGGTACCAAGTAATTTGCATGGTTACTTCACACCTAGTTTTGTGATCCTCGGCATCCCAGTCACAAAACTTGAAGGGCACACTCGAGATTGAAACATTTCATTGAAGAAAATTCAATGAATCTCAAAGAATCTACGAGTTTCTAAACCAATTAAAACCTAATTAAATATTTTGTTTTTCATGGTGGAAATTGGTGAATCGTCATTCACCTACCTTCAAATATCTTATAGCTTAGATTACGGCATCCCTCTTCTAAGTTATAAAATATTGTGTTGGGTCCTAGCCTTAATATTTTATTTGGGTGTTTTATTAAGGAACATCTCTATATCTAATCTAATATATTCACTCTTCTTTTCAGATGTCTTCTAATAACAATGCTTCTGACTCAAACCCTACTAGCTCCTTGTCTCTCATGAATCTTTGTGGGAGAGTCATATTTGATGGATCCAACTTTACAGATTGGATTAGAAACATCAGTATGGTCACTCGGTATGAGAAAAAAGAATATGTTCTCGACAAGGAGCTGAAGGTACCCGAGCAAACTGCTACTCCTGAAGAGCTTGTTGAATATGAGGTACATGAAAGAGAAGTTACAAAAGTGGAATGCATCATGATGGCCACCATGACATCCGAGCTCCAAAAGTCCTACGAGGACTATTATCCTTTTAAGATGCACCAAGACTTGATGGACCGCTACCATCAAAGTTCTCGTCAAGAACGATATGAAATAATCTCCTCCATGATAACAACCCGAATGAAGGATGGTGAACCCATCATGGGACACATGCAGAAAATGCAAAGATATGTGGACCGTTTACTGAATCTGAATGTGAACTTTCCCGAGGAGTTAGCAATAGACATCATCTTGCACTCCTTACCATCGTGTTATGATCAATTCTGCATGACATATCACATGAACAAGGAAGAAATCACCCTCATAAAACTTCAAGGACTCTTGAAGACCGCCGAAAGTGGTCTAAAGGGTAAGACGGTTGTTACTACTCCTACTCTTACTCCAACTGTGGCCAATGTATTGGCAATCGGGCATGGCAAAGGGAAGAAGAGAAAGAACCCTTCTAAGGGTACCAAGGCTAAGACCCTTGAAGGCTTCTCTTCAAGCAAAACCAAGAAAGGTTTTTTCACTCCCTCTGCTAACCCTAATGAAGCTGAATGCTTCTGTTGCCATGAAAAGTCGCACTGGAAGCGAAACTGCCCAAAGTACCAACAATATTTGAAGGATGGGAAAGTAAAACACAACCATGCATGTATATACACTATATTGTCTAATAAATCACCTCATTCTAAGTCTTGGTTCCTTGATACAGGTTGTGGTATTCACATATGTTCTGATTTGTAGGGACTAAGAAGAAGTGAGAATGTGGAGCAGGGAAAGATAAACTTGATCATGGGAAACAAGAAAGCTTCACCTGTTACCAAGATATGAGTTTATTCCTTAGTGCTAAATAGTGGGTTTACATTAGATTTGAATAAATGTTATTATTCGCCAGAAATGGCAAGAAATGTTATTTCCTTTCATGCATTGTATAAACAAGTTTTTAACTTTTATTTTGATAATAATAATGCTAGTATTGATGCATTATTTAATAATGTTCTTTATTTTAAAGCATTACCTTGTGATGTTGTGTATGAAACTGTATCTGTTGTAGATAATCTAGGAAATAATGTATTGTGTATTGACTCTTCCACTAGCTTAGATAAAGCATCTTTATGGCATTGTCGTCTTGGACATGTAAGCAAGAAACGCATAGGAGAACTCCAACAGGATGGAGTTTTGGAGTCATTTGACCTAAAGTCGGATGATATTTGTGAAACTTTTTTGCTTGGTAAAATGACAAAGTCACCTTTTACTGGCACTTGTGCTAGGGGTGAAGGTTTGTTGGACCTCTAATCGCTTCTATGTGTCTTTTACTGATGATTTTAATAGATATGGATATGTCTACTTAATCAAGCATAAGTCAGAAACCTTTGAAAAATTCAAAGAGTTTAAGCAAGAAGTGGAGAATCAGTTGGGCAGGAACATTAAGATGCTTCATATGATCGTGGTGGTGAGTATCTTAGTACTGAGTTCCTTGAATATCTTAAGGAATGTGGGATTGTCTCATAATTGACACCTCTTAGGACACCACAGTTGAATGGTGTAGCTGAGAGGCGCAATCGGACCTTGTTGGACATGGTTCGTTCCATGATGAGTCCAGCTTCGCTACCAATCTCATTTTGTGGGTATGCCTTAGAGACTGCCGCCCATATCCTTAATCTAGTCCCTACAAAGAAGGTTGCCAAAACACCTCATGAGGTGTGGATTGGAAAAGCTCCCAATCTAGACCACATCAAGGTTTAGGGTTGCGAGGCTTTCATGAGACGCGAAACTCACGATAAGCTCGAACCCCGAAGCAAGAGGTGTATTTTCATCAGCTACCCACAGAAATCCTTTGGTTACATCTTCTACAGACCCAGTGATAATGTGGTCTTTGTAGCAAGAAGAGGATTCTTTTGAGAGAGAGAATTCATAAGCCAAGGAGACAGTGGGAAGCAAATTGACCTTAAGGAAATTCAAGAGTCAAGTGGTGAAGGAACCTCAAACCCTAGCCCTCAACTAGAGGAGGAAACTCCTGTTGAGCCGACTGAAGAATCTATACCTCTGAGGCATTCCACCAGAGTTAGGAATGCACCTGAGCATTATTATGGTTTCCATATTACTGCAGAAGGTGAAACACTTATCAGTGATAACACACTGGTAAATATGGATGAGCCTAACAGCTACATGAAATCCATGGCAGGCCCTGAGGCTGCTAAATGGAAAGAGGCTATGGACAGTGAGATACAGTCCATGCATGACAATCAAGTTTGGAACTTGGTTGATAATGTACATGATTGTAAGATAGTTGGGTGCAAATGGATCTTCAAAAAGAAGACCGACATGGATGCTAATGTACACACTTATAAGGCGAGACTGGTTTCAAAGGGTTATTCTCAAACTCCGGGAGTTGATTATGATGGGACCTTTTCACCAGTAGCCAAGACTAAATCTATTAGGGTTCTGTTAGCCATTGTTGCATTTCATGACTATGAAATATGGAAAATGGATGTCAAAACCGCTTTTCTTAATGGAAAGTTGGATGAAGATGTTTATGTGGTTCATCCAGAAGGTTTTTTCAGTATAGAGTATCCCAATAGAGTGTGTAAGCTCGAGAAATCCATTTATGGATAGAAACAGGTGCCTTGCAGATGGAATCTTTTCTTCGATGAGAAAGTCAAAGAATTTGGTTTTTCAAGGAGTGAAGATGAATCTTAAGTCTATGTCAAGGCTAGTGGGAGTATAGTCAGCTTTTTGGTACTGTATGTGGATGACATACTACTCATAGGAAATGACATCCCAACCTTGCAGGAAGTAAAGTCCTGGATTAGGAAGTGTTTCACTATGAAGGACCTTGGAGAAGCTGCCTATATCCTAGGGATAAGGATTTTGAGAAACAACAGTAAAAGACTAATTGGACTTAGTCAAAGCACCTATGTACACAAAGTGTTGAAAAGATTCAACATGCATAACTCCAAGAAAGGTAAGTTACCTATCCAGTGTAATGCCAGACTGAGTAAAACTTAGAGTCTAAGTACAAAGGCTAAGATAGCTGAAATGAGTCAAGTACCATATGCTTCTGTTGTAGGCTCAACCATGTATGCTATGACTTGTACTCGCCCTGATGTTGCCTTTGCTCTGAGCATGGTCAACAAATATCAGGGGAATCCTGGCAAGGCTCACTAGACAGAGGTAAAGAATATTCTCAAGTACCTACGAAGGACTAAGGACTGGGTCCTTACCCTTGGTGGGAGTGATGACTTGAGAGTTGTAGGGTATAGTGATGCTAGCTTTCAGACTGACAGGGATAATTTTCGGTCTCAGTTGGGCTGGGTCTCTACCCTAAACAGAGGGGAAATTACTTGGAAAAGTTCCAAACGTGAGACAGTGGCTGATTCCACTTGTGAATCAGAGTATATAGAAGTAAGCGAGGCAGCAAAGGAGGCTATATGGCTAAAGAACTTCATTGGAGACCTTGGAGTTATACCAGCTATAAAGGCGTCAACGGAGATTTTATGTGACAGCAATAGTGCGGTTGCCTTAGCCAAGGAACCAATAGATCATGGGAGATCCAGACACATTGATAGAAAATATCACTTCATCAGACATCGAATAGAAGAAGGAATCCCCGTGGCAAAGAGGGTATCATCGGATGAGAACACAGCAGATCCCCTAACGAATGGACTGACTCGGATTAAGTATCACCAGCATGTTTGGAGCATTCGGCTGAAGGATGATATTAATTTTAGTAGCTAGATAATCTTGAAATTTGTAAAATGTAATTGACATTTGATGATAAATAAAATTTGTTATTTATGAGTAAAGTGTTGCTATCTCTTGTCAATCGTTTACTATTATTTCTTTTTGCATGTTTTGACTCCCAGAATAATTATGTTATGGTTTATATCATATTGTTCAAACTCTCCACAGTTGGTCATATGTTGGAAGTAGATATGAATCAAGACTGTCATGGGTTGGCTTGTAGAGGTCTAAGATGTTAGATAAAGTGGGGCTACAACACTTATGAGTGCTCATAAGTTCTGAGTATTGGATTCAACCCACGCTTACTTGTATCACTTCATGGAATTTATCTCGAGTGTTCGTGAGACGATAATATCATATAAGTCTTCAAACCTAGAGATATGATTTGTTTCCTATGACTTGGTTATGCATTTATTGCACGAAAACTCATTGGTAACTCGATGTTATAAACTATGCCTTTGTGTGTAATTTAACAAGTAGTAGAGCAAACATATGAGTCGAAGTTTATCTGTTCCTTCTAGGATTAGAAGCGATATCTGGGCCCCTCGATGATTTCATTTTGACCTATGTATCGGGCCTGGTCAAAACTAAACTGATGTGTTCAGTTAAGTTCTATGTCGAACAAATCGGATATCGGGAAAAAATGTTGGACAATAAGCAAGACCAAGTTCCATGTATTTGTCCGACTGATATCTAGAACAAAGTATTATATGATTACTTATCTAAAAATGGCTCTTCATAGTTCAACAGAGTTAAAAGAGCTACGATTGTTGATCGGTTCGTGAAGTCATACTTGCAACTATAGTTATTAGACTTATCCAAGTGGGAGACTGTTGGATATAGTGTCTAAGTCCATAACTATATTTGGTATGTACTTGCCTAACCCGGCATGGTCCATTTGGGTTGCACTTCACCCAAACAATGTATGGATAATCTTTTGAGAATAGTATAAGTTGTGATTTATTAATATATTATAAGTTCTAATATATTAATATAAAATCATATTATTTAATTAGTATTGATCTATAATTAATCTAGAATTAATTTAGAGATCAAAATTATGACTAAATAAATACGGGCTCTTGTATTTATATAGTGTGGGCTAATGCTTATTTGGAATGGGCTAGGCTTGCATGGAAAGTCCATGGATACTCCATGGAGCTTTAACCCATGGATCTCATGGAAATAAAAAGACATGGGTATTAGGGTTTACATGGATGTAACCCTAATCCACCACACTATATCAAGGAGGCTTTGGTTCTTGAAATCATACTAGTTGTGGTGAGTATACTAAGAGGGCCGATTCCAAGAAGGTTGTGACTAGTCTCTCAAGGTTCCAAGTTTGTGGTGATTTGTGATTTCCATTTGAGGCATCGACACTATTGGTGCTAGGCTCTCAAACTCCAAGCAATCAACTACAACTACAAGGTAAGTAATTCTACTAGCTTTATTTGATTCAAGTTCCTCATGCCATGCTAGATAGGATAAGAACCTTGGAAAAATAATTATTTGCATGTATCTTAGTCAAACATAGATCCAAGGTTTCTAGGGTTGCATATACACCATAGGAGTGTTAGGATGCTCAAAACCCTTTAAAATAGTTTCAATGGATCTCAAAAGATCTAGGAATTTCATTAATAAAACCTAATTCATTCAAATTTCGTTTTCTTATAGTGAAATTGGTAAATCATCATTTACCTATCTTTATATAATTTACAATTATATTACGACATCCCTTTTCAAATTTTTGAATTTTCTAGTTAGATCCTAGCCTTAATATTTCATTTTGGGTGTATATTAAGGACTATTCTTATTTAACTAAAGCTATCTTCTTTTTCAGATGTCTACTCCCACTGATGCTTCTGGTTCCTCCTCCTCCTCCAATAACAAGTTTTCTTTTTGAACATCTTCTCTAAGGTGCAACTGGATGGAACCAGCTACAATGACTGGATACGCAAGATAAATATGGCCCTTCATTTTGATGGCAAAGAATATGTCCTCGAGAGACCATTAGATGAGATTAACGAAGAGAAGACCACTCCTAAAGAAATGGTTACCTAAAAGAAACACAATAATGATGCAACAAAAGTTTCTTGCATCATGGTGGCCACAATGGCTCCTGAGTTTCCGAGACACTATGAGGATTACTAGCTATACGAGATGAACAAGGACCTTATGGAAAAGTACCATAATCGAGCTCTTCAAGAAAAGTACGAGGTGGTAAAGTCCCTCATAAAAGAAAAATGAAAGATGGAGAGTCTGTGAGCAGCCATATACAGAGGATGCAATGATACATGAAATGTTTGATCAAGCTCAATGTGAAATTTGATGAGGAATTGGCTATTGATATTGTCTTGCACTATCTATCCAGTTGTTATGATCAGTTCATTTTGACTTATCATTTATATAACAATGAGACAACTTCATCTCAGCTTCAGAACCTCCCACGCTCAGCTAAATCAGGAATGGAGTGAAAGGGTGTTGCCTCCACTCCTACTACTACTCCAGTTCTGGCCATAGTTCAAGGGAATGGGAATAGAGGAAAGGTCCTCCTAAGCAAAACTGGAAAGGGAAATCACAAGCTAGGTCGTCAAGCAATGGACACAATGGAAAATCCAGTTCTAATGTTCCCTTATCTCTGATCCTAAGGAGGCCACTCGCTTCTATTGTAATGACAAAGGGCATTGGAAACAAAGCTACCCAAAATACTTGAAAGATATCAAATATGGGAAGGTGAAGCCAACTTTGGCAGGTATATACATTATCTTATCTAATAACTCATCATACTTTCATTCTTGAGTCCTTGATATAGGATGTGGATTTCAAATTTGTTTTTATTTGCAGAGAATAAAAAGAAGTAAGGATGTGGAGCATGGAAGATGAACTTAATCATGGGGAATAGGCAATCTTCACCTGTCACCAAGATTGGAGTTTATGGCTTAGTGCTTACTGGTCGGTTTGGATTAGATTTAATAAATTGTTGCTACTCGTCAGAAATGAAACGAAACAAAATTTCTTTTCATGCATTGTTTAAACAAGGTTTTAGATATTCTTTTAATGATGAGAATGGTTCTATTTTTTCTTATAAAAATGGTTTTTTTATTATGAAGCTATACCTTGTGATGGTATGTATGAAACTATGATGATTGTAGACCATTTAGGAAATAGTGTTTTTCATATTAGTTTGTCTAATGGTTTAGAAAAAGCATGATTGTTGTATTTTCGTCTTGGACATGTTAACAAGAAACGCATCGCCCAAATCCAAAAAGGATGGAGTGTTGGAATCATTTGACTTAAGGTTAGATGATACATGCAAATCTTGTCTATTGGGTAAGATGACAAAACCACATTTCACTGGATCTTCTAAAAGAGGTGAAGTTTGTTGGAACTCATACACACAGATGTGTGTAGGCCCTTCAGATCCACCACAAGGGATACAAATTGATTCTATGTGACTTTTACTGATGATTATAGAAGATATGGTTATATCTACTTAATCAAGCATAAGTCATAAACCTTTTAAATGTTCAAAGAGTTTAAACAAGAAGTCGAGAATCAACTGGGCTGGAATATAAAGATGCTTAGATCCTATAGAGGTGGCGAGTATCTTAGTATTGAGTTCTATGACTACCTCAAGGAATGTGGAATAGTTTCACAATTGACTCCTCCTAGAACACCATAAATTAATGATGTGGTTGAGAGGCATAATCGAACCTTGTTGGACATGGTTCATTCCATGATGAGTCGAGCATCACTTCAAATCTCATTCTGGGTGTATGCCTTAGATATTGCATCCCACAATCTTAATGTTGTCCCAACAAATAAGGTTGCTAAAACACCTCACGAGATGTGGACCAGGAAGGTTCCCTCATTAGCACATATCACAGTTTGGTGTTGTGAAACTTTCTTTAGATGAGAGAATCACGACAAGCTAAAATGTCGAAGTGAGAGATGTATTTTCATTGGATACCCACAAAAGTCCTTTGGATATTTGTTCTATAGGCCTAATGAGAACGTGGTTTTTGTAGCACGAAAGGGAGTCATTCATGAGAGATAGCTCATATGAAAAGAGGACAGTGGGAGTACCATTGATCTTGAAGAAACTCAAGAGTTAAATGATGAAGGAACCTCTGAAGATGCTAGGGCTCAACCCGAGGAAGAAATTCCAGTTAAACCTATTGACGAATCATTACCTCATATGTGTTCCACGAACTAGAATACAACCTAAGTTATATGGTTTCCATATCACTACAGATGGTGATACGTTTATCAATGATAGTACACTGGTAAAGTTGGATGAACCATCTAACTACAAGCAAGCAATGTTTGGCCCTAAGTCTGTTAAGTGGAAAGAGGCAATGGACAACGAGATCAAGTCCATGTATGACAATCAAGTTTGGCATTTGGTTGACAATGTACCAGGTCGTAAGACAATTGGGTGCAAATGGATCTTCATGAAGAAGAACGACATGGATGGAAAGGTACACACCTTCAATGATCGACTGGTTGTGAAGGGCTTTACTAAAACCCTAGGGGTTGACTTTGATGAAACAGTTGATATAAAAATAAATAGATCGATGGATTTTGAACAACAATATGAATCAAAACAATAAAAGCAATGATCAAAGTTGTTCTTAATGATTATAGATCAATTCCTTAGAAGAGCTCGATGTGAACTTCTCTGTGAAGGCAAAGTAAGGCAAATACAATCGATACCCTAATACGGTTCATGCATACACTTTAAATAGTATAACCCTAGAATCATTAAAAATCGGGTGGACAGGCCCAATCCATTACAAAATGGACTATTCTATCATACATTACAATTGACACAACAAAAAATATCCCAATAATCTCCCCCCTTTGTGTCAATAAGGAAGGAAATTCTTCACTGTGGAATGTGCTTTTGAACCTTGAAATTTTTTGACAATAACCCGAGAAAGGTGTTGCAAACAGTGATATACCATTTAATCATGTTTGTGAAGCATTTCTTGTCAGCAACTTTGTTTACCTTGCATTTTTCTGTAGTACCATTATCCTCAGAAACAAGGCAAGTTATGATCACATGTGTATTTTTGGGTGCCTTGTGCATGCCAAAGAAAACAAAGCGGAACAATATAAGTTCGATGAAAGGGGGAGACTGGGGATTTTTGTTGGCTACCCGCAGGCACAAAAAGGTTATCGTATTTTTGATCTACAAGAAAATAATATTATTATCTCACGCGATGTAACATTTGTTGAAGCAAAATTCTTTTATGATAAGGAAGATGAATTGTCACCTGCTGATGACAACTTGAACAACAATGCTATTAATGATCTTAGTGGAGTTCCAAATCACCAAGATGTTGACTTTGATGAGAGTGAAAACCAAAGGCAACATGATGAGTTTCCTTCTCAACCCACTGATGTTGAACAACAAAACATAGATGATGGCGAATCACAATCTCCAGCCAGTGATACCACCACAATTTTGGATCAATAAAACATAGACCAAAACTCTCCCTTCACCGAAATTAACATAAACAATAGAACTTAATGGAATAGAACAAATCAACAACGTTACAAGGATTACGAAGTTAGATTTTCATCCTCCCTAGATTACCCTCTACCTAACGCCAATCAAGCTTCCTCCATAATATATCCTTTGTCTAATTTTGTGTCCTATGAAATTTTTTCTAATGATCATAAATCTTTCCTGATGTCCATCTCTGGTTGTGGTGAGCCTAAATATTTTTCTCAAGCATTAAAGCACTCTGAATGACGTAAAGTGATGCAAAAAAGAAATCAAAACCCTTGAAAGAAATAATACTTGGATTTTGACCGAATTGCCCCAGGAAAGGAGGTTATTGATTTCAAGGGGGTATATAAAACCAAGTACAAACCAATAGGAGAAGTAGAGTGATATAAGACGAGGCTTGTGGCTAAGGGTTACACCCAAGTGGAAGGTATAGACTTCCATGAAACTTTTGCACTAGTTACTTAATTGGTTATTGTCCGCACTATGTTAGTTGTTGTTCAAAAGAATTGGCCCATTCACCAAATAAATGTGAACAAAGCTTTCTTACATGATAATCTTGATGAAGAGGTATATATGAGGGTACCCAGAGGCTTTGAAAAAGAAGGTGACACTCGTGTTTGTCGGCTGTGAAAGTCCCTTCGTGGGTTGAATCAAGCTTCACGTAATTGGTATAATAAGTTCACTAATGTTCTTTCTTAAATTGGTTACAAACTCTCCAAAGATGACCATTCTCTTTTTACCTTTAAGAAAGATAACGTATACATTTCAGGTCTTATATATGTTGACAACATTATCCTTCTTGGAAACAATGACAATTATATGGCAAAAATAAAAACCTTTTTGGATGGTCAGATTATCTTAAAGGATTTGGGGCCTCTAAAGTATTTCTTGGGCATTGAATCCAATCGAACCACAAATGGTATGGTTCTGAGTAAAAGAAAGTACGCCCTTGATATACATGTTGATAGTGGACTGGAGGGTTGTCGATCCAGTTCATTTCATATGGAGCAAAATGTGAAACTTGATCTGTCAAATAGCACGCCACGTACTAACTTGGTGCTTACAAACATCTCATTGGGAGGCTACTTTATCTTCAAGTTACTCAACCAAACATTAATTTTGCTGTGAATACCCTCATCCAATTTGTTTCCTCTCCTCGTCAGACTCATTTGGATGTTGCAAATAGAATAATTCAGTATTTAAAAACTACAACTGGACAGGGTATTTTTTTTCCTGAAAAATAGAGATTAGACCTTGACAGCTTATTGTGATTCTGATTGGCTTGGCTGCCCCTTCACAC
Source organism: Lactuca saligna (assembly GCF_052625555.1). Classification (NCBI taxonomy): domain Eukaryota; kingdom Viridiplantae; phylum Streptophyta; class Magnoliopsida; order Asterales; family Asteraceae; genus Lactuca; species Lactuca saligna. The sequence continues at coordinate 316,654,425 of NC_136421.1, forward strand.
GAAGATCTAAGACATGATATTTCATCACTTTGGGGGGAGCACCTGTTTCATGGAAGACCAATAAGTAAATAATGGTATCCAGGTCTTCCGCGGAGGCTAAGTGTCGTGCAATGGCCTCCATCGTCAATGAAATTTTATGGGATGGCTTTTATCTGATCTTGAAGCACCACAATCTGATTCTACTACTCTCTATTGCGATAACCAAACTACTCGACACAAAGCAAATAATCCTGTCTTTCATGAGCGCAGGAAACATGTCGATATGATTTTTTTTTTGTTCGTGAACAGGTTAAATCTGGTGATATAAGACCTGTCGTCGTCAATATAAATGAACAACCAATTGATATATTCACCAAACCTAATAGTTTAGAACAACCAAATTTAACATGTTTTTAGAAACAAAAACAAGTAGCAAACAACTAGGTAATAATCTCGATTTAACTAAAACAACACCACAAGCCATATATTTGGTGTAATTTAGTACCAAAATCCACCTCTTTTGCATTTGATGTATATTACCTTTGACATAGAAAATCAAATTATAGTGTATCATTGAAAAACATGTAATAATATCGTGTTTGGTCGGCTGCAAACCCAATGGGTTAGGTCGGTTTCAAACCCAACGGGTTGGGTCGGTTCAAGGTACTAAAACCGAACCAAAAACCCATTTTTTTGTTTTTACAAATTTAAACCCAAATCCGACTGTTTGGGCTCGGTTTCGATTTTTGGGCTTTCGGGTTCGATTTTTAGTCACCCCTAGCTACACCTATATTATATACGTCTCATTCTAAATTTATATTTTTTTTATAGACATTTTGATTTCAGTTAAATGGTTACGTGTTTGTACGGATAAAATAAGTCTTTTTGTCGTTTATAATAAATTTGATTTATTCAATGCATAAGAACTAGCTTCCAAAAACACTATGGTGGGCTGCACGTCACCTTTTTTGGACCCAACACTCTAATTCAATACCTGAATATGACGGAATAACCCCTTTCCTTAAAATCCAAAATAATGTATCATAAATTTAGTAAATATTGATAATTTTAATTTGAACTTGCAAATAAGTTCAGATTGATTGACTGATTCAGTGAAGAGATTAATAAATACAAGTTTTAAAGTGAAAACAGTTAACCTATAAGGAAAAAGTATATGTAACAAAAAATAGATAATACGCTAAACCGGTCAATTTAACAAAAAACACCTCATCTTTTTAATTGGTAACGCTGTATTTCTTTAAGCCCCGTCGATCTTTCATGATTAATAATATTCAACGAAACTATTAAATTTATGTGTCGAGTTAAATATACATAAAACTAGTTTTAAATTATTAAATAAATATTAAAATTATTTTGGTAACTAAAATAATAAATAAATAGGGAAGGAAAAGAAAGGGATAGGGGGGGGGGGGGGGGGGGGGGGGGGTGGGGGGGAACCGTGTAGCACATGTATACCCACCTGCTAATGCGACAACAAATGCGTCCAAATTCACCACCACTTTTTTCTTACACTTTCTCTAGTTTATCATTTAATAGTTTATCATTCACCACCACTTTTTTCTAACAATTTGGAATGCTTCCAAATTCACCCTTTATTTATTTAGATAAAATTATGTGTCAATACCTGAAAAATTAACTATGTGACTGATAGATAAAAAATAATTGTTAGGTGAGAAAAAATGATTCGGTAAAACTGATAAACCAGATGAAATACATAAAATGAAGAAGAGTAAATTATATGAATGGTCCTTATGGTTTTAAGTAATTTACGCGTTTGATCTCTAATTTATTTTTTTAACTTGAAAAGTCTCTGTTGTTGGTTTTTGCTACGTGTTAGATCCCTAATGTTTGTTTTTGTTACACATTTGGTCACTGTTTTACCTAAAAATACTATTATATAAATAAGGAAAAATTATGGAATATGTAAGGTAAGATGAAGGGGTTGAGATTGGGGTGTGTTTATTTAAAAAATTAAAAAAATCAAAGGCAAAATAGTTTTTTTTATGTAAGACAGGGACCAAGCGCGTAACAAAAATAAACAGTATGGACATTTTGAGTTAAAAAAAATAAGTTAGGAACCAAAAAACACAAATTACCCTAAACCATAGGCACCATTCGTATAATTTACTCTAAAATGAAATAAAAGAGTATATAGAATATTGAGTATTTTTTGTAATTGATAAAGACTATATTTTGAAAAAAAAAAACACTCGATAAGCTCGTTGAAATGTGAGAGTGAGTGGTTTTTTTTAAGAAAAATTAGGTTATAATCTAGGTTACTACATTTCAGATTGTCAAAAATGACAACCTAAAAAAAATTAGGCTAAACGTGGTGTACCAAACATAATATTAGAATGTTGGATCATTTCATTTTTCACACTTTTTAATTTTTTTTCATGTCATTCAAGCTACTCATCATTTCCCTCATTCACTCGGTTCCTCATGCACCTAGAAAATGATAGCATTTTATGTTCTCGCCCATTAAATATGCTAAAGAGTGACGTATTGTACAATTAAAAAGGCAAAAGAATGAAGAAAATAAAGATAAAGCTTGCAGTGTATTCTCACCATGGAAAGACAAAAGATAGGGGGCAATGTTCACTACATCTTACCACAAGCAAGGTTTTCTCATAGCATGGTATGATAGACAACACATCGTAGATTTAGTTTGAAAGTTTGTAACTTGAGTGTTTCATGTAGTAATCCACACTAATACGAAAGGTATGATGAGATAGTTCCTTAAAGGGTTTGGTGTTATCATCGAATTCATATGCATATCAGAACTCATACACATACACGTCAAAATGAAAGACTAATATAAGTCATAATGAAAGACTCCACTAGGTATGTGCTTTAGGCAGAGCGTAACCGATGAAATTTCAAGAGTTTAACAAAGAGTTATCCCTTTCCTTTGAATTGATCTGGAATGCCAAAATTGGCAAGAAAAATTATTGGGTTATATAATCATGGGTTGTCTTTGAGCATTCGAAGATCAAATCATGTGACGTCCATATTTCTTGTTAGGCTTGGTTATCATATCCATAACCTTGTCAGTTAACTATTGTAAATTTTGAGAGTAAATTATTCAAGTATATATATATTGCTATGTGAAATTTATAGATATTAGGTATATTTGATATCTATGTAAAATCTTACTACGAAACGTAATAAAACAAGGAAAAAATATAAATTAGAAATAAAAGATTATATATGTTAAATAATCTAAACAAAAGTCATAATAACTGTAATTCTCTAATGAAGAACTTGAATTTTTGTTTATCCTATGGCTTTGTGAATATGTGAATATATATATATATATATATATATATATATATATATATATATATATATATATATATATATGCAAGTTGTTTATCTATTGCAACAAAAGGCACTCAATCTTAGAAATAAAAGATTATATATGTTAAATAATCTAAACAAAAGTCATAGTAACTGTAATTCTCTAATGAAGAACTTGAATTTTTGTTTATCCTATGGCTTTGTGAATATGTGAATATATATATATATATATATATATATATATATATATATATATATATATATATATATATATATATATATATATATATATATATGTATATATATATATATGCAAGTTGCTTATCTATTGCAACAAAAGGCACTCAATCTTATTGCCTTATCCCTTATCTCGTAAAGTTATGACATGATGAATTGTTGCACGGTCTCAACATGCTTCGTCTATGATGAAATGGTGCATGATCTTAGCCTTTCTGATTGCCAATATGCTTATCTCTTATTGAGATCATAGCCTTTCCGTTTGCGATAAAATGGTGCATGGTCTTAACCTTTTTTGTTGGAACAAAAAGACGTTTTATGATGAAATGGTGCATGATTTCATCATTTTTTTCGTCTTGGAGTGTTGTGCTATATTATAAATGATATGAATTGCACTATGATTGATAGAATATACACCTGTCTTTGTAATACTTGGTCAGATTGACATCATAATTAATGAACTTATTTTGAATCCATAGGATTTGTACACAACACCATCCAACTGTCACATATTGAGCTTCTACAACAAAGCATGCAACAGATGTTTACTTCTTACTTGACCATCTAATATGCCTGCTGTAAGAATTGGGGTATAGAAAAAGATTGGAAATTCTGAGAATTGTGGTTTTCACTTTCAGATTAAAGTATTTGGGTGATACACCCAATCTTTAATCGGATAAGACTTAGAATTGAGAGAAAACTGAAGAGAGAATGTTTTGATGTTATGAAGAAGAAGTATACCAACCACAGATTCGGATATGATCATATAACAGAAAAAACTTTATGTCTTAAAACTGCCACATGACACTTTCATGTCTTAAAACTATCCACAAACGGTCATAAACAACCTTAAATCTGGGTCTAGAATATGGATCACAAAACCGGGTTCATTTATCAAAAATCCGGATTTCTGATGCAATTTTAATATAGTAACATAATATATATATATATATATATATATATATATATATATATATATATATATATATATATATATATATATATATATATATTATGTTACTATATTAAAATTGCATCAGAAATCCGGATTTTTGATAAATGAACCCGGTTTTGTGATCCATATTCTAGAGATAGATTTAAGGTTGTTTATGATCCATATCAAAAATCCGGATTTCTGATGCAATTTTAATATAGTAACATAATATATATATATATATATATATATATATATATATATATATATATATATATATATATATATATATATATATATATATATATATATATATATATATATATATATATCGCGCTCTGGCGGGGTCCAAGGGGCAGAGCCCCTGGCTGGGATCGAGCTGCCAGGTCAGCGCGATATATATATATATATATATATATATATATATATATATATATATATATATATATATATATATATATATATATATATATATATATTATGTTACTATATTAAAATTGCATCAGAAATCCGGATTTTTGATAAATGAACCCGGTTTTGTGATCCATATTCTAGACCCAGATTTAAGGTTGTTTATGACCGTTTGTGGATAGTTTTAAGACATGAAAGTGTCATGTGGCAGTTTTAAGACATAAACTCGTTCGTTTAGGGGCTTCGCCCCTAAATAGCAGTATACTTTCAACAGAGACAAAATTAAACAAACATGAATACATGAAGATATTCGAATATCAGGGTGTCACTAAGTGAATACATGAAGATAATATACACAACAATTTACATTCTCAAAGTTCTAACTTGACACTATATTTTACTAGCTTGTGTCCCATCCTTCAATAAGCATATCAAAGCCAAGCCCTAACTTCTTGAAGCAGCTAAACTTCATGCTTATATAGGTAGTCCTTTTATTCTTGCACCTGCAAATGTAATTCTTCAAAAGAACTATTAAGAATATAAATTCAACCTCCTTAACTTGCAGTACTGAACACATACCTTGAGATGATAATAATAATAATGTGTTCCAATCTTCAAATATCAAGCTTTCTACATTGAATTCAACATCTAATATTACATTAGATGGGAATTGGGTATCTCAATATATAAGATTTTAAGTGGACTTTAAACCCATCCCTACAGCCGCCTTGTGCACAAGATCTCTTGCTAACCCTTTGGTTAGATGATCGGCTAAATTCAACTGAGTTCTTACAAACTCCACTACTATATCACACCAGTCATGATAAGCTCACAAATCATGCTATGTCTAACACCTAAATTTCTAGACTTTCCATTATACACTTGACTATAAGCCTTAGCAAATGTTGCAGCACTATCACATCTGATAGAAATGGTAGATATTGGTTTGGCCCATAATGGAATTTCATAAATTAAATTTCCTAGCCACTCAACTTCTTTACTAGCAGCAGGCAATGCAACAAACTCAGACTCCATGGTAGAGTTAGTAATACAAGTTTGTTTCTTATATGCCCAAGAAATTGCACCTCCTCCAAGAAGAAACACCCAACCACTTGTAGAAGAGTGATCCTCTAAGTTGTTAATCCAACTGGCATCTGAATAACCTTCCAAAACCGAAGGATATCCACTATAAGTCAAACCATAATTCATGGTCCCTTTCAAGCACTTGAATACTCTACTCACAGCTTGCCAATGATGTGAACTAGGATTACTAGTATATCTATTAAGCCTTCCCACAACATATGTTATATCAGGGCTAGTACTAATCATGACATACATTAGACAACCAATAGCCCTTGAGTATTCAAGTTGAGACACTAGAGATCCTTTATTAGGTAGAAGCTTAAGATTAGGATCTATAGGAGTGCTAACATGAGAACAATTCTCAAAGTTAAACTTTTTCAATATCTTCTCAATATAATGAGATTGAGAAATTGAAATCCCATTGTTTCCTTTTCTAATTCTTATACCAAGAATTGCCTTAGCCTTCCCCATGTCTTTCATATCAAAACTAGATGATAAGAATTTCTTGGTTTTATCAACTTCTTCTAAATCAGTACCAAAAATCAACATATCATCTACATATAAGCAAATTATGACTCCTTTACCAGAAGTATCAAATTTGCTATATACACACTTGTCAACTTGGTTTAACGCAAAACCATTAGACAAGACAACATCATCAAACTTTTGATGCCATTGTTTTGGAGCTTGTTTCAAACCATATAATGATTTCTTCAACTTGCACACTTTGTGTTCATTTCCAGGCATCACAAACCCTTTAGGTTGTTTCATGTATATTTCCTCATCCAAGTCACCATTCAAGAATGCAGTTTTCACATCCTTTTGGTGAATCACAAGATTATGTATAGCTGCAAGAGCTAATAATAATCTAATAGTAGAAATTTTGGCAACATTAGCATAAGTATCAAAGAAATCAATGCCTTCCTTTTGTCTAAAGCCTTGGACAACCAATCTGGCTTAATACTTATCAATAGTGCCATCCACTTTCATTTTTCTTTTGAGGATCCATTTACATCCTAATGCCTTGCAAATAGGAGGTAAATCATCCAATACCCAAGTTTGTTATGCATGATAGAATCAATCTCATCATGAATGACCTCTTTCCAGAAATGAACATCCCTAAAAGCCATAGCTTCACTGAAAGTTTTTGGATCCTCTTCAATATTAAAACAATATTGATGTTAAGAAATAGTCTCATTCCTTGTTCCTTCAACTAAATACAGTTGAAAATTAGATCCAAAAGACTTAGCTTTTCTAGCTCTGGTGCTTTTCCTAGGTTCAGGTACAGAACTTGCACCACCAGAAACATCTTCAGCTTAAGTAGTACTATTGCTGGAAGATTGATGAATCATGTCCCTTGGTCTATATGTATATTTTTCTTCATCAAAGATAGCATCTCTTGACTCTATCACTGTGTTTACAAACACAAAGTCATTAGATTCTAAAATTGGACCCCGCCCGGGGCTGCTGCCCCTTGGACCCTGCTCCCAGGGGCGCTATCCCCGGACCCCTGTTCGTTTAGGGGCTGCGCCCCTAAATAGCAGTAGACTTTCAACAGAGACAAAATTAAACAAACGTGCACTCCACACCATACCGATTTGTTCAATAATTGTCAAAGTGACATTGATCAACAAATTAACCCCATTATACTTAAATAACATTAATGATAAAAAATCACCAACACCTGCTACCCAAGAGTCAACGGCCTCATGACGTACTTTTCATATCTAAAATACAACCCACATAATCATTATACGAATAACGTATCAACACTAAACATGTTCGTAATTGTAAACTATTATCGAACAAGAACTATATGATGTTACTTTTTTTAATGGGAATTCATTGAAAAACTAGTAAGATGCTAGCAAAGAGTTACAAAATACAAGCATGAAAAGGAGAAATACACCGATCAAACCAACAGATGTAAGGAAATGAAGATATATTTTTTATCCAATTAAAAGATAGTAATGAATATCATCCGAACCTTAAGGGAAGAGCACCACCTCTTGTTGAACACTAATGTGTTATTTGTTTTTTTTTCTTAAAAAAAATCTTCAAACCACTTTTTGTTGTGTGGCTCAGCTCACGCACAACACTTGCCCTCTCGCAGTAGTTTTGTTTTTTGGAAGGCTGAGGCTACAACCTTTAGATCACCTCTTCTGATGCAGAGGGTTGCAAAGATGGTCTACAGACTTCATAAATTTTTGTTTCGAAAAAAAACACCTAAAGCATTATAAGGTGTGTGAATGATCCATGCCACACAATATAAAAGAGTCAACTTGAGCTTTTTGCGTTGAACAGGAGCAGGGCCGGCTCTATATAGAGATTTTTTAAGATAGGGCTTAGGGCCCCCAATTCTAAGGGACTTCATATTTTCCAAAATCCAAAAGTTTTTGTGAAGCGGAAGGATAAATTAACGATCGCTGCATTCATGAAACTGAAACGACATTCCATTCTTCTACCGATTCTATTTTTTGCGACATATTCATCTCATCTGTTTTTGATTTCCGGGTATAGTAAAGAACAAATAGCACTAAGTTTTTGGCTTGCTTAGAACCCCTAAAATGGTTGAGCCGCCCTTGGACACGAGATACCAACTTACTCCAAAAAGCCTCAATATACGAAGGGACGAAAGGTCGCAAACCACTCCAAAAGGATAACCAATTCCGAAGTTGAATAACAAATGCATAGTTGAAACAAAAAAAAAAAAACATGTTTTGTGGATTCTCATCACAACAACACCAACTACAACTCAAATAATTAAACACAATAGCCCTCGCAACTAGATTACAAGCCACCAATAATTTTTTACAATCTTCAAACAAAACAATTAATTTTTATAGGGGTCCTAACTCACCCAAAAATTTTGTTACATGTATTTCCAAATGCTATTTATCTTTTTTTTTTTTGTACCTACAAATAGTTTTTACAAATGAATTATTCTATTTTAAAACATTAAGTCCCCACCATATATATTGTTATTGAAATATAACCCACCGAGTACCGACGGTCTAAAAAACCAAGAGATAGAAATATAGAATGTGATGGAATATTTCGACAATATTTTGTGAAAAAGGTCATGATTATCTGTTTGATTATATCCGTATTTAAATGTTTTACTTCAGCTAGAAACAATCGATGAAACACAAAAAAAACAAAATATTCCAAATACACCAAAACTAAAACCGATCATCTCGCCCCATCTTAAAACCTACTCTTTTGGTGTTTCTTTTGTTGATTTTTTCTTATAAATTAATCCTCATTTTCGAGTTGTGTCCTTGCAAAAAGTTAAACAATAAAACGATTTTTTGTAACTTTAATTTATTATCCTTGTTGTATATCGAATAATATTCAATTGTTTGCACACGACAAGTTGATAACTGGCAATAGAGATTATTTGATTTGAATTTTACGGTCGGAATCGTATAATACATGATCCAAAAGAAGATTGGCGACGATGATTATTATGTAGAAATTTTATTGGAGTTGTTTTTTTGTGAAAAATTGTTTGTATTACTTGTTAAACACATTTTAATTTCTAAATATTATATTTATCTTCAATAAAATTTTATAAATATTATAGTTGCTGAAATATTTATTTTTAACACTTTTAACATTGTATAGTAATTTTAAATTCTTATTTTTTTAATAATTGACAAATATACATCTCTTATAATTATAAATTGAAGAATTATTCATGACTTTTGTAAACTTTTAAAATATTATATTTAGCTAAATTATTATTTTAATCAATTTTCATGTAACATCTGATTTTTAGAAAGGCTTAAGTATTAACTACTTAAGAGTTTGACGGATGCATGACGTGACCTTGGACTGGTTGCAACGCTACAGTTTAATGAATATCATGATGTAACATAGTCTTATGCACGACATGACATTGGTGTCTTGAAAAACCCTAATTCTCGGCCTTTGGACCTTATTTAAAGGCACTAACTTCTAGGGTTGCCTCATTTGACAACCTTCATCCTGAAAATTCATCCCTTACGCTAACCTTATATCCTTTGTGTGTGTGTGTGTGTGTTTGAGTGTGTTTTCTTTGTCTTGGTGAAGAAGAAATGAGAGAGTGATCATTCTTGGTGCAAGGATTGTTTTACCTTGAACATTCAACCTTCTATTGGGTTTCTAGAGGTAATTCCTTAAGTCCTTATCTTTATGCATCTTCTCTTTGATATTGGCTTGATAAGTGGACTAGGTCCCTTTTTATAGATACTCATGGAGTTTGAGGAAATCAAGAGCTTACTATGGCACTTTTAGCTCGTTGAACTTCTATTAAGTGAGAACAGGGGCGGACGCAGGATCTCGTATTAGGTATGGCACGGATATTCGCATGTAGTGGCACATTTTCTTTTATGTAGTTACACATTGTTTTTAAAGTAGTGGCACAATTGTAGGAAAAAAATTCAAATTTTTTGCACTGCATGTTGAAAAAGAAGGCGTTATCGGTGACACTACCGGCACCGACATAGAACCGCCCCTGAGTGAGAAAAGGGACCATGTACGAGTTTTCTTGAGTCCATGCACAAAGCTATGACCTTTAGAGAGCTTAATAGACTTAGGGTTTTGATTTGTGGTTAATTAGGCCATAATAATGAATAAATTTTGAAGCTTTATCCATTAGGACCATTAGGAGATTTGGATCTCAATGATTGGACTTTTAGATAAGAAGTTGGTTGTTAAGATGAAATTCAAGGCTCTACTGACTTGAGGACTCAACATGAATCTAAGGGTTTTCACGACTATTTTGTCACATAGTGGTTAGGACGTGACCAGTGGTTGGTCACGACGTGAAATCTATTGACCGTTTACTTTTAACCAATTTGACTTTTGGTCAAATTAGAGGTTTTGAGTTATAGGCTCAGATCTAGCCTATGATATGTTTAGGCGGTTTGTGTAGCTGATTTATTGGACTTCGAGTAGTTGGATTTAACTCTTTGATTCGGGTGAGTCGTCTTACTATACCATTTATGACATTATGTGTCATGGTATGTTAGATTGTCTTTATGAATTTTTCATGAAAGACTATGGTTGGATCATAACACTTGTATGAAATACTATGGTTGGATTATAACACTTGTATGAAAGACTAGGGTTGGATCATAGCACTTGTATTAATGACTATGGTTGGATTATAACACTTCTATAAAAGACTATGGTTGGACCATAGTAGTTTCATGAAGGACTATGGTTGAATATATTAGAGAATGGTACTTGTAACCATAACAAATCGGTAAGATTACTATATAAGGCAATGTCCTTTTGTGTTACACGCAAGAAAAAAAATATGAGCAAATTTGAAAAGAAATCAAATTATCGGGACTCGATTGCTAATGAATTAATAGTTTAATTAATTAATTGAAAGATGGAGAATCTGGAATGTTCCACATAAATTATTTGAATATCAAGATAATTACCTAAGATAGAGATCATTATTATAATCTGATTATTTGTTAGGTTTTAAACCCTTGCCCTATAAATAGAGAGGCCAATACTTGTATTCAGGTTAGAAACAAATCAATCAAAAACCTTTGAGAAATTGGAGGTTGCAACCATTTTTTCATAACATGTATTATTATGTAAGAATGGACAAGATTTAGTGGAAGAAAGTGATATATTACTCTAAGACAACTCTGTGGATATAAAGATCGTCGAAAATGGAGTTCGTATGAAGAAGTTATCATCATTTGAAGTTGGGATGAAAGAATGTTGCTATTTTGAGAAAGTCAATGAAGTCAAAGTAAAACGGTCGAATCTCAGGTCCCCACGACATTGTGGTATACATGGTAGTAAGTAGAGTTATGAGACACGTGTCGATCATGCGACACACATGACAAAGTAGTACGACACACGGCAAAAAAGTGTGGCCGCGGTACGATGTTGCACTAGTATAAATTTTATTCATTTGTGTCATTTTGAGGGTTTTGCACATGCGGTCACGGCAGAGGCTCGGGAGGTGTTTTCGGATAATTGTTATCATAGAATCTTACTTAGCTTACCAGGATACGAGGGTTGAAGTACGGGATTTACGGAGGTATTTTTTATCCCATTTTTACGTAAATACATTTATGCAATATTTGGTCTGTAAGGGTTATATACCCTAGTTAACCGAGATTTGTCGACTAGGCTAACGACTTACGAGGTTAAGTTGTCAGGTGATTGTATTTAGAAACTTGATTAGTTTTGTAACAAATGGTTATTGAGTTTTAGTTAGTGATCAAGTAATTGATCGTTGTGATTGATATAGTGATAAGTTTTAGACATGTTCTAATGAACTTGATATATTGTCCAAATAAGTATTAAAAAATGATGGATTGGGAAGCGATAAAGAGATTGATCTTAGATTATAGTTAGACTTCACTTAAAGTTGCCAACTTTACATGATAAGTCCTCCTTTGGAACCAGATCTGAGAGTTTGGCTTGAGATCACAACTGATTAAGTGCTTAATGGAGTAGGTTGGCAATCTGGGGAGTATGTTGGATGTACCCAGCTGGTACGATGCATGTTCTAACCTCATATGGAGTACGCTAAGCGTATGAGTCGAGTACGTCTCGCGTACTCAACAGATAAGCTTTCAGGCTTGGCGTTCTCGATACTGGGCCATAATTTGGGTTTGTAAGTTTGGGCCTTGTTGGGACATTAGACTTCTGTTTTGGACTTGGGACTAGCATATTGGGCTTCCTTGGATTTAGGCCCATGATGGGCTTTGGGCTTAAGTTGGAAGACTGAGCCATAAATTGGGCTTTAGGTTTCCATTTAGGATTCGGGCCTTATGAGTAGTGGAGTTGGGCCATGTCTTTAGGTAAAGTTAGATAAGGGGTAAAATGGTCTTTTACTCTGGTTATGGGCTAAGTATTGTAGATTCTTGGTCATGGATCGAAATCCAACTATGTAACACCCCGAACCTTGCAGGTATATCTTGAAAACCCTTCTTCCTTTTATTACTTGTCACTTTTGGTCCTTGGAGTTGGTTGTGTTGGGTCGCAAGGAGTATAAGGACTAAAGTTGAAACTTTGGGACTTAAAGGAGTACGCTAAGCGTACATAAGGGTACGCTAAGCGTACTAGGTGCACCCTAGTACGCTGGGCGTACTTATGTACTATGAAAATGCTAATATTCGAGGTTGGATGCTATATAAGCATCCTTATGGCTCATTCTTTTGCTTACCCTCAGCCTCCATACCTATGAAGAACGTCACAAACCCTAGTGTGTGTGAGAAGTGTAAGTTGGTGTGCATCTTGAGCCTTGGGAAGTGAATACATTGCACCAAGAAGCTAAAGGAGGAAAGCGAGGCCATAAATTTGAGGTTGTATTGTGCCATTGAAGCTCCAGAAGGTAAAAAGCTTGAAACTTTGTGCTTTCTAGTTATGGATCTAGACATCTAACTTCATGAAAGTCTTTTGTCGCAAGAATCCCCAAGATGGTGCATGTGATGTCTTAGACAAAATGAGTTGTCCTTATAGACCGTAGGAGGGGTCTTAAGTGATAAAAATCAGTTCCCAACAGTTAAGCTTGTCCGATGCATGAAGTGAGAAGGTCTTAACGGGTTAAGACCATGAGTAAGGACCTTCTAGACATCCAAAGTGATAAAGTATGGAACTTTATGGTCCCATGGCATATTTGGTCGATGGATCTGGAATTTGGGCTTAAGAGCTTAAGCCACTAAGCACTTATTAGAGTTTTGGTAAAACCCTGCATACGCCCAACGTATCCAGAGAGGTACGCCGCGCATAGGCTCTCTGTTTGGGCTCATGATAAATGGGCTTAGGGTTATGGGCTTAATGGATTTGGGGCTTTGTTGGATGCAACAAATAGGATATTTTGGGCCAGGTTATGATAGTGGATCATGGGGTTAGGCCCAATAAGGAGGTTTGGCCCAATTTGGTAAATTAGGCCAATAATGGACTTTAGAGTATGGACCTTCAAAATAAGGACTTGGTGTTGGGCCTTGGCCCGACAAAAAGAAATGGACTTTATGAATTATATGGACACTTAGCCAAGGGAGTGATGGCGGGTAATAACCTAGTATTTATTATGTGTGTCAGCTCGGGATTTCCAGCGAGGCAGCGGTTAGAATTCCACAATTTCGGCACTTCGAGTCAGGTGAGTTTTCCTCACTATACTCAAGGGTCTAAGGCACCAACGTCGGCCCTTTGAATTGTTAAGGGTTATGTTATGCTAGAATGATCTGTTAGTTAGACATCCTATATGGTAGGATAATATTATATGATATGTGGTATGATCCGGTAGATCGGTTTGTTGTCTATAGTCTGTTATGTGATTATTTGTTATATGTACACATGTTTGTTTATTGGTTGAGGCTTCTCTGTTTGTGCAAAAGCCAATAGACCTAGGCATTCCAACATGTTGGTTATGGGCCTAGAGTATTCCATCCCGAGGATGATTGGACTCATAGTATGTGGTCATTCCAACCTGTTGCTTGTGGGCCTGGGGTATTCCATCTCGAGGATGATTAGACCCATAATATGTTGGCATTCCCACTGAAAGGTTGAGGACCCGGGGTATTCCAACCTGATGGTTGATTGGACCCATAGTATGATGTTTATGATTATATTTGTATTGTGTGAGTATGAGTATTTTGGGGGATCTCACTAAGCTTTCAGGCTTACAGTTTCAGTTTCTTGTTTCAGGTACAACAGGGGATCGCGGCAAGGCAAAAATGTGATCGTACAACTCCTCACATTTTGTTTATGTTTTTGGGAAAACTCTGATAAAGAATATTTTGAAAACAAAGATTTATAATTACTCTTGAATTTTAAATGTGTTGAAAAGATAAAAGTTGGTTTAAATTTTATGGGTGTTACAAATTAATAATTGGATACTATTTGATGTTTATAGCGTGGGGATTTTCTGGACCAGTAAGCAGAGATTCTCTCGAGTGATTCAATAGCTAGAGGTGAGTTTCTTCATTGTGTTTAGCGGATCGAAGGCACCAATGCCAGTCCATGGTTTGTTATGTTAGGATTCTAGATGTCTCTGTGACTCTTGCATGTGTTATGTGCTTGTATGCTTACCTGGTAGAGCCCAATGTTGTGCGGGTCCCGATTACCAATTTGTATGCTATTTAAATTTATGATTATTACATGTGTTACATGTGTATCTATTACATGATTATATGTATATCGGGTAGGGCCCAATGACTGACAGATCTACATACCGAGCGGGGCTCGACGCCAAGTCAGGCCCATTATGTGATTATTATGTATGGTATTTGGTATTTTGGAGGAAATCGCCAAGATTTGTGCTTACGGTTTTCAATTTATGTTTCAGGTACTTCTAGTTCAAAGGGGGAGAGCCCAGGATGATAGCAGTGCACACTTCACCTTATTCCACATTTTGTGATTACTCTGATGTTTTATGATGTATTTGATACACATTGTTCCACCTTGGTTTTATGATGATGTTTTGGATTATAATTTTATTAATTTAAAAACGAAAGTTTTTGGTTTTAATTTTGGGGATGTTTTAAGTTGGTATCAAAGCCTTAGTTTGAGGGATGTGGACGTACTCTCGGGTATGTCTGAACTCAAATTGAGGATATGGTATAATTTTTATAAAATAAATGTTTTACAAAAAGGGTTTCTAATAAAAGAAAAGGTTGTAGTGCATGCAATCGACCGAGCTCAAGTAAGTTTTTTCCAAAATACTCATACATGTTTATGACATGTTATGATTTATGAATCTGTGAATCGCATGCTAGTTGGGGCTAAGGATCTGCTCAGGATTTGCATGATATAATGCTAGAAGATATGCCTTTATATGCCTATTGTATGAGCTTGTAGACTTGCATGCTAGTACATATCAGTCAGTGATAGGATGGCCCAATTACGTTATGCTTGATTCCGATTACTCAATGATCATATGTTGCTTGCTTTGTTGTTTTTAGGAGTTCTCAATAACTTCAGCTAACTAGTAAGCAAATTTGCTAAGTTACATATTACGGAAACTAAATAAATTTAGAAGGTTACATTTTAACTCTATTATGTAGCTATTGTTTTAGTCGAACCATTGTAGTGTGAGACCTTTTATTCGAAGAATTATCTGGTGTCGGTGATATGTAATTGTATTCGTAAGATAGTTAGAGGGTGTTGGTAGGAGTTCCTTCTACAGCTGATGGCGGAGAGTGGTGTGGTGTTTTCCCTAGGAAAACCTAGGAAGAGATTTAATGTTGGTAGCCTTTTTTTGGAAGGTTGTATATAGGAATAAGGAGTGACTTGGAGGATTTAAAGGGATCTTTGAGGAAAGTACGCAGATGTGGAAAGTAGTATGGGCCCATACTATTAGAAGTAGAAGATCTGTACTCGAGTTAAGGAAAGCTGCAATGAAACCAGGAAGCTTGTAGAGTATGAGAATTCTCGGTATATTTATGCGTTTTCTGATCGTTTGTATGGTCTTTTTTCAGTATGGTGACTTTTCGAGGTAGATCGATTTCTGGTTCTTATGCTGGTGAGGGCTCGGGCTCAGGTTCTGGAGCTAGGCAGTAGGATGATCAGACGCAGGAGTTCATTTCGTCTGAGATTACCCACAACATATTTGAGCAGACTCCTGTGATCTTTGGTATGATCAAGGAGGGTATCATAGAGGTGTTTGAGGAGCGCTTGGGCTCTTTCCATTATGAGATGGTGGCTTTGATTGGGGAATGTTCAATGCATTTAGGGAGTTTCGTGCATGTAGGGATCCGGATTACTACGGGTAGAAGGACCCGATTGCGAGCAGGTGTTGGTTAGCAGATGTTGCTAACGTCTTCCACACAAGCAGTTGTCCCGATGGGGAAAAGGTCAAACTTGCTTACTATCTTCTGAAAGACCGAGCTCGAGATTGGTGGGGGAGGTTGGGTGCTCCTTTAGTGATGAGGTTTTTGATTCGACGACATGGGATGATTTTACAACTAGGGTCTGAGCTAAGTTCGCACTAGTATTTGAGGTGCAGCAGTTGGCGAGGGAGTTCCAGGATCTTCGCCAGACTACTAATATGGTGATTGAGATCACCATGATGTTTCGTGAGATCGTGCTATTGGTTATGTAGTATGTGGCAGACGAGGAGATGAAGAAGGTGTGATACCATGAGATCTTGTGGAGTGATATTCAACAGTTTGTGAGCCGATCCAGTTGTAGGATATTGGAGGATATGATTGCGAGAGCTAGAGAGAGGGAGATTGATCTTGAGATGGAGAGGAAGAGGAAGCCAGATTAGTGTGACAACTGTAAATTTTGATTCAACAAAAGTCAATTAAGTTAAAGAACGTCAAATAGTTAAAACAAAACATTTTTTACACCTTACATTTGGGGTTTTCGGTTTTGGGACCCAAAAACCTTGAGATTTTGGTTGAGATGGACCCGAATCTCCTAGACCGAAATCTCTTAGGCCGAACTCCCATCCTAGAATGAAATCATACTTGGATCAAGAACATACGAGACCGAGATCACACTTGGACCAAAATCACATGTGATTTTGGTGGCGTGAAGGGGGTTCTCGGTGGTGCTTAGGCCGAATTCACAAATCCTATCCGGTGGTGCTTTTCCCAATGTGATATATTACACATACCAATGTAACCATCACATCACTCTACACCTCATATATAAATTTGGCAGAAATCATTCCTCCTATTTCTCATTTACACTTCAAAACTCTCCTGATTTGCTCCAAAGAACGAGTTTAACATCTTCAAATCTTCATACACATTCCCATAATCATCATAAAAAATCCCCACGAAGCTGGTCCTTCAAGTTAATCTTAGGAAATTGTTGTAAGTATCCTTGTATAATCTAGTGTTTTTATAGCACTTTCATGTTAGTTCAATTAATATACACACCATATCATGTGTTACAATACATATAGGATACGAACACCTTCACGTATTCTAACTTGAAGATCATCCCCGCTATGACTTGCACTCACCCTGATGTGGCCTTCGCTTTGAGCATGGTCACTAGATATCAAGGGAACCTAGGCAAAGCACATTGGACCATAGTCAAGAATATTCTTAAGTACCTTCAGAGGACCAAGGAATGGTTTCTAGTATTCGGTGGAAGTGATGACTTAAAGGTGCGAGGGTATAGTGACGCCAGTTTTCAGACCGACCGAGATAACTACCTTTCTCATTCGGGCTCGGACTTTACCATGAATGGAGGAGCAGTGACTTGGAAAAGTTCCAAGCAGGAGACCATAGTTGATTCAATGTGCGAATCAGAGTACATAGCGGCGAGCGAAGCATCAAAGGAGGCAATATTGTTGAAGAACTTCATCGGAGACCTTAGAGTTGTGCCAGCCATAAAGGAGCATATGGAGATTTTCTCTAATAATGAAAGAGCAGTTTCCTTGACCAAGGAACCGAGGGATCATGGTAGATCTCGACATATCAACAGGAAATATCATTTTATTCGACATCGGGTGGAAGAGGGACTCCTCATAGTGAATAGGGTATCGTCTAAGGATAGCCCAATAGATCCCCTTACGAAGGGACTGAGTAGGGTTAAGCACTTGCAACACACTAAGAGCATCGGGCTGAAGGATGATATTAGTTTAGATTAGATAGCTTCGAAACGTGCAATAGATAAATGTAATTAACATTTGATGATTAAATAAAGGAGTATTGTTTATAATTAAGGTTATTGTCTTATGTTGATTGTTTACCTATTGTTTCACTTTGCATGTTTTGAATTCCTGGATAATAAGATTATTTGAACATTTCGCAATCGCTCATACTTTGGGAGTAGGTATGAAAGAAGATTGCCGTGAATTCGTTTGTAGATTGTCTAAGGTGAATTAGACATAGCAAAAGTTTGCCGCAACGTTCATGAGTGCTTATGAATAAGATTTGAGCATTGGATTAGACCCGCGCTTGCTGGAATCGCTTCATGGAATTTATCTCGAGTGATCGCAAGACAACAATATCATATGGTCTTAAAACGTAGATATATGGTTTATTGTTTGCAAGTTGGTTGTGCATTGATAATGCGTAAACGCATCAGTGACTTGATGTTATAAAACGCATTGTTGTACATGACTTGATGAGTGAATGGTAAACACATATAAGTCAAACTTTATATGTTCCTTTTATCCTAAGAGGGTAAAAACGATATTTGTGCCCCTCGATGATTTGGTTTGACTTATGTGTCGGGCCTGGTCAGGACTGAATTAATGTGTTCAATTAAGGTCTATTGTAACATACACGTTCAGCTATCATGTTATGTAATTTTAAAAGTGAGTAATATAATGAAATATTATATAAATTTGAACAATGATTTCTAACATATAGTTTTTACTAGAAGTAAGGTAAAACTATGTTTAAAATCATTCAGAAAGAATTTAGGCAAAAACCTCATCGAAATCTGAGTTATAACAAAGAAGTTATGACTTATTGATGTATCGTGACAGAACCGGCACGACGCCGTAGGACATAAAAAATGAGTTTACGATAAACTACTTTTTAGCTTTAATGATCTAAATGAAATTTGTAGTGTTTGTTAAACTGAGAACTTTCATAAAAGTATGTCAAAATCTGACTTCATATTAATAAGTTATGATTTTTCTAAGATTCAGAATAGTAATAGACAACTAAAAACTCGAAATAAAGATCGATTGATTTTTAGCCGACACAATCTAAACGAGAATCGAATGTATCGCCAACAGTAGTACGACAGTAAAAAGACAGACGAAAACGAACATCGGATGAAAAAGTTATGAATTTTTAACGGACTTTTCATATCTCGGCCCATTAAAAATATAATATTAACAATGAAGTCAAAATTAGCCGACGGAGTCTAAATGAAAGTTGTAGAGCTTAATTTCACCTACGCGTGGACATAAAGAACGTCAAAAATGGAGGTTGTATGTGAAAGTTACAAAATTTTGAAGTTTTATGGCACGATTATCTAGGCTAGTCCGGAGTATTACGCCCAGCGTACTTCGCTTCGTACGCCCAACGTACTCTTTGTAGGGCCTCGGATCAGCCACATCGTCGGTCTTCGCTCAGATGCCACGTATCTCGTGCATTTGACACGTCCGAAGACACCAAGCCTCTACACCCCGTGTATAAGGGTTACGCTCAGCATAGTGGACCGCCTCAACGTACGCCCAGCGTACAGAGGACTAACGCCCAGCGTAGTCAGCAGCTTCGTTGCCTATAAATAGTAACCGAGGGTCTCCGGTTTAGTGTTACAAATTTTATTCTTTCTCACATTTTTACTCTCTCTCAAGCATATCTAACACCCCGATGCTTAGGGAACGTCCCTAAAACCCGAAGCAAGTCCCGACGCTCCGAAGTTCCTGATAAAATTATATTTTCAAGTCGAAACTCTGCCTGAGTGAGGCCAGTTTTTCAACTAAAATCTCTGGTTTCATCACAGAAAGTCATATTTCGAGTCGAAATGCTGCCCAAATTAATAATTTAATCCCCTGTTATTTCAAGGCGAGTTCAATATATAGGAACAATTATATGTTATGTGTTATATGTGTTATGTGCTTTTCCGTTTTATTATCTCGTGTTGTGATTTTGTGCTATTATAGAAGCAAAGTTATACCTTTGACCATGTGATCTGGGAAAGGACTTAGATTCACGGTGGTACTGGTATGTAGCCTTTGGCCATGTAGAACATGTCTCGTAATAGAATGAATTCTATTCTATGGCATTGGCAGAAAGTTAGATAGGGCTGAAAGCCTGAAATCTACCGAAATGTTTAATCAGAAATTGTTTGTCTTCTGTGCCATTTAGGCCGAAGCGTTATTGATGTATATCAAGTATTGAAATTGTTATGTCTCATTGATTGAGTATCATTGAATCAAATCATCGATTGATATGGAAATCTTGTTGCATAATTCACCTATGCTTTTGTTGTTCCTTGTTGCATTTGCTTCTACCATATTGAAGTATATGATGGGTTTTATACAAACAATCCTATGTGTGCATGCAACCCTAGATACAGATCTATGCTTTCACTATTATTCATACAACACTATGAACACTAAAGGAAACCTAGCATGCTCCTAGTAATTTTGAAAATCATAAAGAAGAATGGAATACATACCTCTTGTTGTTATGTTGTAATAACAACTTGTTTCTTGAATCTTCTTATCTTTGAAAGCAAGTACCACAAGTGTAGTACCTCTAATGGCTCACAAACACCAAGAGCAAATGAAGAACCAAGAAAGAGAGGGGAGAGGTGAAATTCGGCTCTAGGAATTCAAGGGATCAAGTGGTCGAATTTCTAATGCAAAGGGTCCTTTATATAGGTGTACGAATTAGGGTTTCAGTCCTTATCCTTATTTGGTTACTAGGCCACCAAGCAACCCATAAGATAATTCCAGAACCCTTATCATGGACGAATTGTAAGGCCTTTATCCCTTGAATCCGTCCACCCTATCCCATAGGGCTTCCTTGCCCAACCTTGTAACTATCACATAATTAAAGTTCAGTCCCCTTAGTTTAATTAACTTCTTTTGATCACAAAATTAATTCCTAATTAGTTCTTGACCAATGTTAATTAAAAAAAATTGATTTCTCTTTTAAATATATTATTCTTATAATATATTAATAAACCATAATAACCCCTTTCTCTATTATTTCTCTAGTCAAGTTGCTTTCGTGAAGGCAACCCAAAAGGACCATGCACAACCGGGTCAAGTACTTACCAAATATGGTTACCGGCTTAGACACTAATCCAACAGTGTATATGGCATAATCAATGAGTGGGTAGCTTTACCCACCTATGGCTTCATTCCATGATTTAGACATCCATTTCTAGCCTAGTTTGATGTTTTAGCTTCATATCTCAATACATACATGTAAAGTTGGCAACTTTACGTGTTATGCAAGCTCTAGAAGTCCATTTCTATGTTTTGGATGCTTTGAAATCATTTAAGATCAACTGTATGGTGATGGCATGCAAAGGACTCGACGAGTCGCTCATCGGACTCGACGAGTCGGGTCACGAACCCAAATTACCGCTATTAGTGAGTTGAGAGTTGAATTGGTGAGAGGAAGGAGATTACTCAATGATTCAAACAAGCATCGGACCAGGAAGTGAAAGGACTCGACAAGTCCAAGGAAGGACTCGACGAGTAGAGTCGAAATGTCCCGATGATCATTTCAGGCAGAACTCGACGAGTCAGTAGGAGAACTCAAAGAGTTGATTGAGAGGACCACGGGTTGAGTTGACTGGGATTGACCTTGACTAGACCTTGGCAGGAGCGTTGACTTTGATTAAGGGTAAAATAGGCCTGGCAATCGTGTCGTGTTCGGGTTGGCGGGTTGGCGGGTTAAAATATGCCAACCCAAACACGACCCATTTAAATATACAGGTCACGGGTTGGTGGGTTTGGAACATAAACCCGTATATGACCCGCCAACCCATTTATTTATACGTGTTCACAGGTTGGCGGGTTCGTGGGTCCAAATTTTAGACATTTAAGTCTTAAACATCCAAATGAAAATTAAAAACATTTATAGAAACATGTTACAGACTTAGCCTTAGAGGTTATGACCTAAGACCTTAGACCATCCACCACGAGTCAAAATGTCAAAATAGTCAAATGGTCTATGAATCAATGGTATATATTATATAATACTTTTTAAATATTAATACTTGATATATAAATACATTAAAAATAAAATAATTTTTTTATTGAGTATATAAACAGGTTGGCGGGTCAACCCGTTTATTTTTTGAGAAACCCATATATGACCCGTTTAATAAACAGGTTGGCATGTTGGCGGGATGAAAAACTTAACCCAAACCCATTTATTTTGTGTCGTGTCGAGAATTGCCAGCCCTACGGTAAAATGGTCATTTTACCCTAGGAAGGAGATTCAGATATTGACTATGTATTATCGTGTTTTGATAGTCGGAGGGACACCAAGGCAGTTACCGGATATTCGTCACCGCGAGATTTTCCAGTCAACTTTACGAGGTGAGTTTCCTTCCAGTAGGAGCAGGTCTACGGCTACAATGCTGGCTCGTTTAGATGGTAGTAGTTCCGGACTTGGGTTCGATACCGGGGTAGTCCCGAGAAGTAGTTTGTATGATTGATGTCTTTGTGATTCATGCATGAATATGTGATAATGTTATATGTTACAATCATGTGTATGCTATGTTTAGTTCATTTCGGAGTTTGGTCCGATGTAGCGGGCAAGGCCCTAGTTATTCCGGACTCCTGTCCGATGCAGGGGGTGAGGCCCTAGTTAGTCCAGACTTCGGTCCGATGCAGCGGGCAAGGCCCTAGTTATTCCGAAATTTGGTCCGATACAGGGGGCGAAGCCCTAGTTAGTCCGGACTTCGATCTGATGTAGCGGACAAGGTCCTAGTTATTCCGGACTTCGGTCTGATACAGTGGGCGGGGCCCTAGTTAGTCCGGACTTCGGTCCGATGCAGTAAGCAAGGCCCAATATTTGCTTTATGTATTATTGTATCGCATGTGGTAGTTTGGGGGAGCTCACTAAGCTTCGTGCTTATAGTTTCAGTTTTGGTTTCAGGTATTTCAGCTAGTAAAAGGAAGGGCTCGAGCTGATGGCACATACACCACCGTTGATCAGCCTGGGAGTTTACTCTAATTTTATTACGAGACTGATATTCGTTATCAGATATTATGAGTTTTGAGATACTTTTTTTATGGTTTTATTTTATGGCAATGAGATTTATGTTTGATAAATGATTTTGAAAACGCAAATTTTGGCTTGTATTTTTGGGATGTTTCATTCTTATGGTTTAGTAATATATTATATGAATAATATATCAAAGGAGAAATCATATAATTAATATTAGTCAATAAGTCATATAGTTTAATTAATATTAGTCAAGAATCAATTGTGTGGTAGTTGATTTTGGGTTGAGAATCCTTATGTATTAGAGCATGGAAGAAATTAAGGTGGAGTCCATATTAAATTCGTCTAAGGAGGCCTTATTCCAGAAGGTTCTAAAGTTGCTTAGGGCCTAAGTCATCCAATCAGGGTTTTGACTGAAACCCTAGAAGCTCAAGTATACAAAGACCCCTAAGGGTAGCAAAATTGGCCAATTGATTCCTTGGAAGCTTGGAGCTAATTTTTGCCTCTCATCCTCACTCCTAAACTTCAACCTCTTGCTTGTGGTGTTTCTAAGCTATTAGAGGTGTTACACTTGTGACACTAAGCTTCTTGAAGATCAAAGAATTCTAGCAACTATTGAAAGGTATCATCTAAACATGTTATATTGTAGATCTCGTTTTTGATAGTTTGCTAGATTATCTGATCATCGAGCCATGCGATCAAAATCCATTTATTCGCAATCAGAATCAGCATACTCTTCCTTTAAGCTTCCTTTAGTTCTAAAAAACATCAAAATGTAATTACATTACATCATGTATTAAGAATCACCAAATAAGAACTTAATATAGTTAGATAATGGACTTACCTAAAGCAGAGTCAAACACTTTGACTTTACCATCCATGTGGTCTTTCAGCAAACAGACTCTTACGGAATGGTACATGGTACAATCTCATACTTAGCCTTTCTCTTTACCATTTGTTCAAATGAGTTGACCATGGCCAATCCCTTTCCGTTGGGAATAGAAAGGTTTACTGGACTTCTAATGTTTCCATTGTCAATGTCCATGGAAGTTTGGGAAGTAGATCTTCCGATCAAATTTGTTTTACTAGTGCGCCAAATCATTGTTGATTCAGCAGCAACAAGCAAATATGTTAGATCAATAAGGGTCATGTCGTGATCTCCCATATAGTAGTCCTTAAAGAACTCACTATATGACTTAGGAAGTGATTAAAGAACCAAGTCAACAACCAACTTCCTTGAAAAAATGACCCCCAACATTCCCAGACTGTCATGGTGTAACTTCATCTCCAAGACATGTGCACACACAGACCTTCCATCTTGGTGTTTGCTAGGCAATAGGGCTTGAGTAACCTTGAACTTTTCAAGTCTTTGAACTTGTGGGTCAGGGAGAATTATTGGAGGAGGTGGAGGAAGATAAGTTCCACTACAACACGAATAAGGGATTAATCTTTCATCTCGATCGTCTTGCAGAATATCATCTTTATAAGGAAATTTATATTCAAAAGATTTGGGAAGACCATATTTGTCAAAATTAGACATCTACAAGGGAGAAATTCAAGTTGGTTGATTTAAGTCCTTAATATAACACCCAAATGAAATATTAAGGCTAGGACCCAACACAATATTTTACCATTCGGAAGAGGGATTCCGTAATCCAATTGCAAAATATTTGAAGGTATGAAATGACGATTTACCAATTTCCACCATGAAAAACAAATTGATTATTAAGTTTTAAATAAATTGAAATTCCTATATTCTTTTGATGTAACACCGAAAATTTTAAAACAAAATTTTCATTTAAAAATTGTTTATCTCTTTAACACTTTTTGTAAAAATCTCATTTTTGTTTAAAGTACAAGGACATAACTCCATAATTAAATAAATAGAAATCCAGGATCCTCTAAAACATAACTCCTCTCTGGTGTGTACAATCGAGCCTTAGCCGTCCCGTGATCCTGAGAAAACTTGAAACACAAAGCACAAAACACTGTAAGCACGAAGCTTAGTGAGTTCCCCAAAATACCACACATAACACATACTAGCCACTCGAGGCTATAACTCTGTGGGCCCTTGATCCCTAACTCAGTGCACCCTCTGTTCCTAGCTCTGTGAGCCTTCCGGTTCTAACTCTGATATACTCTGATATACACATGGCATAAATCACATAGAAATAATGCAATGCAACACATCACATAAATAACATACAATAACTCTGTCACATAACTCTAATTACCACTCAAGGTAAAGTATAGTGAGAAGACTCACCTCAGATGTCTCGGTAAATCCCTAACTCGGTAGCAGTATAGTCTAGCCTCCGCCTAATCACATAAAGTAAAATACACTCATAAATATAACTCTCGAGACTAGACCCAACCCTCTCTTAGTACCCTTAGATGGGTAAAAGACCATTTTACCCCTCTTTTGACTTAAAGACCCCATTGTTGACCAATCCCTAAAAGTTAACAAAGTCAACGGTCAAACTTTGACCTGAATCGTCGAGTGCACTTGGGCGACTCGGTGAGTCTACACGTGTCCACTATCTCTCTAGCCTCTCATGACACATCGAGCCTTCCTCCTACTCGACGGGTTACACCTGGCATGAATTGTGGGGCCACCCTGACTCAACTCATCGAGTTCAATTATGGACTCGGCAAGTTCCACCTGTAATCCTCTACCCCCTTCTGACTCACCGAGTCATTCCCCCAACTCGACAAGTTACTCACTGAGTGACTTACGGGAAACCCTAGCCCTACTCGTCGAGTCTGTTCTTGGGACTCGGCGAGTTCATGCCATGCTCGAGCTCAAATGAGCTCCTGAGGTCAGATCCGTTCCTCTAACTCATAGATCTGGCCTCCTAAAGCAATAAAAACACGTAAAGTTTGGATCTTGATGCACATGCAAGGACCCCATGGCTCTATTTGAAGAAATGGCCTCAATATGCCATCCAAAACTCATATCTCTCCAAGACACTCAATAAAAATCAAAACACTCACACACTTTGGGGTCTTTCTCTATTAACGGGTAGCCGAAAATGAAGGCCATAAGGGCCTTTAAATAGGTCTCAAACCCCGAGAATTAGGGTTTCATTAAACAATGCAGAATCGTCGAGTCCACTAGTCGAATCGCCGAGTCCGGTCATTAACCCGGATGAAAATTCGCGACTCTACTCGGCAAGTCTAAGCATTAACTCGCCGTGTCTCTCTCAAAATCTCCAAAAATAATAATTAAATAATGTACCTAAAAATCCGGATGTTACAATTCTCCCCCACTAGATTCAAACTTCGTCCTCGAAGTCTTACTCTGCAAATAGCTCTGGGTACTGCTCACGCATCTCACGCTCCGACTCCCAAGTCAGCTCGGACCCTTTCCGATGCTGCCACTGGACCTGCACCAGGGGCACTTCCTTGTTTCTCATAACCTTGATCTTTCGATCCATAATCGCAACCGGTCTCTCAACATAGTTCAGGCTTGCATTCACCTGAATATCCTTTAATGGTACCACAACTGACTCGTCGGTAATACACTTCCTCATCTGCGATACGTGGAAGGTGTAATGAATCTGGCCCAACTCTGCAGGTAGCTCCAAACGGTACGCTACCCTGCCCACCCTGGCGGTCACCCTGAAAGGGCCAATATACCAAGGCCCCAACTTGCCTCTCTTCCTGAATCGAATCACTCCTTTCCAAGGAGATACCTTTAGGAGCACGAAGTCACCGACCTGGAACTCGAGCTCTGACCGTCATCTATCCGCATAACTCTGCTGACGGCTCTGGGCCGTCAGTAACCTCTGTCTGACCTGCTGAATCTGTCGGTCATCTGAAGCACAATCTCGGTACTACCCATCACACGTTGTCCTACCTCTCCCTAGCAAATGGGGGTCCGACACCTCCTTCCATACAACAGCTTAAAGGGTGGCATACCGATGCTCGAATGATGGCTGTTGTTATAGGAAAACTCAGCCAAGGGTAAGTACGTCTCCCAACTTCCTCTGAAGTCCAATACACATGCCCGAAGCATGTCCTCGAGCGTCTGAATCATCCGCTCGCTCTGCCCATCAGTTTGTGGGTGGTATGCGGTACTAAAATGCAACCTTTTACCTAATTCCTCATGAAACTTCTTCCATAACCTGGAAGTGAAATGCACATCTCGATCTGAAACAATCGAGACCGGTACTCCATGCCGTGATACCACCTCTCTCACATACAACTCTATCAGCCTCTTCGCAGAAGAGCTCTTGCTAATAGAAAAGAAGTGAGCGCTCTTCGTCAACCTATCCACAATCACCCATATTGCATCGGCACCCATCGCAGTCCTCGACAATTTGGTGATGAAATCCATGGTAATCTGTTCCCATTTCCACTCGGGAATCTCTAACGGCTGCAGCTTACCGTGTGGATGTTGGTGCTCGGCCTTAACCCTGCGACAGGTCAAGCACCTCTCAACGAACCATGCAACATCCCTCTTCATACAGGGCCACCAATACTATTTCTTCAGGTCCAAATACATCTTAGTAGCCCCGGGATGGATCGAAAACGTTGATCTATAGGCCTCCTCCATCAAGATGGTGCGTATTCCACCCACAAACGGCACCCAAATCCATCCCTGGAAGGTCATAAGTCCTTGGCTATCGGTGACGGACTCTGATACCTGCCCGATAACCCGCTCCCTCTTATGGTTCTCTGGTCTCACGGCCTCAGCCTGGGCCCCTCGAATGGCATCAAATACTAGGGTCATCACTGTCAGCCTCATACAAACATCCTGTATCGGGGCGCCCTCCGCCCTATGACTCAGGGCATCGGCTACAACGTTAGCCTTGCCCGGGTGATACAGGATCTCACAATCGTAATCCTTCACCACATCCAACCATCTCCTCTGTCGCATGTTCAGATTGGGCTGATGCATTAAATACTTCAGGATCTTGTGATCCGTGTATATGGTACACCGAACCCCAGATCTTGAGGGCAAACACCACTGCCCCCAACTCCAGATTGTGGGTGGGGTACCTCATCTCATGAGGCTTCAGCTGCCTCGATGCGTATGTTATCACATGCCCCCTCTGCATAAGCACCGCTCCTAACCCTGATATTGACGCGTCACAATACACCACGAAGTCCTCCATCCCCTCCGGAAGGGCTAACGCTGGGGATTCGCATAGTCTCTGGCGAAGTGTCTCGAAGGAGGCCTGCTGCTCTGGGCCCCATGAAAAAGCAACACCCTTCCGGGTCAACTTGGTGAGTGGTACGACAATCTTGGAGAAATCCCTGATAAATCTACGATAGTAACCAGCCAACCCTAGGAAACTCCTGATCTCGGTATGCGGCCTCGGCACCTCCCAACTCATCACTGCCTTAATCTTGGCCGGATCGACCAATATCCCTTTCTGGTTAATGAGGTGCCCTAGGAACTAGACCTCCCGTAACCATAAATCACACTTGGAGAATTTGGCATAAAGCCTCTCCCATCTCAAAACTCTGAGGATTTCTCTTAAATGTTCCTCAAGATGCTCTCTGGATCTTGAATACACCAATATGTCGTCAATGAACACAATCACCGAGCGATCCAACATCGTCCTGCATACTCTGTTCATGAGATCCATGAACACCTCTGGTGTATTGGTGAGCCCGAAAGGCATCACCACGAACTCGTAATGCACGTAACGAGTCCTAAACGTTGTTTTCTGGATGTCCTCATCTCGCACCCTCACCTGATGATATCCAGACCTCAAATCGATCTTAGAGAACCAATATGCTCCCTGTAACTGATCGAACAAATCGTCGATCCTCGGCAACGGGTAATGGTTCTTGACCGTCAGCTTGTTCAATTCCCTGTAATCAATGCACATCCGGTGTGAGCTATCCTTTTTCTTAACAAAAAGGATAGGTGCTCCCCACGGCGAACTGCTCGGCCGAATAAACCCCTTCCCCAGCAGCTCTTAAAGCTGTGAGGAAAACTCCTGCATCTCTGGAGGCGCAAGGCGATAGGGCGCCTTGGCGATAGGCGCAACCCCCGGAACCAAATCTATACCGAACTCAACCTGCCTCTCGGGAGGCACACCCGGTAACTCCTCCGGAAGTACATCCGGGAACTCACGCACTATCGGAACCTCATCAACTGACCTCGGTCTCTCTGAATCAACCCTCGTGTCCATCACATATGCTACAAATCCATTACAGCCCTACTGTAGATTCTGCCTCGCTCTAGCGGCTAAACAAAATGCCGACCCAGAACACGTACCCTCGCCGTACACCGTAAGAACTCCCCCACTAGGGTATCGTATGGTCACCAGCTGTCTCTCGCAGTCGATAAATGCTCCAAATTTGCTCAACCAGTCCAAGCCCACGATGACACATACATCTCCCATCGCAATAGGAACTAGATCAATTGGAAACTCAACGTCGAAAATCTCGAGTACACACCCTCAGATCACCTCGGTGGCATACACCGCTCTCTCCTTAGCTATGGAAACTCTCAGGGGTCGACTCAACGCCTCTTGACTAATACTAATGTGCTGACTAAAAGTCAAAGATACAAAAGATCAACTCGCCCCCGAGTCAAATAACACCAAGGCAGGTACAAAACTCACAAGAAAAGTGCCTACGCATATCATAATATAAGCACAATATCTAAACATAAAAGTAAATACATGAAAGAATACATACCAGCCACGACATCGGTCGCTGCGCGGACCTCCTCCGCATTCAACTGGAAGGCTCTCCCTCATGCCTTCGGTGCCTTGGCCTTTACGGGTTGACTGTCTGTAGCTCTCACTGCAGCAGGGGCAGATCCCTGAGCTGTCCCTCGCAACTATGGACACTCTGCCTTTCGGTTTCCGGTCCGGTTGCATTGAAAACATACTGCAAACCCCTTGGGGCAATCCTTGGCCATATGTCCCTCCTTGCCACATTTGTAGCAAGACCCCGCTCTGCACACCCCATCGTGGCTCTTGCCGCACTTGCCACAAGTGAGGCCCTTCTGACTCCCAGATCGTGAATCAGCGGGCTTGGCCTGCTTGGCTGCCGGCTGAGACTGCACCGGTCGTCGATCCCTCCCCTGAGACTCAGCCTCCTCCCTAGCCTAGGTCTCCAGCTCTATCTCCCTCTTGTGGGCATTTGCCTGAAGCTCAGAAAATTTCTGGTACGTCGAGTTTGCCACGAACTCCCGTATATCCTTCCTCAAAATGCTCAGATAGCGGATCATACGTGCCTGCTCGGAGGACACGTGCTCTGGGCAAAACATCGCCCGCTCATGGAACTTCCTCGTAATCACTATGGCAGAATCAGTACCCTGCTTGAGGGTCAGAAACTCCTGGGCCAAACGCTCCATCTCCGCTTGGGGAACATACTCATCTCGAAACATAGCAGTGAACCTCTCCCAATTCACTGCAGCAAGCTCGACAGGCGAATAATGCGCCGTCACAAACTTCCACTAGTCCTTCGCTCCCAAGCGAAGCTGGTTCAATGCGAACCGGACTATCAAATGCTCTGGAGATGAGCAGGTGAAGAAACACCCCTTGATGTCTGAAATCCACCTCATCCTTGCAATTAGGTCCTGGGTCCCATCAAACTCCGGTGGTTTTGTGTTGATGAACTCCCGGAACAGCAACGCATCACCACCCTGCGGTCTAGCCACAACTACAACTGTAGTGGCCGCAGCAACAGCAGCATCAGAAAGAGCAGCATATCTTTCGTTGAATGTCTCTATCAGGGTGGTCTTGATAGACCCGAACATCTCTGAAGTCTCATTGCGGATGGCAGCAAGCACCTCATCATGAATCATCTGGTGGAGCTCTTCGTCGCTCACACCCCCTCCATTGGTCCCTGGTCTGTGGTGTGTCCCTACCATGATGCCTCTCTGAAATATAACATAAGATATCAGTAATTCGCTCGGGTGTACACACACTCGATATCCCAATCCTACTTGATCTCTGGTAACCTAAGGATTTTTACTTGGGTTGCGCACTGACCCGGTGCCTTCGGTAGTACGGGCCCATTACTACCGACCACACCCCGTCAGCATTCATCCCAAGTCCTCCTCCCAAAGTCCCAAATTCCAAGCATTCTACTCTCTCAAATCATATGCTACTCACTAGCTGATCTCTCATAAACTCCTCGCTGCTATCTAAACACTCTCAAGCATCACTAGCAGCAAAGCTAATAGACTACGACATCATATATCAGGTCACTCTAGTCCTAATAAGGATGCCTAGTCTACTCTAGCATGCATAATATAGCTCATCATATAATCATAACATAATATATCTCGTAACACTTATTACAAGGGTATTTTGGGAAATCACCGTTCGGGCGCTGGCTGATCGTACACACGGCTATGCTCTGTTTTTCTCAAAACTCTTTTTTTTAAATTGTTTTGTTATCAAATTTTTTTCCAAATCCTCAGTTTGAGTTCAGATACGCCCGAAGATGCATTAGAATCCCTCAAACCAAGGCCCTGATACCAACTTGTAACACCGAAAATTTTAAAACAAATTTTTCGTTTAAAAATCGTTTATCTGTCTAACACTTTTTGTAAAAATCTCATTTTTGTTTAAAGTACAAGGACATAACTCCATAATTAAATAAATAGAAATCTAGGATCCTCTAAAACATAACTCCTCTCTGGTGTGTACAATCGAGCCGGTGTCGTCCCGTGAACCTGAGAAAACTTGAAACACAAAGCACAAAACACTGTAAGCACGAAGCTTAGTGAGTTCCCCAAAATATCACACATAACACATACTAGCCACTTGAGGCTATAACTCTGTGGGCCCTTGAGCCCTAACTCCGTGGCCCCTCTGTTCCCAGCTTTGTGAACCTTTCGGTTCTAACTCCGATATACTCTGATATACACATGGAAAAAAATCACATAGAAATAATGCAATGCAACACATCACATAAAAAGCATACAATAAATCTGTCACATAACTCTAATTACCACTCAAGGTAAAGTATAATGAGAAGACTCACCTCAGATGTCTCGGTAAATCCCTGACTCGGTAGCAGTAAAGTCTAGCCTCCGCCTAATCACATAAAGTAAAATACGCTCATAAATATAACTCTCGAGACTAGACCCAACCCTCTCTTAGTACCCTCAGATGGGTAAAAGACCATTTTACCCCTCTCTTAACTCAAAGACCCCATTATTGACCAATCCCTAAAAGTCAACAAAGTCAACGGTCAAACTTTGACCTGACTCGTCAAGTGCACTTGGGCGACTCGCCGAGTTTACATGTGTCCACTATCTCTCTAGCCTCTCATGACATGTCGAGCCTTCCCCCTGCTCAACGGGTTACACCTACCATGAATCACGGGGCCACCCCAACTCAACTCGTCGAGTTCAATTATGGACTCGGTGAGTTCCACCTGTAATCCTCTACCCCCTTCTGACTCACCAAGTCATTCCCCCAACTCGAAAAGTTACTCACAGATTGACTTACGGGAAACCCAAGCCCTACTCGTCGAGTCTGTTCTTGGGACTCGGCGAGTTCATGCCATGCTCGAGCTCAAATGAGCTCCTGAGGTCAGATTCGTTCCTCTAACTCATAGATTTGGCCTCCTAAAGCAATAAAAACACGTAAAGTTTGGATCTTGATGCCCATGTAAGGACCCCATGGCTCTATTTGAAGAAATGGCCTCAATATGCCATCCAAAACTCATATCTCTCCAAGACACTCAATAAAGATCAAGGATTTAAGGTCTCTGGACCTCTTTGGATCCATTTTCGAAGCCTCAACACAAGAAGGGACCAAATCCACTAACAATCATACTCTAAACGGGCTAGAAACCCTAACTCTCAAGGATTGACATCCCAAACTGAAGAAGGATCGAATATGTACTTCAAGATGAAGTCCGTAAGCTCTGAAATCCACAGATTAGCTCCCTCTTTAGCTTCTTCTTTCCTTGGTCACCTTCTTCTTGCAAAATCACCCACACAAGGATCAAAAATGGCTTCTTTTCTCTCTCAAAACACTCACACACTCTGGGGTCTCTCTCTATCAACGGGTAGCCGCGAATGAAGGCCATAAAGGCCTTTAAATAGGTCTCAAACCCCGAAAATTAGGGTTTCATTAAACAGCACGGACTCGCCGAGTCCACTAGTCGACTCGCCGAGTCCGATCATTAACCTGGATGAAAATTCGCGACTCTACTCGGTGAGTGTAAGCATTAACTTGCCGAGTCTCTCTCAAAATCTCCAAAAATAATAATTAAATAAAGTACCTGAAAATCCGGGTGTTACATTTGAGATTCATTAAACTTTTCAATGGCATGTTTAATCTCGATTATGCCCTTCAAGTTTGTGACTTGGATATTGATGATCACAAACAAGGTGTGAATAACCATGCAAATTAGCTTGGTACTCACGAAGTCATTTATCACCTAATCAATGTGCTGGTTAACCACACACGCTTCATTGATCTTTGACAAACATCAAGCTACCCTTTGCCACCCTTACTGGTCCAAGTTAGTGTGTCGGATAACCACAGACGCTCCACTAACGACTTGGCAAGGTGCAAACTGCAATTTCATGGGTTAGCATCAAATTCAAATTTTTCCTAAAGTAACTAAGATTGGGAATTTATAAGGGTATTGTTACCTTATAATTCATTATACTTTTAATGAGGGTTTAGTGTCCTATCCTACCCATTCAGGTACCGAGTAACGACCCTACACCAGTTAAGGAAGCGGTGAGTGAGAGTGGACACCCATTAAACCACCATTTTATAGGCAATAACTTTATACCCCCTTATAAATTGACTTCGTGAATGAGACCTACTAACAGTAAGACTGACCTTTTACTTATACATATATAATATATTAAACTTTTAATTTTAGATAGCATAAGGGTGCATTTTAAACTTTTAAAATACTTGCTGGTTTAATCTATTAATAAATTATACTCTTAATTTAGTTAAACTTAAACCATGTTATTATGGATTTATTAATCTTCCATTTTAATTAAACACTTTAATTAATTTAATAAGGTCCATAAGAGTTAACTTGAACTATTCAAAAGAAAATCATCAAGGTTTAAAATATAAAAATTCAAAATTAAAAACTATTTACTTAATTTTTAAGTTACGAACCCAAGAGTTGCACCTTTTAACTACAAGAGTTTTAGAAGTCAATGTTTCATAATTTGAGACTTTTCAAATACCTAAAACTTGAGGACACGTTTTGTAACTCTTGAAATCCTTTTGAGTTCCAAACTTGATGACAAAATTTGAAACTCCATAAAAAACTTTTGAGTCCCAAAACTTGATGGCAAGTTTTGTAACTCCTAAGAACAGTTAGATCAAATTTTAAAACCAATAAAATAATCATAATTTTATCTTTTACAAATTTGACTTAATGCAACTCTTAAAATAAGATAACTTCAAATCAAAATATTACAAACAATTAGCTTATCATATAGACTAGTAATAATTTCAAGATTTGACAATTTATCTTTTAATTGGATGAGGATAATCATTACCATATAAAAAATAGATTTTATGATACAAAACAGTTTAAGGTAATGATCCAAATCCAATTCTGGCAAAAAAACCCGAAAATCTGCCAACAGACTGTTGAACTCGTAGAGTCAGATAATGGACTCGTCGGGTTCATGATGAACTCATCGAGTTCATGAGTGCACTCGCCGATTTCACTCTGGCAAATTGCAGAATTTCATTTTTCCAGCTTTGAAAAATTCACAAATGCAACTATATAACAAAATACTATCCATGGCTCTCATACCACTGTTGGGTTTTATGTATCACAACAATCCTATGGTGCACATACAACCCTAATGCTTTGGATCTAAGTTTTCTCTAGTTATACATGTAATAAAATTATCCAAAGCGTAAAGCCTACAACTAGCATACAATTTGATATTTGAATCATAAAACTAGTAAGAAGATTACCTATTTGTTGTAACTTGTTGTATTTGGCATTTAAGAACTTAGCACCTTAAGTGTGATGCCTCAAATGGTTCACAAACACCATGAACAAATGGAGAACTTGAGAAAGAGGTTATGAGGAGCTCAAAATCGGTTGTAGTATCTCTAAGATCACTAGTGTCACCAATTTTAGGCCAACGAGTTACATATAATAGTGTTAGAATCCAAGAGTCACATGTAACCCTAATTCAAACATTTAGGCTTATGATCCATAACACATGTGGACTTACTCTTCATGGATTCTTACATGAACTAAGCCCATCATGGATCAATAGCCCAAACCATATGTATCACTAATTTATATAATTAGTCTCGGTTTATTTAATTAGTCTCTTTTGATCACTAAATTAATTCCAAATTAATTCTTGATCAATACTAATTAAATAATGTGATTTCTCAATTAATATATTATAGTTATAATATATTACTAAATCACAAATAACCTCTTTCTCAAATATTCTTCGTGTCAGTTTGTTCTGGTGAAGGCAACCCAAATGGACCATGCTACTCTCGGGTCAAGTACATACTGATGGGTTTTGGTCTTAAGACATCCTATGTGCTCATACAAACCCTAATGCTTGGATCTAGGTTTCTCTATTGTACATGCTTTGAATCCAAGACTATAAACCCTAATTCTAACATATGGAAATCGATATTAACATATGATTAGGTTTAAGATATTACCTTGATTGTTATAGAGCAATAACAATCCTAATTCCTCCTTGAATTGACTTTGGAATGCTTAGAGTCACAAGTGTCACTCCTCTAATGGCTTACAAACACCAAGAGCAAATGGAGAAGGTATAAAGAGAGAGGAGAGAGGTTATAATTCATCCTTAGGACTCCTTGGGAACAAGTACACGAATTCTAAGGCCTTAGGGTCTTTATATAGGTATAGAGATAAGGTTTCAATCATTATCCTTATCTAGTTGCTTATCCACAAAGCAACCATAAGATAAGCCTTGAAAA
Source organism: Lactuca saligna (assembly GCF_052625555.1). Taxonomy (NCBI): domain Eukaryota; kingdom Viridiplantae; phylum Streptophyta; class Magnoliopsida; order Asterales; family Asteraceae; genus Lactuca; species Lactuca saligna. The sequence goes on from NC_136421.1 coordinate 316,690,874, forward strand.
CCCTTATCCTTTATCCTTTGGACGATTTCAAGGATCCTTATCTCCTTGAATTCGTTCAACCCATATTTAGGATAACCATTACCATATTTTGTAACTATCACATAATTACAATTCAGCCCCTCTAGTTTAATTAATTACACTTGATCACAAAATTAATTCCTAATTAATTATAGACCAATATTAATTAAGCAAATATGATTTCTCCTTTAATATATTATTCTTATAACATATTAATAAATCATAATAACCTCTCTCTCTTTATTTATTTCTCCAATCAAGTTGCTTTGGTGAAGGCAACCCAAAAGGACCATGCACCATCGGGTCAAGTACATACCAAAATAGTTATGGACTTAGACACTAATCCAACAGTCTTCCACTTGGATAAGTCTAATAACTATTCTGCGTATGACTTCAGATCTTGATCTGCAATCGTAGCTTTCCAAAGTCATTGTCAACTCTGATCCTATCAGATACGCGTGTCCTTAGATAAGGGATCATATATTCCTCCATTCTAGATATCATATGAGATATGATTTCAAATCATTCTCTTTGTACTACTTCTCGATTTCCGATTTATGATGACAGACTAATTGAACAAATCAAATTAGCCCTAGCCCGGCTGAGCATTTACGTTTTTCATCACTAAACCATCGAGGGGCCCAAAAGATATCGCTTTTATTCTTTGAATAAAAGGAACGGATAAACTTTGATACAATGCTTGCTTGCACTCACTCACCGAATCACACACAACAATATGTTTTATAACACCAAGTTACTAGTGCATTTACATATTATCAATGTGCAATCGATTAGCAAGATACAACTCACACATCTCGGTTTCAAGAATATAAGATGTTATCGTCTCACCAATCACTCGTGATACAATTCATGGAGTGATCCAAGTGAGCGTGGGTTTAATCCAATGCTCAAATTCATATTCATAAGCACTCATGAATGTTGCAGCAAACATTTGCTTATGTCTAATACTCTATTAGACAATCCACACACCAATTCACGACAGTCTTCATTCATATCTACTTCCAACATATGAATGACTGTGGCCCGTTCAAATAATTCGATTATTCTTAATAAACTCAATTATTCTGGAAGTCAAAACATGCAAGTGTGAAACACAAGAATAATACTAATCCCATATGGCTTCAAACCTTTGAGTATAAATAAAACGCCTTTTATTTATCACCATATTGATTACTCATTATTTGTCATTTCGGGTAATCAACTTCTTACTTGAATTATTACACTTGTCCCATGCACCTAGCATGCACACAATGTTTACCTATGGTTCATACTTTTTCATAAGTGAAAGAATATCAAATTCCTGCTACTTATAGAATATGCTAGATTCTAACATTTTATGCAATGATTCTTTCATAATGTCACTGCACCAAAGTCACAAAGACTATTGCCAATGATATTACAAAGTTCTCTAACGGAGATTGTTACAAGACAATTCCTTAGATATGATGTCTCTCACTCAAAGTACATTCCTTTGAACATCCCTTTGCATAAAAGTTTCTAATCTAGACATAGATTTTCAATATTCAATTCCCAATATAGATACATTTCCATATTTTCCATATTACAACTTATTTTTAATAGAATCTTATCTATTCCTAATAATGTCAATATGGTCCATCCAATACCATGCTTCCAACTACTCACACGCAACCAATCCTCGTCGAACTTTGGATTGTCCTTTGATAGTTGTTTAATTATTTTAGTCAAAACCGATTCTAGTCCCTTTTCCCTCTAAATGCTCTAGACATTTGGAAAATTTTAGAATGGTCAAACATTAAAGCATTTGCAATCGATCCTATACCCGAAGCGTATGGGACACGACACATAATGTTTTATTTGCTATGTTCTCAAAATTCGAATTGTGAAGAGGAATGTCGTAATCATAATCGAAATTTTAAGAACACACTATGTACCCTTGACTAAGTTTATTAACATTTCTCAACCTAATCCTTTAGATTTGAAATGAAGCATAATATTCTCTCCCTTAATTATAGCAAAACAACCTTTCAACTCTTACAACTTTGCAAAGTATGACTCTTGTTTTCTATAATTAATATTGCCAACTTTGCAATATGTGCCTTAATAATCATACAATCATAACATTTATGCTCCCACTATCATGATGATTATTATAAAACATAACACTTATGCTCCACTAGCTTCGACATGTATTCATAAACATCTTAACTTTCAGAAAACAATACCTATTGAATTTCTTAAGTCCGTGTTTCTAATACTTAATGCTTTGATAATCTTTTATCAAGGCCTCTTAAGCTTATACACCTTTTCTTTAGATAGTTCATATGTGTCTAAACTATTAAGGCTAATTGCCAAACCTCACAATTCAAATCATGGAAAGGGATACCGTAACCATAATTGAATTCGAGAATGCAACTTTACAATCACTATCTTCTTAAAATCTTTCTTAGTGAAAGCATTTCCTCACAATCATTTTCATGAAGGAGGAAATTTTATGACACTTAGATTTTAATGGTGTATATGTTCCTATCCATGTGAATTTGTTAAAAATAAAGTTTATGACAAAATCAAACTCATATGGACCGAACTTTCTTAATCTTGATTTCTTGCCTTATGGTAGCACAGCTGCCCACCACGTCCTCCAAGTAGTTAAGCAGCTCACCTTTTCCTATCAATGTACCTTTCATTGATTAAGGTGCTTTGCCTTTTATGCGTTCAAAATGAGAACTCATAGAACTCACATGCATAATTAACTCAATTGGAAACAGCACAGAAACAAAATAATGTTAACACGATAGGTTGTAAACCTCAACTCGTGTGCTAGTGATGATCGATAAGGTTTATTTGATTTGTTCTTGAAACCTTTCAAGACCATTAAGACTCCCACTGACTCCTTGACATATAAGATTCTCTTGTCAATAAACATTTCTTGACAACCAAACATTCAAGAGTTAGTGTAGCTTTTATCAAAACACTTTCATAAATTGGTCCTAGTTGGCCTTTGTCTTATCCAAGACATCACAACTTTCCACATTTGATGAATGTTATAAACCTTCTTAATACTTGTCACTCATTGTCACAATCTTAACTCTAAGACTTGTTTTGGAACGAAGTATGATTGACTTCTTGATTTAACCATTTCTTCAATTCTTGATTCCTCTTCTTAAACATACAATTGTACTAAGACTCACTTAGAGGATCAATTGAGATATGGTTCTTAATCATAAAGACATATCATAAGGCATAAAAGGTACTCTCCCTTCTTCTTAGAATGGAGAAACTTTTATCTTTCTGCCTACTTGATTCTTATTCGTTTTGCTATTGATTTAAACCCTTTTAATCAATTCCGAATTATACTTAATCTTGTAAGTGTAATCATATTTACTAAGCCTTTAGTAAATCATGACGAATATCTTTGTTACTCTTATGGTGAACTTGATCAACACACAACTTTGTGTACTCGATCTCCTAGTCCTTCACTTGACACTTTGTCAATGAATTTGTCTAATTTCCAAATATGAAAATTCTCATTCATCATGCAACCAAGTTGCGTGATTCCAAATTTCAGTCCAATTGAAACTTTGGGCGATGAGAAACTCTCCCTATTTGGTAAATTCTCGACATTCCCATAAATAACAAAACTAAGAATCATATCCATTCATTGTAGAAATATGCAAACATCAATTTTCATAACGATTTCATTGCAAGGAAGTAAACAAATAAATAAATAAGTCAAAGAAAATTTATTTTATTTATAAAAGCAGTGGAAAACATTTGTCCTTACAATGCAAAATCTATTGAAAACTATGTATTTCAAAAGGAAAATTTCTAACAACTCTATCATAACTATCTAAGCTCAAAATCCAATCTTCAAGTCCATGCGATCGAGATCCATCTCTTGTGATTAGATTCATCTTGCTCTCTTATCAAGCTTCCTTTCTTTTCACCGATCCTGCAAAACATTCAAATGCAATCTTATCGCATCATGTATTAAGAATCAATGAATAGGAACTTAACGGAGTTAGGTAATGGATTTTACCTGAAGCGTAGTCATACTTTTGACTCTCCCATCTCTTAGATCTCTTAGGTAAATAGGGTAACTTCGTCTCCAATGCCCCTTCTCTTGGCAATAAAAGCAAATTGACTCTTTCGGAACAACACATGGAACTACTTCAGACATCGCCTTTCTCTTGTGATCAAACTTTTCGATCATTTCATGTCTTTCATTGCCATTGTCTATATCCATAAAGGTCTTGAAGGCGGATTCACCAATCAACTTTGCTTTTCTATTGCGCCAAACCATTGCTGATTCAGCAGCAATAAGCATATAGGTGAGATCAATAAGGGTCACATCGTGGTTCATCATATAGTACTCTCTTACGAACTCACTATACGAGTTAGGAAGTGACTGAAGAACCGAATCAAGAGCCATCTCTTCACCGACAACGGATCCCATCATTCTTAACCTATCAATGTGTGACTTCATCCCTAAGACGTGTGCACATACCGACTTTCCTTCTTTATGTTTACTTGCCAAAAGGGCTTGAGTGACATTGAACCTTTCAATTTTACAATCTTGTGGGTTAGGGAGAATAATTGGAAGAGGAGGAGGAAGTGAAGCATGATTTCTTGTTCCTCGATCGAATCGTGGAATATCATCTTCATGTGGAATGCTTGTTCCACGGGATTGGAGAAGACCATAGTTGTCAAACTTTGACATCTACAAAACGGGAGAAAACAAATTCAAGTTAGTTGATTGATTGAGTCCTTAGTAAATCACCCAAATGAGATACTAAGGCTAGAACCCAACACAATACGCTACAACTTAGAAAAGGGATGTCGTAATCTAGTTGCAGAATATTTGAAGGTAAGTGAATGACGATTCACTAATTTCCACCATGAAAAACGAAAAAGAAATTTAAGTTTTAAATCTATGAAAACTCCTAGATCCTTTGAGATTCATTGAACTTTCAATGGCATGTTTAAATCTCAATATGCCCCTCTTGTTTGTGATTGGGATGCCGAGGATCACAAAGCGGGTGTGAATAACCATGCAAACTTACACGGTGCCCTCACATGTTACAGCCACCTATTCGATGTGCCGGTAAACCACACACGCTCCACCGAACTATGAAAAACATTGAGTCACCCTTTGCTACCTTTGCTTAGAACCATTTAGTGTGCTGGTAAACCACACACGCTCCACTAACGTCTTCGCAAGGGCACAAAGTGTAATTTCATGGAATTGCATCAATTCACTTTTGCCTAAGTAACTAAGATTGGGAATTTGAAAAAAATTAGTTACTTTGTATTTTATTATACTTATAATGGAAGGTTTCGTCCTATCCTACCCGTTCGGCTAACGACCCTCCACTAGTCAAGAGTGCGGTGGGTAAGAGTGGATACCCATTCAATCGCCATTTTATAGGCAATTTCCTTAAACACCCCTTATAGACCAGCTTCGTGAATGAGGCCTACTAACGGTAAGACTGACTTTTAGTTATACATATATAATGTTAGACTTTTAATGTTATATATAGTATAGGGTGTATTTTATAACTTTTAAAATACTATGTGGTTAACTTTAACAATTACACTTTTAATTCAATTAATTGGTTACCTTAATTAATTAATAAAACCATAAGGGTGTGATTTGAACTTTTCAAAACAATACTAGGGTTTTAGAATTTAACACTCCTAATTAACCTTTTTAATCAACTTTTAAATTCCAAAACTTGAGGGCAAGTTTTGAAACATTTCAAAACAATTTAGTTTTAATCTATCTTAAAATTTCGAATTTATGACACTTAAATTAAAATTTTAAATATTAAAACTCTTGATTTAATAATTATCTTGAATTAGACTATTAATTTAATTATTAAATCATAAGGGATTATCTAAATAATGAGGATAATTACCATTTAGACATTTAAGTTATCCTAATCCCTTAAATATCTATATAGAATTCGAAAAAATGGATGGATAATGCAAGATCTTGAATTACCATATATAACAATTAGAGGATAATTACAAGATATGGGATAATCCAAATCCCTAAAAATTAGGACCTTTTCTTGGGGAGGAGGCAAATTTCGAAAATCAAGGGATTATAACAAACCCTAGATTTCGAAATTTAAGGGTTTAAGGAAAGGATTTGAAGATCTTATTCAAACTCTTGCAAATTAGGGTTTGCAAACCCTAATCTCAAAAAACCCTAACCTCCTAGGGTTTATTGGCAATAAACCCTAATATATCAAGTTCATACAATTGAAACCAAACCAATGGCTCTGATACCACTGATGGGTTTTGGTCATAAGACATCCTATGTGCTCATAGGAACCCTAATGCTTGGATCTAGGTTTCTCTATTGTACGTGCTTTGAATCCAAGACTATAAACCCCAATTCTAACATATGGAAATCGATGTTAACATATGATTAGGTTTAAGATATTACCTTGATTGTTATAGAGCAATAACAATCCTAATTCCTCCTTGAATTGACTTTGGAATGCTTAGAGTCACAAGTGTCACTCCTCTAATGGCTTACAAACACCAAGAGAAAATGGAGAAGGTATAAAGAGATAGGAGAGAGGTTAGAATTTGTCCTTAGGACTCCTTGGGAACAATTACACAAATTCTAAGGCCTTAGGGTCTTTATATAGGTATAGAGATAGGGTTTCAGTCATTATCCTTATCTAGTTGCTTATCCACAAAGCAACCATAAGATAAGCCTTGAAAACCCTTATCCTTTATCCTTTGGACGATTTCAAGGATCCTTATCTCCTTGAATTCGTTCAACCCATATTTAGGATAACCATTACCATATTTTGTAACTATCACATAATTACAATTCAGCCCCTCTAGTTTAATTAATTACACTTGATCACAAAATTAATTCCTAATTAATTATTGACCAATATTAATTAAGAAAATATGATTTCTCCTTTAATATATTATTCTTATAACATATTAATAAATCATAATAACCTCTCTCTCTTTATTTATTTCTCCAATCAAGTTGCTTTGGTGAAGGCAACCCAAAAGGACCATGCACCATCGGGTCAAGTACATACCAAAATAGTTATGGACTTAGACACTAATCCAACACATACCAATTATAGTTATGGGCTTAGACACATAATCCAACACCTCCGTCTCACTTTATATTGATATCAAAACCCTAAGAGCTTTTGGTGAGTTTTTGAGCTTGAGAGTGATGTTTTGGTGTTTTGTGGTGTAGAAGAAGAAGAGGAACAATTGGAGGAGTAACTTGGGCTTGTATATTCAGGATCACCTTCTCATTTGAAAGCTTTTTGAGGTAAAAATCTCACAACATGATAATCATTTGGGTTAGATCTACTTTATGGTGTTTCTTGGGCGTTTTTGAGTCTTCTGACGTAAAGATGAGCTTTTGATCTACTCTAGAAGCAATGGATGCTAGATTTAACCTCCATTTAGGCCCTATGTTTATAAAAATGAAAACTTTATGGATATTTTTGGTTCATGCAAGTATTAAGACCTTTATTAAGCTATTTTTGGATTTGAGTCCCATTAAGCCATGCATGAGTGTAAAGTTGCCAACCTTACGCGGTAAGTCCCCCTTTAGAACCACATCTGAGAGTTTGGCTTGATTTCTCAACCGATTAAGTGCTTAATGGAGTAGGTAGGAAATCTGGGGAGTACGTTGGACATACCCAGCCGGTACGATGCGCGTACTAGCTCCAGATGGAGTATGCTAAGCGTACAAGCTGAGTACACCCCGTGTACTCAGGAGAAGGGATTTTGGGCTTGACGTTCTCGATATTGGGATATAGTTTGGGTTTCTAAGTTTAGAAATTGTTGGGCCATTAGACTTTTATTTTGGACTTGGGACTTATATGTTGGCCCCCCTTGGATTTAGGCCCATGATGAGTTTTTGGTCTAATTTCGAAGATTGGGCTATAAATTCGGCTTGGGGTTGCTGATGTGTGTAAATTCAACTAGTTTTATCCCTACTTTTTATTGATAATTTAAGCACACAAAGGCAGTGAACCTGTCTTTAAGTGGTATAGATTGATAAGTAAGGTATCGAACTCAGGGAACGGAAATTAAACTAAGAGCTAATTTTAACTAAAACAAATAATAAAAGTAAATGGTTTTTTCTCTAGTTTTGCAAGACTAGAAACTTAAACGACTAAATTAACTAATTAACTAAAGCAACAACTATTCACCAAATTTGATAAAGATGTTTCTATTTAGGTTCAACCAATTCACTCCTATGGTTATTTAATTAAGGTAGATTAATTGCTATTGGTTACCAATGATAATAGTTAGGTTCATGTTCATTACTCCTAACCCTTAGACAATTAACTAATTTAAGCGTTGATCAAGTGTTTAAACTAATTAATTCCCTAGATTAATTATTTGGATTAAATAAGATTTGTAATGGTCAATTAAGTTATCAACTCAATTAACCTCTTGTTGATGGTTTTTCAAACAAGCTCACACATTAATCTTCCTATTTTCTTATTAATCTTAGTTTCATACTCATTACTTCCAAGCATACGTTTTAGCATTCACATAGACATATGAGGTTAACAATTAAGTGATGTTCATGCAACCTAATTGCCTTCCAATTAACAGAAAATAGTAATGATTAATACATAAGGTTCTTTAACAAACTTAATTTAATAAATCACCAATAGACAATTAACAAAATTCAATAATTAAAATTAAACCATAGGAGTTCTTTGGTATTCCCCAAACAGAAACAAAAACGAGTTTAGCTCATAGTTGTAGTAGAAACAAGCATAAAAACAAAGTTTATGAAAGCAAACATGTTTAATTCCTAAGTCTAAGTGGTAGAATTAACCTAATTGCTTGAATTCTTCCAACTCTTGAAGCTTAGGGTTCCTTAGCGCCTTCTGAACCTTTTAGTCGCAGCTAATCCTTCAAAATTCGCCAGGGGTTCTGTCCCATGAGATAGGGATTCGTCTTTTAAAGATATCCCAAAACAGAGGGTACTCGGCGAGTAGCAGAATCAACTCGCCGAGTAGGTCAATACTTATCCGTCTTTAGATTAGCAGTCATATTTATCTTCTGGCATACCATCGTGTACTCGCCGAGTATGGTCGATCTACTCGCCGAGTAGATCAGTCTTTTCACTCTTTAATCTTCACTTGCTTTCCCTTTTCTCCTCTTTGCCTCCAAGCATATCTTCTGGACTGAAAACACAATTCAAAGCATTTTAAGTACCTTTTGTCCATATTATTTTCATAATTAACCAAAAATAACTAAGAATATATGTCAAATAATTAACTAATTATGCACATATCAGTTGCCATTTAGGATTTGGGCTTTCTAAGTAGTGGAGTTGGGCCTAGGATTTAGGCCAAGTTAGATAAGGAGTAAAATGGTCTTTTACTTTGGTTATGGGCTAAGTAGTTTAAATTCTTCGTCATTAGTCGAAATCCAATTAAAATTGGATATTATTTGATGTTAATAGCATAGGGATTTTCCAAACTAGCAGGTAGTGATTCTATCAAGTGATTCAACAGCTAGAGATGAGTTTCCTCATTGTATTTAGTGGGTCGAAGGCACCAATTTCAGCCCATGGTTTGTATGTTAGGATGTTAGATGGCTACATGACTCTTGCATGTGTTATGTGCTTGCATGCTCGTCAGGTAGGGCCCGATGACCATTTTGTATGCTTTGTTTTTATTATTGCATGTGTTATGTGTTTATCTGTTATATGATTATATGTATACCGGGAGGGCCTAATGTCGAACGGGGCCTGGTGACTGACAGATCTGTGTACCAAGCGGGGCCCGATGACGGGCAGGGCCCATTATGTGATTATTATGCATGACATGTAGTATTTTGGGGAACTCACTACGCTTTGTGCTTACGATTTTCAATTTATGTTTTAGGTACTACTAGTTTGAAGTGGGAAATCCCTAGATGATTTTAGCGCACACACCACCTCATTCCACATTTTATGATTACTCCAATGTTTTATGATGTATTTGATACACTTTGTTCCACCTTGGTTTTATGATGATGTTTTGGATTATAGTTTTACTAATTTAAAAATGAAAACCTTTTGTTTTAATTTTGGGTATGTTTTATGATGAAGACTTTCCCTTAATGTTTGTATCATGGAATAACATGTTCATCATGAAGGAAGCTATTTATAAAAAAATTGGTACAAAAATTCTATGCAACTGTAATATTTAAATCCAAAGTTACTAGTTATCATGAAAAATGAGCCATAAGTTTCCAACTAGGAGGAAAAGCAAGAGAATATGGTGTATTATAGTTAGCATGGAGGTGTGGACTATACACAAAAGAGGAAGCTATGAGCAAAGAATGCAATGAATGCATATCAAATTTTCCAAGAAAGATATCAAAATATTTTGATCACCAAGGTACTTGGAAGAAAACTAGATATGGAAGTTTTAATTTAAATGCACCATCTAGAAGAATCAAAAGTCTTGTGCATAGAATCATACACCAAGTAATTGGAAATAATATTTCTCATCACGATAATGAAGATCTTCTATGTCGAAATGTTCATTACCTCTTTAGCAAGCTATTGAAAATTGAGGAAGATGTGAACGTGCCTACTATTTAGGATTTCATAGAAGATGACCACCCCATAGCAATGTTAGTTTAGGAGGGCACTTTATGCCAATCATTGCCAACTTATTTTATATTTTATAGAATGAAGTAATATTAAGTGTGAAATGATATAAACCAAAGATCATTGACATGGATTTTCCTAAATCCATTCATGCTTTTGGAGAAAATTCAAGGATTTAAAAGATTGAAGAAGGTAAATAAGGAAAGTGAATAAGAGAAGGGTAATGAAAACAAAAGGGAAAATTCAAGAAAAAGAATGGGAGATAAAAGACCGGAAGAAAAGGAGAATGCTAGAAATATTAGAGTTAACTTGGATGATGAATTGAAGAAAACAATTATCAAAGGAACCAACAATGAACAAATGATTAAGGACCTTATGAAAAGACTTACTAATGTAAGAGAATATTTAGATGAACTTCATAATATGATGGATTTAGTGTTAGGGTTTGAGATCTAGGGGTGTTTGGATTAGCTTATTAGTTTATTACTTATTAGCTTATTTATGGTGGGAATAAGCAATAAGCAATTTTTTTTTTTTTTTTGGGGGGGGGGGGGGGGGGGGGGATGCTTATTAAAATTAGCTTATTTAGCTTATTGACCATTAATTTTTACCAGTTTGACTTTTGGTCAAACTTTAGGGTTTTAGGTCATAGCTGAGATTGACTTTGGGTTTAATGTCCTTGTGGTGTGTAAGATCGATATGTTATTATTCACATGAATGGTGATTATCTGGTTTATCTGCAAGGTGAGTGTTCTCACTATATTACTTATGACATAGTTGCTATGACATGAGTTTATGTTTAGTTAGACTGGTAGGGTATTGCTTGATGTTTGTATGTTTATGTGCACATCGTTCAGTTGAAATAGATATGTTGGGTTGAAACATATTCATTCGGTTGAAATAAATTTTGGCTTGAAACAAACCCGTTCGATTAAAATAAACCTATTGGGTTGAAACATGGTTGTTTTGTTGATCTCTCCCATCCATCTCTCTCTTAATGTGAGTTCTCGTGACTCCAGCTACGCATGTTCGCAATCTCTCTCTTATTCTTCCATTTCAATCTCTCCCGTCCATCTCTCTCTTAATACCGGTGATTGTGTAGTGAATCATATTTCAACCCAATAAGTATCATGTGAAAATGTATGTGGTTGATGTGACAAGCTCCTAAGTAACTGTTGTTAATTGGAAGACTTTTTTAAGAGATGGGTAAAACTTTTAGCTATTTTTATATGCAATTAGAAAAATAGAATATTTTAATTATTTTACTTTTATTTTATTATTATTTTTTTATTTATACAAAATTTCCATCTCCTACAAATTTACACATGTATGATTATTGAACTTTTAGTAAAAGAAAAAAACATAACTAGATTATTAATTTCAAAATATATTTTATTGTATACATAAATGTAAATAAAGTATAGTTACTTAGTATATAAATAACCATAAAAAAAACAAATAAATAGACCAAACTCTCTTGAGAAAATACATAATAATAATAAAAAAATGGGTCGAGCAGGGAGTGTTGAGGCCACGTGCCTTAGCGTCGGTCGCACGCGGTATGGCGATCGTCATTATAAAAGTTTTTTCTCAACAAATTTTCTTGCAACACTTTTTCTTTGTTATTAAATAACTATTTCATGAAAATATTTTGGTATCTTATAGTGTAAACCGCTATTTGGTACCTGTACTGAATAAAAGTTTTTTTTTTAAAGTGTATTACGTGTTTAAAATATGATAACTTTGTTATAAATCTATATATTTATATTTGTATTTTCATAACTCTTATAAATGAGATAATTGAAATAAGTATTGTTTAAGATAATTGTTTTGAACAAGATTCATTTGAAACTTCTATATTTTTAATTAATATTAATTAAATGTTTGATTAATTAAAATAATTTGCTTGTATAAAAAGATTATTTCATGCTTAATTAATCACGATAAAAAAAATATGTCAATGTGGAAATATTTGAAAAAAACTAAAGGTATATATAAAAATAAAAGTTTTAAAAACCTAAATATTTAGGTGGCTTTTTCAATTTAATTTGTTACTCACGTATTTTTCATTGTATTTTCTTTAAATTTTAAGAAACATTTCTATTCTAAATTTATAACATTTTCTTACAAATACCCTTGATTAAAACTGATCAACGGTCAAAAATTCAACGGTCTAAAGTCAACACAGACCGAGTACACCCTGTGTACTCGGCTAGTCCGTCCCGCATACTCTTGATCTTGGTCGGGCTTCTAACAACGTACGCTCAGCGTATGTCCAGGTAAGCCCAGCCTACGCGAGGGTTTAAAATTCAAACTTTTAAGGATTTGATCATTTAAGTCATTTCGTCGAAGTCCTGGATCTAGTCTTAAAACATATCCCAAACCATAAAGTTTCCAATTTTATGATTTTACATGCCTAGAACAAGCCCAACATCAACACCCTAACTCTTCTTAACCACTAAAACTCTTAATGACTTGCATGGAAGAATCTTAGGAGCCAAGATCATATTTTTATGACTCAACACATGGAAAAACATTGAAAAAGACAACCCAAATGTTCTATAGCATGCTTTGCACAAGAAATGTCATATTTGGGGACAAAAGCTCATATTATTACCATAAAAGCTAGATCTAATAACTTAATCATCAAGGTGAATACTTTATACCTTCTGAAGATGGAGAATAATGCAAGACTTCCATATCCAAGCTTGCTTCTAACTTCCAAGCTTCACCACCACTTTCTTCTTCATTTGGAACACACAAAAACACACACTGAAACTTCAAAATGAAACAATAGGGCTAGGGTTTGCAAGAGAAGATGATTCTAATGATAGAGGCTGGAAATGGGGTGGGGAGACGAGACTTAATATTCAATGTATAGGGTCCAAACCCTCAAGATTAGGCTTTTTGCTCAGACAAATACTCCCAGTGTACGTATTGTACGCCCAACGTACTCCCAATACGACGTCGTTCCGTTAAGTGTTCCTTATGCCCATCGTACCATGTTGTACGCCCAATGTACGCGAGTTTCACCCGAATTTACAACAATTCCCCTATGGACCATTTTGTACTCTTTCTTATACTCAGGGACTAAAATGCAATATTTAATTTTATATATATATATATATATATATATATATATATATATATATATATATATATATATATATATATATATATATATATATATATATGGTTACAGTTTGAAAAACTTTAACATCAGGATGTTACATTGGTTTTTCGAGATTTTTTTAAATATAAAAAAATTATGGTCAAAATACAAAATGGGTGGAAAAAAATTAAACCAACCAACCAATTCCTATGTTACACGTGTCACAATAGATGTAGTTAGAGTGTGTGGCGTATTGTGTGATTTCCTGGACGATTTATTTTTGCCTTACTCGTTCTTTTGCCTTTTACAGTTTTATCTCTTTTATTTTTGCCCTTTTATGGAAAACTCATAAAGTTTAGAAACAATCGCATATAATGCCACCGTCTGATTTAGAAAAAAAAAAAAAAAATGATAAAATACTAAACTAATTTTAGCCACTTATTTTTTAAAGCGACGATCGAGAATAGTTTTCGCCATTCCTACCCAAATTTGAGTTTCTGTACCATCCCATATATATATATATATATATATATTCAGGTTCATTTGAGACCATTCTAATTTTATGAGATCGTGAGACCAAATCTAAAAATAATTTTAAAATGCAAAAAATAAATGGAAAAATCCAAAAATTCTTTTTTTAAATATTATTTTCGGAACTTGAATTAACTAAAAAAAATATAAAAAAATAAAAAAAAAAATTCGTTTTTTTTTTAAAAAATACGTGAAATATTCTAAATAGAATATTACACTGACATATTCAAAAAAATAATTTTAAAATGTAAAATAAATGGAAAAATATAAAAATTCTTTTTTTAAATATTATTTTCGGAACTTCAATTAACTTAAAAAAATAAAAAATAAATAAAAAAAAATTCTATTTTTTTTTTTGAAAAATACGTAAAATATTCTAAATAGAATATTACACTGTACATATTCTAAAAATAATTTTAAAATGCAAAATAAATGGAAAAATCAAAAAATTCTTTTTTTAAATATTATTTTCGGAACATGAATTAACTAAAAAACAATTAAAAAAATAAAAATAAAAAAATGCGTCTCACGGTCTCACAAAATATAGGTGGTCTCAAATGAACCTAACCCTATATATATATATATATATATATATATATATATATATATATATATATATATATATATATATATATATATATATATATATATATATATATATATATACATATGAATCATTTTTATTCTCAATATATTGATTTGAAACTCCTGTCTTTTCGACGTATAACCTTATTTAATTAATTTATTAAATACAAAATATTATCATTAATATGGTAGGTTATTTGAATTATTAATATAGTATAATTAGTTTTTAGTTTCAGTATGATATTAAATAGAATGTATATATTCAAAATTTAAATTAGAGTAAATTACTGAAATCATCCTTATGGTTTTGTCAAAATTGAATGTTTGGTCCCTAACGTTTTTTCTGTACTCTGATCGTTCCTGTGGTTAAATAAACTTACAAAATGATGAAATATTTTTTTTATAGTTAAAATGTTTAAATGGTGTTTAATACAAACCCAATATAATTGTCAATTTAACTAAAATAATACCAAAACACTATTTTTTATAATATTAGAATATTTTTCAAAATTGATTTTGTAAATCAATTAAAAATAATAATTAAGAATAACATAAAACTAATTATACGTATATCTATCATCAAAATTAAAAGATGACCACATAAGTAAAATTTTAAATTGATTTATCATAATAATTATTAGAAAAATAACACTAAATTGAGAATAATGTTAAAGTTACTAACTTTAACTACTTACACTAAAATATGATTAATCCTAGCTCTAATTATCTAATGATTATAAATGATTAGGAGATAGATTCATGCAATAAATATGATAAATTAACACACAAAGTTTGATTTATAAGCAATATGAACTAGAACTAAAACATGCTAGGTTATATATATATATATATATATATATATATATATATATATATATATATATATATATATATATATCAAACACGAGTAAAATCAATAATAGTCATCTAATAATTGAAATCAACACATAAGTATCAAGCTCATCTTCACCAAACAGAAGTAAAAGGTACTTAGCCTCTCATTGTAGCAAAACAAACATATTAGATCTAAGTAAAATAAGCTAGACTTAAGTTTATTAAGCAACCAACTAGATCGTTGATGAATGTCTTCTAAATCTTCTTTAATACTTGAGCTCTCTTGAATTTCGACTTTTTTCTGGGTTTCTAAGGTTTTATTAGTCGCAGTTAACCTCAAAGAACCAAATGCATGCCATCAATTATGACGTGGTCTTCTAGTTAATCCCGTATCTTCCACATCAACAAATAGGTCATGATTCTTCTAGTTACTATGTCACGGTTAGGGCACCACGACATGGTCTTCAGACAAATTTTCTTCTTCTTTTTATTTAGCTCATGTTTCCTTCTTCCAGCTCCTCGTACGCTTCCTTTTTTCCCGATCAAGTCTTCGCCGCTACAAAACATAACTTAAACATATCAAGTATCATTTACTCTATATTAAACATAATGGTAGCTAAAAGTATTAGAAATATGCATTAAATATGTAGTTAATTATGCACATATCAATCACTAACAGAAGGAATATCATAATTGGACTTTGCTTTTGGGCCATTGCAAGGCGACCTAACATGGGCCTTACCCTTCCAGTTCTGCTTAGAAGCACCTTTCATTTCCTTTGTTTTTCCCAATGGAAAGTACAGGAGCATTAGTAAAGGTAGGAGTTTGATCTTCTTCATTCCCGACTCAATTGTCCTCGATAGGTTGTGGAGTTGGGCTAATGTGGTTTCTATATTGTTCAAATGTCCCAAACATCTTGCAGAGCAAAAGCGTCAATGAAACAGAAGATATCAAAAAAATCTCAACGAATGGAAGCAGTTTTGGCAATCCCATAACTCTAGCTATGTGCATAAAGATAAGTCTTCCAATCAATCACGAATGCTAAGTATGATGCACATCCCTTGGTCAAACATTTTCTGGCTTTCATTAGAGAAATGATTCCAGAATTTACTCTGCGTTTATCTCCATACACCATAAACGATTCCTTTCCAGGCGGATTCACTTTCACTATTTTCTTCTTGCATAAAATTTCGGCATCATTGGCACTAAGCCAATCCATTCCCAAAACGATGTCGAAACCATTAAGTTCTATAGGTAATAACTCCTCGTGGAACTTATTCCCATTCAAATCAATTAAAATGTTTTTCATACGATGGCTAACAGGTACAATCTTGCCACTAGCAACTTCGACTAATAAAGCATTATCTAGTCTCACAATAGGCAAAGCTAGTTTTCTACCAAATTCATGTGATATAAAGGAGTAGTTGGCTCCAGAATCAAATAAAATTTGGGCAGGCAATTTGTTAACGAGAAAGGTACCTGAAGCGACATCAGCTTCATCTTTAGCAGCTTCCAGTGTCATCTGGAATGCTCTCGCCTTTGGCTTTGGCGGAATGTTGGGTCTTGCTGCCTCCTTCTTCTTCGGACAATCCCTTGAGATGTGCCCCTCCTCACCGCAACCATAACAAACATTCTTGGTGAAGGTGCATTCGTTGGCATAATGCCCTGGCTTTCCACATTTGTAGCATGTGGTTTCCCCGCCGCACTTCCCATGATGCTTCTTCTTGCACTTGTCGCACCATTTCGCCTCTACCTTTCCTCCACTTCCTCTCGAACTAGACTTCGAGAATTTACTTTTCTTGCTGGACCCTGAAAATCCATCGATTTTCCTTTTCTCACCAACCTCTAACCTTTCTAGACCTTTTTCCCTGATCTGGGTCTCAACATTTCTAGCAGCCCAGATGGCGGCTTTCAATGTGGTTGCTTGCTTAACCATTGGACCATAGTCCGCTGGTAGTCCAAGGGCAAACTTGTTGACCTTAGAGAGTTCTGTAGGCACCAAATATGGGATAAACTTCATCTTTTCCGTGAAACTTGTAGCGTATTCAGTAACGCTCAATTTCCCTTTCTTCAAATTCTGAAACTCAATACTAATTTCCAGAAGGTCCTGCTCGGAGCAGTATTGCAGTTTTAGTTGTTCCAGAAAGTCTTCCCAAGACATTTTGCTTGCTTCTCCCTTGGGCATAGAGTCAGCTAACAGCTTCCACCAACTCAACACGCCAGATTTTAGCAGAGGGATCGCAAGAGCGGTCTTCTGCCTGTTGCTGCATTTGCAACTTTCAAACATAGTCTCCATTTCGGAGACCCAGTCCATAACTTGCACCGGCGTCGGGCTTCCGGATAGGCATGGTGGTTTGGATGCCATGAAATCCTTATACTTGCACCCACGACCATCATTTCCTCCATACTGGTTATTGCGTCTAACCACTGGTTGTTCGTCTTGACCAATGATCCCACTAAAGTTTTCTCCTTCAGACTGCCCTCCATTCTCCTCGGGCTCTTCCGCTTGAATTGACGGTTCTTCACGATTCTGCCTAAGCCGGCGTCTTGTTTCTTCCATTTGACGATCCAACATCATTTGAATCATCATTTGTACACCAGCCATTGTTATCGGCTCAGGTGCAGCAGCTACGACAGGTACTTGCTCGATTACAGGCGGTTGATTCCTGTTTTCATTAGCATTTCCAACTCCGCTTCTTGTTCTCACCATTTTGATCTATACACCGAATAATTTCACCTTATTACTCCAAACGATTACATGCTAGTTCTAATATCGTATACATACGCTTAGAATCCTAAACACATAAACCTTCAGATCCGGTTGGCAACAAACCGTAGATCCGAACAAATAATATCATATATGGCAACATATAACATTTAGCACATAAAAGCATTTTAGGCAACTTTCCTAAAATAAACTAGTGCTTGTGTCTAAGATCCAACAGACACACACCTCGCAATCTCCACTTAGCATCCTAAGTTTAAGTTTAGAAATCCAACAAATTCCTAATTCGCTTAAACTAATGCTCTGATACCAACTGTGACATCCCCAAAATCTCGGCCAGAAAAGACCGATTTCATTTATGCTTTTTAAAATAATTTTCAGAGTAAATCCTTTTAATTTTAAAAGAGATGCGGAATTTGTTCCCAAAAACAAAACATGATAAAATAGATATTTATCAAAACATTTCATAAAGAAATATAATTTCATTTCATAATCAAAAGTCGGGATGTCATGTTCCGATATAGATCATAAAGCATAAACGATAGCATTACAAGTCATTCAACAAATATATACATATACAGACTTGTAAACAAAACAACTTGATGTTCGCCCATCTTAAGCTCTTGCGCCACTTCCTGTAAAATAAATCAACTGAGTGGGTCAGGCTTGGGAGCCTGGTGAGCATATAGGGTTTTCAACCCACAATAATTATATTTAATTTCAACAATCAACAATAAACCCGATTACCCATTCCCGTTATCCTCACCTTACGTTCCTAAAAATAACGTCTATTATAAGGAACCTATTTCAGGATTTTTCATCGGGATGGACATTACTGCAGAGGGGCTTCCTCAACATTAAGTGTCCTAAAGGCAACCATGTGGGGGATAGAGTACACCGGTGAACACGTCGTTCACAACACCTACAGGTAATGAGCCTGCTAGTGTTCCACAGGACAGTCTAGAATAGTCCGTGGTCGTCATCCATACTCTGCTGAATGACTAGAATAACACCAATAACACCGAGGCCTCTCATCTGTTTATTACACACCAATTATCTACCCATGTTCTACCCAACATATTAGTAGATAAAAATATACATTTTTATACATAGTTTAAAAACCTGTATAACATGCTTTAAGCAATACATATTCCACATAACAGATGAGGCATACACACATAACACGTATTTCATAGAGAATACATCATATCTATAAGATAGAAGAGAGTGAATATACACTCACACGTATAACAACCAAATATATACACATAACACGTATTTTATAGAAAATACTTCATAATATTGCGTTGGAATGAAAATAACTACACACTCACTTGATCAAAAGATGATCGGGCAACACTACGGCTTGCAGAAGAGGTGTTTCTCCGTAGATCTGGAAGATCTTCACAAAAACCGGGCTCCTCGCGGGCAGCGTTTCGGCTCGGGAATAACGCTCTTCGGGATCCTCGGGGCTTCGGATCTTACTTCGGGGCTTGGGAATATTACCAGGGCTTTGGGGTATAAACGGCACGCAAATCGAGGCAAAACTTAGAGAGAGGGAAGAGTTTGAACAAGAGAAAATGGCTGAATTCGAGTTCTATTTATAGGCTGCTGGGTCTGGGATTACGCGGGGCGTACTCAAATTACGCGGGGCGTACTCGGGTTACGCGGGGCGTACTTTGACGTCACTGCGTGCGTCGATTGGTGGCACTCGAGTATTGGTGAGAGAAGTTGCATCCGACTGAGTACGCGGGGCGTACACAAATTACGCGGGGCGTAATTGACTTGTCAAACTTCTAAATTGCGTAACTTTCGCATACGAGCTCCGTTTTCGACGTTCTTTATATCCACGCGAAGGTCAGACCATACTCTACAACTTTCATTTAGACTCCGTCGGCAAATTTTGAATTTTATTTTTATTATTTATTTTTAGAAGGCCGGGACAGAAAAACTTCGTTATAAATTCATAACTTCTTCGTCTGACGTCCGTTCTCGCCTAACTTTTCATCGTTTCGCTACTAACAACAAGATCTTCGATTCTCATTTAGATTGTTTCGGCTAAAAACCGCTCGATCTCAAATCGAGTATTCGGGCTGTATACTGCTAAGTCGAAACTTCATAAAATCATAACTTCCTCATACGAAGTCAGATTTGGGCGTTCCTTTTATGCACGCTCTCGGTTTAACGAAATCTACGAATTTCGTTTAGATCGCTAAGGCTAAATATCGCTCTATCTTAAATTCATATTTTACGTCACTCGGCGTCGTGTCGGTTCTGTCGCGAAACTTCGACAGGTCATAACTTCTTCGTTATAACTCGGATTTTGGCATTCCTTATATCCCCGGAATCCTTGTTTCGACCACTACAACTTTATGCAAAGATGTCGGGCTTATCTCACACTTAAATTTTGACGCTTATTTTATTTTTAATTTATTAAATTATAAAAATTAAGAAAATACACACATAAATCACATAATTCAAATAATTCACAAATAATACATTCTTATTATTTCAAGTTGAGTTACAAGGTTAACCTAGACTATTACATTGCTAAAAATGGCAAGCCTAGAAACACGGGCGTTACAATTCTCTCCACCTTAGAATGATTCCGTCCCCAGAATCACACACCAGCAAATAAATGCGGATAGCGACTCATCATGTCACTCTCCGTCTCCCAGGTGAGATTTGACCCATTCGTGTGTTTCCATCGGACAAGCACTAACTCCACCATCTTACGTCGCAATTTCTTAGTCTTTCGGTCAACAATTGCCTCCGGTTCCTCAATCAACCTTTTGTTCTCATCGATCCTCAACTCTGAAAGTGGAATTATGTCGAGAACTTCTCCCGTGAACTTCCTCAAATAACATACATGGAAAGTGTTATGAATTCCATTCAGTTCTTCTGGTAGTTCGAGCTTGTAAGCTTGGTTCCCAATCCTCTGAAGAACTTTAAACGGTCCAATAAACCTTGGACTTAACTTTCCCCTTTTTCCAAATCTTATAAGTCCCTTCCACGGAGAGACTTTAAGCAAAACCGAATCTCCAACTTCAAAAGTCATCGGTCTTCGCTTTTTGTTAGCATAACTCTTTTGACGATCCTGAGCTGCTAACATTCTCTCCCTAATTATTTTCAACTTTTCAGCAGTTTGATGGACTATCTCCTGCCCCATAAACTGCTTTTCCCCAGCCTCAAGCCAACAAGACGGCGTACGACACTTCTGTCCATACAAGGCTTGATAAGGTGCCATCTTTATGCTCGAGTGAAAACTATTATTATAGGAAAATTCTACCAAAGGTAAATGTTCATCCCATTTACCTTGGAATTCCAAGGTACACGCTCTCAACATATCTTCAAGTGTTTGTATCGTCCGTTCACTCTGACCATCAGTCTGCGGATGGTAAGCTGTACTTAAACACAACTTGGTACCCAATTCCTCTTGTAGACTTTTCCAAAATCTTGAGGTGAAACGACTATCACGATCCGACACAATTGTTAGCGGAACACCGTGAAGTCTCACAATTTCCTTCACATAAGAATTCGCAAGCTTTTCCATAGACCATTTCTCATTGGCTGCTATGAAATGCGCACTCTTAGTGAATCGATCGACGACCACCCAAATCATGTCGTGACCATTCTTTGTTCTGGGCAGTTTAGTGACAAAATCCACAGTAATGTCTTCCCACTTACCCATAGGCACAGGCAATGGTTCTAAACTCCCGTACGGTTTCTGATGTTGTGCCTTGACTCTTGCACAAGTCACACACTCGGCCACATACTTCGCAATGTCGAGCTTCATCGTCGGCCACCAATAATAGGGTTTCAGGTCCCTATACATTTTAGTGCTACCGGGATGAATTGAGTACATGGTCTTGTGAGATTCTTCCATCAGAAGATCTCTGACTCCTCCTGTCTTAGGTATCCAAATCCGATCTTGGAACACCTTCAGTCCGTGACTGTTTACACCGAACACCAACGTTTTGCCCAAACGTTCCTCCTTCCGGTCATTCTTCTCCGAAGCTTCCTCTTGAACTTTCTTTATACTTTCTAAAATGGTTGAGACAACTTCAATTCTCAACGCTCTTGGCCTTCGCTTTTCAAGATTGACTTTCTGACTGAGAGCATCAGCAACAACATTGGCCTTACCGGGGTGGTAAAGTATCTCACAGTCGTAGTCTTTAAGTAGTTCCAGCCAGCGTCGTTGCCTCATATTCAATTCTTTCTGACTAAAGAGATATTGGAGACTCTTATGATCAGTGAAAAGTTTGCACTTCGTGCCATAGAGGTAATGCCTCCATATTTTCAGAGCGAAAACTACCGCTGCCAACTCCAAATCATGAGTCGGGTAGTTCTTTTCATGCTCTTTCAGCTGTCGAGATGCATACGCGATCACCTTATCTCTTTGGGTCAAAACACAACCCAATCCAACACCAGACGCATCGCTATAAACAGCGAAGTCTTCAACTCCATCGGGTAGAGAAAGTATCGGTGCCTCGCATAGTTTCTTCTTTAGCTTCTCGAATGCTTCTTTATGCTTATCACTCCAAGCATAAGTAGCTTCTTTGTGGGTCAAAGCTGTTAATGGACTAGCAATCGAAGAAAAGCCTTGGATAAACCTTCGGTAATATCCGGCTAATCCTAAAAAGCTTCGAATCTCCGTGGGACTTTTTGGTTGTTCCCACTTCATTACAGCTTCAATCTTTGCTGGATCAACCATTATACCTTCTTGGTTGACCACGTGACCCAAGAATTGGACTTCTCGAATCCAAAAATCACATTTGGAGAACTTCGCATACAGCTTCTCCTTCTTCAAGACTTCCAAAACTTCTCGCAAGTGTCTGCCATGCTCCTCTTGGCTTTTTGAATAAATCAGAATGTCATCAATGAACACTATCACAGATTTATCAAGGAACGGATTACAAACCCTGTTCATTAAATCCATGAATGCTGCTGGAGCATTGGTTAGTCCAAACGACATAACCAAAAACTCATAGTGTCCATATCGGGTTCTGAATGCAGTCTTCTCTATATCCTGCTCTCTTACTTTTAGCTGATGATATCCTGACCTCAAGTCGATCTTTGAGAAATAACTTGAACCTTGTAGCTGATCGAATAGATCATCAATCCTCGGCAACGAATATCTATTCTTTATTGTTGCCTTATTCAGCTCTCGGTAATCAATGCACATCCTCATGCTTCCATCTTTCTTCTTTACGAATAACACCGGAGCTCCCCAGGGCGATGAACTAGGTCTAATGAAACCTTTTGTCCAATAACTCCTGAAGTTGCATCATTAGCTCCTTCATCTCCGTCGGTGCTAATCGATAAGGTGCTTTTGCAATTGGCGTTGTTCCGGGCAACAAGTCAATACGAAATTCTACTTGTCGATCGGGCGGTAATCCAGGAAGATCTTCGGGAAATACTTCCGGATAATCACACACAACAGGAATATTTTGCATCACCTTCTTTTCCTTCTTAGCATTGATCACGAATGCTAAGTATGATGTACATCCCTTGGTCAAACATTTTCTGGCTTTCATTAGAGAAATGATTCCAGAATTTACTCTGCGTTTATCTCCATACACCATAAACGATTCCTTTCCAGGCGGATTCACTTTCACTATTTTCTTCTTGCATAAAATTTCGGCATCATTGGCACTAAGCCAATCCATTCCCAAAACGATGTCGAAACCATTAAGTTCTATAGGTAATAACTCCTCGTGGAACTTATTCCCATTCAAATCAATTAAAATGTTTTTCATACGATGGCTAACAGGTACAATCTTGCCACTAGCAACTTCGACTAATAAAGCATTATCTAGTCTCACAATAGGCAAAGCTAGTTTTCTACCAAATTCATGTGATATAAAGGAGTAGTTGGCTCCAGAATCAAATAAAATTTGGGCAGGCAATTTGTTAACGAGAAAGGTACCTGAAGCGACATCAGCTTCATCTTTAGTAGCTTCCAGTGTCATCTGGAATGCTCTCGCCTTTGGCTTTGGCGGAATGTTGGGTCTTGCTGCCTCCTTCTTCTTCGGACAATCCCTTGAGATGTGCCCCTCCTCACCGCAACCATAACAAACATTCTTGGTGAAGGTGCATTCGTTGGCATAATGCCCTGGCTTTCCACATTTGTAGCATGTGGTTTCCCCGCCGCACTTCCCATGATGCTTCTTCTTGCACTTGTCGCACCATTTCGCCTCTACCTTTCCTCCACTTCCTCTCGAACTAGACTTCGAGAATTTACTTTTCTTGCTGGACCCTAAAAATCCATCGATTTTCCTTTTCTCACCAACCTCTAACCTTTCTAGACCTTTTTCCCTGATCTGGGTCTCAACATTTCTAGCAGCCCAGATGGCGGCTTTCAATGTGGTTGCTTGCTTAACCATTGGACCATAGTCCGCTGGTAGTCCAAGGGCAAACTTGTTGACCTTAGAGAGTTCTGTAGGCACCAAATATGGGATAAACTTCATCTTTTCCGTGAAACTTGTAGCGTATTCAGTAACGCTCAATTTCCCTTTCTTCAAATTCTGAAACTCAATACTAATTTCCAGAAGGTCCTGCTCGGAGCAGTATTGCAGTTTTAGTTGTTCCAGAAAGTCTTCCCAAGACATTTTGCTTGCTTCTCCCTTGGGCATAGAGTCAGCTAACAGCTTCCACCAACTCAACACGCCAGATTTTAGCAGAGGGATCGCAAGAGCGGTCTTCTGCCTGTTGCTGCATTCGCAACTTTCAAACATAGTCTCCATTTCGGAGACCCAGTCCATAACTTGCACCGGCGTCGGGCTTCCGGATAGGCATGGTGGTTTGGATGCCATGAAATCCTTATACTTGCACCCACGACCATCATTTCCTCCATACTGGTTATTGCGTCTAACCACTGGTTGTTCGTCTTGACCAATGATCCCACTAAAGTTTTCTCCTTCAGACTGCCCTCCATTCTCCTCGGGCTCTTCCGCTTGAATTGACGGTTCTTCACGATTCTGCCTAAGCCGGCGTCTTGTTTCTTCCATCTGACGATCCAACATCATTTGAATCATCATTTGTACACCAGCCATTGTTATCGGCTCAGGTGCAGCAGCTACGACAGGTACTTGCTCGATTACAGGCGGTTGATTCCTGTTTTCATTAGCATTTCCAACTCCGCTTCTTGTTCTCACCATTTTGATCTATACACCGAATAATTTCACCTTATTACTCCAAACGATTACATGCTAGTTCTAATATCGTATACATACGCTTAGAATCCTAAACACATAAACCTTCAGATCCGATTGGCAACAAACCGTAGATCCGAACAAATAATATCATATATGGCAACATATAACATTTAGCACATAAAAGCATTTTAGGCAACTTTCCTAAAATAAACTAGTGCTTGTGTCTTAGATCCAACAGACACACACCTCGCAATCTCCACTTAGCATCCTAAGTTTAAGTTTAGAAATCCAACAAATTCCTAATTCGCTTAAACTAATGCTCTGATACCAACTGTGACATCCCCAAAATCTCAGCCAGAAAAGACCGATTTCATTTATGCTTTTTAAAATAATTTTCAGAGTAAATCCTTTTAATTTTAAAAGAGATGCGGAATTTGTTCCCAAAAACAAAACATGATAAAATAGATATTTATCAAAACATTTCATAAAGAAATATACTTTCATTTCATAATCAAAAGTCGGGATGTCATGTTCCGATACAGATCATAAAGCATAAACGATAGCATTACAAGTCATTCAACAAATATATACATATACAGACTTGTAAACAAAACAACTTGATGTTCGCCCATCTTAAGCTATTGCGCCACTTCCTGTAAAATAAATCAACTGAGTGGGTCAGGCTTGGGAGCCTGGTGAGCATATAGGGTTTTCAACCCACAATAATTATATTTAATTTCAACAATCAACAATAAACCCGATTACCCATTCCCGTTATCCTCACCTTACGTTCCTAAAAATAACGTCTATTATAAGGAACCTATTTCAGGATTTTTCATCGGGATGGACATTACTGCAGAGGGGCTTCCTCAACATTAAGTGTCCTAAAGGCAACCATGTGGGGGATAGAGTACACCGGTGAACACGTCGTTCACAACACCTACAGGTAATGAGCCTGCTAGTGTTCCACAGGACAGTCTAGAATAGTCCATGGTCGTCATCCATACTCTGCTGAATGACTAGAATAACACCAATAACACCGAGGCCTCTCATCTGTTTCTTACACACCAATTATCTACCCATGTTCTACCCAACATATTAGTAGATAAAAATATACATTTTTATACATAGTTTAAAAACCTGTATAACATGCTTTAAGCAATACATATTCCACATAACAGATGAGGCATACACACATAACACGTATTTCATAGAGAATACATCATATCTATAAGATAGAAGAGAGTGAATATACACTCACACGTATAACAACCAAATATATACACATAACACGTATTTTATAGAAAATACTTCATAATATTGCGTTGGAATGAAAATAACTACACACTCACTTGATCAAAAGATGATCGGGCAGCACTACGGCTTGCAGAAGAGGTGTTTCTCCGTAGATCTGGAAGATCTTCACAAAAACCGGGCTCCTCGCGGGCAGCGTTTCGGCTCGGGAATAACGCTCTTCGGGATCCTCGGGGCTTCGGATCTTACTTCGGGGCTCGGGAATATTACCGGGGCTTTGGGGTATAAACAGCACGCAAATCGATGCAAAAATTAGAGAGAGGGAAGAGTTTGAACAAGAGAAAATGGCTGAATTCGAGTTCTATTTATAGGCTGCTGGGTCTGGGATTACGCGGGGCGTACTCAAATTACGCGGGGCGTACTCAGTACGCGGGGCGTACTCGGGTTACGCGGGGCGTACTTTGACGTCACTGCGTGCGTCGACTGGTGGCACTCGAGTATTGGTCAGACAAGTTGCATCCGACTGAGTACGCGGGGCGTACACAAATTACGCGGGGCGTAATTGACTTGTCAAACTTCTAAATTGCGTGACTTTCACATACGAGCTCCGTTTTCGACGTTCTTTATATCCACGCGAAGGTCAGACTATACTCTACAACTTTCATTTAGACTCCGTCGGCAAATTTTGACTTTTATTTTTATTATTTATTTTTAGAAGGCCGGGACAGATAAAAAACTTCGTTATAAATTCATAACTTCTTCGTCTGACGTCCGTTCTCGCCTAACTTTTCATCGTTTCGCTACTAACAACAAGATCTTCGATTCTCATTTAGATTGTTTCGGCTAAAAACCGCTCGATCTCAAATCGAGTATTCGGGCTGTATACTGCTAAGTCGAAACTTCATAAAATCATAACTTCCTCATACGAAGTCAGATTTGGGCGTTCCTTTTATGCACGCTCTCGGTTTAACGAAATCTACGACTTTCGTTTAGATCGCTAAGGCTAAATATCGCTCTATCTTAAATTCATATTTTACGTCACTCGGCGTCGTGTCGGTTCTGTCGCGAAACTTCGACAGGTCATAACTTCTTCGTTATAACTCGGATTTTGGCATTCCTTATATCCCCGGAATCCTTGTTTCGACCACTACAACTTTATGCAAAGATTTCGGGCTTATCTCACACTTAAATTTTGACGCTTATTTTATTCTTAATTTATTAAATTATAAAAATTAAGAAAATACACACATAAATCACATAATTCAAATAATTCACAAATAATACATTCTTATTATTTCAAGTTGAGTTACAAGGTTAACCTAGACTATTACATTGCTAAAAATGGCAAGCCTAGAAACACGGGCGTTACATATATCCAGAACCGATCCTTTCTCAATAAGCGATTTTTTGTCACTCCTTATGAAATCCTTAATAATCGTAAACATAACGAAAAGTTTTTCCATGTCTTCAGTTCCATATGTTTCATCTTTAACTCCAAAGAAAACCGAAACAAATTTGATATAAAAGTTGATGAAGGGATTTTCTTGGGATACTCTCTAACCTCCAAGGCATATAGGGTCCTTAACAAAAGGTCAAAGAAGTTATAAGAAACCTATTATCTCACGTTTGATGACAATTACATGAAGAAATTCCAATCAAGCGAAGATTCCATGGAGGAAATCTTTCTTGTTACTGGTAAAGTCACTGCACCGATATCCAACCTATTTAAAGAGTACATGTTACCTTTTAAGGAACCAGAAAAGGCTATCCACTCTGAAGTGAATGCAACCGATAACAAAATCGACAACCAAAAGAAGATAATCGATGACGCTGCAAAAGGCATGGAAAGTGAACCCCAGAGTCTAAGCGAACCTCATGCTTCAAGAACGCCAAATGAAAGCACTCCAAAAGACAACACGCCACTGTAAGGGGACGATTCGCCTTCATCAAGTAAACAAGCTTCGCCACTCCAGGGGGAGAACTCATCTCCAACCAAGACTCATGCAAGTCCAATTGAGGGGGAGAATTCTAAGCCAAATGGTGAAAAACTCTCAGCACTCGAGGGGGAGAATCACAATACAAATGATTCATCAGATGACCAATCAGAATTCGAAGAAGAAGTCAACACTGAACTGGATCCTGCCTATGATCCAAACTAACCTCCACTCACTAAGTGGACAAGAGATCATCCGAAAACACAGGTGATTGGTGAGTCATCTGAGGGAGTCCTTACACGATCTCAAATCAAATCGAAGCAAACCGCTTTATTATCTCAAGTGGAATACTGCATGTTCGATTCGTTTGTCTCCAAAATAGAACCAAAAAGTGTCAACACTGCACTCGATCATTTTGATTGGGTACAGGCAATGCAAGACGAACTCAATGAGTTCGAAAGAAACTGGGTCTGGAAACTAATTCATACACCAAAGGATGCATTTATGGTTAGTTTAAAGTGGGTATTTTGTAATAAAATGGACAAAGAAGGGAATGTGATATGGAACAAAGAGAGACTGGTAGTGAAAGGATATTGTCAGGAAGAAGGGATCGATTATTAGGAAACCTTCGCTCCAGTTGCTAGGGTAGAATATGTGCGTATCTTTCTGGCATACGTGGCACACAAGAATTTTGAAGTTTTTCAAATGGACGTTAAGTGTGCCTTCCTGAATGGGGAATTAGAAGAAACTGTATATGTTGAACAACCACCGAGTTTCGTGAACGAGAAATATCTTGATCATTGCTACATTCTTGACAAAGCAGTTTATGGTCTAAAGCAAGCCCCCGGATCGTGGTATGAAACTTTAACTCGTTTTCTGAAAATGTATAAATTCAAACAATGTTCGGTTGACTCAACCTTCTTTCGCAATAAAGAGGGTGACCACCTAATGATAGTCCAAATTTACGTCAATGACATCATCTTCGGTTCTACAAATCCCAACTTAACAACTGAATTTTGAAAAATTGATGGAGACTAAATTTGAGATGAGCTCAATGGGTCCAATTAACTTTTTCCTTGGTTTGAACATAAGGGACCAGAAGGCATTTTTATCAATCAGGAGGATTACAAAAAGACGTTACTTGCAAATTTTGGCATGAAGGGCGACTCAAGAGTAAAGGTTCCAATGGCGTTTGGGACGAAGCTGACACCATCCCTGGATAAAACAGTTGCCGACATGACTCTCTATCGTCATATAATTGGATCATTAATGTATCTTACAGCAAGTAGACCGGATATCATGTTTTCGGTTTGTTATTATGCTAGGTTTCAAGCCAATCCACACGAACCTCACATGTGGCTGTCAAGAACATCATCAGGTACTTGAAGCGAACCTCGTCTCTAGGAATATGGTATCCATCCAAATCAGGATTCTTTGTTCAAGCATTCTCTGATGCCGATCTTGAAGGATGTGGTCTATACCAAAAGGTAACAACTGGAGGTTATCAATTTCTTGATGGTAAACTCATCAGTTGGCAGTCCAAGAAACAAACTTGTGTATCCCTATCTACTGTCGAAGCTGAATATATTGCAGCAACATCTTGTACCTCACAGGTTATGTGCATCCAAAGCTAACTAAGGGATTATGGATTGAATATGAAGTAAATTCCCTTATATTGTGACTCAGAAAGTGCAATCCATATTTTTCACAACCCAATGCAGCATTTCAAGACGAAACATATTGCACTGCGATATCACTTCATCAAGGATCACGTAGAAGATGGAAATGTCGATGTTCACTTCGTTCGATCTGCTGATCAATTGGCTGATATTTTCACGAAAGCTTTTCCTGAAGTAACCTTCAATCGAATACTCCAAGGCTTGGGAATGATGGAAGCTGAATCTGTATCGAACCCATCTACGCTTCATTAAAGTTCACTTTCGCTTTCGCCTCTTTAAAATTCAACAAGCAAAATAGAGCGAATGCTCGGTCTATTTCGGTTTCGGATTTTTCGGTACCTGAAATGAACCGAACGCTCGGTCTATTTCGCCTCATCTATTAAAAGGAGAATGTTCGGTTGGTTCATTTTGTGCACTTTTTGTACGCTTATTTTTCCTTTCTATTTTTATGTACTTTTCAGAAAAATCTATAATTCAATTTTTTTTTCTTCTTAAGTTCTATTATCATCAAAAATACAAAAATATTTTTCACAAAAATTATTATTTTCTTGTATTTCTTTTTGGATTGTATAAAGTTTACTGTGTGTCTCAACCATGAATCATGGGACATGTATACATTCTTATTCTCAGCATTTACCACTGAGGTTTATGGTTACACAACATCTGTGTTAATGATCTTAGCTTTGTTTCACCACGAGCTGAGTGAGACCCAAAATTCAACACCATAAATGAATTGACGGTGAACAATCAAACGTTCTAGTTTTTCACCAATGAATTAACGAAACCACTTTGATGGTTTGTACCTTTAAATCTCTTTTATTTTCTTTTTGCGAGATCTTCATGAAATGCTCTACCACCAAGACATTTCTTCCCAAAAGATCCTATTTTGTTTTTGTTTTTGTGATTTCTGTCATTTATCACCAAGTCACTGAAAAATGAACCCACCTACTTGATGTTTTTGGCTACACTTGCCATACAAGTACTTTACTCGACTTTCGGTCTTATATCAAGGTCCGTATTTCAGTTGCAGCGAAAGCGTCCCTTATAACCGAATCTTGAGAAGATGCCTTTTAATACTTCTTCACAAGTATTTAATCGTACTTCAACGAGAAATCACACAAGCACTTCTCAGTCTCTCTTGACTCTGAAGGAAGAGATTCGTGCCCGGGATCCACGGTTTTGTGTCTTTAAAATACATCCCTAATATCCCACATAAATAATTTGCTACATTTCTTTTTCATTTGGCACTCTCTTGCATGAAAATCTCACGATTTTCCAAAAGTCAGGTTCGTTATATATGGCAGCTTTATTGTTACATATATTCTGTTCGCTTCTCGATGTTAATTAAAAGCGGGAAGGTACATATTGTTCTATTATGAACACTGGGAAATGAAACGTTAGGAACAAGTTAATGCTGACACAGCACGCCCTGAGGACAAGAGTTCAAATCAAAAAGGCGCGTGATATTTGAAACGTCCCTATCATCACGCCGACTGACAAGTTTTTCGGATGAACAGTTATCACTTGCGCTTTTTCAGGCGATGTTTCAGAATTTGTCATGCAATCGTCATCAAGATTTTCTCTCTCCTAGGAAATCGTATAAAGGTTTATTGCACTACTCTGTTCTTACCACATACAAAAACATTTTCTAATTTCAAACGACGATTCCTCTCCCGTTGTTATCATTGTTCATCGTCTTCAAGAACCTGCAACAATGGCTGATTCTTTATCCGCTCCCGATCAAACTGCTCAATCCTCCTTTCTGATGATAAAACCCAATCAAAATCTGATCCTGGATCTAGCTCCCTTCAAATACGATTCTTACATGCTAACAACCATGGAATGTCTCAAGTATTCCCCTTGGTCACTGCCCTTACCAAAGCAGAGCTTGTCCCAATGACGCTATTGTCCAAAGCGTATTCATCAACGACATACATCAAGGAAGAAGAGAAGATTGTGTTTGAGATATTCGATAAGAAAACATCAATTATAAAGGCTAGGTTTTGCTCTCTTCTAGGTCTTACCTATGTCGATTCCATGGTCAACCCAGAATCCATATCAACTACTCATATATTCAAGATGTTCTACATATGGGGTATACTGATCTTCTCTTTTCTATTACAAATTTCAAGAAATCCTCTCTTCCCCCTCAATGGAATGGATTGTTCACCCTCCTCTTCAAGGCATTTTCTGAGAGGGTTGCTGAATCTGATTGTGCCAACAAATTATTCATGACAATCCTGTATAGCCTCTACCATGGGATTGATCTTGACTATGGATCTGTATTATGGGTTCAATTAATCCAGGTTCTGCTTTCATCTTCTAGGCATAGAGAGATTTCATGTGGTCGTTTCTGGACTATCGTGGTGCAAAGATCTATTGAAAAGCTCAATGTTCCTGTCATGGCGGATTCACTGATGGCTTCCATTACCACATTTCACACAAAAAATATTATTATTCCAAACAATTCCAAGTTCTCCTTCATTAGATCCATTCTGGAGTCAATGTTTCGATGTGTGTCAAGCGCCGGTAAAATTATGAAGTCATACAAGACACAACAAGTTTCGGGTCCGAGGTTTATTACTCTTGAGATGCAAAAGACACTGGATGAAGCTGATATTCAGAAGAAAGGAGGTCAGAAGGGCGATAAAGTGAAACAGGGGAAGGAAGGCTCCTCTTCTCACGCCCTAATTGTTAAAAAGTGAAAAGGGTACAGGTGCTGATCCCTCAGCTCCCAAGAAACGCAAACTCAAAAAGATGGCAGTCCGACCGCCATCATCAAGCAAGAGTGATTATGTTGCCTTTGATGAGGAACCAGTTCACACCAAGAGGTCCACCTCTTTCTCTATCTGGGGCAAAGATATCAGATTTTCCTAAACCTGCAGATTCTACACAACATCCAGTTTCTCCTCACACTCAAGAGTCCGAGCATGTTCTTAGGGAGAAGGATTTGATTATGATACTTTTCATTATAGTCCTTTCTCTCTTCAAGGAGATAGTGACAAAGATGCCCCTATTACCCTGAAGGATTTAAAGGCCCTCAATGCAAAACTGGATTTAATCCTTGCTTCTTCCACTACATCTACCAACACTAATTCCTCTACAGATGCTCTAAAAGGTATGCTTGATAACCTCGTTATGAAAGACGCAACTACTCTTGAAAAATCTAATAAAGCAGTTTCCAAAGGAACATAGAACATACTGAACTTGATGATAAGTTGACACATCCATTGAACTTCAACTGTCACCACTTGAAAATTTCGAAGAATCTCCGCTTAATGATGAATGATCAATGATCGAGAACTCATTGAAATTAGGTCTAACGAACTGAAACCCACGCGGAGCTAAACATAACCAACTCGGAAACTGATTTCCTGATCAGCCTCTACCTAAGCTAAACTATAATTAGAAATCTATACAATGAGCTGCCAATTTCCTCAACTTGAGTGATCCTAGCGGCTCTTCATCTATTCTTTGGCACCCACAAAAGAAACAAATATTTGCAACGAGCTCCTTGACCAACCACTTCCTGTTGAGGGACAACTCATGTGTCTCCTGAATACATACATCCAATCGCCACCTAGCATATAACCCTGCCTTTACAAAATCCTGAACCGAGATCCCATATACTCGTACCGCCTATCCTTAGGAACCATTCTCTCAATACTATGAATTTGAACAGATTGATGATCCTCCAAGTAGAATACCCAGTTCTCCCCCACTTAGAGTTCGAACTACCACCTACCAGTGTCGTAACCAAACCATAACTCAAATTGGTTCAACTAGGTAGCACTATCCCGGACCTTGGAATGAATAACACATGCAGGATAATATTCCAAATAAGGGTCGAACAAATCTTAAGAGAATTCTGGATTTTAGCTGAAGACCTCTAAAATTCCCAATTATAACCACTTAACATTAAGGATTTATTCCAAGAGCATAAACCAAGACGAACTTACGATCCAAACATACCCTCCTTTCCTGCAATCTCATCCATCAATCTAGTAGTTGACCTGCCTAAATCCCAAGGACATGGACCCTTGATCACATCACAAAACATACATACCACATCAAACCACCGGAACACTCCCGTGCTGACATCCTGTCTCCAAACACCGTGACCAACCGTCCTACTGTTGGGTTTACTTCCTAACACTGATAGTCACAAGCCTGCTCACTCCTCCTTCGAACCTGGAAGAATGAAAGGGAAAAAACCCTGCTAAAGATAATGACATCCCAATCCATCAATAAACCACTCGCTTCCAGCTAAAACGCCATGTCGATCAAAACCATCGTTCCTTCTTGAATTTTACGACTCGAATGTACGGTCTCGAGTAAAGCCCTCGAAACCTCCAGAACTAACAAGCTCATCAAGGTCTGCACCATTCAACCCAACCCGATATCGCCACTGGGGCCGAAAACAATTACCAGACCCATCCTCAATCTCAAGCAACCATAGCCAAAAGATCGACAGATATGGAATCACTACCACGAATCATGGTCTCAAACCATGTTATCTTTCCCAACCAGCCCTTAGAATCCCCGAAAATCTCCTTGATTTGAGTATGGATCCTATGCTTTCAGTAGTACAGACCCAATACTACATTCCACACCAATCCATACTTTCCTCAAGAATCATCTCGAGTCCTCTCAGACCTACTTAACAACTAAACAACCGCACTAAAATACTTCCTAGGCTCTCCGAAGATTCCTTACCTCCCTTTCCATCAACTTCTGAAGGACTCCAATCAATGTCATCCAATCACTTCATTAATACAATTACATACAACAAAAACTTAAATAATATTTTGACTAAAGGACCCAACCCTACAACGGTTAGACTCAAACGAGAGCTACACAATAGAGACAAATCCTTCATCCTAAGATTTATAACCTCCCTATCATGTAGCTTAATTTATTCATTTGGTACTTAGCCTGCATCAATGTGAGTCCCACAAAGCACAAAGAAAGCAACATTCGAGCAGTAAAGTCGACTGGCACTAAGAAAAAATAAAATCAGACATATCCTTATACAAAATTCTCGATATCTATCTCCAAGCCTCTTGGATGCACCTTCACCTTGCCCTCACACTCTCAAGAGTGGATAATCATTCCTCATGCTGACCCTCCATCAACTGCACCCACTCATGACAGTTCTACCAACCCAGCAGCACTCGTGTATGCTAATCATACATAACATTAGATCCTATAGAGTCCCTTAAATGACCATCACGTATCAAGAAAAGTCTCTTTTTCCTACTTTAACAACTTGCAGCCGAGGGGCCACTTCCCCCTCACCATTTCCATCTTCTTCAAACACTCTCTAGGAATAAGTTCAAGTTCTCCAAGAATCTTCCCTTTTAATCCGGATTTAGAGCCATTAGTAAGAATCTCGTGTACCACAAGTATTTCTGTACATTCCTAGATTGATTTCATTTTGTTTACACACATATTTTTTCGTGTGATAGATTTCCTAGAACACTAACAACCTCAAGAAGCTCTTCAAGAACACCATCTTCATCTTAGGATCAACATCTCATCTCTAACTTACAATATCATCAAGGGAAGCTTCATAACCTCATTATTTTCGAGTTTTAAATGCTTTTAAGGGGGATACAAGTCAAAATACATTTACCCAATGGATATTTGCATGCACCAACTTGTTTGTGATTTAAAATGTTCATGGAATGTTAATGATTATCATACATATGTTAATAAAAATCATGATTTATATGCTTTATATAAGTCTAGGTGTGTTTGTCCTTTAGACATTTGCATGAACTATAGTTAATTGTTTGATTATGGAACAAGTTTATGAATAAAAAGTAGATACTACTTGCTCACTACATAAAAATCTAGATATAGATGGTTATTATCATTTTAATAACCCGGAAATCATATTATGGGTGGACATACATAAATATAACAAAAACATACTTTTATATATATATATATATATATATATATATATATATATATATATGTATGTATATATATGTTGATCTTTGGATACTTACAAGTCTCACTATTACTTGGTATAAAGATGTTGAAGACTCCATATTAATATTTTTATTAAAAAAAATTGTGACTCATAAAGTTGAGATAGTAGTTTGATGAACATAAACTATTTTTGGTAATACTAACATTAATCGGTAAACATAAGAAGTATGAAACTACAAAGTTTTGTATTTTTGCTAAAAATAGCTTTTCTAGTAAAAGTGCACATATATTTTAATTATCATTATTTTGGTCGGTTAAAACCTAAGAAAAAAATATGTTTTAACAACTTTACGAATAAATATTTATATATATGTTTATATAAATAAGTTCACACAAAAACACACAAGGCAAATTATTGATGGTATAAATTGTGCGCCATAAAACTCATGTCATAAATTTCCAATTCTATATTATTTCATGATTCAAGAAAGGGAGTCGTAGTTCAAGTAAATCCGTTAATGCTCTAGTGAGACACTTTATCTTCACTGTACCTACCTAGAGTACACTCTAAGTCCTGTATTATAACCAGAGTCTCCTAAAGGGAGAGCGAGGTAGTTGTGTATAGATCTATACATGGATTGACAACCCCACACCTGAGTTGTTCGCTACAGCTAGACGGTCCAGTCTAGGGTGACAAATATCTTACTTATTCCGACGCTTGAAGAACGTCGTACATGCAGAACAGTCACATCAAGCATGGTTATAATAACTCACATAGCGATTAACAATACTATTTTGGTTTACGCGAACCTTACACTTCACCTGTTTTATTAAAAATAAAACTACATACTATTTTTCAGTACACTATCACTACACTTCTAGTCTTAGGGTTTTAAGGCTATAGTTTTCATACATCAGAAAATATCGGATTTTTTGGGAACATTCATTTTCATACTTACAAGAGAAAGATACAAAGAACACACATACATTTCTAGTCTTAGTTATTAGACTAACAAACTATTTTATAGAAAATATTGGATTTTCTGGAAACATACAAATTCATTTTAAACAAAGTAGTTACGAATCTTTTTTCATACAAAAATACTTATAAACTCACCAACATTATTGCTGATGTTTTTTTCAAAATCACTTGTATTCTTAGGGAACCAGTAATAGGTAATCAACTCTTTTTGAGATCAAGTGATGCAGCACTATGGAATTTTACTTTTCTGTCATTTTGTGTAACTTATAAACAAATACAATATGTAAACTATGTAAGTTTGTATTCTAAGTGTATGCTTCTTGGTTGCTATATTTCATTTATTTTCAATTGTTATGATACTATACAATGATGTCATCCACCCCCGGACGTTTCCGCCATCCTGGTTTGTGGGTGTGACAGATTAGTATTAGAGCATTGTTTATAGTGAACTAGTATATTTGACCATACAAGATATACAACTATAAATACAATGGGACTAAAACAGTCTGACTAAAAGTTTACTAACAAAATATAGGTATTTTTGTAAAAGAATACCTACATGTGTGCATATTAATAGTAAAATCCTAATAAGAAACAAATAAAAAGTCTTTAGAGGAGTTGGACATCGCGGCTAAACTTAGACAGTTATGTAATCATATCTAGGGTAAATATAGCCTGATCAACTATATTTATTCGAGATATAACCAACATGTGTTTAAGGGTGGTCGAGGAGGACAAGAAGTCTAAAACTTACCAACTTTGAACCAAAAGGATCTAAGAACAAAATAGAAAGAAATAAAATACTATAGGGATATTTAGGCATTTCGTCTATTTTCTTGTGCTTATATTCTCGTACAAACGCCATGGCAGGTTTCCACCATCCAGGAGATCCTTACTTCCCCAACCAGGGGAACGGAGCATAGATTGAGGAGGATCCCACGAGATTCTAGAGGAATAGTCGTAGGATGAGATTGAGAAGGAAGTAGAGGAAGAGGAGGAGGAGTAGGATAAGTCGGACGTGGAGTCCGAAGTCATCGGTCCTCCATACATGGCTAGAGTACCAACATACCATTGGGGCTATAATGGCCATACGCTCCTGGGCATATGACCTTGAGAGATGGAGCTGGCACCAGAGGCAACACCCACCTTTTGGGATGGAGTGAGGATTTTATGACCTTCAACATGGAGGACCCATTAGCCAAGCCCTTCCCGTTATGATCCATCGGGTCTCATAGATTGGTGATCAGGCTCAGACGATGGCGAACCGAGTCATGGAGATGAGAGTTGTTGTAGAGGTCACGGCGGTGCGCACTCGAGACCTCGAGAGGGATTTCTACCTTATGGACTGACTCATCGAGGACCTTACTACCACACGAGCGAAAGTAAGGGAATATCAGGAGAGACATGCTACTCTTGAGGAGAGAGTACCGGTAGCCGAGCGTCGACTAGCTGAGTTGAAAAGTGCTTCTACTTCATCCCAGGCAACGCAGGGGACTACTCGATGTGAGTAGGATCTATCCTACTCACCAGCTATGATAAACTAGATATTTGGGTATGCGTTAGTGCTATTCCTTTCTTTTATTTTGTATGTAGGACCGTCCCTGCGTCTATGTCATTACACTATTCGGAGGGTCATTATGTTGTCGGATTGTTATCTTGATGTATTGGAGACCTTATAAAGGTCAATTTTCCAAAAAGTTATGTACTTCTACTTTATCATCAATGAAACAAACATGAGCTTTTATGGATGTTGTTATCTGCTATGTCTTATCTATTCATTTTTAATTGGTAAAACAAGGTTTCAATTATATGTACAAAATAATGCTCGATAACCACTAGACTTGACACATCTAGATGCAATGTTTCATTACAATAGTGTCCAAAACATAACTCTTATCAAAGACTTATGGTCAATTTCATCTGTGCCAGTAAAATGCCACCCCGAAAGTACAACAAGCGCAAGAACACCACAATAACACCACTACCAACACAACCACCACTGCCTCCACCACAAGTGGATTCGGCGATGTTTCTAGCGGCAGTAACAGCCACAGTGACTGCTGCTATGGCGTAAATAAGAAACGACGGTGCCAAGGGAAACGGGAGCAGGAATGGTATAGGAAACTCCAACCAGGGGGACCACCAAGGTCACCCAAAGGAATACACTTACAAAGATTTTACCAACTGCAAGCCCAAGCCCTTTAACAAAAGTAAGGGTGTTATCACCCTAACGCGGTGGTTTGAAAATATTGAATCGGTGTTTGAACTATGTGCTTGCCTCAAGGAGAGCAAGGTAAAATTTGCAGCCTGCACTTTTGCAGATAGGGCCTTTGGATGGTGGAATGGCCATGTCAAAGCCCTCACTCTCCCAGTGGCGAACTCAATGAGTTGGGAGGATCTCAAGGTTTTGATGATCGACGAGGACTGTCCAAGGGGTGAGGTCCAGAAACTAGAGCAGGAGCTTTGGAATCTCACGATGGAAGGCTCCGACATCAAAGCATACACCACCAGATTTAGCGACCTGATGATCTTGTGCCCCGGAATGATCACATCGGAAAGCAAGAAAGTAGAACGTTTCATTTGGGGACTATCTCCCTTGATTCAAGGGAATGTGACTACTGCAAACTCCACAATGTTCAACAGTGCCAAGTGCCTTGCTAAAAAACTTATAGACCATGGGGTACAGAAGGGCACAACGACTTCTGCAACGGAACAGAAAAAAGGAAATGAGAACAAGAGGAAGTTTGGAAACAAGAATAAAAGACGACCAACCCAGGAACCCTCCAAAAAGCAACAGATAATGGTGGTTCATGTTGCTACTAATCCTGCCATATCAGCGCCCACAAAACAATATGCCAGTAACATGCTAAATTGTGACAAATGCCCTGTCCACCACCATGGAGCCTGCAAGGAGATGCAGTGCACAAACTGCAACAAGAAAGGGCACACTACCCGATACTGCAGAACACCAACACAATAAACTAACCAACCTACCAATGCGTGGGTGAGTCAAGCATGATATGGGTGTGGAGAAACAGGCAATTACAAAAGAAACTCTCCAAAGGCCAACAACAATAACACAGGGGGAACGGGAAGAGTCCTAACAATAGGACATGAGGAGGCAGTCCCGCAGTGGTCACTGGTACGTTCCTCCTTAACAACATTTATGTATGCAGTTTATTTGATAGTGGGGCAGAAAGAAGCTTTGTGAGTCGTAATTTTGAACACCTGCTCTGTCACACCCCCAAACCGGAACGGCGGAAACGTTCGGGGGAGGATGACTTCATGTGGTAATGTAACAAA
This sequence comes from Lactuca saligna, assembly GCF_052625555.1. Lineage (NCBI taxonomy): Eukaryota > Viridiplantae > Streptophyta > Magnoliopsida > Asterales > Asteraceae > Lactuca > Lactuca saligna. The sequence continues at coordinate 316,731,549 of NC_136421.1, forward strand.
TGAATACGTAGTAAAGAAAGCAATACAACCATCATATATATAACTGAAAGTTTACATTGTTAAAAGAGTACGTGTTCAAAACCAATTACAATATGATGCCAAAAATAGGAATTTAAACTGGCGCCGCATCGTCCCTTCTTCAAAAGTTGTTTGGTACCTACAATTACTAAGTCCCTGGGACATACAAGTAGTTTTGAAAGAGTAGATCAGCATTTAAGCTGGTGTTTCATAAGTATTAAATGATAATGTTTGTATGAACTAAAATGAAATGGTTTGTTTTTGTTTGTTGGTTCCTAGAAAATCCCTTATTTTCTACTGGTATAAATGTAGCCTTAAATCAAGACCAATGTTTGTTTCTAGAAAATTTATGTTTTCCTGTATGTGGGTCGTGGTTTAGAAGTACCAAAATTATATCACAATTAGGTTTTTCATGCCTAAAGTAGTTAATTTATGTACGTATAAAATTTCCAATACGTCTTAAAAACCCCGTAAATCAATGTGTTTTTAATACTCCATGTGAGTTTTATAACCATGCTATTGACTAAAAATGCCTATACACAACGTTCTTCAGGCGTTGCAATGTTCTGACGTTTGTCACCCCAAATGGTGTACTGTAGCTAACAGTCAGGGCACGGGTTTTTCAATCCCATATGGATCTATACAAAAACACCATGCTCCCCCTCCAAGGGATTCTAGTATATAATACAGGACTTGAAATGTGTACTCGAGCGTACGTGAAGTTTAATGTCTCACAAAACTTAGTATAAAACAGTGTTATGTGTGACACAAAAATTAAATATAAAAATTATATTTTTATTATTTACTAAACTTCAAAAATTCATATCTTCATCATACGAACTCCGTTTTCGACGTTCTTTATATCCACACGTATGTGAGACTATGCTCTACAACTTTCGTTTAGATTCTATCGGCAAATTTTGAAATTATTTTTATTATTTATTTTTAAAAGGTCGCGGTAAGAAAATTTCGTTTAGAAATTCATAACTTCATTATCCGACGTCTGTTTTTGCCGGACTTTTTACTGTTGAAAAATCATTGTTGAGACCTTCGATTCTCATTTAGGTCATTCCGGCCAAAAGTCGCTCGATCTCCGTTTCGAGTTTTTAGTTGTCCGTTGTTAAGCCGAATTTGGAAAATTCATAACTTCCTTATACGAAGTCAGATCCGGGCGTTCTTTTTACGTACGATCACGGTTTAATGACATCTAACATAATAGGTAATTAATTAGAGACTTTTGGACATTATATTTTCGAAGTTAACTTCATTATAACAAAAGTGGTTACAATACTTGACTTTTTAGGTCGTTACATAGAGTTGAAATATCGGGTTGTCACATCATCCCCTGTTAGAGGGAATTTCGTCCCAAAATTTAAAGTAAGAAAGATGCTTGTGAATCAGAGAAAAAGATGTGGGTACTTTTGTTTCATCTGATCTTCGCGTTCCCATGTGAATTCAGGTCCTCACTTGGCGTTCCAGCAAACTTTCACGATGGGTATGCGACTTTATTTCGTTTGTTTGACCTCTCGGTCCATGATTTCTACCGGTTCTTCCACCAAGTTGAGGCTCTCGTTGATCTCAATCTCATCGAGTGGGATAACAAGAGTCTCATTGGACAGACACTTTTTCAAGTTCGATACATGGAAGGTTGGATGTATGTTACTAAGTTCACGTGGTAGATTAAGTTTGTAAGCTACAAGGTCGATTCTGGTGAGAATCTCGAAAGGCCCTACGTATCTTGGATTCAGATTTCCACGCTTTCCAAAGCATATTAAGCCTTTCCACGGTGAGACCTTCAATAGAACACGGTCTCCTACTTGGAATTCCAAAGGTTTCCTCCTTTGGTCAGCGTAGCTTTTCTGATGGTCTCTAGATGCTTTCAATCATTCACGAATCTGAACGATCTTCTCTGTCGTTTCTCGTATGATTTCCAGACCGGTGAGAGTGATTTCAGGATCTCATCCTTTAGCTAACTGTGTGCCACCAACTTTAGTCCAGCACAGAGGGGACCTGCACTTACGGCCATAGAGGGCTTCAAATGGAGCAGCCTTTATGCTTGTATGAGAACTATTGTTGTATGAAAATTCGACAAGGTATAAATGGATAGCCCATGCCTTTCCAAAGTCAATCTCACAGCCTCTCAGCATATCTTCCAAGGTTTGTATCGTTCTCTCACTTTGCCCGTCTGTTTGTGGATGGTAGGATGTACTCATGTCTAGTCTAGTCCATAGGGAACTTTGTAGTAACTGCCAGAACCTTGATGTAAATCTACTATCTCTATCGGATATAATGGACATCGAAACACCATGCAGTCGCACTATTTCCCTTATGTAAGTTTTTGTAACCCTTTCCATCTTGTCAGTCTCCTTGATTGGTAGAAAATGCGCGGATTTGGTCAATCTTGCGACGATGACCCATATGGTATCAAGTCCACCCGTTGTCTTGGGCAACTTGGTTATGAAATCCATAGTAATCTGTTCCCATTTCCATTCCGGTATCTCCGGTTGTTGTAGTAATTCTGAAGGTTTCTGATACTCGACCTTAACCTTAGCGCAAGTAAGACATTTACTTACGAAGGTAGCAATTTCTGCTTTCATGTTAGGCCACCAGTACGGTTTCTTAAGATCCAGATACATTTTATCTGAACCTAGGTGAACGGAATACCTCGTGTTGTGTGCTTCGGTCATGACCACGTCTCTGAAGCCACCATGTCTCAGTGTCCAGATACGGTCCATGAGATAATAGGCTCTGCCAGCCTTGATTTCTAGATTCTTTTCCATTCCTCCTAGGGATTTACCCGTCACATGTTCAGGTTGCAAAGCTTCCAGTTGAGCCTCCTTAATTTGTGTGGATAAGTGGGAATGGATAGTCATATTCAGAGATTTGACCCTCCGACCAGTGTATTCTTTTCAACTGAGGGCGTCAGCCACTACATTGGCCTTTCCAGGATGATAACGAATTTCGCATTCGTAGTCATTGAGTAGCTCGACCCACCGTCGTTGTCACATGTTGAGCTCCTTTTGATCGAAAATGTGTTGAAGGCTCTTGTGGTTGGTGTAAATAGTACTCTTCGTTCCGTACAGGTAGTGTCTCTAGATCTTCAAGGAAAATACCACTGCTCCCAACTCAAGATCATGTGTTGTATAGTTTACTTCATGTATCTTAAGCTGACGAGAGGCATAGGCAATAACCTTCCCTCTTTGCATAAGAACACAACCAAGTCCTTGATTTGATGCATCGCAATACACTACGAAATCTTCTATCCCTTCTGGGAGGGATAGTATCGGTGCGGTGCACACGGCCTGTTTCAGTGTTTGGAACACCTTCTCTTGTTTTGCTTCCCAGTCAAAGGCCATGCCTTTCTGGGTTAATGTAGTAAGAGGTTTCGCAATGCTAGAGAAGTTCTTTATGAATCTGCGATAGTAGCCAGCTAGACCTAGAAATTGATGAATCTCTGTAGGTGTCTTCGGTGCCGACCAGTTCTCAATGGCCTTAATTTTTGAGGGGTCCACATGTATCCCCTTTTCGCTAACAACGTGGCCCAAAAATTCGACTCTTCGAATCCAAAATTCGCATTTAGAGAACTTCGCATAGAGCTTCTCCGCTCGTAGTGTTTCCAAGACTCTAATTAGGTGCTGACTATGTTCTTCCTTACTTCGGGAGTAGATAAGTATATCATTGATGAAGACGATGACGAACTGATCCAAGTAAGGACGACACACTCTATTCATTAGGTCAATTGGATACCGCTGGTGCGTTGGTTAATCCGAACGACATCACCACAAATTCGTAGTGTCCATATCGGGTTCGGAAGGCTGTCTTGAGAATATCTTCCTCTAGCACTCGTAGTTGCTGATATCTGGATCGTAGATCTATCTTCGAGAAGTAGTTCGCTCCTTGAAGTTGATCAAATAGGTCATCAATGCGGGGCAGAGGGTAATGATTTTTGATAGTAGGTTTGTTCAGCTCTCTGTAGTCGATGCACATACGGAACGATCTGTCTTTCTTCTTTACAAACAAGACTGATGCTCCCCAAGGTGAGAAGCTTGGTCTAATGAATCCTTTTTGGTGGAGTTTGTTAAGCTGACTGGAAAGTTCTTGCATCTCTGTTGGTGCCAGACGATAAGGTGGTTTTGCTACTGGGGTAGCCCCTGGAACTAAGTCGATTCTGAACTCGACTTGGTGTTGTGGTGGTAATCCTGGTAGTTTTTCTGGAAAGATATCGGGGAATTCGCGTACTTCTGTAATGCTTTTAATATCCTTTACTTCCCGACTCGTATCGACGATGTGTGCAAGAAATGCAAGATAATCCTTCCACAAACACTTTCGAGCTTGGATGCACGAAATGATGTGAAGGTTTGCACTTGATTTGTCGCCGTAAATCACTAGTGTTTCATCGTTAGGGGGATTAAGACGAACTGCTTTTTCAAAGCATATGATGTCGGCGTGAAGAAGACTTAACCAATCCATGCCAACTATGATGTCGAAACTTTTAATTTGGACCGGCATGAGGTTGATTGGGAAAGAGTGACTGTCTAAAGTTAATGTACAACTCATGTATATGTAGTTAGTGTTTTCCATTCTTCCATTTGCTATTTCTACAGTGAATGATTCTTCTAACATGCTAGGTTTATGTTTAAGTAAGTGAATGAAGTTTCGGCTCACGAAGCTTCTCTCTGCTCCACTATCGAATAGTATGCATGCATATGAATTATCGAGAAGAAACGTACCAGCAACTACCGTAGGATCAGCTACGGCTTCTTCGTGACCTATAGCCAAAACTCATCCCACTCTGCCGGTATTCGCTGCCTTCGGGCAGTTTCTTTTGTAGTGACCCACCTCGCCACAATCGTAGCAAGCTTGGCCTAGACTAGTATTGGGAACTTGAGTGATTGGCTTTACGGTGGCTTTGCAGAAACAGACAATGTGTCCCTTTCTGTTACAGTTGGAGCACTGCATTTCCTGACAAGGTCCATTGTGGTGGTAATTGCACTTGGTGCACTTTGGAAGGTTGCCCACATAAGGCTTTGTTGGGTAGAGATTTGTAGGAACGGTAGTAGGTACAGTAGCAGCATTCACTATAACTAGTTGTTGTTTCTTCGAGGATACTTGGGAAGACCCACCCTTCCCTTTATTCCATCCTCTCTTCTTGTTATTGTTGTTATTGTTTCCCTTTTGTGGTTCTAGTGCAGAAATTGTTGAGTGTTGATGACTTCCGTGATCAATAAGAGATTGTGCCAGCTCTTTGGCTCTTTCAAAAGTGTTAGGTTTTGAAGCTAACATGCATGACTGAATTTGGGGCGACACTCCCCAAATGTATCTCTCTATTTTCTTGCTCTCAGGAGCAATCATATATGGGCAAAGGATTGCCAGATCGTAGAATCTGTTGGTATAAGTTGCTATGTCGGTACCAATCATTCCAAGAGTCTAGAGTTCGTGCTCGAGTTTTTGAATCTCTCCTCGTGGACAATACTCTCTCATCAGCATGATTTTTAAGCTCTCCCAGCTTATTGAATTCACCATTATCAGAGTAAGTACGTTAACATGGCCATTCCACCAAGTTAAAGCTCTATCAGTAAGTGTGTAAGTTGCAAACTTGACTTTGTTGTGCTCAGGACAGGAGCAGATTTCAAAGACTTATTTTGTCCTTTCACTCCACTGCCTCAAAATCATCACACCACCAGTTCCATTAAACATCCGGGGTTTAGCATTCATAAAGTCTTTATAGGTGCACTCTCGGGGTTGCCCATGACTATCGCCATGGTTGGAAGGATGTGTGCTAATTCCTGAACCAGTAGTAACAGGGGTATTGATCTGTGACATGGCAGCCGCCACAGCTGCGGTGACTGCTGTTTGGAACACAACAACATCAAATTGAGGAGGTGGAGGTGGTGGTGGTGTCCGTGCTTCCCCACCGTTGTTTCGTCTCGGATTTCTACGCGGAGGAATCCTTCAACTATAGATTGAAAAGCCAAGGGTAAGAATTCCATAGTATAAAAAATGAATGTGTCTCGTGAACTAAATCGCTATAGTTTAACAACAGATGATATTATGAGTCACAAAGATAGAAGAATGAAAGTTATTCGTAAATCTGAATATATGAAACAAGCGTATGGTTTTTCCATAATATTTTAAAGGTTGAACGAAATACTCAACGTAGTAATAATAGCGTGCCAATTATATTAATATAATAGATGATACAACGATCACAAAAATTTGACCCCCAAAAGGGTCTCCGGTTACAAGGTTTAAGAAAATAAAAACTTTTAGCCGAGGTCCTAACTTACAACAAAATTTGGGATTTTCGTAAGCACTACTTGCGACGTGTGTTGCGCTTGGAGCTTGACTCTGCATCCGATTGATTTGATTCCATAAGACACCTATCGAAGGCGGCTTGTTGTTCCCTCAACTCTGCGAGGGCTGCAATCATTTGGGTTTGGAATGCGTCGGCGTGGAGATGGGTGTCATCCTGCAACATATCCAGACGACAGATGTCGTCAGTGTGAACTTGTACTTCCACGTTGACTTCACGAATTCGATTTGCTTGGACCCCTGATTGATAGGACTGGTTGGCCAGTTTACCTACCATGACCGGAAGTGCTCGGTCGGCTGAACCTCAGTCCCTGATGTCTTAGAAGTTCTGACACATACCGTAGGGAGAGCGTATCCCTTTTTGTTGGCTCCAATGGTGGAGGTGACTTCCCCAAACGGGAGTCGATCCCTGGAAGTTCCTCCTAATGGCTGGAGGGTCGACTATTTCTGGTTCTGAATCTGTACCAGAGTCATCCCCTTCTTCCAACTCGATAGGTTCTTCATCCTCTTCGGGATCCTCCTCTACCCATCCTCCATTGCCTTGGTTCGGGTAGTAGGGGTCCCCTGGTGGTTGGAATCCAACCATTTGACTATACAAGAATAGGGTTATTAGATTTGAACAAAATTTGAAAACATGTAACAATAAACATGTCGATTAAACTATTGTATGCACCAAATACTCCTATAGTATATAAATTTGTATGTTTGATACTAGTGTCTATTTTGGTAAGTTTTGATTTGTTGCTCACTACGATCATTCCTCGACATACGTTAGTCCAATCTCGGATAAATATGGTTGATCAAGCTATATTCGTCCCAAATTCGATTACATATATCGAGAACTAATCGAAGTGCCCAACTCATCTTAATACTTTTTGTATAGCTCTAACCATGAAAATATATTGTTGTATGCATGTATTTTGTATTTTTATGACCCAAAATAATCCATTTAAATGAAACAAGGTTTTAGGTGTAAAAACGTTTTGTCAGAGGCTTTGAGTCCCTAATCAATTATAGTTTGTATATCTTATGAGGTTCGATATACTTAGTTCACTATAAACATTGCTCTGATACCAATCTGTCACACCCCCAAACTGGAACGGCGGAAACGTTCGGGGGCGGATGACTTCATGTGGTAACGTAACAAATGAATACGTAGTAAAGAAAGCAATACAACCATCATATATATAATTGAAAGTTTACATTGTTAAAAGAGTACATGTTCAAAACCAATTACAATATGATGCCAAAAATAGGAATTTAAACTGGCGCCGCAGCGTCCCTTCTTCAAAAGTTGTTTGGTACCTGCAATTACTGAGTCTCTGGGACATACATAGTAGTTTTGAAAGAGTAGATCAACATTTAAGCTGGTGAGTTTCATAAGTATTAAATGATAATGTTTGTATGAACTAAAATGAAATGGTTTGTTTTTGTTTGTTGGTTTCTAGAAAATCCCTTATTTTCTACTGGTATAAATGTAGCCTTAAATTAAGACCAATGTTTGTTTCTAGAAAATTTATGTTTTCCCGTATGTGGGTAGTGGTTTAGAAGTACCAAAATTGTATCACAATTAGGTTTTTCATTCCTAAAGTAGTTAATTTATGTACGTATAAAATTTCCAATACGTCTGAAAAACCCCGTAAATCAATGTGTTTTCAATACTCCATGTGAGTTTTATAACCATGCTATTGACTAAAAATGCCTATACACAACGTTCTTCAGGCGTTGGAATGTTCTGACGTTTGTCACCCCAAATGGTGTACTGTAGCTAACAGTAAGGGCATGGGGTTGTCAATCCCGTATAGATCTATACACAAACACCATGCTCCCCCTCTAAGGGATTCTGGTATATAATATAGGACTTGAAATGTGTACTTGAGCGTACGTGAAGTTTAATGTCTCACAAAACTTAGTATAAAACAGAGTTACGTGTGAAAATGTTCGTTTGTTCTTGTATGTGAAAGTAACTTCTTGAAATAGTGTTTCTAGTATGTAAAAGTTCGTGATGTTCTCATAAAACTATACCTATTATAGTTTTTTAAAAGTGTGTCTCGTTTGTATAATAATCCCTAGCGAAATGCTCACTTGTTATGAAAAGTATAATTTTTGTAGTGCCAAAGATGGACACATATACATACAGTAGAAGTAGAGTGTTTTGATTTACATAAATACATAAATCATTTCTTATTTCAAAGATAAGATGTTATCGTGGTGTATTTTGCATACGAAAGATTTCGCTATAATAGTTATAAATCGCATATGATTCCATTGATAAAAAGTGTATAATGAAGCTTTATATAACACACGGTAATAATCATGGGTTTTACTTGTATCCCCCCCCCCCCCTAAAATCATATAAAAGTATTTATAAAACATTTAAAAGTGTGGATTATAGGGGTATGAACTCACTTGAAAGATCAAAGAAGGTGAGATGAAAACTGAGCAGAATTTTGACTCGAGAAAGCGGATTTTCTCGGGAATCTCAGGAATCTCGGGAGCACAAACGACCTTCGGGACTTGAGCAAGGAAACCGGAACTTCAGGATAGCACGTGCACGGAAAACGAGGCAAAAACGCAAGAAAGTTGAGAGAAATTGAGCCCTTTCTTCGGAACCCTCGCATCCCTTTTATAGGGGGTGGGAACCGCCTCGGTATGCTGGGCGTACGCGGGTACGCTGGACGTACTCGTGCGTTATGCTTGACTGCTTCCTCGATTGCCTCGGACCTCCGGATGGGTCGGTGCATAGTCTCGCATAGGGGCGATGTGGACGATCTGAGGCCTAGGTCTCGAGTACGCTGGGCGTAACTCGGATCGCCCTGATGACTCACCCTTCGGATAATACCGAAATTAAATATAAAAATTATATTTTTATTATTTACTAAACTTCAAAAATTCATATCTTTTTCATACGAACTCCGTTTTCGACGTTCTTTATATCCACGCGTAGGTGAGACTGTGCTCTACAATTTTCGTTTAGATTTCGTCAGCAAAATTTGAAATTATTTTTATTATTTATTTTTAAAATGTCGCGGTAAGAAAATTTCGTTTAGAAATTCATAAGTTCATTATCCGACGTCTGTTTTTTGCAGACTTTTTACCGTTGAAAAACCATTGTCGAGACCTTCGATTCTCATTTAGGTCATTCCGGCCAAAAGTCGCTCGATCTCCGTTTCGAGTTTTTAGATGTCCGTTGTTAAGCTGAATTTGGAAAATTCATAACTTCCTTAGACGAAGTCAGATTCGAGTGTTCTTTTTACGTACGATCACGGTTTAATGACATCTAACATAATAGTTAATTAATTAGAGACTTTTGGACATTTTATTTTCGAAGTTAATTTCATTATAACAAAAGTGGTTAGAATACTTGACTTTTTAGGTCGTTACATAGAGTTGAGATATTGGGTTGTCACATGCTTAACCAAAAGCCAGGAACATTAAACGAAACATTTACTGTGGAAATGGCTAACGGGAAAAAAGAAACAACAAACCATGTATTCATAGGGTGCACGCTAACTTTAAATAACCACTCCTTTCAAATCGACTAAATGCCAGTTACCATAAGGATTTTTGTTGTGATCATCGGCATGGACTGGTTAAGCTCCCACCAAGCCGATATTTTGTGCTTTGAGAAGGTCGTTCGCCTTCACCTACCCAACAATGAAACCCTAGTTATATATGGCAACAAACCCGATACAAACCTTCACATCGTTTCGTATATAGGGCACAAAAGTGTTTACACAAGAAGAACTACGTCTTTTTACCCCATGTGGTTGATAAAAAGAAAGAAGAAAAGAACATAAAGACATACTGGAGGTGTTCGGTTTTCCAAACGTGTTTCCCGAAGACCTTCCGAGAATACCTACCGAACAACAAGTTGAATTTCGAATCAACTTGATACCCGGAGCCACACCAATCGCCAAGTTGTCGTATAGATTCGCTCATGCGGAGATGCAAGGGGTTTATAAGGACATTTTATTTTCGAAGTTCTCCAAATGTGAGTTTTAGATCCATAGAGTGGATTTTCTGGGTCGTGTGGTCAGTGAGGAGGGAATACATGTGGACCCCTCCAAGGTGAAATCAATTGAAGGCTGGGGAAGCCCAAGAACACCAACGGAGATCAAACAATTCTTAGGCCTCGCTGGTTACTATCGGAGGTTCATACAAAATTTATCTAAGATCGCCAAGACGCTCACCGCCTTAACTCAGAAGGATTTACCCTACATACGGGAAAAGAAACAACAGGCTGTTTTCCAAACCTTGAAACAAGCTCTATGCAGCGCCCTGGTCTTGTCCCTCCCAGAAGGGACAAAAGAAGACTTCGTGGTTGATTGTGACACATCTAATCAGAGATTAGGCTATGTACTCATGCAGCGCGGAAAAGTCATAGCCTACGTGTCAAGACAACTAAAGAACCACGAGGTAAACCATTTATACGGATCACAAGAGCCTCCTACATATCCTCAACCAGAAAGAGTTAAATAGAGACATCGGCGATGGGTTGAGTTGTTTAACGATTACGAGTGCAAGATTCGTTACCATCTGGACAAAGCCAATGTGGTGGCAGATGCCCTAAGCCGAAAAGAATACATGGGTCGCCGAGTTAGGTCGCTAACAATGACCATCCATTCCTACTAGTCTTCGCTAATCAAAGAGGCTCAACTAGAAGCCTTGAAGCTAGAAAACATTGCAAACGAAGCCTTGTGTGGGATGGGCAAGAATCTTACAATCAAAGAAGATGGAGCCTACAACCTCATATACCGAATCTGGACCCTAAAATTTGGTGGATTCAGAGACGTGGTCATAAATGAATCCCACAAAACAAAGTACTTCGTCCATCTAGGTTCAGACAAAATGTACCTGGATCTTAAGAAACATTACTGGTGACCAAATATGAAAGCCGAAATTGCTACCTATGTGAGCAAGTGTCTGACTTGCGCTAAAGTTAGGGTAGATTATCAGAAACCCTCGGATCTACTACGATAACTAGAAATACCTGAGTGGAAGTGGGAACAGATAACAATGGATTTCATAACCAAGTTACCCAAGAAAACGGGCGGACTTGACACTATTTGGGTAATCGTCGACCGGTTGACCAAATCCGCCCACTTCCTGCCAATAAAGGAAACTGATAAAATGGAGAAGTTAAGCATGACCTATATAAAAGCGATCGTGAGATTACACAGTGTGCTAATATTTATTAACTCTAACAGGGATAGTAGATTTACCTCTCAGTTTTGGCAATTACTTTAGAGGTCATTGGGAACTCAGCTTGATATGAGTACTGCTTACCATCCCCAAACAGATGGACAGAGTGAGAGGACCATCCAAACATTGGAAGATATACTAAGAGTTGTATGATTGACTTTGGTAAGGCATGGGATACCTACTTGCCACTGATCGAATTCTCATACAATAATAGCTATCACACAAGCATCAAGGTTGTTCCCTTTGAGGCTCTATATGGATGTAAATACAGATCACCTTTGTGTTGGGCTGAGGTGGGAGACACACAACTGGTAAAAGAACTAGTACCCAACAGTACACTCACGGGTCCTGAGATCACCATAGAAACAACTGAGAAGATCGTTCAGATTAGGGAATGACTAAAGGCGTCCAGAGACCGACAAAAGATCTATGCGGATAAGCGATGGAAGCCCATGGAATTTCAAGTCGGTGATCCCATACTGCTCAAGCTCTCTCCTTCTAAAGGGATGATACACTTAAGGAAGCATGGGAAATTGAGCCCAAGATACATCGGACCATTCAAAATCCTTGCTAGGATTGGTCTGGTGGCTTATAAACTCCAGCTACCACCTGAACTCAGCAATGTACACCCTGTTTTCCATGTGTCTAATCTAAAGAAATTCCTATCTGAAGAAACTCTTATTGTACTGCTTGATGAGATCGAGGTAAATGAAAACCTTCATTTCGTCAAGGAACTCGTATAAATAATGGATAGGGAGGTCAAACAAACGAAACAAAGTCGCATCCCCATTGTGAAGGTCCGATGGAGTGCCAAGCGAGGACCTTAATTCACTTAAGAACGCGAAGACCAGATGAAACGGAAGTATCCACATCTCTTTCCTAGTTCTTGAGGGCCCGCTCTACAACTAATTTCAGGATGAAATTCCTTCTAACGGGGGAATGATGTCACAACTAGCAAAAATTAGGGTCGAGATTTTATTCATGTACAAATAATCTCTCTATGTAACCTTGTTGAAATGAATCATGGTAATTCAAGATGACAATGTTATATGAGTACATACATGCTTACACTAAGAATCAAGTTGTAATAACCTCTTATAAGCCCATGTTTCACCTAATAGCTAAACTAAAAACAAATTATTAGGCTTGTGCTTAGGATTTCTCGGCCCAAATAACCCTAGGCCGAAAACCCTTATTATTGGACCATATCAAACTTGAAAACCCATGACTGTACGGCCGAAAACCATTAGGAATGGAGGCTGTTTTCAGCCACCTTACAACAGAGAACCCTACCCCTTGATCAAGAGGGTTCGATTTTTGGGATAAGACAAAAGGGTTTGATCTTACTAGTGCCACCTTATTGCTTTACCTCTTTTTAACCATCAAACTGTTGGATTAATGTCTAAGTCCATAATTATAATTGGTAAGACTTGATCCGACCCCGCATGGTCCATTTGGGTTGCATGGCATCATGCACTTGGATAGACTATAATGAGAGAAATAAGACACTTATGGTTATTAATATATTATAAGTTCTAGTATATTAATAATAAGAATAATAAGATTATTTAATTAGTATTGATCAAGAATTAATCTAGGATTAATTAAGTGATCAAAAGAAGACTAATTAAATATATGGGTTGATTGTGTAAATCATCCATACTTGTATAGTGGGCTAATGCTCCATGGATAATCAAGTTGGGCTAAAACCCATAGGATGGTCCATGGATGCTCCATGGTGTATTTGAACCCATGGATCCAAGGAAATGGAAAGTCATGACAATTAGAGTTTACCCTAATTGTAACACTATATATAGATCTTATTCTTGACCAAAATCGGCCACTAGTGAGAGAAAGAAAAGGGCTAGCCGATTTCATGAAGTGTAGAATTCTCTCTAAGTTATTCCAAGTGTTTATGGTGTTGTGTGAACCATTTGAGGTGTCACACTTGGGGCACTAGGCACTCAAGCTTCATGAAGACAAGCACTAACAAAAGGTATGTTATTCTAACTTGTGTTATTTAACGTTTAGTATGCTAGAATAGAACAATACCTTGGAAAGTTGATATTTGCATGTATAATAGAGAAAACATAGATCCAAGGTATTTAGGGTTTCATGTACACTTAGGAGTATTAGAATGCTCAAAACCCAACAGTGGTATCAGAGCCTAGACTTGTTTTCTTGTTATACTTGCAATAGAAGCTGAAAAATCGAGTTTTGTTGCTGTCTACCCAGAAGACTCACCGAGTCCATGAAAGGACTCGACGAGTCCAAGGCAAAAAGCATCCAACTCGCCGAGTTGGTTAGTGCACTCGACGAGTTGGACCCCCAGACATCATAAATTCGATCCTTTTGGCTGGAATTGGACTAGGAACATTACCCAAAGAGGTTTTTGAACTTATAAACTTGTTTTTTAATGTGGTAATGTTCATGCTAATCCATTTTCAAAGATAATTGTCAATAGATTCATGCTTTGTATTAGTTTAAGGTTTAGACTAATTACATGAAAAAGTTTGATTTGAATTATCTTGTTCTTATGAGTTGCTTAGATTAATAGAAAAGTTAATTGAAATAGTTGCTTTCAATCCATTTTAATCTAAGAGTTGAGTATAAAATGTGTTTGTGTAACTTGTACTCAAGTTACATGAAGAGTCACATTAAAGACTCATAAAACTCATAAAAGTTGGTAATGGTTACAAAATGAAGAGTCTTGTGTCATTGAATATTTTTTTATGACTCCATAACTTGTCCTCAAGTTATGGAAGTTCAAGAGTCACTTCATTAAAGAGTAAAAGTGTAACCTTAATTAATTCCATAAGTTATAAAAATAAAGAAAAGTTAATTCTTTTATTAGTTTAAAGTCTTCCATAAGTTATGGAACTTGAAGAGTTTTTGGATTAAAACTACGTTAAACACATAAGTTATGGAATTAATTAGTTTTGAATAGTTTCAAAACTTGCCCTCAAGCTTTGGAATTTGTAAAGTTTTCTCTTATGAATACTTTAATTCCAAGTTAGCCCTTAGAATTTTAAAAGTTAAAATTCAACCCTTATACTTTATAATATTATAGGTTAATAATATATATATGTATAAGAGTAAAGTCAGTCTTACCGCTAGTACGCCTCATTCACGAAGCCGGTCTATAAGGTGGGTATAAGGTTGTTGCCTATAAAATGGCAACTTAATGGGTGTCCACTCTCACCCACCGCTTGCTTGACTGGTGGAGGGTCATTAGCCGAACGGGTTTGACAGGACTATAATTCTCCCTTCATTAAAAGTATTAATGATAAATACTAAGTAACTAAACTCTTAATAATTCCCAATCTTAGTTACTTAGGAAAAATGTGAATAAGGTGCTAATCCATGAAATTACACTTTACACTTTGTCTAAGTCGTTAGTGGAGCGTGTGTGGTTAACCGGAACACTAACTTGGACTTAACAAGGTAGGTAAAGGGTGACTTAATATTTATCATAGTATCGATGGAGCGTGTGTGGTTAACCGGCACATCGATTGAGGGGTAATTTATTAAGGGTACCAAGTAATTTGCATGGTTACTTCACACCTTGTTTTGTGATCCTCGGCATCCCAATCACAAAACCTGAAGGGCACACTCAAGATTGAAACATGTCATTGAATAGTTCAATGAATCTCAAAAGATCTAGGAGTTTCAAAACCAATTAAAACCTAATAATACATTTCGTTTATCTTGGTGGAAATTGGTGAATCGTCATTCACCTACCTTCAAATATTTTATAGCTTGGATTACGGCATCCCTCTTCTAAGTTATAAAATAGTTTGTTGGGTCCTAGCCTTAATATTTCATATTGGGTGTCATATTAAGGACTTCAAGATCAACTATCTTGAATATCTCCCAAAACATGTCTGGTTTAGACATTTATGATCTTCCCAAATCTCTTGAAACAAGCTTTCCTAAATGAAGATGATGTTCCAATGGAAATCATACTTCTTTCATCTCCTCCAATTATTCTCCCTACCCCACAAGTTCTCGAAAAGTTTAAGGTCACTCAAGCCCTATTGGCAAGGCAAGGTCTAGGTGTGATCACATCTTGGAGATGTAGTCACATATTGACAAGCCGGGAGAGAAGGGTGTCAAAGTCTTGAGAAAGTTGGTGGTTCAACTACTTTCTAAGTCACATAGTGAGTTCTTTTGGACCACCTATGAAACAGACTATGACAAGACCCTTAATGATCTTATTTATTTGTTAAGATCAACTTCCTCAAAACTTGATGGACATTGACAATAGTGACACAGGAAATCCAGAAAAGCGTTCTCTTCCCAGTGGAAAGGGATTGACCATAGTCAACTAGGTTGACCAAATGGTAAAGAGAAAAGGCTAAGTCTGTAATAGTCCCGTGTACCATTATCAAAGGGTCCATATGTTTATATTGCCAAAGGAAGGGTCATTAGTTGTGAAGCTGCAAAATTTACCTAAGGATGTTAAAGTCAATAAGTTTGACTCTACTTCAGGTAAAGTCCACTATCTAACTCTGTTAAGTTTCTATTCTGAGATTCTTGATACATGATGTGACTGGGTCACATGGTAATGTTTTAAGAATCAAAGAAAAGTAAAGGAACTTAAAGAAAGAATATGCTGAATCTGATCGCATAGATGGATTTCTATCGTGTAGTTTGAAAATCGGATTCTTGAGGTACTTCTTAGGAGTTATGAGATCTTGCTTAGGAATAGATAACAACAAGTTTTCATATGGATTGTAAGGATAAGTTTTTCCGCAAAGTTTTAAAATAAAAGAAAATTTTTGATTTTAGTTATTTTAAAATATCCTTACAATGGCATTTGAGGAAAAATTGTTGCTTATATGATTCCATTAATAGCAAGAGTGGAAATATGAAATTGATTCTTTCATTTGTGGTAATGTCTAAATTTACCAAATAAGGAAAGATTCTCATCATCCAAAGTCTCAATTGGATTGGGACTTGGAATCATGCAAGTTGTATAGCATGATGAATGAGAACTTTCAAGTATTGGAAAATTGAGACTAATTACTTGTTCACATGGATGTGTGAGTCAAGTAATGGACTAAGGGATCGAGTACATAGTCATGTGCACTGATTAAGTCCACCACAAAGATATAAGGCTATTCGTCATAGTTTACTAAAGCTCAGTAAATATGATTATATTTACAAGCTTAAGTGTAACTCTGAGACATTGGAAAAGGTTCCAATGCATGGCAGAGCGAATAAGAAGAATCAAATTAGGCAGAAGGATAAAAGTTTCTCAAATCTGAAAAGATGGGAGAGTACTTTAGTATCAGTTTTGTGATCATCCTAATGATTAAGAAACCATATCAAAATTAGTTCTCTAAGGAAGTCTTGGTGCATTCTTATGACTAAGAAGAAGGGATCTTGAATTGTTGAAATGGTTAAATCAAGAAGATGAGTCATACTTCGTTCCAATACAAGTCTTAGAGTCATACTCCAAGATTGTGACTTGAGTGACATGTCTCAAAGAAGGTTTAAAACACTTGTTAAATGTAAGAGTAAAAGTTTTCTATTCTTGTACATTTGAAATTGGTAAGTTGTGATGTTTTGGATAAAACAAAGACCAACTAAGGCCAATTGTGTGAAGTGTTTATCTTGATCAGAATCCACATTATCTCTTGGATGTTTGACAAGGGAGTCTTATAGGTCAAGAGGACAGTGGGAGTCTTAAAGGTCTTGAAAGTCTCAAGAACTAATCAAGAATAAAACCTAAAGTTCTTCACTAGCACACGACTTGAGGTTTATAATCTATCGTGTTAACATTTTCTGTGCCCATTCCAGTTAAAGTTGGCTCTGCATATGACTTCTTAGATTTCTCAATTGGCTGCACAACAACTTGGAAGCAATGACAGGCCCTTGAGCTGCCAGGTGGCAAGAAGTTAAGATTGAGCTCAATCCATATGAGTTTGGATTTGTCATTATCCTTGTCTTGTGACTATGGTTTTGATAATTCACATGGATAAGAACACATACACCATTAAATCTAAGTGTCATAAGGTTTCTCTCCGATTCATGAAAATGATGGTGAGGAAACACTTTCACTAAGTAGATTTTAGTTAGATAGCAATTGTGATATTTGCATTCTTAAAGTCGTTAGTGGAGCGTGTGTGGTTTACCGGCACACTAACCTGGACTTGTGAGAAGTGGCAAAAAGGTCTAACCATTATGATTACGGCATCCCTCTTCATAATTGTTTAGACACACAAGTGTGCTATCTAAGGGAAGGTGTATGTTTTTTATAAAGTCTTATCAAAACAATCTAGTATCAGAAATCTGAACTTTGGTAAGAAAGTCAATAAAGTATTGACTTCTAGAAGTTGAGCTTTCTGAGTACATGTCAAAGCTAGTGGGAGCATAAGTGTTATGCTAATAATCATCATGTTAGTGGGAGCATGATAATTATGATAAAGATTGCAAGTTAGCAATGTTAATTATAGAAAACAAAAGGTTTCAACTGGGAAAGAGTTGTTTTGCTATAATTAAGGGAGAGGAAATTATACTTCATCTCAAATCTATAAGCTTAGACCGTGAGGTTTTAATCATTTAGTCAAGTATATATATGAATTTCATGTTGGAATGGCTCAACATAAGGAAATTCTATATATGGGTCCATTATTTGCGTTCTAAAATTCGATTATGATTACGGCATCCCTTTTCATAATCTGAATTATGAGAACTTGGCAAATAGAAATGGAAATGTTATAGCAAAAGACTGGTTTAGTCTTTATGTGAGACATCATGAATCGTGTCCCATATGCTTCGGATATAGGATCGATTACATGTGCTATATTCATCCTTTCTAAGAGTTTCCAAATGCCTGAGGCATTAAGAAGGGAAAAGGTTTAGAACTGGATATGACTAAAAGGATTAAACAATTGTCGAGGACAATCTAAGGTTTACCAAAGATTGGTTGCTCAAGGACAGTTGGAAGTATAGTGATAATTCTGGAAGGACCATATTGACATAATCTGTAAGGAGGAACCTCTTGTTCAGAAGTGATAGTCAAAATGAATCTGGAAATGTTTCAAAGTCAGAAATTTCAATATGTGTAAGATTAAGGAAACTTAATGCAAGAAGGATGTTTCCAAGGAGTTGATATCCTTTGGAATACTCTGTAATGATTGTTGCCAAGTCTTTGTGAGTTTGTGCATAATTATTACGAGAGGATCAATGCATATAAGTTTAGAATCTAACAGATTTCAGTAAATGACATGAATTTGGAATTCTTGTATTTACAGTAAGGATTTGGGAGTGTGAAAAGAGAATCATTGAAGTTATGTTTAATTGATCTAGTTCACAAAGTAAAGATCATAGACAAACATAGTATGCATACTTGGTGTGTGGCATGACTAGTGTTTAGAAAACATAGTGTACATCCTTGGAGCATGGGACAACTATTGTTTTAAATTCAAGAATAAAGTTGATAGCTGAAACAGTATACAATGAATAATGTGTAATCATATGGTGATAAATAAAAGGTGTTTTATTTATGTTCATAGGTTTTGATACCATATTGGATTCAATTATTATTATGTTTCACTTTGCATGTTTTGACTTCCCGAATAAACTAGGTTATTCTTCCGGAATGACTAGGTTATTCAAACCATCCACAGACGGTCATATGTTGGAAGTAGATATGAATTAAGACTGTTATGGGTTGGCTTGTAGAGGTCTATGGTGTTGGACAAATGGCTACAACACTCATGAGTGCTCATAAGTTCTGAGTATTGGATTCAACCCGCGCTCATTGGAATCACTTCATGGATTTTATCACGAGTGATCATGAGATGATAATATCTTATATTCTTCAAACCTAGAGATATGAGTTGTTACTATGAGTTGGTTGTACATTGATTGCACGAAACCGCATTTGGTAACTCGGTGCTATAAAACGTGCCTTTGTGTATGATTCAACAAGTAGTAGAACAAGCCATATGAGTCGAAGTTTATCCATTCCTTTTACCTTCGGGATAAAAGCGATATTTGTGGGCCCCTCGATGATTTGATGATGACAAATGGAAGTGCTCGGCCGGGCCAGGACTGATTTGATTTGTTCAATTACTCAGTCGTCATAAATCGGAAATCGGGAAACAACAAATGGAAAGAGAGAATGATTATAATCCATGTATCAGTCCATATGATATCTAGAATGGAGGAATATATGATCCCTTATCTAATGGACAAGTCATTGACAAAGGTCAGCGTTTATCGACAAGGTCAGAGTTCGACAGAAGCTTTTGAGAGCTACGATTGCCAGTTGGTTCCTAAAGTCATACGCAATAATAGTTTTAGACTTATCCAAGTGGGAGACTGTTGGATTAATGTCTAAGTCCATAACTATAATTGGTAAGACTTGACCCGACCCCGCATGGTCCATTTGGGTTGCATGGCATCATGCACTTGGATAGACTATAATGAGAGAAATAAGACACTTATGGTTATTAATATATTATAAGTTATAGTATATTAATAATAAGAATAATAAGATTATTTAATTAGTATTGATCAAGAATTAATCTAGGATTAATTAAGTGATCAAAAGAAGACTAATTAAATATATGGGTTGATTGTGTAAATCATCCATACTTGTATAGTGGGCTAATGCTCCATGGATAATCAAGTTGGGCTAAAACCCATAGGATGGTCCATGGATGCTCCATGGTGTATTTGAACCCATGGATCCAAGGAAATGGAAAGTCATGACAATTAGAGTTTACCCTAATTGTAACACTATATATAGATCTTATTCTTGACCAAAATCGGCCACTAGTGAGAGAAAGAAAAGGGCTAGCCGATTTCATGAAGTGTAGAATTCTCTCTAAGTTATTCCAAGTGTTTATGGTGTTGTGTGAACCATTTGAGGTGTCACACTTGGGGCACTAGGCACTCAAGCTTCATGAAGACAAGCACTAACAAAAGGTATGTTATTCTAACTTGTGTTATTTAACGTTTAGTATGCTAGAATAGAACAATACCTTGGAAAGTTGATATTTGCATGTATAATAGAGAAAACATAGATCCAAGGTATTTAGGGTTACATGTACACTTAGGAGTGTTAGAATGCTCAAAACCCAACACAAACATCCACCTCTCACATGCATTTACCCTTCAAACAACAGTGTATGACAATTGTTTAACCACCAAGTTTCCATGAGAGTCTCTTAAATGACCATCATGTATCAAGAAAAATCTCTTTTTCCCTCCTTAATAACTTGCGGTCGTGGAGCCTCTTCCCCCTTACCATTTCCATCTTCTTTAAACACTCTCTAGGAATAAGCTCAAGTTCTCCAAGAATATTCCCTTTCAAGTCGGATTTAAAACCCTTGGTAAGCATCTTGTGTACCACAAGTGTTTCTTTATATTCCTAGATTAATTTCATTTTGTTTACACACACAATTTTTCGTGTGATAGATTTCCTAGAACACTAACAACCTCAAGACGTTCTTCGTGAACACCATTTTCATTTTAGGATCAACATCTTCATCTCCAACACACGAAAATCATCAAGGCAAGCTTCATACCCCCATTATTTTCGAGTTTTACACGCTTTTATCGGGGGGGGGGGGGGGGGGGGGGGTACGAGTCAAAATCCGTTTACCCAATGGATATTTGCATGCACCAAATAGTTTGTGATTTAAAATATGCATGGAATGTTAAAGATCATCATACATATGTTCATAAAAATCGTGATTTATATGGTTTACATAAGTTTAAGTGTGTTTGTCCTTTGGACATTTGCATGCACTATGGTTAATTGTTTGATTATGGAACAAGTTCATGAATAAAAAGTAGATACTACTTGCTCACTACATAAAAATAGAGATATAGATGGTTATTATCATTTTTATAAACCGAAAATCATATTATGGGTGGACATACATAAATATAACAAAAACATACATTTATATATATATATATATATATATATATATATATATATATTGATGAGATATAAAACTCTAAGATCGTTTAGATCTTACATAGGTTTGGCAAAACAATTTAAGTAAAGTAATAAACAAGAGATGGAATCAACAGTATGCTTAATGATTCAAATGATTCAAGCCTCAGCAGAGCTCGACAAAGAACTTCTGCTGTAGAGGCTTTAGGGTTTACAAATGATAAAACAATGAAGACTACTTGCTTATCTCTAGAATCTTACGTACTAAGATGCATGTAGGCATCTATAAATACTCAAACCCTAACAAATAAGTCACGGATGGACAGGCCCAATCCGGATACAAAATAAGGCTAAGAGACGAGCCCAAGACGCAACACCATATACCCAACAATCTCCCCCTTTGCATCAATTGGGGCGAGACCTCACTTCAGCTTGCTTGCACCTGCGGCACCGGCTTTCTTCACGGTATTGAACAAGCATGGAATAATGGCCAGAAGTGTTTGTCGGAAGTGAATATACCAATGGATCATGTCGTTGAAGTATTTCTTATCACTCTTCGAATTCTGCTTGCACCGATTGATGATTCCCAGAACATGCTCCAAGCAGGAAGTGGTGTAAAGATGTTTGTCAGCCAAAGCAAATAAGCATTTCTGACCTTCTGCCCTGGTGAACATGACTGAGTTTCGCTTTGGGTCAATCTTCCCCATCTACATTCTATTTAAATCACTTGCAGAACCAACTGGAGTGATAGTAGGATTCTTTCTAAGGATAATTGCAACTTCTTGATCCAACTTGGCAACCTCAAAAATATAGCACACCAACATCCTTTTGAAATGATATATGATCGGCCCATATTCCATTTCATTGATGAGAAGAATGTTGTGCAGGATTATCCAGTCATGAGGATTTAAATTGGGAAGATCAGCTAGAGAGATGGCATGCTCAGTTTTGTCTGATCCCCTCAAGACCTTGAATCTGACATTAGTGAAGTTACCCTCCCGAACGGGTTTGAGGACCCAAACGTTGATAATCTTCTGTGCGCTCCACGTCTGATACTGAGGTTGAGCTGTCCTCAGATAGAAGTCTATAAGTTCCCTATAAACCTTCGGGTGAGGATGAGGGACTTCAGCTATTTGGGCGAATGCATGAAAGATAAAATCCTTTCTGGTCAAGGGCATGTCAAATTGGGAATCAACCGAATTGACCCGGTCCAAGGAGATCACGGGTTCAAGCCAAAGGGTGCCGGGGGACTCAATAGCTTCTTTAACAAGCTCTTCAAGAGTCCAAGAAGGAAATACAGTTTTTCTGCTTTCAAGGAGATCATGAGCCTCCTTTACCTTCCTCTCATTGGCTTCAGCCTCTCTGGAAATCCGAGCATTTTCATCAAGCTCCTTCTCCCTGGCCTGTTTCTTCAGAATGTTGGTAATCTTTTCTTTGTCCTCACTTTCATCACTGTCATTAAGAATCTGTTTGTCTTTGCTTTGAGCACTCAAACCAGATGCAAGAACAGTTGTTGGCTTGGGTGCTCTAGGAGGAACTAGTGAAGAAACTGGAAGTGATTGAGATTGAACTTTGGGAATCGGGGGAGGTTGAGATTGAGCTGTGGCCTTCTTTTCTCCCCCTTGTTTCGAATGTGCCACCTGCTCAGGAAGCCCTTCAATTCGGCTAAGCAAGGCAAGGGTAGGATCAAGCTTCTCTGCAAGAGTTCGCCTCACCGAGTAGTTGAGAATCGGGTCATGGGCTTCAATAATGTTGGATAGAGCTCCGTGAACATCCAAAACACAACTCTTAACCACGGCTTTCTCAGACCGAAGAGAATCGATCTCCTTCTCTGCTTGGGAGAGCTAATGACTTGCAAGTTGGAGCTCAGAAGTTTTGCGAGCAAGTTCATCCTTTGAAGTAGAGTTTGCGGCAAGTGTTTGTTGGAAGCTGAGCAGACGATCAACAACAGAAGACTGAAAGGATTGATTGTCGTCTTTGAGGGTTTGACGGAAGCTAGCAAAGTGTTGTTTTTCTGTTTCTAGTGAAGTGACCAGCTTCTCCACAACCGTGCGAACCTTTTTGGCATTAGTTTCGGCTGCCCCCTGCAAAGACTCTAGAAAAATGTTAGCATATTGAAATAGTTTTTCGACTTTTTTGGTCGCAGCAGCACAATCCTTTGTAGAGTTGTCAATAGCAGCAGCAGCGGAGCTGATTGAGGCTTCGTGTGCTTTGGTGAAAGTGTCCACCATCCCCTTAATGGCGGCCTCCGAGATATGAGATTTTGAGGTAGAGGAGGAAGCAACAAGATTATCAATCTTCTCGTGGAGTTCCTTAATGTGCTTTTTGGTGACAGGAGCATCATCATCATCATCACTTTGAACCTGGTAGGGGCTGTAGTATATGGAATCGAAGGTCATATCTTCCCCTCCTAGAAAGGTTTCGGATTCAGCTGAGTGAGTAGGAGATAAGGGTGTAGCCGATGGTTCAGTAATGGGAGTAGATTCGGGTGCTGAAGTAGGTTTGGGTGTAGGTGTATGTTTGGGTGCTGAAGTATGAGCCCCCATATCAGATATGTTGGTTTGAACTCCAGTGGTTGTTGTAGTGGCGTTAGAGAAAATGGGTGGTGATATACGAATAAAAGTGGGTGGAATGTGAGTACAGGTAGTTATGGGGGGAACAGAAATAAATATAGTAATAGGTGGATAAGATATAGGTTCAGTGACAATAGGTACCTCATGAATGGGAGAAAGGGGAGGAGAGTCGCCTCGGATCGACTCTTCAAAGTCTGAACTTTCAGCGTCTGAATCACTCGAAGAAGCGAGAACTAGTTTGCACTTCGGTTGTGTTTTCTTTTTCTTCGGTGGAGGAGATAGGGCCGCTTTTGACAACTTTTGCTTCTTAGGGGTAGGGCCTTTCGCTCCTTTTGCAACCTTCTTGATTTTCCTCTTCTCTGGTTTCTTCCCCCTTGTGGCCGGTTTGTCTGCATCATTAATGGACTGAATCATCTCAGGTGTCAACTCTCTCAGGCCCGAAGGAGGAAACTCCTTGTAAGTTTTGAAGATCCTGCTCTCCTTGGATACATCGACGGACATGGACTCTGGAATTGATTCAACAAAAATAAATTTGGAGGAATCAGTCATAATAATCTTGGTGGTATGAAACACACCAATTGAGCAGAGAGGAACTAACTAAGATAATTACATTAAGATCAAATACCCATATGGTATTTCTTTATGGTTGTGTTGGTAAGTTTTTAGACTTGTTGTCACATCACAACCATTCTTGGGCATATGCTAATCACTCCTCGGACCAGCATAGTTGATCAGGCTATGCTATTCCCAAGACTAACTATATATATCCCCATGCTCACTTGTGATTTTCAACAATCGTAATACTTTTGTTCTTATCATTATGACACTGGTTTTAGTATGAATGCAGGCACGTATACTTTGTTAAATATTTTATTATTTAAAAGTATAACTCTTAGACAGAGTGTTTTAATCCCATGTATTTATATTTAGTATATCTTTTATGGGTTGATATACTTAATTCACTATAAACAATGCTCTGATACCAATATGTCACACCCCAAAACCACAAACGGCGGAAACGTTCAGGGGTGGAGGACGTCATGTACAGTATCACAACAGTGTAATATAATAAACAAGCAACAACATCATCCATTGCATTATAAGTAAAGTTTTAATACATGTGTGTTTCTTTCATTGTAGTAAGACACCAAAAATATACAATCAAAATAAAAGACGAGACTTGTCTGCTCCGTCTTCTCAAAAACCTGGCCTCCGTACCTGTCTACTGATGACCTGAGAATACAAGTTATTTTGAAAGCGAGTATTAGCTTTAAAGCTGGTGAATTCATAAGTATATAAGTGTCATTGCCTTGTTTGTGAAAATCTGTTATAAAGGCCATGTAAATCGTTAAATGAAAATGTTGATGTACGTATGAAAACCCTAGAAAAACCCTTATTTTCTATAAGTATGAAATGTAGTCTTCTACCAAGACCCGAATGTTCTGTAAGTAAAATGATAGTTTTCCTTTAATTGTTTAGTACTAAAGTACTTACTCTAACTCATCGTTTATGTGAAAGAATATAAAGTAAACAGGAAAATGTACTACTGTAAGTGTTGTCACTAGGTACTAGGACTAACACATCTTATGACACTGTTATCCCAAGGTACTAGGGTTAACACAACCTATATAACCTAATGAACATCCGAAGATTGTCCACTCACCCTCTGTAGTGGCAGCAGGGTGGAAGGGGGGGTTAATCCCATAACAGCGTTAACCTAATGATCATCCGAAGATTTTCATCTCATCCCCTGTTGCAACAGGAGATGGAGGAATGGTTAGTTCCGTAAATGACTCCTAATATAAGTAATAACCATAGGCATCTGTAGATGTTTATCACCCATTGTTGCTAACAGATGGGTTCCGGAATGGTTAGTCCCGTACGTATATCCCGAGGTACTGTGGGATAGTGGCCCATCTAGGTATCCCGAGGTACTGGTGATAGGGTCCTGTCTAGATATCCCGAGGTACTAGGGATATGCAGGAAGATTTAAACAGAAGGTACTAATAAATCATCCTCGCAATTCGAGATACAAGTATTCATGTTAATGTACATAATTAAGTGTATCTACGTAAAGGTACTCATGTAATGCGTTCATGTACGCGTATTCATGTATCATGTAAGTATATGTAAACGTACTCATGTATCATGTAATCAAATGTAAAGGTACTCATGTATCAGGTAATGTACTGGTATAGACTCATGAATGAACTGACTCTTGTGTGATTCCTTGTAATAGGAATTATGTTTGATATCTCCAAATTATCCCTATGATAGTTTGCTGGAAGGTAATTGGTTGTTCAAGTAGGTTTATACACTCTTACTACTCAAGGGTGTGAGAAACTAAATGAAAACTGTAAACTATAACATTCATACATATATAAGAATATAAGTGTACATGCATAGTTTAGTTCAATAATGTAAAATGGTTTTATAAGACAACTTATGGGTTTTGAACAATAGTTAACAATGACTTGGTGTCATTTATAATATACATTTCAAAGGTAAGACCATTGATAACAATGCGTTTTTAAGATTTAAAACCATTTCATGCATCACATTTTGTAGTATGTGAAATCTGTTAAATGACAAACACAATTATAAAATACATAACAATGATTTAATAACATGTTTGTTTCTACTTGTATCCCCCCCCCCTTTAAAGCATTTAAAAATCATTTAAAACATTGATTAGGGGTATGAACTCACCTGTAGTTGGTGATTGGAATGAATTGAACGGTATCGGATTGCTAGGTGTCAAGAGAGGACTTGTGCACACACTACGATCCTAATGAACATATAATCACACATATATGTACTCAATTAGACTCAAATGACTAATTGATAATGTTTAAGACATCCTAGGCATAATAAACACTTTATATAAGTGTTTTAAGCCATAAGGATTGCATCTAAGCTATTGTGGGACAAGGTATTTGTGTTTAGGGTTTCCAAAGGACCCTATATGAGAGTTTACTCTCTATAATCCATCACACATGGAGTTTACGGTTGTAAACTCTTGAGTTTACGGCCGTAAACTCCCAGACATGTGTGTTTGGTGTGTTTTGAAGTCTCAAATGATTTCTAGAATTGTTCTAACTTAGTGGCTAAGTCCTTGGAAGGGTTTAAGGTCTAGAAGTACTCCAATTAGGAGTTTACGGCCTCAAGGCCATTCCCCTTAGAGTTTACGGCTGTAAACTCGAAGTAATGTGGGTTTTTGTTGCTTTCAAGCCTCTTGCACTTGTGGGATATGTTCTAGACTTTTATTCCTAGCATATGAAGGCATTAGGCACACCTTAGTGCCCTTTTTAGGAGTTTACGGCCCAAGAACCATGTCTTGGCCGTAAACTCACTTGTTTAAGTGATTTTGATGTGGTTTGGTCCTTCCATTAAGTGTGTAAAAATTTCTTGTAAAGGCCTAGGGTTTTAGGTGTCATTAAAACACCCTTTTGTCCATTTAAATGGAGTTTACGGCCTAAGCTTCTCTTGGGCCGTAAAATCACTTTTGTTTGTGTCATTTGATGTGTTTAAGACCTTGTGCTACTTGGGAAAATAGCCTAGATACAAGCCTTTAAGTCCTAGTGTCCTCAAAACACCATTTAGTGTTAGAATATGGAGTTTACGGCCTAAGAGAGTTCTGGGCCGTCAACTCCCAATCTTGGGTGGATTGTGGCTTGTTTTCTTGTCCCTAACATGCATACATAAACATCTAAGGCCTTATCATAACACACATGTCGGTTTTGACTTCGTTTCGGGAGTTTACCGCTCAAGAACACCTTGGGGTGTAAACTCCTAGATTTCATGTTTTAGCCTTCTAAATCATGTTATAGACACGTATAAGGCTTTCTAACATTACTATAAAGAGTTACTCACGTTTTGGTATAAAAACCCGAAGATCCGTCAGAGAGAAAATGGCTTTTCTCTAGTCGGAAATGTGAATAATGAATGATTTTGGTTTAGAAATCTATTTATAGTCCTGAGATATTTTGGCAGAAAATATTTTTATTCCTAAAATGATCCCTAATAAAATAGAGTGTTGGAATAACAGTGTTGCACAAAACCCTAGTGCACCCACTCTCCTGGTATTTCCTGAAGTATAAACCCTGAATTTCTCAAACTTACCCGAAGAGTCTGAAAATTAACTGTGACTGCTACAACTTCTATTGAAGTGATATAGTTTGTACAGAATGGAAATTTCGGGTTGTCACACAGACTTTTGGAAAATCAAAGATTTTCGTGCATAGAGTGTCAAAGATAAAGAAATAAAGCTATATCTATGTGGGAATTTGTTATGTCAATATAGACACGAAACAACGGATCCCGGGCACGAATCTCTTTCTTCAAGGTCAAGAGAGACCTTAAAGTGTTTTCTTGGTTTCCCGTTGAATTACGATCAGACACTTATTGAGAAGTGTTGAAAGGTTTCTTTTAAGTAAGCTAATATGGGTAGCTTTTCGCTTTAGTTTAGAATTCCAAACCTTGACATAAGACCGAAACCAAACGAAGTACCTGTGAGACCAATGTGGTTTGTTGAACAAGTAGGTTGGGATTGTATTTGTCGTGACTTGTTGAACATGTTTGGTTGTGAAATCTCAAAAATATTAAAACTGGATTCTATGGAAAGAAATGTCATGGTTAGTAACAATTTCATAAGAATCACACAGAAGAAATAGATTTCATGATGCAAATACAAATGTAATGATTTACCGTCAATTTGTGGTAGGTAGTGAATTGTGGGTTTCACTTAGCACGTAGTGGCACGAAGCTAAGATCATGAACACAGAAATTGTATAACCATAAACCTCAGTGGTAATTTCTGAGAGTCTCAAGGGTTACGTATATGAAGCGAGTAGGATGGAGAAAAGTATTGGAGATGGTGTAAAGAAACCAAAGTACCTCTGCTGTTAAAATAAGGACCAGGCAGATAACTCTTATCTCATGTGAGAAGAGAGTAAGGTAGCTCATGATTAGAATAAATATTAAAGCCTAATTGGGAAAACAAGGTTTATATGTACCAAGTCACTAAGGCTATTATTCAGAATCAAGTGAGGCTTTGGACACATACAACAACATGCTTCTAGGGACACTTAACTAATAAAAAAGTAAGAACCAGAATTTCCCCATAAATATCCACACATGAACCTTAACGAATACAAATAATAAAATAAACACACAAAAAAAATTTTGGAAATTTTTTGATATAAAGAAAGAAAATAAAATAAAAAAAAACAAACACACAAAAAAAATTTTGGAATTTTTTTTTTAATTTAAAGAAAGAAAATAAAAAGATTTTGGAACCGAACCCGAGCGTTCGGTTTATTTCGGTTGGAAAAAAATGAATTTGAAAAAGAAGAAGATTTGGAAAATAAGAGAAATGAAATTGAAAAGAAAGGATACAAAAAGTGTACAACCAACAAAACTACTTTTAAGTGATAAGCGAAGACAAGAGAATGGGACCGAACCTGAAATAGACCGAGCGTTCGGTTCATTTCGCTTCTATCTTTTAGTTTTAGGAAGTAGTTTTTGCTACTGACTCCGATTCCATCATACCTATCCCTTGTAGAATTTTATAGAAACTTGCTTCAGGAAGAGCTTTGGTGAAGATGTCAGCCAGTTGACCAGTAGTGCGCACAAAATGAATCTCCACGTTTCCGTCTTCAACGTGATCTTTAATAAAGTGATACCTTAGTGCAATGTGTTTGGTTTTGGAATGTTGCACTGGGTTATGACAGATCCTAATTGCACTTTCTGAGTCACAATATAGTGGGATCTTTTTCATATTGAGTCCATAGTCACGGACCTGGCTTTGGATCCAAATCACTTGAGATGTATAGGAGGCAGCTGCGATGTACTCTGCTTTGGCTGTAGACAGAGATACACATGTTTGTTTCTTTGATTGCCAGCTAACCAACTTCCCGTCTAGGAATTGGCAGCCTCCAGTGGTGCTTTTCCTGTCTAAACCGCAACCTCCAAGGTCTGCATCTGAGTAGGGTTGAACGAAGATACCTGAGTTTGATGGATACCATAAACCGAGAGAGGTGGTTCGTTTAAGATACCAGAGTATGTTTTTCACTGCAAGCATATGTGGTTCACGAGGATTTGCCTGAAATCTAGCACAATAACACACAGAGAACATTATATCAGGCCTGCTAGCAGTAAGGTACATTAAAGAACCTATCATCTGTCGATATAACGTAACGTCGACTGCCGGTTTTTCCAAGGATGGTGTAAGCTTGGTGCCGAATGCCATTGGAACTTTAACCTTTGAATCTCCCATCATGCCGAATTTAGCAAGGAGAGTCTTAGTGTATGCTTCCTGGTTGATAAAGATGCCTTCGGGTCCCTGTCTAATATTTAAACCAAGGAAAAAGTTAATCGGACCCATTGAGCTCATTTCAAATTTAGTCTCTATCAGCTTTCTGAATTCAGCTGTTAAGCTAGGATTCGTTGAGCCAAAGATGATATCATCGACATAGATTTGAACAATCATAAGGTGGTTACCTTCCTTCTTACGAAAGAAGCTTGGGTCAACCGAACCTTGTTTGAATTTTGACATCTTTAAGAACTTGGTCAGTGTTTCATACCATGCCCTAGATGCTTGTTTCAGACCATAAACCGACTTGTCCAGAATATAACAGTGATTGGGGAATTTTTCATTAACAAAGCCTGGAGGTTGCTCCACGTATACCGTTTCTTCAAGTTCTCCATTCAGAAATGCGCACTTTACGTCCATTTGGTAGACATCAAAGTTCTTGTGTGCAGCATAGGCCAGAAATATTCGAATAGATTCCAGCCTAGCTATAGGAGCAAAAGTTTCCTCATAATCAATTCCTTCCTCCTGGCAGTATCCTTTTACCACAAGACGAGCTTTATTTCGAATAACATTGCCTTCCTTGTCCATTTTATTTCTGAATACCCATTTAAGACCAAAAACTGAGGCGTCTTTGGGAGTTGGAATAAGGTGTCAAACCTTATTTCTTTCGAATTCGTTAAGTTCATCTTGCATAACTTGAACCCAGTCAGAATGATAAAGAGCAGTATTCACTGTCTTCGGTTCAACTTTTGAGATGAAAGAGTTATACATGCAGAACTCTACTTTGGAGAATAGAGATGTTTGCTTTGCCTTCAGTTGAGATCGGGTCAGAATCTTTTCAGAGACATTACCCACTATCTGGGATACAGGATGATCTCTGGTCCACTTAACAAGAGGAGGGTAATTTGGATCATAGGATGGATCCAATTCAGCATTCACCATTTCTTCTAATTCAGATTGGCTATCGTCATCGTAAAATATATCAGAATTCTCCCCCTCGATTGATGAGCTTTCCGATGTGGCTGGTATTTCTGGTGCTACAGGACTTTCGAGTGTTGTTGTGATTCCAGGCTGTGTTGAGCTCTCTGGTAGTGTTGAAATTTCGGGTGCTACAGTACCTTCGGGTGCAGTAGAGCTTTCAGGTGCAATGGGAATAGAGTGCTCCCTCTCAACTTCCGAGCTTGGCTGTTTTGAAGAAGATGGATTCCCCCCCTCAACTAAAGCGCCTTGTTGAGGAGGTTTGTTTGGAACTTGCTCTCCTTCACCCATTCGTTTGGCGGCATCTTCAACGATTTGCTTCAGATGGTCGATTTTGTTATCTGCTGCCTTGGCTTCTGAGAGAGTAGCTTTCTCAGGTTCATCGAATAACTCCACAAGCTGCTCAAACAAATTAGCAATCGAGGCCGTGACTTGACCTGTTTTAGTGAAAATTTATCTAATTGCTTCTTCAGTAGCCTTTAGCTTTTTGACGTATCTGTCATCAAAAGTCACATAATATATCTCTTCGATCTTCCTCGAACGCTTATTTAAGACCCGATATGCTTTTGAAGTAAGAGAGTATCCCAGAAAAATCCCTTCATCAGCTTTAACGTCGAACTTGTTACGATGTTCTTTAGAGTTGAAGATGAAGCATCGTGAGCCGAATACACGAAAGAATTTAACGTTCGGCTTCCTATTGTTGATGATCTCATAAGGAGTAAGAGAGAAACGCTTGTTGAGATAAGACCTGTTTTGCGTAAAACATGCTGCAGAAATAGCATCAGCCCATAAATATAAAGGTAAAGAAGCGAAACTTAGCATCGTTCGGGCCGCCTGACACAAGGATCGGTTTCGTATTTCGACAATTCCATTCCGTTGAGGTGTGTAGGGGGTTGAGAAGTTGTGACTGATTCCTTTTTCTGTCAAAAAGTCTTCAAATTCTTTGTTCTTAAACTCCAGTCCGTTGTCGCTCCTAATGTTGCGAACGACTTTTCTCAGTTGCACTTCAACCTGCTTAATAAACATCTTTAGCTTATGAGTAGCCTCAGATTTGTGATTCAGAAAGAATAGCCATGTAAACCGTGAAAAGTCATCAACGACAACAAGAATATACTTGCTACCGCCAATACTTTCGATTGATGATGGACCACACAAGTCAATGTGAAGTAACTCAAGTGGTTCAACAACTTTAGTGTTAATAATGGATGGGTGACTTTGACGACTCTGCTTCCCCATTTCGCACGCAGCACACAAATGTTCTCTATCATATTTGAGCAATGGGAGACCCCTGACATGACCTCCTGTGACAAGCTTGTTGATATCTTTGAAATTGAGATGTGAGAGCCTTCGGTGCCACAACCAGCTTTCGTCAGAATGAGCTTTGGATAGAAGACATATAGCTGGATTTCCTTTGATTGGTTTGAGATTGAGTGGAAACATTTCGCCTTTCCATTCTGATTTGAGAATCACTCTTTTTGTTTTCTTCTCGATGATTTCTGAGCCTTCATCATCAAATGACACCTTGAGACCGGTACCTCCCACCAGTTGAGATACACTGATAAGTTTATGCTATAGCCCTTCAACGTACGCCACCTTTCTTATTGTGAAGTCTCCATTAGTTATCATCCCATAACCCTTTATCGTTCCATAAGAATTGTTTCCGAACTTGACATTTCCACCATTTGGAAGAGATCGAAATTCCCTTAGCTCTTCCTTCCTTCCTGTCATATGATGTGAGCAGCCACTGTCCATATACCATTCTTCATCGAACTGCTCATCACTGATAACCTGCAAAAATCAAGCAGATTTAGGAACCCATAGTTTCTTGGGTCCACGTGAGCCTTTCACAGTAACAGGAATAGTAAGAGAAACATCAACAAGATATGTTCTTTTTATTAATGTTGATTCATCTTTCTTCTTAATAGTGAATACTTTAATTTTGTTAGTATTTGTTACAGTCAGTTTGGATTCAGGTTTTGGCGTTTGGGACTTGGACTGCTTTCGGTCATGCTTGATAGAGGAAATCTTCGTTTTTCCTTTCAAATCTGTTGAAGATTCCAGATTTTGAACTGGAATTAAGTTGGGTTTAGAATGAGAGGAATCAGAATGAGATAGTTTGGACTGTGAATGTTTCCTAACTTGAGGTTCCAAGTGACCGTTTTGGTTTTGGTCATTGGAGGGACCGAACCTTGAACTTCAGTGGCTTTTGCTTTCGGACCCGAACCTGTGCTTTCGGTAGCTGTCGTTCTCTGAACCGAACCTGTCCCTTCGGTTGTTATTGCTCTCTGAACCGAACCTGTCCTTTCGGTTGTTATTGCTCTCTGAACCGAACCTGTCCTTTCGGTTGTTATTGCTCTCTGAACCGATCATGTCCTTTCGGTTGTTATTGCACTCTTGCTGCCTGAAAGCACTTTTCTCCGACTTTGAATTTTTGTCATGATAAGAGAAATGGGTGTTTTGAGATCGCCAAAACTGCTTTCGCTCTGAGAGATTCTTTTTGTATCTCAGATTCCTTTGCTGCTTTTGATCCTTCACTTGTCTCGGCTGTTTGTGGATGTTAGCCTTTTGCTTCTGCTTCTTGTCAGCTGGTTCACTTTTCACAGATGATGTTTCGCTTGTGGAAGTGAGTTCTTCTACAGGTACGTCTTTTGTTCTACTTGTGCTTGGCACGTCGAAGTTGTCAGGCTTGTTCAATGGTTCTGGTACATATCTGCCTCTGGTTTTCCAGGACGTTCGCTCAGATAGACCAACTGTCTCGTTGGCATTATCTATAGGAGCAGACCAGAAAAACTCATCACAGCCATCTGCGTTATCTTCGTTTACTATGGCAGTGAGTTCGGCTGTTTGATGTTCGGTTACTCCTGTGACCTTATATACCTGATTTGGTGTTGTTCTCACCTTTTGGTACACAATAGCCTTTTCCTCAAGAATTGGGGACTTATTTTGGGACAAACAAGCAAACTCCACAGAATTTTCAGCAATAAGATTTTTGTGGTTTTCGGGTTCGCTTTTAACAAACTCAGAACAGTCGACTTCATCCTTTACAGAAATTTCACTCATATCATCGTCCTCATTAAGTTCAGATGCGTTTTCAACATCAATTTTATTTTCAGAACTTAAATTGGCATTCAATGAGTCAAATTTTTGTATGGTTTCGGTCCTTAGTTTCAGCTTATCGTTTTCATACAAAATGTTTTTCAGCATGTCCTTATGGTCTTTGGACTTTATAAAAGATTCGATTTTGTCCAGACCATACATGTAAGTGGGATTCACATCATCAGACGAAACAACACTTTTGCAGTTATATGCTTCAACATCGATTTCATCCTCCTTAAACTCAAGGAAGGGCAAAATCATGCGATGAATTTTCTGCCCTATTTCATAATTTAGATGCAGTTGAGTGATGTTAGCATAAAGACGTTTAGCAATCAAACAAAAAACATTTCGCTGTTTTAAAAGTTTTAAATTGTCTCTTTGTAAATAAATGTTTTCATCCTTCGACTTAATCAGCTCCAACTCTTTTTGCTCTATTCACATCCTTCTCTCCTCACTTTTGGATGACACCCTGCTTATTTGGTCAGTTAGGTTAGAACTGGTGACCCGTGTTTGAGTTAAACAACTATCCAGATTTGAGATTCTTGAATTTAAGCTATTTAATTCTTTTTCATAAGATTTTTGTGGGACTTTGAATGAAATAAAAAGAGATTGTACCTTCTTGATCAGTTCATTGAGCTCATTGATCTGCACACTAAGAGGTTTTGCTGTGAAGCATAATTCCTCTCGCTCCTTGATGTCCTCCTTTCCATCATCAGTATTGTATCCCCTCATGCGAGATACATTAGTCACCATCAAACACTTCCCACTGCTTTCGTCACCTCTTGCGACATATGCCTTTCCATGTGAAGGCTTTCTCACCTCATCATCCTCCGAGTCAGTGGACCACACCTCCATGCCACCGAAATCGTCATCTGCTGCCGAACCCTGTACAATCAGAGCATTCATAGAAGGGTTAGAAGCAGCTTTCTTTCTCTTGATTTCTTCAAGCTTTTTCATCAAGATAGCCTCTTCATCTTTTTCTTCATCTTTCTCTGCCATCTTTTTCAGAACACAATCCTTAGCATAATGGTTCTTTCCTCCACAGTAATAGCAGCTAACACCTGAATCTTCTTCAACTTTCACCTCTTTCTTTAGTTCCTCTGTCTTGGGCTCCTCCCTAACCTTTTCAGAACTATAGCTTCCCTGCCAATTTCGGTTCTTATTGGTAGGGAACCTTTTCTTGATGGACCTCTTAGGATTAGACACCATCATTGCGTAATCCTCTAAAGTAAGATTATAGTCTTCCAGGTTCAGATCTTCATCTTCCACTGCATTCTTGCCCTTTGATAGGAGGGCCAAGGAACCCAAAATTGAGACCACATTCTTTTCTTGCATGACAATCTTTTCTTGGGATTTCAGAATTCCCACCAGTTTTGCCAATGAATAAGACTTGAACTGCTCATGAGCTTTAACTGTAGACACGACAACTCTCCATTCAGATCTTAGGCCATTCAAAAAGGTGACCTTTTTTCAATCAACTTCCTTTATATATCATGTTTGATCATCTTGCTAAGAAGATGATTGAAGCGATCTAACATCTGAGTGATAGTTTCATCAGAGTTCTGCTTAAATTCACCAAACTCAGACAATAGCAAGGTCTGAATAGAATGCTCCAAATCTTCATCTGTGGAATATAACTCTCGCAACCTATCCCAGATTTCTTTGGCGGTACTGCAGGAACTCACCAACCTAAACGTGTCAGATTGAAGAGCAAATCGGATTAGTCTCAATGCTTTGATGTTGCACTGAAACTTCTCCTTTTCGTCTTGAGCAACATCTTTCACATCTTTTAACAGATCGTTATACTCTTTCTGAGTTTTAATGATTTTAGATGTTCCTGAGTGAGCAAATGGTCCACACATAATAGCTTCCCATATAAGATACCCATTATCTTCAGATCCGATGACATAGTCTTCAAAGTGATGCGCCCAAACTTCGTAATCTTGGGCATAAAGAATAGGAATCTTTGTTGTTGATCCAATGCTGTTTGAGATGTTGATAGGATTAGATTGAGAATCGTCCATGCTTGATCGTTTAACCTGTTTGAAAGATCAGACTTGTAATATATAATATTAGGGCAAAATGAATAAATAATGAGATATGTCAATTATGGAGTGACGGCTCAATAAATATCAGTTAATGCGGAATAAACCCTAATCACTTCTTTCACATAAGAGATGTGTATGAATTACACAACCTCCTGCTCTGATACCAATTGATGAGATATAAATCTCTAAGATCGTTTAGATCTTACACAGGTTTGGCAAAACAATTTAAGTAAACTAATAAACAAGAGGTGGAATCAACAGTATGCTTAATGATTCAAATGATTCAAGCCTCAGCAGAGCTCGACAAAGAACTTCCGTTGTAGAGGCTTTAGGGTTTACAAATGATAAAACAATGAAGACTACTTGATTATCTCTAGAATCTTACGTACTAAGATGCATACAGGCATCTATAAATACTCAAACCCTAACAAATAAGTCACGGATGGACAGGCCCAATCCGGATACAAAATAAGGCTAAGAGATGAGCCCAAGACGCAACACCATATACCCAACATATATATATATATATATATATATATATAAGTCTAAATATGTTCATTTTTGGATGCTTATAAGTCTTACTGTTACAAATTTAAAATTTGTATAAATTATTGGTATAAAGATGTTGAAGACTCCATATTATTATTATTATAAAAAAAATCATGACTCATAAAGTTGAGATAGTAGTTTGATGAACATAAAGTATTTTTGGTAATACTAACATTAACCGGTAAACATACGAAGTACAAAACTACCAAGTTTGGTATTTTTGCGAATAATAGCTTTTCTAGTAAAAGTGGACATATTTTTAGTTATCGTTATTTTGGTGGGTTAAAACCCAACCAGAGACCCCGCGGCAAGATGCAGCCATTAGACATTCCTGTGTGGAAATGGGAGGATATCACCATGAATTTCATCACTAAGCTTCCCAGGACCGCATGGGGGGTTGATTCGATTTGGGTCATAGTGGATCGGTTGACCAAGAGCGCACATTTCATACCGATCCAGGAGAGTATATCGGCCGAGAAGCTAGCTGATGTTTATGTGCGCGAGGTAGTAGCACGGCATGGTGTTCCCGTATCAGTGGTATCAGATCGAGACGTACGGTTTACTTCTAGGTTCTTGAAGCGGTTTCATGATGAGATAGGGACTCGTCTTCATTTTAGCACCGCTTTCCACCCTCATACGGACGGGCAGACCGAGAGGATGATTCAGACTCTCAAGGACATGCTTCGAGCAGGTGTCCTAGACTTCGGTGGTAGTTGGGATACGTATCTTCCACTAGCGGAATTTTAACAACAGTTACCACGCTAGTATTGACCGCCCTCCTTTCGAGATTCTCTACGGGAGGAAGTGTAGGAACCCGATTTGTTGGTGCGAGGTCGGTCAGCGAGTCATCGGGAGCACCGAGGTGGTGCTCAAGACCACATAGTTGATCCAGCAGGTTCGTAGCAGACTGCAGACGGTGCAGAGTCGGCAAAAGAGTTACATCGAAAGGAGGCATTCAGACTTGGAATTTTAGGTGGGCGATATGGTCCTCCTGAAGGTGTCACCCTGGAAGGGTGTTATAAGGTTTCGGAAGAGGGGTAAGTTGGGCCCCAGGTTCATTGTTCCATTTCGGGTTTTGGCCTGCGTGGGTCGGGTTGCGTATCGATTGGATCTTCCGGCAGAGCTCAGCCAGATCCACAACACTTTCATGTTTCTTAGTTGCGGAAGTGTTTGGTGGACGAGTCAACAGTTGTACCATTGGAGGATATCCAGGTTGATAGTACCCTGAATTATATCTTGAGACCAGTTGGGATCTTAGATCGGGAGACGAAAACCTTAGGAACAAGGTGGTTCAGTTAGTGAAAGTGCAGTGGCAACACCGAAAGGGCTTAAAGTGGACGTGGGAGACCGAGGGGGGATGAGGGAGCATTATCCAGAATTATTTTCAGATTCAGCAGCAAACTTCAAGATGAAGTCTAAGATAAGTGGGGGAGATTTGTAACGTCCTATTTCTGGTAAGTAATTTAAATATATATATTTTTTTCAGTTTTCAAGGGGAACTCGACGAGTCAGTAGCCCGACTCGTCGAGTAGAGACGGGATTTTGAGCATGTTTAAGTAGGCGACTCGACGAGTCCATATTCTTGGACTCGGCGAGTCCTCCAGTATGGATGAAACCGTAATTTCAAGGGTTTGCACCCTATTTAAACAACTTTTTGGGCCTCAAGTCAGCCCCCATCACTTCCAGAATGCTCCTCTCGAAAACCCTAGCATCCCTTTTGGCATTTTGAGTGTATTTTGTGATTCTTTGAAGATTTGGAGAGAAGAAGGAGGGTAGATCCAAAGAAGGAGAAGAAGATCCAAGATCTTGAGTCCATTTCAGAGCTTTGTGAGGTACAACTCGAACATTTACTGTTTCCATGTTTGAATCTCCATTAAAACCCCAATAAAGTCATTTTTGGGACACTCCTTGGCTTGTTAGTGAATAGAGAGCTTATAGGAGCGAAAGGACATCAGATCTAGTCATGATCGAGCTCTAGAAGCTCAGATACATTGCCTTTATTGAGTCAAATTCATATGCAAGCCTTGATCTACGCTTTTAGTCCATTTAGAGCCCTTTAAACTCTTGGATATGCATGCATGCACGTAAAGTTGGAAAGTTTACGTGTAAAAACCACCCTAGGAACCCAGATCTATGAGTTGTATGCTCTGGAATCGATCAAAATCGTATGTATGGTGTTTGCATGCAAGTGACTCGACGAGTTGTTCATCTGACTCGGCGAGTCACAGTCTGGACGTGTTTACATGTTGAACGAGAAATCGACGAGATGTTCATACAACTCGGCGATTCGGATGAAGTTAGACTTGATGTTAGCATCGAAGAAGAAATCGTCGAGTCTTTACCAAACTCGACGAGTGGAAGCGGGTAGAGGACTAGATTGGATGCTAGGGACTCGACAAGTTGACGGCCCAACTCGGCGAGTCCGGTCAACTGAAAATTGACTTTGACCAGGAAGTTGACTTTGACCAGGGAGTTGACTTTGACCAGGGGTAAATAGCAATGTTTTAAAACCTGGGTCGACCCGGCCGGTTAAACCGGTTGGACCGTGACCCGATGTAAAAGGCGGGTCAATTGAGACCGGTTTTTTGTAAAAATACGAACCGGATCGAACCGGCCGGGTTTCCCCTAAACCGCGGTTCGACCGCTTATGTCGAACCGGTTAAAACCGGATTGACCCGTTTTAATAGGGTTCAGATAGTTTGATACAAGTATCGAACGTCAAAACAACGGGCCGTTTGCGGTTTCTTTAATGTTTTTCAATGTTTAAACTTTGTGGATATCAAATTATTGATTTTATATGTTTATGGATTATGCATGCAAATAAAAATATATAAAAATAGAAAAAGATCATAAACCGGGTTGACCCGGCGGTTCAATCGGTTGAACCGGTTGACCCGTGAACCGGTCATCACACCGGGTCAACTAAAAACCCGGGTTTTAAAACATTGGTAAATAGTCATTTTACCCTGAGGGCGTTTATTAGTACATGACCTAGTGTTTGTGGGATTTGTAGCCGGATAGTTCCGGAGCAGCAGCCAGCCAGCGTTAGAGTTAGAATCTCAGCAGCCAACGTTACGAGGTCAGGTACTTGATGTCTTTGTGATTCAAGACTTTGGTACTAATAAACGCCCTCAGGGTAAAATGACTATTAAACTGTCCGGCTACAAATCCACAATGCCGACCCATTTAGTTAGCAGCCAGCGTTAGAGTTAGAATCTCAATACGTGACCTCGTAACGCTGGCTGTACAGCCACAATGCCGACCCATTTAGTTAGCAGTAGTTCCAGAATTTGGTCCGATGCAGTAGTTTAGGGTGCTTGATGTCTTTGTGATTCAAGCATGTCTTTGTGTTATGTGTTCCGGACTTCGGTCCGATGCAGTATGCAGTATATGTGCTTATGCTAGTTGATATATCTATGCTATGCTATGTTATGCTCAGTTAGTTTCGAACTTCGATCCGATGCAGTGGACAAGGTCTCAGTTAGTTTCGGACTTCGGTCTGATGCAAAGGGCAAGGCCCTGGTTAGTTCTGGACCTCGGTCCGATGCAGTTTCCGGACTTCGGTCCGATGTAGTTTCCGTACTCCGGTCCGATGCAGTGGGCTAGGCCTAATAGTTGTTTATCTGTTATTGTATGATATGTGGTAGTTTGGGGGAGCTTACTAAGCTTCGTGCTTACAGTTTTAGTTTTGGTTTTAGGTACTTCCGCAAGCAAAGGGAAGAGCTCGGGTTCATGGCATCGCACACACCACAACTTCAGTTTACCTGGGAGTTTATTTTGGATGTTACTATGATTAATATAGATTTGTTTGACACAGTACTATGACATTTGAGTTGTTTATTCCGTGGTTTTATTATATGTGATGTGATTTTTAGTAATATTAAAACAAAATTTTTTAGGTCGTATTTTGGGTCGTTTCAAGTAACCATGTTTATGTTAACCTTAACTCGAACGGATTCAACCAGACCAAACAACTTTAATATATTATGATAAATGGAGTGATGATGTTTTTGCATACAAAAATTTGGTGCTACATATTCGCCGCATAAACTTTTATAATTCTTACAATTTTTTTTTGTCTAGGAGTAGGTTGTGGTGTAATCATTACCTACCAAATTTTTTTAATTAAAAAATATAATGCCGGTTAATCTCATACAATGTATTTATGTGATGTTAATCACATGGCCGACTTTACATTATGAAAAACTAAGCAAATGCTTAGGACCCCCATTTCTAAAGGGCTTCAAATTTCAAAGTTTATTATGTTGTATATATGTATATATACATATTTTTGGGGATATCAAGACAAGTTGAAACTTGGCTTGGTGGTAAAAACACTGGTTTATAAAACTAAAGGTCTCAAGTTCAAAACTGTTTGTTTACTTGAAAGGGCCCCAATTTTTTTGTTTGCTTAGAGTCTCTAAATTAATTGAGCTGCCCCTGGTTAATCATACAAGCCTTTCAATACACATCACTCTTCAATAATTAATCTCATACAATGCCATTTAATCTCATAGTACACATCACTCTTCAGTAATTTAATGCCATTTAATCTCATATTACACATCACTCTTCAGTTTTTTATTTAATCTCATAGTACACATCACTCTTCAGTAATTTAATTCTGGTTAATCATACAAGCCTTTCAATACACATCACTCTTCAATAATTAATCTCATACAATGCCATTTAATCTCATAGTACACATCACTCTTCAATTTTATCTCATAAAAGCCTTTCAATACACATCACTCTTCAATAATTAATCTCATATAATGCCATTTAATCTCATAGTACACATC
This sequence comes from Lactuca saligna, assembly GCF_052625555.1. Lineage (NCBI taxonomy): Eukaryota > Viridiplantae > Streptophyta > Magnoliopsida > Asterales > Asteraceae > Lactuca > Lactuca saligna. The sequence continues at coordinate 316,773,365 of NC_136421.1, forward strand.
ACTCTTCAGTAATTTAATTACTGAATGACAATAATATGCCCCAGTAATTTAATTCTGGTTAATCATACAAGCCTTTCAATACACATCACTCTTCAATAATTAATCTCATACAATGCCCTTTAATCTCATAGTACACATCACTCTTCAATTTTATCTCATAAAAGCCTTTCAATACACATCACTCTTCAATAATTAATCTCATATAATGCCATTTAATCTCATAGTACACATCACTCTTCAGTAATTTAATTACTGAATGACAATAATATGCCCCTGATTAATCATACAAGCCTTTCAATACACATCACTGTTCAATAATTAATCTCATACAATGCCATTTAATCTCATAGTACACATCAATTTAATTACTCATACAATGCCATTTAATCTCATAGTACACATCACTCTTCAATTTTATCTCATAAAAGCCTTTCAATACACATCACTCTTCAATAATTAATCTCATATAATGCCATTTAATCTCATAATACACATCACTCTTCAGTAACTTAATTACTGAATGACAATAATATGCCCCAGTAATTTAATTTTGGTTAATCATACAAGCCTTTCAATACACATCACTCTTCAATAATTAATCTCATACAATGCCATTTAATCTCATAGTACACATCACTCTTCAATTTTATCTCATAAAAGCCTTTCAATACACATCACTCTTCAATAATTAATCTCATATAATGCCATTTAATCTCATAGTACACATCACTCTTCAGTAATTTAATTACTGAATGACAGTAATATGCCCCTGATTAATCATACAAGCCTTTCAATACACATCACTGTTCAATAATTAATCTCATACAATGCCATTTAATCTCATAGTACACATCAATTTAATTACTGAACGACAATAATATATTAGCCTTTCAATACACATCACTGTTCAATAATTAATCTCATACAATGTCATTTAATCTCATAGTACACATCAATTTAATTACTGAACGACAATAATATATTAGCCTTTCAATACACATCACTGTTCAATAATTAATCTCATACAATGTCATTTAATCTCATAGTACACATCAATTTAATTACTGAATGACAATAATATGTTGATGAAGATACAAATCACTCTTCAATAATTAATCTCATACAATGCCATTTAATCTCATATAAGCCTTTCAATACACATCACTCTTCAGTAATTAATCTCATACAATGCCAAACCTTTCAATACACATCACTCTTCAGTAATTAATCTCATACAATGCCATTTAATCTCATAATACACATCACTCTTCAGTAATTTAATTACTGAATGACAATAATATGTTGATGAAGATTTCCGTCAACAAAATAACTAGTGAAGGGGTGGTGTTTGGCACTTAATATATAAGCCTTTCAATACACAATACTCTTCATTAATTAATTTTATACAATGCCATTTAATTTCATAGTACACATCACTCTTCAATAATTAATCTCATACAATGCCATTTAATCTCGTCACTCTTCAGTAATTTAATTACTGAATGACAATAATATGTTGATGAAGATTACCGTCAACAAAATAACCAGCGAAGGCACGGTGTTTGACGGTGACAAACTTTGCCATATAGAAATACCGATGATATTTTACCTTCTACACCGTATGGTCTTATAGCTATTAAAATATATAAATGACTATGAATAAATGTATATTTTTAGGTATGTCTAATTTTCGAAAAGTATGACAAAATACATTCTTTAAAGTGACAAATAAATAAATGGTGGAGATGCAATGAATGAAGTAATAGAAGACAAAAGAAAGAAGACTTAGGTGGAGTTGTTATAATTACCCTTGTTTTTATTAAAGCAAATGTCAAAAAAGGCAATTAAGACCAAAGTTCAAGCAGAATGGCTAAAACTTAAATATAGTAATGAAAAATACCATCACATTATAAATTAAAATAACAATACTCTTTACGGGTCCCATGTTAAAAAGTTTATTTCGGCCGCCTGCTTTGTCGTCTCTCTCGCCTCCGTCCACCACCGTCGTTCTTTTCTGTTCGACTCCCACCCCCCTTAAATTCTCTCTCTCTTTAACTCTCACATTCTTTACTTCCCTCTTTTTTTATATCATTTGAGCGCTGAAAAACCTCTGAAATACCGAGGAATTTACTGGGTTTTTTTGGGATCGGTATGTTCGGTCAAAAGGCCGATCCATCTGAAGAACACTTGCAGGTTTTAGGGTTCTAAACTGTTCGTCTGAATTTCCAGAAGAAAGTTAAGGAAAACAGCGAAGGAGATTCAAACAAGTTTTGTGTTCTTCATGGCTGGTAGTAACGAAATCAACGCAAATGAAGCCAAGGTATTTTTATTTTCTGATCTGTTTTCTCTGCCCCTCTTTCTTTTCTTTGTCATGTTCCTCCCAAAATAGTTAAATTTTTTTGTTGATTGTTTATGTTTTCTGGTGGACGTATTGGGTAATTTTATTTGATTTTTGGTGGGTTTTTTTTGTTGACTGATTTGGGGCTAAAAATTGAGTCTTTTCTTTTGTAACTCATGATTTCAAAGGTTCTTTTGATCTTACTTTTTTGCATTTATTCATTAAAATTTCCCCATTTATTTTTGATCATCCACCCATTTAACTGTATTTTGATTTGATCAATCTTGTTAATCGTATGGAATTTATTTCTAATCTTCTGCCAAAAAATCATGTCTTTTTGTGTAGAAAGTTGTACCACTTCACACATGGATTTTAATCTCCAACTTTAAGCTAGCTTACAACATGCTCCGGCGACCGGACGGGACATTCAACCGGGAGCTCGCCGAGTTTCTTGACCGGAAAGTGCTTGCGAATACGGTTCCAGTGGATGGTGTTTACTCTTTTGATGTGATTGACCGTACCACTGGTCTCTTCAACCGGATTTACAGATGCGCTCCACCGGAAAATGAGTCTAGTCGGCATCCCGGTGCCGGAATGATAGAGCTGGAGAAACCGCTTAGTACTACTGAAATCGTGCCGGTTATAATATTCTTTCATGGTGGAAGCTTCACTCATTCGTCTGCTAACAGTGCTATATATGATACATTTTGCCGGCGACTCACCGGGCTTATTCAAGGTGTTGTCGTTTCTGTAAACTACCGGCGGTCACCGGAGCATCGGTATCCTTGTGCTTACGAAGATGGGTGGGAAGCTCTTAAATGGGTCCATTCAAGATCATGGCTTTTGAGTGGTAAAGACTCTAAAGTCCATGTTTATTTAGCCGGTGACAGCTCCGGCGGGAATATAGCTCATCATGTGGCTCACCGGGCGGCGGTTTCCGGCGTGGAGGTTCTCGGAAACATACTCTTACACCCGTTGTTTGGCGGCGAAGAAAGGACGGAGTCGGAGAAGAAATTAGACGGAAAATATTTCGTCAAGTTACTCGACAGAGACTGGTATTGGAGAGCATTTTTGCCCGAAGGTGAAGACAGAGATCATCCTGCTTGTAATATTTTTGGTCCTCGTGGCTCTAATCTCGCCGGCGTTAACTTCCCAAAAAGTCTGGTCGTCGTCGCCGGACTGGATCTTGTTCAAGACTGGCAATTGGCGTACGTTGAAGGGCTGCAGAAAGCAGGGCAAGACGTGAAGCTCTTGTTCTTGGAAAAAGCCACAATCGGATTCTACTTCTTGCCAAACAACGAGCATTTTTACACATTAATGGAAGAAATGAAGAACTTCGTGAGTCCTTCTCCGGTTTGTTCGTTGGAGAAAACCCAGAAAGATTAAAACTTCCGGCGAAGGAAGAAGGCATATATAACACGATCTTTTGAAATTTTTACTAATAGTACTAGTACCACTATTCTCTAATTTCCAGTGAAATCATGAGAGAGGACACATGTGTAAATCGGTTATTGGTTCCTGTTCTTGTTCTTGTTTCTGTTGTTGGTTTCAAATTGGGATTTCATGGTAAGAAATCCGTTGCAAAATTAGAGGCCTTACTGCGAACTACCCCGATAGGGTTTTTGATGATTGTTAATGGAAGCTAACTTTGAACTTTGAAGAACTACGATGTAGGCATCCAATCCATGGCTGCTGTGCTTGCCGTTTGTAATATTATGACTAAAGCGTTATCTACTTTTAATGATCTATTACAAGTACATATACGTTCGTTCTTTAATCTTGTATCGTTGCTTGAAACGGGTCGATTTCTGAGGGATATTTATGGTGTTTGTCTGTTGTGAAAGGATGGTTGTTTGTGGGTGCTATGGCGGGGTTGGTGGAGCATGGCGAATCAAGAAGAAAAGAGGTGAAATGATTGGGGAAATGGGGACAAGTTTGAGGTTGGAAATCTCTCCCTCTCTATCATGTAGTATTGTCTTTTTCTTCAAGGGCTATAATTGGTAATATTGCAAACGTTCAGGGGGTATGGTAAACATCCCCTTTTACAAATCTATATTCCCCTCTCTCTCTCTCTCATGTAGTTTTGTCTTTTTCTTCCAAGGATTATAGTTGGTAATATTGTAAACGTTAAGGGGGATGATCTGACCATTTTACAAATCCATTATTCGTCTTTCTAGTTTCCTGACTGGTTGGACACTATCTAACTTCTCATTCAATTATAATAGACTTTTTATTTTATTTTTTTATTATTATTATTATTATTATTATTATTATTATTATTATTATTATTATTATTTTGCAATTGAGTTACAATGACAGTGAAGTTTTATTTGATAGTTGAAAACTGATACAAAGTTTTAAAATATTATTTTAATCAACAAATAAAGTGGCAGCTTTCTTATGACCGTCGCCGATGGATGAACGAATAGACTTATCTTGAAACAGGGTTTGGATCCTCTAGGGATCTAAAAAATTAGAGTAACCGCCATGAAGACAATTCTTCCATTAGACCACACGATAGGGCAGGTTTGGAAACAAATTCTAAAATCTGATCCAAACCAGTTCCGTAACCCGCAAAGTTTTGAATGGTCAAACCCATTCTTTTATCTACCGAATCAGCAGATATCCAAATCCGTCCCGTAACCTGTAGGCTTTTTGAATAATCAAACAAATTTTACTTAAATCATAAAATCATATTATTAAATAAAATAAATGTTTATTTAGAAAACACATTATGTACTCGAAGACTTTCGATTGGAATTAAAATCATTATCGTAGTTATTTCTGATTGGTTTTTGACCGTCGCCTGCATTGATAGAAAATAACAATTACAAACTTTCTTCCGATTGATAAATGAATTTATTGATTTTTAAATGAAATTGGTTATTACGTGATGAAATATAAATGAAATGACATCATTATTCATGGAAGAAGACTGAAAATCTAGAAGTTGAATCCTCGAGCCTATGTAAAAACTATTTAGTTTTTAGCCTTTTCTCTTTGGACTTTCGATTGAAATTTAAATTAAACTTTATGCAGTATAAAATATAAATGTATAATTCTAAAATTTATATGGGGCATGTTATAAATGGAGCCGATACCCGACCCTTTTAATAAAAGGGTTAACGGGTATGGGTCATCAACGGGTAAACAGATCAAAAACTATGCTCTAAACCCGTATAATTGTTAAGGGTTTGGATCGGATCAGGGTCAAAACCCGCTCCATTGCTAGGCCTATTCATCACCTATTTTGTCAAAAGCACAAATATCATACTCAATATTTGGATGTTACACGTTCGCATGTTACACACCTCCGTAAAACGTAATATACAAACTCAAGGTTATAATCACGTGTAATAAACGTTCATGAAACATTATTTAAGTGGGGTTTCACTTTATTTTATTATTATTATTATTATTATTATTATTATTATTGCATTTTTAATGTTTTTAGTACATCTTTGAAGTTTTTTTTTTATTTTCTTGAACTAAATACTAGTTTAAGTTTTTGATTATTAATAATAGGGTGTTGAGTGAACATCACGCTGATGGGTTTCTTGCAATGCTTACAGTGGATTTCTCGAATCCCTTTAACCTGGTAGATAGATCAGCCTTGCTCCACGAGGTTAAAAGGATGTGTCATTCTATTTCTTTGTGGGTGAATTTCTTGTGCGGGCAAGCAGAAAGACTTTATATCGGAGACCAACATATATGGTCTGCCACTGGGGTGCAGTAAGGCGACCCCTTGGGCCCTCTTCTTTTTGCCCTCGTTTTGCACCCGCTTGTTTACAAAATCAGAGACAATTGTAAGCTCCTCCTCCATGCTTGGTATCTAGATGATGGGACTGTCATTGAGGATTTAGAGGAGGTGGTTAGAGTGTTGAAAATTATTCGGGTGAATGGTCCAGGCTTGGGTCTTGAGTTGAACATCAAGAAAACGGAGATTTTTTGGCCCTCCTATGATGGTACGAAGTTTCGTGCTGATATATTCCCAACGGTATAAAGATACCTTCTTTTGGGGTGAAGCTCCCCCGGGGGGGGGGGGGGGGGGGTTGTCAGCAAAGACGTAGGGTTTATTAGCGAGCTAGCCATGAAGAGAGCGGTCAATGCTGTTGATTTGATGGGTCTTCTTCCACAACTATGTGACTTACAGAGTGAGCTCCTTTTGCTTTGATCATGTATGGGCACTGCAAAGCTTTTCTTTGGTTTAAGGACATGCCAACCTATGCATATGGAAAAGATAACTTTGTTTTTTGACAAAGGATTATGCAGGTCTATCGAGGATATGGTGGTATGTGGAGACCCCTTCTTTGGAGGCATCCAGTGGCGTCTGGCTTCCTTACCTATTCGTTTCAGTGGTTTGAGTTTGTACTCAACATATAGGGTTTCCTCTTACGCATTTGTACCCTCGAGGGTCCAATCTTGGGCATTACAAGACCACATCTTACGTGACAATGACATATGTGGTACGGACTTTGATTACCTATGTGCTTTGACTCGTCTTTACGGTACGATTCTGGGATTCAACTGTAGCAGTTTCACTAATAAAGACACACCGCCCCTTAAATCCCAAAAAGAATTGGCGTGTGCACTTTTAACAAAATCGTCAAAGATATGGAAGTCAACTTTGACATGAGTGTTAGACAACAATCAATTTTTGAGTGTCTTCGAGCACCTATGTCTCCTGTGGAGTAACGAACTATCCTTCATTATGCCTCATGGTTACTATATTCCCAATTAACGAGATATGCCTAGTTTACTGCAAGGCATGCTTGGACACTTTTGGGGAACATATGTTTCATTGTAGAGAGCTCCCTGGTTTCAAGTACCTACATGATGTGGTTAAGGATGTTCTGTCTGATGCTTATCGGCGTACTGGTAATTCTGTGAAGAAAGAAGCGCCTTCGACCCATTCCTATTGGAGGAAAACTCACCTCACACTGTTTAAGTCTTGTTGATAAAACCCTAGCTACTGGATGACAGATTCCCGAATCTGTCAACATCAAAATAACACCCTATAAATAATTGGGTTCCATCACATACCCATAAGTCCATGCTTGGGGTAAGAGACTGCTTTACCCCTATCTTAGCTTTATTCAAGCCGAAGGCCCAAAAGTCAACTATGAGTCAAAGCCTAACATATAGCCCAATTTTCTAGATTGGGCCCAAACTTCTACATGGTCTTACCCTGAGGCCCAACCATTTAGTCCAGTCCAAACATTTGGCATTTCTAATAGCCTAATATCTCATAATCATAATGGTCCAACTATGGTCTATCTATGACCCAATTTTCCAAATTAGGCCCAAACCCTCATATGAGCCTTAACCTAAAGCCCATTTAAATATTATAGTCCATATTATCATTCTTCGGTGGCCTGTTATTGGCCCAATTACTAAAACCCAATAGAAAGGCCCAACTCAAGGCCCACGTGAAATTAGGGTTTCACATAAAATGATAATTAGGGTTAAGTGTTTCTCACTTAACCTATTAAGGACTTAATCCATTAAGTCCATCACTCTACTAGATAAATCATATGGTGTGATTGGGTGTAATTCACAATTCCATTCCAATGGCCCAAATGTGGGTCCCAATAAGTCCAAGGCCTATATTTCCAAAATTAGGGTTTTCTAAGCCCTAATTAGAGCTTCCCACCCAATCATAGCCCAATAGGCCCAAAACTAAATCTTTAAGCCCATTAGTGTTTCATTAGGTTAATTAGGGTTTTGCTAATCGGGCACCACCCACTACCACCTCGGGTAGTGGTGGTCAACGACGGCTCACGGTGGTGGTTAGGGTTCTAGTTTGATTAAGTCCAAGCATCACAAAAGCAAAACTAATCACAAGCTAAAGCATATCGCCACCCAACATGACGGCTGGTGGCGGTAGGAGGTGGAAGCCACTACCCTACGGTGGGGGTTTTTGAGTTTTCTTTCCATTAGTCCATTACTGAGTACATCATCCAATGCAACATCTCAAATAACACACACACACACTAAGCTAAGCTAAGCTAAACACACACACACACACAACTACTTTGTGGTGGCCGGTGGTGGCACATGGTGGCAGCCACCACTTCACAGTGGTGGTGGTGGTTTTCTTAAAAACAAATCCGACTAAGAAATACCCAAAAACACCACTTCAATATAATAGACACACCCGCGCACCCTTGCTCGGAAATATGGAGGCAACCACTTTCCTGGTGGTGCGTGGTGACGGTAGCAGCAGCCCTAATGGCGACAACGGTGGATAAAGACGGTGTTGCAACGACGAAATAGATGGGGAAAAGGTTTTGCAACGACAACAACGACGCTCCAACTCTTTAGGCTTCTCCAAACAGCCTCAACACCCATTCCGTCGGTCCTCGCTCTTCGCCGACAGGGATGCGACAGCGGAACAAGGTGGCCGTCTTCAACTAATGGTGGTGGCTAGGATTTGGTAGCATCTCCTTGATCTTGGTGGTTCCTCCCGACAGCCACTACGTCGTCCACGTCTTCATTGACTACGGAGACACCGGTAGGTCGAGCACAACAGGGAAATGGCGGCCGGAGGTTGAAGATGGAGAGGGTGGCGGCTCAACGATGAAACTTAGGGTTAGGGTAACGGAGGAGTCGACGAGTTATATACCCAGTTCCTACAACTTCAGCCCATAATGACGCAAATGGCCCATCCTTCTCCATTTTCTTACAAATTTAATCCAAATGTTACCAAACGACCATTTCCTATACAAAAGCCTTTTCAAGTCAGGTCTGTAATTTACTATTTAGTCCCTGCCCCTAAGAATCTATTCAATGTAAGTCCAAATAATACCATACACCCCCTTTCTATTGAAAATCTTTAGAAAATAAGTCCTGAAACTACACTATTAACCCTCAACTTCTAAAATTGTAACAATTAACCCTCGAGATCAACACTTTGCTATATTATTGATTTTGGACTACTATTATTCATGAATTTGTCTGTTTATTTATTTAATAAACGGAGTGTTATAATACCCATATGACACATATACATATAAAAACATGTGGTTGTGTTAGACTGTCAGGTCTGTATCAACCCCATGTGACAACGTGTAGCTGTGTCGAGTCCGTATCAACCACTGGGTCCGTATCAACCCATATGACAACAAGTAGTTGTATCGGATCGTTATCAACCCCATATGACATCATGTAGTTGTGTCGGGTTCGTATCAACCCCCGAGTCCATAATGACTCTATATAACAACATGTAGCTGTGTCGGGTCCGTATCAACCCCCACATACATAAAACATACAGTCATATCATCAAGAGTCACAAAGACAATCAAGTACATATAGATATATCAACAAGTGTCACAATGACAATGGGTCGATATTGGTGCCTTTGGCCTACGAGTACAATGAAGAGGCTCACCTGAAGCATTCACATAAGATAAAACCACATAAGTAGCTAAAATGGGTTTCCAGCTCTTAAGACACCTACAACTACATCACTAATCATTAATTAGCTCATATCTATATATTACCTGTTAATACTTCATAACACACTTCTTATTCATTTTTATTATCGTTGTAGCAATTAGTTTTATGGGACATTAAAGCTCACTTAACCCCCAAACCCATGAAAGGTTTATGTTACTTTTTTTTTATTATATTTCCTTAGCTTTTCATAGCGTAGGACACATTCACTAATTAGTTTTCTGTTGAACTTTAGAGATTTCACAAGTTGATTATTAAAATTGTTACTTTTTCTAGACCATGCAGGAAAAATGGTCATCAACACCCTAGGAGGGATGAGAATCCTTCCATACAAAATTATATGACAAACTAGAACTTTCCATCTAAATTCATCCTTTTAGTTTATGCAATTTAGATTTTTCTATATATAATTACGTATTTTACAAAACGACTAATGAAAAAAACACTTTTCTGGACCAACCTTCAAGAAATTCCAATTCCATCTAACTTGCGAATGGAATCAGACTAAACCCAATTTATCCTTGAAACAAAAATAAATATTAACATTTAGGGAAGACCTCATTAAAAATGGAGCTTCCTAGATTTAGTTATGATTTTTACAAAACTACCAAAGTGATGAGTGGAATTTTGGACCAACCTGTGTTCAAAGTGAAAACGGTACAATTGAACTTAAAATCAGATCATGCCATTGATTTGGGTGAAACTAAACATTCATACCTTTCCAAAAATACATTTCTTACATAATTTGAATCATCCAATGATTTATATGATTTTTCAAAGATGGGGGACAATTTCAGGATTTTACAAAACTATTGAGTTTGAGCTTACATTCCATTTAACTCATTAAGTCCTTAATGGTTAAGTCCAAAAACAACCAAAACAGTTATAGTTGATCTCAAACCTACTATTTTCAAATATCAAATATTAAACGACTCAATGGATTAAGACATTGGACAAATTGACTAAAAACATTACTCTTCTTCACATTAAGTTCATAAGAAGAGGTTTGAGGGTTTAGCCTTTAACCAAACACCATTAAACACTTAATGAATCAAGACATTGGTTGGAAATGTAAGCTCACATCGGCCCCCATGGATTGGTGGTGGCATGGTGTTATAATGGTGATCATTAGTTGCATAACACTTCACACCAATAATGGCCCCTAGACACAATATCTCTACATAAGAAGTTCGATAATGCCCTAAATAGACCTTCATAATCTTTTGTTTCTTATAAGGTCATTTTTAAGTGTATTATTATTATTATTATTATTATTATTATTATTATTATTATTACCTTGAGATCTAACAAACCATTTCGGTCAAACCATTTCCTTGAGACCGAACAATCGTAAAGTCTTTAATGCATGTTCAAAAACAAATATCTTTTCCTTGAGACCGAACAAACCATTTCGGTCAAACTTTTTTTACCATCTTAGACTAACTCCAATGGATACACAAAATTAGTGTTTTTGTGTGAAAATGCATTCCAATGGATCACTAAACTCAACACAAAAATTATGTGATTGAATAGAGACCTCTATATTTAGTGTAATACTATTCATCACATCAAATCACAATTTTGAATTGTTTAATACTATTTTGGTTAGTTTTTATAACTTTTATAATTTTATTAATTGTTATAGTTTATATTATAATATTAAAATATGTTTTGTGTAAATTTTTAGTGTATGGTTGGAGGAGAAAAATATTTTGATGTTAAACCTACACCAATTTAATGTTTTTTTTTTAAGGAAAATCTCTAGAAAAGTCATAAAATTTTAGTCCAATTTATAAAAAAGTCAAACTAAATTTTGTTTATAGAAAAACACAAAATACCGACTAAAACTTTGAAAAAACCATTTTTGGTCGGTTTTGTAGATTTAGCCGATATTCTGTCCTTTTTCGTTAGTTTGTTCAAAATATTATGACTTTTTTGAAAATTACCCAATAACCAATATATTAGGACTTTTCAGAAAATTACTATGGAATTAAAGGATATTATTATTAACAAATCATTTATAAACATAACAAATATTTTTTATTATAAACAAAGGACATACATTTGTTTCTAATTTTTAGGAATAGAATAATCAACTAGGTCTATTGTTTGTTGACTATTTCAAACTCCTTATGTTCCTCATATGTATTGTTGTGAGTGTTATAGTGAGATGTACTATGTATGTTTCTTCAATTAAATTCAAGCGTTGATAATATTTATTAATACACGATCAATAAGTATCTACTTTCTATTAGGTGTGACGCTATATGATCACATGTTATTAGAAAATATCATTGCATAATGATTATTGAAAATATAAATCTTTCATTATGTTCTTTAACCAAAATACCACTTAACCTCCATACATTATTCAGTTGCAACCATAAAATTACACACATAGTGAAAAATAAACTTTGAATGACAATTTAAATAAATAATCACCCTACACTTGTTTCCATATAAACTATCATTCATGATTCACTTTTTCACATTTGATAGATGCGTGTTAGCCTATGATTGTTACTGTATGAGGTATGAATGTTGGTTGGCAGTTAGGTTAAACAACAGAAAAGAAACACCAATATTAGAGGAACCCTCACTGAGTACATCTCACCACTATACCTATAACGATACATATGAGGAACGTAGAGAGTTTGATGTTGTCAATAAGTAATAAAGGAGTACTTAAACTACAAATTTATTCCTAGAAATTAGCAACAAGTGTATTTCTTTTTTTATAATAAAAATATTTGTTATGTTTATAAATGATTTGTTAATAATAATATTCATTAATTTCATAATAATTTTTAGAATATTTTTATATTTTGGTTATCAGGTAGTTTCCAAATCTCAAAATTTTAATCAAACTAACAAAAATAAACAGAATACCGGCTAAATCTGCAAAATCGACCGAAAATTGTTTTTTCGAAATTTTAACCGATATTTTGTGTGTTTTTCTGTAAACAAAATTTAGTTTGGAATTGTATCATAAATTGGATTAAAATTTTAAGATATTTCTGGATATATATATATATATATATATATATATATATATATATATATATATATATATATATATATATATATATATATATATATATATATATTAATGATACGATTGGAATTACGCTTAAAAAATATATTTTTTACCATTCAAATGACAATTATAAAGTCTTTTAAGTCATGTTCAAAAACAAATATCTTTCGTTGAGACCGAACAAACCAGTCAAACTTTGTGTAGAATCTTAGAAAAAAAATATTTTTTACCATTCAAATATATTATTAAACAAATACTGGATACTAATTATTATTATTTTTTAAAATCAAAATCAATTAAATAATACAAAAGAAAATTAAATTGGGGATAATGTTATTTTAACTTGACAAGGACTTTGCTTATATTGTCGTTTGCGGAAATCATATTCATGGCTCATAAAAACAAAAAATACAGCTAATTAAAAAATGTTGCTTTTAATTATTTAACATACCCAATAAAACGTGTCTTCAAAGTCATAAAGTCAATTAAAACATTCAAAATTATCCAGCTCATTAACAGTGTATATATATATATATATATATATATATATATATATATATATATATATATATATATATATATATATATATATATATATATATATATATATATATATATATATAGGTTCATTTGAGATGACCTAATTTTCTGAGACCGTGAGTCGCATTTTTCTATTTCTTATATTTTTTTTATTTTTTTATTTAATTCAAGTTCCAAAAATAATATTTAAAAAAAGAATTTTTGGATTTTTCCATTTATTTTATATTTTAAAATTATTTTTTATAATATGTCAGTGTAATATTCTATTACAATATTTCACGTATTTTTCAAAAAAAATGGAATTTATTTTTATTTTTTTTAGTTAATTCAAATTCCGAAAATAATATTTAAAAAAAGATTTTTTAGATTTTTCCATTTATTCTGCATTTTAAAATTATTTTTTAGAATATGTTAGCGTAATATTCTATTTAGAATATTTCACTTATTTAAAAAAAAAACGGAATTTTTTTTTATTTTTTTAATTTTTTTTAGTTAATTCAAGTTCCGAAAATAATATTTAAAAAAAGAATTTTTGGATTTTTCCATATATTTTGCATTTTAAATTTATTTGTAGATTTGGTCTCACGGTTTCACAAAATTAGAATGATCACAAATGAACCTGAACATATATATATATATATATATATATATATATATATATATATATATATATATATATATATATATATATATATATATATATATATATATATAATAAGTGTGAAACACGTGTATTACACGGGTTGATTTAAAAAAAGATTAAACATTAAAATATAAACAATTTTTTTTTAATGTACAACTTTAAAATAAGAAAAAAAATAGACGTATTTATTGCAATTTAATATCATATATATGATATTTAATACTTTACGTATATAGGTATATGACTTTAATTTTAAAAATTGAAAGAAATCAAAAATTAACAAGTGGATAATATTTATTTCAAAAATACCATAAAATAACAAGTGTCAAAACTCATGAGAGCTTGACATGTGGCAAAAAAAACATTCATTTATTAAGTGTCAAAACTCATGAGTTTTGAGAATAAATGAACCATTCTCAAAATAATTTATTTTTGCCTTAAAACCTCAATCGTACCGGGAGAAAGAAAAAGGAACACATATGTTTTCGAAAAAAAAAACATGTTTCTTTAAACTATGTCTTAATATATATAAAAATATAGTTTATTAATCTTATTAATATTATAATTATAATAATAATAATAATAATAATAATAATAATAATTATTATTATTATTATTATTATTATTATTATATTTAACTAGTTATTTTTATTGATTTTTTTTTAAATATATCAAAGTGTCTCATATTATTATTACAGTACATTTGTTATTCTCTATAAATAGACATTAATATTGAAATAGTTTTAAGATAAAATAATTTTTTTTATAGTTTCATTTCTTGTTATTTATAAGTAAATAAAAGTGTCTCGTATTATTGTTACAGTACATTCGTTATTCACTTATGAATAAAAAATATGTTTAATTTTTTTTATAGTTTCAATAACATTCATATATGAATATAACATGTAATAAACTTTTTACATTTTACATCAGCTCTCGTCACACGTTATATTCGTGTTTTATTAACATACTACATATTCGTATATAAAATATAAATAAACTATAACAAAAATCTGATTAATATTTTATTCATATATAAATGATACATAAACTGTAAAAAATTAAACATATGTTTTTTTCATAAATGAATATCGAATGTACTATATTAAAAATCTGATAGAATTTTTATTCAGTTATGAATAAAGGAGCTGAAATTATAAAAAATAAATAAAAATTGTATTTTATCTTAAAACTATATTAATATGAATGTCTATTTATGGAGAATAAAAAATTATGAATTTTGATATATTTAAAATAGTTTTTCGATAAAATTGCTTCTTAAAAATTAAAAAACACACAAGAAAAACTATGTTTTTATATATATTAAGGTAATGATTAACATAGTTTAAAGAAACATGTTTGGTTTGAAAACTCACGTACATTCCTTGCTCATTTCTACCGATACAATGCAAGGTTTTATAGGAAAAATAAATGATTGGCTGAGAATGATTAATCTATTCTCAACCATTTTGTTTCATAATTGAACTCTCTTCTCTCTCTCCCTCTGTGTGTGTGTGTATATATATATATATATATATATATATATATATATATATATATATTCCCTAATAAAAAACTCTCTACAACGCCACGTGACACCTTTCTACACCTACTCTATGCCATGTGTGAATCCCGGAGAAACTCTTGGGCTGATTTTCCTGCTCATGTAATTCTTCAATTGTAAATAACTTGAATCCTAAGATTAAGCTAACTAGTTCTAATATCCAATTACGTTGCATTCAAATTACCTATTATATATGTAAACAAAAATTTCAAACTTTGCTTTTCCATTGGGTTGCTATTTATTAGTTTCTTAATTTTTTGATTCCAATCCTATAAAATCAATAACTGATTTATCTATTTTTAATCCTAAAATAAAATCTTATTATTATTATTATTATTATTATTATTATTATTCAATTCTACACTCGCTCTTACTCATTCCTCCCCATTTTGACGATTTCTTCTGCCACCAGGTCTCCACCGTCACCTACTCTTCTGCACCGCACCATCCGATTACCACTACTGCATCTTCATAGTTCAGTCGCACATAATATTTGAGTCACTGCCACCGTCCACTGGTGCTCCACCCTTGAGTTTGTCAATTGTTTAAATACTCATGAATAGCAAGGTGTTGATTTCCTATTTTGTTTTCTACATAGGAATTAGTTTTTTTAGGATTTGTGGTTTTGGGGCGTTGTTGAAGTTTTGGGACATAATTCGGAGGTTTTTTTTCCTGCCAGAGAGTTTGATTAGCTTTTAGTCAAGTTCATGAACAACTTAATTACTTTGTCATTGGTACTCAGTTCTCTTCCTTTACGATTTCGATAATGTCAACAAAGAGGGTAGGAGGAAACTAATGGGTGAAATCAACTGATTTTATACTATTAAACCCATGGTGTTAATAATATATATTTTTACTCTCTCTCTCTCTCTATATATATATATATATATATATATATATATATATATATATATATATATATATATATATATATATATATATATATGAAATTTGACCACTGTTTACTTTTATCTCTCTAACTCTTTAACCCTGGCCTTTTTATCTACCTTAACCAGCGACCTAATCCCCCACCTGAGCGCTCAACGATCAAAATACTGAGAACCTGGTGAACTTTTTCATGATATTTTTAGACATAAATCTCAATTATCTATCAACACTCCAACCAAATCTTGCTTATTTACTTTTACTTTTAGTTAATTTTGTTGATTTTGATTTTTGTTGCTTACATTAATACTTTAGCTAGGTTTTTGTTTGGATGTTTATAATGGATAGGATGAAGTTGGACACTTTTTTTATTTATGTCAATCAAACAAGGGTGGTTAGCTATGAAGTTCGATGCTTGGTATGCAACAACTTGGTCTTTTTTTTCAATTCCTGTAATTTAAAGCCCTTTTCTATAATTAAAATAGCTTTTTTTTTTATATATATTTCTTTAGTTTAAAGAGATTTAAAACAAATGGGATGATGTGTGTTATTGTAGTCAAGTTCCTTAATTTTTTCCTGTAACATTCTTTTTAGGACATATTTTGTTGGCTTGTGTTAGGCTTATACATTGTAGGATTTGTAAATGTTTGTGTTTAGGCTTAGTTTGTGTTTTCGGTTGGGTAGACTGAAATCAACCTTGATTTCAGTCCGTTGGCGTTCTCAGTTCTGGGTGAGCTTGTATCTTTATGTTCCCTATAAAAGGAGTCTTGTAATGACCATTTAGAGGTTAACAGTTTTTGGTGACCGAAATCAGCCTTGGACTAAGTTCCGATGTCGGGTGAAGCCCAATGACTATTTGTAGGATGTGTATATTACATGTGTATGTGTTTATATGCTTTCCGAGCTCAGTTCGATGACCGGGTGGATCCCGATGATCGGGCGAGGCCTGAAGACTGGGCGGGCCCACTATATGTTTACTGTATGATTGTTATGTGGTATTTTCGGGGAACTTACTAAGCTTTTTGCTTATAGTTTTAGTTTATGTTTCAAGTACTTCTGGTTCCAAAGGGAAGAGCTTGGGATGACTGCATCGCACACACCATTGGATTCCGCATATGATGTTTTACTCTGTTTTTAAGACAATTAATACATTGGTTTTTTTTTGAGATGATTGGATGTTATTGGAATCACTATTTTATCTATTATTAAAAAATAAATTTTTGGGACCATATTTTTGGGTGTTACATTTCTGGTGTTGCTTTTGTGTTAAAGAGTATATGTTCTCCCTTCTTACCTGCCATTATCATGTCTCTGGGGGTATTTATAGGGTATCTGTGGTTAGTAAACCCATTTCTTAGATCGGTCTTTCACCCACTACCCGGTCTGTGAGAGGTCGCACTTCCTGTCCTTTCTTTGTTTATTTTATTTGCTTTATATTATTTGGTATATTTTCTGGGATATGATTCCAATGCTTACATACGATTTATTTTAATTCATATTTTTCCGAACGAAGTGGAAATGCTTGTAGCGTCGATCTGGTGAGTACCGGGCCGATAGTGGGTTTCCTCGGACTACCGACCTGGTACACCTTTAAGCCCCCATTCTAAAGGGTAAAAGAATATTGCTAAGATATTTTTGTCATTTATACTTTTAAATCCATATCAGGTACTATAAAATCCTTCGCATGTTGTGCATTAAATGCTTGCGCCGTCGCACGGTATCTTTCTTTCTTATATTAGATTGCCCTTAGTAAATTATTGAACTGGTCCCTTTGATTATTATCGGGTAAGCCTGATTGTTCTTGTAGAAACTTCCTCACATGCATTCCCTTTAACTTTGCATCACTATGACTAATATGAGTGATGGCATGTCTGTAGTGGCGCGCAAAGTGGAGCGCTGCATGCTGGAGTGGTATACTCATTAATATCACCTTTCTCATGTATTTGGTTTCCATGTTTTGTCTTCATCTTCGTTTGTTCTTGATGTCCCGCCACGTAAGATTGGTTTCTATCTTCGACATCCTTTATGTGGGTTTCGGTTACCCCTGTCTCCTTTCTTCTTAGAAGTTTTTGTCACTACAAGTTCATCTTGTCCAACTATGTCCGAATGCAGTGTCAATGATTATCACTTTCGAAGTTTTTTGTGTTGCTGATGAGATAACACTTGATGTCTCCTTGTTTTTCTATTTTTTATTGCTTGAAGAAGTATGGTGACTAGTTTTATTTCAGTCACCGTCACTTTCCTCTCACTCCATATTTAGCTCGTTCGAATAAGAAATGGAAAAGTAGGTTCTGTTGGGTGGACATACATAGCTTGTGTTTACCATTTGTCCCATGGATCTGATACCAACTTGTAACATCCCAAAAATATAGTCCAAAAATTTTGTTTTAAAAATCATTTAAGAAAACTATAGCCCATCAAACATCACAATAAAATCATAAGTTATGTATCTCAAAACATTATACAAAATGTTGTATCAAAACCATGTCCTAAAATATCAGAGTCTAAACATCCTAGGTTGCGTGAATGGTGTGTACACCGCAATCATCTTGAGCTCTTCCCTTTGCTACCGGAAGTTTTGAAACCAAAACTGAAAATTGTAAGCACGAAGTTTAGTGAGTCTCCCCAAACTACCACATACCAACACATCATCACATAATAACATACAATGGGCCTTGCTCGTTACATCGAGCCCCACCCAGCATCAGACAAGTCCGACATCGGGCCCCACCCAACATCAAACTGAAATCCAGTATACATATAAACATATCAACAATGCATATAACATAAACATAACTTTGGCCTATTCCACTACATCGGGCCCTACCTGACATTGGATGAATCTGGCATTGGTCCCCGCCCAGCATCAGACTAAAGTCCGACATCAGGTCCTACCCAACATCAGTCCCCGCTCGGCATTGGACCAAAGTCCGATATGCATAACATAACAACAATCACATATCATATCTCATAGCAACACACACATTACCTAGATGATAATATCTTATATTCTTGAAACATAGATATATGAGTTGTAATTTACAAGTCGTTTGTGCATTGGTGTTGTGTAAATGCATTGGTAAAATGATGTTATAAAACGCAATATCATGTATGATTTGATGAGTAAATAATACAAACATATAATTCAAAGTTTATTCGTTCTTTTTTCCCTAATAGGAAAATCGATATCTTTGGTTCCCTAAGTAATTTGGTGTTGACTTATAGTGTTTTGGCCCAACCAGGACTTAATTGATGTATTCAATTTGAAGTATTATGCCGTCATCACAAATCAAAAATCGGGAAACAAAACTTGGACAATGAGATTGATTATGATCCATGTCTTATGTCTGTATGATATCTTGTAGAATGAAGGAATATTTGATCACTTATCTTAGGACTAATCTTTGTTCATTTTGGAGTTTGATAGTTGCTATGGAAGCACTCTTTGCTGTCAAATGTAGAAGTTATACCGGTAAATACAGTTATAAACTTATCCAAATGGGAGACAGTTGGATTAGGTGTCTAAGCCAATAACTGAATTAGTATATACTTGAATGATTAGCAAAGTCCTTTTGGGTTGCCCTCAAACCTAGTAATTGAATATGATGACTTCTAGAGAGAGAAATTGTTTTATTAATTTTTGATTAATAAACTAATTAGAAAACAAAAATAAATAATTTATTAATATATTATCTGAATTATATATTAATTAAAAATAGTATTGTTCAATTAAAATTAATTAGAATTAATTTTAGGATTAATTGGAATAATTAAAAATAGAAGGACTAAAGGTTACAATGTCCAAAAGTTGAACATTAAGCCATTCTAGAACCTCTGTATGAGGGGGGACGAATTCTAGAAGGGCTCTAGGGTTTCCTTGGGCATTAAGGGAGTCTTGGATGCCTTAGGGAGGAAATTATGGGATTAAAGCTTATCTTAGGAAACTGCCTTGTCCATAGCTCTCTTCATCACCAATATAAACCCTCCATGGGGTTCTGAATTTTGGTCATTCCATTCTCACAAGGTAATACCAAAAATCTCATATCCCCTCTATCCTCTCTCATTAAGCCTCATTGTTTATAGGGTTGAGTGTCAACCATCAGAGGCACGAAATTCCTGGTGCTAGCTTCCAAGTGACTACAAGAAAGGTTTGATTTGATTATCTACTAATATAATCAAAATGTATGTTTTCTAAACCCTTGTTATTATTTTCGAAAATACTAGGGTTCTTGTGGGGTTATTAATATTCAATTGGTTATTGCATTCATTTGTGAAAACATAGATCCTTAGGGTGTATGTGAATTTCAGGTTTATGTTTTTTTGCCAAAAATAGATTCTTTGTAACATATAAAACCCATCAAGAAGTACTAAAGTCGGGCCTCGGGGCCTTGAGAAAATTTAAGAGAGAAAAGAAGGAGTTTTGTGAAGAAAAGTGATAAGAAAATGGAAGTATATATAGCCAAACAGGAACGACGCATCGTGCCTAGGCGCGCTGCACCCTATCCACATAGCAGCTCCTGGGGCGTCCACATCCCCTGTGTAACGCCCGTAGATCCGGGCTAGTCAATTAGAGACGTTAAGCGTCAAAAATGACTTTTTGATGGAAAATTATTTTGAAGGAATAATCTTAATTAAGTTATAGTATATGTTACAAGGTTTCCATGCATATAAAGAACGCCGAAATCCGAGTTATAACGAAGAAGTTATGACCTGTCGAAGTTTTGCGACAGAACCGGCACGACACAGCGCGACGTAAAAAGTGAATTTACGTTAGAGCGATATTTAGCCTTAGCAATCTAAATGAAACTTGTAGAATACATTAAACCATGAGCGTGCATAAAAAGAATGCCCAAATCTGACTTCGTATGAGGAAGTTATGATTTTTCGAACTTTCGACTTAGCGGTGTGCAGCCCGAATGCTCGATTTGAGACCGAGCGGTTTTTTGCCGAAACAATCTAAATGAGAATCGAAGGTCTCATTAATATGAGTTAAACGATAAAAAGATAGGCGAAAACGGACGTCGGATAAAGAAGTTATGATTTTATAACGGAGTTTTCCTGTCCCGACCTATTAAAAATAAATAACAAAAATAAAGTCAAAATTAGTCGATGGAGTCTAAAAGAAAGTTGTAGAGCATAGTCTCACCTACGTGGGGATATAAAGAACGTCGAAAACGGAGTTCGTATGAGGAAGATATGAATTTTTGAAGTTTATTAAATATTTTCGATATTTAATTTAATTATAAATTAACCGATATTATCCATGGGGGGAGTCAGCGATCTGATCCACGTTACGCCCAACGTAAATGGGCTTCCAGCCGCCTATAAAAGGGTGTCGAGGGCAACTGACTTCTTTGCTCAATTCTTCCCGTTTTCTCGCGTTTTTGCATCATTTTTCGTGCAAGAATTATCCCGAAGCCCCGGTATCATTCCCGAGCCCCGAAGCAAGTCCCGAGGCCCCGAAGATCCCGAGCCGAAGCTCTGCCCGCGAGGAGCCCGGTTTTTGTGAAGATCTTCCAGATCTACCAAAGAATACTACTTCTACAAGCCGTAGTGTTGTCCGATCATCTTCTGATCAAGTGAGTGTGTGGTTACTTTCTTCTAACACATAAATATTAAGTATTTGCTATAAAATATGTGCTATGTGTATAATATAAAGTTGTTTATATGTGTGGGTGTATAGTCCCTTTCATAAACACGAGTATAATACAAGTATTGTTTGAATGTATTAAGTATATGTTTGGGTGAGTGTGTGGTTACTTTCTTTTAACACATAAATATGAAGTATTTGTTACAAAATACGTGCTATGTGTTTATATATTGTTGTTTATTTGAGATGAATGTGGGATGGATGTTTTATATAGTTTTTAAATGAGTTAAACTTAATATGTATTTTATATCTACAAATATGTTGGGTAGAACATGGGTAGATGAGATAGTTGGTATGTGATAAAACGATGAGGTATGAAAGATGATTAAGAATGATATTGGGACATTCACCAATTAGAGAATATCATAATACTAGCAGATGCGCTTAAGAATAATATCGGTAGATGCACCAAGTAGTGAATGTCGTAATCCTGGCAGATGCGCTTATAGGATAATCCTGGCAGATGCGCTTATAGGATAATGTCGGCAAATGCGCCTAAAAGAGAATGACATAAACCTGGCAGTCGCGTCTCATAGTGTATGATGTAATCCTAGCAGAGGCGCTTAAAGGATAATGTTGACAGATGCGCCTTATGTAGCAATGGAAGTTTGTGCTAATTCCTTAGGTCGATCCTTAGGAATGAATGAATGACGAGTAGTTGAATTCCTAGGGTAAAATCCTAAGAAATAAAGAAGATAATAAGGATGGGTAATTGAATTGATTGTTTGATGGTTGAATATAATAATTATATTATTGTGGGTTGAAAACCCTATATGCTCACCAGGCCCCCAAGCCTGACCCACTCAGTTTTCTTTGTATCACAGGTATCGATACGAAGACATATTTCACAGAGAGATTTAAAGGAGATATAAATCATTAGTGTAATTGCATGTAAGTTCTATTTATGCTTATATGTCTGTATCGGAACATGACATCCCGAGGTTTTATTATTAAATGAAAATACATTCTCTTTGAGAAATGATTTGATAAGTTAGTATCATATCTTGTTTTGGGAACAAATTCCGCAACCGTTTTCTTTAAAAGATTACTCTGATTTTATAAAACAAAGCATAAACAAATCGGTCTTTTCTGGCCATGAAAATTGGGATGTCACACCCTGAAATTGTGGAGGAAGGGTCAATTCTGATTGTGACACATCGCATTGATCCGGGTCGTCCGAATTTATTAATTTTCTAAAATTCTTAACTTTCACATACGGTCTCTATATTTAATGGTTTTTATATCCAAGTGTAGCTATAGACGAGTACTACAACTTTCATATAGATTTTGTTGGCTAATTCTCATATTATTTTTCGTATTTCAGTTCGAGCAGGGTTAAACTATAAATAACACTGTGATATTCATAACTTTTTCATATGAAATCCGTTTTCGACGTTCTTTATATCCCCGGGATCTTATCGAAGAGTATTACAACTTTCATTTAGACTCAGTTAGCTAATTCTCAATCTATTTCAATTTTACAAATATGAACAAATTTTGTCATGTTTCAAAACTTGAGGACCAAGTTTCGCTTATACCCAACACATATGAGCTATGTTCTCGAATGTATTTATATTGACGATTTGTATTTACAAGATATTCAATTCTCATTTACATTATGTTGGTTAACAATCAGCCAATTTTAATTTCAATTTCTATCTCGCACAGTGTTGTACTGTGTCGCACTCGAAACTTTGAAAAACATAACTTCCTCATATGAAGTCAGATTTTGACGTTCTTTTTATTGACACGTTCCTATTGAAGAGTACTTTGACTTTTTTTTACTTTGACTAAAAGGCAACTTAACTTCGGTTTTCTTTTTATGACGGATATTGTCGTATTGGTTTGAGTACGAAACTTAGATAAATCATAACTTCCGTATACGAAATCAGACTTGAGCGTTGTTTATATCCACATAATTGATTATGTCTACTACAACTTTCGTTGAAATTATTTATCCTAATTAATATTTTATTTTTAATCTTTATTTTATTGTTTCAATGATATATTTTATTTTAAGTTGTATTATATAATCCTAATATTTTTTCTACTTAATGTTAATGTGTATATGATAAATATTTATTAGCTCGCAACACATATGAAGAACAATTATTCTAATCAACAATTTTTATTGTTCGAGAAAATTTATAATTAATAAAATTATACTTTAAACGTCTAGCCCAAAATTGCAGGTGTTACATCCAGTAACTCCATAATGACCTCCTTGATAGTACCAAACATCATAGGGTCACATCCAAGATATTGCATGTGATATATTACGTAATTAGCTTGTATATCATCTTCGTCATCTGGTTCTACATCAGTGCCTGAACCGGAACCAGAACCAAGACTTTGGGTAATCACCACCACACTGAAAGGCAATAATAAAAAAGATTAGAACATACCCCAAAGAATCCCCCATGCTATAAGCTCCTTATATTTTTCATGACTTTCCTTGATTCGAGTATGGATCATGTGCTTCCAGTAGTACAGGCCCAATACTACCTTCCTCATCTATCTGTACTTTCCTCAAGAATCATCCTGAATCCTCTAAATCACTTAACTATGGCAAATCTCATAAGTTATGTGCTAAAAAAGCGTACAAAACGTACTACAAAACTTCCTAGTCTCTCATAGGAATCCTCCTCTTATTTGCTCTCGTATTGCCAAGAGTCTCTACCATCACCGCCGGTTGCCTCGTGCATGCAAGTTATATACACAATACAAGATCAAATAAACTGTAGAATAAGTAATTCTACCCTAAGGCCACAACCAAATAGGGAACATGAAATAAGACTAAATCAATCATTCTAAGGCTATATGATTCTAATTATGTACAACTCTAAAACATACCCATAGTAATTAACATCATCAATCTACACTTTAGGTAGCACATAAGAAACAAGTCCCTAGGCTATAAGGCATCACAGATGTCAGACAATTCTATCATGCAATTCTTGGAGGGATCCTTAACCTATCCACTAGCATACATGAAACTCCAATAATGGCATAATAAAGCATAACATTCATGTATGGGTATTTTGGCAATTACTTACTCGATCTCGGTTGATTGCATGCATCGCACCCCTTTATCTTATAAAAACCTTTTTAGAAAATCATTTTTCTTCTAAAATATTAGTTATGACCCAAAAATCAAGGGTAAAAATTTCATTTTTATTATAGTCCAATACAATTGTTACTTAATCCAACCATTAAAAAACATTGCTTAATTAAAACATTTATCAGAGTTACTTCCCAAAATCACATAATGCGGAAAACACGGGTGTGTGCGCTACGATCAAGTCGGGCCCTTCCTTTCCAAACCGATGATACTTGAAACAATAAACAAAAATGTACGCACGAAGCTTAGTGTGTTCCCCAAAGCATACCCCACACAATCTACATAACCACATAATCCATATTAGCTATATCAGCTACATAAACCATAACGATCACATAAGCGATGCATATAAACATATAGGGATGTCGTGGGATCCTCCCAATGTCTTAACCTAGGATATCATAGGCTCCCCCACATGGTCTTACACATATGTGTCATGGGCTCCTCCCATGGTCTTTGCATGGAATGCCATGGGCTCCCCCACATGGTCTGACATCCAAGTGTCATGGGCTCCCCCATGGTCTTTACCTGGAATGCCATGGGCTCCCCCACATGGCCTGACATCCAAGCACCATGGGATCCCCCCTCCCCCATGGTCTTTACCTGGAATGCCATGGGCTCCCCCACATGGTCTTACATTTAAGTATCATGGGCTCCCCCATGGTCTTTCATGCAAATATCACATAACCAATTAGCATGCTACATAACACATTCCAACTAGCATACCACATATCACTACATCAATTAGTGTACCGCACATCACTAAATGGGTCGGCCTTGGTGCCTTAGACCTATTGGTATGGTGAGGAGACTCGCCTTCGATGCAGAAGCTTCTAGAATGACATCCTTAGCTGTTGCCCCACCGACTTCTTGAGCTATCAATACCAATCAGTATACCCAATTAGCAATTGAGTTCCATACTATAATCCATAATCCATACATTGGGGTAAAATAACAATTTTACCTCTAGCCCAGTATGATCCAAAACTAAGGCCCAAGCCCAAACCAAAATCCCAACACTATAATGTCCATAACTCCAGCAATGGCCCGATTTTCCAAATTGGGCCGCAACCCGTTACGGGCCTTACTCTAATCCCGTAATCTCCTTCATTATAATTTGGTTTACTCCAAGCACCCCTTCGGACTAACTTGCCCGAAGCCAAAGGTCAAAGTCAAAGTCAATAGTCAAGGTCAACAATCCATCTTAACCTAACTCGCCGAGTTCCTTCAGTGTTTAGAAAACCAGGAAAAACCCTAGCGAACTCGTCGAGATATCTCATCGGCTCGCCGAGTTTGCTCAGTATCCAGAAAGCGGGAAAACCCGACCCAACTCATCGAGTTTCCAGGGCAACTCGTCGAGTTTCCCCTGTCTCAACATATTCAGCCCCTTTCTAGTCGAATCTAAAGCCCTAAACTATGGTTCCAGCCCCCTAGGGTTAAGATACCACGTAAAGTTGATAATTTTACATCCATGCAAGCCATTAAAGGTTAAAACCACTTAATCAAAGCTTGTTAAGGGAATTAGAGCATGAAGGAGGTCCAAAACTTGATAAAGTTGGAAACGTTAAGTCCCCAAAGGCCCTAAGATGTTCATATCTGAAGCCATATCTTCACATCATGCTCAAAACCAAAAATGGTACCAAACTAGGCTAATAATGGCCATAAACTTTCATAGAAGAAGATCTAAGCAATGGAAGGTCAAGGTTTTGACTTTATACCTTAAAATGGTTGCCACAACAGAGTAAACACTAGATGTACAGCCTCTCCCTTCAGTTATGCACCAACCACTTCAAGCTTCTTCACATAGACACCATAAAGGCACTCCTTAAGCCCCCACACACTCAAAATGGGAGATGAGACACGATTTAGGGTTTCTTTGGACAAAGGGGCTGATAAGGGAGGCTACAAGTGAGGCTTAAGGCCTTTAAATAGGGTACAAACCCTGAAAATTAGGGGTTTCCTTTCCAATGTCTACTCATCGAGTTTAGGCCTTCCAACTCGTCGAGTAGAACCTTCATTCTATGTCCAAAATGATCTATACTCGACGAGTTGGAACTCCCCAACTCGTCGAGTTCCAGCCCAAAAGTCTAAAATTGTTGAAAACTAAATAACACATAAACCAAGTGTTACAATAGTTTATCAATTCCTCAATTTGAGTTCAGACACACCCGAGAGCATGCCCAAATCCCTCAAACCAAGGCTCTGATACCAATTTGTAATGTCCCAAAATACAAGGTAAAATTTTTATTTTTAAATCAACCAATTCACTCTTTCATTACTTCCAAAAGATAGTCAGAGTATTGAAAAGCGTTTTCAAAATAATATCAGAGTAATAACAAAATCATAAATGTGAAATCAACCAATAATGTTGTCCTCACGATGTGGTATAGTTAATTTAAAAATTATTTATGAGATTTAATGGCCATGATGTGGGAAAGTTGTCCCCACAATGTGGCATGGCCAAAGTGATCGCAAATCATTTTGTGCCCCACGACGAGGCAAGTATTAGGCCACGACATGGCGACCATCTGAAGGCAAAACCCTAATTTTTTGGTCTTTAGGCCCTATTTAAGGAAAATGGGAGCTAAGGTTTACACACCATCAACCTCCAACACCTTCCTTTCCAACCCCAATCAGATCCAGCCTCCATTGATGAGTTATTGAAGTTCTTGTTGGTGTTTTTGGCATCTTGAAGGAGAAGGGAGCTACCTTGGTGCATAAATTCATCTTGCAAGCGACATCATCGTCTAACACATTTATGGACCATTGTAAGTGTTCAAGAACCAAGATTTATGTTGCATGCTTCTAGATCTAGGTTCCTTGTCATTTTTTTCTTCATGTTGTGGAAGTTTGGAGAAATGGATTCCATAAAGTTGGCAACTTTATGGATCCTTGAGGTCCTTTTAGGGTTATATGTTCTATATCTAGAGTTCTAGGGTGTATTTGGTCTCATGCACAAGATTAAGTTCATTTCTTCCATGCTTTGACCTAGTTTGGATGAGACATATATTGGATATGCATGTCCATAAAGCACTGATTTTTATGATGGTTTGAGTGTAGGAAATCCTTCTAGAAGTTATGGACGTGTGGCTTTGGTGATTAAGTGCTTAATGGTTGAGTTCGTGCCTTAAGTTGTCATTTAGGACCTAGTTTTATAGATCTTGACTTATTGTGATGTCTTAATGGATAAAGTTGGAAACTTTATCCATCAAGACCTTGGGAAGGACTATATATGAGCTTTGGAGCTCTTAAAGTAGAAGGGAAACGACTTAATCCATTAAGTTGTTGAGACCTAGTTTCCACGACGTAGCATTTTGGCCGCCATGAGATGGTGAATAAGGGATGCCCGATTATTTTGTCGTTATTCTGCTATGTATTTGCCAATGAGAGGACACGACGTGGAGGCTAGCGGAAGTTGACTTTGACCGTTGACTTTTTGACTTGGTTGACTCTTGGTCAATTGCTAGTTTAAGAATGCGGATAAAGGGTTCACCCTGTGTGGTTTATTAGGTGGTGTATAACACTCGATCTTTGTCTGTGAGAGATGTTAGCTATGATTTGTGTTGCGAGGTGAGTCTTCTCACTATACTATGTAGGATGTTTGTTGTCTTTGTGATACTTGCATGGAAGACCATGGGGTAACCCATGACATTGTATGAAAGACCATATAGGTAGCCCATGACACTTGGATGCAAGACCATATGGGTATCCCATGGAATTCCAAGCAAAGACCATGAGGTAGCCCATGACACTTGGATGTAAGACCCTCGAGGTAGCTCATGACGAATGTGTGTATGGTATATGATATTTTGAGGAACTCACTAAGCTTTGTGCTTACGATTTAATGGTTTGAATATTTCAAGCACTTCCAATTCCAAACGAACTGGCCCAACTTGACTACACAACCTCCACTAATGATTTTTACACCGATTATTATCATTTCACTTTGAAGTTTGAGATACATTTGTACCATTATGGATTTTGAACACATGTCGTATGGATTTGATTGTTTGAAAATGAAAATTTTTATTAGTATTTTTGGGACGTTACAAAACTAATTATAATAATAATATATTAATCAAGGTTAACATATTAATTACAATGTAATCATCCATTTCCTTGTGCGTGTGCATCAGTCGGGGAAGTGTCCACAAGTGCTTAAGAAATCAACAAAAATGAAGAAACCTATGAATATGTTAGAATTATAACGTAATAAATTTAATTATTTCTTTTGAGAGCATCATAACTCTTATTTCCCTTTTTGATAGAGCTACTAAAGTACACAAGACTAGTTTTGTATTTTGTCTTTATTCAAATGGTGCAAGTGGAGTCTAAATAAAAGAAAATTTAGGCATGGTGGTTGGGAGTACTCATTGATCCCTCAACCCTTTGTGGATTAAATTTAGAATTTTTAAAGTTACGTTGCTTATTTGTAAATTGTAATTCAGTGGTCCATGCACTTGTCGAAAAGTTATTTGACTCGCTCTATTAAAGGAATAAAGGGGCACAAAATATAATCTTTCGGGCTTGTTTACGTATTGGACAAATTAAGTTGGGCTTAAATCAGTCTTGCTTCGACCGGCGGGCTTTGAGCCGTCAAATATTCAGATATGGACCGGTCTTTTCGGGTTTTACTTACCCGAGCTTTGTTTAGACCATGTCATGTCATGCTAAGAGCATACTAGACTTTTACCAATCATTGGACCGGATTTACCGAGCTTTTTACTATTTTTCTGATCAGTTACGATATTGTAAAGGAGATAGACCATTATTTTTGTAATTTTATGTAACTTATAATGCTTACAGATTAAGAAAGTAAATTAAAATGCTTATTTAAAAAAAAAAATCACAATATCTACAAATTAAGAATGTTAATAAATTGGTCGATTTGCTATTTTTTATAATATATAATCTTAATACGCTAAATATTATAAACATAACTCCGGGAAAACGGATCAATTAGATATCGGATAATGTAATTATCGTCTATTTTGTTTATTTTTATCACTTATGGCTTCCTAGTTTTCAGCCTAGTTGTTTGACTTTTCTATTTAAGCATGTATTGTTATTCAATTCAATTAATGAAAATTACACAATTCCCCTGATACCATTGGAATTTTAGATGGTATCAGAGCAGGTCTTGAAATCTCAAACCAGATCCCTTTCCATTATCAAACCTTGAAGAATGGCAGGAGATCAACCCAAAACCGGTTCCGGTACAGGGGAGAATTTTGGTACAAGCAATCGATCACAATTCTCCTTATTACCTTCATCCCTCGGACTTCCCGAAGCAACTCCACGTGAATGATGTTCTCACAGACATCAATTATCCCGACTGGTCACAAGAGATGGAAAATTTTCTTCTAGCCAAAAACAAGATCGAGTTCATTGACGGGACTATCAAGAAATCAAAAAAGGGATCTCCGAACTACATGTCTTGAATGCGATGTGATGCGATGATTAAATGGTGGCTTACCACTGCAATGGAGAAGAACATCCGCAACAGCGTGAAGTACGCGAGCACTGCATCGCAAATATGGGCAGATTTACTCAAAAGATTCAGCAGAGAAAGCTCTCCCAGAGCATACGAACTGAAGCAGAAAATTGCAGCTGCTCGACAAGACGGGGATTCCGTATCAATATACTACACAAACCTTCGATCTTTGTGGGACGAGAATTCATCTATTCAACCTCTTTCTCGCTGTTCATGCGACAACTGCTCTTGCGATATCGGGAAGAGGATGGACGAGTTTCAAGAAAAAGAGCGATTGTATCAATTTCTCATGGGTCTCGATGCCGATTTCAATGTCATCAAGACCCAAATTCTGGCAACCAAACCCACACCCACCTTGGGTACCGCCTATCATCTTGTGGCGGAAGACGAGAGGCAAAGATCAATTTCAAACGACAAAAGAGCTCAACCCGAGTCTGCTGCGTTCAAGGCTTTTCAAAGGAGAGATGGCAACTCTAACGTGAACAAAGAAAGAAACTCTTCAAGGGCTGCTAAAGACAGTAAAGAAGGTAGAGAAAACGAGTTTTGCACATTCTTTGAAAAGAAGGGTCACAAGAAAGAAGGGTGTTTCAAGTTAGTGGGATACCTAGAATGGTGGCCCGGAAAGAAAGAAAAGGAAAAACCGAGAGCTGCATGTATCGAGCCGGAGTCGAGCCCAATACTTGAGTTGACAAACGAGCAATACCAAATGTTCCTAAAGCACTTTTCTAGCACCAACGGCAACAATGTAACAGAACGCGTTGCTAATATGACAGGTAAAAGGGGTAATGAAGATGATTGGATTGTTGATTCAGGTAGCACCGACCACTTAACATATTTACCCGACTTGCTCGAAAATAAGAAGAGAACTTTTTTTGAGCCTCCTGTTGTCATACCGAATGGTGAATCTGCATCTGTCGAAGGAAGAGGCGACTGTACTATCTCAGGGGGAGTAAAATTAAATGGAGTCCTATGTGTTCCAAAATTTAACTGCAATCTACTTTCCGTTAGTCGCATAAGCAATGATCTCCAATGTGCAGTAACGTTTTTTCCTGATTTTTGTGTAATGCAGGGGTTACAAACGAGGAACTTGATTGGAGCGGGTAGACACCATGGAGGGTTGTATCGAATGGGGATGACCAAGGGTAGAAAGGCTATGGTGACTATCGCAGACACTTGGCACAAAAGACTGGGTCACGCTTCAAAAGAGAAACTCTCTAGAATCGATTTAGCTAAAAGTAATTCTATTAATTTTAGTAACGAAATTTGTGATTCTTGTGCAAAGGCAAAACTTTCCCAGACACCTTTTCCTATTAGTTCTATTAAAACCAAAGAAGTTTTTGATTTGATTCATTGTGATATTTGGGGCGGGTATCGGGTACCATCTTACACTAAGTCCAACTACTTCCTTACCATTATTGACGATTTTAGTAGGGCTGTGTGGGTTTTTCTTATTAAGTATAAAAGTGATGCTAGTAAGTTCCTTGTTGATTTTCACAAAATGGTGAAAGTTCAATTTGAGAAACACATCAAAAGAATTAGATGCGATAATGGTGGAGAATTCACCTCCAACTTTATGCTTCAATTTTACCACGAAGAAGGAATTTTGCTAGAAACGACTTGTCCACACACACCGCAACAAAACGGTGTCGTTGAAAGAAAACATAGACATTTACTTGAAACAGCTCGAGCAATCCGTTTTGAAGCCAATCTTCCAAAAAGATTTTGGGGGTAATGCGTTCTAACGGCAGCTTATATAATTAATCGTCTCCCTTCCAAAGTTATTAAAAATAAAACCCCTTACGAAATCGTTTACAATCACATGAGAATATTTGGTTGTCTAGCCTATTACAGAAATACCGATACAAAGGGGGGCAAATTTGAGGAAAGAGGAAGGCCCGGTGTGTTCTTAGGTTACCCACAAGGAACAAAAGGATACAAAGTTTATGACATCAAAGCACATAAAATCATCATTAGTAGGGATGTGTTGTTTTGTGAAGACGTTTTCCCATTCAGGAATGTTGAAGCCAATCAATACAGTGAAGATGAAGAACCGGTAAAATACCATGATGACACATGTTATGGAAAGCACCCAGCCAATCAAACATTGGAATCCATTCCCACAAACGAGTCATCTCATGACGAATTTAATGCTTCCGTCAATCTCCAAGACGAACATAGTCATGAGGATGTTCAATGGAGTGAGCCCAATAGCGCAGAAACGAGTTCGGATATTGAGCCAACCGAGCCCACGAATCAAACCGAGCCCACAAATCAACCTGCACAAAATGATGAACCACAGAATCCGGATGTTACCAGAAGCACCAGAACGAAATCACAGCCACAAAAATTCAAGGACTTTGTTGTCAAACTCCCCCATTCGATCAACCACCAGTAGCCCGACTCCAATCAAGAAGCCTCAACGGTACACCCTATCTCTAATTTTGTTTCATATGAAAGTTTTTCCGAAAATCATAAAGCTTACCTAACGGCCATCACTTTACATGATGAGCCACGATCTTTTAACCAAGCTTCTCAGGATGAACGTTGGCAACAAGCCATGCAACAAGAAATTCGAGCCCTTGAAAAAAATGGAACGTGGACTCTTACCGACCTACCAAAGGGCAAACGGGCAATTGACTCAAAATGGGTTTATAAGATCAAGTATAAACCAAATGGCGAGATAGAACGATACAAGGCTCGACTTGTAGCAAAGGGGTTCACTCAACTGGAAGGCGTTGACTATCATGACACCTTTACACCAGTTGCAAAGCTAGTTACCGTGCGCACTCTTCTATCAGTTGCTGCCAAGAAAAATTGGTTCATACACCAACTCGACGTCAACACTTCCTTTCTGCATGGAGATTTGGATGAGGAAGTGTACATGAAAATTCCTCAAGGTTTTTCTAAAGAAAATGAGACTCGTGTCTGTCGTCTACAGAAATCTATTTACGGGCTAAAGCAAGCCTCTCGAAATTGGTACCACAAGTTTACTAAGTTTCTTTTGAGCATAAATTTTCGTCAATCTAAAGCCGATCACTCACTATTTTTACAAGATCATGACGACAGTTACATTGCCATTCTGATTTATGTGGATGACGTCATTATAACTGGAAACAATTTAGACCGAATTCAACAAACAAAAACGCAACTCGACAAAGCCTTCAGTATCAAAGACCTTGGACTTTTAAAGTACTTCCTTGGTATAGAAGTGGCAAAAACTTCAGATGGTTTGGTTTTGAGTCAAAGGAAGTATGTTTTGGACATTCTCAAAGATAGTGGAATGTTGGGGTGTAAACCAAGTTCCTTTCCCATTGAACAAAACTTAAAGCTAGACCGACGAGAAGAAGAAGCTCAAGTTGATGCTACTCAATATCGCAGACTTGTAGGTCAGCTCTTTTATCTCCAAGCTACACGTCCTGATGTTACCTATGCAGTTAATGTGTTGAGTCAATTTGTATCTGATCCACGACATAGTCACATGCAAGCCATGATTCAAGTCTTAAGATATCTAAAGGGAACACCGGGGCAAGGAATACTTTTGCCATGAACTGGAGAACCAGTGTTGACAGCTTTCTGCGACTCTGACTGGCTCGGATGCCCATACACGAGACGTTCCAGAACATGTTACTTACTTATGCTTGGAGGTGCCCCGATTTCTTGGAAAACAAAGAAACAATCAGTTGTGTCGCGTTCTTCCGCTGAAGCTGAATATCGAGCTATGGCCTCCACAGTAAGTGAAGTCTTATGGGTTAGATGGCTCTTAAAAGACTTGCAAGTTGTTATTGACTCGCCAACCACATTGTTTTGCGATAATCAGGCGGCACGTCATATAGCTAACAATCCAGTGTTTCATGAACGAACAAAACATGTTGAAATGGATTGTTTTTTTGTTCGTGAGAGGGTTGCTTCTCGAGAAGTCGTGTTAATGAAGATTGACAACAAAATGCAAGTTGCTGACTTGTTGACAAAAGGTCTTGGTACAAATCAACTTCAATTTCTGCTTGGCAAGATGGGCGTTAAGAACCTACACGCTCCATCTTGAGGGGGAGTATCGGATAATGTAATTATCGTATATTTTGTTTATCTTTATCACTTATCGCTTCCTGATTTTCAGCCTAGTTGTTTGACTTTTCTATTTAAGCATATATTGTTATTCAATTCAATTAATGAAAATTACACAATTCCCCTGATACCATTGGAATTTTAGATTAGATCAAACTGAACAAATTGGTGAACCATACTTTTTCTCGGAGTTTAGCCTGGACTGTTGGGCTCGGGTATTGACGCCTGGCCCATGTCCACTTCTAAAGACACTTAATGCCTAGAACTCAAGGATTACGAATTTACGATACAATACAAAGTATGTTTATGTCGGCATTCAGGTAAACTACATATTTCCTGAAATTTAAGACAATTTTTAGATCAATTGTTACAAATTATAAATATTAAGGTAAAACCCTAATTTTGTTTTCTTTTGCAAATTCGAATATCACTTTATCCGGTTGATCTCTTTCGGTTGCACATTATGAAAAATACCATGTTACCATGTCACGGCTTTCAAAGTCTTCAACTCAATAACAGACACAAGTAACAGAAATATCACGTTACAACATTGGATATTATTGTACTGATTATTTTACACAAAGTAAAAACATGGTGCTTTTACTTACATCAATTCAGGGTTTATGGTATTTTGATAATTTTAACCTGTTATTCGAATCCTCTTTCACCTGCAAAGTAAAAGACAAATAGTAATGTTTCTCGGGGCTATCTTGCAGTAGAAATATACAAGGTAAACCTTTTTTTTATAATTTGTTATATGCCAGCATATGAAATTGATTTGATTATTTTTTCTTTTCTTGTAGTTATTAGTAGACAAAGTTGTAAAAACAATTATGATTTATGGGTAGGGACATTTTCAAACTCCCTACCACCAATCGTTGTGTCATGTGTAGGGACTACGTTG
The DNA here is from genome assembly GCF_052625555.1 of Lactuca saligna. NCBI lineage: Eukaryota > Viridiplantae > Streptophyta > Magnoliopsida > Asterales > Asteraceae > Lactuca > Lactuca saligna. Next base: position 316,809,058 of record NC_136421.1, read on the forward strand.
GACGTTTTCATCCTTTGTTTTCTTTTGGTGCGAATGAGATTAGACTTTTCCTTTGACGATTGATGGCGATTGACTTGGAATCATTAATAAATTTCAATGTCTATTGTCTTGTGTTATTATTATATATAAAATAATACAATCACTATTATATTATTAATATGTGTATATCGTTGTATAGTAATATTGATGCATATAATAACAAATTAGTTTGTCTTAACTTACAGTTTTTCCACATTTCTTTTCTAGTGGTCCACTCTCAATAATTCTACCCCAAAAAGTATTCTTGTATTAATTGTTCATTATGTATTTTAGTTATCATGTTTCATCACAACAAGTATTTCCATAATCTTCTTTGATTTTAGGAAAGTCAGTAATGTGCTTCTAAAATTACTATTAAAGTCTTTCTTCAATATGTCATAATAGTACCTACTTCTTTTAGATTATTGAATTTAATTTCTGTATGCAATCGCTCTCCTTCTTCCAACCATCTTCCTAAATGTCAAACTAGTGCATACCATATATCTTTATATTATTCTATGATGATGATTATTAATTCAAAAATTAAACTTAAACTATTGTCCATAAGATAATGACCATGATGTAATAAAGAAAGAAAGAAAGAAACTCCCATTTCCATCTTTCTTATTCTGATCAGAGGTAAAGAAGATTCAGAAGTTGCCTGAATTAAGGCAATAATGGACAGACTGGTTAAAGCAGATGTGAAGGAGGTGAACATGGTGTTTACCAGAGGTCAGAAGTGTTCTACAACCTTCAGATTAACCAATCTCATGCACACCATGTCCGTTGCTGTCTCTCTCAATACTACAAACCCATCGCTCCTCTCCTTCATTCACCAATTCTCCATCATTCCTCCTCTCGGTACCGCTTCTTTCACTCTCATCCTGTCTAAACCGTCCGATCATCCGCCGCTCTCGACCCCACCGGACAACGTTCTTGTCCGGTCATCCATGCTGCCCACCGGAAAAGCCAACCAGGAAGATCTCCGGAGACTGTTCTCCAAACATGGCCCGCATATCTTTAAGGACGTCACGATTCCGATCTCCTTTGTTGGGACTCACGTAATCGAACACCTGATCTCATCTTCCTCTTCCAAAACCCTAGAAATCGCATTTACTTTATCAAAAGCCATTTCGTTGTGCGAAGAGTCACAGCTCACTTGCTTACTGAGATCCGCTGCTATGAACGGGAAGTCCTACGTTGTCTCCTCTCTGCTCGACGCCGGAGCCGATGTTAACAACCGGGATTCCGATGGTGTTTCCGTGATGTCGCTGGCTGTCAGATCTGGAGATCTGGACACGGTTCGGATTTTGATGGAGTCTGATTGTGTGATTGATCATCGAAATGACCGACTCTTGCACGATGCAGCTTCTTTAAACCGGGTGGATTTAATGGAAGTTTTGTGTATGGGTTACTTGGATATCGATGTGAATTCGATTGATTCAGAAGGTCAAACACCTCTTCATGTTGCTGCATGTCATGGCTATATTGAAGTACTTGAGTTCTTGATTACTTTAGGAAGCGACCCCGATTTAGCCGATCACAACGGCTGGACTGCCCTCCATTGCTGTTCCATGGAAGGTCATTCAGAAGCGGTTGAATTCCTGCTAAACTGTATCAGTTATGTGAAATATGCGGTAACTAAAGAAGGAAAGACTGCATTCGATCTTGCAGTTGAAAACGAGCATACAGATCTTTACGATATGTTACATTTGGGAGATGTTTTACATCGATCAGCAAGAAAAGGAGATGTGAATGGAATGAAGAATTGTTTAGCAGAAGGTGCGAAGGTGAACGGAAGGGATCAGAATGGGTGGACGGCGTTGCATAAAACGGCTTTTAAGGGTTGTTTTGAAGGGGTGAAGGTGTTGCTGAATCATGGTGGTCGGGTGGATGTGGTGGATGGTAGTGGGTACACGCCGCTTCATAGGGCGGTGGAGGGAGGGCATGTTCAGGTGGCGATGCTATTAATCGGTCATGGAGCAAAAGCTAGCATGAAGTCTCTTGCTGTCCATGATTTAGATTCTTTTAAGAATTATTCGCAAGATAAAAAGAGCTTATTAACAAGTATGTAATCTAATGTATAGTTTATACTTCGTAGTCTTAATAATCACGGAAATAGATTACTTATCAGAAATCATTAGATCTTTTCGACCCTTTTTTCGGGGAACTTGTATATTACAAAGATATATGATCTATAAATTTCTTAAAACCATTTAGAATTTTGATGCAACATAACTTTTGATACGATGCAAGAATGGAAGTTAGGCTCAGTGCAACTACTTACTTTCCACATCACTATCACTCCCTCTCTTCCCCTCCCATAACAATTCTTTTGAAATTTATACCTGTAAAGATTGTTAAGATCACGATGGTTTTTGGGAATATAAGACCGGGATCGTAAAATTAGGATTAGGATCCTAGAATCCTTCAAAATAAAACATAATTTTAACTTATAATTTTAAAACATAAAAAATATCTCAAACATTTGGTTTTTAATTCAAAAATTATAAAAACTTCAAAACATTTGTCACAACTCATAATACAAAATGATAAACGGTAAACTAATAAATACTAAAAGACATACAGTGGTAATTTATTTTTTCAAAAAAAAATCAATGGAAGGTAGGATCGAATCGAATCTCGATTTTATGATCCTACCTACGAATATCATACGATCATACCCCAAATATGATCCGTATACGATCAGACTCGTTTTTCATGTCTAGGATCATACGATCCGACTCGTTTATCATGTCTAGGATCATACGATCCGGCGTTCGATTTCGATGTTCTTGACTGTTTTGATCCACTAGACTGCGAAGTTGAATTCGGTTGAAGGACCCACTTTGGCCCCTTACGACATACGCACCATGTTTTTTGATGTGAAAATGTTTTTCCTTTGTGTTTTTTTATAAGTTTCAAGCAACGTACTCACAATGTTGAAATCTTTTCTATCACTAGCACACATATTTTGAAGATTATTAAATATGTCGTTGAAGCTTGTGCAAGCTAGCCTTAACTCACGCCATTTTTCGTTTAGGTCGTCGTTTCTCTGGTAAATGCACTTACCAATTATATTATGGAATTGTGTTAAAACTTGCTTCCAAAAAGCTGAAGTAGATTGATTGTTGCCTTTTCTAGAATAGATGGAGACCGACATCCAAGCTTGCAACAAAGTCGCTTCCTCTTCATCATTCCACTTTAGTTTTTCGAATGTTGAGAATCGTCATTTTATTTTTCTTTCGCGGTGCTTTTTTGGGTTCTTGAGTTTCGGCAACAATTATGCCATCGTCTTGGAATGGGTTTTTGTTGATATTGATTGGTTGTGAAGGTTGTGGTTGCCAGTATTGGAATGGGTTTTGTTGATATTGATTGGGGTTGGGTTGTGGGTAGTTTTATTGGTATGAGGATTGTGGAAAGAGGTTTTGTTGGAATGTATTGGGTTTTTGTTAATATTTGTTAAGGTTGAGATGTTAGTATGGGAGTTGCTAATTGTTGAAAATTGGTTGTTATTGAATTAGTGTTCCTTGTAGCAAATTCATAAACTCTTGGCTTGAGTAATAATTTGGTGTGTTTGGGATGTTTGAGTATTGATCTGTAATGCTTGTTTCAGGTATCAATTACTTTTCAAAATTTTAGGGTTTTAGACTGGAACTCGACGAGTTGGGGAGCTCCAACTTGTTGAGTAGAGATCATTTGTGGGACGCGGGATTTAGGATCCACTCGACGAGTTGGAAGGCCCAACTCGACGAGTAGGCGTTGTAAAGGAAAACCCTAATTTTTAGGGGTTTGCACCCTATATAATCTCCTTACAACCTTGAGGCTGACCTTCCATCAGTCTCCAAACCCTAAGAACGTCAATGCAAAATCCTAATCTCTATTGTCTTTCATATTGTGAGCTAGAGTGACTTTTGGAGCTTAAGAAGAAGAAGATAGTAAGAAAACGGAAAAGACCAACAAACAAAGTCCTCACTCTTGAGCTTGACCATCTTGTGGACTATTGTAAGCACTCAAAATTTGATTTTTATCTTAGAGTATGGCTAGATCTTGAGTTTACTCTTCATTTCCTATCATTCTTGTCAATTACATGCATGGGTTTCATAAAGTTTTCAACTTTATGAATCTACAGGGCAAAAATGGTCCCATAGTGGGCTAGATCTAGCTTTTGGTCAAGCATGTACATGGTGGGATAGATCTAGATTTTAGGGTATATTTTCCCTCTTTGGCCATTTTGACTTCAAGACATGCATTAGACATGTATGTCCATAAAGTCTCCATCTTTGGAACGTTTTGAGGATTAGAACCTATTCTGGAAAGGAGGGATTCCAGATCTCTAGAGTCTTGAACCATATGGCTAAGCTTTCGAGCTTTCGAGCATTCGGAGTGGTTCTAGAGGATAAAGTTGGAAACATTATCCTTCTCGACACATTTAGATTTCATATCTAAGCCATATAGTCCTTGCAATCAACGTATCCTCTGAATGAGCAAACAGGGGGTAAAAATCGACAAGTTGCTCTGGCAACTCCATGAGTTGGATCGGGTTTCCCAGTCTACTAGATATTGAGTGCACTCAACAAGTTGATGAAGCAAATCGGCAAGTTGGCTAGGGTTTGTCCCGGTTTTCTGGACTCTAAAGGAGCTCGACGAGTTGCTAGATGCTCTCGATGAGTTGGGGTCAACATGGACTGTTGACTTGGACTTTGACCAAGTTTGACCTTAAGGGTATTTTTGGTATTTCAAAATTTTGACAAAAATAGTCAAATGATGATTGTAGGCAGTTGAGTTGGAGCTGCGCGTTGGGACTTGTCCAATCTTATCTTATCAGTTCAGCATTCTTGAGAATGTGAGTCTCCTCACCATACCAATAGGTCGAAGGCACCAAGGCTGGCCCATTTTATGATATGTGGTACACCAGTTGATGTAGTGTTATGTGGCATCATTGTTGATTATATGCTAGTAGGTATGCTAGTTGTATATGTGGTACACTTGTATGAAAGACCATGGGGGACCCCATGGCACTTAGATGTAAGATGATATGGAGAGCCCATCGCTTTCCTATTACAGACTATGGGGAGCCCATGGCACTTGGATGTAAGACCATGTGGGGAGCCCATGGCATCTTGGAGTAAGACCCTGGGGGGAGCCTACGTCATCCCTATATGTTTTATGCATGGCTTATATTGTTTATGTAGCTTTTATAGCTAATATGATCTATGTGATTATGTGGACTGTGTAGGGTATGCTCTGGGGAACTCACTAAGCATTAGCTTACATTTTGTTGTTTTGTTTTAGGTACATTTGAGCCTAAGGGAAAGCGCAAGGCTTGATAGCACGACATACGCTCTTCAGCATTTGATTTGATGGGACACTGTGATGTTTGCAATAAAATGTCGATGTTATGGATTTTGAAAATAATTGTCATTGTTACTTCATATTTTACGGGAATGTTTTAGTTAATTAAAAATGAAAATTTATTTGAAAATTTGGGTTGTTGCAAGTTGGTATCAGAGCCTTGGTTTGAGGGATTCGGACACACTCTCGAGTGTGTCATGACTCAAACTAAGGAAATGGTAAAATTGTTTTCAGAAATAAAAGTTAAAAACTTCTTAAAATAGAAAAGAGGAGAGTGCAATGCGCGTGATCGGTCGAGCCAAGTAATCAGTTCCCCAATATGTTAGCCATGGTATACTGATATTTGAGTTATGATAATCGTATGAATCGTGCTATGTGTCTTCTTTCGAAAATGTATACGGTTGGGGTCTTATAGCCTCAAAATGATTGATTTGGCCTTATTTTCTGTTCCTTGTCTGGTTATGGTCTTAGGGTAGAGTTGGTGTTTCAAAATTCTATTTGATCCTATTCTGTGAATAATTTGTATGTATAAGGCAACCTGTTATGATTGACTTCTGGTTTGATATGGATGGAGTAAATCTTAGGATAACCTAGGATTTGAGCTATGCGGTAGCCTGTGAGATATGATTTGTTTTGGGACGAATTAGACTTATCAGGTAGATCCTTGGGGAAGGTACAGGTAGGTGTGGAAGGTAGTATTGGGCTTGTACTACTGAAAGCACAGGACATGTACCTGAACCAATGTTAGATATGGAAGCTCTAAGGAGAACTGGTGTGGGAGGATCCCCTCTTTTGGCATCATGATCAGTATGTTTTATGGTATTTCAGTTGTTAGGTTTTGATCATAACATCATTCATATGGTGTACATGCAACCCTAATTGCTTTGGATCTAGGTTTTTCTAACTTGAACATACAACTATGAATACCAAAGCAATAACCATATAACTAGCATACATATATCGAAAATCACATATGATTAGCATTAGAAACTTTACCTCACTTGTTATATTGTAATAACAAGAATTCCTTGACCTTTGAAAGCTTACTGCCCCAAGTGTTGCACCTCTAATGGAGTCACAAACACCACTAGCAACAAGGAAGAACAAGAGAGAGAGAGAGAGATAGAGAGAGAGAAGGAGGAGGAGGAGGCTTCAAAAACGTCTAGGGTTCTCTTAGAACTCTTGGACACGTTTTTGGGAGCTAATGGAGTCCTTTTATAGTTGAGGCTTCTAAGGTATTGAACATGAAACCCTAATTCCCTTTGCTTAGGCCCTAAGAAACATATGGACTCCCATTGAACAAGCCTTGGACGAAATCTTTATGGACTCTTATAAAGATTTTGTCCACCTTATACCAATAAGGTCCATAAGCCCAAACTATAAATATTACCGATTTACATAATCAGTCCCCATTAATTTAATCAGTCTCTTTTGATCACCAAATTAATTTTTGATCAATACTAATTAAATAATAAGATTTCTCAATTAATATATTATTATTTTAATATATTAATAAATCATAATTAATCCTCTTTCTCCATGATTCATCCTATCAGTTGCTATGGTGAATGCAACCCAAAAGGACCATGCTCATAATTAAATCAAGTACATACCAAAAATAGTTATGGGCTTAGACACCTAATCCAACAATAGTGCACTATAGTGGTGACACATTTTGGAGCAGGGGGATCAGGATCAAGATCAAGATTCGGGTATGGGTCGGGTGACACTACCGAGCCCATTGATGAGAGATTGTGCGAGCTTATTACATTCGAGGTTACGAGGGGCACCCTTGACACTACCCCAATGATTTTTGGGACAATCAAGGAAGGGATGATGGAGATTATGGAGGAGAGGCTCGGGGCATTCAGATCCGAGATTGTTGTGGGCCAGTCGGGGCTCGTACTCCCTCATTCCAGGAGTTCAAGGCGTGCGGGCGCCAAAGTTCTTTGGGGATAGGGACCCCATAATTAGCTGACGCTGGGTGGTGGACATAGAGAACACCCAACGCACGAGTTCTTGCCCTGATGCGACAAATGTGGGTTTTGCTTCATGTATGTTGATGGATCGAGCCTGGGATTGGTGGGGAGAGGTGACTAGCCAAGTGGGAGTAGCCGGTGTGGCTGAGATGACATGGGCAAAGTTCTTTAGGAGTTTCGATTTGGAGTTTGCACCACCCATCGAGGTGCAACAGCTAGTGAGGGAGTTTCATGAGCTCCAATAGACCACTGAGACTATGACGGAGATCACCGCCAAGTTTCGGGAACAAGCACTATTGATCCCACAACATGCTACCAACGAGGATATGAGAAGGAGAGGTATGATTCCATATTGAGGGATGATATCCGAGAGTTTGTGAGCTTTACAGGGTGCAAAACCCTAAATGAGATGATAGAGAACGCCCATGAGCGGGAGATGGAGTTGGACTTTCGCACTAAGCGGAAGCCTGAGCAAGCATCGACAATAGTATGTTAGGCTAAAAATCCTAAGACATCGGATTCTTCCAGTAGGGGCCAGCAGGGTCATAGCCGGTGTGCCAAGTGCGGTAAACTGCATAGTGCGGCTTATCGAGCGGCAGGATCGCGATACTACGCATGTGGCTAATCGAGCCACGTGATCATGCATTGCCCCAAGAAGGGCTTGATTTGTTTCCACTGCAACCAAACCAGCCACAAACGGGCCGATTGTTAGATGTTTCAGGGAGGAGGAGGAGCGGTGGTGGCGCCTGCGCCTGCCATGATGAGGATCACGGATGGCTGTCCTGCTAACTGCTCCAGCGGTGAAGAGCCACACATTTCAGTTGTCTACAGAGGAGGCTCGGGTAGCGCCAAACGTTGTGGTTGGTATGTATTTATCTTCCACTATATATTGATTTGCATTGCTTATGTGTATACATTTGTGCTCATGTATAGGGACCCTTTTGGTCAATGTTATTTCGGCTCACGTTCTATTCGACTCGGGTGTTACCCGATCGTTTGTATCTCATGTGCTTAGCAAGATGTTTCGGGATGAGCCAGGGAATTTGGATTCCCCGCTTGAGGTTGAGATTGTGGATGACACCACCCTGAGTGTTGTAAGGGTGTACCGGGACTGTGTCCTGAATGTGATTGGGGAGAGGTTTCGTGTTGATCTAGTCCTGATATCGTTGTGAGGGCTGAAGGTGATCGTCGGGATGGAATGGTTGGGGGTCAATGGGGCCATGATAGATTGCGAGCGTCGGTTGGTGAGTGTTTGAACCCCAAATGGGGTAGAACTGGTTATTCATGGAGAGAGAGCCTCGCAGGGGGTCAACCCTCTGTTCAGCTGCAAAGGCTAGGAGACTTCTTCAGCAGGGTTGTTCGGGATTTTTGGAATATATATTGGATACAATGGTTGAGACCCCGATGGATTTGGGCAGTGTACCTGTTGTACAAGAGTTTTAGGACGTCTTTCCTGAGGAGTTACCTGGAGTGCCTCCAGAGAGGCAAGTGGAGTTTCGCATATACTTAGTGCCAGGTGTCGCTCCGATATCCAAGGCACTGTACCGACTAATGATATGTGCATAATTAGTTAATTATTTAGCACATATTCTTAATCATTTTTGATTAATTATGTGAACAATGTGGACAAAAAGTACTTAAAATGGTTTGAATTTTGTTTTCAGTCCAGAAGACATGCTTGGAAGTAAAAGGGAGCAAGGGAAAGCAATTGAAGACCAACGAATGAAAATAAGAGACAAAAGACCACCTAATCGGCGAGTAGACAACCCTACTCGGCGAGTACACGCGGATGTTCCAGAAGATAGCTACGATTCCTGATTCAAGACGGATAATTATGCACCTACTCGGCGAGTTGGTCTTGCTACTCGCCGAGTACACCCTGTTTTGAGATATCTATAAAAATCGAATCTTTATCCAATGGGGCAACATTCCTGGCGATTTTTCAAGGTTAAGCTGCGACTAAGAGCCCTAGAAGACGCTGAGGAACCCTAACCTTCAATCTTTTGAAGAATTCAAGCAACTAGGTTAATCCTACCACTTAGATTTAGGAATTGAATATGTTTGATCTAGTAAAACTTGTTTTTGTGTTTGCTTCTACTGCAACTATGAACTAAATTCTTTTTTGTTTATGTTTGGGGAATACCAAGGAATTCCTATGGTTTAATTATTAGTTTTTGTTTGATTGTTTATTGGTGATCTATTAAATTAAGTTTGTTAAAGAACCTTATGCATTAATCACTACTATTTTCTGTTAATTGGAAGACAATTAGGCTGCATGAACATCTCTTAGTTGTTAACCTCATATGTCTATGTGAACACTAAACCATATGCTTAGAAGTAATGATTATGAAACTAAGATTAATAAGACAATAGGAAGATTAATGTGTGAACTTGTTTGAGAAACCATCAAACAAGAGGTTAATTGAATTAGTAACTTAATTGACCACTACAAATCTTATTTAATCCAAATCATAAATCTAGGGAATTAATTAGTTTAAACACTTGATCACCGCTTAAATTAGTTAATTGTCTAAGGGTTAGGAGTAATGAACATGAACCTAACCATTATAATTGGTAATCAATAACAATTAATCTATCATAAATACAAATAACCATAGGAGTGAATTGGTTGAACCTAAATAGAAACATCTTTATCAAATTTGGTGAATTAGTTGTTTGCTTTAGTTATTTAGTTAATTTAGTGTGCTTAAGTTTCTAGTCTTGCAAAACTAGAAGAAACCCCTTTACTTTTATTAATTGTTTTAGTTAAAATTAGTTATTAGTTTAATTTTCCGTTCCCTGAGTTCTATACCTTACTTACTAATCTATACCACTAAAAGACAGGTTCATTGCCTTTGTGTGCTAAATTTATAAAAAGTAGGGATAAAACAAGTGCATTTTACACACATCAAGTTTTTGGCGCCGTTGCCGGGGAACGGTTCTAAATAACTAATCTAATTCCTAATTTTTTCGATCCTTTGTGTGAGTTTACTTGCATAGAGTTCATTTATTGCAATTTAGTAATTAGTAATTAGGTTTTAGCATCTGTTTTAGTTTTAATATTACGTTTAGAATTTTTCAAAATTTCACTGATACTCGTCGAGTGCAGTTGCACCTACTCGGCGAGTACCAGTTTATTTAGCAGTTAATTTTTATTTTTTTTAGTACATTTTTTTTGTTCTTTTTACGCTTTTATTCTATTTATTTCAGGACTTTCATGACCAGAGGATCAAACATACCACTGGTACCCCCGTTTGAAGATCCCGAATCTGCATTGAAAAGGAACAAAGGAAAGGACGTGGAGAGTTCAAGTACACCAAGGAAGTTGCCTTTGTCCAACTTGAAGACCGTTTTTGGGAAAAAGAAGAGTTGTAAATCAGGAGCATCCAGTGCTTCTTTGATAATTGAAGATCCAATTCAAGAAGATATCGGGTACGAGACCGAGGAAGAAGAGGAGCCTACATACGAGCACGAAACCGAGTCCGAGGAAGAGTTAGCTTTCACAATGGCTAACATTGATTGAATCCCCATGGGAGAATGGAAGAAGAGGATGCGCGACGATAATGGCTCGGGACTTGTGCAACCCGCAATTCCCGCGACTGCTACCTTCGAGCTAAAGGGTCATATCCTAGCTTCACTCAAAGAAATACCTTTTATGGGAAAGATCATGAAGATGCCTACAAGCATTTGGATGAAGTCAATGATGTAGCTGATTACTTCAATATTCCAAATGTAACCCGCGAGACTCAACTACTTTGTATGCTTCCGGTAATATTCAAGGGTGCTGCCAAAGACTGGCTCAAGTCACTTCCCCCCGAATCAGTCACTACTTGGGCCAAGATGAAGGAAGAATTTATTGATCACTTTTTCCCACCTTCTAAGATAGCCAAGCTGAAGAAGGCCATTGCAAACTTTGAACAACAAGCTGGAGAGTCGTTATATGAAGCATGGGAGAGGTACAAGAGTTTGCTAAGAAATTGCCCCCACCATGATCTAAACAGCCAGCAAGAAGTCTCCATCTTCTATGATGGAGTCAATGTCACAACTAGGCAACTACTAGACTCGCAAGGCCAACTTACAAAGAAGCCGCCCCCGGTGATTAAAGAACTGATTGAAGAATTCTCTAAACACTTTAGAGAATACCATAACCCTAGACATGATGTCACTAGGGGAGCCGCTTATGCTGCTACTGAAGACTTATCCGCGGTCATGGCTATGCTAAAAACCATGGATAGGAGAATGGATAAAATGGATCAAACGATCCATGCTATTCGGGTGGGTTGTGAAAACTGCAATGGGCCTCACCTCACTAGAGACTGCGATTTAGATGAGAATGGCAACAAGAAGGCGCAAGCGTGTTACTCGAGTGGAGACCGATATGATGAAGATTGGCGTAAACAAAAGAAAGGGTGGCTCCCTTATGATGAGTACAAGAAAGCCAAGGAGGAGAAGTATAGACAAAAAGGGAGAGGGTTCTACCAAAAGGAGGAGCCGGTGCAAGAAAGGAAGCCGAGTTTGGAAGATATGCTCACTAAATTTGTAGCTGCGTCAGAAAAAAGGCATAGTGATCATGATGCTGCAATTCAAGAAACAAGAACCATGCTCAGGAACTAGCAAGCATCTATCCACAATATAGAAACACAGCTTGGGCAACTTGCTCAACAACTTAACCAAAGGTCACCGGGCGAACTTCCTAGCAAAACCGAAAATAACCCACGAGGCGCGCACATAAACATTGTCACAACAAGAAATGGGAAGATAATCACTCCCCTGGCACCTATTCGGACTGAAGCACCCAAGGATTCACAGAAGGATGAGGCAGAAAAGCAAGCAGAAAACCAAAATTTACAATCTGACAGTCCTACTCGCCGAGTAGGGCCGATGGACTCGACGAGTACACCATCAAAAACCGGTGAGCAGGTTCCTAAAAAGCCTTACCAGCCTCCAATGCCATACCCAGCCCGAGCTACGAAAGAGAAGCAGGAAGAGGAGTATCAGAAGTTTCTAGACCACATCAAGACTCTTCAAATCAACATACCTTTCATTGAAGCCGTCATGCAAATGCCCAAGTATGCAAAGTTCCTTAAGGAACTTCTCACCAATAGAAGAAAGATGGAAGAAGTGAAGAAGGTAGTGCTCAATGAAAACTGCTCTGCTGCGATGCTAAGTAAGTTACCAAAGAAGAAGGGTGATCCGGGGAGCTTGACTTTACCTTGCCAATTTGGCAACTTGGCTGCTATTCATGCCTTAGCTGATTCTGGAGCAAGTGTGAACCTAATTCCACACTCATTCTTTAAGAAGCTGGACCTCCCGGAACCAAGGCCAATTCACATGGCAATACATTTGGCAAACAAGACAATCACCTTCCCAAGAGGCATATGCGAAGACTTACTAGTGAAAGTGGATAAATTTGTCTTTCCTGCTGATTTCATCATTCTAGACATGGAGGCGGATCCACAAGTTCCAATCATCCTTGGAAGGCCTTTCCTCAACACGGCCAGCGCTATAGTAGACATGAGAGACTCAAAGCTCACCTTGCGGGTCGGAGACGATTCAGTGACATTCGGGGTGGACCAAGCTATGAAGTATTCTAGGAGTAGTGACGACACAGCATTCTCAATAGATATGCTTGACAAACTATTGGAGGAAGACATACCTGAAGATTCCAGCAAGTTTACAGCTTTAGATGAAGCATTTGATCCAGAAAAAGATTTAATGGAAATTGAAAGGTTGTTGGAAGAAGTAGAGTATGAAGAGCTAATGAAGCAATCTGACAGTCCTACTCACCGAGTAGGACCAATCTACTCGCCGAGTACCTCTGAAGAAAAGTCAGAATTCGTGAATGCAGCCACCAACTCGTCGAGTACCTTACCTGCACTCGGCGAGTCCGTCACTCAGAACCAACGAACAGAGCTCAAAACGTTACTAGACCATTTGGAGTATGCTTTTCTGGAAGAAGGCAATCAAAAGCCAGTAATCATAGCCTCTGATCTGTCCAAGTCTGAAAAGGAGGAGCTCGTGCAAGTGTTGAAGAAGTGGAAACGGGCCATAGCATGGAGCATCACCGACATCAAGGGAATAAGCCCATCATATTGCTATCACAAGATCAATCTAGAAGAAGGAGCAAAGTCGGTGGTACAACACCAAAGAAGGTTGAACCCGAACATGCAAGAAGTAGTCAAGAAGGAAGTGGTCAAACTCTTAGATGCAGGAATCATTTACTCCATTTCTGATAGCCCATGGGTGAGTCCGGTCCAAGTGGTGCCCAAGAAAGGAGGGATGACGGTCATAACCAACGAAAAGAACGAGCTAATCCCGACACGAACGGTAACCGGTTAGAGAGTGTGCATCGATTATCGAAAGCTAAACGATGCCACTCATAAAGACCATTTTCCTTTACCTTTTATTGATCAAATGTTAGAAAGACTATCGGGCCATAGCTATTATTGCTTTCTAGATAGATTTTCGGGTTATTTTCAAATACACATAGACCCAATGGACCAAGAAAATACCACATTCACTTGCCCAAGTGGGACTTTTGCCTATAAACGCATGCCTTTTGGGCTATGCAATGCACCTGCGACTTTTCAAAGGTGTATGACAGCTATATTCCACGATATGGTGGAAAAATTCATGGAAGTTTTATGGATGACTTTTCCGTTTTCGGATCTTCTTTCCATGACTGTCTCACAAATCTTGACTCAATGCTTACTAGGTGTGAGAAAACTGACTTGGTCCTCAATTGGGAAAAATGTCACTTCATGGTAAAGGAGGGTATAGTTTTGGGCCACAAAGTTTCCAAAAAGGGAATTGAAGTGGATCGGGTAAAGATTGACACCATTGCCAAATTACCCCCACCAACTAATGTGAAGGGCATTAGGAGTTTTCTAGGACACGCAGGTTTTTACCGGCGTTTCATAAAAGATTTTTCCAAAATAACTAGGCCTCTAACACAATTATTACTAAAAGATGCACCATTTAATTTTACTAAAGAGTGTTTAGAGGCATTTGAATTTTTAAAGGAAAAATTAACTAATGCCCCGATCATTATTGCACCAAATTGGAACTTACCCTTTGCGATTATGTGTGATGCTAGTGACTATGCATTAGGAGTTGTCCTTGGTCAAAGGGTTGATAAGCACTTTCAACCCATATATAATGCTAGCAAGACTTTAAACCCAGCCCAAGAAAACTACACCACCACTAAAAAAGAGTTGTTAGCTGTGGTATATGCTTTTGACAAATTTCGCCCTTACTTGGTTTTATCTAAAACTACTATTTTTATTGACCACTCGGCTATCAAGTATTTGTTTTCCAAACAGGATGCTAAGCCAAGACTGATACGATGGGTGCTACTTCTTCAAGAATTCGACATAGAGATACGAGACAAGAATGGAATGGAGAACGTAGCAACTGATCACTTGTCAAGGATAGAGAACCCGCAATTTCAAGAAGACAAAGATGGAGACGACTTTCCGGACGAATACATTATGGTGTCAGTGGGAGAAGAGCCATGGTTCGCAGACATAGCTAATTATTTAGCTACAAAATACATCCTGAAGGACTATAGCAGTCAACAAAAGAAGAAATTCTTTGCTGAAATAAAATATTACTTTTGGGACAACTCGTACCTCTTCCGAAGCTGTGCGGATGGTATCATACGAAGATGTGTGTTCGGGAAGGAAAGCCGGAGAATACTAGAGCATTGCCATAGCGGGCGCATGGGAGGACATCATGGAGCACACTACACTGCAAAGAAGATCTTTGACATTGGGTTTTATTGGCCTACAATCTTTAAAGATGCAGCCCAATTTGTCAAAGAATGTGATGCTTGTCAAAGAGTGGGAAACATTTCATCTCGAAATGAAATGCCACAACATAGTATCCAAGTGTGCGACGTGTTTGATGTGTGGGGAATTGACTTCATGGGACCATTTCCCATGTCCAAAGGAAACAAGTACATACTAGTAGCGGTCGATTATGTATCAAAATGGGCAGAGGCACAAGCGTTACCAACAAATGACAATGACGGACGGGTAGTGGTGCGATTCTTGAAGAAGCTATTTTCACGCTTTGGCGTTCCGAAGGCCCTAATCAGTGACCGAGGCACACATTTTGCCAATGATCAATTGGAAAAGGTGCTAAAGAAATATGGGGTTACCCATAAGTTCTCCACATCATACCATCCACAAACTAGTGGACAAACCGAAGTGACAAATCGAGCCTTGAAGCGAATTCTAGAGAAATCGGTGGGAAGAAATAGCAAGGAATGGTCGGATAAGCTAGATGATGCATTATGGGCTTTTCGTACAGCTTTCAAAACACCTATTGGTACTACACCATATAGGTTAGTTTATGGAAAGCAATGCCATTTACCGGTCGAGCTAGAGCATAAGGCGTATTGGGCTATAAAGAGGTGTAACTTCGACATGGAAGAACTAAAGAGCAACCGGTTGATGCAAATGAATGCCCTTGAAGAGCTAAGGAATGATGCATACTCTAGTTCATGGCTTTATAAAGAGAAGACCAAGAAATGGCATGATAAAAGGATTAAAGATAAAGAAATCCATGAAGGCCAAAAGGTGTTGCTTTTCAACTCGCGATTAAAGCTTTTCTCGGGCAAACTCAAATCAAGGTGGGATGGTCCTTTTCTGGTGAAGACGGTGTTTCCACACGGTGCTATAGAGTTGTTAACAAGAGATGGCACGCCCTTCAAAGTTAATGGTCATAGAGTAAAAAAGTATGAAGAAGGAGTCCCCCGGAATGAAGGATTGGAAGAGTTGCTGCTGGAAGGGATTGCAACTACGTAGAAGGGGAGGAGTCCAGCTAATGACTCCATAAAAAGAAGCGCTTCTCGGGAGGCAACCCGAGTCTCAAGTTTGCATTTTCTTTCATTTTCTTTATTTTCATATATTTTTTTTCATTTTTCTTCATCTACTTTTATGCCCATAACTGTTTGAGGACAAGCCATGCTTAGAGTGTGGGGTGGATGGTTTAAAAACATGAATTAATACATTACTTTTTCTAAATATAATTTTTTTTCAATCTGTGACATTTACTCGCAGAGTAGAGTCGTGTGTTCGGCGAGTAGATGCCCGGTTCAGTTAAAATGATGTTTAAAAGCACTTCTACTCGGCGAGTAGACCCATTCTACTCGGCGAGTAGCCAGTTTAAAAAGAGTGAAACGTAAATCTGTAAAAAAAAAAAAAAAAAAAAGGGTTTTCAACATTCCATCCCATTACTCGTCGTGCAGCAGCCTTTCAACCATTTTCAAGTTGCTTTCAAGATTTCTTCAATTTTCTACTCAGTTCTCCCTATTCAAGCAAAAAGGTAACATCTTTACCCTTTAAATTCATGAAAGGTTTGATTTTTATCATAGATTTGTCCAGATTTTAAGTGATTTCGGATTTGGGGGGTCTTCCTCAAACTCTAGGGTTTTGATTTAGTCACAAATTAGATAATGTTAGGAGTATTTTCTTCAATATCTATGGTTAGATAAGTAATTACAACAAAACCCTATGAAAAAACTGGACTTTTGGTCAGTCTACACAGATCCGACACTCGATCTGTCATGGTGTTCATACTATTTGCCGAGTAGAGTCGTGTACTCGGCGAGTAGGTAACAGTCAGACCCAATTTTTTTTGTTTTTAATTACTGGGTGTTGTTTGTTTGTGTGTTCTTGATGTTTGTATGCATGTATCATGGCAAGAAGGGGTCAATCTTCGCGAGGGGGAAGCCATGGTGCTATGCCATGGCTATCTTTTCAACAAATTACTTCCAAATGGTCAAAAACAAGAGCCCTAAACAGACTGGAGGCACTCAGGCAGAAGGGATTTCACCTTCCAAATGCAGTGGATGGGAAATGTTGGGTTGGAAGAAGAACTCACCACGTACTTGGTAAAGGATTGCAATTTGGGATATGCCAACATAACTTGTGATGGGTTGTTGCAGTTATTTAAGATCCAAGAGTCGGTTTATGCTGAGTTGTGCTGGGAATTTTTTGCTACCATCTCATTTCGAGGTGGTAGTGAGTTCTATAATCCTAACACAATCTCTTTCTCTTTGGGCGGGGAGCTGCGACAATGCAGCATGGTGGAGTTCTCATGGAGGTTGGGTGTTTATGATCAAGACATGGTAATGACAGACTATTTTGAAGCTTTCTTGGAGAATTGTCACAAAGAACTTCCCGAGGAGGTGGTGGCTTCTACATGGTGGAACACAATTGCCAACCGAGTCTACATCCCTTCCACCGCGCAAGAAGGTCACATTCGTTCTCCAATCCATCGACTCATTCACCGGTTTGTGGCTAGTACAATAAACATGCGGAAGGATGGGGACAAAGTCCCCACCCTTGACATCTTCTACTTGTGGAGCATCATCACTCCAGACGTTTTTTGCAACCTTCCTTACTGCATTGCCAAGTTCCTTGCTGAGGGGGCGGTCAAAGAGAAGATCAATTCAAAGATAAATGGAGGCATGTTTATTACCCGACTGGCCAAGTCATTTGGGATCTTGGATTTGCCACAAGCTCAAGCACTAACGGTTATCCACCCTCCACCATTCAACACTGCACTTTATAGGAGGGCACGGATAGTTGAGAAGTTTGGCGATTCCTTCATTATTCCACATGAAGATGAGCCGGCGGTCCCCGAGGAGCCGGGAAGGCGGGTCCGACAAAGGAGCGAACGGGTGCGGGAAGAACCACCGGTTATTCCGGTGGAGGACAATGATGGTTGGAACCAAGTAGAGTACCGACACTACTTGGATGATATTGGGCAAGGGGTGAACTACACTAATCAATCTTTCGAATACCTCTTTCAACAAATGCAAATTTCCCCGAGACCTGGACCCGACTATCCCTATATCATGAATTGGGATAAGAGGATGAGAAGAAGAGACAGAGAGGGAGGAAGTGGAGCAGGAGGAGCTGGAATGGATGATGAAGATTGAAGAATTTGTTTTGTTTTTATGTTTTATGCTTATGATGTTTTGTTCTAGACAATTGTTAAACACGTTGGATTTTTATGATGGGTGGATTATTATTGTCACTGTTAGTTGTTTATTTTTTTCAAGGATTGAAGATAGGGAAGCATACTAACTAGCGAGGGTCGAGAAAGGAATGAGAGATTTTCAAGCAATTATGGAGTTTTGTCCTTATGATTGAGTCCGTGAGAGTCGAGGGTCATAGGGAGTATTGCTGCTGAAGAAATTAGAGTGAAGTATGGGGGTCCTTAGGAAAATTTTAGACACAAATGCATGCGTTGCGGTCTTGGCATAATGGCTGGGTTAGATTGGAGTTATTATATGTGATTCTAATATGCTTAAAATTTAGTTTTGCTTGGGGGCAAGCAAAAGTCAAGTGTGGGGTATTTTGATATGTGCATAATTAGTTAATTATTTACCACATATTCTTAATCATTTTTAATTAATTATGTGAACAATGTGGACAAAAGGTACTTAAAATGGTTTGAATTTTGTTTTCAGTCCAGAAGACATGCTTGGAAGTAAAAGGGAGCAAGGGAAAGCAATTGAAGACCAAATAATGAAAATAAGAGACAAAAGACCACCTACTCCGCGAGTAGACGACTCTACTCGGCGAGTACACGAGGATGTTCCAGAAGATAGCTACGATTCATGATTCAAGACGAATAAATATGCACCTACTCGGCGAGTTGGTCCTGCTACTCGCCGAGTACACCCTGTTTTGAGATATCTATAAAAACCGAATCTTTATCCAATGGGGCAACATTCCTGGCGATTTTTGAAGGTTAAGCTGCGACTAAGAGCCCTAGAAGACGCTGAGGAACCCTAAGCTTCAATATTTTGATGAATTCAAGCAACTAGGTTAATCCTACCACTTAGATTTAGGAATTGAATATGTTTGATCTAGTAAAACTTGTTTTTGTGTTTGCTTCTACTGCAACTATGAACTAAAGTCGTTTTTGTTTCTGTTTGGGGAATACCAAGGAACTTCTATGGTTTAATTATTAGTTTTTGTTTGATTGTTTATTGGTGATCTATTAAATTAAGTTTGTTAAAGAAACTTATGCATTAATCACTACTATTTTCTGTTAATTGGAAGACAATTTGGCTGCATGAACATCTCTTAGTTGTTAACCTCATATGTCTATGTGAACACTAAACCATATGCTTAGAAGTAATGATTATGAAACTAAGATTAATAAGACAATAGGAAGATTAATGTGTGAACTTGTTTGAGAAACCATCAAACAAGAGGTTAATTGAATTAGTAACTTAATTGACCACTACAAATCTTATTTAATCCAAATCATAAATCTAGGGAATTAATTAGTTTAAACACTTGATCATCGCTTAAATTAGTTAATTGTCTAAGGGTTAGGAGTAATGAGCATGAACCTAACCATTATAATTGGTAACCAATAACAATTAATCTATCATAAATACAAATAACCATAGGAGTGAATTGGTTGAACCTAAATAGAAACATCTTTATCAAATTTGGTGAATTAGTTGTTTGCTTTAGTTATTTAGTTAATTTAGTGTGCCTAAGTTTCTAGTCTTGCAAAACTAGAAGAAACCCCTTTACTTTTATTAATTGTTTTAGTTAAAATTAGTTATTAGTTTAATTTTCCGTTCCCTGAGTTCGATACCTTACTTACTAATCTATACCACTAAAAGACAGGTTCACTGCCTTTGTGTGCTAAATTTATAAAAACTAGGGATAAAACAAGTGTGTTTTACACACATCAACTAACTCCGCCCGAGATGCAAGAGCTATCTATGTAGCTTCAAGAGCTGCTAGACCGAGGGTTTATCCGTCCGAGCAGTTCCTCATGGGGAGCATCGATCATGTTCGTGAAAAAGAAGGATGGGTTGCACATGATGTGCATTGATTATCGGGAGTTGAACAAGTTAACAGTGAAAAACCTTTATCCGCTCCCTAGGATCGATGATTTGTTCGATCAGCTTCAGGGTGCATCTTGGTTTTCCAAGATTGATCTTCAATCAGGGTACTGTGACATCCCCAATTTCACGGCCTGAAAAGACCGATTTGTTTATGCTTTGTTTTATAAATCAGAGTAATCATTTAAAGAAAACGGTTGCGGAATTTGTTCCCAAAACAAGATATGATAATAACTTATCAAAACATTTCTCAAAGAGAATGTATTTTTTTATTTAATAATAAAACCTCGGGATGTCATGTTCCAATACAGACCAAAAGCATAAACAATATAAAATAGACCTTACAACAGTTATTTATAACTACTAATCTATAATCCAAAATCTCTCATCAAGTCCACCAACTTATACCCTTGTGTCATTACCTGTAATGCAAAGAAAACTGAGTGGGTCAGGCTTGGGAGCCTGGTGAGCATATATGGTTTTCAACCCATAATAATACATTTATAATATTCAATTATCAAACAATCAACCCAAATACCCATCCCCATATCTACTTTATTTTTCTCAAGGGTTTACCCTAAGAATCCACTATCCTTAATTCATTTATTCCTAAGGATTTACCTAAGGAACTGGCACAAAGTCCATTTGCTACCACAGTTTATACAACAGGCACTACGTCACATAGTCACCAGGGTTCATACAATTGGCACTACGTTTCATAGTCACCAAGGTTTACACAACATGCACTACGTCTCATAGTCATCAGGGTTTACACAACAGGCACGACGTCACATCGTCACCAAGGTTTATCAAATAGGAACGAAGTCGCACCATCACCAAGGCTTACTCAATAAGCACGAAGTCGCATTGTCACCAACTATTCCATCTACCCATGTTCTACCCAGCACTTTTGTAGATATAAATACAAACGCAGTTTAAATCATTTAAAACCCGTATAAAACATCAATTCCAAGCCCATCTCAAATAGACAAACAATCTATAACACATAGCACGTATTTCATAGCTAATACTTTATATTTAAGTGTTAGAAGAAAGTAACTATACACTCACTTGATCAGAAGATGATCGGACAACACTACGACTTGTAAAAGTAGTATTCTTTAGTAGATCTGGAAAATCTTCACAAAACCGGGCTCCTCGTGGGCAGAGCTTTGGCTCGGGAATTTCACTTCTCGAGATCTTCGGGGCCTCGGGAATGATATCGGGGCTTTGGGATATTTCTTACACGAAAAACGATGCAAAAACGCGAGAGAAAGGAAAGAAATGAGCAAAGAACTCAGCTGCCCTCGCATCCCTTTTATAGGGGCTAAACCACTGAGTTACGCTGGGCGTAATTAAGGTTACACTAGGCGTAACTTGGATAAGCTCGCTGACTCCCCCCCTTTGGATAATATCGGTTATGTTATAATTAAATTAAATATCGAAATTATTTAATAAACTTCAAAAATTCATATCTCCCTCATACGAGCTCCGTTTTCGACGTTCTTTATATCCCCGCGTAGGTGAGACTACGCTCTACAACTTTCGTTTAATATCTGTTGGCTAATTTTGAATTTATTTTTATTATTTATTTTTAGTAGGTCGGGACATGAAAACTCCGTTATAAATTCATAACTTCTTCATCCGACGTCCGTTTTCGCCTATCTTTTTATCGTTTCACTACTATTAACGAGATCTTTGATTCTCGTTTAGATTTTTTCGGCTAAAAACCGCTCGATCTCAAATCGAGTATTCGGGTTGCATATCGCTAAGTCGAAACTTAGAAAAATCATAACTTCCTCATACAAAGTCAGATTTGGACGTTCTTTTTTATGCACACTCACGGTTTAACATATTCTATGAATTTTTTTTAGATCGCTAAGGCTAAATATTGCTCTAACATAAATTCATTTTTTACGTCGCGTTGTGTTGTGCCGGTTTTGTCACGAAACTTCGATTGGTTATAACTTCTTCGTTATAACTCGGATTTCGGCGTACTTTATATGTACGGAATCCTTGTAACATATATTATAACTTAGTTAAGATTACTCATTCTAAATAATCTTTCATCAAAAAGTCATTTTTTGACGCTTATCGTCTCTAAATTGACTAGCCCTGATCGACAGGCGTTACAGGTACCATCAGATGAGGATATACTGAAGACAACTTTTAGGACTCGTTACAGGCACTCTTAGTTTGTGGTGATGCCATTCGGGCTCACCAATGCACCAACAACATTCATGGATCTCATGAATAAGGTGTGTAGACCGATGTTGGATCGATTAGTGATTTTTTTTCATTGATGGTATCCTTGTATATTCTAAGACCAAGGATCAGCACGAGCAGCATCTCAGGGAGGTATTGGAGACACTGATAACGGAAAGGCTATATGTCAAGTTCCCAAAGTGTTATTTCTGGTTGCAAGAGGTGCAGTTTTTGGGGCACATCATCAACCAGGAGGGTATTTCAGTCGATCCAGCCATGTTTGAGGCAATGATGTGGTGGGAAGTACCGAAGAATGCATTTGAGATTCATAGCTTCTTAGATTTATCGGGCTATTATCGGAGATTTATCTAGGATTTCTCCAAGATTGTTGTGTCATTGACCCGTTGGCCAAGAAGAATGTGACTTTCTGGCGGGCCCAGACCAGCAGTCGGCTTTCTATACCTTGAAGCAAAGGTTATGTGAGGCTCCAATTCTAGTGCTACCGCAGGGGCTGGATGATTTGGTGGTGTATTGTGATGCATCGATCTCAGGGTTAGGGGAGGTACTGATGCATATGGGGCATGTGATCGCGTACGCCTCGAGGCAGTTGAAGCCTCATGAGGCGAATTACCCCACTCACGACCTAGAATTGGGGGCGGTGGTGTTTTCCCTCAAAATGTGGAGGTATTACTTGTATGGAGTACGGTGCACCATCTTTACCGACCACAAAAGTTTGAAGTATTTGATGGATCAACATAACCTCAACAGGCGACATAAGAGGTGGTTAGATGTACTGAAAGACTATAACTGTGAGATCTTATACAATCCAGGGAAGGCCAACGTGGTGGCTGATGCTTTGAGCTGCAAGATGGCAGGTTCCCCGATTGGGAATGTTTGTTTGAGGATGACGGTGATATCACAATTGTTGGATACGATCAAGGAGGATCAGGTGGAGGGTTTGAAGAGAGAAAATTAGAAGCTAGCGTAGATACGAGGTCAGATTCCCTTGTTTGTTTGGGATGGTCGAGGTCTTTTGACTCAGTGTGGCCGAGTGTGGGTTCCAGCATCTGGAGGAGTGAGACAGAAGATATTAAAGGAGGCACACAAGTCCAAGTTCTTTATACATCTAGGGGATACAAAAATGTATAGAGACCTCATACTGAGTTACTGGTGGCCCTGCATGAAGCGGGAGATCGCCTGGTTTGTGGAGCAGTGCTTGACTTGCAGGAAGGTCAAGGCCGAACATCAGCGGCCTCATGGCAAGGTTCAGTTGCTACCCATTCCCATGTGGAAATGGGAAGAGATCATCATGGACTTCATCACAAAGTTATCGAGGACGGCGAGGGGTGTGGATGCCATATGGGTCATTGGGGATAGATTAACAAAGAGTGCCCACTTTATTCCGATCTCCGAGAGCATCTCTGCTGAGAAGTTAGCGGACATTTACATGCGAGAGGTGGTGGTTAGGCAAGGGGTGCCAATGTCAGTAGTATCTGAATGGGATGTTCGATTTACATCCAGATTCTGGAAGAAGTTCCATGAGGAACTGGACACTCAGTTACATTTTAGCACGACATACCACCCCCAGATAGATAGACAAAGCGAGAGGACGATCCATATACTCGAGGATATGCTTCGATCATGCGTGTTGGATTTTGGAGGAAGTTGGGATACATACCTCCCACTAGCATAGTTTTCATATAATAACAATTATCATGGTAGTATTGACCGACCCCCATTTGAGATGTTGTATGGTCGTAGGTGTAGGACCATAGTTTGTTGGGGCGAGGTTGGACACCAAGTCATGGGGAGCACCGAGGTAGTGCTCAAGACTACCGGGTTGATTAAGTATGTGCGCGACTAGCTGCGAGTCGCACAGAGCTGTCAGAAAATCTATGTTGACCGGCGTTGATCGGATCTTGAATTCCAGGTGGGGAACTTTGTTTTACTGAAAGTGTCGCCATGGAAAGGAGTCATCAGTTTCTGGAAGAGGGGCAAGTTAGGGCCTCAATATATTGGCTCGTTCAGGGTTTCGGCCCTGGTGGGCAAGGTGGCTCACCTCCATTACTCCTTTGCATGAGTGCCACGTGTCATAGCCTTGATGAGTCCGGAGTTATCCCTTAGGACTCCCCGCGTACCATGATGTACGCCCAGCGTACTAGTTGAATTAGTAGTACACCTCGTGTACTCTAAATTTACGCCCAGCATACCCGATGGTTCAAACCTATAAATAGAAAACGATGGCTTACAGGTTTTTGTTTACAAACTCATTTCTCTTTCACTCTTTACTCTATTTTAGCCTACTTTTAACCCCTTAAAGCCCGAGTATCATTCCCGACACCTGAAGCAAGTCCCAATGCTCTGATGTTCCCGAGAAAAGTATATTTTCAAGTTGAAACTCTGCCCGTGTAAGGCCGGTTTTCAACTAAAATCCCCGGTTTCATCGAAGAATATTGTTTTAAGAAACAAAGTGTTGCCCGATTATTGTTAAATCAAGTGAGTGTGTAGTCACTTTCATCTTACACATATATATCAAGTCTTTTCTATAAAATACGTGCTATGTGTATATTTATTGTTTGTCTAATTGAGATGGGTATTGAATGAATGTTTTATACAAGTTTTAAAATGATTTAAATTGTATATGTATTTTTATCTAAAATATTTTGGGTATAACATGGGTAGATGAAATAGTTGATGTGTGTTAAAATGATGAGAGGCCTCGATATTATTGTTGTTTCAGTCGTCTAACGGAGTACAGATGACGATCACAGATTTTTCTAGACATTCAAGTGGAACGCTAGTAGGCTCGCAACATGTAGGTGTTTGTGAACTTAGTGTTCAATGGTATACTTCATCCCCCACATGGTTGCCTTATTTAAAATAAATTGTTGAGGAATCACTTAAAGCAGTGTTATCACCCCGATGAAAAGCCTTAGACTAGGTCCCTTGTGATATGTGTTTAGGGACGTAAAGTTAGGATAAGTAATCAGAGTTATTGTTGGTTGATAAAATTAATAAATTTATTTTGGATTGATAAATTTATTGTTGGGTGATGAAATTAATAAATTTATTTTTGGTTGATGAAAATTAAATAAATTTATTATTTGTGGGTTGAAAACCTTATACACTCAACAGGCTCCCAAGCCTGATCCACTCAGTTTTTTATATTATAGGTAGTGGACCCGAACGTAGTTTGGAGGTTGAAGAGAGATTTTTGAATTATAAGTCAGTAGTTGTAAATATCTATTGTAAGGCTTATAATTTACTGTTTATGTTTTTAGTCTGTATCGAATCATGACATTCCGAGGTTTTTATTATACAATGAAAATATATTTCCTTAAGAAATGTTTTGATAAATTTTTATTATATTTTGTTTTGGGAACAAATTCTGCAACATCTTTTGAAAAATTACTCTGATTTTATTTTATAAACTAAATCGGTATTTTCTGGCCGAAAAAAAATGGGGATGTAACACATTCGTATAAATATAACATGTTGATTGTAATCCCATTTGTATTGCACATTATAGCACATTATATAATTAGTTGTAATGAAACATTCAAAGTTTAATTGACAAAAATGCCAACAAATAACCTATCGATTGTATCCGATTGCACGTATTCTGATCACACATTCTAAAAAAAATAAGCTATTCATTAGTTGTAATAACGAATTGAATGTTCAATTCACAAAGCCAACCAAAAAAAATCCCAGATAATAATAGACGATTGCAACAAAAAAGAGACGACACGGTAAAAAAAGAGGTCGACGAAGGTTATGATGATCGCTTAGACTCAATCTGCCATCGGGTAAATGGATTCATGCGATTTAGAAGGAAAGGGTATTATTGTCAATTTAGTTATTTTTTTTTTTCAATTTTAATGATTTTAAATTGTAAAAAAGGATTAAATAATAATAAAAACTATTTACAAAATAGATTTGTGCAAATCCGACATTTTAAAACATTAAGAAGAGCAAATACGATATTTAGACGTTTACTAAGGGTATATAAAAAATTCTCCCAATAATTATAAAATATAATGTAAACATTAAAGTTATCTAACCTTTTATAATATTTAACGTTAAAAAGAATATTTTAGGTATATTGTTATTTATTCAACATTATATAATCTTATCCTAAAATTAAACACTATATATAGAGTTACACTGAAATTGAACACTATATATAGTGAGGTATAATGTAAGGAAATTCAAACACTATATATGACGGTAGGTATAAATGTAAGGGAAAACTGCAATAAAGTCCCTATATATTGGCCTCATAATCGATTTAGTTCATATATATATTTTTTTATTCAATTAAGTCCCAAATACCGGTAATCGTATTCAATTTAACCCTTTAACCCAATCAACATGTCATCCAAGTTTCAAAAATTACATTTTTGACCCAGATTTCAAAATTTATTACAAATTTGGTTCAAAATTTACACTTTTGTCCCAGATTTTAAATTTTGTTGCAAATTTAGTACAAACTTTACCCTTTTAGCCCAAATTTTAGAATTTTATTATGAATTCATCATAACTTTAGTTTTTTTTACAACTATTTTTCTCAAAGAATTGTTTCTAATATGTTTTTTCTTTATAAAATCATGATTATACAAAAAAACGTATTTTCACTTAAAAAATTTATATTTTCTATATAAAAAAAATTTTAAAAACTTTTTTTATATGAATATCTAGTTATAAAAATAAATATTTAATAAGTATATAAATATACACAAATCCATTTTTATAAAAAAAATGTATACAAATACCTATTTTATCTATATTTTTTTTTATAAAATTGTGTTTGTTTACATTTTTTATAAAAACTTATTTTAATAGTTTTTTATATAATACGTGTTCGTATATATTTTATCAAATGTATACGAACACGATTTTATAAAATATATACAAACACGTATTATATAAAAAATTATTTAAACACGTTTTTATAAAATGTATACAAACACGATTTTATAATATATATACAAACACGATTTTGTAAAATAAATATAGATACACACCTATATATATATATATATATATATATATATATATATATATATATATATATATATATATATATATATATATGTATGTGTGTGATTGTATACATTTTTTTGTAAAATAAGTTTTTGTATACATTTTTTTATAAAAACGAATTTGTATATATTTATATACTTAATAAATATATATTTTTTAAACTAGATATTTAATATACAAAAAACTTTTTTTTTATATAGAAAATATAAAATTTTTATGTGAAAATACATTTTTTTTTGTATTAATATGATTTTATAAAGAAAAAACATATTAGAAATTTTTTTTTGAGAAAAAAAATTGTAAAAAAACTAAAGTTGAGATGAATTCATAATAAAATTCTAAAATTTAGGTAAAAAGGGTAATGTTTGGATTAAATTTGTAACAAAATTTAAAATTTGGGCCAAAAGTATAAATTTTGGACTAAATTTGTAAAAGTATTTGAAATCTGGGTTAAAAATATAATTTTTGAAAGTTGAATGACCTGTTGACCGGATAAATGGTTAAATTGAATATGATTATCGGTATTTAGAAGTTAATTGAATAAATAATAAATCTAGAAACTAAATCGAATACGTAGCAGTTTTTCCTAAATGTAAAAATGGTTTTGAGCGAAGGCTATGCCCTACGCCCTACTTTGGAACACATCTTCTCTTCAGTTCTAACTATTTTCTTTTTCCCGCGAATACCTTATCTCTGCCTCACTACCGACTGGGTTCTCCCTCGCCATTCCCACGAACTCCTTCGCCGCCGTTCACGCCGGCCACCCCTCTGCCTCCCATCACGTGACCTGTGTTGTGCGAAGAAGTGAAGAACACCAAGAAGGCAAGCAATCAGGCCATCAGCCCTCTTTCGTCTGGTAGATTGTCAAATGAATAGGGCAAGGAGGTAATCGGCTGGAAAGGTTATTGAATTCCTGAAAACTCAGTTGGTTTCCAGCACAAGAAAGAAGGATCTAGCACATCAACTTTGAAAAAGGAGGGCTGGTGATGCTCACGACCATATACAATATCGGTTTGTATTAAGTAAGCTTATTGGTGGTGCTGCTGCAGAGTGCAGACTGCTTGCAGTTCGGCTAAAATGGCTATCCCTCTTTCAAATCTCACTCCCAGTCTCCTTGTTTCAAAGCTCTGTTTAGGTTGTCCTCGACCTTCTCCTCCTTTTACAGAGAGAGTAACAATGGACTCAAATTTTTTGTTTTGTTTTGTTTTTTCTTTGAAAGGGACGATGACATTCGGTGAGCAAAATTCGTTGTCACAGTCCTTCAAACTCCTGGACAAAGCATTCGATTCTGGAATCAACTTCTTCGATTCTGCCGAAATGTAACCTATTTTGGTTTCTCATTAATTGATTATTACTTTGTAATTTGTATTGAATAATTTCCGAGAAAATTTCAGGTATCCAGTGCCACAGCGTGCAGAAACACAAGGAAGGAGCGAAGAATACTTTGGTCGCTGGCTTAGAGAGAGAAAAATACCTCGTGATCGTGTTGTATTTGCCACCAAGGTTTTTGTCTCCTTCCTATTTGCTAATGATTGCTTGGTTTTCAGAATTCGATATGTATGTCTGTTTGTTATTAGGTTTAAAATTGAATAATGAAATGTGTTACTATACATGTCGTTTGCTTAGGAATTATAGAATTGGTTTATTGTATGAAGTCGACAAGCTTTGTTTCCTAAAAAGTCCATTAGGGAATGTAAAATTACTCTTCTGAAAGTAAAATTTGCAGGTTAGTGGCCCTTCTGGGCAAATGAGTTGGATTCGAGGGGGTCCAACTAGTTTGGATGGAAGGAATATAAAGATGGCTATTGACAACAGGTTAGTGTATTATCATCTTACAAGAATAGTAAGTTGCTGTAATTCTAGTAAAAAATGGTAACTTTTCAGTTGATGGGTGCATTTTGTATGTTGGAGAACTGCTGCAGTTTGCTGAGACTACAGACTGACTATATTGATCTTTATCAACTCCACTGGCCTGATCGGTTTGTTGCCCCTTTAATATAACTTCATTAACATGAAGCTGTGTAGTGTGTATACAATTATAAGGTTTTGTTTTCTTGGAGATTATTTGATGCAGATATGTTCCAATGTTTGGAGAAACTGATTATGATCCTGTCAGACAATATAGTCCTGTTAGTTTTGATGAACAACTTGATGCTCTAGGAACAGCAGTTGATGCTGGTAAGGTTGGTATCCTCACCAATCATCTGTCAACTGTAATTATACGCCAAATCAGCTTTAACTAATGATAATGAAAATGATGCTTTTTATGTAGATCAGATTCATTGGTGTAAGCAATGAAACGCCATATGGAGTCATGAAGTTCTTACAAGCTGCTGAAAATAACCCTAGTTATCCAAGAATAGCCACTGTTCAGGTGTTTTATCATATTATTTTGACTTCAAACAATAATAATGTTTTGAGTCATCAGACTATTTTTGCAATTAGCATGAACTTTTATTGATCTTGTAGAACTCGTACAACTTGCTGTGTCGAAATTTCGATTCAGGATTGGCAGAGTGTTGTCATTTGGAGAGGTAGCTTTTCATTGCTTACTATGGTTTATGCTACAAATATTCAAACTTTTATGGTTTTTTTGTAAATAAATTTTTTAGGGTTAGGTTATTGGCATATAGCCCTCTGGCAATGGGTTTGCTTTCTGGAAAGTATATGTTACCTGATGGTGGTGGAGATGATGCTCGGTTGAATCTTTTCAAAGGAAGGTATTCAGAAGGGGAATCCAGATATAACTTATCAAATCACACCATTAGAGAAGCTACTAAAGTAAATCCACTCTCCTTCTGTATGAATAATGAATTTCACATCAATTTGTTCATATTCTTCATTTTAAAAAAATTGATTTTGCAGGCATATGTCTCGATTGCAGAACGTTATGGTATCCATCCGGCATCTCTTGCAATTGGTATACAATATTGTTACAGTTTTTTTTTAAGTTTTGTTTTATAAAATATCATAAAAAGAAATTAAGTTTATTTTGTATGTGGTAATTGTGGGCAGCTTTTGTTTTGAGACACCCTCTTGTGAGCAGTGCTATTTTTGGGGCTACAAAATTATGGCAACTTGAAGAGATTGTTAATGCATGTGATACAAAGCTTAGCTCGGAAATTATTGCAGACATAGATGAGGTTCATTCAAGATTTCCCAATCCTTGCTCTTGAGTAAATCAGTTTTCGACTCTTAGTTATCTTCTTTGGAATTAATAGTGTTACTTTTATTAGTTTATACTTTCTGAGTTATTTCTTATTAATAGATAATATTATATTATTATTATTATTTGGACGTTCGTTGTTAGGCAGGGTCCATTTCAATTAATGCAAATTTGGCAGTTCTTGCCTACATTCTCTGATATTAATATTCGTATCAAGCCATGCGACGTTATATTATTGGGTTGTATTTTGTTGAATTCTATTTTTTTTTAAAAGGAAAAAAATAAAATAAAAATATCCATCGACTAATTTTTAATTTTTATCCTTTTTAGAAAAAGATAAAATAAAACACATGGTCTTGAAGTAAATGGAATCAAATGTTGTGGTTCTCTCTTTAAGAGGTAAAATGAAGTTTAAGGAGATATAATGCAAAAAAAAAAAAAAAAAAAAAAAAAAAAAAAAAAAAAAAAACTAGCCATTAAAAGCCAAAGATAAAAGTTGATTGTGTTATAATAACATTATTATTATTTTTTTATTTCTATACAAACTCAAATAACAATAATTTTCTTTTTCTTTTACATTGTTTTTAGCTCAAATAAAATATTATTTTAATCATCTATGATAACCGATAAATAGTACAAGTACCCTCGATACTCGATATAAAGAAATGTAATTATCATTGTTCAATCCTAAACATGTTGTTGGCCCATGTCATAAGATTTTTATCATGATCAAGAATTTCCACAAAAATAATATTGGTGTTAGGAGAAGTCAATTAAAGAGAGACATCAAACAAGTGCAAAGGAAATTATTGCACGTAAAATAATAATAATAATAATAATAATAATAATAATAATAATAATAATAATAAAAAAGATGGATTAGCGACATTAAAAAAGAAATTAAAGATGCTGAAAAATGATTATTTGATGTAAATATGGACATTTATCGATTAAATATCCACGAAAAAATGGTTATTTGATGTCAATACAGAGGTTTATCAACTATTCAGATACTCTTATCTTTATCGTTTCAGCTAATTATAATTTATTTGTGGCTAGATCATGTTTCCACATCATGGTTGATCCAGCATGGATTGTGGTAGACAAGATGGCAAGGTTAACAATATGTTTCTACCAAAGAATTTTTTACAAGATGACAACTATATAAATTATTCTCTTTGTAGCATTATAAATAGAACTCATGTCATATATGCAGGGCCGACCCTAAGGGAGTGCAAGGTGTGCGGTCGCACACAACATTGAAAAAATTAGGGACTGGTTTTTAGCCAATTATATATATATATATATATATATATATATATATATATATATATATATATATATATATATATATATATATATATATATATATATATTATTTGATTCAAATTGAAACATAAATTTGATTTGGCGTAGTTGGCTGAAGCGCGTTGTAGTTTTTAGATAAATGCCAGTTCGATTCCTACGGACAACAACCTTTTTTTTTTTCATACGCGCTTTCTTTATAAACATCACCTTCTATTAATATGTAACTAGAAGCGTTCCAGCGCGTTGCGCTGGTCGGAAATGGTGTTGTATGGGTCGGAATGGTGCATGTGGATTGAAATCAATGTTGAAGTATAATATTATAACAGGAGGATGAACCAATAGACATAGTTATGAAAGTAGGTTGCTATTTCTTGTATGTAACTAAATTTAAATGCAGAAATAACATATTAATTATACTTGAATAAACAACACATTTTATATGCATTAAGATTCTAATACAAAACATTAAACATGTTGTTAGGAGGTTCTCAAAAAGAGTTTCCAATGGGTAAATCAGTACTTACCTAAGCAAAAGAAACATTGTAATCAGATACAAATAACCTCTGTAAGGAAAATGATGTAACCAAGTTTCTCAAGTGATCTAAGTTGGTGGAGTGCTAATAAATATGATGTATGGCATGCAATCAACAATAAAAAACTTCCCATTAGAATAATCATTTATAAGGTGAAATGAGGTTGTTCCATATGTACACGTAAGTCTTCACCGTCTTCTTATTCCAATCAATTTATTCCCCCACCTTCTAAATAACAATGGTATAACTTTATCACTCACTTCTGCTTGGTATTGAAGACATTTTATAAGACCATTTTGTTGATTGAATGAAAGTTAAGCATAATAGACTCTATCAACCAATTTTGAAGACATTTTTTCAAGATTTCATGTCAATTGAAGCACTTTAGTATCATCTTGGATTTGTATCAGATTGGTGGAGGGTGTTAACAAACTCCACAAGTTACCTTTTTGCCCCTTATCTTTTACCATGGCTCCACATCCTCATGACAACCACTCTCCTCTTTTAATCCGTCTACTTCTTCCTCTGATGGGGGTATTTTTGGAATTTCACACAACTCATAAACCTTGCTTTGTTCATCATGTTTACCATCATCCAAGCAATACTTGTTGAGCCAAATTCCATTGCTAAAGAAGATTTCAAAATCTGATGGACGTCAAATGGCACATTAGTTAAAATGATGTTTTAGATCCAAAAGCCTACATATGATTTTCAATTTTTGAAAAAAGCAACAGAACAATGGCGACTATTATTGGACAACTCCAAACATGCAAGATTGCAAAACTCAAGAGACAATTACCAAAACTCAACAAAATCCTTCTATACGTACACAAATAACTTCATATAGCCACTATTATCCCTTTCTAAAAATAACAGAAACGAAATAAAATAACTCAATAAGGAAATACATGAAACAAATGACAATATATATCATCTATTTTGAAGATTTAAAGATTACCTTGTTATGTTTTCTAATTTTTACAAATGGGTTGTCGGCTTTAAAGAAGATTATTAATTCATCTATAGAAGTTTAAAAAAATTTAACATTATTTTTATATTCAACCTAATAAGACAAAGAAGTCGTGAAATCATACTAATTACACATTTCATCATCCCTTTTTTTTAATGGACCCAAAAATACAAAAAAATAAAAATAAAAATAACAAATCAAAAGAATGACAATATAATTCAATAAATACCAAATAAAAAATAAGGTAAACTGATTGTATACAACTGTTATGTGTGCCAACAGCCCAAAGACATATGTACAACCATAAATACATCTATTTGTACCATTCCACTTAAACAATATTTAATCAACATTTTTTACAACATATATAAAATTTGACAAATTATATCAAAAATATATCAAATTGACTGTTTATGATTGTTTATGATTGGAATAGAAGTAACCAAGATTTCATGCGGTAGCGATCCATTGCTTTGTTGTTGTGGTAGACATGATTAATTCTAGCAAATAAAAAATAAAAAAAACATACTTTTTCTGATGACAAATAATTGCAATTTCCTCAATATGTCAAAAAAACTTTCTTAAATCGAGGGCAAACTCCTAAATTCTATTAACTCATAAAATCACATAAGATCTTACAATTTCAAACAGATACAACTCAGCTAATCTTTCTACTATATGTACCTATGCATAACACTTTTCAAGCCAGCATGACTACTTCTTATAGGATCCATATGCAGAGCACATGAAACTATAATTAACTCAGTTACATCTTCTTCATCTAACACTGTACAATAAGGATCCATACCTGTCAAATAACAGAGAAAATTTTGAACCAGTCAAATGGATTTGGTGGAAATGAAACGGTTTTCTAACTTACTTGCAATTTACAGCTATAAACTGTATCAATATGAAGTTGTTCTAGCATAAGTCATATAATGGTCGATATGGACGTACTTTTGAATCAATCTCATGGAGAACTATATTACATTGCAATGAAGCATTACTCTTTAAAGTTGATGGTAGGTCCTTAACGAATCAAGCAAAGGAAAATACGTGTACATGCCAAACAAATCACGTGGGTTAGCTGCAGAACCACCAATCACAAAAAATGCGGTCAAAATATAAAATAATACATGTTAGGTCTTTATGAAATGAGATGTGGGGTAAAAAATTGACCATTTTACCGAGAAAAAAAGATAGCCAGCTCCAAGTGAAAGGAATTTGGACTCTCCCGTCACAACAGAGTCTTCTGGTAGTGAAAATTGGTTCCTAACTATAGCAAATTAGAATCCCTGGTAAGTGCCTGTCGAAAGAAAGAACTTTTATTAAATAAAGCTTATAATGAAAGTATACACCAAATGAAATTACTAACCGGAAACCTGATTTAATAAGAAATATGGCAAAAATGGCATAGCAGAGTGAAATTAAGGTTTAAATTTTGTGCAGTATATTTCACCTGAAAGCAATATCGTATCTTAGGATGAGACCCCAAAAAACCCAAAATCATATGAAACGACCCAAGAATCACGACTAACTTTTTTTTTAAAACATTACTAAAACCATATTTATAAAAACCGTATCATAGTCATAACATAATTTCCGAGTATTAATTCAAAACATAATCTTATTATCACAGTAACACATTCCCAGGCTAACTGACTATGGAGTGTGCACTACAACCTCTCCGAGCTCCTATTTTGAAAACTAAGTACCTGAAACCAAAAACTGAAACCGTAAGCACGAAGCTTAGTAAGCTCCCCCAAACTATCACATACCATACAATAACATATAAAGCACATACTGGGTCTTGCCCACTACATCGGACCGAAATCCGGAAACTGCATCGGACTAAAGTAAGTGAAACTAGAAACTTATCTATAAAAGGTTTGATTTTCATTATTAAACCAATATAACTTAAAGGACCTTTAGTGGTTAATTCTATAATACCTTAGTTTATACATCAAGGTTATATATAATTAATATCCGACAGGCAGTTGGATGTGTGTTTCCCGCCTTACTTCTTGTTCCTTGTTTGGTTGTGGGCTTAGGATAGATTCACACATTTAACTGTCCGTTTGATATGAGATTATATATAACTAGTATAAACTAAGTGATCATAGAAGGAACTATTGTGGTTACCATTTTACTAAAGGAAATATATGATTTTATTAAGGAATGTTTTCTTCAAATATAAAAGAACTATTACAGTTAACTCTGTAAGTACCAAATGATACGCCATGGTTATATATAATGAAGATCTAACAAACAATGGGATGTGTGAGTTCCACTTCATTTCCTGTTCCATGTTTGGTTGTGAGCTTAGGGCAGATTCACACAGTCGATTTTTTGTTTACTCTAATTTTTATATAACTTGTATCCATTTAATACTCATAGAAGGAATTGTAAAGTCATTTTTACTTATCTTTCATCACATTAAAAAATATACGATTTTCTGTAGGAACAAGTGAACTTTTCAAAAGAACTTATAACTTACTTTCATAACTAAAATACTTATGAACTCACCAGCTTAAATGATGATCTACTCTTTCAAAATAACTTGTATTCTCAGGAAACTAGTAGACAGGTACGCGCATGGGGATTCTGAAGATGGAGTATAGTAGCTTCATGTCTTGTTTTGTTATTTACTTTTGGAGTCAATATTTTGTGAATCATACATTGTAAACACTTTAATATTAATGCAATGGTTTTTTGTTACTTTGATTACTATGATGCATGTGTTGTGATACTACATATGACGTCCTCAGCCCCGAACGTTTCCATTGTTCCGGTTTGGGGGTGTGACATGTTAGCAATCGTTGCATTTCATGATTATGAAATTTGACAGATGAATGTCAAAACCACTTTACTTAATGGGAAGCTGCCTGAAGATGTTTACATGTGTCATCCAGAAGACTTCGTAGATGCTAAATACCCCAAATAGAGTGTCCAAGCTTGAGAAATCCATTTATGGATTAAAGCAAGTGTCTCACAGATGGAATCTTTGCTTCGACGAGAAAGTCATAGAGTTTGATTTCTCTAGAAGTGAGGATGAGTTAAGTGTATATGTCAAGGCTAGTGGTAGTATAGTTAGCTTTCTAGTTTTGTATGTTGATGACATACTACTCATAAGAAACGACATCCCAACCTTGCATGAGGTTAAGTCTTGGCTTGGGAAGTGTTTCGCTATAAAGGATCTAAGGGAAGCTGCTTATATTATGGGGATAAGGATCTTGAGAAATAGGGGTAGAAGACTAATAGGACTTAGTTATAGTACTTACTTGGACAAGGTGCTGAAACATTTTAGCATGGAGAATTCCAAGAAAGGGGAACTGCCAATCCAGAGTAATATCAAGCTGAGTAAGACTCATAGTTCGAGTGTCGATGCCAAGATAGCAGAAATGAGTCGAGTGTCATATGCTTCTACCGTTGGCTCGATCATGTACGCTATGACATGTACCCACCCTGATGTGCCTTTTGCATTGAGCATGGTTAATCGATATCAACGGAATCCGGGTAGAGCTCACTGGACAACAGTGAAGAACATTCTTAAATACCTGCAAAGGACAAAGGACTGGGTCCTTATACTTGGTGGGAGTGATAACTGAGAGTGATAGGGTATAGTGACGCCGACTTTCAGACCGACAAAGATAATTTTTGCTCTTAGTCGGGCTGGATATTTACCCTAAATAGAGGAGCGGTTACTTGGAAAAGTTCCAAGCAGGAGACCATGGCTGATTCAACGTGTGAATCAGAGTACATATTAACGAGCGAAACGTCGAAGGAGGCGATATGGTTGAAGAACTTCATTGGAGACCTTGGAGTTGTACCAAGCATAAAGGAGCCCATGGAAGTTTTCTGTGATAATAAAAGAGCGGTTGCCTTGACCAAGGAACCAAGGGATCATGGTAGATCCCAACACATTGACAAAAAATACCACTTCATCAGACATGGAGTAGAAAAAGCACTCCTCGTGGTTAAGAGGGTATCGTTAGAAGAAAATCATGCATATCCCCTCACAGAAGGGTCTGAGTAGGGTTAAGCACGTTCAGCATGCAAGAAGCATTGGTATGAGGGATGATATTCGTTTTAGTGATTAGAGAGATGTTTAGAAACTTATAATATACAAATGTAATTGACATTTGATGATTAACATGGAGATTTATTTAAGATTAAAGTTTACTATCTTGTGTCAATTGTTTACTACTGTTTCACTTTTGCATGTTTTACTTCCAAAATAATTAGATTGTTCAAATTATCCACAATCAATCATACTTTGGGATTAAGTTATGAGGTTAGACTGTCATGAATTGGTTTGTAGATTGTATAAGTGCTTAGACATAGTAAAGGATTGCCACAACGTTGCTGAGTACTCTTGAAATAAGATTTGAGTATTGGATTAAACTCACGCTCATGTGAATCACTTCATGGAATTTATCACGAGTGATTGTGAGACGATAATATCGTATAATCTTTAGTTTATCCGGACCGACCTGGGTGTCTTGGCCTTCAATCCTAGCAGGTCCGCCTCAACCCAGTATATCGAGACATATCAACATATACCATAACAATCAATAGCTAACAGACATAGGTAGCTATACAAATCTAACAG
The DNA here is from genome assembly GCF_052625555.1 of Lactuca saligna. Taxonomy (NCBI): domain Eukaryota; kingdom Viridiplantae; phylum Streptophyta; class Magnoliopsida; order Asterales; family Asteraceae; genus Lactuca; species Lactuca saligna. The sequence goes on from NC_136421.1 coordinate 316,847,136, forward strand.
ATCACCACAACATAATAACATCCTATATAATAGGTTACAGATCTAACAGATCAGTATAACATATTGACATACAATAAACCATGATACCAATCCAATGGGCTGACATTGGTGGCTTCGACCCGTTAGTACTAGGGGTGTAAACGAGCCGAGCCGAGCCCGAGCCTGACCAAGCTCGAGCTCGGCTCGTTTAATTTGAGGAAGCTCGAGCTCGAGCTCGAGCTCGATTCGAGCCTTAAAATGAAGCTCGAGCTCGGCTCATGAGAAATTTAGTGGGCTCGCAAGCCTAATCGAGCCTAAACGAGCCTCTATACATATATATATATATATATATATATATATGTGTGTGTGTGTGTGTCTATATATATATATATATATATATATATATATATATATATATATATATATATATATATATATATATATATATATATATATATATATATATATAGAGGCTCGTTTAAGCTCGTTTAGGCTCACGAGCCCCATTAATTGAAGCTCGGCTCGAGCTCGTTTAGTAAACGAGCCTCATATCTAGGCTCGAGCTCGGCTCGGGCTCGTTTAATTCGATCTCGAGTCGAGCTTTTAACGAGTCGATCTCGAGTAGCTCACGAGTAGCTCGGCTCACTTACACCCCTAGTTAGTACAATGATGAAAACTCACCTCACAGTATGAATGCAATCTGAATAACTCTCCACTCTGACAACCGACTCAACCCAAATCCTAAATGTCAAAACATTTCCCATTCTAAATTAATAACATTTTCCCAGAATACCATTGGTCAAAGCTGGTCAAAATCCACAAGTCAACAAAATCAACACAACCGAGTCAACTCAGCCGAGTCGACTCATGTTTCGTATGCGGGGAGTACTCCGGACATACGCAGGGCGTACTCAAGGCCCTAGGCATCAGGGCCAAGAGTAGGCTTAGCATCATCATATATACCAGGATACCGATCTAACAGATCACTACAACATGATAACGCACTATCATATAACAAGATATCTAATTTAATGGGCCATCCTTAGTGCCTCTGACTCGCAAGTACGGTGAGGAAAACTCACCTTACAATTGGACAAAAGCTGCTGAGGTCTCGACTCCGAATCTCAGCTCTAATCGACACTTATTCCAACTAATGACCAATCTCAATCAAAATCCCAAAATACCCTTAAGGTCAAACTTGGTCAAAGTTAAATTGGTCAAATCAACTAAATCAACCTAGTTGAGTCAACCTAACCGAGTCAACTCAGAGTGAGTACGCGGGGTATACTCACATGTTGACCACCATCGGGGTGGTTGACCTCGTACGCGGGGTATACTCGCACTCACGTCCATTTTTTCAGATCCATGGCTAAAATACCCTCACGAGTCATAAAGTTTCCAACTTTATGACTTAGCATGTCGATTAAGAGCTTAACTCAACTTTTTAATCCATTAAGACCTTCTAAATGATGCATGGAGCAAAGCCAACCATTTGAAACCCATTTTTATGACTCAAAACCCTTCCAAGGGTCTGAAAGGACAACTTAATGGGTCACGAACATGCTTTGTTCAAGAATCATCATTTTGGGACCAAAAAGGCGACTTAAAGAGAATAAACTTAGATCTATAAGATAGAGTGAGAAAAATTCAAGCTTTATACCTTCAAGATGTTGCAAACCAAGAAGAAATCCTAGATCCAAAGTGCACTCAACTCCAAGATCTTCTCGTCACCTTCTTCTTTATCCAAAACCACTCCAAAACTCACTTTAAAGCTCAAAGTTTGCTCTCTCTTGCTCTAGGGTTGCTTGAAGGTCGAAATAACATAAGGAGGTTGGGTAAGAAGAGGATATGAGTCCATAAGTTTGCTTAAATAGGAGCCAAAACCCAAAAATTAGGTTTTGCATGAAGGCCACATATGCCCTGCATATGAATGTACGCCCAATGTACTAAGGCACGCCTTAGTACGTTTAATGTACGCACGTCGTACTCACCAATTCCCCCCCCCCTTTTTTTACCAATTTGCCACTATGAGTCTCTTTTTCACACTTTCTAACACTTAGGGATCAAAATGCAATATAATTCAATTATAAGACCAAATTTAGAAGTACCTCATCATCGGGATGTTACACAAACTCCATGGTTAACTTAGATCTATGCATAAAATCATCAAGTTCATAACTTTATACCTCAAAATGGATCTTGAAGGTGAGGTGTTCCTGGATCTAGAAGGTCTTGATCTTCCAAGATGATGCTTCTTTCTTCACCTTGCTTCAAAGGCACCACAAACACACACGTTTGAGCTCAAATGATCACACACAATGGACTAGGGTTGCAAAGGACGAAATGAAGTTTGGAGGCTGAAGCGGGAATGAGGAATGAAGAGTTAATGATGCTTATATATGGACCAAACGCTAAAAATTAGGTTTTGAGCATTTACCACGTACGCCTAGGCCCAGTACACCTAACGTACACAACGTACACCCAACGTACTAACCTCTTGGCCAAATCTACCAAATTGCAACTATGGGCCATTTTGCAAGCTTCCTCATACCCAAGGGCTAAAAATCAAAAAGCTTCATACATAAGAGTGAATTTTGGAAATACCTCAAGTCAGGATGTTACATGGTAGGTATAAATAGAGGTGCCCCTAGCCAAAATCGGCCACTACATCTCATACTTAGAGAAATTTGACTTTCTCATCTCCCTCTCTCATATTATTGGTCCTAAGGTTTCCTAGGGTTTGGGTGTGATGGAGTAGAGCCTACCACACAATTGGAGTTAGTTTTCCAATGAGGTCTTCAAAGAGTATGATTAGCTTAATTCGATTTAAGCAAATGTATATTTCCTACTTGTGATTTCGATTATCATAGGGTTTTAGTTTTGTTTCATAAAGTATGTTGTTATCAATAGTGAAAAGCTATAAAATGTTTTAGGTTGCATGTACTCATAAGTATTATGTGAAATTCCGCAATTACATTGTTATTGTAACCTAAAAAGTAAAAACCCAATACTATCAACAAGTTCTTATTTTAAATAAAAGACAAAACTGCAAATTTGGTCCTTGTGGTTTTCAAAAACCTTTGGATGGGGTCCAAAAAGTTTCCAGCTTGCATGGAAGGTCCAAAATCAAGGTTTTTCTGGGTTTTTGGTCCAAAAAAACTTAAAAAGACGATTATGCACTTTTATTTTCTTTTTTTGTATTTTTATAATTATTCTAATGTTGTTTTAATTAAAAAATAAAGAAAAAAGAAAAAAAAGTATCCCCACCCTCTCTCTCTCTCTCTCTCTCTCAAAAATCTCATGGAATTTATCTCTGATAACCCCAAATTGATGAACAAAATCCAAAATCAAGCAATAGAAAGAAATTGAAACCCAAACACAAAGACACACACATTCTAATGCAAAGCACCCACATCGATTGGAAACAATCTCATCACAGTGAGTCTCTTGTCTCGATCGGACGAAGCAAATAAGAGGGGGAAGGTAATCACCTTCAAATTAGAGTGGTGATTGGACATAATGGGTCGACGGAAGCAACATTCAGAGGTGGTGATGGTGTTGGGTTTTGAGCATTCTAACACTCCTATGGTGTACATGCAACCCTATAAACCTTGGATCTATGTTTTCTCTATTATACATGCAAATAAGAACTTTCCAAGGCTTTTAATCCTAACTAGCATATTATGAAGATCTCATACTACAAAGTACTAGTTAGATGACATACCTTTTGATGTAGCTTGATGTCTTCAAGCTTTAAGAGCTTAGCCCCAATAGTGTGGAAGCCTCAAGTGGAATCACAAATCACCAAAACACCTTGGAAGACTTTAGAGAATATGGATACTTGGTTCTATCTAGTGAAATCAGCTAGCCCTTATTAGTGTACCACACTAGTGCCAATTTCACCAACCAAGGACATCTTTATATAGTATGGAGACTAGGGTTAAACCCATGACCTTTCATTTCATATGATCCATGGGTTAAACGCTCCATGGAATATCCATGAAAGCTTAGCCCAACCTAAATGAACTTGGCCCATTCCATATATATATATATATATATATATATATATATATATATATATATATATATATATATAAGAGTCCATATTTAATTAGTTCATTTTGATCACTTAATTAATTCTAAATTAATTCTTGATTAATACTAATTAAATAATATGATTCCATATTAATATATTAGAACTTATAATATATTAATATTAATCATAAATATACTATTCTCAAAAGACTATCCATATAAATTGTGTCGGTGAAGTGCAACCCAAATGGACCATGTCGGGTTGGGTCAAGTACATACCAATTATAGTTATGGACTTAGACATTAATCCAACAGTCTCCCACTTGGATAAGTCTAAAACTATTATTGAGTATGACTTCAAAACCTAACTGGCAATCGTAGCTCTTAAAGCCGCTGTCGAACTCTGATATTGTCAACGAACTTGTCCATTAGATAAGGGATCGTATATTCCTCCATTCTAGATATCATATGGACTGAGACATGGATTATAATCATTCTCTTTGTCCATTTGTTGTTTCCCGATTTCCGATTCATGACGACTGACTGATTGAACAAATCAAATCAATCCTGGCTTGGCTAAGCACTCACATGTGTCATCATTAAATCATCGAGGGGCCCACATATATCGCTTTTATCCCGAAGGTAGAGGAATGGATAAACTTCGACTCATATGGATTGTTCTGCTACTTGTTGAATCATACACAAAGGCACGATTTATAACACCGAGTTACCGAATGCGTTTTCGTGCAATCAATGTACAACCAACTCATAGTAACAACTCATATCTCTAGGTTTGAAGAATATAAGATATTATCGTCTCATGATCACTCGTGATAAAATCCATGAAGTGTTTCCAATGAGCGTGGGTTGAATCCAATACTCAGAACTTATGAGCACTCATGAGTGTTGTAGCCCTTTGTCCAACATCTTAGACCTCTACAAGCCAACCCATGACAGTCTTGATTCATATCTACTTCCAACATATGACCGACTGTGGATGGTTTGAATAACTTAGTCATTCCGGAAGAATAACCTAGTTTATTCTGGAAGTCAAAACATGCAAAATGAAACACAATAATAATTGAATCCAATATGGTATCAAAACCTATGAACATAAATAAAACACCTTTTATTTATCACCATATGATTACACATTATTCATTGTATACTGTTTCAGCTATCAACTTTATTCTTGAATTTAAAACAATAGTTCTCCCATGCTCCAAGCATGTACACTATGTTTTCTAAACACTAGTCATGCCATACACCAAGTATCGTACTATGTTTGTCTATGATCTTTACTTTATGAACTAGATCAATTGAGCATAACTCCAATGATCCTCTTTTCACAGTCCCAAATCCTTACTGCAAATGCAAGAATTCTAAATTCATGCCATTTACTGAAATCTGTTAGATTCTAAACTTATATGCATTGATCCTCTTGTAATGATTATGCACAAATTCAGCCAGACTTGGCAACAATCATTATAGAGTATTCCAATGGAGATCAACTCCTTGGAAACATCCTTCTTGCATTAAGTTTCCTAATCTTACAGATTGAATACTTTCTAACTTTGAAAAATTTCCAAATTCCATTTTGACTGTCACTTCTGAACAAGAGCTACCTCCTTACAGATTATGTCAATATGGTCCTTCCAGAATTATCACTATACTTCCAACTGTCCTTGAGCACCCAATCTTTGGTAAACCTTAGATCGTCCTCAACAATTGTTTAATCCTTTTAGTCATATCCAATTCTAGACCTTTTCCCTTCTTAATACCCCAGGCATTTGGAAAAATTTAGAACGGATGAATATAGCACATGTAATTGATCCTATATCCGAAGCATATGAGACACGATTCATGATGTCTCACATAAAGACTACACCGGTCTTTTGCTATACTATTTCCATTTCAATTTGCCAAGTTCTCATAATTCAGATTATGAAAAGGGATGCCGTAATCATAATCGAATTTTAGAACACAAATAATGGACCCATATACAAAATTTCCTTATGTTGAGCCATTCCAACATGAAATTCATATATATTTCCTTAACTAAATAGGATTAAAACCTTAATCTGAGCTTTTAGATTTGAGATGAAGTATAATTTCCTCTCCCTTAATTATAACAAAACAACTCTTTCCCAATTGAAACTTTGTTTTCTATAATTAACATTGCTAACTTGCAATACTTATCATAATTATCATGCTCCCACTAACATGATGATTATTAGCATAACACTTATGCTCCCACTAGCTTTGACATGTATCCAGAAATTGGTTGGACTTTTAGAAATCAATACTTTATTGACTTTCTTACCAAAGTTCAGATTTCTGATACTAGATTGCTTTGATAAAACATTATCAATATCATACACCTCTCTTAGATAGCTCACATGTGTGTCTAAACAATTTCAGAACTATGAAAAGGGATACCGTAATCATAGTCTAAATTGTTTAGACCTTTTTCCATTTCTCATAAGTCAATGTTAGTGTGTCGGTTAACCACGCACGCTCCACTAACGACTTTGAGAACTGCAAATATCACAATTGCTATCTACTTAAAATCTACTTAGTGAAAGAGTTTCCTTACCATCATTTTCATGAATCGAAGAGAAACCTTATGACACTTAGATTTTATGGTGTAAGCATTCCTATCCATGTGAATTTGTCAAAACCATAGTCACAAGACAAGGATAATGACAAATCCAAACTCATATGGACTGAACTCAATCTTGATTTCTTGCCACCTGGCAACTCAAGGGCCTGCCATTGCTTCCAAGTTGTTGCGCAACCAATTGAGAACTTTAAGAACTCATATGCAAAGCCAACTTTAACTGGAATGGGCAAAGAATATGTCAACATGATAGGTTATAAACCTCAAGTCGTGTGCTAGTGAAGAACTTCAGGTTTTTATTCTTGATTAGTTCTTGAGACTTTCAAGACCTTTAAGACTCCCACTGTCCTCTTGACCTATAAGACTCCCTTGTCAAGCATCCAAGAGATAGTGCGGATTCTAGTCAAGACAAACACTTCACACAATTGGCCTTAGTTGGTCTTTGTTTTATTCAAAACATCACAACTTAACAATTTCAAATCTACAAAAGTAGGAAACTTTTACTCTTACATTTGACAAGTGTTTTAAACCTTCTTTAAGACATGTCACTCAAATTACAATCTTGGAGTATGACTCTAAGACTTGTATTGGAACGAAGTATGGCTCATCTTCTTGATTTAACCATTTCAACAATTCAAGATCCCTCTTCTTAGTCATAAGAATGCACTAAGATTTCCTTAGAGAACTAATTGTGCTATGGTTTCTTAATCATTAAGATGATCACAAAACTGATACTAAAGTACTCTCCCATCTTTTAAGATTTGAGAAACTTTTATCCTTCTGCCTAAGTTGATTCTTCTTATTCGCTCTGTCATACATTAGAATCTTTTCCCAATGTCTCAGAGTTACACTTAAGCTTGCAAGTATAATCATATTTAGTGAGCTTTAGTAAATTATGACGAATAATATTATCGATCTTTTGTGGTGGACTTGACCAGTGCACAAGAATGTGTACTCGATCCCTTAGTCCGTTACTTGACTCACACATCCATGTGAACAAGTATTTAGACTTAATTTTCCAATACTTGAAAGTTCTCATTCATCATGCTATAAAACTTGCATGATTCCAAGTTCTGGTCCAATTGAAACTTGGGTGATGAGAATCTTTCCTTATTTGGGAAATTTAGACATTACCACAAATGAAAGAATCAATTACATATTTCCACTCTTGCTATTAATGGAATCATATAAGCAACAATTTTTCCTCAAATGTCATTGTAAGGATATTTTAAAATAAATAAAATAAATTTTTTTCTTTTATTTTAAAACTTTTGCGGAAAACTTATCCTTACAATCCATATGAAAACTTGTTATCTATTCTTAAGCAATATGTCATAACTCCTAAGAAGTAGCTTAAGAATCCGATCTTCAAACTGCGCGATAGAAATCCATCTACGCGATCAGATTTAACATATTATTTCTTTAAGTTTCTTCACTTTTCTTTGATTCTTAAACATCACCATGTGACCCAGTCACATCATGTATCAAGAATCTCATAATATAAACTTAGCAGAGTTAGATAGCGGACTTTACCTGAAGTAGAGTCAGACTTATTGACTTTAACATCCTTAGGTATGTTTGGCAGCTTTGCAACTAATGCCCCTTTCTTTGGCAATATAAACATATGGACCCTTTGATAATGGTACACGGGACTGTCTCAGACTTAGCCTTTCTCTTTACCATTTGGTCAACCGAGTTGACTATGGCCGATCCCTTTCCACTGGGAAGAGAGAGCTTTACTAGATATCCAATGTCATCATTATCAATGTCCATAAAGTTTTAGGAAGTTGATCATAGCAAATAGATAAGATCATTAAGGGTTTTGCCATAGTCTGTTTCATAGGTGTTCCAAAAGAACTCACTATGTGACTTAGAAAGTAGTTAAACCACCAACCTTCTCAAGACTTTGACACCCAACTCTCCCGGCTTGTCAATATGTGACTACATCTCCAAGATATGATCACACCTAGACCTTGTCTTTCCAATAGGGCTTGAGTGACCTTGAACTTGTGGGTTAGGGAGAATAATTGGAGGAGGTTAAAGAAGTATGATTTCCAAATGACATCATCTTCATTTAGGAAAGCTTGTTTCAAGAGATTTGGGAAGATCATATATGTCTAGACCAGACATCTTTTTGGGAGATATTCAAGATAGTTGATCTTAAGTCCTTAATATGACAACCAATATGAAATATTAAGGCTAGGACCCAACAAACTATTTTATAACTTAGAAGAGGGATGTCGTAATCCAAGCTATAAAATATTTGAAGGTAGGTGAATAACGATTCACCAATTTCCACCAAGATAAATGAAATGTATAATTAGGTTTTAATTGGATTTGAAAATCCTAGATCTTTTGAGATTCATTGAACTGTTCAATGGCATGTTTCAATCTCGAGTGTGTCCTTCAGGTTTTGTGACTGGGATGCCGAGGATCACAAAACAAGGTGTGAAGTAACCATGCAAATTACTTGGTACCCTTAAGTGTTTACCCCTCAATCGATGTGCCGGTTAACCACCCACGCTCCATCGATACTATGATAAACATTAAGTTACCCTTTGCCTACCTTGTTAAATACGAGTTAGTGTGTCGGTTAACCACACACGCTCCACTAACCGACTTAAACAAAGTGCAAAGTGTAATTTCATGGATTAACACCTTATTCACATTTTGCTAAGTAACTAAGATTGGGTATTATTAAGAGTTTAGTTACTTAGTATTTATCATTAACATTTTTAATGAAGGGAGAATTATAGTCCTGTCAAACCCGTTCGGCTGACGACCCTCCACCAGTCAAGCAAGCGGTGGGTGAGAGTGGACACCCATTAAGTTGTCATTTTATAGGCAACAACCTTATACCCACCTTATAGACCGACTTCGTGAATGAGGCGTACTAGCGGTAAGACTGACTTTACTCTTATACACACACACACACACACACATATATATATATATATATATATATATATATATATATATATATATATATATATATTAAAGTTTAAGGGTTGAATTTTAACTTTTAAAATTCTAAGGGCTAACTTGGAATTAAAGTATTCATAAGTGAAAACTTTTCAAATTCCAAAACTTGAGGGCAAGTTTTGTAACTTTCAAAACTTTTCTATTCCATAACTTATGTGTTTAAAGTAGTTTTAATTAAAAAACTCTTCAAGTTCCATAACTTGAGGATAAGTTATGGAAGACTTTAAACTAATAAAAGAATTAACTTTTCTTTATTTTATAACTTATGGAATTAATTAAGGTTATATTTTTTTATTACTTAATGAAGTGACTCTTGAACTTCCATAACTTGAGGACAAGTTATGGAGTCATAAAACCATTCAATGAGACAAGACTCTTCATTTTTGTAACATTTGCCAACTTTTATGAGTTTTATGAAACTTAAATGTGACTTTTCATATAACTTGAGGACAAGTTACAAAAAACACATTTTAGAATAACTCTTAGATTAATTTGGATTGAAAACAACTATTTCACTCAACTTTACTATTAATCTAAGCAACTCATGAGAACAAGATAATTCAAATCAAACTTTTTCATGTAATTAGTCTAAACTTTAAACTAATACAAAACATGAATCTATTGACAATTATCTTTGAAATTGGATTAGCATGAACATTACCACATCAAAAACAAGTTTATAAGTCCAAAAACATCTTAGGGTAATGTTCCTAGTCCAATTCCAGCCAAAAAAGTCGAATTTATGCTGTCTGGGGGTCCAACTCGTCGAGTGCACGAACCAACTCGGCGAGTTGGATCGATTTTGCCTTGGACTCGACGAGTCTGCTGGGTAGACAGCAACAAAACTTGATTTTTCAGCTTCTAGTGCAAGTATAACAAGAAAACACGCCTAGGCTCTGATACCACTGTTGGGTTTTGAGCATTCTAACACTCCTATGGTGTACATGCAACCCTATAAACCTTGGATCTATGTTTTCTCTATTATACATGCAAATAAGAACTTTCCAAGGCTTTTAATCCTAACTAGCATATTATGAAGATCTCATACTACAAAGTACTAGTTAGATGACATACCTTTTGATGTAGCTTGATGTCTTCAAGCTTTAAGAGCTTAGCCCCAATAGTGTGGAAGCCTCAAGTGGAATCACAAATCACCAAAACACCTTGGAAGACTTTAGAGAATATGGATACTTGGTTCTATCTAGTGAAATCAGCTAGCCCTTATTAGTGTACCACATTAGTGCCAATTTCACCAACCAAGGACATCTTTATATAGTATGGAGACTAGGGTTAAACCCATGACCTTTCATTTCATATGATCCATGGGTTAAACGCTCCATGGACTATCCATGAAAGCTTAGCCCAACCTAAATGAACTTGGCCCATTCCATATATATATATATATATATATATATATATATATATATATATATATATATATATATATATATATATATAAGAGTCCATATTTAATTAGTTCATTTTGATCACTTAATTAATTCTAAATTAATTCTTGATCAATACTAATTAAATAATATGATTCCATATTAATATATTAGAACTTATAATATATTAATATTAATCATAAATATACTATTCTCAAAAGACTATCCATATAAATTGTGTCAGTGAAGTGCAACCCAAATGGACCATGCCGGGTCGGGTCAAGTACATATCAAATATAGTTATGGACTTAGACATTAATCCAACAGATGGTTCACAACAGTGGCAGCAACGAGGTGGAGGTTGGTGACGGGTGGCAAGCGATAGCAGCTCCGCTGCCTCATTCCCTTTGCGTCTAGCAACAACAATCGAGATAGAAGAAGGGGGAAAAACATAACAAACACAACAACAACAACTTTCTTGGAGTCTAATTCTGAAAATCACAAGAACATATATACACACAGATTTCTTGATTTCTTCTAAAATTCCCTTTTTTTGGACCTCCGATTTTGGATCTGTGTGTTCTTGGACATCCGATTTTACTCTGTAACTCAACTAAATCAAGACCTTCATCCATGTTCAAAAACCATTACAAAACTGCAACTAAATCAATACCAAGACCCATAAATTCCATGAAATCAAACTCAATGAACTTAAATCATCACATCCAACCCTTGACCTTCAACATCGAATCAATAAATCAAAGCTCTCCACCCATAAATTAAACCATTGGACGTCTACGGTTGCATCGTGTGTAAGGGGTGAGGCTGTGAACTTCTCAAATTCAGTATTACCCATGGATTCTCTCTAGAAACTCATTGGAAAGTTCATCGTTAAGAGACTAGACAATGAACTTCTCAGGCGATGGAGAGAGAAAAGGGGCGAGTGAAAGAGTAGGTGATGGAGAGGGTGAGAAAGAAGAAAGAAAGAAAGAGTTCAGGCAGATCATGTAAGGAAGAAGTCAAGAAGATGGAGGCATGTGGGATGTAGCCGATGGACAATGAGAGAAAAGGCCGAGAGGGTAAGGAAAATACAGTAACGGGTTGTTTTTAACTTTCTTGAGAGAGAAAGAGAGGGGGAGAGTTTTGGTGAGATTTTATTTTTTATTTTTTATTTTTTATTCTTAATTATTTAAATACCAAAATAAATAAAGAAAATATAAAAAAGAAATGAAAATGATAAAATCGACTTTTCAAGTGTATCAGGGACCAAAAACCCAGAAAAACTTTGATTTTGAACTTTCCATGCAATTTGAAAACTTTTTGAATCCTATCCAAAATTTTTTGAATACTACAATGACCAAATTTGTAGTTTTGTCTAAATAAAACATCCTGATCAAATAGTTACTTCAAATACATAATCAAAAGCTACTTCAAATAGTTTTTGAGGGCTTTTAGCCTTTCTAACACTTTTTTTTTTGAAGTATTAACTAATTTTATCTATTAAAAAGTTAACAACTATTTTGCTAAACAATTTTACATAAATAAAAACTACAACTTTTAGCTAGTAGCTTTCAATTATCAACCAAGGTTGTCAAACACATCCATATCAAGTCATTGTATTTATAGTTAAAATCAATTTAATTTGTCATAATCAATTTAGAATTATCAATAAATTAAATATAATTACTTGTACATCGATATTTTACCATTAGTTTACTTTATTTGTTTGACTAATCAAAATCTGGAAGATCTCATAACTTCAAGCGACAATGAATATTCACTTTTGGCACTAGCTTGCAACAAAATATACCATCAATAGATAGAATCAAATTACGTGCATATTCTTATTTTGTCTTTAGTTTATATTATCCTTTAATCAGATTTGTCATATATTTAATACCATGAAAATAATATCTAAATATTATATTTTGCAATATTTCCTTTTACAATAAATCATTAGATTATGTCATTCAGTATTAAATAATCATTTTTAAAATTTACTTCCAAACACACCTAACATATTTAAGCTTAAGATTATCCAATTTCTACTTTCTAGAAGAGATGTCTACTTTCGTTGGTTGTCGAAATTGAAAAAGAAAAAAAAAAAAAAGGTTATCATTTACATAAAAATACAAATTGTTAAAACTAAATGAAATGTGCCGTTTATTATACGATTATAGTATTTTACTATTATTTTAATAAACATTTTATTATTTAACAAGTACCATGCTTTGTAGTTTGTAAAACCACGTCAGAACTCCTGATCTTCCTTTTTTCAAGCCCACTTTTGCATCTCCGGTCTTCCCGGCGTTCCTCTTTCTAGTGCGATCCCACATAATCCCAATTCAGTATCACTACAAGTGTTTTCTGTTGTCAATTCCTCCAATATTCTGCTCTCTTCAATGTATTTTCTATGATACACATCCAGTAATTTAGCTGTTAGAGGCCAAAAGCCCTCGGCCGAGGTCGCATCCACCACCTCACCAGTCACCTCACCGACGCGACAAGGAGGTGGTTTCTGCTCCAAGCCTTTTTTTAACCATTCTATTCGTTCTATAATCATCAGGAGATATTCAGTTGAATTTCTGATTGTTGGTAAATCGTACTCATTTTGGGCTGAGTGATATAATTGGGGGTATTTATTGGTTTTTATGGGTTCAAAACCGTGGCTACAACCAGCTCCCGCCTATTCTCCATTGGAGACTTTCTGGGACACTGAGGATGATGCTCCTGGTCCTCGCTGCGGCCACACTCTCACTGCTGTCGCACCAACCAAATCTCAAGGCCCTCGCCTTATCTTATTCGGTGGCGCCACCGCCATTGGAGGTGGCCCGTCCTCTGCTGTCCCAGGCATCCGTAAATATCACTTCTTAGTTGGTTATTATATACCATTAGGGTTCTAATTGCTGCAAATTGACTGAGCTTTTTCGATTTTAACACTTTAGGGTTGGATGGCGTGACAAATTCAGTTCATGTATATGATGTTATTACCAAGAAATGGACCAGGTTGCTTCCATTATACTTTATTCTTGCATTCAATTCCCTTTAGTATCCCATTGTTAATTTGTGAAAATTTTCCAGAATAGTACCGGCTGGGGAGCCTCCTTCACCTAGGGCTGCCCATGCGGCAGCTGCTGTGGGAACCATGGTTGTATTTCAGGTGATTATAATGCTGATTTACAATCAAATCAAATCACACACAATTGTTTCTTTAAGTTTTTATAAATTTGTGTTTGGTCACATTAGGGAGGGATAGGTCCATCCGGGCATTCAACAGATGATCTTTATGTGCTTGACTTGACTAATGACAAATACAAATGGCACAGGTAAACTTGACTTGTTCAATGTTCATTCAAAATGTGGATTTGTGAAGCTTTTATGAGTTATCTGAAATGTTTGTGGAGTGCAGGGTTGTTGTTAGAGGGGAGGGTCCTGGCCCTCGTTATGGCCATGTGATGGACTTGGTAGCCCAACGATACCTCGTTACTGTTAGTGGCAATGATGGTGAGTGTGATTCATCATTCATCATACATGTTTAGGTTTTTCTTTGCTCTCTATGCACCCACTTAACTATAGCATCTATCACTACAATCGTTTTCTTCATCAAGACACAAAACAAGTCAAGATTAGATGGCATAAACCAATAATAGCAACATCTTTTATTTTAGGAAAGAAAGTGCTTTCAGATGCTTGGGCTTTGGATACAGCTCAAAAACCGTATGCATGGCAGAGACTAAATCCGGAAGGGGATAAACCTTCTGCTAGAATGTAAGTATGCAAGTTAGTATTGTTCCTTACTGTTAACCTTGTTGAAAGTTTTTAATCTTCTAGTGTGTAGCTGTTTGGAGTAGAAGATAGTTTTAATTCGTTTACAAGTTCCTACATTCATCTGTAGGAATATGGTATCCCATTTATTTAAAGAGGGTAGTGGTGTATGCTTTGCAGGTATGCAACTGCTAGTGCCCGCTCAGATGGTATGTTCTTGCTTTGTGGTGGAAGAGACATCTCAGGCACGGTATGCCTTATTGTTTGTTGTTTAGTTGTATTCATAACTGTAATTATAAAGTGTAAACAAAACATGGCATTCTGCTTTTTCTTATAATCGGTTTGTGTATGTTGATTTGCAGCCTTTAGCAGATGCTTATGGATTGCTGATGCATAGAAATGGTGAATGGGAATGGACACTTGCACCTGGAGTTTCCCCCTCACCAAGGTATCAACATGCTGCGGTAAGTATTAGTTTCTTATTTACCATTTACCATTGTCTTTCTCTTAAAAAAATCTACTCATTTGTTGGTGATCAGGTCTTCGTTGGTGCTAGATTGCACGTTACAGGGGGTGTTCTTAGGGGAGGACGAGCAGTAGATGGTGAATCAGCTGTTGCAGGTTAATTTTGT
This sequence comes from Lactuca saligna, assembly GCF_052625555.1. Classification (NCBI taxonomy): domain Eukaryota; kingdom Viridiplantae; phylum Streptophyta; class Magnoliopsida; order Asterales; family Asteraceae; genus Lactuca; species Lactuca saligna. Next base: position 316,862,534 of record NC_136421.1, read on the forward strand.
TTTTATCATAGTATCAGCTATAATCAACATGATGAACAAAATATCTATCTAAATAGTAAATACTAGTATAAGTGGTTGGATAATATTGTTTACAGTATTGGACACTGCTGCTGGAGTTTGGTTAGACAGACATGGCATGGTGAGTTCTTCGAGGCCCAACAAGGCCCAAAGTGAAGACCCTGCTTTGGAGCTGATGCGGCGTTGTAGACATGCAGCTTCATCTGTTGGTGTTCGTATATATATTTATGGTGGTCTTCGTGGAGATGTGTTGTTAGATGATTTTCTTGTTGCAGAGAATTCGGCTCTTCAGTCGGATACTATTGAAAGCACCTTAAACGTGACAAGTCCAAGAACAAACAATTCAAGCCCATTTGATCCTATGTCTCCTGATAGTAGACCAGAGAGCCCCTCATCTGGTGCTTTAAGGTCAGACTCAGACATGTTTCTCCTTTTACTGTATGATGAGATTTAGGATCTGTTTGGTTGGATGGAATGGAATGATCGAATACATCACTACATTCCATGACTGTGTTTGGTTGGTCAGTAGGACTTTAATGAGTTTTTTTTTTATATTATATAGAAATACAATGTATGGTTCTAACTCGATTCATTGCATTTGTTTTATTATAGCTAATGAATTTCTATTTACAGAAATAATAAATGATTCATAATAGAATCTCATTAAAAGTATATTTTGTAGCTTATTTTAGAAAATAATATTGTTATTTAGTTAAAATCATGAAAGCTTTAATAAAGATTTTGTGATTATAAGTTACAGAAATAAAATGGTTACCAGAAGTTCCATTCCATGTGGCTGTGCATGATGGAATGAAACCCTTTGAGTAATGTGAAGTATTATTTTTGACTATTTGATTTGGAATTCATGTTGGAAGCTAAATATGTTTATTATTTTTATAAGATACATTTTGGTGTTTATTTATTTATGTTTTTCAGTAGAGAATCTATGGAGAGACTGGCAGAGGCTTCTGCTCAGGAAGCCAAGGCTGTGAATGCTGTCTGGCAAGCTGCACAGGCACACGCCCAATCACAAGCTGCAAATCCAGACAACAACTTACCCCCTTCAGACGACTCACATGCTCCAGACCCTGCTGATACCGAGGGAGACGTTAGGCTTCACCCTAGAGCTGTATGTGATTGTCTTCCTCCTCTTCTTTTTATTTATTTAAATACATGGGTGTTCTTTTTTAATGATAAAGAAGAAGCGTCTTTTTTTTTTTATTAATATGATGCAGGTTGTAGTTGCTAAAGAGACTGTAGGAAATCTAGGTGGATTGGTGAGGCAATTATCCTTGGATCAATTTGAAAACGAGAGTAGACGAATGATTCCTACCCAAAACGATCTTTCCTATCCAACCAAAAAGTTCACTAGGCAAAAGTCACCTCAAGGCTTGCACAAAAAAGTAAGTTTACAAACTACTTCTTTTCACAAGAAAGTGTAACTGCTAGCTGCTAGTATGTATGGAATGGGTAATAAAGAAAGTTGAGTTTGGAAAACTTATGATATGATGTGTTTGCATTGATTGCAGGTGATATCTAATCTGCTTAGGCCTCGAAACTGGAAACCTCCGGTTAACAGGAGGTTTTTCCTTGATTCATATGAAGTAGGAGAGCTTTGCTATGCTGCTGAACAGATTTTTTTACATGAGCCTACGGTTCTTCAGTTGAAAGCTCCAATCAAAGTGTTTGGTGATTTACACGGACAGTTTGGTGATCTCATGCGCCTCTTTGATGAATACGGATTTCCTTCTACCGCTGGAGACATAACGTACGTATTACATATATATATATGCTTCCTTTGCCTTTACTTTCTAAATCTAAATATTTTCTTTCAAAATCTTGTAGCATTTACTGAATTCAGATTGTGTTGACCCTTTCACTTCAGATATATTGACTATTTATTCCTTGGCGATTATGTTGACCGAGGTCAACATAGCTTGGAGACTATCACATTGCTTCTTGCCTTAAAGGTAGGTATATGCTTTACAAGTTGGTTGCTACAACCAAAATATGATGATTTATTTATCTATTTATTCAGATTCAGTATCCTGAGAACGTCCATTTGATACGTGGGAACCATGAGGCTGCGGATATAAACGCGCTGTTTGGGTTTCGTCTTGAATGCATAGAAAGAATGGTAATGAGTTGATATTTGTTTTTTTTTTTTTTTTTGATATGTGAATGGAATGATGTATGATGTATGTATGGTGTATAGGGGGAGAACGATGGGATATGGGCATGGACGCGATTCAATCAGGTATTTAACCATCTTCCGCTGGCGGCATTGATTGAGAAGAAGATAATCTGCATGCATGGTGGGATAGGGAGGTCCATACATTTGGTTGAACAGATTGAGAAAATAGAAAGACCAATAACTATGGATGCTGGATCTCTTATCTTAATGGATCTTTTGTGGCAAGTTCCCTGAATTCCATTCGTTTACTTCCAAAGAATCGGATTTATTATTATTATTTTTCTTTAAAAAAAAAAAATTTGTGCAGGTCTGATCCTACGGAGAATGATAGTGTGGAAGGTTTAAGGCCAAATGCTCGGGGACCTGGCTTGGTTACTTTTGGGGTATTCATATTTTTTTTTTTTTTTTTTATAAATATTTTATAATAATCAAGTATTGAGGTGACTGGTTTTGGTTGCAGCCTGATAGGGTTACAGACTTTTGTAAGAGAAACAAACTTCAGCTGATTATAAGAGCACATGAATGCGTGATGGATGGGTTTGAAAGATTTGCTCAGGGCCAGTTGATTACCCTTTTCTCTGCAACCAACTATTGTGGTGAAATACCTCTTTAGTCTTTTTTTTTTTTTTTTTTATTATTATTCACTATAGTATACAATCTCAGTCTAAATGACTGTATTATCAGGAACTGCAAACAATGCTGGAGCTTTACTAGTGGTTGGAAGAGGACTGGTGATTGTTCCAAAACTGATTCATCCGTTGCCACCTCCCCTTCACTCGCCAGAAAACTCTCCAGAACATGTCCAAGACGACACCTGGATGCAGGTAACTAATCTAAATTCTAAACTAAACTTGTTTCCTTTTTTACTTATCCTTGATTTGTAATTGTAATTGTAGGAGCTTAATAATCAAAGACCACCAACTCCTACCAGGGGCCGCCCCCAGCCTAATCATGACAGGAACTCCCTTGCATATATTTAGACTATTTATTGGACAAAATTACATATATACCTTTGTTCATACGAGACAGTTTTGCTATCCCTTTCTTGGTCTCCGTGGGTGGGTGGGTGTTTCTACATTCAGGATTCAGGAAAAGATGAGGTTGAATGGTGTTGTATTCTGTATTTGTTTAACTTGTAACATAACTCATAAGTTGCCTTGTGTTCATATTTTTTTAATGTTTTATGAGAGACTCGTTTTATACATGATTTCTTTATGCTGTCCCTAACACGTCCCATCGGTCCACCTTTACTTTTCCACTTTTTGAAGAAAAAATAAACGAAAAACTTTGCAAATAGTTAGCATAGATTGTGTAACAGTCATGCTGAATGATTTGTAGATCTAAAACGTGAGTACGTGACTAGTAATGAAATGAATGTTCTATCAACTTCATAAACATTTCAAATCAATGTCTTATAAATATACTAAAAATCTAGACCAAAGGGACCGACCTATTTTACAAGGCTTCATCAATTTGCAATGCTCGGTTTTGACCTGAATTGACAAAAAATTTCCAAGCTTTAAATAGGCAATTTTGTTAGGCTCTGCCCCAGGTTTGTGAACATACTTCATGGATTTCCTAGGATTTAGAAAACTGAATTATGGCTACAAAATAAAAACTAATGGGATTAAATAGGATCGGGGGTAAAATCTTCCAATCCTAGTACATATTTTGCTTCAAAATCGGTCTCCATTGAAAACATTTTTCTACTTGTTAGTAATACAAAAAAAATATTTTTTAATAGAAGATTGAATTGGTTAAGTTTGCTAATAAACCAATAAAAATTGAAAATATTGCTTCAGGTAACAATGCATATTACCCTCATTGAAATAGTACAAGATTTTTGGTTACTTAAAATGATATCGTCATCCCTATCCTAAGTCTCGCTAGGAGACTCACCAACGATGGGTTGTTACACCCACAACGAGAAGAAAGAGGAGAGAGAATGAGAGAATATAGCTTCTAATTGTTATTTATTTTATTTTATTTTAAATTTAGGTCTTTTGATCGGTTTTTTTTTCCCTAAATCCAAGTGTATTTTGATTAAGATAAAAGCTTAGGTGGAAGGTAAAAATGTGATGCGGCAATGTGCTTAGCATGTGTTAGGAGTGCTACCGTTTTCTCTAATCTAATTAGTGGAGTCAAAACTTTGTCATGTTCTTTTTAAACGGCATGTTACCTGAAGTTGAAGATGATGTGTTTCAGATTTGTGACAACTCTTTTTTGGAGTGCTTAACTCTCAAGTAATCATAAGCAGACGGGTGCAAAAAAGCCAAGCTGAGCCCGAGCCTGAGCCTGGTCAGACTCAACTCAAGCTTGTTTAAGTTATACGTTGCTCAAGGTTGAGCTTCATTGCATTGAGCTTGACTCAAGCTCAAAGAATTATACAAGCTTGACTCGGGTTCAAGATTGGCTCGTTTTTGTCTAACACGCCTAAATAAGCTTAGACTCGGTTCGAGCTTGGTAAGAAGCTCGTTTACTAATACCCTAAAATCATAATTCTCCAAATATGTTTTTATTTTAATACATAAAAATAATAATAAATTATATTATATATAAGCTCGTGAGCTTAATCAAACTTAATGACATATGCTCGAGCTCGTTTAATAAACGAGCTTAATATTAAGCTTAAGCTTGGCTCAGACTCATTTAAAATCGGTTTCAAGTGGAGCTTTTAACAAACCGATCCCAGATAGCTTACGAATAGTTTGGCTCGTTTGCACCCTAACCAACTTTTTAACGGTAGCATGACATTTGGTATGAAGTGGTCCATGTTTATAAAACTTTCTCACCAAGAAAAAGTGGGTTTACTATTTATAAGAAGTCTCAAATTTATCCAACATACTTATTTATATATTTGACCTACAAGTTATTAAAATTCTAAGACAAAAGGTTTTTTTTTTTAAAAAGTAGTATTTTTAATATAGTTAAAGAAAATGACAAAACATTCTTGGCTTTTTATAAAATTAAAATTAAAATTTATATTAAAAACAACATGTTGAACATTGGTTTTCAACACGTCAATTAACTCTTTGAACGGTAAAATTTATTAAAAAATATATTATAATATGTATTAAATATGTCAAAAGGGGTATAGACTGAACATATGACACAGAGGTAATAGATAAAAATGAAACTTGATGCAGATGAACCGGTCTGTTATTGCTATGCATGAAATTTTGTGAGAGTCAGTATGGGATTTTAAACCTCAAACATAAACATACTCAAATTTCCAACATTTTCCTAAAACCATTGAAGAAAGATATATATATATATATGAATATGATATGCATGTTTAAGTTTCATACTTTGATAATTAGTCTTCACAAAAGCAAGCAATGCGATTTGGTAAAGGTATGTAAGCACACAATAATGCATGTTTGGTTTGTGAGATGCCAACTCAAACTGAACTAAGAGAGAGAGAGAGAGTTTAATTGTGAAGCGGATGGATGAAGAGAAGTTTGGTGGAGTCCCAGAGTATCCTTTTTCTTCCAAATGTCATTTGGGCCTCAGCAAATGAGGTGCCAGTAGCATCACAGGGGTTTGGGAGAAGAGTGTTCTCATCGACTTTGAGATATGTAACATCCACAACACACAGCCCGGATTCCTGCAACTTTGTATCAAACCATATCCCTTTTGCAAGATGTATGATTCCCTTCCCAATCTCTTCTCCTTTCCCATCAACCAGAACAACATGTTGTCCATTCTGTAGCCTAACACACCTCCTCAACACACTTCCCGTCACATCTTTCTGCTGGGTCGGGTCAGCTGCTCCATATGAAGATGGCTCATCATCTGTCACCCACCCACCACCTCCAGGGGTATTCTTAGCAGCTGCACGTGCTAGTTTGGCTTTCCGATTATTTAACCTGAAAGCAAAAACCAAATTTAACAACTAAACAACATTCTATAAAAGGAGTCCAAGGCTTTGGTTTCAAATTGCCCCTCCACTTGTTTTGAGTTTACACATTAAATCTGGTTTTTCACGTTTTGTAAGCAAAAGGACCACGGCTTTCTTACCAATTTTTTAGCTGGGAAGAAGCGATTTCTGAACCCTGTAAAAGACAATTATACAGCTTTAGAGGAAATAAATTAAAATGAATCGACAGTATGCAAATCTTACATACATGAAGACTCAATTTATCAGCCCAAAGTTGTACAGAGGCAGCTCTCCGCTGCATATTAGGCTCATCACGTAAAGCATTCTCAATCATGGATATTTGCACATCATTCATTATGTTGCGCTTCCTTTTCTTTAGCTGCAAACTTTCCTCTTCTGGAACTTCTTCAACATTCTTCATTCCATCAGAAGCACTCTTTAACTGCATATTGGATAAATATGATCCGATTGTTTCAATGTTCGTCTCATCAACACCCCTCGGAGCAACACTACCTACTTTTCGCTTGCACCCATCTGGAGTTGATCGTTGAGGTATAGGTCTATTATGAACCTCCTACAATCACAATCATGTACGTCTTATTGTCTTAATAAATAAATAAAATAACGAGTGTATATTTAATTTGTGTTGATGAGAGTCAACCCTCGTACCTTGACTTGGTGGATATCGGATTCTTTACATAGTTTCTCCAATCGCATAACAAACACCCTACATGAGCAGAAGACCAAAAAAAAATCAATCGGGTTTTAACATACAGACATACCCTTCGAGGTTCTAATTGAAAACAAATTGTGAGTCTGGAGTCAAAGGTTGACTTCAGTAGTTTAAATTAAAGCAATTACGTAAAGAGTTGAACATCATCTTTATTAAGGTATCTAGAAATAGTCGAAGATTCAGCATGAATCAATAAGGAACCTGCAACATAGAAATAATGAATATGTTACATAAGCAAAACAAAAGCATGTGTTTCTTATCAACCAAAGCTAAAGGAATTGTTGAAATTGATATATACTCAGGTTTCTGGTAGCTGCAGCTGCTCTTTTAGCACCACCATGTGCAACTCCATCTGGTAAGTTGGAACGTTTCTTTTGCAAGCACTGAAAAAACTTGTTAAGGAAGAGATCATTCTCCTCCTCTGTGGATCAATTATCAAAACAATAAATATAATTAGACAAAGCAAGTGACAGATGCATATATATATGTAAAGCTAAACTGCCTTTTTTTTTTTTTTTTTTTACCTTTACAGATATGTGGAGCATAACAGATGAGATTTGTTACAATTTTGACCAGTAAAGATGTTTTTTGATGTGCAAAGGGATAGGAGGTCTGAGAAGCACGGGAGTTGGTAATGAAAACAGGTTTTGAAGCATGTGATGTATGCCTAGACATCACACCCAAAACCTGTCCAGATGCTGAATAGGAATCATAATTCAGAGTAATATCCCCTTCAGCAGCCCTAGAATCAGAGGAACACCAACTAGACAAGAATTCTTCATGTGGTACCAAAAACACTCTTGTCAAAACCTCTGTCTGCATTGACATGTGAATTGTGATACAACAACAATTGCAAATTCAATGAATCACAGAAAAGTAAATGTACATAATAATAATAAAGTAGATTAAAGCTTACAAAATTTGAGATTATGTAAGATTGGAAATTAGAATCATCAGAGACTAATTCAACTACTCGCATTGCATTTAATTGCAAAATCCCCCTTGGATTGTAAGCAGAAACACCATTGACACCTCCACAAAACATGATATTTAGCAATTCCAGGACCTACACATTATGCAAATGTAAGCAACATGGCCACTAATTTGGCTATTATTATGATAATGTCTTAAATAAGCCTGATTTTAACACCTCAGATATAGTAGACTTAGCTAAATCCAAGCCTTCAGTGGTGTTTGCAGCCAAATCCAAGAAAGAGATTCTTTCCACTTCACAAAGCTGCAGCATCTGAAGAAAGAGGATTCATAGCAATTAAAATTCCTTTAAAAAAGTAAAACATAAGATCATGGTCTACAATCAGAACTTACAATTGATAAAATCTTTGATTTTAGCCTAGAAACCACAACCATAAGATGAGGGTCTTTGCATTGAGGAAGTTTCATAATGTCTTGAACCAACCAAAGAACACCACCTTCTTTGCAAAGATCCTGGAAATGAGTATTGGCATGTTATAAGTAAGTGGAAGATAGATACAATCAATTACAGATAAGGATTTAAAGAGTAAAACCTTATTCTTAAAAACACATTCATGAAACAGTTTTTGCTGGCAAAGTGAGTGAAGAAACTGTAGAGAAGCCTCACAATGCAGGGAGAAACTGTAGACTTCATCAGCATTGTAAGTGTCAGTATGTTGAGCTGAAAGCTTCGCTTGAAGAAAATTAATAACCACACGGACAGAGGGGAAGGCTACACCCGTAAATACATCAACCTGACAATTAATTAATTTCAATAGATAATTAAAAACCGAAAATATAATTAACGAATCATAAATCATTGACTCATAAAAAAAATGTTACCTTAGGGTGTGCAAGTAGAACACTGGTAATGTCATGCCACTGTGAAGATATACATGCTTTAAAGAGATACAAACTGCTAGCCAATAATGTCGAGTGATAAAGAACCTCATTATTGCTTGGAGGATTAAGTTTCTGGATCACCAAAGTTAAAAATTTCAGTGCCAAAACAAAATGTTGTGCCAAAATAAAATATGATGAGGGCATGCAGAGTTAACCTGCTTAAAGTTGCTAAGAAAAACAATGATGGAAAATATCAAATCAACAGCACATGCTGATGAACTCGAATCTTCAAACAGAAGCTGCAGCAGGAAAAATCAGTTACTACTGGAATGTACAAGACAAAGAAAGCTTGAAAAAGCTTAGAAATAAGAAATTCACCAACCTGCCTAAGTTTTGAATGGCAATAAGCAATATCATGCAAACCATGCAATAATCGTACCCCGGATAATAAGTATTTCAGATGCTGTTCATCTCGTTTAAATAATAAAAGCTTTGATATAAGGTGCAAAGGAAGATATCTTGCTAGACTTTCTATATAAATCTGAAACGTCTCAAGGTTAATCACAATCAGCATGCGATAACTAATAACTGAGGTGAAAATTTCGATTAATAAATACATGATTCAGTGAATGTGAATTGTAAAATGTAGCGACCTCAAACAATGATCCATTCTGTTTAGCATATCGAATGGGGCCATTTCCAGAATCCCTGATTAGCTGGCTTAGATCCGAACAGCTTAGTTTATGAAACTGATCAACAGCTGAAAACCAATCAATAGCCTGCAAATCAAAGCATTCCACATGAGCATTGTATTAATATAAAATTTAGATAAATTTCCTACAAAGTAACCTTCTAAAGGACCAGAAATGACTATTTAAGCCAGGGGTATTAGCGTAAAAAAAAAAGAGATATGAGCAATTCATTAAAAACTGTACGTCATAGATCGTATGAAAATATCCATTCATGTTAAGAAAAATAAACTTTAAAAGTTGTACTCGTTACTCACTGGTTTCTTCTTGCATGTTTCATCCTCCCTTGCAGACTTCATTGCTACATTTTTCGAACCAGAACTGAAAGGGAAGAGCAGAAAACAGAACATTAAAAACAAATATACATTTTAATAATATTATTTTACGATTCTTCGAAATGTAACAATCTAAGCCCTAGATTTCGGATCAAAAACAAGAAACAAACATACAACTGACGAAATTTTCAGAAATTACTAACGAGAAGAAGGCGAAACTTGAACAAATTACCTTCAACTAGCGACGATATAGCTGGGAAATCGCTAGTGACTAAATCGAGTAAACTTGGTTAAGCAAATGTTGATTGATAATCAATCGTGAGACGCCGGTGAGTGACTGAGTTACGTTGAGTTGAGAAATATGGATTTCTCTTGGGTTTTATATATTGCCGTATGAACTATGAAGAGTTGGATGTGCTAACTTGCGCTAGTGTGACCCATTTGTATAAAGCGATGGCAATTTATATGTACAAAATTTATTAATGCCCGAAGATTTTTATTCTCTAGTCTTATTATTATTCGTAATTGACCATTGTACCCTATAAGAAGAGCCGTAAAATATTTATAAAATTATGTAATTTAACTTTACTCGATTGATTATTTGATAATAATCCTTAAAATTACCATGATTACTTTGAGCACAAATAGTCTAAATTGAACATGTAAAAATAAGAAATTAATATCAAATCATATGAAAAAAAATCTTGTGTGGTTTTGTGAAACCGTAGATTTTATGCATTAATATTCTAGATCTAAAGCGTTTCTACATATCACTTCAATAAAATCTTAGATCAGATGCATTGAAATTTCAGATCTGAATTGATCCGATATATACAAGAATAATAATAATCAAATACAAGTTTATCAATACTTTATTTATTTTTGAATGTTTTGACTTGAAGTGAATACAAGATGTTAAAAATCTAGTACAAGAATGATATATCTAGAATCGAGTAACATATTTACCTAGATCCTTCGTATCGATGGACTCGAAGGGGTTTGCGGGGCTTCCGATTTGTCATTATGTTGGTTTTCAAACACAATTTGAGATCTTGGATTTCAAGATCTTGAGCGCACAAAGTTGTTTAGATTTCAAGATCTTAAGGGCACAAAGTCGAAACAACTTCAACTTTAGGGGAAAAACTCTTTGAGCGCCGGCGATGAGAAAGGAGGCAAGTTATAATCTTTTATATGACGAAGAGTTAGGGTATTAAGATTTGATACATAAAGAGAAATGACGAAATTGTACATAAAAATGTCACGCGGCTTGCACGCGCTCTTCACCTCGTGTACTATTTATGATTCGGTTTTAATATGTGAAATTTTTGGAAACCATTTTAAATTAAATGTCAGAAAAAGTATAAAATTGTTAATACTTAGAACCATTATATTTCTTATTTTGTTTCTAAACATATATGTTATGCTTGCAAAATTATATAAGAAACCTCTTACCAGCAAGAAAAAAAATGTAAAAATGTTCATTGACATGTTAATCGGAATAGCTAGTAATCTAGCTAAAATATGTAAATTGACATATAATTTTAGTAAAATTAAATATTATCTTATTTTTTATTCTTATTTATCTTCTTACTCGTATAAAATGATGACAAGTATCACATTTTAATAAAAAAAATAATATTTTAAGATACTTGTCATAATTTTACATGGGTAGCAAGATGAGTAGGAGGGCATTTAATTTCTCAAAATTTTATGTAGAAGATTAGGTTTCTTTATAATTAATAATGGTATATTTGGAAGAATTTTAAAAATATTCGTTGACATGTTAATCTGAATAAGTTTACAAAAAAAAAAAAAAAAGGTTTTAAGTTAACTTCTAAACTATTTTTTTTTTTTTTTTTTTTTTTTTTGAGTTTGTCAAATATGACAACTTGAAAAATAAGTTGGTTTATAAGTTAGTTGTGATGTTTCAAACATACTTTTATATTATTTAATATATTTGTATTTTTAAAACTATTTTCATTGTTAAACACATATAAAAACCTATTTTTTTTAAATGATAACTTAAATTAATATACAATCAAATGATAGTTTTATAATTATGGTCGAATAAACTGTCAAAACGATATGATAAAAAAAATATAAAGAAACAATATTTCCATATTTGTCATCAAACTCGCATATCTTAATACGATTATAATGGTTACAAGTTAAAGATATACAAAATCACAAAGAGAGAAATGAAATAAATTACCAAACTTTGACATCAGTTTTAATTTTTACTTATAAGACCAACCAAAATAGCAAATTCCCATTATTGTGATTACCTATCTATTTTTAGAGGTAGGTTTGTCTCCGGGGACAAGTGAGACCAATATTGTATCCCTCGTTTTCGCCCCGGAACTCTCCTGTGCTCATCCCCAAAATCTTTAGTCTTCCCACTCCCGCTCCTGCCTCCAAATTCCTGGATTACCCCCGTTCTTGTTTCCCACCTCTGATTGATTTTGGGTTATCTTTTTTTTTTTTTTTTTTAAATTTTTTTTACGCTAAAAGAAGTTATTTTTTGAACTAAAAGAAACTATTTTTTATAAGCAATAGTTATTTGTAACAAAATTTTCTATGTTAAAAATAAAAATGTTATTATATTTCGAAACATTATGCTAGAAACTTAAAAACATGATTTTTACTGAATTTGGATAACTCAAAATCATGTTATTATTTATTATATTTATATAAATATATATAATATATCTTTGGGGACCCCATAGGGGTTTCAAGATGAGATTGTCCACCCCGACCCCTGCCCCCATAGTGAAAACATGGGTTAAAGATGCTTCCGTCCACGTCTCTATTTTTTTTAAACAAATACTCTCATACGGGATTGGGGCTTCACAAGAACGGGTAATATGAGACTTTTTGATATCCTTATTTAAAGCTTGGAGGGCACACCGACAAACTTGATGTGTATCGGTGGTTTTTGGATATATAATTAAGGAAAAATATCTTAAAATGAGAATCTTTATTTTCTTTTAGTTATTAGCTATTTATTTGTATCGAATTAATCTTCAAACTACTTGTGTGGTTTTATTTTACTATCTACTATGGTTTATTGGTTTTAACCATGTATAAGTGGTTTCCTATCCTGTAACTGCATTCTGTGTCACAAATTACACAAACTAAAGCCACGTCACCTTTTTAACCCTAAAATTTATACAATTTTCTTTCCCCCATCGTGTTTAATTCATTCGCCAGTAGTTGTGAAACTCATGTATTGTATGAGTTAATTTAAAAAAAAAAACTAAATATAAATGTCAAAATATATATAAGCTTTGAATTTATAAGATAAAAAGAAAAATAATAAATTATTATAATGAAATGTTTTTATCTTTTAAATTTAAACAAACAATTTAAATAAATAAAGGAAACTACTGAGCTTTAATTTTATGAATTTTGAAATTAAAAGGTAAGTTCATGAATGAAATTGATATCCATTTATTACTATATTTATTGCAATTATTACATTAAAATATTATGTATAATTTAATAAAATAGAAAAACTCATAAAATGACATGTGGAAAAAAAAATTCATGTAACATCCATAAAATTCATAAAAAATTAAAACTTTTTCAAGCATCCAAAAACCATTACTTATTACAAAATGCTTTCAAAATAGTTTCATATAAGAGAATCTCAGAAGTCAAAATCGTAAAACGTGAGGAGGCGTACAATCAAGTCTTCGTCTTCACACGATCATCCGAAGTACCTGAAACAAAATCTAAAACTGTAAGCCCAAAGCTTACCGAGTTCCCCCAAAATACCAATGTCATACAAACAGCACAATATCATAACAAACAACATGCATATAGAGTCTTCAGTATGACTGGATCGCCCTCGCCGGGCCTTCAGTCTATTTGGCCCACTCTCAGAACCTTCAGCATGTCTGGTCCGCCCTACCGGCCTTTCAGCCTGTCTGGACCGTTCTTCGGGCCTTCAGCCTGACTGGTACGCCCCAATGGGCCTTCAGTACATCCGAGTCGCCCTGGGTCTGTTGGCCTAGAGCACAAAGCAAGACCGCCTCAACCCACCCACAATCACACAATCAACATATAAATATCATACGTTAGCTAGCATGCACAGACAATCATACAAATCTACAAATCACTAATCATTATCATCATCTTATATACCAGGATACTGATCTAACAGATCACTAAACATAGTATCATTTTATATACTAGGATACCGATCTAATAGATCACTAAACATAACATCATCTTATAACCAAGAGACAATCCAAAAAGGGTCGACATTGGTGCCTTCGACCGTATTAGTATAGTGAGGAAAAACTCACCTCACAAGTCATGCTGAACTGGACAGAAAGTTTCCGACCACTGTCTCACCGAAAATCTCGAACTATCCAAAATAATGAATACTAATCCTATTTATTTTAGTACAAGAAAAAGAAATATATCTTGTTTTCACCAATTATTCATGGATGCCTGTAGGTGTTTGCAAACAAACTACCTGAAGTTCTTGATTTTAATTCTTCTATTCTAAACTTCTAGAAAAACACATGAATTTGTTCATTTTAAGATCATTACATTTTGAATGTTGACTGATTTTCAGATAAGGTTCATAGACAATACAGTTTCCGCATTAGTTGACTATCAAATTGCCCAACTTAGACCATAATTAGCATCTACACTTGTAATAGTGGTTTCAAAGGTCTGAATAGATTTTTTATATAAATATATTTCTTCTTTTTGGTTTAATAGCATCAAATTTCTTAATGTTGATTCTGAATTTTGAGTCAGAGTAGAGGCACTCCAGAAACCATAATTGGTTTTTGGAAGTACAAACAACATTTTGTGAAGTTGGGTTAAATTTTGCAAAATGGGTTTTGATCTTCTTCTTTCTGCTTTTATTATATTTTCTTGCTTATAGGAGCATGCTTGATAAATGTTATTCAAAGACATTTGAGAAAAACGACTTAAAGAAAATGGAAGAAAAACAAATGGGGGCAAATTGTTTAAAGGAAAAATCACTTAAAATCGTTCTTTTTGCATGAAGCAAATGTATTTCTTATTCTAGTTGTTTATTATTAAAATTAATTTATTTGTAAATAATAAATTCGTTAATTACAACTAAATATTGTACAACCTAGAGTTAAAATTGTATGTTGTATCTACATATAATATAAATAATTTCATATAAAAATTCTTATACTAATCATATAGTCACTATCACTGGTGCAATAATTAGTGTTCTTGTATCTAGGACATAATTAAAGAATTAAGATTAAGTTTGTTTGTCTATATATATATATATATATATATATATATATATATATATATATATATATATATATATATATATATATATATATATATATATATATATTATTTTTAGGGTGCTGCCATTACAAAAGAGGGTTCACTACTAGACGACACAGCAAGAATCGAGGGGTGGTTGAATAGATTTCCCATGTTTGATTGGGTTGGTGGAAGAACTTCTGAAATGTTTGTTGTTGGTCTACTTGTTGCAGCACTTCAGGTTCTCATTTTATAAAATAACAAATATTCGAAATTTAACCATCTAAATACAAATATTAAGTAATGGAATAGGGCCAAAATCGTCTTCCTTGAATTACATTGGCAGATATATATAGATACAATATTTACACTTTGGTACCACATAGATTACCCAATTGAGTTGCTAGTCTAATATACCCCCTCAGTCTAAGGAGGAGGATGACGGATGCTTAGACCGGATCTAAAATCCAAAAATAGAGCTCGTGGGAGACCTTTGGTGAAGATGTCGGCAATTTGGTAACGTGATGCAACATGTAAGACCCGGATTTGGCCACGTTGAACCTTTTCACGCACGAAGTGAATGTCGATTTCAATGTGTTTGGTCCGCTGATGCTGAATTGGGTTTTCTGACATGTAGATGGTGCTGACGTTGTCACAATAAACAAGAGATGTGCGTAGTGGATGGTGACCAAGTTCGAGAAGGAGGTTTCTGAGCCAACAAATTTCTGCAACCACGTTCGCGATGCCTCTATACTCCGCCTCTGCACTAGAACGAGACACGGTCGTTTGACGTTTAGCTGACCATGAGATTAGATTATCACCCAAAAACACACAATAGCCCGATGTAGATCTGTGTGTGTCTGGACATCCGACCCAATCGGCGTCGGTATATGCGGTGAGAGTGGAAATCGAGTTGCGATGCAAGTATAAGCCCATGTCAATGGTTCCTTTAACGTACCTAAGAACACGTTTTAGAGCATGTAAGTGAGATATCCGAGGAGCATGCATGTGCATGCAAACTTGTTGGACGGCATACGAGATATCCGGACGTGTGAATGTGAGATACTGTAAGGCCCCGGCGAGCCTGTGATATGTTGTAGGATCGTCAATGAGTTCCCCTGAAGAGCTACTGAGCTTCCCTTCAGTGTCCACAGGGGTATGTGCAGGGTTACAGTGAGCCATGTTTGCTCGTCGAAGTATATCAGATGCATATTTCTCTTGTGATAAAAATAACCCTTTTGGGTCACGTTTGACGGAAATGCCCAAGAAGTAGCTGAGGTTGCCCAAGTCCTTTATGGCAAACTCAGTAGATAGACGGGTTAAGAGTTGTTAGCGAAGAGTTGGTGAGGATGTGGTGAGAACAATATCGTTGACATATAATAGGAGATAAGCTGTATCATTGCCCTGTTTGTAGATAAATAGTGAGTAATCGGACGCACTGTGATGAAAGCCTAGCGTGGTGACATAATCAGTGAATCGTTGGAACCATGCGTGAGGTGCTTGTTTCAAGCCGTAGAGGAACTTCTTTAGACGACATACATGATGTGGAAAGGAAGGATGTCGGAAGCCCATGAGTTGATGCATATACACTGTTTCTACTAAATCCCCATGTAAGAAGGCGTTTTTGACGTCCAACTGATTTATGGACCACTGATTTGTCAATGCAATGCTAAGGACCATGCAAATAGTCACTGGTTTAACAACTGGGCTGAATGTCTCTGCGCAATCGACTCCAACTTGTTGTAACCTGCCATCACAAACCAAACGCGCTTTGTAGCGCTCAAGAGATCCGTCAGATTTTGTTTTATGTTTAAAAATCCACATGCATCGGATGATGTTCATGTCGGAACGTCTTGGTACTAATTCCCATGTATTATTATCAATAAGGGCATTAAATTCATCTGTCATGGCATGGTTCCAAACGGGATTGTTAAGGGCTTCGGTAGGGGTGCGGGGAAGAGGTTCGACGGGAATAGAGGTGTGGAGATTGAATAATTGTTTTGGTTTGGAGGAGCCGGTCATGCTTCTTGTGCACATGGTATGGGTGGGTGGAGGTGGCGGATGAGGGATAGGTGTGGTACAGGTGGGTGGGGGTGGCGGATGAGGGATATATATGGTACATGTGGGTGGGGGTGTTGGATTAGAAATAGGTGGGGTGGGTGTGGTGCTTGGTTGTTCTGGTAGTGACTGTTGTGTTTGAGGTGTTGCTGGTTTATTTCGGCGGATGTAAGTTTTGAGGGTGGATTTTGGTTGAGGTTGTGTGGTGGGAGGTGTTGGTGATGTGGTAATGTTTTGAGGAATGGGGTTTGACAGATGAGGATTTGGGTTTTGAGGTATCGGTGGAGATGTAGTTGTGGTAGATTCCCAGATAGATGGATGTAGATCACCCGATTGGTTTGAGTGAAGGAAGTCATAGGAGAGAGAGAGAGAGAGAGAGAGAGAGAATGAGTGTTAGCAAATGGGAAGACATTTTCGTCAAAGATGACGTGACGAGAAATGATTATATTTTTCGTGGAGATTTCGTAGCATTTATAACCCCTATGGTTGGAGGGATACCCGAGAAAAACACATGGGGTGGATCTGTTTTCGAGTTTGTGGATAGAGGTGGATGGGATAAGAGGATAGCATAGACAACTAAAAGTACGAAGGTGGGTGTAGGTGGGATGTTTGTTTTATAGAAGGAGTGTGGCGGTGTTGTTGTTCTTTTGTTTTGGATGGTAGGATGTTTAAAATATAGGTGGCCATTTGAAGAGCATGATGCCAGAAATTGGGGGGGGGGGGGGGGGGAGAGGCGTGGGTGAGGAGGGTGCGCACAATGTTGTTTATGGATCTAATTTTTTGTTCGGCCTTCCCATTTTGAGAGGAAGTGTGAGGGCAGGAAAATCTAAAAACCATCCCGTGTTGAGTACAAAAATTATGAAATGATTGATTGTTGTACTCGGTACCATTATCACACTGAAAACTTTTAATTTCTCTTTCAAATTGTGTGTTAATGAGTTTGTAGAAGTTTAAGATGGTAGGATATGCATGGGATTTATTTGTGAGAGGATATGTCCATAGATAATTTGTGTAATCATCTAAAAATAAGATATAATAGCGGTGACCCCCCGAGCTGAGAACCAGGGAGGTCCATAGATCACTGTGTATAATATCAAATGGCAAACATGTAACAAAGGAGGAATCATAAAATGGTAGTTTGACATGTTTACCAAAAACACACGATTGACATATATGTTTTTCTGAAAAAGTCTTAACAGAAATGAAATTGCATTTATTTAAGACACGTAATAAAGATGAGCTAGGGTGGCCTAGGCATTTGTGCCATAGATCTTGTGTCAGGGCAGCAAAGGTGGAAGGAGGATTGACCTGTGCAGAAGAAAGTGAGAGGGGATAGAGATCTCCACTGCTGTTACATCGAAGGATAGGAATCCGCGTATGATAATCCTTCACAAGAAAACCAAAACGATCAAATTCAATAGAGATAGGATTATCGGTAGTTAAAAGACGAACAGAAAGAAGGTTTTTGATTAGTTTAGGTGCATGGAGAATATGATTAAGTTGTAAAGGTGGGTAGGGTCGTGGTAGTTTTGTGTGAACGGTGCCATGGATGGGTATTTTAGAACCATTGCCAACAATAATATTATTTTTTATACCATTATTGAAATAATTGGAAATATTACCATGTTGGATAAGGTGTCTAAGTCCATAACTATTTCTGGTATGTACTTGACCCGACCCGGCATGGTCCATTTGGGTTGCATGGCACCATGCAATTGGATAGACTAAATGAGAGAAATAACACTTGGAGATTATTAATATATTATAAGTTCTAATATATTAATAATATTATTTGATTAGTTTGATCAAGAATTAATTTAGAATTAATTAAGTGATCAAAAGATAACTAATTAAATATATGGGTTGATTATGTAAATCATCCATATCTTGTATAGTGGGCTAAAAGGCTCCATGGATTATCAAGTTGGGTTCCACCCATAGGATGCTCCATGGATGCTCCATGGGAGTTACAAACCCATGGATCATGGAAATGAAGAGTCATGACACATTAGGGTTTAACCCTAGATGTGTCAACACTATATAAGTAACATATCCTCCACCCAAAATCGGCTACACTAAGAAACAAGAGGGCTTGGCCGATTTTGAAGAAGTGAGTATTCTCTCATAAGTTCTTCCAAGAGCATTTGGTGTTGTGTGAAGCATTTGAGGCATCACACTTGGGGTGCTAGGCTCACAAGGTTTCAAGGAACACAAGCAACAACAAGGTAAGTTATTCTATCTATACTTTATGTTAAAATTGTTCCCCATGTATGCTAGATAGGAATATAACCTTGGAATTCAACTTTGCATGACAAATTAGACAAACATAGATCCAAGGTTATTAGGGTTGCATGTACACTTAGGAAGTGTTAGAATGCTCAAAACCCATCAGTGGTATCAGAGCCTAGGCTTGTTTGTTCTTATTTGTGCTTAAAAGTTGAAAACAGAATCGGAAATTTTGCTGTCTGCGAATGGACTCGTCGAGTCTATAGGGGGGACTCGTCGAGTCCATGAGTATCTTCAACCAACTCGGCGAGTTAGTTTATGCACTCGGCGAGTAGGGTCGAATGAGTGCAGAATTTCGATTCAGTTGCTGGAAAATGAATTAGAAACATTACCCTAAACTGTTTTGGTAATTGAAAACTTGTTTTTGGTGGGGTAATGTCTTTGCTAATTCATTTACAACAACTAGTTATCAAAATTACAAAGTTTTATGTAATTTTTGATTGTGTTCATATTCATGTTCTTGTTCTTATGATGTTTTAGATGATCATAGGAATTATTTGTAACCTATTTGGTAGTTTAATTCTTGATCATAATGTGTTTTAATGGAGTCCATAACTTATCCTTAAGTTATGGAAAACCAAGAGTCACACTTGAGTTAAAAACCATTAAGAAAACACAAGAGTTAGAAAAATGAAGAGTCTTCATTTTATTACTCTATTAAACTCATAAGTTACAAGAAATGAAAAGTTTTGAAAGTTACAAAACTTGCCCTCAAGTTTTGGAACAAGTAAAGTTAAGTTAAAACTTTAAGTTCCAACCCCTAGAATTTTAAAAGTTAAAATTCAACCCTTATACTTATATTATGATAATTTAATAATTATATATATATGTATAAGAATAAAGTCGTCTTACCGCTAGTACGCCTCATTCACGAAGCCGGTCTATAAGGTGGGTATAAGGTTGTTGTCTATAAAATGGTGACTTAATGGGTGAATATTCTCACCCACCGCTTGCTTGACTGGTGGAGGGTCGTTAGCCGAACGGGTAAGACAAGGACTTATAAATTCTCATTCAAAGTATGATGAATATAATAAAGTAACTAAATGTTTATTAAATTCCCAATCTTAGTTACTTTAGGAAAAATGTGAATAAGGTGCTAATCCATGAAATTACACTTTACACTTTGTCTAAGTCGTTGGTGGAGCGTGTGTGGTTAACCGGCACACTAACTTGGACTTAACAAGGTAGGTAAAGGGTGACTTAAGGTTTATTATAGTATCGGTGGAGCGTGTGTGGTTTACCGGCACATCGATTGAGTGATAAACTTTAAGGGTACCAAGTGATTTGCATGGTTACTTCACACCTCATTTTGTGATCCTCGGCATCCCAGTCACAAAACCTGGAGGGCACTCCCGAGATTGAAACATGCCTTTGAAAAGTTCATTGGATCTCAAAGAATCTAGGAATTTATAAAACCAATAAAAACTAAATATCTAATATTTCGGTTTTCGTGGTGGAAATTGGTGAATCGTCATTCACCTACCTTTCAAATATGGTATAGCTTAGATTACGGCATACCTCTTCTAAGTTATATTATATTGTGATTGGATCCTAGCCTTAATATTACATTTGGGTGTTTTATTAAGGACTCTCTTAAATCTAAACTAAACTTGTTCTTCTCTTTCAGATGTCTTCAAACAATGCTTCTGGCTCGAATCCTAATGGCTCCTTTACTCTTATGAGTTTGTGCGGGAAAGTCACCTTTGATGGATCCAACTTCAATAAATGGATCAGAAACATCAGGATGATTACCCGCTACGAGGACAAAGAATATGTCCTTGACAAGGAGCTTAAGGAAATTGACGAGTCCACTGCAACTCCCCAGGAGATCGCTGACTTTCATACTCATGAAAGAGATGCAACCAAGGTGGCTTGCATCATGTTGGCCACCATGACAGCTGAACTCCAAAAGTCTTATGAAGATTTCTACCCTTATGAAATGCACCAAGATTTGATGGAAAGATACCATCAAAGTGCACGACAAGAGAGGTACGAAGTCATCTGCTCCATGATAACAATCATGATGAAGGACGGAGAGTCCATCACGAGCCACATGCAGAAAATGCAAAGGTATGTGGATCGTTTGCTGAAGCTCAATATGAACTTCCCTGAGGAGCTTGCAATAGATATCATTTTGCACTCCTTACCATCGTGCTATGATCAATTCTGCATGACATATCACATGAACAAGGAAGAAGTCACCCTCAGCAAACTTCAGGGACTTCTCAAGACCGCAGAAACAGGTCTTAAGGGGAAGTCGGTTGCTATCACTCCTACTCCAGACTCAACTCCGGTCTTGGCAATCGGGCAAAGTCGAGGGAGGAAGAGAAAGAGATCTTCAAAGGGTACCAAGGCTCGGACCCTTGATGGCTCTTCTTCAAGTGGAACCAAGAAAGGTTTCATTACTCCTTCTTCTGACCCAAAAGAGGCTGAATGCTTCTATTGCCATGAAAAAGCTCATTGGAAGCGGAACTGCCCAAAGTACCAGCAAGATGTGAAGGATGGGAAAGTCAAACCCAACCATGCAGGTATTTACACTATTATTTCTAATAACTCACCCCATTCGAAATCTTGGGTCCTTGATACCGGTTGCGGTATTCATATTTGTTGTGACTTGCAGGGACTAGGAAGAAGTGAGAATGTGGAGCAAGGAAGAATAAACTTAATCATGGGGAATAGGAAAGTTACACCTGTCACCAAGATTGGAGTTTATACTTTATCGCTAAGTAGTGGGTTAAATTTAGATTTGAATAAATGTTGTTATTCGCTAGAAATGGCAAGAAATATTATTTCCTTTCATGCATTGTACAAACAAGGTTTCACCTTTTCGTTTGATAATGAAGTTGGTTCGATTAATGCTTTCTTTAATAATGTTCTTTATTTTAAAGCATTACCTTGTGATGGTGTGTATGAAGTTGTATCTATTGTAGATAACTTAGGAAATAATGTTTTGTGTATTGATTCTACTAATAATAATAACTTGGATAAAGCATCATTATGGCATTGTCGTCTTGGACTTATAAGCAAGAAACGCATAGGCCCAACTCCAAAAGGATGGAGTCTTGGAGTCGTTTGACCTAAAGTCAAATGATAGTTGTGAATCATGCTTACTTGGAAAAATGACAAAGTCACCCTTCACAGGCTCGTGTGAAAGGGGTGAAGGTTTGTTGGACCTTATACACACGGATGTGTGTGGACCGTTCAAACATGCCACAAGAGATGCTAATCGTTATTATTTGACTTTTACTGATGATTACAGTAGATATGGATATGTCTACTTAATCAAGCATAAGTCAGAGACTTTCGAGAAGTTTAAGGAATTTAAACAGGAAGTCGAGAATCAATTGGGCAGGAACATTAAGATGCTTCGATCCGATCGGGGTGGTGAGTATCTTAGTTTAGAGTTCCTCGACTATCTAAAGGAATGTGGGATTGTCTCACAATTGACACCTCCCAGGACACCGCAGTTGAATGGTGTGGCTGAGAGGCGTAATCGAACCTTGTTGGACATGGTTCGTTCCATGATGAGTCGAGCTTCGCTACCAATCTCATTCTGGGGGTATGCCTTAGAGACTGCCGCCCATATCCTTAATCTAGTCCCTACAAAGAAAGTTGTCAAAACTCCTCACGAGATGTGGACTGGTAAAGTACCTAAACTAGACCACATCAAGATTTGGGGTTGCGAGGCTTTCGTGAGACGCGAGACTCATGATAAGCTCGAACCCCGAAGCGAGAGGTGTATTTTCATCGGCTACCCACAACAATCCTTTGGTTACCTCTTCTACAGACCTAGTGACAATGTGGTCTTTGTAGCAAGAAGAGGAGTCTTTCGAGAAAGAGAGTTTATAAGCCAAGGAGACAGTGGGAGGCAAGTTGGTCTTGAAGAAATTCAAGAGTCAAGTGGTGAAGGAACTTCAAACTCTAGCCCTCAACTTGAGGAGGAAACTCCTGTTGAGCCAATTGACGAATCTGTACCTCTGAGGCGTTCCACGAGAGTTAGGAGTGCACCTGAGCATTACTATGGATTCCATATTACTGCAGAAGGTGAGACACTTATTAGTAATGAGACACTAACAGCTACGAGGAAGCCATGGCAGGCCCCGAGTCTGCTAAATGGAAAGAGGCTATGGATAGCGAGATACAATCCATGTATGACAATCAAGTTTGGAACTTGGTTGAGAATGTACCAGGTCGAAAGACTGTTGGGTGCAAATGGGTCTTCAAGAAGAAGACCGACATGGATGGTAAAGTACACACTTATAAGGCTAGACTGGTTGCAAAGGGCTTCTCTCAAATTCCTGAAGTGGATTATGATGAGACCTTTTCTCCGGTAGCCAAGATTAAGTCTATTCGGGTTCTGTTAGCCATAGCCGCATTTCATGACTATGAAATTTGGCAAATGGATGTCAAAACCGCTTTCCTTAATGGGAAGTTGGCTGAGGATGTTTACATGAGTCAGCCAGAGGGTTTTGTCAGCAACGAGTACCCTAATAGAGTGTGTAAGCTTGAGAAGTCCATTTATGGATTAAAGCAAGCACCTCGCAGATGGAATCTTTGCTTTGATGAAAAGGTCAAGGAATTTGGCTTTTCTAGGAGTGAAGATGAATCTTGTGTATATGTCAAGGCTAGTGGGAGTATAGTTAGCTTTTTGGTATTGTATGTGGATGACATACTACTCATAGGAAATGACATTCCAACCCTGCAGGAAGTAAAGTCCTGGCTTGGAAAGTGTTTCGCTATGAAGGACCTTGGTGAAGCTGCCTATATTTTGGGGATAAGAATCTTGAGAGATCGGAGTAAAAGACTAATTGGACTTAGTCAAAGTACCTACTTGGAGAAGGTTCTGAAGAGATTCAGAATGCAAGACTCCAAGAAAGGAGAATTGCCCATCCAGAGTAGCGCCAAGTTGAGTAAGACACAAAGCCCTAGCACTGAGGCTGAGATAGCAGAAATGAGTCGAGTACCTTATGCTTCGGCTGTAGGATCGATCATGTATGCTATGACGTGTACTCGACCTGATGTAGCCTTTGCCCTGAGCATGGTTAGCAGGTTTCAGGGGAACCCTGGCAAGGCACACTGGACTGCGGTAAAGAATATTCTCAAGTACCTACGAAGGACTAAGGACTGGGTCCTTACCCTTGGTGGGAGTGATGACTTGAGAGTTGTAGGGTATAGTGATGCTAGCTTCCAGACTGATAGGGATAACTTCCGCTCTCAGTTGGGCTGGGTCTTTACCCTAAATGGAGGAGCAATTTCTTGGAAGAGTTCCAAGCAAGAGACAGTGGCAGATTCTACTTGTGAATCAGAGTATACTGCAGCTAGCGAAGCGGCAAAGGAGGCGTTATGGCTGAGGAACTTCATTGGAGACCTTGGAGTTGTACCAGCTATTAAAGAGCCAATGGAAATTTTCTGTGATAGTGAAAGTGCTGTTGCCTTAGGCAAGGAACCAAGGGATCACGGGAGATCCAGACACATCGACAGAAAATACCATTTCATCAGACATCGGATCGAAGAAGGACTCCTCGTGGCAAAGAGGGTATCATCAGATGAGAATCCGGCAGATCCCCTCACGAAGGGACTGACTCGGATTAAGCATCTCCAGCATGCTCGGAGCATAGGGCTGAAGGATGATATTAGATTTAGTAGTTAGATAATCTCGAAATTTGTAAAGTGTAATTGACATTTGATGATGAATAAAAGTGTTTTATTTATGAGTAAAGTGTTGCTATCTCTTGTCGATCGTTTACTATATTTCTTTTGCATGTTTTGACTTCCAGAATAATTTTGTTTGGTATAACATATTATTCAAACCTCCACAGTCGGTCATATGTCGGAAGTAGGTATGAATCAAGACTGTCATGTTTGGTTGTAGAGGTCTGGGACAAGGCTACAATAATCATGAGTGCTCATAAGTTCTGAGCATTGGACTCAACCCACACTCACTGGAATCACTTCATGGAATTCTATCTCGAGTGATCGTGAGACGGTAATATCATATAAATCTTTAAACCTAGAGATATGATTTGTTACTTACAAGTTGGTTATGCATTGATTGTACGAAAAACGCATTGGTAACTCGATGTTATAAAATCGCGCTCTTATGTGTAATTCAATGAGTAGTAGAACAAACATATGAGTCGAAGTTTATCTGTTCCTTCTTGGATTAGAAGCTGATATCTGGGCCCCTCGATGATTTTGTTTTGACCTATGTACCGGGCCCGGTCAGAACTAAATTGATGTGTTCAATGAAGTTCTTTGTCAAACAAATCGGAAATCGGGAAACAAATGTTGGACAATAAGTAAGACGTTGTTCCATGTATTTGTCCGACTGATATCTAGAACAGAGGATTATATGATCACTTATCTTAAATGGCGTACCATCATTTTCTCAGTTTCGAGAAACCTTGTAAAGAGCTACGATTGCCGATCGGTTCCTGAAGTCATACTTGCAGTAATAGTTATTAGACTTATCCAAGTGGGAGACTGTTGGATAAGGTGTCTAAGTCCATAACTATTTCTGGTATGTACTTGACCCGACCCGGCATGGTCCATTTGGGTTGCATGGCACCATGCAATTGGATAGACTAAATGAGAGAAATAACACTTGGAGATTATTAATATATTATAAGTTCTAATATATTAATAATATTATTTGATTAGTTTGATCAAGAATTAATTTAGAATTAATTAAGTGATCAAAAGATAACTAATTAAATATATGGGTTGATTATGTAAATCATCCATATCTTGTATAGTGGGCTAAAAGGCTCCATGGATTATCAAGTTGGGTTCCACCCATAGGATGCTCCATGGATGCTCCATGGGAGTTACAAACCCATGGATCATGGAAATGAAGAGTCATGACACATTAGGGTTTAACCCTAGATGTGTCAACACTATATAAGTAACATATCCTCCACCCAAAATCGGCTACATTAAGAAACAAGAGGGCTTGGCCGATTTTGAAGAAGTGAGTATTCTCTCATAAGTTCTTCCAAGAGCATTTGGTGTTGTGTGAAGCATTTGAGGCATCACACTTGGGGTGCTAGGCTCACAAGGTTTCAAGGAACACAAGCAACAACAAGGTAAGTTATTCTATCTATACTTTATGTTAAAATTGTTCCCCATGTATGCTAGATAGGAATATAACCTTGGAATTCAACTTTGCATGACAAATTAGACAAACATAGATCCAAGGTTATTAGGGTTGCATGTACACTTAGGAAGTGTTAGAATGCTCAAAACCCATCATACCAGACGTGTTAGACATGTGATTTGTGGCGCCGGAGTCAAGATACCAATTCTGGTCCGGGTTTAACGTCATACTGTGCATGGCCTAATCAATGTTGGTTGGAGTGTGGGAGGCTGTGTAGTTGTATGGATTAGCGCCAAGGATGCCTGCAGATGTATTATTGTTTTGTGGTCTGTGAACCGGGGCAGTGGGGAATGGAGCAGGTGGAAAATTCCATTGAGGTGCCTGCCAAGATGTATTCCACCCGAATGGTGGTTGTTGTGGGTAGTAGTGATGTTGGTAGGAGCATCCTCAACCCCGACCTCGACCCCCACGGCCTCGCCCCCTATTGCTGCTGTAATCTGATTGATCAGGTTGACCGCGTCTACCAGTCCTGCGGTATTGTTGGTCATTCGGCTGTTGTTGGAGACGGTGATCGTTGGTGTTGGTGGTGATCTGTGTGTCCAAGGCCGCCGGATTGTTGACTGTACTGGAGGGGGCAACAAGTTTGGTGCTGGTACTCGAGGTATGGTTCTTGCGAGTTTCTTCCAAGATTAGTTTTGACCTGGCTGTGTAAAAATCTGGTAGAGGAGTGGACTGTTGGAGCATGGTGGTGAGACTGTCATACTTATCTCCAAGGCCATTAATTAACTGAAGGACCAAGCGATCATTGGTAACCGGTGCATCAACATTAGTGAGTTGATCAGACAAGGTTTTAAGTTCTTGACAATAAGAAGATACATTAGAAAAGGATTCCAATTTGACATTGTTGAACTTGTTTTCTAGGTACAGAGCCCTTGTTAGTTTGCTGTCAATAAAAATATTTTCCAGTGACTTCCAAGCCTGGGCAGCTGTGGAATCGGGTTTCAGAATGGTGATTAAGAGATCTTTGGAAATCGTACTATAAATCCACTGGAGAATAATAGAATCCAATCGTTTGTAAAGAGCCACTGCATCTGCGTTTTCCTTATCTTTTTCAGTTGCAGGTTTAGGAGTAGGACCTTCCTCTGGTAAAATATGATGAATAACATCGTGGGCACGACAATGAATCTTGAATAGTTCCACCCAAGATGTGTATTGGCCGTCATCCATCTCAAGAATGATGGGAATGAAGTTCCGAATATTGGTGACGGTAGCAGCAGGATGTAAGGAAGCCATCGATCAGATTACGATAATAAAAAAAAAGATGAAGAAGATTAACCTGGAAAGAAGATGGTTTGGGTCGAGTAGGGGAGAAAAGAAGATGAGGCAGCAAAGAAGAAGAAGAGGCAACTGAAGGCAAGGAGAGATTGCCAATGAAAGGTTTAGGAGAAGAAGCGGCTAGGGTATTCAGAGTATTATGCGTGCTTTGATACCATAATGGAATAGGGCCAAAATCGTCTTCCTTGAATTACATTGGTAGATATATATAGATACAATATTTACACTTTGGTACCACATAGATTACCTAATTGAGTTGCTAGTTTAATATAATGGAATAGGGCCAAAATCGTCTTCCTTGAATTACATTGGCAGATATATATATATATATATAGATACAATATTTACACTTTAGTACCACATAGATTACCTTATTGAGTTGCTAGTCTAATATTAAGATATTGTAAATTTATAATGTTATATTCAAGGAATCAACGTCAAAGACTGCTTGAGGGTGCATCACTAATGGATGAGGTAAATGGGACTCCTGTGGTATAGTACAATAATAATAATAATAATAGCTGCTACACTACATTATAAATATGTAGTTGCTCAAGTTTTGGGTATTATTCTATTTCTAGCTCTACACACTATATTATAAATATGTTGTATATCCACTATAAGTTTAAGGGTATATTATGAAAGTTTCAAGAGTATTTTTAGTATCTTTATTTGGGAATACTTATTTATTTATAAAATTATAGATTCAATTTTTTTACGCTAGTGTCCCTTATATTAGTCACTGGATATATTTATGTCCCATTACTATATATATATATATATATATATATATATATATATATATATATATATATATATATATATATATATATATATATATATATATATAGCAAAAAAGATTTAAATAAATCATTTCTTTGTTGCAAGGATGATTATGGCAGGCTGGTGCGTATAGAGAGATTACGAACCAAAGATACAACTCATAGGGTCAAAATGAAAAATTATTGGCAGGTAACCATTTTTAGCTAATACTTCTACTTACATTGTTATTTGGTTCTTTCTATGGATTTATATTTACAATTACCACTTTTGATGATGTTTGTTGATTGTTTTCTACTAGGATTTATACAAAAATAGCATAAGTGGCCCAATTCCAAATGATCTTGGAAATTTGACAAATTTAGTGAGCTTATATCTTCACCTTGATAGTTTTTCAAGGCCATTCTTGTCACATTGGGCAAGTTCTGGAAATAACAATGTACTTTTCTATTTCTTGCAAAATAAGTTGCTATTTCATGCATTTGGCCATTTTTTTGTAGCACATGGTTCCCGGTACGTACTCCTTGCTATTTACTTTCTTAAAATATTGTATTTTGCCTTGGACTCGGCAAGTTGATGGGCCAACTCGCTGAGTAGGAGTGGGACAAGGTACGGGAGTTGGACCTTGGACTCGGCGAGTCGGTCCCCAGACTTGGCGAGTAGGCCCTGGTTGGGCAAAAACCCTAATCCGGGTGTTTGCACCCTATTTAAACACTCTATCTTGGCCTCCTTTGTCCCTAACACTTCCAGAGAGCAGTAGAGTGAGACCCTAGCCCCCCCCCCCCCCCCCCATATTGTTCTTAAGAGTGTTTTGGCCTTGTGAAGGAGGTTGGAGCTTAGAAGAAGAAAGAGGTGGTTGAAGAGTGCAAGGAAAGGAGTAGATCCGAACTCTACTCAGGGAGAAGCTTCCACTCAGGTAGAAAAGTCTCTACCTTGATCTTTAGATCATTAGTTACCATTTTTGTCCCAAATTGGTGGTTTTCAAGCCCTAAAACACCAAACTCCATGTGTGGTGCTTAATGATCCGAAAGGACTTCTGATATAGACTTATTTGATGAATTAGTAGCATAAAGTTCATGTGGTTGAAGTGATTGAGGTCCACATTGAGTCTATGACCTCTTGAAGAGTTTGGTTTTGGCCTTTTGAGCTTATAGGGCCATACATGCACGTAAAGTTTGCAACTTTACGTGATAAGCATGCTCAAGGAACATGGATTTATGGTTTTGAAGCATTGCATGTCTCAGATTTGGCATATATGGGAAATGGGTCATAGGGACTCGGCGAGTCCCAAGGAGGAACTTGGCGAGTTCCATGAAGATGGCCTTAGACTCTGCGATTTGGATGAACAACTCGGCGAGTCCTATGAAGATTGCCTGGAACTCGGCGAGTTGTTCTTCAAACTCGGCGAGTCGGGTCAAGAGTTGGTTCAATCGTCCCAAGTCATGAGTTAAGGGTGATTCAGTGAGTGGGAAGAAGGACTGGTTGAGTAGGACCGGGTTAGTAGGAAAAGGACTCGACGAGTCCATGCCATGACTCGGCGAGTCCAGTCAAATGGACATTGACTTTGACCAAGGAGTTGACCTTGGGCCAAGGGAGGGTCAGTCTTTTGATCTAAGGGTATTTATGGGTGTCTAACCTATTTTTATGGTTTATAGCCGGAGGATTTGCGATCCAGCAGTCAGACGCTCAGCAAGCAGACTTCAGCAGCTACTTTCGAGGTGAGTTACCTTCCAGTAGCGGTGGGTCTAAGGCCACAATTTCGGCCCACTAGTAGGAGACGTATGATAGATGATTGTCTTTGTGATATCATCTAGGTTTGCTACTACCTGATATGTTATATGCTAGCATGATATGTTGTATGTGATAGTAGTAAAGTTCGGCTCTTAGGACCGAAGGGTAGTCAGACACCCCAGACACGTCTGACAGTATGTGATGATATGTTTGCATGCCGGCGTGTTATGTTATATGTGATAGAGGTAGTAGGAGGGGACCAGTCCCCGAGTTCGGTTGATAGGACCGAAGGGTAGTTCAGGCACCCCGTCTGATAATATGTTATGTTATGATATATGTGATAGTAGCAGTAGGGGGTGAAATAGTCCCCAAGGTTCGTTCGTTAGGACCGAAGGGTAGTCAGCACCCCATAATGGCTTGATATGGGTAGTCAGCACCCTAGAATAGCTTGATACGGGTAGGTCGGCACCCCAGAATAGCCGTACCGGGTAGGTCGGGCACCCCAGAAATGTCTGACAATATGTACGATATGTGATTGTATGGTATGTGGTATGATGGGGGAACTCACTAAGCTTCGTGCTTATAGTTTTCAGTTTTGGTTTCAGGTACCTCTTCTTCGAAGGGGAAGGAGCTGGCGCGGTAGCAGCACATCACACACACGCTTTGTATTCCGCATTATGAGATCTTCCTGGGGATTTGTACTCTGACTTTGTTATGTTTTTATAAACTGATTTCCAGACACGCACATCTTTTATGAAATGATATGATCGGTGAATGTTTTATTCTAATGTTTTGCTAAGGATGTGTATTTAAAAATGAAATTTTTGGCTCGTATTTTCGGGATGTTACAAGTTGGTATCAGAGCCTTGGTTTGAGGGATTCGGACACACCTTCGGGGATGTATGGACTCAAATCAAGGGATTAAAATAATTTGAAATGGAAAATGTCTTCTAAGAGTTCCTTTAAGGGGGAACGAAGTGTGTGATGTGCGCGACCGGCCGAGCTCAAGTAAGTATTCCCCAATGTACCCATACTAGTTTATATATGTTTATCAGTTCCTGTAAAACAACATGCTAGAATAGGACTAAGGATCTAGGAGTGATGCCTTATGTGCCTGCTTTATGTGCCTCAGTATATGAAAATTGCATGCTAGAATTGAGTAGACAGCAGTAGGATAGCCTGTTTAGGTTATGCCTGATAGCATGAGCTTAACATTGTATGCTAGAACAGTTTCCCATTATGAGGATGGAATTGCTTGAGTAGCCTCCAATGTCTGAATGTTGCTTGCTTTGTGCTTTGTGGGACTCTAAGTGATGGGAATTAGCCATTAGGTGAATGTGTCACGTCACATGCGAACAGGGTTGAATAATCTCAGAGTGCTAGACTTGGCCCTATTACGCAGCTCTTGTCTGAGTCTAACTGTTGTAGGGACGAGTCTTTTACTTGAAGGATTATCTGAGCCTCGCCGCATTTGATGGTATTCGAGTGATGGATAATTGGCATCACAAGGAGGCTTTCAGTAGCTAAGGACTGGATCGGGTATAGACAGAGGACTCCCTAAGGCAAGCCTAGGATGGGGCTAGCAGAAATTATTAGCAGTAATATTGATTTGGTGGAGTCAAGGCAGTACTTGAGGAAAGTAAGGATAGATGTGGAAAGTAGTATGTGCCCGTACTACTGGAAGCAGAGGATCCGTACTCGAATCAAGGAAGGCTGAGATGAGACCAGGAAACTTGTGGTAGTAGTGATCCCTCGAGATATATCAGTGTTCCTCACGTTTTTATGTTGTGTTTCAGAATGGTGGTGTTGCGCCCTAGACCAGCAGTTGGCAGTTCAGGAGAGGGATCGGGTTCGGGATCAGGTTCCGAGCCGGTGGATGAGGGGCTACGCGATTTCTTCGCGTCAGAGATCACCAGGGGCATCCTTGAGTCGACCCCCATTATCTTCGGGTCGATCAAGGAAGGGATAGTTGAGTTGATGGAGGATCGCCTCCGAGCATTCAGGAGAGACATGGCATTTAGCTAGTCGGGATCCCGCACACTGTCCTTTAAGGACTTCAGGGGCAGTGGTGCACCGGATTTTCATGGGGTGAAGGACCCCATAGCTGCCAGGCGATGGATTGCAGACATTGAGTCTACACAGATGATTAGCTTCTGCGTTGAGGGGTTGAAGGTGAGGTTTGCGGCAGGGTGTTTACGAGATCGAGCTAGAGATTGGTGGGAGTCTGTGAGTGACTCGCTGGGAGCCTCGGCTGTCGAGGCTATGACCTGGTCGGACTTCGCGACCAGGTTCAGGACAGAGTTTACGCCGGCTGTCAAGCTTCAGCAGCTGGCCATGGAGTTCTTGGATATGAGGCAGACGACGGAGACTGTGGTGGAGATCACCGCCAAGTTCCGAGAGAGGGCATTGTTGGTGCCCCAGTATGCGGGTGATGAGGACATGAGGAGGACTCGCTACCATGACATGCTCCGAGCTGATATTCGAGAGCATGTCAATTTTTTAGTTTGCCCTACCTTGGACTCTATGATTGCCAGGGCGAGGGAGAGAGAGAGATAGATCTGGAGCACATCTGGAAGAGGAAAACATAGGAGGGACAGATAGGAGGGGCTTCGGGGAAGAAGCCCAAGGGATCAGATGGTAGGCCGAAAGGCCAGTCAGGACTGAGCCGCTGTAGGAAATGCGGCAAGCCTCATGAGGGGGCATGTAGACCGGGATCATCGGGCTGCTATAAGTGCGGCAAGTCGGGGCATTTCAGCAGGGATTGTATCGCCCCTGCACCTGTGATACAGACGTCTGAGTTGCTATGTTTCCATTTCAACCAGAGGGGCCACAAGAAGGCCAATTGCCCTCAGTTGGCAGCACCCGCGTCAGTGAAGGCACCAACTCCAACGACCCTGCGGATCACTGATGGCCAGCAGGGCAAGGCAGAGGCTCTAGTTGTGAGGAGCCGGGCATTTCAGCTGATTACTGAGGAGGCTTGCGCCGCACCCGATGTGGTGACGGGTATGATTCTTTCCCTCTATTTCATTTTCATGTTGTTATGTTATTGATATGTGCTCTGTGTATATGCTTTAGGATCGTTCCATGTGAGTGGTATCCCTGTTCAGGTGTTGTTTAACTCAGGTGCTACCCGATCGTTTGTTTCTCTTGCGCTTAGCAAGAAGTTTACTGAGTCTTCAGGCATGTTGGATTGCCTTTAGAGGTAGAGATCGCCGATGATCGATCGGTGCGGGCTTAATTTAGGGTTTGTGTGTAACATCCCGAAATATCAAGAGTAGAGTTGAAGGGCTAAAAGAGTAAATTGGGAAAGAGTGACTCGGTGAGTCCATGTGCGGACTCGGCGAGTAGAGTCGCGACTTGGTCGCGTGTTAAGTGGCCGACTCGGCGAGTCAGGGTAATGGACTCGGCGAGTAGGCGCTGAGTGGAGAAAACCCTAATTCTCGGGGTTGAGCCTTATATAAAGATCATTATGTTTCCCTCCCAGCCTCTTTATCACCCCTTGAGCCCCAGAAACCCCTAAATCACGAAGAAGCACCATTGTTGGATGGAGTAGAGCTTGGAGAATGTATTTGTGAAGGAATTTTGGGAGATTGAAGGCTTGGAGCAAGGGGCTTTGTTTGAATTCGAGTCTCATTTCAATTAGGGCATTCCTTTGAGGTAATAACTCGTTTTTTGAGCTGCTATTTCTTAGATGCATCATTTTGGGGATGTTGGAGATCATATCTTTGGATGTATTGGAGTTTAGAGGTTAGATCTGAGGTTGCTACCTCAGATCTGGAAGGGAGAAGGTATAGAGTGCATGAAAGTCCCTGTTTGTGAGTGGTTAATGGAGTCATCTTGTCCCAAATCCTAGCCCAATGTGCAAACGGCTTAGATCTTTTTGGATTCACGTAAAGTTTGCCACTTTACGTGATGGATGGGTTGTAGGAGGCTAGATCTATGTTTTGGATCAATTGCATGGCCTGGAGTGCTTCTGAATGGATTCAGAACGGTGGTACTCGGCGAGTCACATGGGTAGACTCGACGAGTTGCTTGCAGATGGCCTGGAACTCGACGAGTTGGAAGAACAACTCGGCGAGTAGGTTGAAGATAGCCTTGGACTCGACGAGTCCATTTGGACTCGGCGAGTCTTGTCGAAGAGTCCCAAATATTCTCTGGTAGAGTCGAGAATCGGTGAGTTGAGCGATGACTCGGTGAGTCGAGTGCGAGTGGACTCAGAGTTGTTGGACTCGGCGAGTCTTGGGGTGGCTCGGCGAGTTAGGTCGTAGATTGAATGAAGTTCTGATTATGGGAACTCGACGAGTCACAGAGTTGACTCGACGAGTAGGGTCATTCAGGGGTTGACTTAGACTGAGGACTTTGATTTCGACCAAGGGTTGGTCGTTGACTTTTAGGGTTTGGTCAGCGATGTGGCCTTTGGGCCAAGAGAGAGGTAAACTAGTCTTTTACCCATGAGAGGGTGTTATGAGAGGATTTATTCTAGTCTCGAGAGTTATATTCATGAGAATATTTGCTTTACGTGTTAGCCGGTGGTGAGTTTGAGATTCCAGTGTGGGGATATCTGCTTTCTGCTTGCCAGGTGAGTCTTCTCACTATACTTTACCTTGAGTAGGTAACCAGAGTTATGTGATAGAGTATTTGTATGCTATGTATGTTATGTGTTGTACTGCATTATTTCTATGTGATTTATGTGGTGCATGTCTATCAGAGCTAGAACCTGAGGGTTCACAGAGTTTGGGTGCACGGACCCACAGAGTTATAGCCTAGAGTGGCTAATATGTGTTATATGTGGTATTTTGGGGAACTCACTACGCTTCGTGCTTACAGTGTTTTGGTGTGATGTTTTTTTCAGGTTTCTTTCAGTATCACGGGACGGCACCGACTTGATTGTACACACCAGAGAAAGAGTCATATTTTGGAGGATCCTGGTTTTCTATGCAAGTGAAAATGGAGTCATGTTTTGTAAATCGACTATGAATGAGATTTTAAACAAGTGTTTCTAAGAATAAAATGATTATTTTAAATGAAAAATTTGTCTTGAAATTTACGGTGTTACATTGTGGACCGTAATTAAATCATGTAAACGCTTTGGGCTTTGAGGAAGTAAACTTTAGACCTTATTGAAGGATGATAATATTGGTTATGAGATCAAAGCCCTTGATTCGTGTGTTGGTACCAAAGGGTAAAATGGGAAAAGTTATATGCCGGGCCTCTTGCATGGATTATGGTTTTAGTTCGATATGTGTTAAGCCAAAAGTACCTAGATATAATTGTAGGGCACATTAATACCTTTATGTTCATATAAAGAACGCTGCAAATAGAGTTGAAACGAAATAGTTATGGATGACGAAGTTGAATCAGAAGTTAGGGGTTTTGCCCTACGTCGAGCATAGGAGAGCTACGCATGATGTAGAAATTGAATGGGAATCACAGCTTTAATGGTCTATACATGGCGTAGATTATGCTACGTATAACGTAGTTGATGCTGACCAAAACCCTAACCATAAGGTTTTGGGCCCAATTTAAGGGCTCTAACTTCTTCTAAACCATCCCATAACCAACCTCCATCACCTCAAATCGTTCCTTTGAAACCCTAGGCATCAATTGTGAGTTTTGGAAGCCTTAGTATAACTTTGGGTGCATTCTTGAAGAATGAGTCCATTAGAGAAGCAAGTGTGAGCTCCAAGCTTTGTAGATCTAAACTTTTCACTTCATAACCAATCTCCAGAAGGTATAAAGCTTTCATCTTGATGTTCCATTGATTATATTTATTTAGCTCATGGGTTTTATGTTTTTTGTCCCTTAATCATGGTTCTTGTGAGTATGGGTTACTCCAAACCATTTGAGTGCCTCCTTATGATGTTTTTTGAGGTTATAGAGTCATAAAAATGAGAGCTTGGTCACTCTCATCCATCCATGCACGAGTTCTTGAGCAAAAATAACTTTATGGACCTAGGTTCTGTTTTTTTGCTCTTTGTGATCATGTAAATGGATAAAGCCGTAGACTTTATTCATTAAGACATTTATTTAGATCATATATGGGAGTTTGATAGTTTGGATTGTTGTATTAAGAGCTTAATAGAAGTTTTTAGGATCAGGGGTACTACGTAGTGCATAGCCTAAGTACAAAGAGTGTAGGTCTAAGCTTGGTGTAGGTTATGCTACAAAGGGCGTACGTCAACTAAGGGTTGACCGTTGACTTTTTGAACAGTTTGACTTGTAGACTTAGTATTGGAAGGGAAAATGGTCTTTTTCCCAAATAAGGTTTAATTGTGAGCCTAGCCCTCTCGTGAGTTAGCCATTTCCTTAATTGTTAATTAAGGTTTTGTTATGGATATGTTTAGCGAGATAAGGCTTGATATTGTTGGATCGAGTGGGTGATTTATCTTGTCTTCAGGATTGAGGTGAGTCTTCTCACTATACCATATAGGAAGACCAGGTGGTGGCCCTGACAAATGTATGAAAGACCTAGATATGGCTCTTGGTAATTTGTATGCAAGACTATGGTCTAAAACCTGAAAATTATATATAGGATGTTAGTTATCTTTGTGATGCTTGCATGGAAGACCAGGAGGTGCCTCTTGGCACTTGTTTGTAAGACCTGGGTTTTGGCCCTCGGCATGGCAAGGAAAGACCATGATGTGGCTCATGGAATGATAGTGATGGTAAGACTATGTTGGCGTATAACACTCCATATCTTGTATATGGTATTCTGGGGAACTCACTAAGCTTTGTGCTTACGGTTTATGGTTTAACATTTTTCAAGTACTTCTAGTTCCAAAGGAAAGGGCCCAACTTGACTGCACAACATCCCCTAATGGCTTTTCTGCATTGATTATCTTTGTTCTATTATGATATTTGGAAAATACAGTTTACTCTGAATAGTTTTGAAACAAATGGTTGTATGGAATTAATGGTTTAAAAATGAAATTTTTTATCAGTATGCTTGGGACGTGTTAGCATATGGTCCATTTGCATGGCCCAAACATCAAGACTTGACGCACCAGCCTTACCTGGCACTTTCCTGGCGCTCACTTGTTAACCTTGTCTGGCGGTCGTGCCTAGCGCCTGGGCGATCTTACCTAGCTCCTTGCTAGTTGAGCATGAGTTAGGCTAGTCCAAGGCTTGGCCTAATTCTCCCTTGACCTAATTATCCCCTATAAATAGAATGTTTCCTCCTCCATGAGGAGGCAACTCCTAACAAACTTCTAGTCACCTTCTCTACCTAGATCCTCGATGGCCAAACTCCCACCCAACACATCAAGATGGTTCTCTCTAGCTAGGGAGAATCATCTCATCTCTACCAACTGATCTAACTTGATCATCAGAGCTTTCTCTTGGGGCACATTCCCTGGGGCTACTCTAACGACTTTGTTGTGATGATAGCTTAGGTATCTCGTCGGAAACTCGCTGACGACACCACCCCCAAATCTCCGATCCGGATCCAACACAAAAGACCCGACGGCCGATGCACATGTCACAACATTTGGTGCGATCCGTAGGACCAAGAACGAATAGCCAACTTACGATGAAAACAAAAAATTGCCAACTTTTAAAGGAGTAGATGTTGGTACGCAACAATATAAGGCAAATTGAAAAGATGTACATGATTGTTATGTCAATCACGCCCTTCGTCCAACTTTGGTGGAACATATTTACGAGGATAACATATAACCTATGGTCAAGGATTACATAATGATTTGAAGATTCCAATTTGTTCGTCAAGGATTTTGGTGATGTTTCGAAAGAAAATTTGACGTGATGTAGTATTTTAATTATTGTTATATTTTAGATATGTTTTCTTATTTTTATTATGAAATTTTTATATCCAAGTAATGAAATATTTTCATTTTTATTATTAAATTTTTATATCCAAGTAGTGAATTAACGTGAAATGTATCATTTCATAAGTTTTGAAGAGTGAAGGAAAGTGGACTCAAAATGAAATGACAATGAGGCAACAAAGAAAATGTGAAATGTGAAGTGTGAGTATAGTATCGGTCTAAGTAAATACAACTATATCTTCTTGACTAACCGGAAATATGACTATGATTTTTTTTTGTTTTTTAAGAGGTAAAATGTATGTAGTTTACAGATCACATTTGCAAAAAAAAAAAAAAAAAAAAAAAAAAAAAAAAAAAAAAAGATGAACTAAACGTCTAAAGTTGCAAGAAGAAAACTGTTTGTTTTCTTAAATCTACAAACTGCTAAAATAAATTGAAATTTAGATAAATTGTTTTTATACTTAAAAAAATTCAACATTAAAATTTAAATAAAATTATTTTTCTTTATGTATAATCAATAACTGACTTTTAATAAGTTTAATCTATATTTTATTTTAATTTCGATTAAAAGGCAGAAAAAAATATGAAAATAGTGATTTTGATGGTGTTAGTATTTTTTTTTAAGTTAGAAATCCTTTTTTTTATCTATTGGAAATCATTTAAAAATACAATAGTTAAGGAGATTGAAATCATGGTGGAAAATCTATATAGATGTTTTTTTAAGCTAGAAGATGTGAAAAAATTTTATTTAATCTGCTTTAAAAGAGATATTTTTTAGGTCTTGGTATTCTAGAAACAAACAATATGCAAGTGCTATTGTACGATTGATGTCTAAGTGATGTGAGACCAAAAAGAGTTTCGTAAAGAAAAAACAAACAATAACAAAGTCTCCCTCTTGGTATTAACTATCATGCAAAGTCGAGATCCCAGATTCCAAGTTGTGACTTGTGATTCATTCCATGTGTCGGGCCGATACATTCCTTTCTCTCTTGGGCCAATCATGAAAGTATCCTCTCTTAAATCTCTTATTCTTAATTTATATTTTTTTCTTGTAATGACATTATTCTAATTCAAACAAGTTGTTTTAACTAGGGTCCAGCAAAAACGAAACCCAAAAACCGATTAAATCAAAACCAAACCCAAACCGTTGGTTTTGGGTTTAGATTTTGCAAAACCTAAAAATTCGATTTGGGTTTAAAACCACCCACTAAAAACGAACCGAATCAAACCTCGACCCGATATACATATTAGTAATTATTTAATATATTTTTAATAAATGTTAAATGTTTTATTAAAATAATAAATATAGAAAATATTCAAAACCCTAACGATACTCCTCTCATCTCATTCTCAACCTCTCTCAGGCACAAGAGCACAATTGCATCAAGAAAACACAATAAATCACCTACTTGAAAACACAATAAGTCGCCTACTTGATCCATTAATAAAAAGCATGCAAGCTAAAGCCTCTCATCGAAAGGAAGACGACAACACATTGGATTTGTTACATTTTATTTAGAATTGTTGGAAAAACACATTGGATTTGTTACATTTTATTTAGAAGTGTTGGAAAAACACATTGGATTTGTTACATTTTATTTAGAAGTGTTGGAAAATAAGTTGAAACCATGCCCTATAGAGCCTTAGTTGCAAATCTTGGCACATGTATACTTTCACCATGAACACACGACCTTTTTTTTTTTTTTTTGACAAAAGGAAATTTATGGAAGAGTCTTCATTGGATTGGATTCAAAATTTAAGACCATATTACAGACTAGATATTGAAGGTTTAAGACGAAGTAGGGTTCTTATTTCTTAGTCAAGATTATATCAAAACCCTTTTACCAAACATTGTACGATTGGATCACCATGCTTGGGTAAATTTGCAAAGGAACGATAAACTTGACCTGAATCTGAATAAACTAAGAGTAACACCCCTAACTGGATCAAACAAAATATAAGGTCACATAATATCCCTCAAAATACAACAATTTAATAATAAACAACAATTTAACTTCTGTCAAACAAAATTGTAGAACTTTTTTAAACCCCAAAACCTAAAGATGAGAAACAAAAATTGCAAATGAGATTTATCAACTATCTTCTCCCTGCAATCTTCAGTAAAGGAGAAATTATACCTTGTATTTCTTGCAAAGATTGTTGGATTCTTATCTCCTCCATGATTGACCTCTTTAGATTTCGAATATGGCCTTTTAGTTCCTCTGAACCACTAATATCATCAGCTCGGTTTTCAACAACTTTCTTAGCCAACGCAATCAACACCCCAGCATACCTTGGCTTTGTTGAGTATCTCTGTAAGAAACTCAAAAGCAACCCAAGTTCCTCCATCCCCAAATTTGAAACACACATCAAAAGTTTCTTTCTTGACACCAACTCCTCCATCACTGCTACTATGTTTTCAGGGTTTTTTGCTCTTAAAGCAGATACTAAAGCTTCTTTGTGATGAAATTTCTTCAACAGTTTGTCATGTTCAGCCAGTTTCACCTTTTTTGGTCTCATGATCAAGTAATCTCCTTTTGAAGGCTTCTCATTTTGGCCTCTGTGGAAGTAACGAAAATAAGAAGGCCTTAGAACTCTCTTTTCAGGCTCATCTATGGCTCCAAAACCAACGTATTTTCCCCATTCAGATTTAACAGACCCCAGGTTTTCATCAGTTTTCCTCTTCCCTGCGTATAGAATCCCATTTGAAGTACCAATCACCCTAGTTGTGCAATCTGGTGAGAATGCTACTGACATGAGAGAAGATGGATACCTTATCGAGCTGGTGATCTTCAATGTTGAATAATCGAATACTTTCGTATACCCATCTAATGAAACACTCAAAATCCGATACTGGTTTGAGAACTCACCACTATCTTTCCCTATTTTCCCCACACATAGTGAAGTTACAGTCTTGTTGTGGCTTTCCATAGAATGCAACAGCTTACCACCACCAATCACATCCCAAATTTTCACATTATTTCCACCGGCGGTGGCAACTAGGCCACCGGATGGTAAGTAAATCACATCCTCTACCGGTGCTCCATGGTTGATGTTCATCATGGATCCTTGATTTGATACCCTAACATCCCAAACTTTAACTGTATGGTCATATGACCCCGTGATAAACATATCATCACTTGCCG
Source organism: Lactuca saligna (assembly GCF_052625555.1). Taxonomy (NCBI): domain Eukaryota; kingdom Viridiplantae; phylum Streptophyta; class Magnoliopsida; order Asterales; family Asteraceae; genus Lactuca; species Lactuca saligna. Next base: position 316,903,685 of record NC_136421.1, read on the forward strand.
GAGACCCATCACCGCAACGTACATAATCCTTATGGCCAATTAGGTTATGAATCAAAATCTCCGAAGAAACATCCCAGTACTTAACTACGGCATCATCGCCACCGGAGTACAAATGGAGCTTGTCGACGCGAGGATAACTGACAAAATGGACTGGGCGGGAGTGGCCACGGAGGCGCCGGAGCGCAGATCGTTTCTTAGGGTCGAACACTTGGATCTGACCAGAATATGAACCAGCGGCAATCAGTTGCCCATCAGAACGAAAACATGCGGAGGTAGCGGTGTCTTTGAAGGAGGAGATAGTTGATTTGGGTTCTAGGGTTTGCGATGAAAAGATAGTGACAGTTGCAGAGTGGGTGGCGGCAATATCATGTGGAGCTGTTGGGGAAAAAGAAAGTGAAGTTATGGATGATACTAGGGTTTGTGTTTGTTTTGGCTTGAACGATTTCCAGTATTTGGATTCCGGTGTTGGGGTTGATTTGTTTGTAGTGGGTTTGAGTTTTGGTTTTACGGCGAATGTCTTCACGATTGCTTCCGATCGATCATCGACCGCCATTGTAGTAGAGGAAGGAAGACGACGGTAGACAGGCTCTTGATTTTAGGGTTTAGGGTTTTTCCTCTCTGTTTTTCGTTGTGTATATGCTGAAAACTTTTACTCTCTTGCTATTTCAGTCCCCCATCCTTCGGGATTTGGCATTTATATTACAAGTTTACAACCAATGAAATCATATTTTATCAACTTCATTAACAAACTATATTTATAAAGTTTATTCGCAATTAAGTTCAATTTAATTTTTTATTGTTATAAAATAATGACAAAATTGCATGGTCCTTGTGGTATGTCAAAACTAGTAACTTTGGTCCAAAATGGATTAGGTTCACAAGGATTGTTTAATAGTTTCGTTTTGTTGCGAGTTTAGTCCAATTTCCTATGAACTTTTTATAATGACAGATTTGCCTTTTTAGTTTTATTTTCTTAATTCTTTTTATTGCAAGAATCAGAAATAAAAAATACACACATCATCCCTCGTTCCTCTTTTTCTCTTTCTCTCTCTAACGCATTGTCATTTTACAATAACATAAGTTGCCGGAAAAATTAGATCAATTGGAATCTTCTCGTCGGACCGCTACCCTCTGCCACAGTAGCCACCGTCTAGATGGAGTCACCACCCGTTCATCTTTCTTCCTCTCTCGCTTCAATTTTTCAACAAGAGAAACCCTAACTCCAATTCTTTGTTTACAGATTTGTGGTTCATTAGACCACCGTCGGCACCACCCCTTAGATGTTTAGGTCTCGTCAGCCATGAACTCTAAATCTTTCGAATCTCGGTTCTTCTTTTCTATCAGTTCTTCTCTGGTAGCAATGACGAGCTCAACGTGATGAAGGCTTTCAAATTGGAGTGTTTTTTAGATCGAAGGGTTTTCAAATTGAAGGATCATAGAGGTGAAGATCTGAAGCTGACAAAGAGGTTTTTGGTGTTTCGAGTTTGAGTCTAAGATAGATCTGAAGAATCGGAGGATCACGGCGGTGGAGATCTTGAGCTTTTCTTGGTGACGATTCAGGGTTTGTTAAATGGCCGTCGTCACCTCTGTACAGATGAAGACAGAGGTTGCAAAGATCCCAGACAGTAACCCACGTTGGAAACCTATTCCGGTGAGAGGTGGCGACTCCGGCTCCAGTGACTCCAACGTCCGACCGATGACTTTCCAGATCAAGATACCAATAACATCCACCCTCTTCTCCATCGATTTTGTTTTCAGAAATTGATAATCGATTTGGTTTTCATTTTTGTTTTCTGGATGTTTTTAGATTTCTTGTTCATGAGTGTTCTTGTTCCAATTTGAGTGATATGGAAAAAAATTGAGTTTGTATAAAATTTGATTGTTCATGTTTTAGATTGCAAATGTGAAAAAAAATGATTATTTTGTTTTCTGGAGTGGTGGTGGTGGTGGTTTCCGGTAGCAGTGATGACCGGACTAGTCTTGTAGGGAATAAAGAAAGTGGGGTTACATTTTCTTTTTTATTTTGCTTAAATTTTAATTAGAAAAATAAAAATAAATTATAAACAAATAGAAATTTAAATAATAAGTGCAAATCCGTCATTATAAAAAAAATTCATAGGAAATTGGACTAAACTCGCAACAAAACGAAACTATTGGACCATCCTTGCGAGTCAAACCCATTTTGGACCAAAATTGCTAGTGTTGACATACCATAGGGACCATTCTTGCAATTTTATCTAAAATAATATCAAAATATATCGGAACTAATCTTTATTCGTAAAAAGATTATAACTTTTAATAAATTTTGTTTTTTTAGAGGGAAGATGAATTGAGAAGGTAATTATTTTTCGTCTTGTTCACGTTTACGTAATTTTTTTTGTACATATTTAACCATGTAACTTGTTAAATTTATTCATATATTATCATTATCACCTGCTATACCAGGTAACAATGATAATATGTTAACACAGTTAACAATTTAAATGGTCAAATGTGTACAAAAAAAAATTATCTAAATGTGACCAATTTTATTTTTTTACAAATTTCTTAAGACTTCTTATAATTTTTTACAACATTTTTATGATATTTTTTCCCTATAGGTTTTTCTCATAGTCACATAATTTATGGTATGCTTTAGTATGGGTACTAGTACATGATAGGCAATTCGCTAGGTCCCTGAAATTCGGTACGAGGTGGTAGGCTCATTTCGGTATGCTTCAGGACGCTCCGGTACAATATACCAAATATTGTGGTACCATGTATCAAAATCCAAAACATATTAACAATCGTTTTCCCCTTTTTATATGTGTCATGTAAAAACTTTTAAAACCAGGTTTAAGGTATGAACACAATATGACAACCAAAAAATATGCTTGTACACCTTTTCCACTTCCTTTCTAATAGCTTTATAATTGGAGGCATTGTCCGTCACAACACTAAGAACATTGCTTAGGCCGACAGAATCAATCGCTTGGCTTAGAAATTGAGCAATTGCTTTACATATTTTCTCCACTCCAGAAAAGTTAGTGGCATACATAAACATAGATCATCGGCTGTTTATAGCAAGAACATTGAACAATGGTTTATGTTTTATGTTTGACCACCCATCATATACGATAGAAATAGCGTGTGAATACCATGTATCTTTAAACAATGTCAAGTCTTTCTCAACATCTCTGACACATTTATCTAGTAAAATAGTGTCAAGTCTTAATGTGTTTACCATGTCACGAAATTGAGGATTCCGAAAAACATTAAATGGAATCCTATTAGCACATAAGACCCTCACAATTTTCAAATCAACTGCACTTCTCTCCATTAGCGCACTAGAATGATCAAGTGTTGTCACCTACTCTAGGGTGACCAGATATACTGCTAACAGTTGTCTGATTGGGAACCACTATTTTTGGTCATCTCATACAAAACTACCGTACAACAACACCTGATAGTGTCATGGAACAAAACTTTACCCTTCTTTCATAGTTTATGCATATTCTCCTAATGAGACTACCTAATATCAAACTTAATTGAGCTAAGGTATCTTTCATGAGTCTAAGTTTATCCCTAGACTAGATTACTGCGCCTAAAACAACTTTTAATACCGACTTTATTCTTAGGCGACACTAACCTATCTTAGTGTATATAGATTCCAAAAGAGTATTAGGTACTATTAATCATTTATCTTCTCAACAATTATACTTTCAATATTATTATATAATATTATCTATTTATCATAACATAAAATAGAACCATATATGGTTCGCACATAGCACAATATATATCCTAACATATAATTCAGACAATAAGCATATAATTCACATACGACTCCACCAGATATTCAATATTTAATTAATACTTATATTAAATAATGTTCATGAAAATGACCATGCACTCACTTGACAAAGTGTCTGTGATTACTCCCCACCTTCTAGAAGGTGTGTGCCGTGCAGCCCACCTGCGTGTGGAGCTTCTCAGAAAACTTCATAAAATCGTATTTTTATCATGCGAACTCCAATTTCAACGTTCTTTATATCCCCGGAAAACTCTTGACAAGATCTACAACTTTCGTTTAGACTCTATCGACTAATTTTGAATTTATTTTGAAAGATATGTTTTTAACAAACTTAGACTGTTAAAGTTCGTTAAAAATTCATAAATTTCTCATATGATATCCGTTCTCAACAATCTTTATATCGACGGAACCATATGGACAAACTCTCGTTTAGATTGTTTTTTTTTTCTAACAATCAATCGATCTCTACTTTGGTTCTGAGCCGTATACTGCTGCGCTGAAACTTCGAAAACTCATAACTTCATCTGATGAAGTTAGATTTGGTATGTTCTCTATATGCACGCTCATGGTTTAACAACTACTACAACTTCCGTTTATATTATTTTCCCTAAATAATCCTTCTTTGATAATGTCTAATTAGCACAGAGACTATTAATTATTCTATTATTTTTTAATCATCTAGTTATATCTTGCGGTCGTTACACAATGTCCCAAATGGTCAAGGCAACACGCAAAATCTTTTAAAGTTTAACCATAAAACAAGCATATTGTTAAAATTTTAAATAAAAACAAAGTTAACAATTGTTTGGAAAATACATCAAGTAAACTCAAAAAGAAATCCATAATGATTTTCTTCACTATAACTCATTGGTAGAACGGCAACCATCATCCATCCAATGCCCGAATAGTGTTGTCGTCGATATGATTCAAACTTGTCTTTGTGCTTAGTGATTTAAAAGACCACTAAAACGCTTTGGCAGAATTAAAAGTCATAAATGATTCAAGCCCTATTAACTAAATGGTTAAAAGGCTACCAAAAAGCTCACAAGTCTTGACAATTTGGCTTAAAATTGGATCATATATTAGTTCCTGAATTTTCTTTTAAGAATTGTATCATATGTTAGCTAGATGATGGGGTGACGTTTGTCACCATGATCCAACTTAGAAGACTTTGTCGGTTGTTTATTGAAAATAACTGATTAATAATTATGAATTTTACCATAAAATTTTAATTATTTTTGTAACTTTCCACGGGTATAACTAGTTATATTATATTGAACTGAAGTATATCGTTCAATATCTTCTCCAATATGATAGTTTATGTTCGCTTTAGGGCTACTTTAAATTGTTATTTATATATAAAGAAATTGTAACCGTTCATATGGTTGAATGAAATTGTAACCGTTCAATATGGACCTACAAATACGTTTAGCAAACAAAAGTTATAAGTTGTCAAATGTTACGTTTCGATTAACATGTATTCTTTGCAAAAGATAATTATTATGAACCACAATTTACTTAACAATCTTTTATTATTGGGATAATGATTTAAAAGGGTCATGTATTTTTTGTTTTATATACATTTAGTTACTGATTTTTTTGTCTAAATTTGTCCATTAAACTTGTTTTTTGTCCATATCTTACCCTTATGGCCGGTTGGTGTGGGTTTAACCGATTTCCGACGATCTTTACATATCTAGAGAGACTTCAATCATCTTCTTCAACGTGTCTCCAGTCATCTTCTCCAGCAAACAATGTTTTTTCCGACGGTCTTCTCAGGTAATCTTCTATCCCCTTATTTTATATTCTCCAAAGCTAGATTTCTTGTATGAACTCGATTTCAGATTCAAGTACGTATGTGTTGTTCAAAAATCAAGCATGAACACACATAGATCTGAAAATCACCCCAAAAACCCATGAAGCGATCAGAGCATGAAAACATACACACGGACACTTCTAGAGATGGTTTGATTTTTGGGATGAAGATGAACACGATGAAGATCTACGAACTTTGAAGATCATTTGATTTTTGTTTGATTTTTGAAAGAAGATGAACACACACACATTGATTTTTGTTCAAAAACACATGCATCGATATCTGTTAAAAAACTCACGTTGCTTTCGAAAGTCAAACAAGAACAAGATGCGTTGAACGATTTCAAATACTCAGATGTGTGTGTTATTGTGTTTTTTATTATAAAATCGAAACATGATGTGATGCATGTATGTGTTCTTGAGTTGTTGATCTGAAAATCGAAACCTTACTTGCATGTGTTACAACTTGTCGGAAAAATCATGTTTGCTGGTGTCCAGAGACTCGCCGAAGAAGATGACCAAAATCTCATTGGAGATGCAAAGACCGCCAGAAACCGGATAAACCCACACCAAGTTGTCATAAGGGTAGGATATTGAAAAAAAAAAAAAAACAAAGAAAACAAGTTCAATGAGCAAATATGGACAAATAAATTCAATAATTAAATGTATACAAAACAAAAAGTTACATTACCCTTTAACTCATTATCCCTTTATTATTCTTGCAAAACACAAGGACATTTTCATATAATAGACTAATAGTTTCAAAACATGAGAACAACATTTTGTAAGCATGAGATCAGATCTTATGCAAGCAATGTCTAAATACTCGATATTGAAGATTACTAATTCATCACGACTTTCCTCGAACCACATTTTTATGGTTTACACTTTGGAGAGGATTCCATAAACAACGATGATCACAATGAGGGAAAAAACATGAGATCTTTTAAGGGTTATTAACATAATAGCACATGAAAGTTTTGCTTTCGGTTTTAAATGGCCATTTAACTCTTTTTTGGACCTTTTAGACCATACAACTCGAAATTTACCTTTCTAAAATATCATTTTTCTCAAAATTAACAGGTTTCCAGGTTACATTTCTTATGTGTATATTGACTTCTAATAGTCAAAGTTTTCTACTGCCATATGGACCAAACTATTGTTGAGAAAAAAAAATTGAGAATGTGTATTAAGTTTCACCAGCAAACAAAAGAAGGCCGGACTTCCAAACCCGACAAAATCTATCATTTTTTCCGATCAATTACATCTAATGATGAATCACAAAGGGAGAAAATAACAAGATTTCTTCGCGGTTGCAAAAGACGCTAATGGTCAAATTAGAAGAAAGTCAAATAAAAGTTAATTTTGTTTACCTTAGGCACACTTTGAATGATTAGTTGATTATCCATAGACATAGTAGAAACCAAACATTACATTGGTGTATCAAATCATGACAAAGAAATTTGTTTATGCAAACCGTCCACATCAAAATACACTTTACTGGTTCTGTGCAGCGCTTTTGTGGTTTTTGGATGCCTTTCTTTCAAGAAATAGAGGTGGACAAAAATAGATGTGGACATTCAAGTAGAGTTTCTCTAACAGGGCCCAAACAGTTCAGTTACATAGAGCTTAATATAACAACAAATGGGTTCCATTTAGGTCGGATCATTAGGCATGGTGCTTTTGGGTCTATTTACAATGCATTTCTAGCATCCTCGGGCAATGCAACAACTGTCAAAAGATTAAAGCATTCTCATGAAGGGAAGACAAAATCGTGATTTGGTTAGCCTCTGTTTTGACTTATCTTCATCAAGAATGTGAGCAACAAGTGATTCATAGAGACATTAAAGTTAGCAATATGATGTTGGATGCAATTTGAATGCACGATTAGGGGATTTCGGCCTAGTCATGATGGACCATGATAAAAGTTTGTTTCAACACTAACAGCCAGAACAATTGGGTATTTGGCCCCTGAATACCTAGCGATGGTGATGACAGTGATGAATCACAAATGTAAGGGATTTCGTTAACAGTAAACCACCGGAACAAATTATGGGTTGAAATACCCAGAGACTCCATCGATCTAGCCACCAACACCACCACACGGCAAGGTTCGATTCCCCTCTCCGAAATCTAAAAAGGTTTGATTAGGTTTTAGCAATGATGTGTGCGTCAAGATGAGATCCAAAACGGAGTTCTAAGAAGAGATGAGATCAAGAATAGAAATGGCTAGGATGATGATTTGTGCATCTGGAGGTGACGACAACCTTAACTTATTGGTCTTGGAGCATCCATTGAAGATGAAGGGTAAGATTTGCGTTTCATTCCTCAAGTTCATATAGATATGTCTAGGTGGCTATGGAACCTTTGAGTTTTAAAAAATCAGTCTATACGACAGCACTTTAACCAGAAAACCTATTGATTTTTTTTTAAAAAAAATGGTATTTTAAACAGGTAAATTTCAAGTTTGATGGTTTAGAAAGCCCAAAAAAAATTAAATGGTCGTTTAAAACCAAACAAACTTTCTGCTATTATGTCAATAACCCATCTTTTAAGGCCCGTTTATTTCTTTCTACAAAACAAAACAAGATAGTCATATGTTGTGTTTATTTCTTACTACAAATTTTGTCTCACCCATAAAGATGCCTTCATTTATGCAAAAGACATGATTGCCCTTTTAATGCGTCCAAAAAGGACAAAACTAACAGACCATCACAATTGATGATATCACAAGCTTAGATGAGCTGAAATTAAAATGAAAACATGTATTGCTTGAGAGATGGATTGGATTTAAGGCTAAAAGTCGGACTATAAATACATAGAACAGAACAGAACATAGAAAAGAATGTGCATAAACGATTAGATGACATATTCATGAACAGATGAGATGTTTCAAAAACCAAAGGCCATTCCATTGGTTTTGGTTGAAACTTGAAAGAGGGATGCAGGGGGAAGAATAAGATGTATGAAGCTTCAAGCAGATGCTGCCATTGAGTCGATTAGGATCTGGTAGCCTTCAGGAACAGTTGCCTGTGCATGGACACAGCCTGCTAATGCTGGTACATCAGAATTCACGTCCAGATACCTGGCTAACAAAAGCAACACATGGAAGTCTGAAATTCTCTTTACAAAAGGGAAATTCTTTGTTCGATCCAAATGATTCTTCAGGGTTCTCATCGTAATTGCCGTGTTTCGATTCTCAACTGGAAATGTTGATGACAATGGACCCTACAATCCAAATCCAAAAAAAAAAAAATACATATCAACACACAGCTTCATATTAAAACCCATTTAACCAAAACTTACCAAAAAAAACCTATTTAGGGCAAAAAGTGTAAAGACGCATATATGCTTAAACTTAAACATCATTGCCACTAACATACATATGCTGGCATCAATTAAGAACCACACCTAAACCATTGACATGCAGCGAACAGCTTATTCTTCAAGAAATTAACCTTTGAAATTCAGTTAACAGATAGCCCATAAAAGGAAACATCAAAGAAACATAGACATAAAGGCACTTCGGGCATATCAATCCTATGTTAGCTTCTAGTTGAAGATCGTTGCATCAAACATACAAATAATTGAAGCAGATATGCGTATAGGCATGAAAGCAATATTGTCAGCATACCGAATTCTTTACCATAGGTTACTGACGGTATATATAATAATATAATGTCATCAAAGTATTCAAGATTAAGAAGCAGATCATATATGATATACCAACTACCAAGCAATCAACATTCAAGAAGCTCAAAACCAAGACATGAAAAAGAACCTGGTGATCAAAGATCTTCACAACCACCAAGAAGAAATCGTTATCCACTTCCCGTGTATCTTTTCCCCCAACCACGACATCCTTCTTCATCTTTGACAACTTTGGTTCGGCATCTGCAGCAATCTCAGTCTCAAACCACCCATCTTTGAATAACTTAACGCACAGGTCACTCATCTGAAACGCCTCAAAGTGAACATCAGCACCACCATCATCATTCACTTCCAATTTCACCATCACAGTCACCCATTCCTTCAAATCAGTCTCCCCCTGCAACTCCACCGCCTGCAAAATCTCTCTATTCGACAACGTATAATCTTTCTTTGTTTGCCCAATCGTCTGAGTGAAAATAAACCCTACTTTTCTCATCCCCAATCCCAACGCAATCGCCTCCACCAATCTTTCCTCATCGGGATCCCTTAACAAAATCAGATTATCCTCCGTCCCCTGTTGCGGTGGCTCGTATATGAAATCCACCTCCACTTTCCCCTCATCTGACACCGTTCCATACATAAAACCCCCACGCTTCACAGCAAACGCTAGGGTTTCATTCACATAATGCTGAAACCCATTCGCCGCATCACGATCAAACGATACTAACTCGCAGTGAGGGTTCTCTTGTCGCGTGATTCTCATTTGTTTCGCAATTAGGTCATCCATCGTCATCTTCCGACCGAAAGATCCGGCAGGACGAATTTTGGGTCCGGCAACAGTGCGTTCACCTTCGTAAGCGAGGTAGATGATAGAACCGTGCGCGATACCGAGAGTAGAGATTAGGGTTTGAGCGTTAGACATGTCGGAGAATCGTGACATTTCAGTCGGGGTTTTGGCTAAGAGTAATGATTGGTTTGTTGATAGGGTTTGGTTGTGTAATGGAACTCTAAGTTGCGATTCGATTAGGGTTTTGAGCTGTGCGATCGTTATGTTTGGATTATCGACCTGCAGACGCTCTAATCCGTCTCTGCTGCGGATTCTGATAAACATCTTGCAGATTCCGGTGAAACAACCTGTGAAATTGAACAACCTGGAGAATGGGTGATCGAAGATGAAAGCTTTATAGACAGATCTCTTGGAGAACAAGCAAAAGGAAGGAACTTTGGTAGTGTAGAAGTTGTAGGATTCGTCTACCTTGCGAATGTGTTCGGAACTTCGGTTGCAATCTTTTGTGAACAAAAAAGGAAACAAAACAATCAGCTTATCAAACTATATTGTATAACATTTTAACTATGGGCCAAGAATCCTATCAAACGTTTAGCACTGGGCCTATGACTTGCTGTTTAAACATTTAAGGCTTTTAGCCCTCGATAAAAAGACATTTTAACCCCTTGTTTTTTTTTAATTGATTTAGATGCAATTTTGTATTTGCAGAGGTAAATGTTTGTAATCTACGGATCATGTCTCTGGATAGAAGAGGACAAAAAATTCGCAGTTTGGGAGAAGAATACTGTTTGTTTTTTAGCGTCTGCAGACTATTAAACTAAACCAAAATTTTAATAAACTTATATTTTAAACTAGGTAAATATCCGCACGTTGCGCAGAAATACCTATATAGTTGAACACTTAAAAATATATCTTTTTTAAATATAACAATAATGTTATTGTTAAATTTGATATAACAATTCACATACTAAATTGATATAATATATTGATTATTTTGAATTATATGATAATATATACATCTGTTATAATTGTATAATCTCAATTGTTTGAATGAATTCTACACGTGAATTATACATGAATAAAATTAAATATAATATATGGTTTAATATTATTTATAGTTGTTGTTATTGCTAATTAGTTTTTTAAAATTTATTTGTGTAATGTTTTAATTTCTATCATTATAATTATTTAAATGGAAATGACACAAATACCTACAAACTTTCTAAGGTTTATCCGTTGAGTCCCTAAAGTTTTTTTTCGGGCTTTATGGATCCCTAAACTAGGATATGACTTGCTCTTTTAGTCTCTGTCAACCTGTAATTAGGGCTGACAAAATTGTACCATGGAAAACCAACCAACATGTTACCAACCGAACCAAAAAACTTGGTAGTTAGTATATTTGGTAGCCAACATGTTTGGTTGATAGTACCGTACAAATTGATCAATGTTGGCACGGTAATGGTACAAAAATTGGAATACCATGGTAATACCGTACCAACCAATTCATTTGGGGTGTGTGTGTGTGTGTGTATATATATATATATATATATATATATATATATATATATATATAAAATGTTAATTGTATTTAGTGTTTACAGTTTTAATAATATTATATTAGTCACTTGGTCGTATTAGTCAATAGTTATTACCACGTTAAAGTAGAATATTAAAACGTTACTTTAGCGTTACTTCAGTAGAATTTTTTTGTAAACTAAAAAAACTACGTAACTACTTTCTATACTACACATTAAAATCACGATGTCTTTGCTTATTTTTAAATCTTACAATAGAAAATTAAAAGAAGTTGGTATATACAATCACCAATTTGTACCGACCAAACTTGTTGGTAGCCAAATAAATTGGTATCAGTATACTTGGTACGGTACCGGTAACAATTTTTTTTATACCAATTATAGTTGGTACGGTACACGGTTTAGAGAAAAATGAATTGGTACCGTACCAATTCCACCCCTACCTGTAATAGCCGGTTCAGTGACATTTTAGACCAAATAAACTCACATCGTGCCCCTATAAAGCCAAAAAATAAGTTTGGGGATCAATTCGTACGAAAAAAATTCTCATTTTCTTCTAAAGCCGGTTCACACTCAATTCCTATTAATCCCCAAACTTATTTTTTTTGCTTTATGGGGGCACAATGTGAGCTTTTTTATTTTTTTAGGTTATTTTTTTTTGTCTAAAATGTCACTAAACCGGTTATTACAGTTTGAAAAACACTAATGGAGCAGGTCATATCCTAGTTTAGGGGTCCATAAAGCTCGATAAAAACTTTAAGGACTCAACGGGTAAACCTTATAAAGTTCGTAGGGCAATTGTGTCATTTTCCCTTATTTAAAACATCAAACATTGTTTTTTGATCAACAATATAATCATTTATATAGAGTTATTTTAACTATTATTATTGTAAGTTATTCTAAGCTACTTATTTGAAAACTATTAACAATTATAAAAATATATTTAGGAAATATTTTAGTTAAATTGAGGTTATAATTTAGGTTTTGTATTTATCACTACAATTTATCACTTTTAACTACTTACAAAATATTCTTTGGTTTTTTCAGTGGAAATGAAATTTATATTTAAGTTGATATTATAATATTATATTTAAATTAACAAATTAAGTATTTTGTCCAAATTGTTCAAAAGTTATAACTTTAAAATGATAATGGTTTATATACAACAACATATTAAATCTGATAAATAAATTATAATATGTTAATAGTTAAAGACATAACTTTATAAGTAGAAGTAAAAATATTATTTTAAAATTGAAATTTAGTATATTTATGATTATACTTTAGGTTTGATATTTGTTTAACCTTATTAACCAACTTATAATCATTATTATTAGAAAGACACTACACTTAATCACTTTTAACTATTTACAAAATATTCTTCGGGTTGTTTAAGTTAAACTAAAATTTATATTTAAGTTAACAATGCAATGTTATATTCAAATTAATAATTTAGTATTTTATATAAATTATTCCAAAATTGTATCTTTAAAATGATAATGGTGTACATCCGCCAATATGTTAAAACTAATAAATTAAGTATAATATGTTAAAAGTTAAAAAACATATGTGTGTTAACAAATAATACCATCCTTTTTGTTTGTATGGAACGTTTGTCTGTTAAGATGGGTGCGATATTTCGTATCAATATAATATTGACTAGGAATACAGGAACAATGTAACTTTCTATTATCAATAAAGGTATTTGTAACACCCCGAAATATCAAAAGTAGAGTTGAAGGGCTAAAAGTGTAAATCTTGAAGGGCAACTCGGCGAGTCCATGGATGGACTCGGCGAGTAGGGTCGCGTGTCAAGTGGCCTACTCGGCGAGTCCAAAGATGGACTCGGCGAGTAGGTGCTGAGTGGAGAAAACCCTAATTCTCGGGGTTGAGCCCTATATAAAGAACTTAACATCCATTCCCCTAGCCTCTTTACTCATCCTCAAGTCTAGAAACCCTTAGTATTCGTGTGTGTGTGTGTGTGGATCAAAGTGCATTTGGGAGCTTGATGGGTATTTGTTGAAGAAATCTTGGGAGTTTGGAGGCTTGGAGCAAGGGGCTTTGCTTGGATTCGAGTTTCATTGCAGTTGGGGCGTTCTTTTGAGGTAATATCTTGTTCTTGGGCTGTTACTCATATGGATTCATCATTTTGGGGTTTATGGGAGCTTATCTTGGTATGTTTTGGAGTTTGGAGGTTAGATCTGAGGTTGCTACCTCAGATCTGGAATGGGGGAGGTCTAGAGTGCATTAAAGTCCCTGTGTTTGAGTGCTTAGTGAAGCCATCATGTCCCAAACCCTAGCTCTAAAGTGTATAAGGTCTAGATCTCTTTGGATTCACATAAAGTTTTCCACTTTACGTGATGGATGGGTTGTAGGAGGCTAGATCTATGTTTTGGATCAATTGCATGGCCTGGAACGCTTTTGTATGGATTCAGACCGGTGGTACTCGACGAGTCACAAGGGTGGACTCGACGAGTTGCTTGAAGATGAGCTGGAACTCGACGAGTTGGATGAAAAACTCGACGAGTAGGTTGAAGGTAGCCTTCGACTCGGCGAGTTTGTTCTTGGACTCAGCGAGTCTTGTCGAAGAATCCCAATATTTTCCGGTTGAGTCGAGAATCGGTGAGTCAAGGGATGACTCAGTGAGTTGGGTGCGAGTGGACTCAGAGTTGTTGGACTCGACGAGTCTCGGGGTGACTCGGCGAGTCAGGTCGCGGATTGAGGGAAGTTTTGAGCTTGGGGACTCGGCGAGTCATCGGGTTGACTCGGCGAGTATAGTCAGTCAGGGGTATGCTTGTGTTGTAGGAGGAAGATAGCTCGGGAGATCGAGCGCTAGTGATTCCGAGATACGCGAGGTGAGTCTTCTTACTATACTTTACCTTGGGTAGGTAACCAGAGTTATGTGACAGAGTATTTGTATGTTATGTATGTTATGTGTTGTACTGCATTATTTCTATGTGATTTATGATGTGCATGTTTACAGAGTTAGAACCGTAAGGTTCACAGAGTTAGAACCTGAGGGTTCACAAAGTTGGGTGCACGGACCCATAGAGTTATAGCCTCGAGTGGCTAATATGTGTTATATGTGGTATTTTGGGGAACTCACTAAGCTTTGTTCTTACAGTGTTTAATGTTAATTGTTTCAGGTACTAGTGACGACCGTGGGAAGGCGCCGGCTTGATCAGTACACACGCACGGGATTTATGATTTTGAGATCTTGGGATTTTGTATTACTGGGATTGAACGATTGAAAATGGTTGTTTTCTGAATATTAAATGAATCATGTTTTATACAAATTTGAAAATTTTGTTTTGAAATTTACGTTGTTACAGTATTAAATTTATTGAATGCTTTTGTATTGTTCAATATATGTTTAATAATTGTGATACAAAAATGAAGTTACACAGCCCGGTGTTTCTGCCACCGGCCGAGGGTGTGAGAGATTGATATCAGAGCTATTGATTATAGTGAACTAGGAAAGAAAGACTATAGTCTAAGGCTTACTCTACTAGGTTTAAGTATATCCTTTAACCTACAATAAAAAGTATTAGTAATTATTTACTGAAGGACTACTTACGGGAGCAGTGACATGATAGACACGTTGCTTGGGTTACTGGATTTCAAAACGAATTTATGCTAAAATGATCTTGGTCTCCGATTGTCTTAATAAAGGATGAATACAACACATAAGAAATATAGTCATATATGAAGACTCAGACCCGCGATGAAAATACACCTAACACCCGGAATGCTCTTGAACTTAAGGATTTAGATCAAATATTCCAACTAAATCTTATATGTGCATAGATCCTATCACAACTCGGTGTAGGTGCGCAACTACATTTTATTATGATCGGATCATATGACCTATTAATTTGGAAGTAATATTTGATAAACTAAACACTTGGTGATTCAACATGAAAATACTTATATGTGATTATTATATTTGATATAGGAGTTTTATTACTCCAACATTTAGGCAACATTGAAATCGTGAGTCTAGTAAACTAAAAGAAGCATATGAAGCATAAATGGCTAACGAACAAAACGAAACCACCCAAGAAATTTTAGAAAATTGTCTTCTAACTCTATATAATCATACATTTCACGTCAACCTCATGCTAATGATTATTGGGAGCATTGACGTCGTCATTGGCATGGATTGGTTATCTTTACAACACATTGAAATCCTATGATATGAAAAAGGCATATAATCACCCTTACCTAACGAAGAAGCCCTGATTATCTATGGTGATAAGTCTGGAAAGAACCTCAAAGTCATTTCTTGCACCAAGGCTCAGAAATATATACATAAGAAATATAGCACATTCTTGGCTCAATTTGTAGATAAGAAATCAGTATGACGAATGCCCCCGCAACATTCATGGACCTCATAAACCGAGTCTGTCGCCTATTCCTCGATAATTTCGTAATCGTTTTCATTTAGGACATTCTCATATATTCTCAAAGTAAGGAAGAGCACGGTCAACACCTACAACAAATTAAACACTCATAGCAGAGAAGTTGTATGCGAAACTCTCAAAGTGCAAAGTCTAGATTCGCAAGGTAAACTTCTTGGGTCATGTGGTTAGTAAGGAGGGGATACATGTGGACCCTGCAAGTATCAAAGCTGTTGAAGGTTCGGTAACTCCAAGGATGCCAATGGACATCCGACAATTTTTGGGCCTTGCAAGTTACTACAGAAGATTTATTTAGAACTTCTCCAAGATAGCCAAACCCCTTACCACTCTAACCCAGAAAGGCGTACTCTTCAAATGGAGCAACAAGCAAGAAGTGGCTTTTCAGACTTCAAAGTGGGCCCTCTGTAGTGCTCCATTGTTATCTCTGCCGGAGGGAACAAAAGACTTCGTGGTGTATTGTGATGCATCGAACCAAGGCTAGGTTGTGTGTTGATGCAACACAAAAAGGTGATAGCATACATATCCAGCCAATTAAAAACCCACGAAGTAAATTATACTACGCATGATCTTGAGCTGGAAGTTGTGGTCTTTACTTTAAAAATATGGAGGCACTACCTCTATGGTACCAAATACACCATTTTCGCAGATCACAAAAGCCTCCAACATATCTTGAACCAAGAGGAACTGAACATGAGGTAGCGAAGATGGGTTGAGCTGCTGAATGATTATGAATGTGAGATCAAGTATCACCCAAGCAAGGCATGGGATACCCACTTGCCCTTAATCGAATTCTCATACAACAACAACTATCACACGAGCATTAAGGTGGCTCCTTTCGAGGCCCTGCATGGTAGAAAATGCAGATCACCTCTTTGTTGGGTTGAGGTGGGAGACACTTAGTTGGCAAGAGGACAAACACCAAACAACACTCTCACGGGACCCGAGATCATTCGGGAGATGACGAAAAAAAATAGTTCAAATCTAAGCAAGACCCCAAGCATCGCGAGACCGACAAAAGAATTATGCTGATAAACAGTGAAAGCCTCTGGAATTTCAAGTCGTGGATTGGGTGTTATTTAAGGTCTCTCCCTGGAAAGGAATGATCCGTTTTGAGAAGCGGAGAAAACTAAATCCATGATACATTTGGACATTCGAGATTCTTGCCCGGATTGGTCCTAAATGGATCGACATTCATTAAACTATAGCATTTTGGGCCATAAGACTTTTTATGGGACTTATTGAGCCTAAAATGTCTCACTTAGTTTTCGTGGGCCTTATTGGGCCAAAAACCACATAAATAATTGTAATGGGTCGAAAACCCATTGTTTTACCCCTTTTTGGACCGTGAACTCACAAGAGGGCCCCAATGGGCCGAAAATTTATTTTGGGCTACCCAAACTCGGTTGATAATCCATATGAGCCCAAAAATTATTCATTCCTTCCCTTTCTCCTCTCCCATTCTCGGTTATGTGTATATATATATGTGTGTGTGTGTGTGTGTGTGTAAAAATAAATAAATAAATAGATGAAGGGCAAGGGATTACATGACAACTCATTTTTATTTTGAGGTAATCCAAGCTAATACCTCCCATACGTCTATGACTAAACCCTTCATGTATTTACCAAGCTAATCTTCCCTCTCATTCTTCTTAAACTCGTCCGAAACATTCACCCCCACCTCCATTACTTCTTTTTCACTTCAAACAACAAAGAACTCCCTTCCATTCTCTCTAAAAAATCGTGAGTTAGAGTGCGTGTTCAAAGGAATCACTTGAATCCTTCCATCCATTTGGTAAGTGTTAAACTAAACTCAAGTTGATCTAGTGTATAATTATGCTAGAACATCCCTCATGAACTGTAACGCCCGTAGATCCAGACTAGTCAATTTAGAGGCAATAAGTGTCGAAAATGACTTTTTGGCAAAATATTATTTTGAATAAATAATCTTAACCAAGTTGTAGTATATGTTACAAGGTTTCCATACATATAAAGACCACCGAAACCCGAGTTATAACGAAGAAGTTATGACTCGTTGAAGTTTCGCGAAGGAACCGACACGATACCGGGAAACGTAAATAGTGAATTTATGATATAGTGATATTTAGCTTTAGCGATCTAAATGAAAGTCGTAGAATACGTTAAACCGAAAGCGTCCATAAAAAGAACGCCCAAATCTGACTTCGTATGATGAAGTTATGATTTTTCGAAGTTTCGGACTAGCAGTGTACAACCCGAAATTCGAATATTAGATCGAGCGATTTTTAGCTGACACAACCTAAACGAGAATCGAATATCTCGTTATTAGTAGCGTAATGAAAAAAAGACAGACGAAAATGGACATCGGATGCAGAAGTTATGAGATTTTAACGGACCAATCCTGTCCCGGCTTGTTAAAAATATAACTTTAAAAATAAAGTCAAAATTAGCCGACGGAGTCTAAACGAAAGTTGTAGAGTACGTCTCCACCTACGCGTGGATATAATTAGCGTCAAAAACAGAGTTCGTATGAACGAGTTACAAATTATAATAGCATATTTACGTATTAAAATAAAGTATAAATCATATATACGTACACTTATATATACATATGTATATATCATTAGAAAGGTATCGATGATGTGATCGTTATAAGACTAATGTTGAGTTCTTTTGATATTAGTTTAGTACAAATACCATTCTCTTGATTCAATAGTCTTTCTCTCCTTATCCCCGAGCATTTCGATCCCTCGTGATTCAATTTCTCTTTCTGTAGTTTTTAGTATAGTAAGGTGAGCGCTGAAGCACTGCACGAATCTTTCTTAGAAAGATTCAGCGACGAAGTTCTGCCCCTGCAGAGCCCGAATCCTAGCTAAAATCCCCTTGTAAGTAAGTTATGTTTACCCTATTTTAATATAGCTTATATTTAAAATTAATATTATTATTATAAATTTATAATAAATATTTGAGCTATTATTATAACTTATATAAGTGTCGTTATAATATCTTTTTAACTACTCGCGGTACGGGGAATTTGGTTTAAAGGGCCGCATAGGGTTGTTGGATTTCAGAAGTGCTATACGCCAAAATGATCCTGCCCTCCGGTGTTTTATGTTTGGTCCCTGTCTGTACATAGTGGTTGAAAAGTATTGTTTAAACGCTTATATAATAATAATAAGACTAATAATTAGTCACGGAAAATATTAGACTAAAATCTAGTGGTAATAATACTAAGTTTCGTCGAAGGAAATTATTTTAAAGTAAACGAAGCGCTGTCCGAGTACCTTGTCACCACTTTCTCAGGTGAGTGCATGATCCCTTTCATCTTATACATAGATATGAAGTATTTTATATATACTACGTGCTATGTGTGTATATTATTTTTATACTTGCTATCTATGTTGGATGAATGATTTTATAAAAGTTTTATATGATTTAAATTGTATATATATTTTATATCTACAAAAATGTTGGGGTAAAACATGGGTAAATGTAATAGGTGATGTGTGATAAAATAATGAGAGGCCTCGATGTTGTTGTTGTTGATCCAGTCATCTAGCAGAGTATAGATGACGACCACAGACTCTTGTAGACAGTCCAGTGGAACGCTGGCAGGCTCGCAACCTGTAGGTGTTGTGAACGATGTGTTCACCGGTGTACTCCATCCCCCTCATGGTTGCCTTTAGGACATTTATTGCTGAGGAACCCTCTTAGAAGTAGTGTTCATCCCGATGATGATCCTTAGGATAGGTCCCTTATGATAGGTGTTTAGGGATGTAATGTGTGGATAACGGGAACGGGTAATCAGGTTATTGTTGGTCGATGAAATTAATAAACTTATTTATTGTTGGTTGAAAACCCTATGTGCTCACCAGGCTCCCAAGCCTGACCCACTCAATTTTATGTATTACAGGTAGTGGCGCTTGAGCATAGTTGTGATGTGTTGGGATGAGGGATTACGGATATAGGCCTGTAGATATGAAATAATGTAGTCCGGCTTATATTGTATTGTTTATACTTATGTACTGTATCGAACATGACATCCCGAGTCTTTTAATGAAATACATTTATAAGGAAATGCTTTTGATAACTCTTTATCATATTATTGTTTTGGGACAAATTGTGCAACTCTTTTATTAAAAGGTTACTCTGATTTTGAAATAAAGTATACACAAAAATCGGTCTTTTCTGACCGTGATTTTGGGGATGTCACATGAACATCATGTTTTCGTGATCATAATCTTAGAACTCCATAAATTTGAAGAGCTCATCAAAAGAGCTTGCTAGACCGAAAACACCTTCTTCACTTCTTCAAAAACCGAATCCATTTCCCAATGTGAGTTCATACCCCTTTTTTCGGTTTTATATTGTTTTGGGGGAGAATACAAGTTGCTTTTGTGTTAGATCTATGTATTTGTGCGTGTTTATGTGTGTTTTTCATATTATATGTTGTGATTTTGGTTTGAAACTTCATGAAACTCGAAATTACTACCAAAACTTGGTGATATTTGCAAACTAAATCACTTTTACACATACCATGAGATTGTAAGGATAAAACATGTTAAGAATGTTGAAAGATAAACAAAACCGTAAGAGGGGCCTTATTTGACAAAAATACAAAAAGTAAAACCTTTATGTTTGTTCACGGTTTTAAGGGACCAAAAGAGACATTTTTAAATAAAAATGGATCTTTATGATATTCATGATTTTAAAAGGGCCAAAAGTGTTAATTTTCACAAAATGGGCTTAAATTTGGGCCTTCACGGTTTCATGGACTTAATTTGTAAACTTTTGAATTTTGTGGATTAAATTGTCATTTTAAACAAATTTGAGCCAAAGATGTAAATTTTTGGTTAAATGGGCCGAAAATGTCAATTTTGTTAAACTTGGGCCGAAAAGGTAAATTTCTATACATGTGGGCCGAAAATGTCAATTTTCATAAAAATTGGGCCGAAATGTTATTTCTATAAAAGTGGGCTAAAAATGTTATTTTATGTGAAATAAGCCTTTAAATGTAAACTCTTGGTCTTAAGGGACCTAAAGTGTCATTTTTACCAAATGTGCCTTAATTGTAAATTTTTGATTTTATGAACCAAAAATGTCATTATTACAAAAGTGTGCCTTTTATGTCATTTTGGTAAACAACTGAGCTTAAACAAACAATGTAATAACAAATGGACTAAATACGTCATTTACATGTTTATTGGGTTGGGCCTGAAATATACCTTACATGTTTATTGGGCCTTAGTGGTCCATTTACATGCTTATTGGGCTTGTAATATATCTTACATGTTTATTGGGCCTTAGTGGTCCATTTACAAACTTATTAGGCTTGGAATATACCTTACATGTTTTAGTGGGCCTTAGTGGTCCATTTACATGCTTATTGGGCCTCATACATTCACATACATACTCGTTGGGCCTTGTAAGTTTAAAACACACACGAAAACATTATTTACTGCGTTACATAGTATAATACAATATTCGTGTAAATTCAGTTAAGGCTCTTGTGAGACATTTCATTTATTCGTACCTATTTAGTGTACAATCATAAGCCTGTAGTTATAACCAGAGTCTCTTAGAGGGAGAGCGATAGTTTATGTATAGATCTATACGGGGTTGACACCACATACCTGAGTTGATCGCTACAGCTAACTAAGCCAGTCTAGGGTGACAAACCTTACCTTAAACAAGTCGGCGCATGAAAAACGTCATGACACGATTAACTCCATTATAAATTTACGGAATACATACACCATTTTGATGATACAAAAACATGCATACACTAGTACTCGGTCTTAGGGTTTTAAGACCACAACACTTTTACAATCAGAAAATATCGGATTTTCTGGGAAAACATATAACTATACAATACATTATACTTTCAACAGAAAATATAGGATTTTCTCAAACAGAAACACACATGCTTTAATACAGGATTGGACATAAAACTTTCAAACCATTTTTACAGAAAATATCGGATTTTCTGGTGTTTACTAGATGATACAAACCTTTTCAATCAAACAGCTAATGAACTCACCAACATTATATATGTTGACATTTTCAAAATAACTCGTGTTTTCAGGAAATCGTTAAGCAGGTGGACATCAAGAACATATGAATTTTTGTTGCATTTTGTTGCTATCACACATTTTATAATTTTGGGATGTAACTTTTGTAAACAGTTATAATGATGTAAAACATGTATTGTTGTATTATTGTATGTGTGATGATGATGTTATCTTGTTTTAATTATATACACTTTAATGATATTACAAGATAAAGGCATTCAACACTCGGATGTTTCCGCCGTTTTCTTCGGTTCGGGGGTGTGATACTATGTCACTCTATAGTCCTTCCTTTGTGAACAAATAGACTGGACAGTATTCAAATGATACTTATTTCACAATTCTAAATTCTTATCACTACTTTAAATGCGTTAGAATTTCAACCTTACACACATTGACCTTTTATGATGTCGAGGCTTCAAAGTCATAAAGACTTAGCCAACAAATATTATAAAATGTTCCATTAGAACTTTGTTGCTAAAACAATTCCATTAAACTAAAGTGTCATTTTGGTAAAAATGACACTTTAGAAAATGAATGTTTATTCTAAATTAAAAATGAAAAACTTGTTCTGAATATTATGACATTACTTCTATCTACTAACGTCGTACTCCATGTGCCCAAATGAGCATTCAAGTTAGGCCTTGTTTGTTTGCCTCTTAATTGGAAAATTAAGAGGTCGTCTCTTAATTTTTAAGATCTAGACCGTTTGATAGCTCCTGAACTTATACCTCTTAATTTGTTAGTCGCCTCTTAATTTTCAAATTTGGGGATATGTCTGAATTAAAGAAAAGAACGCACGTTCCTCTTTTGCCCTGATACTTCATCTTTTCCTTCTTCTCTTTCTTTCACAAACATCGACGCCTCATTCTTACTATATCTCCGATTGCACAATGACAACCCTCTGATATCCCTTCCGCCACCAGCTGACTGTTGCCTCTTCCCGCGCTGCCATCACCATCAATCGAGGCCTGTCGGAAATCCCCAAAGGCGAGCGGAAATGCTTCCGCAATTTCAAAAATTCTAGCAACACCGATCTCATCTTCGACTGCTTGATTATTGCCGGATGATTCGATTTCTCCAGCTCTTGTTTTATCTTCCTCAATTGGCTATGTTAAGCAACCAAACTCGACACACTTTCCTGTGCCGCCTCTGTATGATTTTTCATCCCCCCTCGTTATTATTTGCATCTCATATTCTAGAGTGTATAATCCAATGTTCCATTCAATCAATTTTGGAAATACACAGTCAATTTCCTAAGAAAAGTAATGGCTTTCTATCTGCATCTCATTAAAGCTCTTAAGCACACCAACTGTTTGTGAAAAAGTCCTGTGAGGTATTTTAATCAAATCACAAAGTTGTGATCCATATAAACATACATTTCAGATTGGAAAATCTTGTGAGGTTTTTTATTTGCATCTCATTGGAAATACATAGTCAAATATATGTTTTATAGAATGGTTTTTTAATCAAATCACAAAGTTGTGTTTGATGGGTATTAATGTTTAGATTGTATATTCTGTAATCATACTCTTGGTTGCAGTTTGATGGGTATTATGTTTCTAAATTGAAGATAAAAAAATATTGAATGACCTGCTACAAAAATAAGAATAAAGGACAGAATGGTCTTTTCCTTGTTATTATCAAGTGGGACTAGGTTATTCTAGATTGCATGAAGCATCGAGACTTTGGATGGCCAAAAGAAAGGAGTTGGTTGATGATTTAAAGGTTGTGCAAGAAAATTTTGAAGGGGTATTTTGATCTTCTTTTTGGAATTTTACATAAAAATGCTTTTTTTAATGTGATCCATGTAAACATACATTTCAGTTTGTTTTCATAGCATATTGTAAGCTTGTTTTTGTAAAGGTGAAGACATGAAATAGCAATGTACTTTTATATATTTCTTTATTATAGTATCATACTTTCACCTCTTCCTATTAGAGCATAATATTTTGTATGGTGTTTATATATATATATATATATATATATATATATATATATATATATATATATATATATATATATATATATATATATATATAAGGAGTTTGGTTCAGTTATTTTACAAATAGAAACATTGAATTTAATGAAAAATAAGATGGAAGGGTAAAATGGTCATTTTTATAATTCAGCACAACAATTCAGAGGTTCCAACCAAATAGCATACTAAAAATTCAAATCTTAAAAATTCAGATCCTGCCAAACAGTCCCTTAGTCCTAGACTTAGCAACCAACATAATATCAACTGCAAAAAACGTACACCTCTAGTGAAGAGTAACTTAAAAATTTCACATATATTTTACATGATGATTGGTATTAGAGTAGAAGGCCCGTACCCACGTGGCTTAATACATCATTGTTTATCATCTTTAATAAATTAAGGTTTTTTTTACCACATGTCTTCTTCTTCTTCATTTGGATACATGTCATTTTTTTAGAATTTTAGAATATTTTATTTTCCACTTATCATTTTATTGTATTTTTCATTTTATGAAATTAAAATTTCACATTTAATATGTAAGGTATTTATTAGAAAATATTTAAATATATAATGTATTCAATGTATTAAAGCCTCATTAATTTTAATAATTAAATTTTTTTTCTCATTTTTCTTATAAATTTAAACTTCTCAAATTGTTAAAATTTCATATTTAATTTTTTTTAAAATAAACTCATGTAATACATGAGTCTCACACCTAGTTTTTATCGAGCTTCCATCTATAAGGAAGTTTTAGTGTATCGACATTAATACCATAAGATCTTATTTAAATATTTGTGTATTATAATCTCTCAAATAAGCTCTTTTGAAGAGATTTCCTAAAAACTTCACAAATAACTTAAATGTACATGTAAGACCAAGCGTTTTGCAAACAAATATACAATAATTATCATAATATATTTATAGTTGCGGTAAACAATTATTGAATAAAATAATAAAAAATACTAGTTTTATCTTTTAATCATTGTATCTATATTATTGTAATCTACTTCAAGAATCACATGCTCCACATGTTCAACTTGCTTTCAAAAGAATAATTATTTGGTAAGTTATAATAGATTTTGATTTCATGATTATGTTTCTATTTATTGTTTGATAATACACTATGGCAACATCTAAGTTTGGTTTGTTCAAAATGAACATTTTAAATCAAAATTTTCAGATATAATATTATATAAATAGAAGTATAAAT
This sequence comes from Lactuca saligna, assembly GCF_052625555.1. Classification (NCBI taxonomy): domain Eukaryota; kingdom Viridiplantae; phylum Streptophyta; class Magnoliopsida; order Asterales; family Asteraceae; genus Lactuca; species Lactuca saligna. Next base: position 316,928,922 of record NC_136421.1, read on the forward strand.
GTTAAAAAACTGCATTTATACTTGAAATCGTTTTTGGGTTCCGTTTGATCTTAGAATTACCAAACCGAAAATTAAATACAACGTCAACATAGACAAACCAAAAGTTCAAAAATCAAATTTGAATTATTAGTTCGAAAAAGAATTGGAACGAGTCGCTTTCGATCTTTTCAAAAAAACTCAAATATTAAAAATACTTGTATATTAATTCCAAAACGCTCAAACATCGCTATGATATATAAATAAATAAATAAATAAATAAATAAATAAATAAATAAATAAATCATATGATGGAAACGTACTACTTTTCTAATTTCTATTGAATCTTTTGTCCCGTTACAATTTGATTCCCCATTTATACATTAGAAATTGAAATTTTTGGGCGATTCAAATTTTCCGTATCAAAAAAACATAATAACAAAAAAAAAAAAAAATCTAAAAACACCTCATGAATGAGAAAAAAGAAAATGTGTGTATAATATCAAGTTGCCAAGCAAGTTTCCCAGAAATTTCTATCAATCTCTCTTTGATTCGAAGAATCGACACAGCATTTACTAGATCCGTTCTGTTGCATAGACAGATCCATCATATTGCTCTCACCCCAATTATTCGTATCATCATCATCATCATCATCATCATCATCATCATAATCATCAACATCACCATCATCTTCATCAAAATCGTCATGGATTAATCCTTGAGTTTGATCATGATGGGTATTAACATAACTTGTGTTAATATAAGATGAATGATCATAACTGCAAGATTGAGCATCATTATCCTCATCATCCCCATCATCGAATCGGAATAATACACCTTCAGATTCATCCATGGCTGCTTCTTCATCAGCACCCGCTTTGACTTCTTCTGAATCGCCAGTTGACTCGAATAGCAAAAAGGGAGTCACATCTTTCATAGCATTCTTTCCATTCAGACACTGATTCCACTCCATCTCTCTCTAGACCTCTCTTTGTAAATACGTATGTCCTTTTTTCCAAGATCGTCTATATATAATGGTGTATATACAGAGCTCTGGTATATATATGTATATAGAGAAAGAGAGAGATGTAGAAACGTGTGATGGGGGTGGGGGGGGGGGGGGGGTACCTGGGGTAAGCGGGTGGGGATGTTTAATTTGACACAGAAACGGGGGCGTGTTTGTGTTGGCTGGCCGACTTGTGGGTGAACATGTAGGAGCTTCTTCTAGAAGAAGGGACCATTCCTATTTTGACTTGCACGTGTCTCACATAATATTCTTTTTTTTTTCCTAGGATAATTACAGCTTTGGTATTGTTACATATTCAATCGTGTTGTGTATTTAAATCCAATAAAATTTGTTATTCCTGACACAAAAAAAAACATGAGTTAATACAAAATATAATAACCTAATCAAGTTCAAACGGGAGATTATACGTTTATAATTTTTTTCGAAAAAATAATATATGTTCGTAAAAGTCAGTTGCAAATGTAAATTATAACTATTAACATTAGAGTGTTTGGAATTAATAGTTATAGCTATAGGTCGAAAATATAAAATGATACTAGGTTATACCTTCTATAGTATTCGGTTAACAATTTTAGAAAATGAAGTTTATTTATTTTTCAATACATAAACGATAGTTTCTAGAACAAATTATTGAAATCGTCGATATGGGTAGCAAAAATTTCACACACAGAGAGAAATGTTCATTTAAAACCATGCTAATTTTGTAAGATATAGAGACACAATCCAAAATACTCATCTTGAAGATAAAAAAAATCTAAAATTATTACCATCTCGTGTGAAGATTTCAAGAACTCTTGACAACCCTGGAAGAAAATTTAGAGTTTGTCAAAACTCGATGGTAAATCAATATTGTTGAATATGTTGCAGGAGTTCTTGAAATCTTCACACGAGATGGTAAACCGCAATCACATGGATGATCAGCTTGAAAGTTATGGATTGGATATCGGAAATGGAGCTAGCCTTCATGACGTGTGGTTGCAAGGGCAAGTTACAAACCATATTTGCAGTGCGTCAGTTCAGAGGTGGCACTGTTCGCTGGTGGAACACTCTGGGGAAGACCCTAAGCCCTAACGAGCCACTGCAACTGTCTCGGGCAGAGTTCTTGGTGCAATTCAAGCGCAAGTTCTACTCGGACCAAAACCTGCTAGAGTTGGAGAACAAATTTTTGATATTGAAGAAAGACAGCATGTCAGTGGATGAATACACTAATTCCTTCATAGACAAGATGGAGTTTGCTTTGCGCATCGTCCTAGACGAGTTGACAAAAGTCGATCGGTACGCAACGGGACTCCCATGGGAGTATGCGGTGCCAGTGCGTCAGGCACCTACTTTAAAGGCAGCTATTTGGGCTGCCAAGTCTGTTGAGAATATGATCAACGGGATGAACACCAGCAAGGTTGAAGTTGGCGAGAAGAGAAAGTTGGAAGGAACTTCAGGTTCTAATGATAAAAGAAAATTTTCGAAGCCTGGAGCAGGAGGAAGAGATGAAGCAAGGTGGTGCGATAAGTGCAAGAAGAAGCACTCGGGAAAATGTGGCGTGGAGGTGACATGTTTCAAGTGTGGAAAGCATGGGCACTACGATGATGAATGTATATTCAACAAAAAGGTGTGTTACGAATGTAACGAAGAGGGGCACTTCAAGCAAGACTGTCCAAGGAAAAATCAAGCAGCAAGGCTAGAGGCACCGCCAAAGCCAAAGGCAAGAGCATTTCGAATGATCCTTGACGAAACAAATGGCAATGCAAGGAATCAGGAATGAGGATTTTATATCCAAAGATCAAGTTATGAAGAAGCAGTGTGAATAGTAACTTATGGTATAGCCTATCAGAGGCATAGTATAGGGTGAACTTGAACTTTTGTGTAATAGTTTCAAGAAAGTAATATAAACCCTAGTTTTATTATCTGGTGTGTTGAATGATTGTATGATTTTCTTGTATGATGACTTGGTCGACTGCGAGACAATACTTGGGACGAGTATGAGTAGGTGTGAAAGGTAGTAGATGCATATACTACCAGAAGCACAGGACTCACACCTGGATTAGGGAAAGTCACAAGGTTACCAAGAAGCTAGTAATTGATTCTGTTTTGTTCAATTGTGTCATTACCTTTGTTTCGGTAGTGACTAGTAAGATGATTGTTATTCCGACCCTAGTGGTCATATTCAAATTGAGTCTAACTACGGTGGGTATGTTACGTGGTTCAAAGTACCAAGTCCGAAGTAACATCTGACGTAAGTCAGAAGATTTAAGTTAATGCGATCATTGGTATCGCACTCATTGTTCATAAAGTTTGTAGCTAGAAATGCTACATGCTGAAATGTGATTATATCACATTAGAATATGAAGGAAGGTATATTCCATTCTGGAATTTAACTTTAAAAAGACCGAGTCTAAGCGTCGCATCGTGCGATGAGAAGTCAGTATAGTACGACCCATTGGTCTGTTACAATAGATAAAGGAAAGTGTTTATCCTAAGAAGAAGAAGGAGTCCACAATAAGGACTTATTTGGTAACTTGAAGGTTACAATTGAAAGTACAACATAGTACGATAAGCAGATGCAAGATTGGGCATCTTCTGCGGTCAAGAAAGCCATAGAGTTAAATACTCTTTCGAGGAAACATAGAAGTTACGATTATTACCTAGGATGAATAAATAACGTGTGGAATCATTATGCAAGTCCTATTTTCGTTGATGATTCCGGGACGTAATCATCCTACGGGGGAGATAATTGTAACGCCCGTAGATCTGGGCTAGTCAATTTAGAGACGATAGGCGTCAAAAATAAATTTTTGATGAAATATTATTTAGAATGAATAATATTAACTAAGTTATAGTATATGTTACAAGGTTTCCATGCATATAAAGAACGCCGAAATCCGAGTTACAACGACGAAGTTATGACCTGTCAAAGTTTCGCAGCAGAACCGGTACGATGCTGAATGACGTAAAAAGTGAATTTACGTTAGAGTGATATTTAGCCTTAGCAATCTAAACGAAAGTCGTATACTTTGTTAAACCATGAACGTGCATAAAAAGAACGTCCAAATCTGACTTTGTTTGAGGAAGTTATGATTTTTCTAAGTTTCGACTTAGCGGTATGCAGCCCGAATACTCGATTTGAGATCGAACGATTTTAAGCCGAAATAATCTAAACGAGAATCGAAGATCTCGTTAATTGTAGTGAAACGATAAAAAGATAGGGGAAAGCGGACGTCAGATAAATAAGTTATGATTTTATAACGGAGTTTTCATGTCCCGACCTACTAAGAATAAATAATAAAAATAAAGTCAAAATTAGCCAACAAAGTCTAAACGAAAGTTGTAGAGCGTAGTCTCACCTACGCGGGGATATAAAGAACGTCGAAAACGGAGTTTGTATGAGGAAGATATGAATTTTTGAAGTTTATTAAATATTTTCGATATTTAATTTAATTATAAATTAACCGATATTATCCATGGGGGGAGTCAGCGATCTGATCTACATTACGCCCAACGTAATGTAAATTTACGCCCAACATTAATGGGTTTCCAGCCCCCTATAAAAGGGTGTCGAGGGCAACCGACGTCTTTGCTCATTTCTTCCCTTTATCTCGCGTTTTTGTATCGTTTTTCGTGCAAGAATTATCCCGAGCCCCGAAGATCCCAAGAAGTGAAATTCCCGAGCCGAAGCTCTGCTCGCGAGGAGTCCAGTTTTTGTGAAGATCTTCCAGATCTACCGAAGAATACTACTTCTACAAGCCGTAGTGTTGTCCGATCATCTTCTGATCAAGCGAGTGTGTTGTTACCTTCTTCTAACGCATAAATATCAAGTATTTGCTATGAAATACGTGCTATGTGTATACTATAAAGTTGTTTATATCTATGGGTGTATATTCCTTTTCATAAACACGTGTATAATACAAGTATTGTTTGAATGTATTAAGTATATGTTTGGGTGAATGTGTGGTTACTTTCTTCTAACACATAAATATGAAATATTTGTTATAAAATACGTGCTATGTGTTTATATATTGTTGTTTATTTGAGATGAGTGTGGAATGGATGTTTTATATAGTTTTTAAATGAGTTAAACTGTATATGTATTTTTGTATCTACAAATATGTTGGGTAGAACATGGGTAGATGAGATAGTTGGTATGTGATAAAATGATGAGGTATGAAAGATGCGCTTAAGAATAATATCGGTAGATGCACCAAGTAGTGAATGTCGTAATCATGACAGATGTGCTTATAGGATAATGTCGGCAGATGCACCAAATAGAGAATGTCATAATACTAGCAGATGCACTTATAGGATAATCCTGGCAGATGGGCTTATAGGATAATGTCGGCAGATGTGCCTAAAAGAGAATGTCATAAACCTGGCAGTGGCGCCTCATAAGTATATGACGTAATCCTAGCAGAGGCGCTTAAAGGATGATGTTGGTAGATGCGCCTTATGTAGTAATAGATTTTGTGCTAATTCCTTACGTCAATCCTTAGGAATGAATGAATGACGGGTAGTTGAATTCTTAGGGTAAAATCCTATGAAATAAAGAAGATAATAGGGATGGGTAATTGGGTTGATTGTTTGATGGTTGAATATAATAATTATATTACTGTGGGTTGAAAACCCTATATGCTCACCAGGCTCCCAAGCCTGACCCACTCAGTTTTCTTTGTATCACAGGTATCGATACGAAGATATATTTCACGGAGACATTAAAGGAGATGTAAAATCTTTAGTGTAAATAATGTAAGTTCTGTTTATGCTTATGTGTCTGTATCGGAACATGACATCCCGAGATTTTGTTATATAATGAAAATGCATTTCTTTAAAGAAATGATTTGATAATTTTTATCATATTTTGTTTTGGGAACAAATTCCGCAACTGTTTTCTTTAAAATATTACTCTGATTTTAAAAACAAAGCATAAACAAATCGGTCTTTTCTGGCCGAGAAATTGGGGATGTCACAACCAAGCAGCCCAAGGATTATTCTAGAATCCCCTTGGATGAATTCCTAAGGCCCTTATCTTTATAATTCGTCCACCCTATGCTTTAGGGTTTCCTTACCCAACTTTGCAACTATCACATAATTACAAGTTCAGTACCCATAATTCAATTAACCTCTTTTGATTAAAAAATTAATTCTTAATTAATTCTTGACCAATGTTAATTAAATAAATATGATTTCTATTTTAATATATTTTTCTTATAATAAATTAATAAACCATAACATCCTCTTTCTCCATTATTCATCCAGTCAAGTTGCTTTGGTGAAGGCAACCCAAAAGGACCATGCACAACCAAGTCAAGTACATACCAAATATAGTTATGGACTTAGACACTAATCCAACACATCCTGCCCTCATAATTTCCGCATTTTGAATAATTATACTCTGGTGTTTTGGATATTATACTTAGTGATGGTTTTTGAAACAATTAATGAATGAAATTGTTTGTCTTTCATATGAAAATTTTAATCACTATATTTGGGTTGTTACAAGTTAGTATTAGAGCATGGATTTAAGGGATTTGGTCACACTTTTGGGCGTGTTAGAACTCAAACTGAGGAAATGGTAATCTTTTCAAAGGAAAAAAGAAATTGAATTTCTAAAAATATTTTTTCTAAGTAAAAATAGGGTGTGATGTGTGCAATCAACCAAGCTCAAGTAAGTGGTTCCCAAATTACCCATACCCATGTATTATGATTAGTTTGCTTGATATGAGAATTGTATGCTATATTAGGACTAAGGATACCTTCAAGAATCATATGATATAATTACCTGATTTATTTGATGCCTTATATCCTAAAGGAATTTGATGCTATGTATTACTTAGAATTGACATCGACTCAGTTAATTGTTTAGTGTATGCTTTCAAATTTGTATATGACTAGGATAATATAGTCTTTGAATGATTGATTTGGCCATATTTCTTGTTCCTTTTTTGGTTGTGGACTTAGGGTAGATTCATCGTTTGATAGTCTATGTGATTCCATGGTTTGTATAACTTACGTATATAAGGCAACCAGTGGTGTGATTGAAATTATCGGTATTACGAGCAGTAGGGGTTGAGGATTCCTAGGAATGTCTAGGATATGTATGTTGTTTAGTATAGGAATGGTGTATGGTTCTAGTGTGGTGACTTAGATGAATCAAGATGACTCTTGAGGAGGATACATATAGGTATGAAAGGTAGTATTGGGTCTATACTACTGGAAGCACATGATCTGTACTCGAGACAAGAACAAACTTGGAGACTCTAAGGAGACTTGTGTAGTGAGAATTCCCTCGAGTCATATGTTGATTGTTTATATGTTTGTATTTCAGTTTAAGTATGGTGATGACTACTCGATGAGGTTTTTGGCTCTGGTTTTGGTTCAGGTTCTGCCTCAGGCACATAACCGATTGATGAGATGTAACATCTTGATTTCTATGTATTTTCCAATTTGACCCTTGGTAGGTGCTTGTTTGGCAACGTTGGTCCCTAAGGGCAATTTCATAATTTTGACCATAACTTGCGTACGCTGGGCGTACGTAGCTAGGGTATAAACTCTAATTTTTAGGGTTTGGACCCTATTTAAGCATCTTTATGGCCTGATGCACCATCTTATATTTAGCCTCCTTCCTCATTTCAAAAACCTAAAGTATGCCAGTGCCTTATGAAGCTTGAAGAGCCTCTTGGTGCCATTTTGGAGCTTTTGGAGAAGAAGGAATAACCTTGAGGTTGTGGTGTTTCCCTCAAGACCTTGGATCCAACATTTACACTCCCTTGTGCATGTTTTGGAGGTATAAAGCTCCAACCTTGATGAGTATTTCATGCATGGAAAGAAACTAATGTCCAAGATCACATTCTTTCTTGCAGTATGGAATACTCCAAGACATTTGAGTTGTCCTTTCAGATGTTTTAGGGTGTGTTAAGTCACAAAAATGTGATCTTGGACATTAGTTTCTTTCCATGCACGATCTAGACTGTCTTAATGGGTAAAGAAGCTAGGGTTTTTCCATGCACGATCTACACCTTTTAGGGTATAGATATGGATTTTTTACATAAATGCTTAAGGATTAAGCACTTAATGGATGAAGTTGAGGGAAACGACTTACCAAAGTGTATGTTGTGTGTACGTGGTCAGCTCCTCGACTTTAGTCAACCATGTAGTACGCCATGCATATATATTAAATACGCCCAACGTACTCAATGAGTCAACTCGTTTTACTTTGACCTGCATTTTGACTGGGGTTTGACCTAGGGGTATTATAGGTATTTTGATCTGTATGTTGAGATTGTGTCACTGAATTCATTAAGGTGACTGGTAGAGTTGATCTTGGAGCGGCATGCTATTCAGTTTTCTCATCTGTCTGTGAGGTCAGTTTTCTCACTGTATTCATGGGTCGAAGGCACCAATGCCGACCTATTGTTGTAATATTTAGAGGGATAACTATTGTGTGGTTTACATAAGTTTGTATGATGGGTTGAAATAAACCTTATGGCAACGCCCATTATCGTATGTTTAGGTAGCCCACTATTATATGATTGGGTTGAAAGATACCCGTGGGCGGGGCCCATATATGTATATCGGGTTGGTTATACCCCAAGGTTAGGCCCAGTTGTATGTTTTGGTAAGTGTACTTTGGGGAACTCACTAATCTTTGTGTTTACAGTTTATGTTTATGGTTTCAGGTACTTTCGGTTCGATAGGGAAGGGCCCGACGTGATGGCACCACATCATCCCCTCATGATTTTTGCATTCTGAATAATTGCACTCTGATGTTTTGAATATTATGACTTGGTGTTTGATTTTGAACAACATATGAATGATTTGATATATGAAAATTTTCATTATTTTTTAGGACATTACAAGTTGGTATCAGAGCCTTGGTTTGAGGGATTCATGCACACTCTTGGGCGTGTTAGAACTCAAACTGAGGATATGACAAATTCTTTTATAAAATAAATGAAATTCACCTTCTAAAAAGATTTTTACTGAGAAAAAGGGATGCGATGCGTGCAATTAGCCAAGCTCAAGTAAGTGGTTCCCAAGGTTACCCATACCTATGTATAATGAGTAGTAAAATTGTTATGAGAATTGCGTGATAGATTAGGGATAAGGATACCTTCATGAATTATATGATAGAATTGCATGATTTGTGTAATGCCTTATAGCCTAGTGGAACTTGATGGTATGTATTACTTGGAATTGATATCGGCTTAGTTAATTACTAAGCGTTTGGTTTCAAAGTTGTATACGATTAGGATTGTATAACCCTAAAATGATTGATTTGGCCTAATTTCTTGTTCCTTGTTTGGTTGTGGACTTAGGGTAGAATCATAATTTGACAGTCTATATGATCCTATTTTGTCTATAACTTGCATGCATAAGGCAACTAACGGTGTTGATTGAGGTTCTTGGTATTGCATGTGGTGAGAGTTGAGACTTCCTAAGAGAGTCTAGGATTTGTATGTTGTTTATCCTAGCATGGAAGGTGTATGTTCCTGTATAACCCTTCTACTAACACCAAGGCTGGTGTCAAGCCTATGTTCTCTTCGGAATCCAGGTCATGAGATTTAACGCAGCTACTTTCACACTTGACCAAATATTCTTGGCTGCGAAGGTTATCCTGTGGTTCTCGGTATCCTAGTGTTCACTTCAGAGAATGTATTCCATCGTCTACAGGGTGACGACGATTTCCTCCATGCAATAAGGTGGAGGATGATAGGCACCACTTGTCTATAACGAGGTGGACGAAGTGCCTGAGTAGTGCGGGCATATACTGCAACTACTCATCCGGAGATTCTGGGTTTTCTCGGTCTAGGTTAAATCTAGTGAGTATAGAGTCTTCTCACTCGGAACTTTTAAGAGTTCAACCCGTAGTGATTTTCTTGACTTCGGCTCCTATGTTATGGAATATGGTGAAGGTGTTTTGCTAAGAGGTCCGTGGTAGAGCTCATACTAAGCCTAACCGCAAATACCGCGTGTATGTGAGTAGTATATAGTTGAGGTCGGCGGGACGTTCAGCTGTGCGACTCCACTCCAAACCCACAACCCAACGAGGAACAGGGAATAGGGAGGAAACACACACCTTTAATCTTTTTGATTTCAATTATATGCTGCCCTTATGCATATACCTGATTATAGCGGTCAGTCTCATGAGTTCTATTCTCTAGGTTCACGAACCTAATGTGCGAGGTGCGAAGGGTCTCTCGGGGAAATTATACGGAGTATGCTTTGGTCGGATGTCGTCTTCTAGAGTATCTTGTAGTGTGTTTCACTTCGGTGTTCATCTGACTACGAGGGGTCGGTCAACAGTGTATGGTATCTTCCCTTGGGTGCTTCGGAAGGTTTGAGATAAGAGGGACGATTGACGGATCGTATTAAGTTGGTTTATTTGTGTTAGGTTCAGGTTCGGATGAACCTTTATTTGTAGATATGGCTTTGGAGAAAGTTCTTTTTACACAGCACTTAAGGATTTACACACGGTTGCACGAAATCAAACCATGATCAATAGAGTCGTCGAAGTTGGCACACTTCGACATGATATAAAGTGAAGATCGATAGAGTCATGTGCCGAACAGGCACACAAGTTCGAGGCGTCTCGGGTTTCGTCCTACATATCACTACCACGGATACTTGGATCGATAGATTCGATGCGGAACTATAGAGAGTTCTAAGTGTTTCCGAATAGAGTATCTTTTCATGAACGGGTTCTCACAAGGCATTTCTATAATTGCCTCCCATATACTAGTCACGTACATTTAAGGTGGGGAGGACTGTCGACTGAGCGACCCCGCCCTAAATCCACAACCAAACGAGGAACAGGAGATGAGGCGGCATTCGCTCACTCTAGGTCTGTCCATCTTAAATATACATGGCCGTAACATATATGTTTAGCCACGATAGTTTTACCTAATAAATTTTAATTTTAATTTTTTTTATTTTTTATTTTTAAACAGTGCTGCGACTTTCGCCTTGCTGGAAAGAATTTACATTGAATTAGTCTTTTAATGTATTTAGCTTCGTTATCTGAGATCGAGAGTCGTACCAAAAATCTACCGAGTTCCTTGACGTTTCTCCCTAAGCAGTAGTGTCAGGCTCCTTCTGTGTCTTTGTCTTTTCCTTCGGTTGGGCAATCCTTCTTGAAGTGTCCGAACTCGCCACATAGGCGGCAAACCTGTGTGGCCGCCGCATTGGCGATTGATGCAATACGTTCCACTGGAGTTCTGCATACACGAGCAGTATGCCCCTTCATGTGGCACCTAGCACAATAGAGTTCTCGGCAGGCACCATGATGATGGTAGCTGCACCTGCTGCAGTGGGGAAGGTCTCCTAGATACGGTCTTCTTGGAGTCGGGAGGGAAGGGTTGGCAGGGGTACAGACTGCCTCAGCTCGTTGCCCATCGGAAGGTTTTTGAGCCGAGGTACTTCCCTCCTCTATCTTGAGTTTTCTCTTTAGTGGGTTCAGTTGGGTTCTCGGGTGGCTGAGTATCGAAGTGTGGGTTGATGCTGTCCATCGCCAGGATGAGAAATCCCGACAGGGCCCTTGCTAACATCGGCGGTGTTAGCATTCAGGTGAGCCATGACAGCTGCTACGGCTGCTGAAACTGCAGCTTGGAACGTAGCTTCATCAAATAGGAGAGTAGGTTTCTTGCTTGTGGATTGGTTACGCTTCTTCGGTGGCATGGTTTTCCTACACGGAAAGGAATACAAGGTAATGAGAGACGATGGTTAACCCTGGACGTTTCTGTCCTGAACGTATTAGGCATAATATTTTTCCCGTGCCTCGGGTGTTGGTTGTCTGAGTGTCGACCTACATCCCTATGATGTAGTCCTGGTAATCGAAGTGAGTGTATGAATATCGAAAAAAGGCCATAAGATGCGAGTCGTTCCTACTAAGTTACCTTTATACTGAGAAAGGTTTCACTCTCCGGTCTGGAGAGATTTGAGAACAGTTCGGAACGAAGCTGCGGGAAGAGAGGCTCATGAGGGCTTATGGCTAAATAACCTCACAGAGGTGTGAGGATCCGCTCTAAGCGCATTACTGGCAACGGGAACAAGGCGATTTACCTAACACATAGCGTGAGCAGTGTAATCACTAACTCACTAAATTGTATTATTTTATGGGTGTATTAGCGTGAAGAACACGAGGAAAAGACACTTCTCGGGGTTCCACGTACTGGCTCCCTCGGTCTGCCTCGTATCCTTGACTGGAATCGGCGTTGGTTTCCTTCGGGTAGTTTCCTAGGGTTCTCTTCTCGTATGGACATATTGAATTTCTACTCCGCCTTCCTTCTGACTCCGATTATGGGTGTCATCACTTCATGATGGATGACCGGGAATCTCCGAAGTTTAGGCGAATTTCCCACCGAAGTCCCTAAAAGAATATGGGAACTTGGTGCTTTCAATAGTCTCGACCCAGTTCACTTATTTCCGAACGGAAATCTTCTGAATGAACTTCTTTGGGGTCGGAATCAACTCTTATGTTATGCACTGAAGTGGGTAGGGTTTTCTACAGGGTTCATGCGAGAATGGAAATGTCTAAAGAATCCTAATAGATTATTAACATTTCGCTGGATGATCCACATCGAGTCCTGCTACGATTACACAGGGTATACAAATCATATATAGCTTAGATCCGATAGGCCTTCGAATATGTGATACTACTCTAGAACCACATCCCAACGAGGAAAAGGAAATAGAGCGAAACCACACATTCTTAGCCTATGGGATCCTTATTATATATAACCTTGGAAGTATACCCTCTGTAGTTGTAGGTATGTCAATAAGGATCTTTTAATTCTCACACCAGGTTATCTATGTATTCCAAATACCCGTATGGTATTTTAATTCTTGTTCGTTTTCTCATCTTCTGAATGTCATTCTGGGATTAGTGTGAATCTTTTAGCGCTCTAAAATACTCCTATAGTATTTTAACTTTTATGTTTGGCTCTAACAAATCCTAGTTGGTAAGTTTCAGACCTGTTGCACACCACAATCACTCCTGAGCACACGTTCATCGCATCTCGAATAAAGGTAGTTGATCAGGTTACATTTATTCCAGCGTACGATTACATAACTGCCCAGATTTGTCTGTAGTGCTCAACATCCAAAGACTTTTATTCTTGTTCTTCTTGTGATACTTATGTTCGAGTGCTTAGATTCCGGATGTTATTATACTTTGGTAAAATATGGTTATATTTTAAAGTATAATTTATTGTTCAGAGTGTTTTATCCCATTGCATTTATAGGTTGTATATCTTTTATGAATTGATATACTTAGCTCACTATAAACAATGCTCTGATACCAATCTGTCACACCCCAAAACCGGAACGGCGGAAACGTTATGGGGTGGATGACGTCATGTCAAGTATCACAACACATGCATTATAGTAATCAAAGTACAACAAAACATTGCATTAATAGTAATAGTTTTACAAGGTTACATTACAACAATTTAAAGTAATACAAGTAATAGAATAAATACAGCATGGTACAAAGCTATCTTCATCAAAAGCTCCGGGGATGTACCTGTCTAATGCTAACCTGAGAATACAAGTTATTTGAAAAGCGAGTATCAGCATTTTTACAAATGCTGGTGAGTTCATAAGCATTTAGTGACATTTCATTCAAATAACTTAATAAAGTGATAGTTTAAGAGATTTCAGTGTATTAGAGTTCCTTTCAGAAAATCCTATGTTTTCTTTAATAAAAGCAGCCTTCTACCAAGACTGGTCAGTGTAATGTGGTAAGAAGAAGTTTCCCTTAATTGCTAATAATATCAAAATAATGAATTTGATTATTAAAGAAAACAGAGGCATCAGGGAATAACATATGCCTCAGCAGTGAGGACTGCTGACTAAGGCAAAAGAGTCATAGACTCCAGGAAAGTATCGAACTAACGACACGCCTGGTTTAGTCTAACAAATGGAGAAACAGACCCAAGAAGGTACCAAATGAAAAGTACATCTCGCAAGGTCAAAACAGTGAAGACAGACCGCGGACGATACCAAATGAAGGGTACATCTCGCAAGGCCAAAACAGTGAAGACAGACCGCAGACAGTATCACATGAAAGACACGTCTAGCAAGATCAAACAGTGTGACTCTGAAAAAGGTGACATCAGCATACAGTGTAAATTGCTGACGAAATACCGTTACCTTAAAGCCATGAATTATAAGGCAACCCAGGATACTCGTAACCATACTGACTAGAGTACTAGACGCTCTACAAGCATCTATATAATGTGACATTTGTCACCCCTTGGCTTGGTAGGCCATGGAATGTAGCTAGCAGTCAGGGTGCGGGGTTGTCAATCCCGTATAGGCCTATACACACAATGTCCGCTCTCCCTACAGGAGACTCTGGTTACCAACTAGACGACGGAGAAGGTCGCGTCCCGAAGATGCATCCCAAATAGAGGATAGTGTGTTACTAGGAGGGAGTGGGTTTCTTATGTAAGTGTAGACTAGAGGTAGAGACTCTTAACAGACTGAAGAAAACTCGTATGTCTATGCTCGTATACATAATATGTAACTAATGAATCGAACGACCTTCAGATGGACATCCGATCCCACCAAACCACATCTCAACGAAGAAAAGGAAATAGGGCGGACAAGCCTTCCTAAGTCCTTCAATCATTATTTATATGCATCTATACAAGCATAAACATACATCTAACTACGCTTGAGTGTGTATCATACAGTGAAGTATAAGTGTACAGTGGAACATCTGAGTCGTGAAGTATAAGTGTACAGTGGAACATCTGAGTCGTGAAGTATAAGTGTACAGTGGAACATCTGAGTCGTGAAGTATAAGTGTACAGTGGAACATCTGAGTCGTGAAGTATAAGAGTACAGTGGAACATCCGAGTCGTGAAGTATACGTGTACAGTGTGGGATAATCGAACCATGAAGTATAAGCGTACCAAGTATAAGTGTATCACGAAGCAGAGACGACAATAAGTGATGTAAGAACGTCTATCAAGTATAAGTGGAGTAAAGTCGTTATCCAGTATAAGTGAAGGAGAAATCGTATCACTAAGTAAGAGCGTGAATAAGTATAAGCGTCATCAAGTATAAGCGAATATAGGTATAAGTGAAAGTGTTACCGAGTCAGAGTACAAAATAAGTATAAGTGAAGCAGCAGTGTTTAACAAGTAAAAGTATACGTCAAAAAAAGGAAATCTTTAATGAAAAGCCTTTATGTACAGAGAAAATCACAAATTATATTCCTTTGTAAAATACGTTTAAAACCTTAGAGGATCTTTCATAAATCAATTTAGGATGAATTTGAATAAATCAGTATAAGTAAAAGTTATGAACCAGGTAAAAGTCATTTTAGTGTCCCACTCGGTAAAACAGTGTAAAAGTGGTAAAATCTTGTGCATGCGGGTTATCAATCATATGCGATTGACATGATAACTGGCATGTTTAACTTGTATTCCCCCCCTATAAAACATTTAAAAGCATTTAAAAGGTTCATTCAGGGGTATGAACTCACCTGGTGTAAGTAGGTCCGACGAAAGTGCCGATTGGGCGTTCGGGGTCACGCAAGGACTTGAACACACACAAGGACCTGTTTTAACATATGATAACATATGTTCACATACAATTAGCATATAATATACTAATTAAACAATTATACACCCTCAAAGGAGTGGAAAACACTTTTGGTTGAGTGTTTGGGGTCCCGGGTAACGTTTACGGGTGCTAAGGGTCTCTTATCAGTTGTGGGACTTTGCTATACTCACATATCAAGTGTGTAAATGGATTTAAAACACCAACATGGACCAAACAAGGAGTTTACGGCCCAACCTAAGGGAGTTTATGGCCGTAAACTCCCAAGGTTAATTTCTTGGGTTTTTGATGCTTCTAGCTTGTTCATGGGATTTTTCTAAGGACTTTTCATAAAAGGCATGAGTGGATTTGAGGCTTCTAAGGGCTTGATCTATGAGTTTACGGCCAAGGAACTACTCCCAAAGGAGTTTACGGCCGTAAACTCTAATCCTTAGAGTTTTGGGAAGTTTTAAGCCCCTATTGCCTTCCTAGAATTTTCTTATGAAGTTTGATGCTATTTTGGGTGATTAAAACCAACATTTGAGGGGGTTTTGGGGAGTTTACGGCCTAGATAAATGCTTGGGCCGTAAACTCCAAATCAAGCCTCATTTCATTGTGTTTAAGTCCTTAAATCCTTCCTAGCATTTTATAGAAATAGTCTAAGGCCATTTGGGGGACAAAACCCAACATTTTGGGCACATTTAGGGGTGTTTACGGCCAAGGTATAGACCTGGCTGTAAACTCCTTTTAATAATTCATTTTGGAGTGTTTCAAGGGTCTAAACTCAAGAGGATAAGTTCCTAAATTATGTATGAAGACCTAGGATGAGTTTGTAGTGCATTTGGGACCATAACTTGGGGAGTTTACGGCCTAAGCATGTGCTTGGGCCGTAAACTCTTCTTTGAGTCCTAAATCCATGTATTTTAGTGTTTAAACACCCCAAGGCTATATCCCCTAATAGTTTCTAAGCTTGTGGTCAAGTTTAAAGGCATGATTGGCACCATTTTAGGGGTTTACGGCCCTAGAGTGTTCTTGGGCCGTAAACTCCTTATTCCATGCCTTCTTGGATGATTTTTGGGCTATAAACATAAATCGCTATGTTTAGAATAAGCTATGGTAAGCGGACTTACAATTTGGAAGCGTTTGGTTGCGGTTTCGGGGCGAAAACGGGTCTAGAGAGAGAGTATAGATAGAGAGTGTAAAAAGTCTCCAATAGACTCCACTCACCCTTATATAGGGTTTTGAGTCGGGGCACAGTGGAATTCTACCCGATACTGCCGTTAAACGGGGCTTTTGGTCGCACCCGATTTAGTGGTCGTAATAATAAAACTTGACATTTTCCAAATGAATGAAAATGTGTGTCCTGTGTTTTATTTCCTTTTTCACGACTTAACGACATGTAAACTTACACAATTGAAATGTTTATTAAATTTGACAGTTTCTTATTAACGGAACTTTTGAACAGTGGAAAATTCCGTTAACGGTAACGGAGAAATGTAACGGGACAACTTGGGTTGTCACATAAATACTCTTTCGAGGAAACATAGATGTTACGGTTATTACCTAGGATGAATAAATAACGTGTGGAATCATTATGCAAGTCCTATTTTCGTTGATGATTCCGGGACGTAATCATCCTACGGGGGTGATAATTGTAACGCCCGTAGATCTGGGCTAGTCAATTTAGAGACGATAGGCGTCAAAAATGAATTTTTGATGAAATATTATTTAGAATGAATAATATTAACTAAGTTATAGTATATGTTACAAGGTTTCCATGCATATAAAGAACGCCGAAATCCGAGTTACAACGACGAAGTTATGACCTGTCAAAGTTTCGCAGCAGAACCGGTACGATGCTGAATGACGTAAAAAGTGAATTTACGTTAGAGTGATATTTAGCCTTAGCAATCTAAACGAAAGTCGTATACTTTGTTAAACCATGAACGTGCATAAAAAGAACTTCCAAATCTAACTTTGTTTGAGGAAGTTATGATTTTTCTAAGTTTCGACATAGCGGTATGCAGCCCGAATACTCGATTTGAGATCGAGCGATTTTAAGCCGAAACAATCTAAACAAGAATCGAAGATCTCGTTAATTGTAGTGAAACGATGAAAAGATAGGGGAAAGAGGACGTCAGATAAATAAGTTATGATTTTATAATGGAGTTTTCATGTCCCGACCTACTAAGAATAAATAATAAAAATAAAGTCAAAATTAGCCGACAAAGTCTAAACGAAAGTTGTAGAGTGTAGTCTCACCTACGCGGGGATATAAAGAACGTCGAAAACGGAGTTTGTATGAGGAAGATATGCATTTTTGAAGTTTATTAAATATTTTCGATATTTAATTTAGTTATAAATTAACCGATATTATCCATGGGGGGAGTCAGCGATCTGATCTACATTACGCCCAATGTAATGTAAATTTACGCCCAACATTAATGGGTTTCCAGCCCCCTATGAAAGGGTGTCGAGGGCAACTGACGTCTTTGCTCATTTCTTCCCTTTATCTCGCGTTTTTGCATCTTTTTTCGTGCAAGAATTATCCCGAGCCCCGAAGATCCCAAGAAGTGAAATTCCCGAGCCGAAGCTCTGCTCGCGAGGATTCCAGTTTTTGTGAAGATCTTCCAGATCTACCGAAGAATACTACTTCTACAAGCCGTAGTGTTGTCCGATCATCTTCTGATCAAGCGAGTGTGTTGTTACCTTCTTCTAACGCATAAATATCAAGTATTTGTTATGAAATACGTGCTATGTGTATACTATAAAGTTGTTTATATCTATGGGTGTATATTCCTTTTCATAAACACGTGTATAATACAAGTATTGTTTGAATGTATTAAGTATATGTTTGGGTGAATGTGTGGTTACTTTCTTCTAACACATAAATATGAAATATTTGTTATAAAATACGTGCTATGTGTTTATATATTGTTGTTTATTTGAGATGAGTGTGGAATGGATGTTTTATATAGTTTTTAAATGAGTTAAACTGTATATGTATTTTTGTATCTACAAATATGTTGGGTAGAACATGGTAGATGAGATAGTTGGTATGTGATAAAATGATGAGATATGAAGATGCGCTTAAGAATAATATCGGTAGATGCACCAAGTAGTGAATGTCGTAATCATGGCAGATGTGCTTATAGGATAATGTCGGCAGATGCACCAAATAGAGAATGTCATAATACTAGCAGATGCGCTTATAGGATAATCCTGGCAGATGGGCTTATAGGATAATGTCGGTAGATGTGCCTAAAAGAGAATGTCATAAACCTGGTAGTGGCGCCTCATAGTGTATGACGTAATCCTAGCAGAGGCGCTTAAAGGATGATGTTGGTAGATGTACCTTATGTAGCAATAGATTTTGTGCTAATTCCTTACGTCAATCCTTAGGAATGAATGAATGACGGGTAGTTGAATTCTTAGGGTAAAATCCTATGAAATAAAGAAGATAATAGGGATGGGTAATTGGGTTGATTGTTTGATGGTTGAATATAATAATTATATTATTGTTGGTTGAAAACCCTATATGCTCACCAGGCTCCCAAGCCTGACCCACTCAGTTTTCTTTGTATCACAGGTATCGATACGAAGATATATTTCACGGAGACATTAAAGGAGATGTAAAATCTTTAGTGTAAATAATGTAAGTTCTGTTTATGCTTATGTGTCTGTATCGGAACATGACATCCCGAGATTTTGTTATATAATGAAAATGCATTTCTTTAAAGAAATGATTTGATAATTTTTATCATATTTTGTTTTGGGAACAAATTCCGCAACTGTTTTCTTTAAAAGATTACTCTGATTTTAAAAACAAAGCATAAACAAATCGGTCTTTTCTGGCCGAGAAATTGGGGATGTCACAACCAAGCAGCCCAAGGATTATTCTAGAATCCCCTTGGATGAATTCCTAAGGCCCTTATCTTTATAATTCGTCCACCCTATGCTTTAGGGTTTCCTTACCCAACTTTGCAACTATCACATAATTACAAGTTCAGTACCCATAATTCAATTAACCTCTTTTGATTAACAAATTAATTCTTAATTAATTCTTGACCAATGTTAATTAAATAAATATGATTTCTATTTTAATATATTTTTCTTATAATAAATTAATAAACCATAACATCCTCTTTCTCCATTATTCATCCAGTCAAGTTGCTTTGGTGAAGGCAACCCAAAAGGACCATGCACAACCAAGTCAAGTACATACCAAATATAGTTATGGACTTAGACACTAATCCAACACATCTTGCCCTCATAATTTCCGCATTTTGAATAATTATACTCTGGTGTTTTGGATATTATACTTAGTGATGGTTTTTGAAACAATTAATGAATGAAATTGTTTGTCTTTCATATGAAAATTTTAATCACTATATTTGGGTTGTTACAAGTTAGTATTAGAGCATGGATTTAAGGGATTTGGTCACACTTTTGGGCGTGTTAGAACTCAAACTGAGGAAATGGTAATCTTTTCAAAGGAAAAAAGAAATTGAATTTCTAAAAATATTTTTTCTAAGTAAAAATAGGGTGTGATGTGTGCAATCAACCAAGCTCAAGTAAATGGTTCCCAAATTACCCATACCCATGTATTATGATTAGTTTGCTTGATATGAGAATTGTATGCTATATTAGGACTAAGGATACCTTCAAGAATCATATGATATAATTACCTGATTTATTTGATGCCTTATATCCTAAAGGAATTTGATGCTATGTATTACTTAGAATTGACATCGACTCAGTTAATTGTTTAGTGTATGCTTTCAAAGTTGTATATGACTAGGGTAATATAGTCTTTGAATGATTGATTTGGCCATATTTCTTGTTCCTTTTTTGGTTGTGGACTTAGGGTAGATTCATCGTTTGATAGTCTATGTGATTCCATGGTTTGTATAACTTACGTATATAAGGCAACCAGTGGTGTGATTGAAATTATCGGTATTACGAGCAGTAGGGGTTGAGGATTCCTAGGAATGTCTAGGATATGTATGTTGTTTAGTATAGGAATGGTGTATGGTTCTAGTGTGGTGACTTAGATGAATCAAGATGACTCTTGAGGAGGATACATATAGGTATGAAAGGTAGTATTGGGTCTATACTACTGGAAGCACATGATCTGTACTCGAGACAAGAACAAACTTGGAGACTCTAAGGAGACTTGTGTAGTGAGAATTCCCTCGAGTCATATGTTGATTGTTTATATGTTTGTATTTCAGTTTAAGTATGGTGATGACTACTCGATGAGGTTTTTGGCTCTGGTTTTGGTTCAGGTTCTGCCTCAGGCACATAACCGATTGATGAGATGTAACATCTTGATTTCTATGTATTTTCCAATTTGACCCTTGGTAGGTGCTTGTTTGGCAACGTTGGTCCCTAAGGGAAATTTCATAATTTTGACCATAAGTTGCGTACGCTGGGCGTACGTAGCTAGGTTATAAACTCTAATTTTTAGGGTTTGGACCCTATTTAAGCATCTTTATGGCCTGATGCACCATCTTATATTTAGCCTCCTTCCTCATTTCGAAAACCTAAAGTATGTCAGTGCCTTATGAAGCTTGAAGAGCCTCTTGGTGCCATTTTGGAGCTTTTGGAGAAGAAGGAATAACCTTGAGGTTGTGGTGTTTCCCTCAAGACCTTGGATCCAACATTTACACTCCCTTGTGCATGTTTTGGAGGTATAAAGCTCCAACCTTGATGAGTATTTCATGCATGGAAAGAAACTAATGTCCAAGATCACATTCTTTCTTGTAGTATGGAATACTCCAAGACATTTGAGTTGTCCTTTCAGATGTTTTAGGGTGTGTTAAGTCACAAAAATGTGATCTTGGACATTAGTTTCTTTCCATGCACGATCTAGACTGTCTTAATGGGTAAAGAAGCTAGGGTTTTTCCATGCACGATCTACACCTTTTAGGGTATAGATATGGATTTTTTACATAAATGCTTAAGGATTAAGAACTTAATGGATGAAGTTGAGGGAAACCACATATGTTGGGCGTACCAAAGTGTATGTTGTGTGTACGTGGTCAGCTCCTCGACTTTGGTCAACCATGTAGTACGCCATGCATATATATTAAATACGCCCAACGTACTCAATGAGTCAACTCGTTTTACTTTGACCTGCATTTTGACTAGGGTTTGACCTAGGGGTATTATAGGTATTTTGATCTGTATGTTGAGATTGTGTCACTGAATTCATTAAGGTGATTGGAAGAGTTGATCTTGGAGCGGCATGCTATTCAGTTTTCTCATCTGTCTGTGAGGTCAGTTTTCTCACTGTATTCATGGGTCGAAGGCACCAATGCCGACCTATTGTTGTAATATTTAGGGGGATAACTATTGTGTGGTTTACATAAGTTTGTATGATGGGTTGAAATAAACCTTATGGCAACGCCCATTATCGTATGTTTAGGTAGCCCACTATTGTATGATTGGGTTGAAAGATACCCCTGGGCGGGGCCCATATATGTATATCGGGTTGGTTATACCCCAAGGTTAGGCCCAGTTGTATGTTTTGGTAAGTGTACTTTGGGGAAATCACTAATCTTTGTGTTTTTAGTTTATGTTTATGGTTTCAGGTACTTTCGGTTCGATAGGGAAGGGCCCGACGTGATGGCACCACATCATCCCCTCATGATTTTTGCATTCTGAATAATTGCACTCTGATGTTTTGAATATTATGACTTGGTGTTTGATTTTGAACAACATATGAATGCTTTGATATATGAAAATTTTCATTATTTTTTAGGACATTACAAGTTGGTATCAGAGCCTTGGTTTGAGGGATTCATGCACACTCTTGGGCGTGTTAGAACTCAAACTGAGGATATGACAAATTCTTTTATAAAATGAATGAAATTCACCTTCTAAAAAGATTTTTACTGAGAAAAAGGGATGCGATGCGTGCAATTAGCCAAGCTCAAGTAAGTGGTTCCCAAGGTTACCCATACCTATGTATAATGAGTAGTAAAATTGTTATGAGAATTGCGTGCTAGATTAGGGATAAGGATACCTTCATGAATTATATGATAGAATTGCATGATTTGTGTAATGCCTTATAGCCTAGTGGAACTTGATGGTATGTATTACTTGGAATTGATATCGGCTTAGTTAATTACTAAGCGTTTGGTTTCAAAGTTGTATACGATTAGGATTGTATAACCCTAAAATGATTGATTTGGCCTAGTTTCTTGTTCCTTGTTTGGTTGTGGACTTAGGGTAGAATCATAATTTGACAGTCTATGTGATCCTATTTTGTCTATAACTTGCATGCATAAGGCAACTAACAGTGTTGATTGAGGTTCTTGGTATTGCATGTGGTGAGAGTTGAGACTTCCTAAGAGAGTCTAGGATTTGTATGTTGTTTAGCATATGATTATTGTATGGTTAGTATGGTGACTTAAAGGAACCAAGATTGCTCTTGAGGAAGGTACCGATAAATGTGAACGGTAGTATTGGGCCGATACTACTAGAAGCATAGGATCTGTACCTAAGGCGATAATGGGCCTGGGAACTCTAAGGAGGCCTACATAATGAAAATCCCATCAAGTCATGTGGTGATTGTTTATATGTTGTTTTTTAGTTTGAGGATGGTAATGATCACTCGAGGAGGTTATGGCTCTGTTTATGGTTCTAGTTCTGGTCCAGGCATTGAACCGACTGACGAGAGACTGCACGAATTCATTTCGGTTGAGGTTACTCGCAGGATCTTGGATGCTACTCTAGTGATGTTCGGTACCATCAAGGAGGGGATTATGGAGCTGATGGATGAGAGGCTCAGGTATTTTCGAGCTGACATTGTTGCGGGTCAGATAGGAGCTCAAGCTCCCTCATTCCAGAAGTTCAAGGCCGGTGGTGCTCCTAAATTGTTTGGGGTTAAGGACCCCAACGCTAGCTGACACTAGATTGCTGACATGGAGAATGCTTAGCGGGCGAGTTTTTTCCCTAAGGGGGAATATGTGGGATTTCCATCTGCATGTTGAGGAACCAAGCACAAGACTGGTGGGAGAAGGTTGGCCGAGTTATAGGGTTAGCGACAGTGGCGGTCATGAATTGGGAGGATTTTGTTTAGAAGTTCCAAAGAGAGTTTTCACCAGCTATTGAGATGCAACTGAAACATCCCAAAATTACAGACCAAAAATTTTGTTTTTAATTATTAATAAACCATAGTTATCCAAAACACATTTCATAATATCTTCAACATCATATCAATGTATATCAAAATATGATAGTATAAACATCCCAGGCTGAACAAATGGTGTGTGCATTGCAATCATCCCGAGCCCTTCCCCTTGCTACCGAAAGTACCTGAAACCAAAACTGAAAACTGTAAGCACGAAGCTTAGTGAGTCTCCCCGAACTACCACATACCATACACCTAACATGCAACTAAGGGATACGGGCCTTGAACACTCTCATGGAGAATCGGGCCCTGCGCACACTCCGCTGTCTAGGAGATTCGGGCACCGCCCACACTCCACTGTCTAGGAGATTCGGGCCCCGCCTACACTCTGTTGTCTAGGAGATTCAGGCACCTCCCACACTCCGTTGTCTAGGAGATTCAGGGCCCACCCACACTCTGCTGTCTGGGAGATTTGGGCCCCGCCCACACTCTGTTGTCTAGGGGATTCGGGCCCCACCTACACTCTGTTGTCAAGGAGATTCGGGCCCCGTCCACACTCCACTACTAACATGCATACAAGTATCACACAGACAACAAGTATATCTACTCCTATCCAACAATCACATATCTATACTCAAATAATACTCCGAGATTCGGGCCCCGCCTACACTGGATACTATGAGATTCAGGCCCTACCCACACTCGAATAATAATGAGATACGAGCCCTGCCCATACTCACATACATAAACAAACACATACAAGTATCATGCAGACAACAAGTATTGCAATCCAACAAACTGATTGATATCTATACTATGATAATAATGAGATACGGGCCCTGCCCACACTCAACTACTAACATATCACATATATAGGCCGGGCGTGGTGCCTTAGACCAGCTCCTACTAAAGGAAACCTCACCTCACATTGTTGGAGTCCCACGAATAAATCTCTGCCTGCTAGCTGACAGATCCTTAAACTGTCAACATCTAAATAAAACCCAATTAACCATTTGGGTTTACACTGCATAACTCAAAAATCCCCAATTAGGGTAAACGGACTATTTTACCCCTGGCCTAGTTTGGTCCAAGATTAAGGCACAAACCCATACTCTGAAAGCCCAAACACCAATAGTCAACCAAGGCCCAACTATAGCCCAATTTTCCAAATTGGGCCCAAACCTCTACATGGTCTTGCCTTAAGGCCCAACCTTTATTCTTGGTCCGCCACTTGACATTCTGATGCTCCAATATCTCATAATCATCATGGCCCAGTTATGGCCCAATTTTTCCCAATTGGGCCCAAGCCTATCCAATGGGACTTATCTTAAAGCCCAATCCAAATATTCTAGTCCATATGCTTGTTCTTGGATGGCCCATCAATAGCCCAATCACTAAAGCCCAATAGAAAGGCCCAACTCAAGGTCCAAGTGAAATTACGGTTTTCACATAAAATGACGATTAGGGTTAAGTGTTTCTTACTTAACCCATTAAGGACTTAATCAATTAATTCCATCACTCCAATAGATAAATCATATGGTGTGATCGAGTGTACTTTACAATTCCATTCCAATGGCCCAATATGCGGGTCTTGATAAGTCCATGCCATTAATTCCAAAATTAGGGTTTTCTAAACCCTAATTAGGGTTTCTATCCCCTCACAACCCAATTAGGCCCAAAAACTAATTCCTTAGGCCCATTAGCGTCCCACTAGGCCGAACACCACCCATGCCACCTCGGGCGGTGGTGGTCGGCGGCGGCAGCAACCACCATTTTTAATGGTGGTGGTGGTGGTTTCAACCCAAAAATTGCATATACAACCTTACACATAATATATACACACAACTACGGGAGATGGTGGCTAGTGGTGGCAAAACGGTGGCAGGGGCGGCAACCACTACCTTGAGGTGGTTGTCATGGATTTTCCGGTTAGTTAACTCGCATACAACACTACAATACCGAGAACAGCCTATTCACTTGTTCATAGATCATATTCAGCCACCTCACAGGTGGTTTTCATCACCAGAGTAGGCAGAAACGGTGGCCAAAAGGTCACCGGCGGCAGCGGTGACGCATCTGACGTCGAACTCGCACGAAAGGGACGGAAGAGAGGATAGAGAGAGAGATGGTAAATGGTCTTACCAGGGGTATCTCGGTAGCTTGCGACTCACACATGCGAACACATCGTTTCTACAATCCTTGGCGGTCCTCCGGTGCTCGTGACGACTCCGACAGTAGCGTTGTGGTGGCGCTCAACGGTAGGGCAACACGTGACATCTTTGTCTGATCCGAATAGCGAGGAAAGGATAGGTGGCGGCTAGGAAACTCACGCACGACGGCTGAAGTCGTTTGCTAGGGTTAGGGTTAGCAATGTAACTTGGTGACAGGAATGAGCACGGGGTATAACTTGCGTTTCACTCAAACTTTTGAACTTTTTACAAGATCAGTCCCTCCTCACCAGATCTTCTTCAACTTTAATCCAACATTTCCCCTTTAACCCCTGATTCCATAAATTCATTACATTTTATGTCCAAAAATTACCAAATAGCCCCTCCCTTACAAATTATTTTCAACTGAAGCCCATATATTACCTTTTAGCCCCTTAGTCTCCAAAATCTCTACAAATTAAGTCCCAATAATTTACCAAGCAGTCTCTACCTTCATAATTATTTACAAACCACTCTAGAACTTACACTTTTAATCTCCAACTTCTAAAATTGTACAATTAAATCCTCGAGACCAACACCTTGCTAAATTATTCCGAATTTAGGCTATTTCTCATTTATTAATTTAATATATTGATTTATTTAATAAATGAAATGTTACAATTCTCCCCCACTTAAATTAGATTTCTTCCTCGAAATCATTCCTTACCATCCTTGTTATGCCAAACCACTCAAATAACATGGCCACAATACCGACCACACCCTAGCCTTCTGAGGGTTGTTGTAACCAACCCTCGCAGGGCTCTAAAACTTGAAGATAATGAATTTTTTGGTATTATGATGACATTAATCAATCTGAAATCTGTAGTCTCGAGATGATCTGACTCTCTGACAGACCGACATACTAAATCATTATAGTTAAATCCCGTTGTGAGTGACTTAGCATTACCCAATCAATCAGTTACTTCGTATGTACATGAAATCCTAAAATACCATTTCTGCTTGAGACACTTAAACTGTCAGAAGCATTGAACTGTCTGAAACAGTATGCTGCTTCCTGACTGCTCTCCCATAATCTACCGAGACCTCCCTGGGCTCAATTCGTTTTCAAGTTATCTAAAATACTGGGTTACAGCCCTGTTGCGGAGCCAAAGGACTCCCACATAGTCACCTCACAGAAATTCAGAACGAAATCCTTCTCTATTAATAATTATCAGCAGTTATCTTGCCATTGTGGCATTAACGACCTTCTGATCTAACTGATCGAGTCCATACATCGAGTCCTGATGTCACCAACTCCAAGGATAAAATATATTGCTACCGGACTAATGGTAGCCTTATATCACAAACGACCTTAAGCAATTCATTGCTTCCTTGATCTATAACTATAGTGGCATCCGACAGTCTTATCCCTGGCTCCACCAGGTCTAATACCTTTGGGGAAATCCATAAACCAATCCGTGGATTTGCCACGCCCTCACTGCTACACCCGAACTAGTGGATACTACTATTCCTTACGCGATCTAACAACACTCCCATGTTATCTACGAATCCAGTGAATGCTACGGCTACACCCGCAGTCTTACAACACTCTAGCACTATGTGCCAACCATGTGAATGCTACGGCTACACCCGCAGACTTACAACACTCTATCACTATATGCCAACCTTGTGAATGCTACGGCTACACCCACAGACTTACAACACTCTAACACTATATGCCAACCTTGTGAATGCTACGGCTATACCCGTAGACTTAAAACACTCTAACACTATCTGTTAACCTTGTAAATGCTACAACTACACCCGTAGACTTACAAAACATTCTCACACTATCTGGCTGCTAGTGAATTCTACGACTATCCTGCAGTCTTACAAAACTTTCCATACTGGGTTAAACACACACTTAACCTAACCCTCAACTGAACTTATGTCCTGACTGAAATCCTTAACCTGATTCCCCAAGGCCTGCTATCACGTGACCCCGCTGCATCAGTACCGCAACCATGCCCGTAATCGAAGTGTCACAGTAAACCACGAAATCATCTACACCCTCTGGCACGGTGAGAATCGGTGCCTCGCACAACCACTGAATGAGAGTCTTGAAGGCTGCCTGCTGCTCAAGCCCCCAGCAAAAGGCCACCGACTTCTTGGTCAGTCGGGTCAAAGGAACTACAATCTTGGAGAAGTCCCGAATAAATCTCCGGTAATAACCCACTAGACCTAGGAAACTTTCAATCTCAGTTGGAGACCTCGGAATCTCCCACTGCATCACAGCCTCTATCTTGGCCGGTTTGACTAGAAATTACCCAAGAATATATAAATTAACTAAATGTTTTTATAAAATTCCCAATCTTAGTTACACCAGGAAAAATATGAAATGATGCTATTCCTTGAAATTACACTTTGTACCATTGCCAAGTCGTTAGTGGCGCATGCGTGGATAACCGACACACTAATATGGACTAGGAATGGTGGCAAAGGGTGACTCGATGCTTATCATAGATCAATGGAGCGTATGTGATTAACCGGCACATTGATTAGGTGGTAAATAACATCGAGATTACCAAGTACATTTGCATGGTTATTCACACCTTGTTTGTGATCCTCGGTATCCCGGTCACAAACTTGAAGGGCATATCAATATTTAAACATGCCATTGGAAATTTCAATGAATCTCAAAAGATCTAGGAGTTTCAATACATTTAAAACTTAATTTCTTTTTCATTTTTCATGGTGGAAATTAGTGAATCGTCATTCACTTACCTTCAAATTATTTACATTTTAGATAACGACATCCCTCTTCTAAATTGTGAATAATTGTGTTGGGTCCTAGCCCTAATTTTTCATTGGGGTGTTATATGGAGGATTCTTATCTAATCAAACTTTTTCTCTTTTTCTTTCAAATGTCTGATTCAAAAACCAACGCTTCTGGCTCAACCCCTGCTGGCTCATTCTCACTCATGAATTTGTGTAAGAGGGTGATATTTGAAGGGGCCAAATTCAGCGATTGGATTCGAACATCCGAATGGTCATTCGTTACGAGGACAAGGAGTATGTTCTCGAAAAGGAGCTAAAGGAGGTTGACACCAACACTGATACTCCCAAGGAAATTGTTACATTCGAGGCTTATGAGCGAGATGCTACAAAAGTTCATTGCATCATGCCTACGAGATGCATCAAGATTTGATGGATAAGTATCATCAAAGCGCAAGGCAGTAAAGGTATGCGATCAGTGCTTCGATGATCACTACCAAAATAAGAGACGGAGAGTCCATCACGGCCCACCTGCAGAAAATGCAGAGCTATGTAGATTGATTGCTAAAGTTAAATGTTAACTTCGATGAGGAGTTGACCATAAATATTATTCTACACTCCTTACCTCCTTGCTACAATCATTTTCGTATGACCTACGACATGAACAAGGAGGAGGTCACTTTAAGCAAGCTCAAAGGCCTGCTAAGGACTGATGAGAGTTGTCTGAAAGGAAAATCTATTGCATCTACTCCTGCTGATGCCCCTGTCTTGGCTATTGGGCAAGGAAAGGGTAAGAAGAGGAAGGCTCCTTCAAAGAGCCACCATAAGGGGAAGTCCCACGATGGTAACTTTTCTAGCAGAACCAAGGTTGATCCCACTTTACCCTCCTCCAACCCGAAGGATACAGAGTGCTACTACTGGTATGAGAAAGGGCATTAGAAACGAAGTTTCCCCGAAGTACTTGCAAGATATCAAGGATGGGAAGATAAAGCTGTCATTCGCAGATATTTATACTATTCATTATAACAACTCATCACATGATATATCTTGGGTCCTTGATATAGGATGTAGTTTTCAAATTTGTTTTGATTTGCAGGGCCAAAAAAGAAGCAGTGATGTGGAGCATGGGAAGATAAACTTGATCATGGGGAATAGGAAAGTGTCGCCTATCACAAAGATTGGATTTTACTCTTTAGTGCCTAGTAGTGGGTTAGGTTTAGATTTGAATAATTGTTGTTACTCGTCAGAAATGACACGAAACATTATTTATTTTTGTAGTTTATATAAACAAGGTTTTAGATTTTCGTTTGATAATGAAAAAGGTTCTATTAATGCTTCCTTTAATGGTACTTTCTATTTTGAAGCATTGTCTTGTAATAGAATTATGAAACTGTGATGGTTGTAGATAACTTAGGAAATAATGTATTGCATATCGATTCTTCTAATAGTTTGTACAAAGCATGCTTGTGGCATTGTCGTCTTGGACATGTTAACAAGAATCGCATAGCCCAACTCCAACAGGATGGAGTGTTGGAGTCATTCGACCTTAGGGACGATGACGTGAGTGGCTCTTGTTTACTTGGAAAGATGACCAAGTCACCCTTCACTAGCACTTGTGAAAGGGGTGAGGGTTTATTGGATCTCATACATACCGATGTATGTGGGCCCTTTAGATCCACCACAAGGGATGCAAATCGCTTCTATGTGACTTTGACCGACGATTATAGCAGATATGGATATATCTACTTAATCAAGCACAAGTCAGAAACCTTTGAAAACTTCAAAGAGTTTAATCAAGAAGTGGAGAATCAACTGGGTAGGAAAATCAAGATGCTTCGATCCGATTGAGATGGTGAATACCGTAGTCTTGAATTCCACGACTACCTCAAGAAATGCAGAATTGTTTCACAATTGACGCCACCTAGGACACCGCAATTGAATGGTGTGGCTGAGAGGCGTAGTCGAACCATGTTGGACATGGTTTGTTCCATGATGAGTCGTGCTTCGTTACCTATCTTATTTTGGGGGTATAACTTAGAGATTTATGTCCATATCCTTAATCTAGTCCCTACTAAGAAGGTTGCCAAAACACCTCACGAAATGTGGACAGGGAAAGCTCCCTCTTTGGCACATATCAAGGTTTGGGGTTGCGAGGCTTTCGTAAGACGAGAGACTTACGACAAAGTAGAACCTCGTAGTGAGCAGTGTATTTTCATCGGCTGCCCACATAAGTCCTTTGGCTATCTATTTTATAGACCGAGTGACAATGTTGTTGGAATAGTGTCTAAGGTTGCAACTATATTAGGCAAGTATTTGACCCGATTGTGCATGGTCCTTTTAGGTTGCCTTCACCATAGCAACTTGATAGGATGATTTATTAAGAGAGAGTAAATATTATTAGTATATTATGAGAATAATATAAAGAATAATATATTAATATAAGTCATAGAATTAATTGGAATTAATTTGGTGACTTAAAGAGATTAATTAAATAAGAGGGTATAAACTGTCAATTGTTTGATAGTTACACTTTAGACTGTAAATCCTTATGGAAGATAGGTTGGATGATTTCTAGGGCTTAGATAAGCCAAAATCGTCCAAAGGGTATCTAAGGTAAGGATATGGATTAACTTAAAGTCTAAGTTATCCAGTTATGGTTTAAGCTGTAACCCTTAAGGAGTCTACAAGTATAAATAGACCCTATGGCTGAAGGAATTCGACACATCTTCTAAAGTAAGGATACTCTGGTCGAATTCCATCCCCTCTCCTCTCTCTCAAATCATCCTCTTTGCTAGTTGGTGTTTGTAAGCCATTAGAGGAGTGATAATTGTGACTCTAGAAGCTCCAAGACAACAAGATCAACAAGGAATCCAAAGGTATGATTCTAGATATGTTTCAATATTGTTATTACACCTAAATAGTCATTAGAAGTCTTGGATTCAAAGCATGTTTGATTAGAAATCCTAGATCCAAGCATTAGGGTTTTGCATGCGCACATAGGAAAGTTCTTATGGCTAAAACCCATCAGTGGTATCAGAGCCTAGCTTGGTTTTCATTGAATTGTTGCTTAATTGTATGAAACTAAACTGAAAAATTTGATTTTTATGTTTCTGAGTCATGGACTCGGCGAGTAGGCCTGACTCGGCGAGTCCCTTTGTGTACTCAGCGAGTCCGAGCGTCAAGATTATCCAAAAACGGGATTTTTTCATATTTATCTTATGGAAACTTACCTTAATCATATTAGATCAACCCTAATCCGATTTTGTGATATATATGACTATATTTTTGATCTAATTGAAGATAATTATCAATTAATAAAATATTTGATTTCCTTATATGATAATTATTAATCAAATATAGATAATTATGCGATTTAGATTATTTGTTATTTGATCCTTTATGTTTTAAATGTTTAAAACTTGTCCTCAAGTTTTGAAATTTATGTTTTGTGATTAAAAGTTTAATTTAGACAATTTAAATTTCAAACCCTAGAATTTTACAAGTTTAAAATACAACCCTTTACTAATATAATATTACAAGATTAATATATATATATATATATATATATATATATATATATATATATATATATATATATATATATATATATGTATGTATAACTTAAATGCTAGTCTTACCGTTAGTAGGCCTCATTGACGAAGTCGGTCTATAAGGTGGGTATAAGGTTGCGGCCTATAAAATGGCGCTTAATGGGTGTACACTCACACCTACCGCTCGCTTGATTGGTGGAGGGTCGTTAGCCGAACGGGTAGGATAGGGCAACCTCATCCTCTCATTAAAATTATAATAAGAAATACAAAGTAATTACATGTTTTATTAAAATTTCCCAATCTTAGTTACTTTAGGAAAAGTGAATTGATGCAATCCCATGAAATTACACTTTGCACCTTGCTAAGAAGTTAGTGAAGCGTGTGTGGTTTACCGGCACACTAATTGGTTCTAAGCGAAGGTGGCAAAGGGTGATTCATTGTTTATCATAGTTCGATGGAGCGTGTGTGGTTTACCGGCACATCGAATAGGTGATCATTACAATGAAGGCACCATGTGAATTTGCATGGTAATTCACACCTGCTTTGTGATCCTCAGTATCCCAATCACAAACAAGAGGGATATATCGAGATTTAAACATGTCATTGAAAAGTTTCAATGAATCTCATCCGAACCTAGGAACTCTCAATACATTTAGGAGTTAAAGATTATGTTTTTCATGGTGGAGAATTAGTGAATCGTCATTCACTTACCTACAAATTGTTTGCATATTAGATTACGGCATCCCTTTTCTAATGTGTAAATATTGTTGTTGGATCCTAGCCCTAATTCTTCTTATTGGGTGATAATTAGGGATTCATATTCTAATCTATCTTTGTCCTTTCTATTTGTAGATGTCGAACGCTAACAATGCTGCTGCGAGTTCTTTCACCTTGATGAGCCTTTGTCAAAAGGTTACCTTTGATGGAACGAACTTTAGCGAATGGATAAGATACATTCGCACGATTGCTCGCTATAAGGATAAGGAGTATGTCCTCGATGAGAAGCTCGAGAAAATCAACCCCGAAATCGCTACTCCCGCCGAAATCACCGCTTTCGAAACTCATGAGCGTGATGCAACGAAAGTGCATTGCATCATGATCGCGATTATGAACTCCGAATTCCAAAAGTCCTACGAGGACATGTATCCGTACGAAATGCATCAAGACTTATTGGAGCGATACCATCAAAACGCGAGACAAGAGCGTTATGAGATTTTCACGAACATGATTTCCGCTAAGATGGTTCATGGAGAATCTCTTACCGTACACTTGTAAAAGATGTAAAGGTATGTCGACCGCTTTTGCAAGTTAAATGTTGACTTTGGGGAAGACTTGGCGATCGACATGGTGCTTCACTCTTTGCCTCCGAGCTACAATCAATTTAGAATGACCTATCACATGAACAAAGAAGAGGTCACCCTAAGCAAACTCCAAGGTCTCTTGAGGGTCGCTGAGAGCAACTTCAAGGACAAGTCTGTTGCACCAACTCCTAATCCGCCCGCTGCTCCTGTCTTGGCAATAGGACAAGGAAAAGGAAAGAAGAGGAAGGCTTCGTCAAAGAACCATCGCAAGGTGAAAGCCCGAGATGGTGCCTCTTCTAGTGGGACCAAAGTTGATCCCGCTAAGCCCTGATCTAATCCGAAGGAGGCAGAGTGCCACCACTGCCACAAGATAGGACATTGGAAGAGAAGCTGCCTGGAATACCTGCAAGCCATCAAGGTAGGAAAGATCAAGCCATCTTTCGCAGGTATATATACAATTAAATCTAAAGATTCCCACAATACTTCTTGGGTTCTTGATACCGGTTGTCGTTATCACATTTGTACTAATGTGCAGGGACTAAGAAGAAGTAGAGACGTGGAGCATGGAAGAATAAATCTAATCATGGGGAATAGAAGATCGTCGCCTGTGACCAAGATTGGAGTGTATTCTTTAGTGCTTAGGAATAGTTTATCTTTAGATTTGAACAATTGTTGCTATTCGCCGGAAATGGCTAGAAACATCATTTCTTTTCATGGTTTGTTTAGACAAGGTTTTATAGTTTCTTTTAATAATGAGAATGGTTCTATTTTAGCTTATCTAAATGGTGTCTTTTACTTTGAAGCTATACCATGTAATGGAATTTATGAAACTGTTATGATTGTTGATAACTTAGGAAATGATGTTTTGTACTTGGACTCTTCCAATAGTATAGATAAGGCATCCTTATGGAATTGTCGTCTTGGGCATGTCAACAAGAAACACATAGCCCAACTCCAAAAGGATGGAGTGTTGGAGTCATTCGACCTTAGGGAAGATGACAAATGCGAGTCTTGTTTACTTGGAAAGATGACTAAGTCACCCTTCGCTGGTACGTGTGAAAGGGGTGAGGGTCTATTGGACCTCATACATACCGATGTGTGTGGACCATTTAGATCTACCACGAAGGATGGAAACCGCTTCCACGTGACTTTTACCGATGACTATAGTAGACATGGGTATATCTACTTAATCAAGCAAAAGTCAGAAAGTTTTGAAAAGTTCAAAGAGTTCAAGAATGAAGTGGAGAATCAATTGGGCAGGAAGATCAAGATGCTTCGATCCGATCGAGGAGGAGAGTACCTAAGTCTTGAATTCCACGATTATCTCAAGGAGTGTGGAATAGTTTCACAATTGACGCCACCTAGGACACCACAATTGAATGGTGTGGCAGAAAGGCGTAATCGAACCTTGTTGGACATGGTTCGCTCTATGATGAGTCGTGCTTCGCTATCTATCTCTTTTTGGGGGTATGCCTTAAAGACTGCCGCCCATATCCTTAACCGAGTCCCTACTAAGAAGGTTGCCAAAACACCTCACGAGATGTGGACGGGGAAAGCTCCTTCGTTAGCACATATCAAGGTTTGGGGTTGCAAGGCTTTCGTAAGATGAGATACTCACGACAAGCTCGAACCTCGTAGTGAGCGATGTATTTTCATCGGCTACCCGCAGAAATCCTTTGGATATCTCTTCTATAGACCGAAGGACAATGTTGTCTTTGTTGAGAGAAGAGGAGTTTTCCGAGAGCGAGAACTCATAGGCCAAGGAGACTGTGGAAGGCAAATCGATCTTGAAGAGATTCAAGAGTCGATAGATGAAGGAACCTCAACCGCTGGCGCTCAACCTGAGGAGGAAACTCCGGTTGAACCGATTGACATATCATTACCTCTTAGACGTTCCGAAAGAATTAGGTTTCAACCCCAGTTATATGGTTTTCATATTACTACCGAAGGGGACATGTATATAGTGATAGTACACTAATAAACCTTGATGAACCTAATAGCTATAAGGAAGCCATGGCAGGCCCGGAGTCTACAAAATGGAAAGAGGCAATGGATAGCGAGATCCAATCCATGTATGATAACCAAGTTTGGAATTTGGTTGATAATGTGCCTGGACGTAAGACCGTTGGGTGCAAATGGATCTTCAAGAAGAAGACCGACGTGGATGGAAAGGTACACACGTTTAAAGCGCGACTAGTTGTGAAGGGCTTTACTCAAACTCCCGGAGTTGACTATGAAGAGACCTTCTCACCAGTTGTGAAGATAAAATTTATTAGAGTGATGCTAGCTATTGCCGCATTTCATGATTATGAGATTTGGAAAATGGATGTCAAGACCGCTTTCCTTAACTGAAAGTTGGCTGATGATGTTTACATGGCTCAGCCAGAAGGGTTTGTGGATCCGAAGCCTCCAAATAGAGTGTGTAAGCTTGAGAAGTCCATTTATGGACTAAAGCAAGCGTCTCACAGATGGAATCTTTGCTTCAATGAGAAAGTTAAAGAGTTTGGATTTGTATGAAGCGAAGATGAATCGTGTGTATATGTCAAAGCCAGTGGGAGTGTAGTAAGCTTTCTCGTTCTATATGTCGATGACATATTACTCATAGGAAACGACGTCCCGACTCTGCAGGAGGTTAAGTCCTGGCTCGGGAAATGCTTCGCTATGAAGGACCTCGGAGAGGCTTCCTACATTTTGGGAATAAGGATAGTAAGAGAAAGAAGTCAGAGACTAATAGGACTTAGTCAGAACACTTACTTAGAGAAGGTACTAAAACGTTTTAGTATGGAAAACTCGAAAAAGGGAGAATTACCGATACAAAGCAATGCCAAGTTGAGTAAGACTCAAAGTCCGAGTACCGAAGCCGAGATAGCTGAAATGAGCCGAGTTCCATACGCTTCCGCAGTTGGCTCAATCATGTACGCTATGACTTGTACTCGCCCTGATGTAGCCTTTGCTTTGAGCATGGTTAGTAGATATCAAGGGAATCTAGGCAGAGCCCATTGGGTTGCGGTGAAGAATATCCTTAAGTACCTTCGGAGGACGAAGGAATGGTTCTTAGTCCTTGGAGGGAGTGATGACTTGAAGGTGCGAGGGTATAGTGACGCCAGTTTTCAGACCGATAGGGACAACTACCGTTCGCAGTCGGGCTGGGTCTTTACCCTGAATGGAGGAGCAGTAACTTGGAAGAGTTCCAAGCAGGAAACCGTAGCTGATTCAACGTGCGAATCAGAGTACATCGCAGCGAGTGAAGCGTCGAAGGAGGCAATATGGCTAAAGAACTTCATTGGAGATCTTGGAGTTGTACCTGCCATAAAGGAGCCCATGGAGATTTTTTGTGATAATGAGGGAGCGGTTGCCTTGACCAAGGAATCGAGAGATCATGGTAGATCACGACATATCGACAGAAAATATCACTTTATTAGACATCGTGTAGAAGAAGGACAACTCGTAGTGAAGAGAATATCATCGGAAGATAACTCAGCAGATCCGCTTATGAAGGGACTGAGTAGGGTTAAGCATTTGCAGCATGCTAGGAGTATTGGGCTGAAGGATGATATTAGCATAGATTAGATAGTATTAGAAACGTGTAATAGATAAATGTAATTAACATTTGATGATTAAATAAAAGAGTTTTATTTATAAGTAATGTTACTGTCATATGTTAATTGTTTAACTATTGTTTCACTTTGCATGTTTTGACTTCCAGAATAATTGAGTTTATTAAGAATAATCGAATTGTTCAAATAGTCCACAATCGTTCATATGTTGGAAGTAGATATGAATGAAGATTGTCAAGAATAGGTATGCAGAGTGTCTAAATGGTGTTAGACATAGCAAAAGATTGCTGCAACGTTTATGAGTGCTTATGAACTAGGTTTGAGCATTGGAACAAACCCGCGCTTGCTGGAATCACCTTATGGAATGTGATATTAAATGGGTGATCGCAAGACGATAATATCATATAGTCTTAAAACCTAGATATATGGTTTGTTATTGATTAATTGATTGTACATTGATAATGCGAAAACGCATTGGTAACTCGATGTTATAAAACGCATTGTTGTGTGTAATTGGTTAATGAATAAGTAAATGCATATAAGTCGAAGTTTATCTGTAACTTTTATCCTAAGAAGGAAAAAGTGATATCTCGGCCGCTCGATGATTTGATTTGAGTTATGTGCTGGGCCCGGTCAGACCTGAATTGATGTGTTCGATTAAGTTTTATGTCAAATAAATCGGAGATCGAGAAACCAAATGCTAGACTAACTATTCCATAGTATTGTCAGCATGATATCTAACAGAGGACTGTACGATCCCTTATCTAAAGGACAAGATTGATTAGATCAGAGTTTGACAGCGTCTTTGAGAGCTACGATTGCAAATCGGAATGTACCTGCACATATAGTTACTAGACTTATCCAAGTGGGAGATTGTTGGAATAGTGTCTAAGGCTGCAACTATATTAGGCAAGTATTTGACCCGATTGTGCATGGTCCTTTTGGGTTGCCTTCACCATAGCAACTTGATAGGATGATTTATTAAGAGAGAGTAAATATTATTAGTATATTATGAGAATAATATAAAGAATATCCTTAAGTACCTTCGGAGGACGAAGGAATGGTTCTTAGTCCTTGGAGGGAGTGATGACTTCAAGGTGCGAGGGTATAGTGACGCCAGTTTTCAGACCGACAGGGACAACTACCGTTCGCAGTCGGGCTGGGTCTTTACCCTGAATGGAGGAGCAATAACTTGGAAGAGTTCCAAGCAGGAAACCGTAGTTGATTCAACGTGCGAATCAGAGTACATCGCAGCGAGTGAAGCGTCGAAGGAGGCAATATGGCTAAAGAACTTCATTGGAGATCTTGGAGTTGTACCTGCCATAAAGGAGCCCATGGAGATTTTTTGTGATAATGAGGGAGCGGTTGCCTTGACCAAGGAATCGAGAGATCATGGTAGATCACGACATATCGACAGAAAATATCACTTTATTAGACATCGTGTAGAAGAAGGACAACTCGTAGTGAAGAGAATATCATCGGAAGATAACTCAGCAGATCCGCTTACGAAGGGATTGAGTAGGGTTAAGCATTTGCAGCATGCTAGGAGTATTGGGCTGAAGGATGATATTAGCATAGATTAGATAGTATTAGAAACGTGTAATAGATAAATGTAATTAAAATTTGATGATTAAATAAAAGAGTTTTATTTATAAGTAATGTTACTGTCATATGTTAATTGTTTAACTATTGTTTCACTTTGCATGTTTTGACTTCCAGAATAATTGAGTTTATTAAGAATAATCGAATTGTTCAAATAGTCCACAATCGTTCATATGTTGGAAGTAGATATGAATGAAGATTGTCAAGAATAGGTATGCAGAGTGTCTAAATGGTGTTAGACATAGCAAAAGATTGTTGCAACGTTCATGAGTGCTTATGAACTAGGTTTGAGCATTGGAACAAACCCGCGCTTGCTGGAATCACCTTATGGAATGTGATATTAAATGGGT
This sequence comes from Lactuca saligna, assembly GCF_052625555.1. Classification (NCBI taxonomy): domain Eukaryota; kingdom Viridiplantae; phylum Streptophyta; class Magnoliopsida; order Asterales; family Asteraceae; genus Lactuca; species Lactuca saligna. The sequence goes on from NC_136421.1 coordinate 316,967,883, forward strand.
GATCGCAAGACGATAATATCATATAGTCTTAAAACCTAGATATATGGTTTGTTATTGATTAATTGATTGTACATTGATAATGCGAAAACGCATTGGTAACTCGATGTTATAAAACGCATTGTTGTGTGTAATTGGTTAATGAATAAGTAAATGCATATAAGTCGAAGTTTATCTGTAACTTTTATCCTAAGAAGGAAAAAGTGATATCTCGGCCGCTCGATGATTTGATTTGAGTTATGTGTCGGACCCGGTCAGACCTGAATTGATGTGTTCGATTAAGTTTTATGTCAAATAAATCGGAGATCGAGAAACCAAATGCTAGACTAACTATTCCATAGTATTGTCAGCATGATATCTAACAGAGGACTGTACGATCCCTTATCTAAAGGACAAGATTGATTAGATCAGAGTTTGACAGTGTCTTTGAGAGCTACGATTGCAAATCGGAATGTACCTGCGCATATAGTTACTAGACTTATCCAAGTGGGAGACTGTTGGAATAGTTTCTAAGGCTACAACTATATTAGGCAAGTATTTGACCCGATTGTGCATGGTCCTTTTGGGTTGCCTTCACCATAGCAACTTGATAGGATGATTTATTAAGAGAGAGTAAATATTATTAGTATATTATGAGAATAATATAAAGAATAATATATTAATATAAGTCATAGAATTAATTGGAATTAATTTGGTGACTTAAAGAGATTAATTAAATAAGAGGGTATAAACTGTCAATTGTTTGATAGTTACACTTTAGACTGTAAATCCTTATGGAAGATAGGTTGGACAATTTCTAGGGCTTAGATAAGCCAAAATCATCCAAAGGGTATCTAAGGTAAAGATATGGATTAACTTAAAGTCTAAGTTATCCAGTTAGGGTTTAAGCTGTAACCCTTAAGGAGTCTACAAGTATAAATAGACCCTATGGCTGAAGGAATTCGACACATCTTCTAAAGTAAGGATACTCTGGTCGAATTCCATCCCCTCTCCTCTCTCTTAAATCATCCTCTTTGCTAGTTGGTGTTTGTAAGCCATTAGAGGAGTGACAATTGTGACTCTAGAAGCTCCAAGACAACAAGATCAACAAGGAATCCAAAGGTATGATTCTAGATCTGTTTCAATATTGTTATTACACCTAAATAGTCATTAGAAGTCTTGGATTCAAAGCATGTTTGATTAGAAAGCCTAGATCCAAGCATTAGGGTTTTGCATGCGCACATAGGAAAGTTCTTATGGCTAAAACCCATCAAATGTTGACTTCGTTGCGAGGAGAGGAGTTTTCCGAGAGCAAGAACTCATAAGCCAAGAGGACAGTGGGAGGCAAATTAATCTTGAAGAGCTTCAAGAGTTAAGCGATAAAGGAAGCTCTAACACTAGCATTTAACCCAGAGAAGAAACTCCTGTTGAACCAATTGACGAGTCCTTACCTTTTAGACATTCCAGTAGAGTTAGGGTTCCAGCCGCGTTTATGGTTTTCATATTACTACGGAGGGTGATATATTTATTAGTGATAGTACACTAGTAAATTTGGATGAACCTAATAGCTACAAGGAAGCTATGGCAGGCCCGGAGTTTGAAAAATGGAAAGAGGCTATGGACAGCGAGACTCAGTCCATGTATGACAATCTAGTCTGGAACTTGGTTGACAATGTACCCGGTCGTAAGACGGTCAGGTACAAATGGATCTTTAAGAATAAGACCAACATGGATGGGAAAGCACACACTTATAAGGTGCGATTGGTTGTGAAGGTCTTTACTAAAACTCCCGGAGTTGACAATTATGAGACCTTCTCGCCGGTTGCGAAGATAAAGTCTATTAGGGTTACGCTAGCCATAGCTGCGTTTCATGACTATGAAATATGGAAGATTGATGCCAAAACTGCTTTCCTTAATAGGAAGTTGGTTGAAGATGTTTACATGAATCAACCAGAGGGTTTTCTCGATGCGAAGCACCCTAATATAGTGTGTATGCTTGAGAAGTCCATTTATGGATTGAAACAACCGTCTCGCAGATGGAATCTTTGTTTCGATGAGAAAGTCAAAGAGTTTGGTTTCTTGCGAAGCGAAGATGAGTCTTGTGTATATGTTAAAGCTAATGGGAGTATAGTTAGATTTCTCGTTTTGTATGTTGATGACATACTACTCATAGGAAACGACATCCCAACCCTACAGGAAGTTAAGTCCTAGCTTGGCAAGTGCTTCACTATGAAGGACCTCGGAGAAGTTGCCTATATTCATGGGATAGGTTGTGAGAAATAGGAGTAAAAGACTAATAGGACTTAGTCAAAGTACTTACTTGGATAAGGTGCTAAAACATTTTAGTATGGAGAATTCCAAGAAAGGGGAGTTACCAATCCAAAGCAATACCAAGTTGAGTAAGAATCAAAGCCCGAGTACCGAAGCCGAGATAGCAGAGATGAGCAGAGTACCTTATGCTTCCACAGTTGGCTCAATCATGTATGTTATGACTTGTACTCACCTTGATGTGGCCTTCGCTTTGAGCATGGTCAGCAGATATAAAGGGAACCATGGTAGAGCACATTGGACCGTAGTCAAGAATATTCGTAAGTACCTTCGGAGGACTAAGGAATGGTTTCTCATCCTCGGTGGGAATGATGACTTAAGGGTGCGAGGGTATAGTGACGCCAGTTTTCAGACCGACCGAGACAACTTCCACTCTCAGTCAGGCTGGGTCTTTACGCTGAATGGAGGAGCAGTGACTTGGAAAAATTCCAAGCAGGAGATAGTAGCTGATTCAACATGTGAATCAGAGTACATAGCAGCCAAGAAGCGTTAAAGGAGGAAATATGGTTGAAGAACTTCATTAGAGACCTTGGAGTTGTGCCAACCATAAAGGAGCCTATGGATATTTTTTGTGATAATGTAGGTGTGGTTGCCTCGACCAAGGAACTGAGGGATCATGGTAGATCCAGGCATATCGACAGAAAATATCATTTCATCGGAAATCGAGTAGAATAGGGACTCCTCATGGTAAAGAGGGTATCGTCAGAGGATAACCCAACGGATCCCCTCACGAAGAGACTAAGTAGGGTTAAGCACTTGCAACACGCTAGGAGCGTTGGGCTAAACAATGATATTAGTTTTAGTGATTAGATACCTTTAGAACTTGTAATAGATAAATTGTAATTAACATTTGATGATTAAATAACGGAGTATTATTTATGAGTAAAGTTACTGTCAACTTCATGCCCTTAGAACTATATATATATATATATATATATATATATATATATATATATATATATATATATATATATATATATATATATATGGACATTAACAAAAACACAATAGTTCGGAAGGCTACATTGACAATAACACATATTATTATTACTTATTTCCCTTTTATCATCCTCAAACAAATTAGTTTTGATTTTGATTCACGAATTCAACATAGTTTTGCTTTTGTACACATTGAGTCGGTTATGTTTTTTTACACATATGACCATTGAACTTATTTGGATTGTTCACAATATACCATTATAACTAGCTGGTGTATGTTTTACAACCATAATATTTTGCTTTTGTATACATTTAGTAATTTGTGTTTGTTTTTTCTAGAAGTTCAAGAACCAAGTTCATGTGTTCTTCTAAAAAAACCAAAATTCATGTGGTCATCTGAAAAAAAAAATTTGAGTTACTAAGTCCATATATAGAAGAAGAATTAGTTATCTTAAGAAGACCTTAATGAATGGGACATCGTTTATGATTATGCATTCGACAATGATTTGGCAGATCCAAATTATGACCTATATGACGCATGATCAGTCCTTGAAGGGTCGTTTGAGTACCCCCTATCTTGATAGGGGTAGAACATGAAGATCACCAGCCGAATCAGGTTTAAGATATGATTAATTTTTATAATTAGGGTTTGTTTTTATTGTTTAAATGTTTTCCAGGAGTTGTTTATAAAGCTTTCTTATTTTACAGATCCTAGAACTAAGAGCATACTTACATTTATTAATATTACACATATATGTTTCAAGAGATGAAAGATTTAGGAACATGAAGTTGTATGACTTCCTTGGTTTTGGATTGAGGTTAATCGGTTAATTTCTTTTGTTCTACCTATAGCACTTCTGATAATTTTTTTTGAAGATGTATTTGATGGGTATTATGCAAAACATATAATCCAATGTGAGCATGCAACCCTAAATAATTTTGATATATGTTTTCTCTAATTGAACATACAATATGAACAACAATGTAGAAACACTTTAACACCACTGTATAATCAAAATACACAATTAGGGCTATTGAAACATACCTTGATTGTTATATACCAATAACAATGAAAATTCCTAGTGTTGTTGAGGCCTTGGGAGCAAGCGTCACAATTGTCACGCCTCCAGTAGTTCACACCCAACACTAGCAATGGAAGATGATTGAGAAGGAAGAGGGAGGCTTCAAATTTTCGGTTGGTTCTTCTAGGAAATAGATGGCCCAAAATATTAGGGTTATATCCATATTGATAGTGTAGGTAGGAAACCTAGATAAGCCCAAATCCAAGACTATCTTAAACCGGGTAATTATCCATTTTCCTGGTTATCCATTAAAGACTATTCTAGAAACCCTAAGGCATATGAAAACCGTCCATAACCTATCGAGGGTTTTAGATTGCCTCTTGCTCAACTATTGGACAATTGCAATTCTGTCCCTACACATTTAATTAATTCTTTTAATCCCAAAATTTATTCCAATTAATTTCTGATTAAATATTAATCAAATATTACTATTTCTAATTAATATATTATTCTCATAATATATTAAAAAATTATTTATTTCAATTTATTAATCAAATAATAAATCAACATCTTTCTCCAAAATCATCATTCACAGTTGCTAGTTTTGAGGTCAACCCAAAAGGATTATGCTACTATCAATTTAAGTACATACCAATTATAGTTATGAGCTTAGACACCTAATCCAATAGTATCCTACTTGGATAAGTCTACTAACTATAACTACTAGTATATCCTTCTAAATTGATTAGCAAATTGTAGCTATCAAAGTTGTTGTTGAACTCTGAGCTAATCAGTTACGTGCCCTAAGATAAGTGATCATATAATCTTCCATTATGCAAGATATCATGCAGATATAAGACATGGAACATAATCAATCTCATGTCCAATACTTTGTTTCCTGATTTTTGATTTGTAATGACAAAGAACTATTAATCGAACACATCAATTTAGTCATGACCGAGCACGACACTATAAGTCAACACAAAATCATCGAGGGGCCCAAATATATCTCATTTTCCCCCTAAGGGAAAAAAGAACAAATAAACTTTGACTTATATACCTGCACTATTTACTCGTCAAATTATGTAGAACAATATGTTTTATAACATTAAGTTACTGATGCATTTACGTATCATCAATGCACAACCAACTCGTAAACAACTCATATATCTTTGTTTAAAGATTTAAGATATTATCGTCTCATAATTACTCATGATAAATTCCATGAAGCAATTCTACGAGCGTTGGTTAATCCAATACTTAAATTCTCCATTTTAAAGTACTCATGAATATTGTAGCAATACCATTGCTATGTCTAAAACTCTTTAGACAATCTACAATCGATTCAAGACAGTCTTAATTCACTACTTACTTCAAAAGTACGATCGACTGTGGATATTTGACTAATCAAATTATTCGGGAAGTAAAACATGAAAAATGAAACACAACAATTGACAAAAGGTAGTAAACAATACTCATAAATAATTATTCATTATTTAATCATCAAAAATCAATTACATTTACTTTGTTACAAGTTTCTAAATAACTATCTAACTATCAAAACTAACGTTATCCTTCAGACCAATGTTCCTAGCATGATGGACATGCTTAAACCTACTCATACCCTTTGTGAGGGGATCTACAGGATTCTCTTCTGATGACATCCTCTTCATGATGAGGTGACCTTCTTCTACTCTATGTCTAATGAAATGGTATTTTCTGTTGATATGTATTGATCTGCCATGATCTCTTGGTTCCTTTCTTAAGGTAAATGCTCCTTCATTATCACCAAAAATATTGATTGGCTCTTTGATTGCTAGAACAACTCCAAGGTCTCTGATGAAGTTCTTCAACCAAATAGCCTCTTTTGATGCTTCACTTACTGTTATGTACTCTGATTCACATGTAGAATCAGCGACTGCCTCCTGTTTGGAACTTTTACAGGTTACCGCTCCTCCATTCAGTGTAAACACCCAACCAGATTGAGAACGGAAGTTGTCTCTATCTCTCTGAAAGTTGGTGTTACTATACCGTTACTCTTAAGTTATCAATGCCACCAAGCACAAGGACTCGGTCCTTAGTTCTTCGTAGATACTTAAGAATATTCTTTACTACTATCCAGTGAGCTCTACCTGGATTTCCCTGATAATGACTGACCATGCTCAAAGAAAAAACCACATTAGGGCGAGTACATGTCGTAGCATACATGATAGATCCAACGGCAGAAGCATATGGAACTCTACTCATTACAGCTATCTCTGCATTAGTACTCGGACTCTAAGTCTTACTCAGTTTGGTATTACTCCGTATAGGCAGTTCTCCCTTCTTAGATTCTCCATACTAAAACGATTTAGTACCTTATCCAAATATGTGCTTTGACTAAGTCTAATTAGCCTTTTATTCCTGTCTCTCAAAATCCTTATCCCTAGAATATAAGCAGCCTCTCCTAGACCCTTCATAGAAAAACAATTTCCAAGCCAAGACTTAAGCTCTTGCAAAGTTGAAATTCCGTTTCCTATGAGAAGTATGTCATCAACATACAAAACCAGGAAGGTTACTATACTCCTACTAGCTTTGACATATACAAAAGATTCATATTCACTTCTGGAGAAACAAAACTCTTTGAATTTCTCGTTAAAACAAAGATTCCATCTGTGAGAAGCCTATTTCAATCCATAGATTGATTTATCAAGCTTACACATTCTATTAGGATACTTTGCATCCACAAAAACCTCTGGCTGACTCATATAAACATCCTCAGCTAACTTTCCGTTATTGGAAGTAGTTTTGACATCTATCTACCAAATTTCATAGTCGTGAAACACAACTATGGCTAGCATCACTCTAAATAGACTTTATTTTAGCTACTGGTGAGAAAGTCTCTTCATAGTCAACCCTCGGGGTTTGAGTAAAGCCTTTCACAACCAGTAAAGCTTTGAAAGTGTGTACCTTTCTATCCATGTTGTTCTTCTTCTTGAATATCCATTTACACTGAACTGTCTTACGACCCGGTACATTGTCAACCAAATTCCAAACGTAGTTGTCATACATGGACTTGATCTCGCTGTCCATTACCTCTTTCTATTTGGCCGACTTAGGGCATACCATGGCTTCCTTATACTTAGAAGGTTCATCCAAATTTACCAGTGTACTATCACTGATAAACGTATCACCATTTGTAGTAATATGGAAACCATAGAACTTAGGTGGCATTCTAACTCTACCAGAACGTCTAAGAGGTAATGACTCGTCAATTGGTTCAACTGGAATTTCTTCCTCAGGTTGAGTGCTAGTATTTTCAGAAGCTCCTTCATTTTTGGACTCTTGAATTTCTTCAAGATCAATAGTGCTCCCACTGTCCTCTTTTCATATGATATCTCTCTTTCTTTCTCTTTCTCTCTCTCTCTCTCTCTCTCTCTCTCTCTCGCATGCGAAAGACTTCCCTTCGTGCTACAAAGATCACGTTCTCACTAGGTCTGTAGAACAAATATCCAAATGAATTTTGTAGGTAACCAATGAAAATACATCTCTCACTTTGAGGTTCGAGCTTGCCGTGGGTCTCTCGTCTAACGAAAGCTTCACAACCCCAAACCTGGATATGTGTTAAAGAGGGAACCTTCCCTGTCCACATTTGTGAGGTGTTTTGGCAGCCTTGTTAGTTGGGAAAAGATTAAGAATGTGGGCGACAGTCTCTAAGGCATACACCCAGAATGAGATTGGAAGAGAAGCTCAACTCATCATGGAACGAACCATGTCCGACAAGGTCCGATTATGCCTCTTAGCCACACCATTAATTTGTGGTGTCCTAGGAGGAGTAAAATGTGAAACTATTCCACATTCCTTGAGGTAGTCGTGGAACTCAATATTAAGATACTCAACACCACTATCGGGTCTAAGCATCTTTATCTTCCTACCCAATTGGTTCTCGACTTCTTGTTTAAACTCTTTAAACTTTTCAAAGGTTTCTAACTTGTGCTTGATTAGATAGATATACCCATATCTGCTATAATCACCAGTAAAAGTCACATAGAATCGATTTGCATCCCTTGTGGTGGATCTGAAGGGCCACACACATCTATGTGTATGAGATCCAACAATCCTTCACCTATTTCACAAGAACTAGTGAAAGGTGATTTTGTCATCTTACCTAACAAACAAGACTCGCATGTATCATCTGACATTAAGTCAAATGATTCCAACGCTCCATCCTTTTGGAGTTGGGACATGCGTTTCTTATTAACATGTCTAAGACGACAATGCCACAAGCACGCTTTGTCTATACCATTAGACGAATCAATATGAAAAACAATAAGTTGTCTACAATCATCATAGTTTCATACAAACCATCACAAGGTAAAGCTTCAAAATAAAACACACTGTTTTTATAAGCAGAAATAGAACCATTCTTATCATCAAAAGTATCTAAAACCTTATTTAAATAAAGCATTAAATGAAATGATGTTTCATGTCATCTCTGAGGAGTAGCAACAATTCAATAAATCTAACCCTAACCCACTATTAAGCACTAAGCTATAAACTCCAATCTTGGTAACAGGTGAAGACCGCCTATTTCCCATTATCAAGTTCATCCTTCCATGCTCCACATCCTTACTTCTTCTTAGCCCCTGCAAATCAAAACAAATGTGAAACTCACATCCTGTATCAAGGAACCATGAATGAGAATATGGTGAGTTATTGGATAAGATAGTGTAAATATCTACCAAGGTTGGCTTCACCTTGCCATCCTTGATATCCTGCAAGTATTTCGAGCAACTCTGTTTCCAATGCCCCTTGTCGTTGCAATAAAAGCAAGTGGCCTCCTTTGGGTCGGAAACAGGGGGAGCATCAGAACTAGACTTTCCTTTGGGTCCACTACTAGATGACCCATATTGGGATTTTCCCTTCCAGTTTAGCTTGGGAAGACCTTTCCTCTTTTTCCCTTTTCCTTGACCAATGGACAAAACAGGAGTAACAACAGGAGTGGAGGCAACACATTTTCCCTTCATTCCTACTTCAGCTATTTATAGAAGCTTGTGAAATTGTAAAAAAATAGTTTCATTATTGTTCAAATGATAGGTCAATATGAACTGATCATAACAACTTAGCAGAAAGTTCAACACTATGTCGATTGTCAACTCTTCATCAAAATTCAGATTCAGCTTGATGAGCCTATCCACGTATCATTGCATTCTAGAAATGTGGTTGCTTACAAACTCACCATCCTTCATCTTGCTTGCAATGAGGGAATTTATCACCTCACACTTTTTTTTTGACGAGCTCGCTTATGATACTTTTCGATAAGGTCCTTGTTCATCTCGTACGACCAGTAATCCTCATAGTGTCTCTACAATTTTGGAGTCATCGTGGCCACCATGATGCAAACAACTTTTCTTGCATCCGTGTTATGTTTCTCATAGGTAACCATCTTTTCAGGAGTGGCCTTCGTTTATCGATCTTATCAAGTGGTTTGTCGAGGACATACTGCTTATCCTCAAAATAAACTAATAAAGCACTATTTTGATGTTGTGTATCCAGTCATTGTAGTTGGTGCCATCCAATTGCACCTGCGACCAGATGTTCAACAGAGAGAAGTTGTTGTTGTTATTATTGGAGGAGGAGGAGGAGGAGGAACCAGAAACATCATTAGGAGTAGACATCTATAAATACAAGAAAGATAGTTTTAGTTAGATAAGAATAATCCTTAATATAACACCCAAAATAAAATATCAAGGCTATGATCAACTAAATAATTCACAAATTAGAAAGGGGATCTCGTACTCTAATTGTAAATTATATAAAGGTAGGTTAATGACGATTTACCAATTTCACCATAGAAAATGAAATTTTAATGAATTTTGTTTTAAAATGAAATTCCTCGATCTTTTGATAATCTTTAACTTTTCAATGGCATGTTCAATCTCAATTATGCTCTTCCATTTGTGACTGAGATACCGGGGATCACAAACAAGATGTGAACAACCATGCAAATCAACTTGGTACTCTCAATGTCATTTATCATCTCATTTTAATGTGTCGGTAAGCCACACGCGCTCCATTAATCAATGATAATTTTTGACACGCCTATTGCTACTCTATGTTCATTCTTATTAGTGTGTCGGTTAACCACACGCGCTCTACTAACTACTCATAAAGTGCAATGTGTAATTTCATGAGTTAGCATACAAGTTCACATTTTTTTCCTAAAGTAACTAAGATTGAAAGTTTTATAAAGAAATATGTTGAGTTACTTTATCATTCATTATACTTATTAATGAGAATTAGGTTTGTCCTATCGAACCCGTTCCGTTAATGTCCATCTACCAATCAAGGAAGCAATGGTGAGATTGGATACCCATTCAATCACCATTTTATAGACAATTTCCTTATACCCCCCTTAAAGATCGGCTTCGTGAATGAGGTGTACTAGCGGTTCGACTGACTTGTCTTATATATATATATATATATATATATATATATATATATATATATATATATATATATATATATATATATAATACTCAGGTATTTTTAAAACTTTTCAAAAAACACTAAGGTTATATTTTAAACTTTCAAAATTAATATTCAATTAATTAAACTAAAAAATAAAATCAATCATGAATTCAAGATAAGGATATCAAATTACATTTTAAAAATATAGTTTTATACAATTAAAAACATTATTAAAGGTAATTATCCTCATCAATTCATGATATATCTTAAAACCAAAATTTGTGGATCTGATAGTTCAACACGTCGTGGTAAACAATCACCACATCATGTTACGGTGATTTTGCAGGCCAAAGTGTTAGAAGAACACCATGATGTGTTTGTGGTATAGAATTACGGATATGTTTGCTCCTTCTTGTTCAAGTTCAACCTTTGTATCAATTCAATAGAAAACTAAACCTATGCTCTGATACCATTGATGGGTATTATGCAAAACATATAATCCTATGTGAGCATTCAACCCTAAATAATTTTGATCTACATTTTCTCTAATTGAACATACAATATGAACAACAATGTAGAAACCCTATAACACCAGTATATAATCAAAATACACAATTAGGCTATTGAAATATACCTTGATTGTTATATAGCAAGACCAATGCAAATCCTTAGTGTTATTGAGGTATTGAGAGCAAGCGTCACAATTGTCACGCCTCTAGCGGTTCACACCCAACACTAGCAATGGGAGATGATTGAGAATGATGAGGGAGGATTCAAATTTTCGGCTGGTGCTTCTAGGGAATAGATGGCCGAAAATATTAGGGTTATATCCCTATTTATAGTGCAGGTAGGAAACCCTAGATAAGTCCAAATCCAAGATTATCTTAAACTGAGTAATTATCCACTTTCATGATTATCCATTAAACACTATTCCAGAAACCCTAAGGTAAGGGTGAGCATTTGAACCGGTAGACACGAATGGTCTGTTTTTTTTTTCCGGTTCGGTCTGGTTTTTACCGGATTTAGAACCGGTTGGACCCAATTTAATTTTTTTTTTTTGTAATCTGTGAAAATTTTTAAACATCCATAACTCATTCGTTTTAAGTCGGATTGACATGCGGTTTTTTCCAACGTTTAATTTACAGTTTGTAGATGAATTTAGACTATAATTTTGTTTATTTTGGTATTATATTCGATGAGTTATAATCTTTTAAAGTTGAGATATAAAAGCTAAAAAAAATTCAGCTTTTCAACAACATTTTTAAAATTTTGTAATCTGTGAAAATTTTTAAACAACCATGACTCATTCGTTTTAAGTCAGATGGACACGCATTTTTTCTAACGTTTAATTTACAATTTGTAGATGAATTGAGACTATAATTTTGTTGATTTTGGTATTATATTAAATGAGTTACAGTTTTTCAAAGTTGAGCTATGAAAGCTTATAATTTTCAGCTTTTCAGCAACATTTTTAAAATTTTGTAATATCTGAAAAATTTTAAACAACCATAACTCATTCGTTTTAAGTTAGATTGACACACGTTTTTTTACAACGTTTAATTTACAGTTTGTAAATGAATTTAAACTATAATTTTGTTGATTTTGGTATTATATTCAATGAGTTACAGTCTTTCAAAGTTAAGTTATCAAAGCTGAAAATTTTCAGCCTTTTAACTATTATTTTAGACTATAATTCTGAATTTTATGTATCTTTGACAGATAAATCATATGAAATGGATCTTGGTGAACTTGATTTATATGTTAATTGCTTTTATTTGAAAAACTAATTTTGCAAGTTATAATATTATACATCAAGGTGGATTAGTTATGTATGAAACAGAAACGTAATCATTTTTACAAGTTGTATCGTATCAAACCCAGCAACATATTCGTTTTAACGAGTTCTATCAAACTCAAAACTTATTTTAACGATTTGTACTCTATACAATGAAAGTTGTACTGGTACAAACGGGTCCAAGAACCGGAAAACTCGGACCCAGACACGGACACGGACACGACTCATCCAGTCCGGTCCACGGTCCACAATATTCTACATAACCGATCCAGTCCAAGAGTCGGTCCGGTCCGGTCCAAATGCCCATCCCTACCCTAAGGCATATGAAAACCGTCTATAGCCTATGGAGGGTTCTAGATTGCCTCTTGCTCAACTATTGAACAATTGCAATTTAGTCCTTGGACTTTTAGTTAATTCGTTTAATCCGAAAATTTATTCTAACTAATTTCTGATTAAATATTAATCAAATATTACTATTTCTAATTATTATATTATTATCATAATATATTAACAAATTATTTATTTTAATTTATTAATCAAATAATAAATTAACCTCTTTCTCCAAAATCGTCCTTCAGAATTGCTAGTTTTGAGGGCAACCCAAAAGGACAATACTACTATCAGTTTTAGTATATGTCAATTATAGTTATGAGTTTAGATATCAAAACTCAATTATATTTATGTCAATTATATGTCAATTATAGTATTAACATTTGACAACTCATACTAAAGTCATTTTGCTTTGAATATTTATATATTTATTTCTATAAGTATAATTTCTTATTTGTTTGAGTGATAGTTGGTGAATTATGCCACTTATTTGTGTAAGAGTTTCCTTCGACAAACAAGTTAGATTCCAAAATCTATGATAACTGAAACCGATCAATAAAACTTAACTACATTGAGACAAAACTCGATGGATTGGAGATAGAGAAGGTAAATTTCCTCCAACAAGCAATATGAACTTTGTTATTTTTGAAAAAAGATGAAACTCTCAAAAAAACGAGTGACTAAACATGTATAAAAGCAAAACATAGTAACTAAATGTGTACAAAAAATAAAACATAAGTAATTAAATATATAATTATATACAGAAACAAAACATAAGTGACTAAATTTATATAAAAATAAAACCTCGGTGGTTGGAAAACATACATCAACCGGTCATAATAGCATTTTGTGAACAATCCAAATAAATTCAATGGTCATATGAATATTAAATATATATAAAAACAAAATTATGTTGCCTTGCAAGTCATTATTTTATTTTTTTTAATTAAAAAATATATGCTTGACTAATCTAGAAACATTCAGATAATGATTCATGATATACTATATGTGATATGCATCATATAGGTTTTTTTTTTTTTTTTTAATTCCACTTTTTCCTAGTGTTAGATCGTTGGACTGATGTTGATACGTTCAGATAATATATTTGGTATATATCTTTAATCTTTTCTAAATCGCAAGTTACGTAAAAAAAGCTAACTAGCTTTTGTCAATTCTCGTTTATAGCATTTAACTATTACATGAAAAAAAGAACTAAAATTCTAACTTTTATACTTAAAAACAACGAACTTTTAGTATCTTTTTCTACATGGATTGATGGATGATGTTCGAGAAAGTATTTGCCAAGTCACTGGTTTACCATATATATATATATATATATATATATATATATATATATATATATATATATATATATATATATATATATATATATATATATATATATATATATATATATATATATATATATATTCATTTCAAAATTTTGTTTTATAATCAGTTAATCTTAAACAAAAAAAATGATTGCAGTAGCTTATAACTTTTTCTACGACTAGTCCTTTCTTAAAACTTGTACAACTCTTTCAACCAATTGGTCAAAACATTATTATACAACTAGAATGGTAGGAAGGGTGTACACAGACCTTTTATTTACAAAACAAGAATACCTTTTTGACTTTTTGAAGCACTCCCAATCCAAAAACATGAATCGGAATTATAAAAGAAAACACAATTTCCATGCTATAATCATGAAAGCTTCTACACAAATACACGTCTTTTTCAGAGATTGCAAATCGTGGTGGCTGGAAGGTGTTCCCAATGATAAAATAATAAAGATCAAAAACCAACCAAAGCAGATATAAATGTTGACTTTTATGCATTATTGATCAGATTAACCAAAACCACACAAATATTTCTCAAAATATCCTAATCATTGCAGAAAGAAAATTTACTTTTGGAGCTTGTCGAAGGTTCTATGTCATTTGTTTACGTTTTATTTTAGAGATGAATTTTTTGAGCCGGTTTGATTGACTTTTCCTCATAAGTTCACCACTTCACCAGTAGGAATATTAAAAACCATATTTTACAAGAGTACACATGGTTTTGGAAGCAAATGCAAAACCATCATCATTGCAAAAAAAAAAATGATGTAGGTTATTGTAAAATATAGTGGTTTGTATGCAGGACAAGACAAAACGTGACCACTGTATTACTGTGTCTAACATGTTAAAAGTAGTTGTAAGAAAATTCATTATTGAGATTAAAAAACATAAAATTACTTATCCATAACTTTAATCAACTGATATCTGATTATCTTTTATTATGATCCTGGTTATTTCAATTTTCAAGTCACAATGATCACTTTGAAAACGCATTCCAAACGCCAACATTAGAACATTAACAACTTGAGTTTACATCATTCACCAGTCAACCAAAAAAATAAATAAGCCACAAGAGAAGACTTACTTGGGAAAGGGAAACTTTGCAGGTGAATTGAACGCACCATCACATTAAAACTTGTTGAATTGGAGAAAATGGTCTCTGCAAATTATAACAATTGTTAACATTCATGTGTATAAATATCTACCATATATAAACTAAAAATCAGTAAGATTATCCAGTGCAAAAGTTACCAAACAAACAATAACATAGCATCATGTTTCTGTAATATAAGGCGTAAAAGTAGCAATTATTAATGGATGGTTATTGATGAAAACAAAATCAAGTATGTACCTTGTGGGATCATATCCTGTGCATGGATGGAAATGAAGAACAAGTGGATAAGATTTAATAAGAATGATCAAATGCAGATGATGATGGTATTAAAAGCATATTTCATTTTTGAAGGAGATTGAAAGACTAGATACAGTATATGAGAGTGAGTGATGATGGTGTTGAGGGAAGAATCAATAAATTGAAAGTTAATGACTATACGAGTTCCAACGTAACGTTGCACAATTACAGATTACAATGACACATAATTTAACTAAGTATTACATCAAATCATTGAGCTTTGTTTAGTTTGTTGTCTCTTTTCAGTTGAACCTTCAATTTTTTACCACCTAACTGGTACCCATTCATCACACTAATTGCAGATTGTGCAGCAGATGGCGACTCATAACTCACAAACCCTGCAATGCAATCATCACACCAATTAATCAATTATGAGCAACCAGAAACGATTTTAATCATAATAATTTTTTTTTTTTTTTTTTGGAGGGGAGGGGAGGGGCGAAATCGTCCATACCGAAGCATTTGCTAACACCGGTTGCTTTGTCTACAAAAACCTTAGCACTCAAGACTCTTCCAAATCCCTGAAACGCATTTGCAAGCTCTTCATCACCAAATTCTTGAGGGATGTGATAAATAAACAGATTGGCGCCAGCTGGACCTTCAACCTGATCACCAGGAGGGCTTCCACTGCTGACACTTGAAGGCGGTGGGACAGGACTAGGTGGGCCACTGCTCATAATCCCCTGACCCTGCTGAGGTGGGTAAGCCACAGGATATTGAGCTGGCGGATGATAAACGGACCCCACATACCCAGCTGGCGACACTGCATAATTTCTTGGGGTCCCACCCCCACCTCGGTGATTTTGCCCTGGTGGAAGCCTATACTGCATAACCCCATAACTTCCAGCAGCCTACACGCAAATCAACACTTTAATTTTTCGCAAGATTTTAACAACAAAACAGTTGGAAAGAACCTGAACCTGAACCTGATATCCATAACCGTTATATGGTGACATGTAACCCATGGGTAGAGCTCCAAATAAAGATGGATGCTGTGTGGGGTCCGCATTTGCCATATTAGAAGCTAGTGATTGTGCTTTTTGAGCCTTTCGAGCTAATCTTTCTTTTTCAGTGTCTGCCCATTTCACCACCAAAGGGACAGTTGAACCCTAACACAGAGAAAGAATCATAATAAAGTTACATCTAAATCTAAATAAAGTGTATATTATAGTTATACAGCTTTCATTTTATTAATTGAATGCAACAACCTCCATCTTGTGCTTGCCATTAAGGTCCTCTATAGCTGCAACTGCTTGTTCTTTTGTCTCGTATTTCACAAAAGCACAACCTGTCACCATGGTGGATAAAACCATAAAGAAACTATCTGCATCAACTACATGCAAGTTACTATTATATGGGTAATTTTGGAAGATCAAACCTTTGCTTGTTTGTTGAGAACCTCGTAAAATTTGCAAGTCTTTTAGGCTTCCATATTGAGAAAACAATGCTGAAACTTCTCCCTCGGAAACATTCTTTGGAAGCATACCAATGAAGATTTTGTGTTCTTGAACAAACAACAGATAAATTAAGTGATAATGAGTTGATACGAAACACAAAAACAGGAATATTTGATTATAATAAATTCGCATGACACACACCTAGCCTTTCCAACTCGCCATCTGCATACTTGACTTGCAATGGACAAGATGCCTGATCCAAACACACAACATATATTGATATAGCAGAAAAAGGTAAGCTATTAATTATACACTGGTTAAAAGATTAATGACTTTTATTCACTACATGATGCTTGTTTTACCTAATCATACATGGAAGGGAAACCTAAACTAGTCTGGTAAGAAAAGCACATAAATACAATGAAATCCATGTGGTGAAAGTACATTCATCACAAGCAAAAGAAAGTGATGGTCACAATTCTGCACTTGAAAACCAACATGTGATTGCCATGAAAATAGTTCAATTAATAAACAATTATCTCATTAAAATACCATTTTCATTTGGATGTTTCTATAATAACTGATGCTCTCTCTGCTCTACATTTATCAACTAAATATTCGAATGCTTAAAAGCTAAAAGGCTAAGAGTACCCCCAAAATAAGGGAGCTTGTTTTACATTATCAATTGAATTTCAAGTTCAAATAACTCTCAGACCAAAACCAATTCTGCAATTAATCTGTAACTATGACGATTGAATTAAATTGGTCATTTAGCGTAGATATCAACAGCAGGAGAACTTCATAACCAATATCGGTCATCTCAAATTGAAGGTAATTGCAAAATTCTCACCGGAATTTACAATTTATCTTCAATGTAAATGCAGAGGAGAGCAGCATAGTTATTATCGAAATTTCCACAAACCAATTGAATTTTTAAATTATATTAATTCTAAGTTTGTAATCAGAGATTAGAATGAAATTGAGTTGAAGAAGGGAACTGAGGAAGATCTGGTAAGATAATCACCCCAGGGAGAGTTCTTTTATTGTGACACGCATCCACGGCCTTGTCTGCTTCCTCCCTAGATGGACATATAACAAAACAACAACCTGATAGCAAGAAGCATATAAGGGTATAAGGCAACACATTTGTAATTGCAACAACTCAAATCTCTAACAATACCGAAATACATCAAATTGTGAAGAAAAAAACCAAGAATTTAATATGAAAACGCGAATCACGCCTTGTGATCCGGAAGTAACATTGAGGAAATTCAAAAAATGAGGAGAAAATTGTGAAGAAAGAGAGAGAGAGAGTGTGTGTAATTAACCTCGAGAAGCTCGCGTAGCCTTGTCTTTGATGATGTTGACTTCGTCGACAAGAGCAAATTCTTCGAACATTGCAGCAAGCTGTGCCTCCGTCATATGCTTCGGAACTTGGCCAACGAACAACTTCACGCTCTCGTCGCTGTGTTTTCGCGGTTTCTGACCTTCCGCCATTAATGCCGTCTATCTCCCTCTCTTTCCGTTTCGCAGTGATCTCTCTCGCTCTCTCTCTCTCTCTAGACTTGAGTCCTCATTAGTTGGATTCCTGTTTGAGAAAAAAGAGGAAACGTTCAAGGAAACAATATTCATGTGACCCCTCTACTATACATTAATAGCACTTTTGCCCCTCAACCATATTTTCACTGTTTTTACCATACAATATTAATGTTTTGAAATCTCATGTTCCGGCTGATCAAATTTTCAGTTGTATATGTTTTCCTTTTAAGATGCTGTTCGAATTCCGAATGAATGGTAGATCTTTTATGTATTATGGAATTAGTAATTCCGATAAAAATAATAGATTATTATTTTATTATTACATATAGAACTATCAATTTCATATATTTATTGTATTTTAAATTTAATTTGAACATAATTACCTTATTCATTCATAAGCGGTGTTCATTGGCAGGTTTTCAGTTTGGATCCTATATTCCTATTAGATTCAAGTATAAGTTAACATAAAAAAAGAAAAGATTCGTATTAAACAATCTTTATTTAAGGAAAAAAAAACCAAAAAATAATAATAATATAAATGACTACATTTTTACATATTAATTTTGTATAAAATATTGTTAGAAGTATAAATCAACTTAATACCATTAGTTCAATCATATAATTATCAAAATTTGATTCTATTATTAAAAACATTAGTTCAAAGTTTAAAAATTACACACCCATAATCCATCAGTAAATTGTTCGGGGGACAAAAGTATAAATATAAAAATTATGCAAGGGGTAAAATTGGATAGCAATACAATTAACCAACATTGTAGAAAAGCCACTGAGTTTTTTATTATTTACCGAGATGCCATTAACGTTGGTCGTTTTCGTTTAACCGTAAAATTGGATGTGACAAGCTGGTGGTAACGGATACTGTAAACCTGGAGCTGACGATCTGATGTCAATATCGTAAAAATGGAAATCCTCGTGACCATTTTTGATGTGAATATTGTACATCTCATTTCATAAAATTATAGTACTTATTTTTCCTTTTAATTTAGGTAAGATTTTTTTCTAAATGTTAAATATACAATTATTTTTTATGTTAGAACCAAGGCATATATAATATTTTACCCCATTATTTGCATACCGTAGTAGTAAAAAAAAATATATCACTTTTACATAAATATTATATAAAAATGAAAAAGTTAAATCTTATTGCAGATATCAATAAAAGTGAAACTTTACTGATAATAAGTATCACCTGGTGTGATTTTATTATGTAACCGGCTTGTAGTTATAATGATGTATATTTTTACTTTTTATATAGAATAAAATTCGACTATATATTTTGTTTAAAAATCACATTTTTATATCAATTAGGCAAAATCGGTTGCATAAACAATCATTGATCATACTAGACATGGAACATAAACCTACTTACCTACATACAAGTTAAAAAGGAGCAATGGGTTTCAGGCCAACGTGTATTATTTGAGTATAAGATAATATATCATCCGTATTTTATCCATATTTGAGTCTACAATATATTATTAAAATGATTATATATATATATATATATATATATATATATATATATATATATATATATATATATATATATATATATAAAAGAAGCATCTAATATTTTTTTGATGACTTTCCACTATGACCCACATAATAAATCATACATAATAAATAAAAGTTTTTTTGTCACATGTCATCATCTAATTTAATATGTCATATGATATTTTTTTTTTAACTTTTTCAATTTTATTTAAATCCACTTGGCAAATTGTGGGTTTATTTTTTTGGCTTTGTTATTAAATCTAAAAATATAATAAAGAAAATAAGAAAACTTAAATGTCCCCATAAATTCTCACTTAATTTATCAATTAATATATTAAATTCAATTTAAATTCAAGATAACCTTCCTAATTGAAAAACGTTATTTTCGATCAATCCCTTTTGAATTCACGATAATTTATAGAAACCTTGCAAAATTTGGTTTATTCACAGTTAATTTTGATGTTCTTTCCAAATTCAGTTTTGTAAGTTATTAAACATCTAATACTTAACAAAATATATTAACTAATTTAAAAAAAAAAAACGCATATATTAAATGGGTCTCATAACTAGTAAGTTATAACATAAAAAGGTTAAATTATGAGTCTCGTTTTATTATTAAGTATTCTCGTTATTTAGATTGTTTTGTCAACTCCATTGCTTTATATATGATCATAGCTACCTCATTATAGCTCAACTTAGTTTATGGTTTTTTTTAAGCATTTATTAAATAACTTTAATTTTTTAATCAGAAATTGACTCGTTAATTTGGGAAATTAAATGATGTTACAAAGTGTCATTTAGAACGATTATAAGGACAATGCACCTTACTCCTTCTTGCATTGTTGAAAAACAATTAAGTTCACTAATAAGATATTGGAAGTTTGAATGCAAACCTCTTGATGCTATCATGTATTGTTGTGGTCCTTGTGGATTAATTGTTTCACAGGTTTATAAGATAAAAAGAGCTTTGGTACTAGTTCGAATGTATATCATAGTATAAACATGTTTTATAAACTCATTCATCGAAATGTCAAAATACTTCATCGGCATGTGTTTGTTGATTTAAGAGACACGTGGTGCATGTCAAAAGATCAAGTATTTGTTGATCTCACACATACATGTTGCAGGTAAAATCTCCAAATATGACATCGCTTAAAAAACGTGAAGAACCATTTGAACGACCTCATCTCTTGAGTGTTGTTAGATATTCGTGATAGCGTTGGTTTTAATTTGACCATATAGAATATGTTTATAGAACATATATTTTTGAATAAAAATGGTGTCTATGTTTAGTGTGATGAGACCTAAAGAAAAGGGACATAATGTTGGTTTTTTGTTTGTTATAAAGAAAATATCTGATGAGAGTAAAAACATGTTTAAACTTTGTATAATTAATAATATGCTTAATGTTAATTTTTAAAATTCTGGTTATTAAAAAATATAATAATCAAATTAAGATATAGACTTTAGAGTAAAATACAGTTCTGGTCCCTATGGTTTGCTTAAATTTTTACTTTTGGTCCTAGTATTGGTTTTTTGTCATAGGTGGTCCCTGTGGATGGTTTTGCCGTTTTGGTAACACTTGTGGTCCCTGGAACCTTACCCGTCGTTAAGTTCCGTTACCGGCACGATGGAAAGACTAAAAAAACCTTAAGTTATATTTGATAAAACCCTAAGGTGGAAGAAGATGGTGATCGTTTTCTTCTTCCTAACCTCATACATTCACACATCTCAACACCACCATTAGCTCTAATCATTATCTTTGTTACGACCACTGGAATCGGTTATTACCTTCATTATCAACAATGATCTCCACCTCCATTACTAACCATCTCTCCATTAAGCTCTACTAAAGGCTTGTTGGCATCACCACCAACACATCAACCTTCGTCACCGAGATCAACACATGCAAATGTTATGAACTCTATGATTTTGGTTATGAAGTGGAATTACATGCATTTTAGGTTATTAATTGAATTTAATTTTGGATTATTTTAGGTCAAGGTTATAAATCGAACTATAAGCATTTAAATCAATTATGTTTTCATTTAGGTTTTGATATTACATTTGTTTCAGAACTAAAATCAAGTCATGTCATTGTGAGTGACGATAGAGTTGAAGTGTCTAAAATCGAAGTAGAGTTTGTAGAATCCTACTGATTTCCCAATGTCATTGTTTCTTTAGGAAACATAGACTATATCACTAAGTATGAAACACTTCTAAAAGACACAGATTTGGTCCACTTCGAGAGGTTATCAAATAAGAGGATATCAAGTTGATTCATTACGAAATTTTGTTGAGTGACTTGTCTGTGGGAGATATTGTAGATGCAAACCACATGAATGAGTGGTGGACGGGAAAGATTTTGCATAAAATAAGGAGAAAATACTTTGTGCATTTTCAACATCCAAGTGAATAAATTTTGTTTCCATTGAAAATCTTAAGGGTTCACCAAGAATAAGGCAATGATGTATGGATTTATTCCAAGATATATTCCTCATTTTTATTATCATGGAAATGTTGTTTTATTTGATAACCAAGATATTTGTTATGTTTCCCTTGTGTGTTTTTGTCCTTGTTTTTATTAGAAACAATGTATGCTTTAAACATAAGGGTAAATGTCATTGTAACCCAATCAACTATCGAGTTTTGTTTTAAAAGCTCCCTCATCTTTTTTTTGTTCTCTATGGGTATAATCTTGACTTTTATGGTTTTAAAACGTCCCTTTTAAGAAAATGAAGGGGTTATCCGGTGAACCCCTTCCTATTCAATAATACAAATTGCCACGTTATTTAATGAAACTTGCCATCTCTTAAATCTTTATCTCATTCTTCTCTATTTGTCTTCATGTTTAGATTCAAGTTCAAGAACACAACGTAAAAAAACTTCTGATTAAACACTTCAACTAGCTTCCTGAGTTTAAAAAAAAATTAAAAAAAATAATAAAAAAAAACTTTACATTACTACTTAAACTACTGTAAGTAAACTCAACAACAAATCCTTAAATTCCTTGTGCATATATTTACTGCTTTCTTCACCTTCATCTGCGATGAGAGATCACCTTCATCTAATATTGTTCTCACCATTTTCTTCCACTTTTCTTCAAAAACATCCTAAAATCACGAAATCCTCCATGCCTCGGACAAAAATGAATTCAAAATGAGGTTAATCATCATAATTTTCAGAAAACAATTTGTAAATAATGTGGATTTTCTTTTCGATCTTACCTTAATAGAATTAGCAAGCTTGTACTTATGCATGATCCAATTGGTTTTAGACCCATTTTGGGGCTTTGCCTCGGTAGAAGACCAAAGTTTTCTTCGAATGGTTATGTGTTGTGCTAAATTGGCTTAAAATAGATGCAATATGTATCCTGTGTGTATGGCCCAAAAGAAATTGGAAATCGATATATAGGGGTTCCGATGGTCTCTTCCCCTTCGAGTCATGAACAGAGCTATTTGTTGTTGTTGTGCGTGTCTCTCAACTCGTCCCTTCAATCGATGACTTCCAAGCAAGATGGCTTCCAACCTCCAAGCAATTTGGAAACCGTCTGCCATCTTCAACCTCTAACACCACCACCAATCACCATCGTCTTCCACCACAATCGTCCACATACCTGAAAAACAATTCTAGGTTTCAGAAAAACGATTCCACATGGCTTCCAAGCAAGATTATCAACGAACAAAAACAAAAACAAAAACACGTGAAATCGGAATGAAGAAGATAGTCGAACCTATTGCGGACTCATGCCCTTTGAACTCCGATTGCAGACCAACCTTCAGTTTCTTCAGCCTTTGCGTAACATCCTTATTGGGTTGTTGTGATGCTTCACCGAGTTGTACATCCATGTAAATCAGAATGAAGAATAGATTCAAACCTAGGATACCAAGTAAAGAGAGAAACCTAATAAGAATAAGGCTAATCTCTAAGGCGAAGGTCGATGAGAGCGAATCAGGAAGGTAGGTGTCTTGCTTGAACATGAACATAAAGTCTTATGTGGTGGGTGAAGATGCGAGTGATGTGTATTATAGTTTAATTTTCTTTTTATTGAAAAATGTTAAATCATTAGGTAGACCAGCAGTTGCAAGTCAAGTTCCCTTTTTAACAGGTAAAAATTGATTTTATGCCTCTAAACTGCAAAAAAATAACATTAAGGACCTTTTAAAACAAAACCCGATAGTTGATTGGGTTACAGTGACATTTACCCTAAACATAAAAGCTATCAAGTTTGGTTACATTTGTTGTGTCCAGTTATTTTCTTTTAATGTTCCCTTGAATTGTTTGTGTACTTTGTTGTTAATGAATTATAAGGAAGTTGGAACATGTATATTACTTGTTGTGACATGTGTTTGTGATGATTACATAATTTGGGATGGTGGTGGTTGTGATGGTGGTGATAGAAGGATGATGGTTGTAAGGGTTATGATGACAATAGGTTGGTGGCGATAGAAGGATGATGGTTGTGAGGGTTATGACGATAATAGGTTGGTGGTGGCAACAACAGTGAGGTGGTGGTGGTGGCAGTAGTAATGGTTGTTGTGATTGTGGTGGCTGATTGATTTAATCCAAGTGTGTTCAAAAAACACATGTTTTCAATCAAAATGCATTTTATTCATTTTTACATGTTTGGATAAGTAAACGTTATGTAGGCCATTTTTTTCCATATTTTTGAATAGTTTGTGGCATGGGTGGCTCAACTAATTTAGAGGCTTTAAGCAAACCAAAAAATTGGGGGCCTTCAAGTAAGTAAACAGTTTTAACCTTGAGACCATTTGTTTTATAAACCAATGTTTTTACCACCAAACCAAGCTTCATCTTGTCTTTATATCCCAAAAAATACATATATATATATATATATATATATATATATATATATATATATATATATATATATATATATATATATATATATATATATATATATATATATATATATATATAACAAAATAAACTTTGAAATTGGGGGCCCTTTAGAAATAAGCTCGCTAAACCCTTGCTTAATTTTTCATAATATAGAGCCGACTCTCATTTGTGGTGCGGTGGTGTGGTGGTTGTAATTGTGGTGGGTGGAATCATGGAGGTTATGGTTATCGTTGAGGTATTGATGGTGGATAATTGTAATTAATAGTAATGATTAGTAGTTCTAATAAGTAGATAATAAGCAATAAAAGGAGATATACACAAGGGTGAATTGGTCATATTCTAAAGGGAAAATGACCTTTGAGGGTAATAAAGTATTCGTCTTGTATTCATTAGGTCCCTTATCTTTTTTTTGTCTTTATTATACCATTGAACTTGTAATCCCTGTTCACCAAAGCCCTTGATACCGGTTGTTGTAGGTTACTAGTTATGTGGATATTACGTGGCATTATGTGCCATAAACTGGGCTTATTAATTGCAAAGTTAAGTACTGCATCTTCTTGCCCTAGATCGACATGTCTTCTTCTTCTTCTTCTATTTCTTCCAAACGAAATGTTGAATTTCAACCTGAAAATCCTTGTTACTGTGGGTTACCATCTCGTGTACGAACTTCACGAACTAAAGAGAATCCAGGAAAAAAATTCAGATTGTGCCCTAACTCCATGGTAAAGCAATTGTTTTTTACTTTTCGTTTTATCTTCTTTCTTTAACCAATTTGTTACTTTTTTCAAGAATGAAGGACCAAAATGCAAGTTCTGGGAATGGTTGGAGCCTGAAACCCCTGAAAATGAAGTCAATTCTGGGAAGGACAAAAAAAACCGTGCAATTTAACCCTCAAAGTTTCTATATTGGAAAACGAGATCAGCATATGTAAGATGAAGATGGAACAAGAAAATTTGGTTGTTAGACAAGAGTTTGAAAAACTCAAATGGAAGTTATTTACTCATAAAGTTGTGATGATTGTGTTGTTTCTGTTGTTTGTGTTTAAGAAGTAGTTTAGCCCTTAATTTAACCCTTAGTTTAGCTGTATTCAAAGACTAAATGTAATCCTTTATGTTGTAATTTGTTTGATGTATTATGACTAAATCTTTTTGATTAATGATAGTTTGATGTTTTGAGTGCTTTCCAAGAAGTATTAATATGTTTAAAAGGTTAATGAATTGGACATGATGCATGGGTAAAATGGTCCAGATTAAATTTGGTAGTCAATTGTTATTGTGTTGATGTGATCCAAGGGTAAAATGGTCCAGAATAACCACATTGGATACATCAAACATTTCTTAATGTATTAAGACTAAATCTTGGCATTAATCAATTGTTAATGTGTTGATGTGATCCAAGGGTAAAATGGTCCAGATTAAATTTGGCAGTAATCAATTGTTATTGTGTTGATGTGATCCAAGGGTAAAATGGTCCAGATTAACCACATTGGATACATCAAACATTTCTTAATGTATTAAGACTAAATCTTGGCATTAATCAATTGTTAATGTCTTGATGTGATCCAAGGGTAAAATGGTCCATATTAAATTTGGCAGTAATCAATTGTTAATGTGTTGATGTGATCCAAGGGTAATATGGTCCAGATTAACAACAACAACAACAACAAACTTTGCTTAATGTAGTAATACTAAATTTACTTGATTTATGATAGATAATATAAGATTAAACAATCTATATGCAAATAACCGTACACCAAAGCATATAGATAAAAGACAAAGTTGTAATATTCCATCATCATGTGCACTATTACAAAAGCTGTGCCCACAGTTGTCCTAATATGTCAAAAGATGTGCCATGTGCCCACAGTTGTCCTAATATCCCAATTACATATTTATAAGACTAAAAGTTTGTCTTTCCAAATAAAATCATTCCAACACCATTGGGTTGTGTCCAGTGCTTCCTTCTTTCTTCAAAACCTTCATCCTCAACCCTATCTTGGTAATTCTTTCTGAGTATTTTCGTATCCTCTGCCTAGTTGCAACTGGTTGAGCAGGGACATCAACATCTGGATGTGGATCATCTACTTGAACTGGTTCAACATGTGGAGCTGGTACATCAACTGGATCCACTGGATCTGCTTGAACTGGATCAACCTGTGGAGCTGGTACTTGAACTGGATCCACTAGATCTACTTGAACTGGTTCCACTTTACCTGCTATACAAATATGTAGCTAATGAGTTGGATGTTCCATTTAAATTATATTGTTTTAATAGCATACCTTTCTCTTTTTTACATTTTTTAGGTTTCTTGTTTTTTGGCCTTGAAGTGGATGCTACATCTGCTGGTTTAGTAGGACATGTTGATCTATTGTGGCCCCTTTCTCTACAAATACTGCATCTATTAATTGAACCTGCTTTTGAGATAGTATGCCTTGTTTTCCCCTTGCTTTCCATCTCAGATTGATCTTTTTTCCTTTTAAGGGTTGGCCTTCCTGGTAACCTTCTTTTTTGAGGAGGCAATGGCTTCATGTAGGGAGCTTCAGGCCACATGGAACTACCATTAAGTGGGTTAATGGTATGGTTGTAACAAGTCAAGAACATGGCTGTATGGAACCATGGTGCAACATAATCCTCTGCATTCCTGTTAAGGTATGAAATGGCTGCCACTGCATGCACACATGGGATACCTGATACTTGCCAAGATCTACATCCACATGTGTTGTTGTTAAGGTCCACAGCATATCCATCATTTCCAATCCTAACTTCATATTGTTGTATCCCAGATGGTATAACACCCCAAAATCTACCCAAAAAAAATAAGAAGTTCTATTAATCTTATAGATGAGACATATAATATTTATAAAATAGAAGTTATATCATACCTTTGCTGTTTCTTTAGTTTTGATATCTTCAACCTTATAGATGGACATATTTTTAAATTCCCCCAACTTTGTCCCTCTTGCAACATTTTATACATACTCTCCATTGCATAAATCCTTATCTCTTCCAACATGGTGATGAGTGGCCTTTTCCTAGCAAGATCAATAACAGAGTTGAAACTTTCTGATATGCCATTCTCATAAGCATCACAAGCCCTGTCCACTTCAAAAAATGCCCTGCACCAACTTTTAGGGTCCCTTTCCATGAGGTGTTCATAAGCCAAAGGATCAATTTTTTTTATGGAATTCATTTCTGCCTCAAATTTTGGTTGAGTAGTACTAGCAGCTGCTGCCCAAAACAACTTCCTATATTGTTCACCTTTGAAACTTTTCTTGAAGTTAGCATAGATGTGCCTAGCACATTGTCTATGCTCTGCTGTTGGAACCCTTTCTTTGACAGCCTCTATTAATCCCTGAAAGAAATCATGAAATAGATGACATAACAAAAACATTCAACTTAAACAAAACAAAACAGAAATATACCTTGTGTTGGTCTGATATGAGGGTCAATCCATGACCAATTCCCATTTCAATGTCATCCAGAAGGAGGTCAAGAAACCACTTCCATGTTTCCTTATTTTCAACTTCCACCACAGCCCATGCAATAGGGAAGATGTGGTTGTTTGCATCCCTACCCATAGCTGCTAACAATTGGCCTCTACATATACCCTTTAAAAAACAACCATCTACCCCTATTACCCTCCTACATGCTGCAATCCAACCATCCTTCACACCCTTAAAACAAACATACATTTTAGAAAAGTAGGTTGTGGAATCAGGCATGACATTCACATCTATCTTTACTGTTGAACCAGGATTTGTCCTCATATTTCTTCTCCATAACTCCATACTTTACCATAATGTTCTATCAAACTACCCTCTATCTCATCCAAAGCATATCTCCTAGCATTTCTACATTGAGTGACACTAACAATCAAGTTAAACTTTGTACTCACTTTAGCCTTCATTTTCCTTATGCTCATTATAGGGTTCTTCAGAAGTTGATTCTTAAAATGCATTCCAATCCATTTATATGTTACAATGGAACCAAGTTTGAAGACTTTTGAATAGTTATGTTCATCAACTAATGACTTAATTTGGAAAGACCTTTCACTGCTCATCCAGGAAGCCCACAGTCTAAAAGGACAAGAGGGGTTCTTGTTCTCTTTACAACATCTCACTAATAACCTCTGACTATCATTTTTCTCAAAATAAAGGTTGTACCCATTCTTCACTGCATAGTTAGTCAAACAAATTTTCAATTCCATGGGGTTAGAGAATCTCATACCTAGAATTGGCACCATTTTGTCCCATTTCTGGTTCTCATTATGGACAGGGTACACTGGTTTGTCATCTCCATTCTTGGTTTCAACCTCATCAGTTTCAGCCTCATCATTTATATCCTTACACATACCTGACACCCGATGTAAGAATTCATCACCAATAGTCTTGTCAAGAGAAGGAATGTAATCATCTGTTTCATGCTCATGTGGAATATCATCAGAAAGTTGTGAATCTTTATCATCATCCAGGTCTTCGTCGAAATAATGCCCTTCATCATCAGCCCAATCAAGTACAGGTTCATTTTCGTGGTCTATATACACATTCATTCTTAGACCGGCTTCATCACTATAACCCGTTTCAATAAACTCAAAGTAGTCAGCATCATTCGTAATTCTCCTAATACCCTCTGCCAATGGTTCATTTCTAGTGCAATAATATACATTATCACAACTGCCTTCAATCAACTTTGCAATGAACAAGTTAAAGTCTTTGAAATCCATTGCACCAAAATCGACATCACAGATTGAAACAACAACAACGTTCAAGTACACTAATGGTTTTGGTGCGAATAAACCATTATAATGTAAATAAACTGTTAAATACTTACTTTGTTTGGAATCGGAGGCCATCTTCTTCACTATAACCCTCGCATTCACCAGTTGTCTTCAATTTCCTAACCGTATGCTTCGATTGAACTTTTTCTTCCCTCAATTAAAAAGAACCCTAACTGTAAGGACAAACAGGTGAAAGAGAAACGGTAATTAAATGTGTTCTAATTCCACGTAATAAGACATGTCATCTCTAATTAAATGTGGTAACCGGTAAAACAGGTGATAACCGGTCACGGTGGCTTTGGTGAACAGGGATTACAAGTTCAATGGTATAATAAAGACAAAAAAAAGATAAAGGACCTAATGAATACAAGACGAATACTTTATTACCCTCAAATATCATTTTCCCTATTCTAAAAATATAAACCGTTAGGTTGTTAGATCTAATAATGCAAGACTACTGGTGTTACCAAAATCCTTTACAACGACCATCCATAACAAAGACCGATACCATGACAAAAAGTAAGAACTTGGATAAACCGTACGGACCAAAAATGTATTTTACTCTAACTTTATTATATTGAGAAGACCGACCATGTACTCCATCTCTAATACAAATAGGTGAAATGGTAAATAGGTGAGGTGAAGAAGGGTAGAATGGTAATAGAGGCAAAGAGGAAGGCGTAAAGATAAGGACGCCAGGCTGTCCCGCCAAGCCAAGACCCTCTTCAAGTGAAAGTTGTTGTTTAACTTTGTAACTTGTATCGCCTCCAACCGCTACAAACGCCAGCGGTGCACCCATTATTATGCCCTTCCTTATTTACTTTTCATATTTTACTCTTTTAATAAACAATTATATATCTTTTTTTTAAATTATTATAAATACTTCCCAAAAAAGGTTACACAACTTGATTATTAAACACCCAAAAAGATTATACGGGTTATTATTAAATTATTTGTATTTTGTAGATAACTTTTCGACCTGCTTTTTGCAACTCATAAATATTTAGCTTTAAAAAGATTTTTCTTTTAGTTTGAAATGTTGTATGTAAAATAAATAAATAAACATTTTAATCTTGACCCATTTTGGATCAACAAAAACTTTTTATTTGTACATGTTTCACATTTAAGTTTTAAGTTAATTAGACTAAATTGTTATCTGTTTTTTTTTATCAATATCGATTCATATAAAACTAAAACAAATATATTTACATCTAATATATATCTAAATATATTAAGGACAAAACTTCAAAAATGGTCCCTGTGGTTTTCAAAAATATCAAGTTTAGTCATTAAGTTCAAAAAACCTCACACATGGTCCCTGTGGTTTCAAAACTTTTAACAAATGATCCTTTTCGCTAACTCCGTTAGCTTTTGGCCGTTAAGTGAAGGGTATTTCCGTCATTTCACAAAAGAGGGACCATTTATGAAGTTTTTTGTTATATAAAAAAAATATAATTATTTAATAAAGGCTCTCTCTCTCTCTCTCTCTCTCTCTCTCTCTCTCAAAAGAACCTATCTTAAATTGGATCTTCACTTCGTCGATGAACTCAAATGCAAAAGGGAGATGGTGCGTCTTCTTCGTCTGATCAGGGAAGAACACGAATGGAAGCAATCAAAAATCGAGGGTACTAGTGAGGTTCAAGCAGATCACAAGGTGGGACTGAGAAAGGGACCTCGGACTTCATCTTTGTCTTCATTAGATCGAGAAGGCATCAGGCAATCGAAGGCAGTCAAAATGGTAGTCATGTGGTTGGCGATCGTGAGAAAGGGGGAGGGGGCGTCGGTTGTACAGGTTTCCTCCGACGGTTTACTTCTTTCATTTTGCCTCATCGCCGGCCGTAACCCGATAGAAGGGAGACAGTAGCAGCATCTTTCGGTCAAGGGAATTAGGGGGTGTTCGAGGCTGCTTTTGGTCGTCTAAGGGAGAGCTGCCAGTGCTTTTCTCGTGACAGTTTCTCAGCAGTTTAAGCCTTGCTAGGAGGCTACTTTGGGTGTCAATGGTACTTGAAAATACAACAAGCAAGTGGTGGGTTTTGAATTAACGAAGCAAGGATGGAGATGGGGCCGAAATAGTCGAGAATCGGAGATGTAGAGGCCGATATCCCGTTTTTCCATCTTTCCTGAGCTGTGGCTTCAAGGGAATGCAGAGAGAGAGAGAGAGAGGGTGGGACCCTTTATTAAATAATTATATTTTTTTAAATAACAAAAAACTTCATAAATGGTCCCTCTTTTGTGAAATGACGGAAATACCCTTCACTTAACGACTAGAAGCTAACGGAGTTAGCGAAAAAGACCATTTGTTAAAAGTTTTGAAACCACATGGACCATTTGTGAGGTTTTTTAAACTTAGAGACCAAACTTGATATTTTTGAAAACCACATGGACCATTTTTGAAGTTTTGTATATATTAAATTAAAATTAGTATTTCCAAAACTTATAGCAAAGAAATATTGATTTTTGCGAATATAAACTTTATGACAACTATCGCTTAAAACATCAGTCATGTAACATGAATAACATATTAACAACCATAGCAAGTTTGTGACACAAATAATACATTTTTCTCATATGACAAACTACAATAAAATAATCTGAAAATACAGGTTAACCATTTAAGATCAAAACTATTTAAATAGTTTGGAATTGCTTACGATATCATTAGATCAAAACTGTTTAAATACAAAGGGAACTTAAATCGTAGATAAACAGGGAGAAGATAAACTATAATCTAGTAGATATCAATCTAGGAATTCTAATAATACAAAGAAAAGGATGGAACATTGTTTTCATAAAACCCAAGTCACAAATATAAGTGTCAAATACGAATATCCCAAAAATCAGAGTATCCAAACAGATGGAAATCAAAAATTGCAGAGGATGTGTACGATCAAGCCTTCGCCTTTCCCAAATCATCCAAAGTACATGAAACAAGAAATCCACAACTATAAGCTCAAGCTTAGTAGGTTTCCCAAAATACCCAACACATCAGAAATACAATTAGAATGCATGCATAAAGGGTTTGTTGGCCATAGCCTCAACCCAACCATCAAGGTTTGTTGATGTAGAATATCAACCTAACCATTTGGGTTTGTCGACATAGAGTCTCAACCCAACCATACGGGTTGTTGGTCCACTATACGAAGTAATACCTCAACCCAACCATCCGGGTTATTGGCTTTTCGCCTCCACCTAACGATATGAATATGTCGACATATGCAAATAACAATTAGGCATATAATGGTCCTACACCAAGTACATAACAAAAACAAATAAGTCAGCTTTGGTGCCTTCGACCCATAGGCATAGCGAGAGAAATCACCTCAAAACCGAGATGATGGCTGAAAGAACGCAACTCCGAGTATCGAACCTACAGGTCACCTATATAGAAAAAGAAGGACCAATCCTCAATCCACAACTCAAATACAACCTCAATTACCCTATATGACCTAAAGTCAAACTTGTTCAAAGTCAACAGCCAACAGCCAAAAGTCAACCTCCAGTTAGTGGTCATGCTTGGCTATGTTGTGCCTGCTAAATGACAAAACAGATGGACCTTAGCCCATTTGACACACTGTGGCGACCTAAGGCCATAGCATGGGCATTAGGCTCCTAACAACTTAATCGGTTAAGCTGTTTTCTTCGATTCTAAAGGCTCCAAAGCTCAGATCTGGTCCATTTTATGGTCTAAGTATATAAAGTTTCACACTTTATCCTTTTAGACTCTCCAAGAGATAGAGATCTCACTCCTATATCCAAAAATGGGACAAAACACAACTTGGCTTAAATCAATAAGAACTTAATCTTGAAGACCTCTGATCCAACACTCTTTGAAAGGTATCTAACATCATAAATAATATAAAACCCCATGATTTTCTGACATGCATGTCTTGAACTCCTATTAGGTTAAAATGAGGGTTTATGGCAAAAAATTCTGCATCACACCAAAACTCATTTCTAATCCAGATCTAAAGCACCAAATACTCCAAATGGTTTGAAGATTAATAAGGTTGCAAACTTTATGAGATCTCACTACCCCAACCAACAAGAACATGAAATTTAAGGACAAAACTCAAGATATAGTAACCTATCATGTTAAAAATTGAGTCATGAACACCTACAAGGATCCAAAAGAGTGCTATAACAAAGGATGATGACTTGCTTGTTGAATCTTAGCTCACTTCTTCTTCTTTCTTCCTTAAATGGATTCAAAGAACACCAAAAAGGGATTAAATAAAGTAGGAAGGATATTAGGATTGCTCGGGTCTTAAGGAGGCTGATGGAGGTTGAGGGTGAGCAAACCCCAGCCTCATCATTCCTTTAAATAGGGAGCAAAACCCGGAAATTAGGGTTTGTCACTTGCCAATTGCCATGTTGTTACCATATACTTCCACGTTGTGACAGCTTAAATGAACATGCAATATTAACTTGATTTTCCACGTCTTGGTTCCTCCACCACGCCATGGTAAAACCTAAAATACCAAAAATTGGAAATGCAAGGTACCTCAGGATCCGGGTGTTACAAATCTCCCCCTAATTGAATCAGACTTTGTCCTTGAAGTTTGTTACTACAAATAACTCAAGGTAATGCTCTATCATCTCATCCTTCGGCTCCCACATCCACTTAGAGCCCTTCTGGTGTTGCCATTACACTTAACCAAATTCACCTCTTTGTTGCGCATAGTCTTTGTCTTTATGTCTAGAATCGCAATGGTCTCTCCACATAGTTCACACACTCGTCAATCTGAATGTCATCCAAAGGAATCACCACAGAATCATCGGATAAATACTTTCGTAACCGAGAGACATGGAAAGTGTTATGGATATGACTGAGCTCCTCAAGCAAATCCAACTATTGTGCAACCTTGCCTACCTGGGCGATAATCCTGAAGGTACCGATAAACCGGGGGCGTAACTTGCCTCGCTTCCAAAACCAGATTACACCCTTCTAACGTGACACCTTTAGAAGCACCAAATCCCCCACTTGGAACTTGAGGTTCGATCGTGTCCAGACATCATAACTCTTTTGTCGGCTCTGGGATGTCTGCAGTCTCTACCTGATCTATTGGATAAGCTCTGTAGTCTGAAGAACTACCTTGCTCCAACCCATAACTTTGTGGCCGACCTCTCGCTAACAAGCTAGTGTACGGAACTTCCTCCTATAGAGAAGCTCAAAAGGCGGTGCACTGATAATAGAATGGTAGTTGTTGTTGTAGAAGAACTCAACTAGGGGAAGGTAGGAATCCCAACACCCACCAAAATCAATAATACAAGCCCTCAATATATCCTCGAGCATTTGAATGGTATGCTTTCTCTGTCCATCAGTATGAGGGCAATAAGTGTTGCTAAAAAGCAGTCTTGTACTCAACTCCTCATGAAACTTCTGCCAAAATCGAGAATTAAACTACACATCGTGATCAAATACAATAGACAACGGTACCCCATGGAGAAGCAATGATCTCGTGCACATACACATTGGTTAATTTCTCGGCCGAAGAACTCTCTCAAATAGCCAGAAAGTGGGCACTCTTGGCCAAACGATCCACAATGACCCATATCTCATCAAACCCTTTGGTCGTTCTAGGTAACGTGGTGATAAAATCCATGGTGATTTGCTCCCATTTCCACATGGAAACCTCCAAAGGCTGTAACTTGTTGTGCATTCTCTGGTATTCGGCTCTGACCATTCGACAACTCAAGCACCTCTCCACATACCAGGATATTTCCCTCTTCATGCACGAGCACTAGTAACTAAGCCTCAAATCCCGATACATTTTTGTGGCTTCAGGGTATATAAAAAATATGGACTTATGTGCCTCTTCCATCACGGTCTACCTGACCCCACCAACATCTAGAACCCAAACCCAGCCACACTGGGTTAATAATTCACTGCTATCGGTGTTAAACCTATTGATCTAACCTCTTATTATCTCCTTCTTCCAGTGCTCACTCTTGATTCCCATGGCTTGAGCCTCCCTGATCAACTCCAAAAGTGATTTATCGATAGAATCCTCACACATAAACCCCCCAATATAAGTGTTATCCGCCTTGAGGATCAAAGCATCAGCCACCACATTCGCTTTCCCAAGATGATAAATGATCTCACAGTAATAATCATTGACCATGTCAATCCATCTATGTTGTCTCATATTCAAATTTGGCTAATCCAAGAGATATCTCAGACTCTTGTGATCCGTATAGATGGTGCATCGGAACCATATAGATAATGTCACAAAATCTTAAGGGAAAACACCACCACCCCCAACTCTAGATCATCCGTCGGATAGTGAACCTCATGTGGCTTCAGCTACCTGGATACATAAGCAATGACTCTACCCCTCTACATAAGAACCACCCCAAACCTGTTATCGATGCATCACAAAATACCGCAAAATCCTCAACTCCCTCAGGGAGGGTCAATACTGGGGCCATACTTAACTTCCTCCTCGAGGTCTCAAATGCAACCTACTGCTCAGGGCCCCAATGGAAATCCACTCCTTTCCTCATCAGGTGGCTCAGAGGAATAACAATCTTGGAGAAATTTTGAATAAATCTCCAATAATAACTAGCCAACCCCAGGAAACTCCTAAACTAAGACGAGGACTTCGTGACCACCTACAATATCGCCGCCTCAATCTTGGCCGGATCGACCAGAATCTCATTCTGATTGACAAAGTGTCCCAGAAACTAGACCTCCCGTAACCAGAACTAACACTTGGAAAATTTGGCATAAAGCCTCTCATGTCTCAATACTCCCAACGACTCTCTAAGATGCCCCTCATGCTGCTCATTGGTCTTGGAGTAGACCAAGAAATCATCAATGAAAATAATGACCGACTGGTCAAGCATCGGTTTGCACACTTGGTTCATCAAATCCGTGAATGTTCCAAGCATTGATGAACCCAAATGGCATCGCCATGAACTTGTAATGACCATAACGAGTCTGAAATGATGTATTATCCACGTGCTCCACTATGACTCTCATCTGATGATATCCCGACCTCAGATCGATCTTAGAGAACGAAGATGCAACATGCAATTGATTGAGTAGATCATATATCCGTGGAAGGGGGTAACGGTTCTTCACCGTTAACTTGTTCTACTCTCGGTAATAAATGCACATCCGACATGAACCATCTTTCTTTTTTACGAACAGAATCGGTGATACCTAGGGTGAATTGCTTGGTCTAATAAACTGTTTGCCCAACAGATCTTGAAGCTGAAAGGGAAACTCCTGCATCCCTGGCGATGCAAGGCGATACGGCGCCTTAGCAATTAGGTCTATACCATGGATCAGATCAATCCTGGACTCTACCTGCCTCACGGGAGGCACACCGAGTAAATCGTATAGGAATATATCTGGAAACTCCCTGACCAATGGCACATTTGAAACCGAATCTCTCCCTTCATCCTAAGTATAAACTACATACATGAGATAACCCATACACCCATGCTATAGATTTCTACCAAGCCCTGGCAACAGAACAAAAAAATTGAACCAACCCCGGTATAAATAGTCAATTTTACCCCACTTGGGGTTCGAACTACCACCCGTTTCCTCTCACGATCAATCATGTCTCTAAATCTACTCAACTAGTCCATCTGTATCACATACACCCCCCCCATAAAGATGGGAATCAAATCGATTGAATAAGGCACCCCAAATTTCTCCAAGGTACGGTCTCAAAAAATGCTCATTGTAGAAACCCCACTTTTGTTGCTTTGAAAACTCGCAACGGACACTCCAACTCACCAATGAACATAGCAAAATCCCTAATAAAGGATTAGGATACAAAAGACCGACTCGCACCCAAGTCGAAAAGCACACGAGCAGGCAAGGAATTCACTAAAAAGTTACCTAACGGAGATACAAGCATACGTGTAGCACTTTCCACAAGTGTAACCCCTCTACTCTCCAGATCATGAATGAGTGGGCTTAAACTACTTTGATGCCAACTGTGTCTAGACTGATGCCCGCCTCTTCTCTCTATTCTGAGTCTCAATCTCAATCTCCCTCCTCCAAGCGAAAGATTACAACTCAGAGAGATAACTGTACCGTTGGGTAGACATGAACTCCCTGATTTGTGTCTTAGGTATGCTCAAGTAACGGGATATCGAAACCTACTCTGAAGCAGCATACTCGGGATAGAAAAGAACCCTCTCAGTGAACATCTTGGTGATCTCTGCCACCGTCTCTATCGTTTTCCTTGACGACAGATACTCTTGGGCCAACCTCTTCTTCTCCACTAGCAGACCATACTCAGTATGAAACATCTCGGTAAACTGCTTCGAAGTCACTATGGCTTTCTCTGTAATAGAATAAGCTCTAATCACCGGCCTCCACCAGTCTTCGCACCTAAAAGTAGAAGGTTCAGGGTGCACTTGACCTTCTGGTCCTCTGGGCACGAACATGTCAAAAAACAACCCTCCAAATCAAACAACCACCTCATATCAACATTTGGTTCCTTATCCCCATTAAACTCCAAGGGCTACATTTTGCTGAAGTCCCGATACTGAAATGACCATCTCCCCTGAACTCCCACAGTAGCAACAACTACGGTGGATGCGACAGCAGCAGCCTCGGTCACATTGGCATATCGCTCGTCAAAAAGATCAATCAGTGTTGTATTAATAGACCCAAAGACCTTTGGGATTGACTCTCTCACAACCATAGTCACCTGAGTGGTGATCTATCTGTTGGATTAATGTCTAATTCCATAACTATAATTTGTAAGATTTGACCCGACCCGGCATGGTCCATTTGGGTTGCATGGCATCATGCATTTGGATAGACTATAATGAGAGAAATAACACTTAAGGATTATTAATATATTATAAGTTCTAATATATTAATAGGATTATTTAATTAGTATTGATCAAGAATTAATTTAGAATTAATTAAGTGATCAAAAGAAGACTAATTAGATATATGGGTTGATTGTGTAAATCATCCATACTTGTATAGCGGGCTAATGCTCCATGGATTATCAAGTTGGGCTAAAACCCATAGGATGCTCCATGGTGTATTTGAACCCATGGATCCAAGGAAATGGAAAGCCATAACAATTAGGGTTTACCCTAAGTGTGACACTATATAAAGATCATATTGTTGGGAAAAATCGACATTATGTACAATAGAGAAGGGCTAGCCGATTTCAAGTGTTCTACATTTATCTCAAGGTTATTCCAAAAGCATATGATGTTGTGTGAACCATTTGAGGTGTCACACTTGGGGCACTAGGCACTCAAGCTTCATGAAGATAATCTACATCAAAGAGGTATGTAATTCTAACTTGATATATTCATATGAATCATGTTATTATGCTAGTTAGGATAAATACCTTGGAAAGTTCATATTTGCATGTATAATAGAGAAAACATAAATCCAAGGTATTTAGGGTTGCATGTACACTTATGAGTGTTAGAATGCTCAAAACCCAACACTATCACACACCCAAATCAGAACGGCGGAAACGTATGGGGGCGGATGGAGTGGCTTCATGTACATTATCATAACAGTTGAATATGAATGAAACATAGCAACACAAACATTCATACATTGAGATTACAAGTATTACATCGTTTACAAAACCCTGTTTCTTCAAAAGTTGAATACGAATAACTCAAAAGTAGAAAACATGTAATAGCGACGCCGGTCCTCAAGAAGTTTTGAACACATATCTACTGGTTTCTTGAGAATACAAGTGATTTTGAAAAGTTTAAACAGTTAAGTT
Organism: Lactuca saligna; assembly: GCF_052625555.1. Taxonomy (NCBI): domain Eukaryota; kingdom Viridiplantae; phylum Streptophyta; class Magnoliopsida; order Asterales; family Asteraceae; genus Lactuca; species Lactuca saligna. The sequence continues at coordinate 317,007,296 of NC_136421.1, forward strand.
GGTGAGTTCATAAGCATTTTTGTGTGAGAATGATTTGTAACGGTTTCGAGAAAATGGTTTTTGTATAGTTTTAGAAAATCCGTTATTTTCTTTAAAACGAACTATAAATGTATGTATTTTCTTTGTATATTTTCCTTGTAAAAATGATAATGTATGTTTCTAGAAAATCCAATATTTTCTTAAGAATGAACTGTAGATGTATGTGTTTCCTTTGTATATTTTCCTTGTAAAAATGATAATGTATGTTTCCATAAAATTCAATATTTTCTTAAGTATGAACTGTAGATGTATGTAGTTCCTTTGTATATTTTCCTTGTTAAATGATAATATATGTTTCTAGAAAATCCAATATTTTCTTAAGTATGAACTGTAGATATATGTACTTCCTTTGTATATTTTCCTTGTAAAATGATAATGTATGTCTCCATAAAATCCAATATTTTCTTAAATGTGAATTGTAGTCTTAAACCCTAAGACCAAAAATGTATAAGTATTGATGTACTGAAAAATAGTATGTAGATATATCTTTTTATAAAACTAATGAAGTGTAAGCCACCCCGTAAACCAAGTAGTGTCGCTGATCCCTATGTGAGTTATTATAATCATGTTAATACGACGAGTGGCTTGTACAATGTTCTTTAGACGTCAGTGTGGGAATATATTTTTCACCCTAGACTTGCCGGTCTAACTATATCGAACAACTGAGGTGTGGGATTGTCAATCCCGTATAGATCTATACACAACGATCTCACTCTCCCTCAAGGAGACTTTGATTATAATGACGAACTTAACGTGTATGATAGGTAGGTACGATGAAGGAGTGACTCATAAGAGCATTAACAGATTCTTGGGAAATATGATATCAACAATCCATGGAATGCATGATCGTATATAATCAGAGGTGAGAAAGACACCCGAACATGTGATTCTACTCTAGAACCACAACCAAATAAGGAAAAATAAAAGAGTCTAGATCAAGAGTCCTCAGTCTATCCTACATGATAATAAACATTCCCTAAGGCATTTATCTGCTAACAGAAAACCAAAACTAGTGGGTCAGCATTGGTGCCTTCGACCCACGGATACAGTGTGGCGAAAGTCACTTGAAATGAAGAAACCCAAGAACACTGTTACATACACGTTCTGAAATTGTGTATTGTTATTATTAAAAGTGAATAAAATTGAGTATTGAGTTCTAACAACTAGTTTTTACTAGAAATGAAGTAAAACTATCTTTAGAATCACTCATAAAATAATGGAAGTCTTATGAGATTCCAATTAATAGCCAAATAGTGAAATTTAGCGAAAATATAAAATTTTAAATAAGTAAAATTTTATTATTTGATGTTGTAAATCATCTCGTTAGAAACTTGTAGGCGAAAACCTCGTTGAAATCCGAGTTATAACGAAGAAGTTATGACCAACCGAAGATCCGCGACAAAACCGACACGGCGCCGAATGACGTAAAAAGTGAGTTTTTGATAAACTAATTTTTAGCCTTATTAATCTAAATAAAAGTTTTAGTATTTGTTAAACCGAGAAATTCGATAAAAGAACGCCAAAATCTGACTTCGTATGAGGAAGTTATGATTTTTCGAAGTTTCAACTTACAGCTAAAAACTCGAATTTTAGATTGAGCGATATTTGACCGATACATCCTAAACGAGAATTGAAGGTCTCATCATTTGTAGTACAACGGTAAAAAGTCTGATGAAAACGGATGTCGGATGAAGAAGTTATGAATTTTTAACGGATTCTCCTGTCCCGGTCTGTTAAAATAATAATATTAAAAATAAAGTTAAAGTTAGCTGACGATGTCCAAACGAAAGTTGTAGAGCGTAATTTTAGCTACGCGTGCATATAAATAATGTCAAAAACAGAGCTCGTATGCGAAAGTTATGGATTTTAGAAGTTCGGGGCCCGAAAACTGAGAAATCTCGCATGAATAGTACCGGCCACGTCACCTCGCACGAAGCAGGTGCGTCACCGGAGACGTGGTGAAATCCGAAGAAGGCGCGTGTTGCAAGTTAATTCGCTGAGGCCGAGGTCCAGCAGGAACGAGACGCGTCTCGCATCGTGGCTAATCCAACGCGAGACACGTCTCGCCTACCAGCCTCGCATCCGAACCACACTAACCGAGCCTCGCATGCGCGCAAGCTGTTCCGACCCTCGCATCCGAGCCTCGCCTTCACGCCACCTGCCCCTCGCTGCTAATGCCACCGAGCTGCTTCGCTGCTTGCTTCCTTCCCAGCCAACTCCGAATCTCGGCCCTATAAATAGGAGGGTGCGAACCCTCCCGGCTAGAATTTGAAAATTTGCCACTTTTAGCCCCTTTTTCCATACTTTCTTTATTTTGACTTTCCCCGAAGCCCCGGTATCAATTTTAGCACCCGAAATACACCCCGAGACCCCCGAGAAGCCCGAAAATTTTATCTTTTCGGTTTTGAAGCCCTACATTCGCAGAGCCCGGTTTTCAATTAAGCTCCCGGTTTTCAACATAGAAAGTCATATTTAAAGCCGAAATATTGTCCAAATTACTATTTTAACCCCCGGTTAACTTAAGGTGAGCTTAATATATAGGAACAATTGTATGTTATGTGTTATATGTGCTATGTGCTTTTCAGTGTTATTATTCTGAGTTATTTTCCCGTGTTATTTTATTCGCTATGTTTATAGCAAATATAATACCTTTGACCATGTGATTATTGAAAGGACTTAGATTCACATTGGTACTGGTACGTAGCCTCTGGCCATGTAGAGCATGTCTCCGTAAGAGAATGACTTCTATTCTATAGCATTGACAGAAGGTTAGATAGGAATGATATGTAGCCTCTGACCATGTAGAGCATGACTCCGTAAGAGAATGAACTCTATTCTGTGGTATTGGCAAATGGTTAGATAGGGCTATAAGCCTGAAATCTACCAAAATGTTAATCATAAATTATATGTCTTCTGTGCCATTTGGGCCAAAGATTTATTAATGCATATCAAGTATTGAAATCGTTATGTCTCATTGATCGTAAATCTTTAAATCAAATCTTGAGTTGATATTGAAAGCCTGTCATATGATACGCATATGCTATTATTGTTCTTGTTCCCTTATGTTTCTGTCATATTGGTATATGTAAGTCATAAAATTATATTGTATCTATTTATTGAATTCACTAAGCGTTATCGCTTATTCCTCTCAATATTTAACAATTGCAGGTGATGAGTATTCCAATATAGCTTTATACTGCTGAAAGATTTAGAATAGTTAATAGTATTTCTCTGTATTTTAATGTTCATATATGTATATGAATAGTAGATTCCTGGGTAGACATGAAATGTAATAAAAGTTAGTCGGTTTGTATCCAATCCTTTGTAATCACTTTATCAATATAAAATATTGTTTTATAAATATGCATGTAGCATGTTTTGAGGAAGTAACTTAAGAAATCTTTAGAAATAATATGAAAGTTTGAGTCTTTCATAAATACGAAAGTTGGGGTCTTTCAATCATGGTATCATAGTAATGGTTTAAGTGAACTAAATATCATGGATTGGTATTTAGACTTAAACTGTTGGAAGCTCAATATATGAGCTGATTCATAATGGTGATACTATTAAAGCTTTGGAGGACAAACACCCTTTCAGACCACCCCCATCCATGCCGAGCCCTATAATTTCTGAACCTCCCCTTGTAGCCGACTTTGATTGTGTATTTAGTTGCATCAAATCCTTCCCTAAAGGAACTTCTTGCGGGAGAGATGGCTTGAGGGCTCAACACTTACTAGATGCCCTTTGTGGAGAAGGGTCTGCTATTGCCACAGATCTCATACATGCTATCACTTCAGTTGTTAATTTATGGTTAGAGGGAAGATGTCCAACCATTTTGGCAGAGTTTGTTGCATCCGCTCCTCTCACGCCTCTACTTAAACCTGACATCGGAATACGTCCGATTGCAGTAGGCACTATATGGAGATGTCTGGTTTCCAAGGTTGCCATGAAAGGTGTGGGTAAAGAAATGGCTAAGTACCTTAATGATTTTTAGTGTGGGGTTGGTGTATCTGGCGGTGTTGAGGCTGTGTTACATAGTGCCATTAGGGTGTTGAGTGAACACCATGCTGATGGGTCTCTTGTAATGATGACTGTGGATTTTTCGAATGCCTTTAACCTGGTGGATCGTTCAGCATTGCTCCACGAGGTTAAGAAGATGTGCCCTTCCATTTCTTTGTGGGTGAATTTCTTGTACGAGCAAGCAGCGAGACTTTATATCAGAGATCAACATATATGTTCTGCCACTGGGGTGCAGCAAGGTGACCCCTTGGGCCCTCTTCTTTTTGCCCTTTTTTTTGCACCCGCTTGTGCACAAGATTAGAGACAATTGTAAGCTCCTTCTCCATGCTTGGTACCTAGATGATGGGACTGTCATTGGGGATTCAGAGGAGTTGGCTAGAGTTTTGAACATAATTCGGTTGCATGGTCTAGGTTTGGGTCTCGAGTTGAACATCAAGAAAAAGGAGATTTTTTGGCCCTCATGTGATGATAGGAAGCTTCGGGCTGATTTATTCCCTACGGAGATAGGGAGACCTTCTTTGGGGGTGAAACTCCTTGGGGGGGCTGTTAGCAGAGACGCGGGGTTTATTAGCGGGCTGACCATGAAAAGAGCGGTCAATGTTGTTGATTTGATGGGCCTTCTTCCATAACTATGTGACCCACAGAGTGAGCTCCTTTTGCTTCGATCATGTATGGGCATTGAAAAAAATTTCTTTGGTTTAAGAACATGTCAGCCGGTACACACAGAAGAGGCAACGTTATTCTTTTACAAGGGATTGCGCAGGTCTATCGATGATATGGTGGTATGTGGAGGCCCCTTCTTTAGAGACACTCAGTGGCGCTTGGCTTCCTTACCTATTCGTTTCGGTGGTTTGGGTTTGTACTCGGCCTACAAGGTTTCCTCCTACGCATTTGTAGCCTCGAGGGCCTAATCTTGGGCATTACAAAACCACATCTTACGTGACAATGGCATATGTGGTATGGACTCGGATTATCTATGTGCTATGACTCGTCTCTGTGATACGATTCCGGGATTTGACTGTAGCGGTTTCACTAATAAGGACACCGCCCCCCCTAAATCCCAAAAAGTTTTGTCGTGTGCCCTTTTTAGCAAAATCGTCCATGATATGGAAGTCAACTTCGAGATGACTGTGAGACATAAAGCAGTCTTTGAGTGTCTGCGGGCGCCTCATGCTCAAGATTTTCTGCTAACTATCCCTATTGATGGTCTTGGCCAGCATATGTCTCCTGTGGAGTACCGAACTATCCTTCGTTACCGCCTCATGATTCCCATATTCCCAATTAACGAGATATGCCCAGTTTGTCGCAAGGCATGTTTGGATACCTTTGGGGAACACGCGGTTCATTGTAGAGAGCTCCCTGGTTTCAAGTATAGACATGATGTGGTTCACGATGTTCTCTTTGATGCTTGTCGGCGTGCTGGTATATCTGTGAAGAAAGAAGCGCCAGTGAACTTTTTGACAGACCCGCAAGATGGCAGGTCCACACTTAGACCAGCTGACATTTTGGTCTTTGGATGGATAGGAGGGAAGCATGCGTGCATGGATCTTACTGGTGTATCTCCTCTCGTTGGTTTGGGGAGTGGAGGTTTCGCAGCTGGGCATGCCGCTTTGAAAGTCGCTGCGTGCAAAGTGGTAAAGCACGACAATGCATGTAGAGAAAATCAACATGTGTTTGTTCCTTTTGCATTCGATACATTTTGTTTTCTCGCACCAGAGGCGGTGGAGCTCCTTAACAGAGTCCAACGGGTCATGCATTCTAATGTCATATCTCCTACATCCACAAATGTTGTTTTCAAAAGAATAGGTTTTACCATCCAAAAAGGGCTAGCGACGCGGCTTGTTGCCCATTTGCCTTCAATCGATATGTATTGAATTCAATTTTGGAATTAATTAATGTATATTATTGAAAAATAATAATAAGTATATCGATACAAACCATAGGAAATATTTAAGTGGGGGATTGGGTAGTGATAAACCCTAGTATTTTAAGATATTAAGTTACTTTAGAATTTTAAGAAAATTAGTTGAAGTAAACTATAAATTTTAAGAATTTCTAAACTTAAACAAGAATTATTAAGTAAAGATGATACGATATATTTTAGGTTGAATACCTAATGGAGGCAAGCACTAGAATATTAAGAGGATATATGCCTTATATTCTATTATGTGCTAAATGATAGATGAATATAGAGAAGAGATATGCCTTATATTCTATTATGTGAGAAAGCTTAAGGTCTGTTGCCGACCATGGTTTAGAAAACTTTAAGAATTTTCATAATAGAATTTTTCGGAGTGATAAAGAGACTTATGATAATTGACATCGATAAGTTTATAAATAAACAATCGCGAGATATCGTAAAATAATAAACATGAATTGTTATCGTAATAAGTGTATAAATACCAATAGAGTGGTAATATACATTTAAAGTATGTTTAATATATAATAACATCTTTGGAAGAAAGATGTGCGTTTGAAACACGTTTGGATAAGATAAATGTATTGGTACAAATCCACGAAGTTGTTCTACCGTTGTTTAGATTGAAGAAGTGATTGTTTAATAGAGTCAAAAGAACCGAAGATGGTGATCAGTACTTCGGCAGTATCACAATGAATATTGTGCAAGATTTAGAAGAATTAAATGAAGATCAAAAGAAAGGCTAATGAAGTTTTCAGACTTAATAGGCCAAGACTTTGTGATATAAAGTTCCATTGTGTGTTAAGCCGACTTTAACATACAAAATTGGGATGGTGAATTGAGTCATTTAGTGATAAATGGTTAAGTAACTTACTTGTTTAAGTAAGGTAGAATGCTTAATTGAAGAAGAAATACACCCACAGTATCGTATGAAGAGATGTTGTAGTCAGGAATGACAGAGAACCAAGTTGAAGCTAGTAAAGCTTGCTGAGATGCAACTAAGATGCAGACTTCTTAGGATAGACTCCTATGAAATAGACTTATACTTACTCAGATACAAGAATAACGATGTCAAGGAAGAATAATGAAATGAACAAAAGTGGATGATGGATTGCATGAGTTAGAAGATGATGCAGGTAGTAGAAGACCGTTTATCTCCATGCTGCTAAAGTAAATTTTGGAATAATGTGTCTTGTAGAGTAGACACTACTCAAGAAAGAATTAATATGAAGAAATGGAAGTAAAATTTCTATCGACCTATGGAAAAGTATTAGGATATATTGAATCGAGCATATGCATGAGAAAAATCATAGAAGGCGAGTATAAGCAATCCAATATATGTTTGATAGAAACGTGAAAACCCTAGTTGAGTCTAGGAGAAACTGTTGTATGTATTTATTTGAGCACGTTCATGTGTGATAAGTTGCTTTGTGAAAACTTTTGAATGGTGACTTGGGAACTGCGAGACAATACTTGGGACGAGTATGAGTAGGTGTGAATAGTAGTAGAGGCCTATACTACTGGAATCACAGGACTCACACTTGGATTAGCAAAGTCACAAGGTTACCAAGAAGCTAGTAAATGATTCCATTTTATTCATGTGTGTCGTTACCTTCGATTCGATAATGACTAAGAAGACAAGTATTGTTCAACTCTTAAAGAATCGAGTCTGATTAGTACAAATCCGCGAAAGGAGTTAATTGGTTCAGAGAACCATGTCTTATACAGTGACAAAACATCAGTAGGAATACTGAAGAAGTAAATGGTCGAGATAGTCGATAGAAATATAACAATCTTGATTAAAGAATTGAGCAATCATTAGCCAGAGATGTGACTTGCTATGTGGTGTTACTGGCCACAAGAAATGTATCTGCCCTACTCTTACTAGTCAAATGGCGGGAAGTCAAGTTGTCGTTCAACAATCAAAGAATACTCTAACTAAAAAGGAGGAGGTGTCAAAAGCTAAAAGATGTGTATATCCGAAAGCATGAATTAGAGATACGTGGTGCTATTCTTTCTGTTCCAAAGCATCTACGTGTTGATCAAACTCTTTTCATTTTCTTTATTCCATCAGCGTGATTTATTTGATCTAATTCTATTACAAGAGTTTGGTTCGTTATGTGTCTTGTGTGTTATAAATACAAATGTCATTAGAATAAAACCATTCGAGTTGCTATTATAGCAAAAGTAAAGACCTTATCTTGGGTTTAGTCTATAAACCAAGAAAGAGCAGGAGTCTGCAATGAGAATTGAGTTTTAACTCAAAGATTAGGATTGAATGTTCAATAAAGAATGAAGAGCGGGTGCAAATTTGAACACCGCCAGTAATTAAGAAGTTTGAAGAATTTGAAAATCGTTTGGAAAACTAAAAGCTAAATATCATACATTTTAGATTACCACAAAGGAAGTAAGTTAAAACTCGAATGTTGTGACTAGTAATTTTCTCATAAACTCTAGATCTGCTCACATCTTATTTGATTTCAATGCCTCAGATTCTTTCGTGCCTTATAAATTCGCATATTCTTTTCAAATTGCTTGTTACGCAGTTGTCCAATCATTTCATATAGATAACATAGGAAATATATCATTACTTGCTGATAAAGCCTATAGAGTTAGTGTTATAGGAATTGAAAGTTATAATCTTCCTGCTAACCTAATTCCTATCTTTGATATTATTCTCGACATGGAATGGTTGTTAAAGAACCACGCAAAGCTCTTGTTCTAGAAAAAGATGATATGCATCCCTATCGAAAGGGAAGATTCTATTTATGTCTACGGTGAAAATAATAAAATTCTTTCTTAAAAACTCGTAAATTATGTCGAAGGGATATTCTACTTATCCGACTTATACAGTTAATACCTTGAAAGAGGAGAAGAAAACTGTGAATGATAACATTTGAATAATTATCGATCGGCTGATGAAGAGTGCATATATTCTCGCCACACGTAAAACGACTCCATTGGAGAAATACACGTAAGTTACTTAGACGAAATCATCGTGAGACATGGTGCGCCACTAAAGATTATTTCTGATTGTGATACTCGTTTCACTCCTCGCTTTTGGGCGAAAATGAAGCATGAATTAGGATCTCGAGTTTCTCTTAGTACAACTTATCATCCTCAGAAAAAATGGTCAAAAGAAGAGATCAATCCAAACAATAGAAAATATATTGAAGGTATATAAAGTACTGTATGAGCGTAAATGTCATACTCAAATATGTTGGCGTGATGTAAGACGGAAGATCTTTAGAGGATCTAAAATGATTCAAGACATCACTAACAAGATACAAATTTTCTGAGAAAGAATGAAAGCGGCCCAGGATCGATAAATTCCCTATGCAGAAAAGAGGAGACGACCCGTAGAATTCCGGGTGGATGATTTAGTAATACTGAAGGTATTTCATGAAAAGGCGTTATACTACTTTGGAAGAAAGAACGGTTGGTAAGCAAGCATACTGCTTGGAATTGCCTGAAGATTTGATAGATATTCATGAAGTGTTTCATGTGAGCTATCTGTGTAAGGGTTAAGCATATTTGATGAAATGGTCCTATTATCCGAGGTGAAACTGGATAATAAGTTTAGTAGAAGAGATCGTAAATGAAAGAACGACTAATCTACGTAATAAAGAACTGAAGTTGGTGCTTCTCAAGTGGAAACTGTTGGATTAGTGTCTAAGTCCATAACTATTTTGGTATGTACTTGACCCGATGGTGCATGGTCCTTTTGGGTTGCCTTCACCAAAGCAACTTGATAGGAGAAATATATAGAGAGAGAGGTTATTATGATTTATTAATATGTTATAAGAATAATATATTAAAGAAGAAATCATATTTGTTTAATTAATATTGGTCAATAATTAATTAAGAATTAATTTTGTGATCAAATGTAATTAATTAAACTAGAGGGGCTGAATTGTAATTATGTGATAGTTACAAAATAAGGTAAGGATTATCTTAAATATATGGTGAACGAATTTAAGGTGATAATGCCTTAGAATTCGACTATGATAAGGATTCAAGGATTATCTTATGGGTTGCTTGGTGGATAAGCAACTAGATAAGGATAATGATTGAAACACTAATCTTTACACCTATATAAACCCCCTAAGGCTCATGAATTCGTCTAAGCCTTACCAAGAAGTCCTAAGGACGAATTCCTACCTCTCTCCTCTCTCTTTATACCTTCTCCATTTGCTCTTTGTGTTTGTATGCCATTAGAGGAGTGACACTTGTGACTCTAAGCCTTCCAAAGTCAATTCAAGGAGGAATTAATATTGTTATTGCTACATAACAATCAAGGTAATATCTTAAACCTAATTATATGATATTATCGATTTCCATATGCTAGAATTAGGGTTTATAGTCTTGGATTCAAAGCATGTACAATAGAGAAACCTAGATCCAAGCTTTAGGGTTTGTATGAGCACATAGGATGTCTTATGACCAAAACCCATCAGTGGTATCAGAGCCTAGGATGGTTTCAATTGTATTGATGCATTGTATATCTAAAAAATTCGTTTTTTGGTGTTCGTGAGGCTGGAATCGCCGAGTCCATAGCTGAACTCGCCAAGTCCAGGGTGACTAGACGAGTCCAGGCTTGACTCGACGAGTCAACCCGTCAGATAGTGCTTATCTCGAGATTTCTTACTGTTTTTGCATATGGATAGTTACCTTATCATGTTAGATCAATATTAATCCGATTATATGATATATTTGACTATATTTTTGATCTAATTGAAGATATTTATCAATTAATAAGATAATTGTTTCCTTATAAGATAATTGATAAATTATTTTGAGTAAATTGATAATTTGTTTTGCAAGAAATCATTAAACAAATCAAATATGGATAATTATGTAATTAAATGTTAGTTTAGATTATTTGTTATTTGATCCTTGTTGTTATGAAAAGTTTCATATTTTGCCCTTTAGGTTTTATAGTTTAAATTTGAACCCAAAAGTTTTGTTGTTTTGAAATTTAAATAGTTGAAACCCTAATGTTTTTGAAATGTTTCAAAACTTGCCCTCAAGTTTTGGAATTTAAAAGTTGATTAAAAGTTAATTAGGAATGTTAAATACTAAAACCCTAGTAATGTTTTGAAAAGTTCAAATACACCCTTATGGTTTTATTAATTAATTAAGGAGTATAATTAAAAGAGATTTAATAAATCCATAAAAGTTTAGGTTAACCATTTAATTGAATTAAAAGTGTAATTGTTAAAGTTAACCACATAGTATTTTAAAAGTGTAAAATGCACCCTATACTATATATAACATTAAAAGTCTAACATTATATATGTATGAGTAAAAGTCAGTCTTACCGTTAGTAGGCCTCATTCACGAAGCTGGTCTATAAGGGGTGTTTAAGGAAATTACCTATAAAATGGCGATTGAATGGGTATCCACTCTTACCCACCGCACTCTTGACTAGTGGAGGGTCGTTAGCCGAACGGATAGGATAGGACGAAACCTTCCATTACAAGTATAATGAAATACAAAAGTAACTAAATGTTTTTACAAATTCCCAATCTTAGTTACTTAGGCAAAAGTGAATTGATGCAATTCCATGAAATTACACTTTGTGCCCTTGCGAAGACGTTAATGGAGCGTGTGTGGTTTACCAGCACACTAAATGGTTCTAAGCGATGGTAGCAAAGGGTGACTCAATGTTTGTCATAGTTCGGTGGAGCGTGTGTGGTTTACCGGCACATCGAATAGGTGACTGTAACATGTGAGGGCACCATGTAGTTTGCATGGTTATTCACACCCGCTTTGTGATCCTCGGCATCCTAGTCACAAACTAGAGGGGCATATCGAGATTTAAACATGCCATTGAAATGTTCAATGAATCTCAAAGGATCTAGGAGTTTTCATAGATTTAAAGCTTAAAGTTCTTTTTCGTTTTTCATGGTGGAGATTAGTGAATCGTCATTAACTTACCTTCAAATATTCTGTAACTAGATTACGGCATCCCTCTTTTAGGTTGTAGCGTATTGTGTTGGGTTCTAGCCTTAGTATCTCAGTTGGGTGATTTACTAAGGACTCAATCGATCAACTAACTTGAATTTGTTTTCTCCCATTTTGTAGATGTCAAAGTTCGACAACTATGGTCTTCCCAAATCCCGTGGAACAAGCATTCCACATGAAGATGATATTCCACGATTCGATCGAGGAACAAGAAATCATGCTTCACTTCCTCCTCCTCCTCCAATTATTCTCCCTAACCCACAAGATTGTAAAATTGAAAGGTTCAATATCACTCAATCCCTTTTGGCAAGTAAACATAAAGAAGGAAAGTCGGTGTGTGCACACGTCTTAGGGATGAAGTCACACATTGATAGGTTAAGAATGATGGGATCCGTTGTCGGTGAAGAGATGGCTATTGATTGGGTTCTTCAGTCACTTCCTAACTCGTATAGTGATTTCGTAAGAGAGTACTATATGATGAACCACGACGTGACCTGATGTGTGTAAAACTCGCTTAGTTTTAATCCTACTTTAATTATCAAATAACACACAAAAGGCAGTGAACCTATCAATTGTGGTATAGCTAAATAAGCAGGGTATCGAACACAGGGAACGGCAAATTAAATTAAAAACTAATTCTATCTAAATTACTTTAGCAAATAAGGGTTTTTTTTCTCTAGTTTTACAAGACTAGAAACTTACTAAACAAAACTAATGCAAGGCTAGAAAAGAACAAATTGACTAGATTCAATAATAGGAAAGAAACTTCTGTTTAGTTCAACTCGGTTAACTTTATGGTTGCTTTTAAGGTAATAGTGCAATGGATTAATTCTTTCGTTGGTTACCGATTCAAATGATTAAGTTGTGTTCACTACCTTAATCCTTAGCAAATAAACTAATTCAAACAGTGGCCAGTTGCTTAACTTAATTATATTTACTAGATTAATTATTCGGGTTAAGTTAGACTTGCAATAGCTAATTAATTTGTTATTCTTAATTAACCTCTTGTTCGATAGTCATCTTACAAGCTTGCACATGAATTTACTCAATTTCCTTATTAATCCTAGTTTCATATTCATTAATCCTAGACATATGATATAGTGGTCACTTATCATATGAGGTTGATAATTAATAGATGTTCATGCTAATTAATTATCTTCCTATTAACAGAAAATACATTATCATTCATACACAAGGTTCTTTAGCAAGCTAAAATAACAATTAATCACCAACTTAGAATTAATCCTACCAATCAATCAAACCATATTGTCAACTTTGTATCCCCAAACAGAAGTATAAAGAAATTAGTTCATAACTAAGGTGAATAACAGCAAACAAATAAGTTCAAGTTGCTTAATCATATTGACAAAACAAAAGAATTAAGTAGAATGATGAAATTACGCCTCAATTACTCCCGGAATTGGATTCTAGCTTCTTTGGTCGACTTCTAGGGTTCTTCTGGCTTCTTATTCGCAGCTAAACACTTCTGAAACTTCCCAGAATTTTTTCTCTTTTTGCATTATAGAGTTATCTTTATATATGCATACCGACTCGTCGAGTCATATGGTGACTCGTCGAGTCCCTCTCACATTAGTCGTAACCTGATAACTGTCTTGACTTCCGAATGCTTATCTTTCTGAATCCGCGACCGGACTCGTCGAGTCAAGAGACAACTCGACGAGTAGAAGCCTTTTTTTGGGTGTTTTCTTTCTTCTTTCCACTCTTGAGCTCTTAACCGCTTCTCTTGCTTCCTTTCACTTCCGAGCTTCATCTTTGGACTGAAAAACATAATTTAACACTTTTAAGTACCTTTTGTCCATAATATGCAACAATTTAGCTAATATATGAATAATAAACTACACTTAATACACACTAAATATGCACATATCAAAATACCCCACACTTGTCTTTTGCTTGCCCTCAAGCAAAACTGAATTTTAACACATTAGAATCACATATAATAACTCCAATCCAACCCAGCCATTATGCCAAGACCGCAACGCATGCATTTGTGTCTAAAATTCCTAAAAACCCCCCATACTTCAAATACTCACAATCCTCATAAACATTCGCCCACTCACCCCGAACTATGCTCATTTTATGCAACCCTCCGAATCCATCCTCAGAAAACCTCTTTACCCTCAAGGTATTTTTAATTGAGCAACCCAAGCATACATAATCTAGATAATTACAATTTATGATACCACATTAGAGCTCTTTGGAATTCTTCACTTGCTTGATAATTTGATCTTGGATACCTTTGAATTCACCACCTTTGTTGTTTGATTTCTTTGGTATCTTCAACTTTTTGGATTTCTTCAGAATTTTCAATCTTCAAATCTTTACTTTAATTACTCTAAAAATTCTTCAAACTTTTTCTTGTAATTCTCTCTTTTTTTTTCTTTTTACATGTATACCTCATTTTTTTTCACTCAAATCCCTACATGCTTAAGCAGGGGCGCTCAATCTCAACCTTTATTGGCTAATGATAAAAATCTTCCTGGATACATTTCAGGTTTAGGCTGCTAAACATATTGAATCCCTCAGGCTGAGCAAGGTCGTGTTTTTGTCTCATGATTTCACTGAAATAAGGAAGCCACAAATGCACTAGAACGTATATAGGCTCAACTAAACATTTGGGTTTTCATGCAACCATCAACATAATTCTAACATGGAATCCTATTTTCTTACCAAAATTTCCTAAATTAGATCCTAAATAATCCTTTTGGTATGCAAATTTTTTTTTAAAATTGACTATTATGTAACCAACCCCCTACCCCACACTAATGTGATGCAATGCCCTCATTGCATATCATGCATAGAAACATAAAAATAAAGAGGGAATTGGAACAAACTCCCCTGGGATAGCAGTGGATAGGTTGATCACTCTCATTTAAGCTCCATCTTCAATAAACTTCATACATGGGAACAATCTCATCCATGTATCGTGTGGGTCGCTCTAAATATGCGAAAATCGGCGTAAGATCTTCAAGAATGGATATGGAAGTGGAAGGATGCAAGTGGTATAATCAGTAGCATCAAATCAGCAGTCGTTCGGCTCAAAAAATGATCGACTCGTCGAGTCTGATGATGGACTCGCCGAGTAGCAGCGCGCATTCTCAAAATATCTGGAAATACAAAGCGACTCGTCGAGTCAGCTTAGTGCACTCGATGAGTTGGCACATGAATGTAAAATCTAGGTATGTGGCAACTATTTGAGTCTCTAACAACTTCATTAACGCTTCCTCACATGCGGACTCAATCGCTCACACTCCTAAGACCGGACTTGACACTTTGACGTTAAAAACTCGCTTCCTTGACTCGCTCTCACACGTAAAAACATCCATGCTTTACCTCATCCTAAGCAATCAAAATGCAATCCTGAAAATAACTAAAGCAAACAACTATTAAACAAAAGAATATCTTAAAGCATACACACCAAAAACAAAACAAAATAAAAATTGCAAATTGTTTAATTCAAACACAAAAACACAAATATTAATCCTCATCCTCCTCATCATCGTCGTTGGCTCCACTTCCTCCCGCTCCGCTATGGCGTGCACTAATCCTCTCGTCCCACGATGGAATGTATGGATAATTCCCACCATCAATATGTGGAATATTGAAGTGGTCAAAAAGTCGTATGTGGGATTGGTTACTAAAATTTAGCCCCCGCGCCATTTGGTCTTGCATCCGCCTCATCTCTATATTGTACCAATCCATTGGTACATCTTCAGTCTCTACCGGAATCACTGGCGGCTCATCCTCCATATCCCTTTCCCTTCGCGATCGCACCCTCCTTCCCGGTGCTTCGGGACCTACAACCGGATCATCATTTGGGATGGCATAATGGCCACCACCATAGTCTTCAATAATTCGGGCCCTGCGGAAAAGAATGGAATTAAATGGGGGTGTCGGTATCAAAGTCATGAGGTTCCAGGCACCACGGTTCATCAACCCGAATGAATTAGCCAATCGGGTGACAAACATGCCTCCATTGATGCGCGATGTTTTGCGATCTTTGACCGCACCCGCTGAGAGGTATGAAGCAATGCACCACGGGATGTTGCAAAAGACGCCTGGTGTGATAATGCTCCAAAGGTAGAAAACATCAAGGTTGGAAACCTTGTCATCGTCCTTCCTTTGGTTGATGGTGGAGGAGATAAGGCGGTGTATGAGGCGGTGGGTCGGGGATCGGATGCTCCCTTCCTGCGCGGACTTCGGGATATAAACTTTATTCCCTATAGTGTGCCACCAACCCGTGCTAGTAACCCCATCGGGAAACACCATGTGAGTGGTTGCCAAAAAGGCCCGAAAGAGGTTCGTTGAAACCAAAGGTTGATCATAAATCCCTAGCCGGCAAGCAAGATCCACCACCGAGCATTGATGATACTCGCCCCCAAGACAAAACGTGAAACTTGCCGGATGATACAAATCCACTCCACCGGTAAAAGATACCGTGGAAAAGAACTCCAAGCAAAGCTCCAAATACACCGGCTCTTGCATGCGGAAGACCCGGCTCCATCCATCACATATCATTGACTCGCCGTCATGTTGAAACTCCTTTAAAAGGTATGGAGCTAATTCCTCTTCATATCGCACCGTTTGCAACCATTCCCAATCTATTCTGTTCGGGACATAGACCTCCTTCTTTTTAATATCGGCAAGCTTCTTTTTCCACTTCCGCATTGTTGAAGCGGACTCGATTTGCGGGAAATTTAACCATGGAAATTCCTCTTGGCTACCCCTTGAAGATTGTCCTCTTCTAAACATGATTCCTGCAACACATATAAACCATACCCAGAAAACACAGAATGTTAACAAACTGAATTGTTTCCGCAACTCGACTGGACTCGTCGAGTCCATCCCCGACTCGGCGAGTCGCGGGACCTGTACGAGTCAGTCGACGGGTCTCACAAAATTGAACCATGTAACCTCTAAATTCTTGCAAGGGTTTTGTTCAGGGACTTCCTACTAAGTAATAAGGCCATAATAAACGTTCAAAACAACAAGATTCATGACAAAATCGAAAACCTAGAATTTAGTCACTATTTCAAAAACGGGTTTTTTTCATGAAATTGCAAGTGTAGATGACCTTATAATCACTCTCTATCTAGAAAACAAGAAGAAAGTTGTTACCTTTTGAGTTTAATTCTTGAAGATTGGAAGAAAGGTTGAAGAAGTGTTGAATGCTTGAGAGAGAATTGTACCCGGCGAGTGTAGTGTGAAAACTGAACTTTTAGGGTTAAAACCCTATTAGATGTAAAAGTAATTTCGAAAATGTTTATTTTTTTTTCTGTAAATACGCTCGACTCGTCGAGTCAGGGTCAGACTCGGCGAGTCCCAGCGAGCAGTTAAAATATTTTCTGAGATCAGTATATACTCGTTGAGTCAGAGTCAGACTCGGCGAGTCGTTTGTAAAACATTTCTAATTTTTAAAATTTTGTTATTTATTCAAAATATTATCACCCCACTCTTAAGCTAGGTGCTCCCTTAAGCAGACAAGTCCGATGATTTGGAAGATTAAAATTGAATCACAAAACAAAAACAATAAATGAAAAAAAAAACTAAAGAGTAAAAGAAAGCAAACTCTAACGACGGGTTGCCTCCCGCCAAGCGCTTCTTTTTGAGGAGTCATTAGCTAGACTCCTTCCCATTTACGTTTTGTCGCCTTCAAGCATCGGGAATGTGCGCCTTACTTTTTGCGGTTTATACTTAATCTTGTAGGCGTGAATCTTCTTCTTGTAAGCCCTTTTCAATTCATCTCTTCTCTTTTTTGCTGTATCATCCTCAGCTGGTTGAGCTTCTCTTTTCCTCTTCTTCTTTTTCAACCCATGCTTTTTCACCAATTTTTGAACTTCCTTTTCTTTAAATTTGATAACTTCATACTTCATATTGGTCCGTGCTCTAGGTTTAGTGGTGAATTGGTGATCAGCTTCCGCTCCGCTTCCATTTATGGCTTCATCCTCTTTTGTGCTCGACTCTTTTCCAAATGGCATCGTATCAAGGCATGCCACGTTGGCGTGTTGGACCTCCATGCGTTTTACTTCTTCTGCCGATCGTTCTTCCAAAGAATCACTAACAGTAACTGAATCCAGGGTATGTGAAGAACTGTCAACAAACAAATCAGCTTGGGTCAAGTTTTTCTCCAAATCGACTGGACTCGTCGAGTCCATTATGTCGACTCTAATAGCTAATTAGGAAACATGCTTTCTAATTAAACATGCTTTGAATCCAAGACTTCTAATAGCTAATTAGGTTAAATAACAATGATGAAACAGATCTAGAATCATACCTTTGAGTTCCTTGTTGATCTTGTTGTCTTGGAGCTTCTAGAGTTACAAATGTCACTCCTCTAATGGCTTAAACACCAATAGCAAGCAAGATGATTTAGGAGAGAGGAGAGGGGAGGAATTCGGCCAGAGGTTCCTTGCTTTAGGTTGTGTGTCGAATTCCCTCACCCCTAGGGTCTATTTATACTTGTAGACTCCTTAAGGATTACAGCTTTAACCCTAATTGGATAACTTAGACTTTAAGTTGATCCATATCCTTTCCTTGATAACCCTATGGACGATTTTGGCTTATCCAAGCCCTAGAAATCGTCCATCCTATCTAGGATAAGGATTTATAGTCTAAAGTTTAACTATCAAACAATTGACAGTTTATACACTCTTATTTAATTAATCTCTTTAAGTCACCAAATTAATACCAATTAATTTATGACTTATATTAATCAAATAGCCATATATTATTCCTTATAATATTTACTCTCTCTTAACAAATCATCCTTCAAGTTGCTATGGTGAAGGCAACCCAAAAGGACCATGCACAACCGGATATAGTTATAGCCTTAGACACTATTCCAACAGTCTCCCACTTGGATAAGTCTAGTAACTATACAAGTACAATTCGGTTTGCAATCGTAGCTCTCAAAGACGCTGTCAACTCTGATCTAATCAATCTTGTCCTTTAGATAAGGGATCGTACAGTCCTCTGTTAGATATCATGCTGACAATCCTATGGAATGGTTAGTCATGCATTTAAATTTCTCGATCTCCGATTTATTCGACATAGAACTTAATCAAACACATCAATTTAGTTCTGACCGGGCCCGGCACATAAGTCAAATCAAATCATCGAGTGGCCAAGATATATCTTCTACCCTCTTAGGATAAAATTTACAGATAAACTTCGACTTATATGCATTTACTTATTCATTAACCAACAATACACAACAATGCGTTTTATAACATCAAGTTACTGATGCGTTTTCGCATTATCAATGCACAATCAATTAACAAATAATAAACCATATATCTAGGTTTTAAGACTATATGATATTATCGTCTTGCGATCACCTTTTATATCGTATTCCATAAAGTGATTCCAGCAAGCGCGGGTTTATTCCAATGCTCAAAACCAGTTCATAAGCACTCATGAACGTTGCAGCAACCCTTGCTATGTCTAACACCATTTAGACATTCTACACACCAATTCATGACAATCTTCATTCATATCTACTCCCAACATATGAACGATTGTGGACCATTTGAATAATTCGATTATTCCTAATAAACTCAATTATTCTGGAAGTCAAAACATGCAAAGTGAAACAATAGTTAAACAATTAACATGTGACAGTAACTTTACTCATAAATAAAACTCCTTTATTTAATCATCAAATGTTAATTACATTTATCTATTATACGTTTCGAATACTATCTAATCTATACTAATATCATCATTCAGCCCAATACTCCTAGCATGCTGCAAGTGCTTAACCCTACTCAGTCCCTTCGTAAGCGGATCTGCTGGGTTATCTTCTGATGATATCCTCTTCACTACGAGTTGTCCTTCTTCTACACGATGTCTAATGAAGTGATATTTTCTGTCGATATGTCGAGATCTACCATGATCCCTCGGTTCCTTGGTCAAGGCAACCGCACCTTCGTTACCACAGAAAATCTCCATGGGCTCCTTTATGGCCGGTACAACTCCAAGATCACCAATGAAGTTCTTTAGCCATATTGCCTCCTTTGACGCTTCGCTCGCTGCGATGTACTCTGATTCGCACGTTGAATCAGCTACGATTTCTTGCTTGGAACTCTTCCAAGTCACTGCTCCTCCATTTAGGGTAAAGACCCAGCCCGACTGCGAACGGTAGTTGTCTCTGTCGGTCTAAAAACTGGCGTCACTATACCCTCGCACCTTCAAGTCATCACTCCCTCCAACGACTAAGAACCATTCTTTCGTCCTCCGAAGGTACTTAAGGATGTTCTTCACCGCAATCCAATGTGCTTTGCCAGGGTTCCCTTGATATCTGCTAACCATGCTCAAAGCGAAGGCTACATCAGGGCGAGTACAAGTCATAGCGTACATGATTGAGCCAACTGCGGAAACGTATGGTACTCGGCTCATTTCTGCTATCTCAGCTTCGGTACTCGGACTTTGAGTCTTACTCAACTTGGCATTTCCTTGTATCGGTAGTTCTCCCTTCTTTGAGTTTTCCATACTAAAACGTTTTAGTACCTTCTCTAAGTAAGTATTCTGACTAAGTCCAATTAGTCTCTTACTTCTTTCTCTTACTATCCTTATTCCCAAAATGTAAGAAGCCTCTCCGAGGTCCTTCATAGCGAAGCACTTCCCTAGCTAGGACTTAACCTCATGCAGAATCGGGATGTCGTTTCCTATGAGTAATATGTCATCGACATATAGAACGAGGAAGCTTACTATACTCCCACTGTCTTTGACATATACACAAGATTCGTCTTCGCTTCGTACAAATCCAAACTCTTTGACTTTCTCATCGAAGCAAAGATTCCATCTGCGAGATGCTTGCTTAAGTCCATAAATGGACTTCTCAAGCTTACACACTCTATTCGGATGCTTCGGATCCACAAACCCCTCTGGCTGAGCCATGTAAACATCCTCAGCCAACTTTCCGTTAAGGAAAGCGGTCTTGACATCCATTTGCCAAATCTCATAATCATGAAATGCGGCAATTGCTAGCATCACTCTAATAGATTTAATCTTCGCAACTGGTGAGAAGGTCTCATCATAGTCAACTCCGGGAGTTTGAGTAAAGCCCTTCACGACCAATCGCGCTTTATATGTGTGTACGTTCCCATCCACGTCGGTCTTCTTCTTGAAGATCCACTTGTACCCTACGGTCTTACGTTCGGGCACATAATAACCAAATTCCAAACTTGGTTATCGTACATGGATTGGATCTCGCTATCCATCGCCTCTTTCCATTTCACAGACTCCGGGCCTGCCATGGCTTCCTTATAGCTATTAGGTTCATCAAGATTTACTAGTGTACCATCACTAATATACGTGTCTCCTTCGGTAGTAATATGAAAACCATAAAACTGGGGATGAACTCTAACTCTATCGGAACGTCTGAGAGGTAAGGATTCATCAATCGGTTCAACCGGAGTTTCCTCCTCGGGTTGAATGCCAGCGGTAGAGGTTCCTTCATCTATCAACTCTTGAATCTCTTCAAGTTCGATTTGCCTCCCACTGTCTCCTTGGCTTATGAGTTCTCGCTCTCGGAAAACTCCTCTCCTCGCAACAAAAACAACATTGTCTTTCGGTCTATAGAAGAGATATCCAAAGGAAGTTTGCGGGTAGCCGATGAAAATACATCGCTCACTTCGAGGTTCAAGCTTGTCGTGAGTATCTCGTCTTACGAAAGCCTCGCAACCCCAAACCTTGATATGTGCCAACGAGGGAGCTTTCCATGTCTACATCTCGTGAGGTGTTTTGGCAACATTCTTAGTTGGGACTCGGTTAAGGATATGGGCGGCAGTCTCTAAGGCATACCCCCAAAAGAAGATAGGTAGTGAAGCACGACTCATCATAGAGAGAACCATATCCAATAAGGTTCGATTACGCCTTTCTGCCACACCATTCAACTGCGGTGTCCTAGGAGGCGTCAATTGCGAAACTATTCCACACTCCTTGAGATAATCGTGGAATTCAAGACTTAGGTACTCTCCTCCTCGATCGGATCGAAGCATCTTGATTTTCCTACCCAATTGATTCTCCACTTCATTCTTGAACTCTTTGAACTTTTCAAAAGTTTCTGACTTTTGCTTGATTAAGTAGATATACCCATATCTACTATAGTCATCGGTAAAAGTCACATAGAAGCGGTTCCCATCCTTTGTGGTTGATCTAAAGGGTCCACATACATCGGTATGTATTAGGTCCAATAGCCTCTCACCCCTTTCACAAGTACTCATGAAAGGTGACTTAGTCATCTTTCCAAGTAAACAAGACTCGCATGTGTCATCTTTCCTAAGGTCGAATGACTCCAACACTCCATCCTTTTGGAGTTGGGCTATGCGTTTCTTGTTGACATGTCCAAGACGACAATGCCACAAGGATGCTTTATCCATACTAATGGAAGAATCAATATTCAAAACATCATTTCCTAAGTTATCAACAATCATAACAGTTTCATATATTCCATTACATGGTATAGCTTCAAAGTAAAAGACACCATTTAGATAAGCCAAAATAGAACCATTCTCATTATTAAAAGAAAATCTAAATCCTTGTCTATATAAACCATGAAATGAAATGATGTTTCTAGCCATTTCTAGCGAATAGCAACAATTGTTCAAATCTAAAACTAAACTATTCCTAAGCACTAAAGAATACACTCCAATCTTGGTCACAGGCGACGATCTTCTGTTCCCCATGATTAGATTGATCCTTCCTTGCTCCACATCCTTACTTCTTTTTAGTCCCTGCACATTAGAACAAATGTGATAACCGCAACCGGTATCAAGAACCCAAGAAATAGCATGGTTAGAATCGTTAGATTTGATTGTGTATATACCTGCGAAAGATGACTTGATCTTTCCTTCCTTGATGGCTTGCAGGTAATCCGGGCGGCTTCTCTTCCAATGTCCTATCTTGTGGCAGTGGTGGCACTCTGCCTCCCTTGGGTTGGAATAGGGCTTAGAGGGATCAACTTTGGTCCCACTAGAAGAGGAACCATCTCGGGCTTTCACCTTTCGATAGTTATTCGAAGAAGCTTTCCTCTTCTTTCCCTTCCCTTGACCAATAGCCAAGACAGGAGCAGCGGATGGATTGGGAGTTGGTGCAACAGACTTGTCCTTGAAGTTGCTCTCAGCAACCCTCAAGAGACCTTGGAGTTTGCTTAGGGTGACCTCCTCTTTGTTCATGTGGTAGGTCATCCTAAATTGGTTGTACATCGGAGGCAAAGAGTGAAGCACCATGTCGATCGCCAAGTCTTCGCCGAAGTCAACATTTAACTTGCGAAGGCGGTCGACATACCTTTGCATCTTTTGCAGGTGCACGGTAAGAGATTCTCCATGACCCATCTTAGCGGAGATCATGTTAGTGAAAATCTCGTAACGCTCTTGTCTCGCGTTTTGGTGGTACCTCTCCAACAAGTCTTGATGCATCTCGTATGGATACATGTCCTCGTAGGACTTTTGGAATTCGGAGTTCATGGTGGCGATCATGATGCAATGTACTTTCATTGCATCTCGCTCATGAGTTTCAAAGGCGGTGATTTCGGCGGGAGTAGCAACTTCGGGGTTGATTTTCTCGAGCTTCTCATCGAGGACATACTCTTTATCCTCATAGCGAGCAATGGTGCGAATGTATCTTATCCATTCGCTAAAGTTCGTTCCGTCGAAGGTGACCTTTTGGCAAAGGCTCATCAATGTGAAAGAACTAGCAGCAGCGTTGTTTGCGTTTGACATCTATAGAAAGGACAAAGATAGATTAGAACAAGAATCCCTAATTATCACCCAATAAGAAAAATTAGGGCTAGGATCCAACAATAACATTTACATACTAGAAAAGGGATGCCGTAATCTAATATGCATATAAATTGAAGGTAAGTGAATGACGATTCACTAATTCTCCATTACAAAACTTAAACTATTAGTCCTAAGTGTTTTTGAGAATTCCTAGATTCGGATGAGATTCATTGAACTATTCAATGGCATGTTTAAATCTCGATATGCCCCTCTTGTTTGTGACTGGGATGCCGAGGATCACAAAGCGGGTGTGAATTACCATGCAAATTCACATGGTGCCTTCATTGTAACGATCACCTATTCGATGTGCCGGTAAACCACACACGCTCCATCGAACTATGATAAACAATGAATCACCCTTTGCCTCCTTCGCTTAGAACCAATTAGTGTGCCGGTAAACCACACACGCTCCACTAACTTCTTAGCAAGGTGCAAAGTGTAATTTCATGGGATTGCATCAATTCACTTTTCCTAAAGTAACTAAGATTGGGAAATTTTTTAAAACGTGTAGTTACTTTGTGTTTCTTATTATACTTTTAATGAGAGGATGAGGTTGCCCTATCCTACCCGTTCGGCTAACGACCCTCCACCAATCAAGCAAGCGGTGGGTGTGAGTGTACACCCATTAAGCGCCATTTATAGGCCGCAACCTTATACCCACCTTATAGATTGGCTTCGTGAATGAGGCCTACTAACGGTAAGACTAGCATTTAGTTATACATATATATATTATTCTAGTAATATCATATAAGTATAGGGTTGTATTTTAAAACCTTTTAAAATCTAGGGTTCGAAATTTAAGTTGTCTAAATTAAAACTTTTAACACAAATATAAATTTCAAAACTTTAGGGTAGGTTTTAAACATTTAAAACATGGAGGATCAAATAACAAATAATTCCAATTAACAATTAATATCCTAATTATCTTTATTTGATTTATCTAAGATTTCTTTCAAGATAATTATCAAAATAATTAATCATTATCATATAAGGAAATTAAATATTTTATTAGATGATAAATATCTTTAATTAGATCAAGATAATAGTCATATTTATCAAAAAATCGGATTTAGATTGATCTAATATGATTAAGGTAAGTTTCCATAAGATAATTATGAAAAAATCCCGAATTTGGCCATTCTTGACGCCTGGACTCGCCGAGTACACAAGGGGACTCGCCGAGTCAGGCCTACTCGCCGAGTCCACCTTGGAACTCGCCGAGTCAGTGACTTATAAACCCAAAAATCGAATTTTGCAGGTTTGTTACAGTTAATCAAGCAACAATTTAAAGAAAACCAAGCTAGGCTCTGATACCACTGATGGGTTTTAGCCATAAGAACTTTCCTATGTGCGCATGCAAAACCCTATTGCTCGGATCTAGGCTTTCTAATTAAACATGCTTTGAATCCAAGACTTCTAATAGCTAATTAGGTTAAATAACAATGATGAAACAGATCTAGAATCATACCTTTGAGTTCCTTGTTGATCTTGTTGTCTTGGAGCTTCTAGAGTCACAAATGTCACTCCTCTAATGGCTTACAAACACCAATAGCAAGCAAGATGATTTAGGAGAGAGGAGAGGGGAGGAATTCGGCCAGAGGTTCCTTGTTTTAGGTTGTGTGTCGAATTCCCTCACCCCTAGGGTCTATTTATACTTGTAGACTCCTTAAGGATTACAGCTTTAGCCCTAATTGGATAACTTAGACTTTAAGTTGATCCATATCCTTTCCTTGATAACCCTATGGACGATTTTGGCTTATCCAAGCCCTAGAAATCATCCATCCTATCTAGGATAAGGATTTATAGTCTAAAGTTTAACTATCAAACAATTGACAGTTTATACCCTCTTATTTAATTAATCTCTTTAAGTCACCAAATTAATACCAATTAATTTATGACTTATATTAATCAAATAGCCATATATTATTCCTTATAATATTTACTCTCTCTTAACAAATCATCCTTCAAGTTGCTATGGTGAAGGCAACCCAAAAGGACCATGCACAATCGGATATAGTTATAGCCTTAGACACTATTCCATCAAATTCAAGGAGGAATTAATATTGTTATTGCTACATAACAATCAAGGTAATATCTTAAACCTAATTATATGTTAATATTGATTTCCATATGCTATAATTAGGGTTTATAGTCTTGGATTCAAAGCATGTATAATAGAGAAACCTAGATCCAAGCTTTAGGGTTTGTATGAGCACATAGGATGTCCTATGACCAAAACCCATCAGAAACACCATTGAGGCTCAAATTATACTTGGCAAAAATAAGAATGAAATAAGAGTGAAGTATCCCTAATTGTTTTAATCGTTATGATTTTGGGGCCGAAATCCTCAAAAGGAGGAGGTATTTGTTACATACACGTTCTGAAATTGTGTATTGTTATTATAAAAAGTGAATAAAATTGAGTGTTGAGTTCTAACAGCTAGTTTTTACTATAAATGAAGTAAAACTATGTTTAGAATCACTCATAAAATATTGGAAGTCTTATGAGATTCCAATTAATAGCCTAATAGTGAAATTTAGCGAAAATATAAAATTTGAAATAAGTAAAATTTTATTATTTTATGTTGTAAATCATACCGTTAGAAACTTGTAGGTGAAAACCTCGTCGAAATCCGAGTTATAACGAAGAAGTTATGACCAACCGAAGATCCGCGACAAAACCAGCACGACGCCGAATGACGTAAAAAGTGAGTTTTTGATAAACTACTATTTAGCGTTATTAATCTAAATGAAAGTCGTAGTATTCGTTAAACCAAGAAATTCGATAAAAAGAATGCCAAAATCTGACTTCGTATGAGGAAGTTATGATTTTTCGAAGTTTCAACTTAGCAGTAGACAACTAAATACTCGAATTTTAGATCGAGCGATATTTGACTGATACATCCTAAACGAGAATCGAAGGTCTCATCATTTGTAGTACAACGGTAAAAAGTCTGACAAAAATGGATGTCGGATGAAGAAGTTATGAATTTTTAACGGATTTTCCTGTCCCGGTCTGTTAAAAATAATAATATTAAAAATAAATCAAAATTAGCCGAGGAAGTCCAAACGAAAGTTGTAGAGCATAATTTTAGCTACGCGTGCTTATAAAGAACGTCAAAAACAGAGCTCTTATGCGAAAGTTATGGATTTTAGAAGTTAGGGGCCCGAAAACCGAGAAATCTCGCATGAATAGTATTGGCCACGTCACCTCGCACGAAGCAGGTGCCTCATCGGAGACGTGGCCAAATCCGAAGCAGGCGCATGTCACAAGTTAATTCGACGAGGCCGAGGTCCAGCAGGAACGAGACACGTCTCGCATCGGTGGCCAGTCCGACGCGAGACACGTCTCGCCTACCAGCCTCGCATCCGAACCACACTGATCGAGCCTCACATGCACGCCAGCTGTTCCGACCCTCGCATCCGAGCCTCTCCTTCGCGCCACCTGCCCCTCGCTGCTTTGCTGCTTGCTTCCTTCCCAGCCGACTCCGAACCTCGGCCCTATAAATAGGAGGGTGCGAACCCTACCGACTAGAATTTGAAATTTTGCCACTTTTAGCCCCCTTTTCCATATTTTCTTTATTTTGACTTTCCCCGAAGCCCCGATATCAATTTTAGCACCCGAAACACGCCCCGAGACCCCCACGAAGACCGAAAATTTTATCTTTTCGGTTTTGAAGCCCTACATTCATAGAGCCCGGTTTTCAATTAAGCTCCCGGTTTTCAACATTGAAAGTCATATTTAAAGCCGAAATGTTGTCCAAATTACTATTTTAACCCCCGGTTAACTTAAGGTGAGCTTAATATATAGGAACAATTGTATATTATGTGTTATATGTGCTATGTGCTTTTCAGTGATATTATTCTGAGTTATTTTCCCGTGTTATTTTATTCGCTATGTTTATAGCAAATATAATACCTTTGACCATGTGATCAGTGAAAGGACTTAGATTCACATTGGTACTGGTACGTAGCCTCTGGCCATGTAGAGCATGTCTCCGTAAGAGAATGACTTCTATTCTATGGCATTGGCAGAAGGTTAGATAGGAATGATATGTAGCCTCTGACCATGTAGAGCATGACTCCGTAAGAGAATGAACTCTATTCTATGGTATTGGCAAATGGTTAGACAGGGCTATAAGCCTGAAATCTACCAAAATGTTAATCATAAATTATATGTCATCTGTGCCATTTGGGCCAAAGCTTTATTGATGCATATCAAGTATTGAAATCGTTATGTCTCATTGATCGTAAATCTTTGAATCAAATCTTGAGTTGATATTGAAAGTCTGTCATATGATACGCATATGCTATTATTGTTCTTGTTCCCTTATGCTTCTGTCATATTGGTATATGTAAGTCATAAAATTATATTGTATCTATTTATTGAATTCACTAAGCGTTATCGCTTATTCCTCTCAATATTTAACAATTGCAGGTGATGAGTATTCCAATATAGCTTTATACTGTTGAAAGATTTAGAATAGTTAATAGTATTTCTCTGTATTTTAATGTTCATATATGTATATGAATAGTAGATTCCTGGGTAGACATGAAATGTAATAAAAGTTATCCGGTTTGTATCCAATCCTTTGTAATCACTTTATCAGTATAAAATATTGTTTTATAAATATGCATGTAGCATGTTTTGAGGAAGTAACTTAAGAAATCTTTAGAAATAGTATGAAAGTTTGGGTCTTTCATAAATACAAAAGTTAAAGTCTTTCAAACACTATAATACGCTCCATGCTACATTGCTTGCTCCCACGGATCCACTAACATCAGAACCATATAAAATCTTAATCACCAATAAAAACCCTCAAGTTTGACCAAAAGTCAAACTTGGTCAAACAGTCAACGATCAACAGAATTAATAAAAGTCAGAGTCGAAGGCTGGTTGACTACGCCCTGCGTACTCAACTTACGCCCCGGCGTACATGGGATGGCTTAGTACGCCCAACATATGAAAATTACGCCCAACATACTCGATATGGTTCTATCCTTTCCATTAAGCACTTAATCCCTTAAGGACTTTTCACCCTAACTAAAATCTAGCCTCGAAACATTGTCGTAGGTCATAAAGTTTCCACCTTTATGACTTTTCATGCTAGGGAAGGTCCACAAGCTAAAACCCTAACTTATTAATCCATTAAGACATTACAACTCTTGCATGGAAGAGATAAAGGACCAATATCTCATTTTTTATGGTTCCTAATAGCTCCATAACGGATAATGTTTCCAACTTTATCCATTAGAATGGTCCCAACAAACAATATCTAGTCTTTGAATTATAAAGGGCCCAAAAGTGCATCTTTTTCAACTTAATCCATTGAGTCAAAGTCTCCAACTTTCAAATCTGAATCAATATGATGTTTAGATGGATAAAGTTTCCAAGTTTATCCATAACAAGGTCACAAACTTTCAAGATCTAAAATGTATGCACTTAAAGTGACCAAAAGCTCATAGCACCCAAAACTAGCTAGATATAAGAATTTCATCATCAACATTAAAACTTTATACCTCTAAAAGAAAGATGAAGGTGAACAAGGTCTGGATCTACAAGCTCCAATGCAACCAACACTTCTTCACTGAGTTCCTTCTTCTCCAAGGTGCACCAAGAACACTCCAAAGCACTTAAAACACATTTTTTTGCTCACAATGTTCAAACTAGGGTTAGGGTTTCAAGAGAGGGTGTTAAAGCGGTGGAGGTTGAGAATAGAGTGGGTTTAGGGAAGTTAAGGAGCTTGAATAGGACTTAAACCAAGAAAATAGTGTTTGGGCACTGATCGTGTACGCCCAGCGTACTAGGGATGCCCTAGTACGCCCAACGTGCTCCTCGTACGTCCAACGTATGCGGCTAGCCCAAAAATCGCCTTAACTTCAAACGGTAGAAATTTCTTCATTCTAACTCCATTTTTAACGTTCTTTATATCCACGGAAAGGTGTTGAAGAGCGCTACAATATCATCTAAATATCTTGGGCTATAAAACTTCTCGAACAAAAATACAGATTTAATGTAAGAACACTGCCTATGACTTTTCCTTTTTTACCCTTCGACCCAAAACACAATTCAAGGGTTAGATCTCTCAACCGTCATTACCTCCTTCCATATGGTCTAGTATTTACCTCCTTATGGCCCAAAGCTTTTAGACAATAGACTTCTATCCTACAACTGTGAAATAAGAAATGACGGGAAACAGGATGGTATAATTCTCCCCCACTTGAATTAGATTTTGTCCTAGAAATCAGCATTCGCTTCCACTTCATGACACATATTTGATTGGCTCAAAACCTCCTCGGCCAAACGTCGTCATGCTAACCCCTCAAATAAGTGCAACATCGCAATAAGAACCAACTGGTCACATACCAAACTAGGTCATGCTCCTACTTGGTTCCGACAACCCTGCTTTGCTATCTAATGACAACACTCAGGCTTAACCTTGATCCAATAACCGACAACGGCACTCTGACCTACCCTCGATCCACTAACCAAAAACAACACTCGGGCCAACAAAAGTTAATTAATCCTACCAGGTCTTTGGGTCGTGACTCAGACCTCCAAGCCCCAATCATACAAGAACATACAAGGAAGCCCTAATTAAATCCTTCAAGTTGGGATCCTAACACCCTAGATTCTAAAGCACAAGCATGCCCTACATATGATGCCACAACTAAAACTAATACGGCTTGAAGGGAGATACAACATCTGACGATGATCTTGACATGAAACCAAAAGATTCACCAGTTGCGCGGAAGTCTTGAACTTGGAGAAATATGACTGAGAGCCTAACCTTGCCAGAAGATCTTCCTGCTATGAGGTTCCACTCTTCCCACCTGAATTATACTAGAATTTGACAACTTCACAGTCCTTTGGTTCCCTACTACTTGATCCCAACCATTGATATCCACATACATAGGAGAATCTAAACCCTCACAACATTCACAAATTCCATAAAGCATACAATCGAAGACAAGATAATTAATCCATTCATAATAATAATTCATTTAAAATAGAGCAAACAAGGCAAATTCATTCAGTTGATCATCCAAGGTTACAACCAAACTTCCAAACATAAAAAGGAACTATAGATAAATACCATTACCGCATAAATTGTTAAATAGAAGAACTACTAACTCAAATCTTGGTCTCCATGACTTAGACCGTCCCAAGACGACCATCGGGTAACTGCTAAGCTAAGGGTGAGGGATCCAACTGTAGGGTTATGATCAAAACATCAATCCTATGGTGCTTATGCAAACCCTAAAGCTTTGGATTTAGGTTTTTCTAATTGTACATGCATTGATCATACAAAGATTGTAAACCCTAAAACTAGCATACCAAAATCGAAAAACACATCTAATAAACAAGTTAGAATGTTACCTGTGATTGTAGCTTTATAACCTTGAGCTTTTGAGAACCTAGCACCTCAAATGCGATGCCTTTAATAGATCACAAACACCAAAAGCAATTGGAGAATCTTAGAGAGAGGGGAGGAGGCTCAAAAGTTGGTTGGCTATCCTTCTTAGGGTTCAGTGGCCGATTTTTGCTATCCCAAGGGTTCCTTATATAGCTGAGCAGTTAGGGTTTCAGTCAAAACCCTAATCTAGTTGCTTAGTCCTTAAGCAGCGCAGAAGGATCCTTCCAGGAGGCCCTTGGACGATTTCTATGTGGACTTCCACATAGAATTAGTCCATTGCTTCCTTATGGATCGTAAGCCCAACTTTGTAACTATCTTATAATTACAGTATCAACCCCCTTGATTTAATTAATCTATTTTGACCACAAAAGTAATTCTAAATTAATTCTTGACAAATATTAATTAAACAATATGATTTCTCCTTTAATACATTATTCATATAATATATTAATAAAGCATAATAATCTCTTTCTCCATTATTTATCCAGTCAAGTTGCTTTGGTGAAGGCCACCCAAAAGGACCATGCTATAATCGGTTCAAATACATGCTAAATATAGTTATGAGATTAGACACCTAATCCGACACCAACACCTCATTGAAAATGAGAAAAGGACAACGAGCTCTGATGTGGCATTCCTAGCCGCAATAGAAACAAACTCACACATTTTTCTTACATTCTCTACAAAAATGAACATCCTCGCCACATCTGTGGCATAAAAAAGATTTGGACCTCCCTTCAGCTGATCCCGAACTCTGGAAAACAGAATTGAACTACTTTGCTATAGGCTGGGAGTGAACCGAAGCCCAACGTTGATCCCTTGCCTAGGTCTCTATCTCAATCTCTCGCCTCATCGCGACATCCTAAAGCTCAACAAGGGTACTGTATCGCTAGGTAGACAAAAACTTTCGAATATCCGTATTAAGCATACTCAAGTACCAAGTCATCTAAGCCTGCTTAGAGGTAGCAAACTCAAGGCAAAAGAGAGCCCTCTACGTAAAGACCTTAGTGATCTCTGTCACTGTCTTAGTAATCTGCCTCAAATCCAAATACTCCTGAGCCAACCTCTCCCTCTCCACCAATGGAACATACCCGTATGGAACTACTCCGAGAATAACTCCTGCGTAATAGCAGCTCTCTGCTCAGAAGTGAAAGCACTAGTCACCAATATCCACCAATCCTTCACTCCCAACTTGAGAAGGTTTAAGGCGCACTTGAACTTATTTTCAACAGGGTAAGAGCATGTGAAGAAACAACCCTCCATATCAGACCGCCATCTCATCGCTACAATTGGGTCCCCGACCCCATCAAACCATGGGAGCTTCGTATTGTCGAAGTCCTGGTATGGGAAAGATCTCTCTTCTCGAATGCCTGCCGCAGAAACTGCCATGGTAGCTGTAGTAAGATCAATATCCAAAATATCAACGTACCGATCATCAAAAAGCTCAATCATTGCAGTCTTGATAGACCCAAGCATCTCCGACATACACCTCCAAATAGTAGCATCCACCTCAGTGGCTATGATCTCCCAAATCTGATCATCTGTCAACCCTGGCCTATCCTAGCCACTCCCTCTAGACCTAGAACCAGATCCTCTCATAAACACCATACTGAAAATAAACAAGAGTATATCAGAATTACACGTTACACATTGCTACAATCATGAGACTAGACTTGATTCCTCAGGGTTTGTGACTTCCTTGGTATGCATACAGGTCATGTGCTTTCAGCAGCACAGGTACATACTACCTTGCACACCTACCCGTATTTGTCTCAAGGATCATCACAACTGCCCAACACAAATACAATAATTAGGATACGCATACATCTTATCCTCGCTCTCTCATGAGTGGATAAACACTCCACATCTAGTCGGCTACTAATGTATATATTCACCCATGAAACTTCCATCAACCCTGTGGCACTCGTGTATGCTAATCATACATAACACTAGATCTATAAACAGTTGAATACTTGATTATACCCAAAGCCCACAACCAAAGAAGGAATAGGAAATACAAAAAGACCAAACATTCTCAGGCTATAAAATATTACTTATGTATGACTATGATGCATACACTAAGCAAATACAGTAATGATGTCAATTTCATACAAAAGGCACTCCTAGGCTAACACGCATCTTACATCAGGAAATTCTATCATGTAATTCCTGAAGATCCTTAGCTTACCACTAGCATGTTTTTATATCATAAACATCGTATCAACAAAATCAAGAAATCAGTGCATATAACAAGTATGGTTATTTTGGGAACCACTCTCCTATTCAGGCTTTGGCTGACTGTACACACCATATCTTCTTATAAAACCAAAGCTAGATCAAGGTCCACATTCCCGATCCCAATCCAAAAATCAAACAAGAACATGACAATATACCGAGCCCATGTCCTTAATGTTGGATTAGGTGTCTAATCCCATAACTATAATTGATATGTACTTGACCCAATAGTAGCATGGTCCTTTTGGGTTGCCTTCACCAGAGAAATTTGATAGGATGGACTTTTGAGAAGAGGTTATTTGTGATTTATTAATATATTATAGGTATAATATATTAATTGAGAAATCATATTATTTAATTAGTATTGATCAAGAATTAATTTAGTGATCAAAAGAGACTGATTAAATTTACGGGGACTGATTAAGTAAATTAGTAATACTTATAGTTGGGCTAATGATCCATGGTTGATTAGGTTGAGCTAGACCTATATGATGTACATAAAGGTTTGACCCGTGTAACCTAAGAAGTATGAATGGTCATGGTGATTTAGGGTTTGCATTGATGAAACCCTAGGCTTTGCCACACTATAAAAACAACCCTATAGTCACTAAAATTGGTCCCAATATACTCTTAGGAAGAATCACATCCAATTTGGTGCTACCTATCCCTTTCTCATAATCCTCCTCTTGCATTTGGTGTTTTTGACACGTTAGAGGCATCACATTTGAGGTGCTAAAGCTTTTGAAGGCAAAGAACTACAAGCTACACAAAGAGGTATTCATCAAACTTGGTAATATGTTGTATATCTACAATTATATGCCAGTTAGTGTGTGTGCTTTGGAAAATGAAATTGCATGTATAATTAGAGTAAACTTAGATCCAAAGCATCTAGGGTTGCATGTACACCATAAGAGTGTTATAGTGCTTAAAACCCAACGGTGGTATCAGATCTTCACTCAAACTCATGGATGGGAAAGTACACACGTATAAGGCGCGACTGGTTATGGAGGGCTTTACTCAAACTCATGGATGGGAAAGTACACACGTATAAGGCGCGACTGGTTATGGAGGGCTTTACTCAAACTCATGGAGTTGACTATGATGAGACCTTCTCACCAGTAGCGAAAATCGAATCAATAAGGGTTATGTTAGCCATAACTGCATTTCATGATTATGAAATATGGCAAATAGACGTCAAAACTGCTTTCCTTAATGAAATGTTGGCTGAAGATGTTTACATGTGTCAACCAGAGGGTTTTGTTAATGTAAAGTACCCTAATAGAGTGTGTAAGCTTGAGAAATCCATCTATTGATTGAAACATGCATCTCACATATGAACTCTTTGTTTCGATGAGAAAGTCAAATAGTTTGGTTTTTCCAGAAGCAAAGATGAGTCGTGCGTATATGTCAAAGCTAGTGGGAGTATAGTTAGCTTTCTGGTATTCTATGTAGAGGACATACTTCTCATAGGAAACGACATCCAACCTTATAGGAGGTTAAGTCCCAGATTGGGAAGTTTTTTGCTATGAAGGACCTTGGGGAAGCTGCTTACATTCTAGGGATAAGGATATTGAGAAACAGGAGTAAAAGACTAATAGGACTTAGTCAAAGTATCTACTTAGACAAGGTGTTGAAACTTCCCAACATGGAGAACTCGAAGAAAGGTGACTTACCTATCTAGAGAAATAACAAAGTAAGCAAGGCTTAGAGTCTGAGAACCGATGAAAAGATAGTGTATATGATTCAAGTACGACATGCCTCCACTGTCAGTTCAATCATGTATGCTATGATGTGTATTCGACCTGATGTGGATTATGCCTTGAGCATGGTTAGTCAATATCAACGGAACCCTAGTAGAGCTCAATGGACTGCAGTAAAGAACATTCTTAAGTACCTACGGAGGACTAAGGATAGGTTCCTTACCCTCGGTAGGAGTGATGACTTGAGAGTGACAGGGTATTATGACGCCAACTTTCAGACCGACAGAGATAATTTACGCTCTCATTTAGGCTGGTATTTACCCTAAATGGAGGAGCAATTACATGGAAAAGTTCCAAGCAAGAGATTGTAGCTTATCCAACATGTATATCAGAGTACATAGCAACGAAGGAGGCGATATGGTTGAAAAACTTCATCGAAGACCTTGGAGTTGTACCATCCATAAAGGAGCCTATGGATATTTTCTACGATAACTAAGGAGCGGTCGCCTTAAGCAAGGAATTGAGAGATCATGGAATTTCCAGGCATATGGACAGAAATTACCACTTCATAAGACATCAAGTAGAAGGACTCCTTGTTATAAAGAGGGTATCGCCATTTGATAACCCAGCATATCCCCTTATGAAGGGACTGGGTAGGGTTAAGCACTTGCAGCATGCAAGGAGCATTAGGCTAAAGGATGATATTAGTATTAGTGATTGGATAAATATTTAGAAACTTGTAATTGCTAAAATGTAATTGTCATTTGATGATTAAATAAAAGTAGTTTTATTTATAAGTAAAGTTACTGTCTTGTGTCACTTGTTTACTATTGTTTCACTTTTGCATGTTTTGACTTCTTGAATAATAAGATTATTCAAACTAGCTACAGTTGATCATACTTTGGAAGTAGATTACGAGGCTAGACTGTCATGAATTGGCTTGTAGATTGTCTAAGGTATTAGACATAGCAAAAGTATGCTACAACATTCATGAGTGATCTTGAAATAAGATTTGAGTTTTGGATTAAACCCACACTCACATGAATCACTTCATGGAATTTATCACGAGTGATTATGAGATGATAATATCATATAGTCTTAAAAACCAAGATATATGAGTTGTTGACTACGAGTTGGTTGTGCATTGATGGTATGAAAACGAATTGGTAACTTGATGTTATAAAACATATTGTTGTGTATGATTTAACAAGTAGTACAAGCATATAATTTAAAAGTTTATATGTTCCTTTTATCCTAAGAGGAATAAAAGCGGTATCTTGGGCCCGTCAATGATTTTGTTTTGGCTTATGTGTCAGGCTCGGTCAGGACTCAATTGATGTGTTCAATTAGGTTCTATGTCAAACAAATCATAAATCGGGAAACAAACTGTTGTACAATGAGTATGAATTTATTCCCTGTCTTTCTCCACATGATATCTTGTAGAACAGAGGATTATGTAATCTCTTATCTAAAGGGTGCGTCAGTGACTAGGTCAGAATTCGACAGCGGCTTTTGAGAGCTATGATTGCTAATTGGATTTTGAAGTTACATTGGCAATTATAGTTATTAGACTTATCCAAATGGGAGACTATTGGATTAGGTGTCTAAGCCCATAGTTATTATTAGTATGTACTTGACCCAATAGTAGCATGGTCCTTTTGCGTTGCCTTCACCAGAGGAATTTGATAGGATGGACTTTTGAGAAGAGGTTATTTGTGATTTATTAATTTATTATAAGTATAATAT
Organism: Lactuca saligna; assembly: GCF_052625555.1. Classification (NCBI taxonomy): domain Eukaryota; kingdom Viridiplantae; phylum Streptophyta; class Magnoliopsida; order Asterales; family Asteraceae; genus Lactuca; species Lactuca saligna. The sequence goes on from NC_136421.1 coordinate 317,044,143, forward strand.
ATTAATTGAGAAATCATGTTATTTAATTAGTATTAATCAAGAATTAATTTGGAATTAATTTAGTGATCAAAAGAGACTGATTAAATTTACGGGGTCTGATTAAGTAAATCAGCAATACTTATAGTTGGACTAATGATCCATGGTTGATTAGTTTGGGCTAAACCTATATGATGTCCATAAAGGTTTAGCCCATGTAACCTAAAAAGTATGAAGGATCATGGTGAATTAGGGTTTGTATGGATGAAACCCTAGGCTTTGCCACACTATAAAAGCAACCCCATAGTCACTAAAATCAGCCCCAATGTACTCTTAAGAAGAATCACATCCAATTTAGTACTACCTATCCACTTCTCATAAGCCTCCTCTTGCATTTGGTGTTTGTGACACGTTAGAGGCATCATATTTGAGGTGCTAAATCTTTTGAAGGAAAAGTACTACAAGCTACACAAAGAGGTGTTCATCTAACTTGGTATTATGTTGTATATCTCCAACTGTATGCTAGTTAGTGTGTGTGCTTTTGGAAAATGAAACTGCATGTATAATTCGAGTAAACTTGGATCCAAAGCATCTAGGGTTGCATGTACACCATATGAGTGTTATAGTGCTTAAAACCCAACACTTAATCCAACCCTTTTATTATAAATTATTTATCAAAAACCTATTGCAAAAACTCTCGAATCCTAGTTTAAGACTAGATTCACACAAGTGTTCCTCCAATTCGCTAAAACCAGGGCTCTGATACCAACTTGTAACAGCCCATTTTCACAACCAAAAATTTTCAATTTTATTTAAGTAAATATTCCTAATTATAAATCCATTATGGAGAAAACCGTTTATTCCAAATACATTTATAAACATTAGAGTAATATTAAAGTGTAGAATCTTCATTGTTGTTGATGAATGTGTACAGTCATGCCTTAGCCTACCCATGATGACTGATGATACCTTAAACAATAAACAATTAGGTAAGCACAACGCTTAGTGAGTTTACCCAAAATACCCCATACAATAAACATACAAGCATACATAACGGCTGCTCTTCGGGCCTTCGGCCTAACTGGATCGCCACGCAAGCCTTCAATCTATCTGGGCCAAAATATCAGGGTTTGTTGGCTTACTGCCTCAACCCAACCACTCCTCCCGATCCTCCGTGCCTTTGTCTTACTGTCAACCCGCACTGGGTATCTTGGTGTACAACACAAGGCAAGACCGCCTCAACCCACAACTACCATATGTCGACATATAAACAATCAAGGAACAAGTAGACACATAATATATGCAAACATCAATCATACATCTCATTACCATTTTCTAGTCCTATCATAAACATACAGTCCTACTACCAGCTAACCTCCATAGAATGTGTAACCATAAGTAACCAGAGGTGAAATAGCCACCTAAACAGATGAGCCTAATCTAGCGCCACAACCAAACAAGGAACATGAAAGAAAGCCTAGATCACGAGTTCTCATGCTAGCCAACATGACCATAGATAATCCATAAGGCACTCCACCAGATAATAACCAACAAGTACAAATAACATACAATTCTACAGATCACTATAGCATAGCAGTATACACGATAGCAAGATATAGATCTAACATATCACTACAGCATAGCAACATACTCGATACCAAGATACAGATGTAACAGATCATTAAAGTGTAGAGGCATACTCAATACCAGAATTCAGATCTAACAGATCACTATAGCATAGCAACATACTAAATTTCAACAATCCATGGAATTCATGACCATATATAATCATAGGTGAGACAGACACCCGAACATGTGATCCTACTCTAGAACCACAACCAAACAAGGAACAGGTAAAAGAGCCTAGATCAAGAGTCCTCAGTCTATCCTACATGAGGGTAAAAAGTCCCTAATGCATCTCTCTAGTAACAGATAACCAAAACCAGTGGGTCAACATTGGTGCCTTCGACCTACAGGTACAATAAGGCAAAACTCACTTGAAATGACGAAACCCGAGAACACTATGATACGCTCCTTGCAACATTGCTTGCTCCCGCGGATCCACTAACATCAGAACCATATAAAATCTTAATCACCAATAAAAACCCTCAAGTTTGACCAAAAGTCAAACTTGGTCAAAAAGTCAACAATCAACGAAGTCAACAAAAGTCAAAGTCGAAGGCTGGTTGAGTATGCCCTGTGTTAGGAGTAGGTTAGATTTGTCGTTTTAAAAAAAAAATCAAGTCCTATCGTGGACATAAATGGATTTAAGGAGTAGGTTAGGAGTAGGTTAGATTTGCCGTTTAAAAAAAAAAAAAAACTTAATTCTTAAATTTTTTCATTCATCTGCCATCACTCGAATGATTTATTGCCAAAGAATCAAAGTCGAGCTTTCAATCTTCATCCTCTTATTTACTATCTATCTAAGAAGGAAGAATTGAAGTAATTATTCAGGATTTTCTTCAGGACAACTGATAGGTAGTCGAGTTTCCAATCAAAGTCGAGTTTTCAATCTAAGCCCCTTCATGAACTTGATTTCCGATTATGTTGCAGTCTTTCAACTTGATTTCTAATCATAAAGTCGATTCTCTTTTACTCTTGAATTATTGTTGAGAACCAGATGTATTGATTGTTTGGTGCTAGACGATTCAACAATTTTCTTTTTGTATGGATTAAAGTCGATCTCTTTTGAAGCACATGATTACTTCACTCGATTTCTCTATAAGCACATGTATGTATGTGAAGTCTAGAATTGACATATCAGAAAAATTGAGGTTATTGTTCTATTTGTAACAGAAACATGAAAAAAGATTCAATTAGCCTTCCCTATGTTATAACAGTGTTAACTACTTGACTTTACTTTGATAAGCTCAAATTTTTGATGTATACATGCTCTAAGATGGACTCGTAGCTTTTGTTTGATCTTCTGGTTCAGATGCTTGATTGTTGTTTCTACAGTGTATTTAGCACAATACTTTTTTTGAATGTTATGGGAATTACATATGATACAAAGAGCGCAATGAGTGGTGCTTATAAAAAATAGAAAATTCTCATTCAAGAATTTATTCAAGCCAAAAAGATTGTGAAATCTACCACTATTGTTTATTGACAAAACCATGACAATAATAAAACTTGCAAATTTAAAAATAAACTTCACAAAGATATGGTAAAAAAATAAAATGTAAAGATGGAAGGAATCAAATGCAAAATGATAGTAAAATAGTGAAATTTATAACTATCTTTTTTATCTACATTTTTTAACTAAATGAGAATGTTTTTTTTTCCAGTTTGTTGTCCATAGAATTGAAGTATGAACGATTGTTTATTCTTTTTTATATTTTTCAGATATGCATGCCCTGTTTTGAATTTCTTTTGTAATGAACGCGTATCCATCGGGTTCCCTGTATCCGACAAGGATTTTTTTCACCCGAACCCGTCAGGGATAAGGCGGGGTGGGGGCAAGGATGGGTGTGGATGTCAGAATTCTGGTACGGGGATTGATACCATAGCCTCCGCAAATATCCACCCCCGTTTGCATCCTAGGCTAGCCCAAAAATCATCTTAACTTCAAAAGATCATAACGTATTCATTCCAACTCCATTTTCAACGTTATTTATATCCATGGAAAGGTGTTGAAGAGCTCTAATATATTAACAAAATATCTTGGGCGAAAAAATTATTGAACAAAAATCCATACTTCATGCAAGAACTCGGCCTGTAACTTTGTCCTTTTTTACCCTTTGACCTAAAACACAATTCAAGGGTGAGATCTCTTAACCATCATTACCTCCTTCCACAAGGTCTAATATTTACCTCCTTAAGGCACAAAGCTTTTACACAATCGAATTCCGGCCCACGGCCCTGAAATAAGAAATGACGGGAAACAGGATGTCACAAGGTGGGCATTGGACTCCTAACAACTTAATGGGTTAAACTCGTTTCTTCGCTTCTAAGGGCTTCAAAGCTTTGATGTGATTCCATTAGAGGCACGCCACTTATGGTGCTTGCTTCCAAGAGACCTTCAAATGGAATTTCTAGTTGTATGCTATAAAAACTAAGAGGTATGTAATCCTAAAATCCTCCAATGTAAATTTTGAATATCAACTAGGGTCTGCAGGTTTCATTTTGATGTTCTTAGGTATAGGTTCAATAGAGAAAACATGATCCTATTAGGTTGCATGCAAACTTAAGGGTTTTATTTTTTTTGTTTACCAAAGCTTGTTTATATCTTCTAAAAACTCTTAATAGTATACTAATTGAGTTCTAAACAATTTAACTCAAGCAATGTAACCGATCTAGAAATTTCACCATTAAAGCTCAAAGTTTCATAAAAATGAGAAATCGTTACCTCAAGGGGAAGAGGATGTTAATACTTGCAATCCTCCATCTCTAGCTCATCTTGGCATGCTCTTGGATTCAAAATCACAATTCTCCAGCTCTCCATCGAATTGGGCATGCTCTTGGATTCAAAATCACAATTCTCCAACTCTCAATCGAATTGGGGGATTAAGTTCTCAAGAATGAACCCATAACATATTTAAATTTCTTCACTAATTTGTGAAACCGCATCACAACAACATGCCTACCATGACATAGTGTGCCATATTAGGTTACGATCTCCCTTTTGCCTAGCTGCAGTGCCTTCCCTGTTTCTCATATAGCATCTTACTTTCACCACCATGTTGTGGTACCCATATACCACATCGCGGTGCAAAGTACATTGCCCTCGACTTACAGATAAACTTTCATACACTTTACCGTTTGAAACCGAGCTATGGTAAACACCTTACCATGCCGAGGTGCATGCACTTCAGCAGATCCTTAGCTGAATCCACTCCAGCTTTGGTGTAATTTTCTTCATATCTTCTAACACTCTAAACTTCTTTATTTTATACCCATTTTTGATGATCTTTATATCCACGTGAAGGTGGGGATGAGTTCTACAACTCCATTAACTAACTTAAGACTGACTACTTATGGATCTTAATCCATTAAGTCGTAAACTTGCCCCAAAAAGCATAGAATCCTAATAATATGAAGATAAGTGTGTGTGTGTGTATATATATATAGGGCTAGGTTAAAATGTAGATGATATTTATTGTGCAGACGGTTGTGGATAATGTTATTCTATAAGAATTCCTAAGAGAATATGTTGTTTAATAATATGAATATGTTCAACCTCATATAAATATTGTCATTATCATGAATATTCTCACTAATTCTTATTAAGTTTTGTTCTCATGCATCATTTTTGACTCATTATCATTCTTTCCGAATACGATTATCATGAACACATTCTCACAAAATGAGAATCATAAAAAAAATCCATAATACCCTTATAAACGATTTCATTAGTGAAAATGCATGATAATGATAGTAGTTATGTGAGGCCGGATGGATTCACATTACCAAACGACAAATTATTTTAGTCATTCTCATTCAATAGGACTGTCCACACGTCCGCACAATGGATGCCCATCCACATATAAACCTAATGCAAAGTATGGTTGGATGTGTTGGCTTTTGATCTCCCATTCCAAATACAATATCCAAGGGTGTTTGTACTGGCTTTAGATAAATGTTCATTATATTCTAATAAGTTGTTGACAAACCCATATCGTTGGTTGCTCAGGAGGAGGCCTAGAGGGGGAACCGAATTGAAGCATTGGGTAGCTCTGATGGATGTTATTCACAATTTGGAGCTCATGGACGTATAGGATCTAATTACTTGGGCTTTGGATGCCTCTGGTGCTTTTTATTGTCTCACATGCAAGAGCTTTTTTGGAGAGTTTTTAGTTGGTGAGCTTGGGTTTAACTTCATGTTGGAATTCTTATGTTTCAATCAAGTTGAATGTTTTACTTTAGAGATTACACAAAATTTGGTTCCTACACGATATAAGCTCTATGAAAGAGGTATTAATGTGGATTCATTCTTGTCAAATATGTCTTTCTTCAGTTGATACAACACAATATATGTTTATTTCTTGTCCTTCGCTCATGGTCATTTGGAAAATGATTGGCTTTTGGTGGGATATTTCTACTCCTATGAATGTTTCATTGAAGGATTTCTTATGTGGGGAAGACAATATAAGGTTGTATGTTTCAAAAAAATGTTTCAACAAGGTGATCATTACATTTTTTGGATGTTGTGGAAGTTTCATAATAACATGTTGTTTTAAAGGATCAAGCCTAAGACGATGCGGTATGGGAACCAAAAACGGCATTATGTCCGACGTGGAAGGGTCTCAATGGCATCATAATTAGATGAACACCCCCCTCTTCTCGTTGTATCTTGTCGCGGTGCATCTCATTGTTGTCTTAACCGGATGAAACGAACAAATTTCGACCTTTTGAATCGTTTGATAATGGTAAATTTAAATTCAACTTTAAAAACATAAAATATTTTTTTACCTATAAATACGTAGTATCTGTTTACAATTTTTTTTTTCACACAATTCCTCTCTTTCTCTCTATAATTCAATTATCTTCAAAAAAAATTGGATCCTTTCGACTCGTCCGGTGATGACGGTGACGATATATTCTTCACTATGATGTATCATTATTACACCAATGAGATGCTACAACGAAACCCCACCCCACTATTAACAATATGTATGTTGTTAAATAGAAATCGCGATGAAGGACACGAACGTCCATATCACCATTACTTTGTTGATAATTGTGTATACGAGTCAAATGACTTCAAAAGAAGATTTCATTTGAGTATGAATGTGTTCCTACGGATCGTCAACGCTTTGGAAAGCAGATATCGTTTCTTTAATCTTAAATACAAATGTACTACATGTTTCTTGAATTTTAATACAAATGTACTTTTTTTAAACCATATTTAATATATGTTTAGGTATACGTTTTTTCAACTGAGACATCATACTAGATGTAAGCGAGGATTTGCAACGTTGCAGAAATGTGTTGTGGCCATTCATTTGATTGTTATGGGGGATCACCCAACACCATGAACGACTATATGAGAATATCTGAAAGAACTGCTCGGGAAAGTTTGCATAGATTGTCAAAAGGTGTTTTTGAAACATTCGGAGACGTATATATATTTGTGGAAACCTTCGTTGCATGACACACAAGAGCTTTATGCAGCACATGAAGAAAGATATGGGTTTCCCAAAATGATTGGAAGCATTGATTGAACGCACTAGAAATGAAAAAATTTGTCCAATAGCATGGAAAGGGCAGTATGCAAGTAGTCATCATGGATCGCCTTCATTGATTTTAGAGGTTGTTGCTTCCCAAGATTTATGGATTTGACATGTATTTTTCGGGGTTGCGAGTTCCAACTACGACGACAACGTTCTTGATCAGTCGCCGTATTCGACAATATTTTGAATGCAAAGGTCGCAGATGCTCCTTTCACAGTGAATGGAAACGAATACGAATTTAGGTATTACCTTATAGATGGAATATATCCTTCGTATTCCACATTCGTGAAGGCATTCCAACATTCGATTGAAGAAATAAATAAATTATTCAAGAGAAGACAAGAAAAAGCAAGTAAGGATGTGGAACGTCCTTTTGGAGTGCTAAAGACAAAGTGACACACAATTGAGCATGTGACACGATTATTGGACTTAGAAACTCTACGATATATCATGTATGCATGTATCATAATGCATAACATGGTAGTAGAAGATAAATGATGAAATATTGCACATTATATCCCAACGGAGCCCATGCACGTTAAATTTCAACTAGGAATAACATAATATTTATATAGATTCGTTGATATTCAGGACGCAAATAAACACAGACAACTTCGAGGGGACTTGACGGATTATATCCTCGACGGTAACAATAACGAATAGCGTTGTTTAGGAAAAATAAAATATGTTTTTTTTGTATTGTAATGTTTTTTTTTTCATTTTGTATGTTATGTTTAATTTAAATGCTATGTTATTTTTAATTTTTAAACATTGTATTTTATTTAGATATTATGTTTTTTTTAAATATATTTGTTATAATAAAAAAAGAAATTCAGGATAAAAATAAAAAAATATATAAAATGAAAAAAATTGGTGTTATAACATGTTCTTAACATGATGATAATTTCTTCACTTGGTATTATAACATTATTGATGATGTGACATATGAGGTGGTAGCAAAATAATATTATAAGTATGTTCTTACGAATTTTTTGGTTTTACTTTTGTGGAATTTTAATAGGCATAAAAAGTTGAAAATAAATTGGGTTAGGTGGGTTAGCAACTTGTCTTTGATTTAAAATATATTTGTTTTAATACAAAAATTAAAAATTATAAAATGAAAAAAGTTGATATCATTCTCTTAATATAATGATAATTTCATTATTTAATATTATAACACTCTTGATGATATGACATATGAGGTGATATTAAAATAATATTATAACTAGTTGTGAATATTTAATACTTTAAAAAATTGTTTGGTTTTCCTTTTGTGGATCTGACTTCTCACTAATTTCCATCTAATAATATTCATACCATTCAAAAAATAATAATTTATCTAATTGTTAAGCCATAAATAATGTTATATTTCAATCCTTTTTTGTGTTCTCTAATTAAATGAGAATGAAAAAACTAAAGAATTTACCATTATATTTCTATAAGGTAAAATTTTCCATCGTTTTGTTTTGTGAGGAAAAAGAAAAGAGTTGTATTCTTTTAGTTATAAATTATTCCATTTTCCTTTCTTTCTAGATTTCATGGCCTTTTTAAAGATATTTTTAAGGCTTTATATTGTTCTTTTATTTTCGCTTGAAAAACACAAACTATTTTAATTTCTAGCCCTTTCTTTTGAAGTAACGTTTTTTCTGACCAATTTTAAACTCGAGAATGCAACTATGCTTACACATTTTTTGCATGTTATGCATTTTTCATTTCCTGGTCCCATCTCCAATCTTTTGCAACCACCCTCTACTTTAAGAATGTGCATGTCAAGGACTATATTTTACCTTAAGAAGTAACAAAAAACTAAAAAAAGGGCAAAAGGCGTTGCAAATATATTACCTTAATGAGTAATAAAACAAAGGGTTTAATGGACACCAAAGTGGCAACGCAATAAGATATTAAGATGAAACTTCACATACCATCTTCATGAATATATATTCATGTGTGTGGAGAAGAAATATATATAGTCTCGATTGATACTTGGATTAGTGGGAATGCAAGATATAGATGCAAAAACAATGAAGCTTCATATGGACAAATAATTTAAAAAGAACTTGGAGCATCCAACATATATTAAACTCCCTAAAAAATTTAATGAATTGCTATATAATAAATTTAACTCTCTCTCTCTCTCACTCTCTTTCTCTCTCTCTCTCTCTCTCTCTCTCTCTCTCTCTCTCTCTCTCTCTCTCTCTATATATATATATATATATATATATATATATATATATTAAAGTTTATTTATTTATGTTAATAGTAATTTAACTTCAAAAGAAGTTAGGAACCCATAATAACATACCTTTGTGCCTCAATCTTGAATTAATTGGAGGAAAATCGAACCCTAGACTAGGGTTTAGAGGGTTCGGCGATGAGTGATGAGTAGGAGTGGCACGATCGTGAGAAAAAAAAACAAGAAAAGAATGAGAGAAATGCATGGTTAGTTGAAAATCAAAGAAACTTGTGTTGATCGAGTCACATGACCCAAGTCGATCGATGGAAGCTGCTTTTTCCGATTTGATTCGTCCGTGAGTTTGAGTCGTGCGCTCTTCTAATGAAGGTTTAGGGGTTGTGTGTTTTTCTAATCGTTTCTCAGGACCTTGGATCCATTCGCACGGGTGATGGTTAGGCCGTGAGTTTTAAGCTAGTCCATGCGATTTTCAACTCTTTCCCATGCCTTTTTTTTAAATATGAGATGGGACGCGTGGTTTGCACATGGTTCCTGCGTTTTATTCTTCTAACCCGTGCGTTTTTTAGTTGAAGCCGTGCACTTCGTATCTGTTTGCTTACTATCCTCGATGACACGCACGGTCTAAAACTTAGGCCATGCATGCAATTTCGAGCTAACCCATGCCAAAAAAAAATTTCTTAAAAACCTCGTTGCAGATGCATGGACAATTTTTTTGGACCGTGCTCTTTTCTCTTAGCCCATGCGTTTTTCGCCTACCCCGTGCGTTTTCTTTCTGTTGTGACATCCCTATTTTCATGGCCAGAAAAGATCGATTTTGTTTATGCTTTATAAAATCAGAGTACCTCTTTTATTAAAAATATTGTGGAATTTGTTTCCAATAAAACATGATAAATACGTTATCACAACATTTCCAAAGAAAAGTATTTTTAATTCATTTTAAAACATTTGGGATGTCATCGTTAATACAGAAACATAAGCATAAACAGAACTTACATTTATTTACACTAGTGATCTACATCTCTTTAATCTCTCAGTGTAATGTGACTTCATCTCAACACATGTAATATAAATAAACTGAGTGGGTCACGTTGGGAAACATGTTGAGTACATAGGGTTTTCAACCCACAATAATATAATTATTATGTTTAAACAATCAAACAATCGACCCAATTACCCATCCCCATTATCTTCTTTACTCTTAAGGATCTATCCTAAGAGTCATCTATCTCGCATTCGTTCATTCTTAAGTCCTTTGCTTCCAGAGTTATAAGAATGGCACTAAATCCATAGCTGCCAATGCTCGTTCGTAAAGCACTAATTCCATAGTTGCTGGGTACTAAATCCATAGCTACCAGTGTTTATCTAATAAGTACTAAGTCCATAGCTACCAATTGTTAACAGGTACTATGTCCATAGCTACCAATGTTTGCCCAATAGGCACTAAGTCCATAGTTGTCGATGTTATTTGTTAGGCACTAAGTCTATAGCTTCCAATGTTTACTCACATCATCTCATGCCCAACATGCTTTATATTTAAAATACGTATACAATTCAAATCATTTAAAACATGTATAAAAAAACGCTTATCCAGCATAGACAGCAAGTATTCAGATAATATGCATACATAGCACGTAGTTTATATAAAATACTTCATATCTATGTGTAAGATGAAATTAACTATGCACTCACCTGAGAAGGTGGTGACTCGGTACTCGGACAACGCTTCGTTTACTTTAAAATAATTTCCTTCGACAAACCTAGTATTATTACCACTAGATTTTAGTCTAATATTTACCGTGACTAATTATTAGTCTTATTATTATTATTATTATTATTATTATTATTATTATTATTATTATTATTATTATTATTATTATTATTATTCTATAAGCGTTTAAACAATACTTTCCAACCACTATGTACAGACAGGGGCCAGACATAAAACACCAAAGGGCACGACCATTTTGGCTTATAGCACTTCTGAATTCCAACAACCCTATGCGGCCCTTTAAACCAAATTCCCCGTACCGCGAGTAGTTAAAAAGATATTATAACGACACTTATATAAGTCATAATAATAGCTCAAATATTTATTATAAATTTATAATAACAATATTAATTTTAAATATAAACTATATTTAAAATAGGGCAAGCATAACTTACTTACAAGGGGATTTTAGCTAGAAGTCGGGCTCTGCAGGGGCAGAACTTCGTCGCTGAATCTTTCTAAGAAAGATTCATGCAGCGCTTCAGTGCTCACCTTACTATACTAAAACTACAGAAAGAGAAGTCGAAACACGAGGGACCGAAATGCTCGGAGGATAAGGAGAGAAAGACTCTTGAATCAAGACAATGGTGCAAGAAATATGAGTGTCCAAGACTCTTATTTATACTAATTAAATTTTCAAAAACTACCCTCCATAATTATTTAATGATCTTTTAGTTATATAAACAACTAAACACCCCTTTATAATACTATTTTAAATAGATTTAACGATATTTGTACTAAACTAATGTCGAAAGAACTCAACATTAGTCTTATAATGACATCGTCGTCGATACCTTTCTAATGATATATATATCCCTATACTAATAAAAGAGTAGCTCTTTTGTCATGTGTCATCATATTAGACATTTTAATTGATGTGTTGTCACTTATCAATCTATTAGTTTTCCATTTTAAATTTATTAAACATCCTCATTAATGTGATTCCATTTTAAATTTTAAATTTTAAATTATTGTTTTCATTAATTCACAAATAAAATTCCTATACTAATAAAAGAGTAGTTCTTTTGCCATGTGTTATCATATTAGACATTTTAATTAATGTGTTGCCACTTGTCGATCTATTAGTTTTTCATTTTAAATTTATTAGACATCCTCATTAATGTGATTCCATTTTAAATTTTAAATTTTAAATTATTGTTTTCATTAATTCACAAATAAAATTCTTATACTAATAAAAGAGTAGCTCTTTTGTCATGTGTCATCATATTAGACATTTTAATTTATGTGTTGCCACTTGTTAATCTATTAATTTTTCATTTTAAATTTATTAGATATCCTCATTAATGTGATTCCATATTAAATTTTAAATTTTAAATAATTGTTTTCATTAATTCACAAATAAAAATATCTAATATATATTAAAAATTAATTTTATATATTTATTTGAATCATTAATTATAATTTCACATAACTAATAAAAATATCTCTTAAATTAATAATTTATCTAAAATAAATTATTAATAATTTTGAGTTTTTACTATAAAAGTTTGATTAATTTTATAACCGTGGTTTCCACGGGTTATAAGCTAGTATATATATATATATATATATATATATATATATATATATATATATGTGTGTGTGTGTGTGTGTGTGTGTGTGTGTACGTATATATGATTTATACTTATTTTAATACGTAAATATGTTATTATAATTTGTAACTAGTTCATACAAACTCTGTTTTTGACGTTATTTATATCCACGCGTAGGTGGAGACGTACTTTACAACTTTCGTTTAGACTCCGTCGGCTAATTTTGACTTTATTTTTAAAGTTATATTTTTAACAGGCCGAGACATGATTGGTCCGTTAAAATCTCATAACTTCTTCATCCGATGTCCATTTTCGTCTGTCTTTTTATCGTTACGCTACTAATAACGAGATCTTCGATTCTCGTTTAGGTTGTGTTAGCTAAAAACCGCTCGATCTAATATTAGAATTTCGGATTGTACACTACTAATCTGAAACTTCGAAAAATCATAACTTCCTCATACGAAGTCATATTTAGGCGTTATTTTTATGGACGCTTTTGTTTTAATGTATTCTATGACTTTCATTTAGATTGCTAAGGTTAAATCTCGCTCTATCGTAAATTCACTATTTACGTTTCCCGATATCGTGTCGGTTCCGTCGCGAAACTTCGACGGGTCATAACTTCTTCGTTATAACTCGGATTTCGGCGATCTTTATATGTATGGAAACCTTGTAACATGTACTAAAAATTGGTTAAGATTATTTATTCTAAATAATATTTTTCCAAAAAGTCATTTTCGACACTTATTGCCTCTAAATTGACTAGCCCGAATCTACGGGCGTTACATTTGTTAACACCAAAATCACGTTTTTTCTTTTTTAAATCAATTTGCTTTAGACCGTTAATAAGACTAGAAAACCCTCTAAAAGACTCAAAAACATTGCAACACAGATGAAATAAATCAAAATAAAGAGAATAGAAAGAAATACTCCCGAGTTGCCTCTCGGTTAGCCGCCCTTGTTTCAAGTCTTTGGTTCGACTTTGCCCTTTAGATTCACTTAATGTAGTCCGGGCGTTCCAAGCTATCAACCTCCATGTCTTTCTCTTGGAAACCTTCATAGAAAACCCTTAACCTATGACCATTAACTTTGAACACTTTTCCTGTTTTGTTACTCTTAATCTCAACTGCACCATGATCAAATACATTAGTAACAATGAACGGTCCCACCCAATGAGACCGTAACTTACCGGAAAACCATTTAAGTCGAGAGTCATAGAGTAATACCTTTTGACCAATCTCAAAGGTCTTACGGGAGAGGTACTTATCATGGAATGCTTTGGTCTTGTCTTTGTAGATTCGTGAACTCTCGAATGCTTCATTTCTTATGTCTTCCAACTCTTGGATCTCTAACTTTCGATGAACACCTGCTTCATCAATCTTCATGTTTAGCTTTTTGACAGCCCAGAAAGCTTTGTGTTCCAGTTCAACAAGGAGGTGACAAGCTTTACCAAACATAAGTCTATAAGGTGACATCCCAATTGGAGTTTTATATGCACTTCGGTATGCCCAAAGAGCATCTTCTTATCTCAAACTCCAATCGTTGCGGTTTTTGTTCAATGTTTTCTCAAGTATGGACCCATAAAATCAATACCCCATATATCAAATATTTCACAAACCAAGATGGGGGTCAAAGGCATTTGGTTCCAGGAACTCAAAGAACCAGTCATTTGACATCTCTCACAACTTTTACATAAAGTGTAAAAGTCATGAAAGAGTCGAGGCCAATAAAATCCACAATCTAATATTTTCCTGGCAGTTCTTTGAGGACCACAATGCCCTCCACAAGCATAACTATGACAAAAGTTGAGGATAGATTGTACCTCATGTTCTTCAACACATCTTCTTATTACTTGATTTGCACAATGTTTCCCAAGGTACGGTTCATCCCAAATGTACCTTCTCGCATCTTTCTTGATCTTATCTCTCTGTGACCTCGTGAGATCGGGTGGGAACTTTCCCGTGACCATGAAGTTGCATATATCCGCATACCAAGGTGGTGTTTGGATAGCAAACAAGTGCTCATCCGGGAATGTGTCATGGATGGGAGTCGCATCTTCGGGTTGGACTATTCGGCTCAAATGATCAGCGACTAGGTTCACTTTCCCGCTTTTATCTTTGATCTTAATATCGACCTCTTGCAAAAGTAGCATCTACCGTATTAACCTCAACTTTAAATCATTCTTTGTAATTAAGTGCTTTATGGTTGCATGGTCCGAATATATTATCACTTTACTTCCAAGTAGGTATTCCCGGAACTTCTCTAGTGCAAACACAATAGCAAGCAACTCTTTTTCTGTTGTGGTGTCGTTGCTTTGTGCACTATCAAGGGTCTTTGATGCATAGTAGATGACATGATGTGCTCGATCCACCTTTTGACCCAATACCGCCCCAACATCCGTGTTGCTCGCGTCACACATAATCTCAAACGGGAGCTCCCATTTAGGTGGTTGGATGATTAGAGTGGAGGTGAGTAAATCCTTCAAAAGATCAAAGTCATCCTTGCATGGCCTAGTAAATGCAAATTCAGAATCTTTTTGGAGTATTTGACACATCGGCACTATAATCTTTGAAAAATCTTTGATGAACTACCGATAGAAACCTGCATGGCCAAGAAACGAACGAACTTCCCAAACATTTTTCGGGTAAGGAAGACTCTTGATAACATCTATCTTGGCTTTGTCAACTTCCAAGCCTTTTTGGGACACAATATGACCTAAAATCAATCCTTTGTCCACCATGAAATGACATTTTTCATAGTTAAGCACAAGGTCTGTGTCAATGCACCTTTGCCAAAATTTTGTTAGATTGCTTAAACATTCATTAAAGGAGTTTTCATAAACTGTGAAATCATCCATGAAAACTTCAATGATGTTTTCAACATATTCAGAAAAAAATGCTCACCATACATCTCTGAAATGTCGTGGGTGCATTGCATAGACCAAAAGGAATACGCCTATAAGCAAATGTGCCAAAGGGACAAGTGAAGGTGGTTTACTCTTGGTCCTCTGGGGCTACCAGAATTTGATGAAAATCCAAGAAGCCATCCAAGCAACAGTTATGAGATTTATCCGTCAATCTCTCTAACATTTGGTCAATAAATGGCAAGGGAAAATGGTCTTTTATCATTGCGGCATTCAACTTTCTATAGTCAGTACAAACCCTCCACCTGTTTTGCACACGGGTTGGCACCAAATCTTCCTCAGAACTCTTGACAACTATGACCCTGACTTTTTTTTCGGGACTACCTGAATGGGGTTCACCCATTTATTGTCTGAGATAGGATAGATCTCACCTGCATTCAAAAGCTTCATGATTTCTTTATTTACCACCTACATCATGGATGGATTCAATCTTCTTTGTGCCTCTCGATTTTGTTTGAAGTCTTCCTCCATGAGAATCTTATGCATGCACAAGGAAGGGCTCAACCCTTTCATATCAGCAATTGTCCACTTAATAGCTTTCTTATACTATTTCAACAAGGTCACCAACTCATCTTCTTCTTCAATAGACAACTTGTTGGAGATAGTGACAGGCAAGGTCTTCTCTTCTCCAATGTATGCATACTTCAAATGATCTGGTAGAGTCTTCAATTCTAACTTAGGTGTCTGCACAAAGGAAGGAAGAAGTTTTGTGTTAGAAATGGGCAATTTCACATTGCTATTATCATACCTTATTTTCTTCTTGTCTTCCATTATGTCCACAATTTCCAGCAACTCTTCATCTAACTTGAAATCTTCTACAATTTCTTTGACTGAATTGTTATCAAAATTTTTGCTCAAAACTAACTCCAACAAATCATGGTTAGTCAACTCAAAACACTTTTCAGTCAAAGGTTGAATCATATCAACAAAATTTATACAATGAACATCACTTGGGTACCTCATTGCTTCATATATATTGATGTTGATGACCTCCCCATCGAATTCCATGGAGAATGTACCATTGTAGACATCAATTTTGTTCCTGTTGTTTTCAAGAATGGTTTACCTAAAAGTATGGAACTCGAGGATGGATGGTCATCATCTCCCATATCAAGCACATAAAAATCTGCAAGAAAGACAAGCTCATTAACTAGCACTAAAACATCCTCTAATACACCTTTTGGGTGTACTATAGAACGATCTGCAAGTTGGATGATCACCCCAGTTTTTGTTAAAGTGTCTATGCCAATAGATTAGTAATGTAGCACCTGGTTGTTGGTACGTATTCTTTTATTAATATTTTTGCATTTTGGCCTTGGACTCGGCGAGTTGAAGGACCAACTCGCCGAGTAGAAGCAAGATGAGATGCGGGGTTTAAGCAGTGGACTTGACGAGTCGGGTCCCGAACTCGGCGAGTAGGACCTGTCTGGACAAAAACCCTAACCCGAGGGTTTTCACCCTATTTAAACACCTTAACTCGGCCTCCTTCATCTCATTCGCTCCCAGCAGACCCCCATAGCAAACCCTAGCCGTTATTGAAGCAATCTAATGCATTTGGAGTGATTTTGGTGCTTTTGTGACCCAAGGAAGGAAGGAAAAGCTTGAAGGATCAAGAGGAGGCAAGAAGGATCTGATTTTGAGCATCATTTGCAGTCTACAAAAGGTATAAAGTCTATACCTTGTTTCCAAAATCGAAGCCATTAAAAATTGGGAAGTGCCCCGTAATGCTTCCAAAATTCATAGTTTCATGGGTCTTGCAGGTTATTACCGAAGATTCATTAAAGACTTTTCTTGTATAGTTGTACCTCTCACTAGTCTTACTCGAAAGGAAGCAAAGTTCCAATGGGGTGAAGCCCAAGAAAACGTTTTCTCAACTTTAAAAGATCTTTTGACTCATGCTCCCATCATATCACTTCCAGAAGGTGATGATGATTTCTTCGTGTATAGCGATGCTTCAAGATTGGGACTCGGTTGTGTGTTGATGCAACGTAGTAAAGTGATAGCCTATGCCTCAAGACAACTGAAATATTATGAAAAGAATTATCCCACCCATGATCTCGAACTCGTTGCAGTGGTATTTGCCCTAAAACTTTGGAGACATTATCTTTTTGGTACGAAATGCCAATTGTTTACCGACCACAAGAGTCTCAAGTATATATTCAGTTAGCAAACTCTGAATATGAGACAGCAACGAGCCATGGAGCTGATCAAAGACTATGACTGTGAAATCTTGTACCATCCTGGAAAGGCTAAGATGGTTGCAGATGCACTTAGCAGGAAGGTTTATCGTAATAGTATGTGTTATACTATTACTCACACTACGGTGAAGTTCACTATTCTTGATGAACTAGAGAAGTGGCAAGTTAAGGCCTTAAAGCCAGAAAATGTGAAGAAAGAAGGAATGGTACATTATACTGATGTTTTATGATGATCCACGAGGATTAAAATTATTTAAGAATCGGCTATGGATTCCAATGATTGGTTGATTAAGACAGAAGATTTTAGATGAAGCTCATAAGTGTAAGCTGTCAACACATCTTGGTACAAGTAAAATGTACTATGATGTAAGATCTGATTATTGGTGGCCTGGATTAAAGAGAGACATCAGAAGATATGTACAGGAATGCTTAGTATGTTTACAACTCAAAACAGAGCACCAAAAGCCTTACGGAACTCCAGAAAGCCTTAGTTTTCTTGTATGGAAATGGGAAGAGCTGTCCATGGATTTTATTACCAAATTACCAAACACTGCTAGACAGCATGATAGCATTTGGGTAATCATTGACCGCCTAACTAAGAGTGCACATTTTCTCGCCATACGTGAAACGGCTTCGATGGAGAAATACGCACAAGTATACTTGGATGAAATTGTTGCAAGACATGGTGTGCCGCTAAAGATAATTTCCGATCACGATACTCGCTTCACTTCTCACTTTTGGGCGAGTATGGAATGTGAATTAGGATCTCGAGTTGCCCTCAGTACAACTTATCATCCCCAGACAGATGGTAAGACGGAGAGAACAATCCAAACAGTGGAAGATATGCTTCGTGCATGTGTCTTGGAGTTCGGTGGTAACTGGGATAAGTATTTACCGCTCGTCGAATTTTTGTACAATAACAATTACCACACTGCAATCAAAAGGCCACCATATGAAGCATTATATGGTCGCAAATGCCGTACACCATTATGTTGGCGTGATGTAGGACAGAAGATCCTTGGAGACCCTGAAATGATTCAAGACACCACTAACAAGATTCAAATCGTACGAGAAAGAATGAAAGCGACCTAAGATCGACAAAAGTCCTATACAGAAAAGAGAATACGACACATAGAATTCCAAGTGGGTGATTTCGTAATGCTGAAGGTATCCCCATGGAAAGGCCTTATGAGATTTGGGAAGAAAGGAAAGTTGAGTCCCAGATTTGTTGGACCTTTCAAAATCATCCAGAGAATTGGAAAGCAAGCATACCGCTTAGAATTGCCTAAAGATTTGGCAGGTATTCATGATGTGTTTCATGTGAGTTATCTGCACAAATGCTTGAGAATGTATGATGAAACGGTTCCCTTATCCGAGGTGAAATTGGATAATAAGTTAAGATATGTCGAAGAGCCTGAAGAGATCATGAATGAAAGAACAACTAATCTATGTAATAAAGAAGTAGAGTTGGTGCTTGTCAAGTGGAAACACCATCGAGGCCCAAACTATACTTGGGAAAATAAGAATGAGATAAGAACGAAATATCCCCATTTATTTTAATCGATGTAATTTCGGGGACGAAATCCTCAAAAGGAGGAGGTATTTGTAACATACTCGTTTTGAAATCGTGTTTTGTAATAAATAATATTACGAAATATTATGTGAATTTGAATGTTGAGTTCTAACAAATGTTTTTACTAGAAATGAAGTAAAACTATGTTTAGAATCACCCTGAAAATATTGGAAGTCTTATGAGATTCCAATCAAATGTCAAATGGTAAAATTTAACGAAAATATAAATTTTGGAATAAGTAAAATTTTATTATTGAAAATTGTAGATAATCTCGTTAGAAACTTGTAGGCGAAAACCTCGTCGAAATCTGAGTCATAACGAAGAAGTTATGACCAATCAAAGATCCGCGACAAGATTGGCACGGCACCGAATGACGTAAAAAGTGAGTTACTTTTTAGCTTTAGTGATCTAAATTAAAGTCGTAGTATTCGTTAAACAGATAAGTTCGATAAAAAGAACGTCAAAATCTGACTTCGTATGACGAAGTTATGATTTTTCTAAGTTTCGGATTTGTAGTAGACAGCTAAAAACTCGAATTTTAGATCGAGCGATATTAAGCCGATACAACCTAAACAAGAATCGAATGTCTCGTTATTTGTAGTACAACGGTAAAAAATCTGGCAAAAACGAACGTCAGATGAAGAAGTTATGAATTTTTAAATTATTTTCATGTCTCGTTCTGTTAAAAATAATAATATTAAAAATAAAGTCAAAGTTAGCTGACAAAGTCTAAACGAAAGTTGTATAATATATTACCGCCTACGCGTGCATATAAAGAACGTCGAAAACAAGCCCGTATGCGAAAGCTATGGATTTTAGAAGTTCAGGGCACAAAAATCGAAATAAATGTGAAAACCGAGAAGAATCGCAGGGCTCAGCTTCAACCACGTCGCCCTCCTCGCATGCATGGTCCGCAATTGGCCACGTCCCTCATCCGAAGCAGCCGCGTCATCGGATTTGTGGCACGTTCGAGGAGCGATGCGTGTCACATAGGTGTCCGAAATGTTGGACCAATCCGAAGGCGACGCGCGTCCAATCTGACACCTCTCATCTGAGCCTCGCTGCTGTCTCGCCCTCGCATCGCCACCTACCTCCCCTCGCATCCGAAGCTGCCACATGCTTCTTTCTCCTTGCCTCGGATCCGAGGCTCTCCACTATACAAGGGAGGTGCGAAATCTCCCGGGTAATTTTAGAAACTTTCCATTTTCCACCCCTAAACATATATTTTTGCTATTTTGACTTCCCCCGAAACCCCGATATCAATTTTAGCACCCGAAACACGTCTCGAAGTTCCCAAGAAGCCCGAAAAATTTATCTTGGTTTAGAAGCCCTACCTTCGCAGAGCCCCGTTTTCAATTAAGCTCCCGATTTTCAACATAGAAAGTCATATTTAAAGCCGAAGTGCTGCCCAAATAACTATTTTGACCCCCGGTTAATCAAGGTGAGTTCAATATATAGGCACAATTGTATGTTATGTGTTATATATGCTATGTGCTTTTCAGTGTTATTATTCCGGGTTATTTTCCCGTGTTATTTTATTCGCTATTTTTATAGCAAAAGTAATACCTTTGACCATGTGATTAGTGAAAGGAATTAGATTCACATTGGTACTGGTACATAGCCTCTGGCCATGTAGACCATGTCTCCATAATAGAATGACTTCTATTCTATGGCATTGGCAAATGGTTAGACAGGGCTATAAGTCTGAAATCTACCAAGATGTTAATCAGAAATCTTATGTCTTCTGTGCCATTTGGGCAGAAGTTTTATTGATGTATATCAAGTATGGAAATTGTTACGTCTCATTGGTTGTATATCTTTGAATCAAGTCACTGATTGATATGGAAAGCTTAACACATGATTCACATATACCTTTGATGTTCCTTGTTTTTCTTTGCTTCTGCCATAATGAAGTATATACATGGCATAACGTTATATTGTATCTATTATTGAACTCACTAAGCGTCACCGCTTACCATATCAATGTTTAACAATTGCATGAGATAAGTAATCAGTATGATCGTATACTGTTCGAAGATTTAGAATAGTTTGTAATAGTACTTTTGTACTTCAGTTTAGGTTTGTATAAATTACAATATCCTGTGTAGTTATGTAATATATAACACTTTGTAATAGTCGGTTTGTATCCAGTAGTTTGTAACCTCTTTATCAATGTAAAATATTGCTTTTATGTAATAATATTGTGAAGTATGAAAGTTTGGGTCTTTCAGAAATACGAAAGTTGGAGTCTTTCACCCAATATGTATGAAAGGCTTCTTGCTTGTGTTGTTTGATCCCAATTATCTCTCTTCTTAGGGCCGAGGCTTTCATTTCTGGGAAGTATTTGTCTAAGAAGAGGCATGCAATATCTACCCATGTGTTGACCGTCCCCTGTGGGAGGTCATAAAGCCAATCTTTTGACGAGTCTTGCACTGCAAAGGGGAATGCCCTAAGCTTAATTTGGTTCTCCGTGACATTGTATGGTTTCATGCCAACACATACAACATGGAACTCTATGAGGAACTTGTGGGGATCTTCGTTTTCTAAGCCTCTAAAGGTTGGGAGTAAGTGGATGGGACCGAATTTTAATTCAAGGTTTGCGGTTGCTGCATAGGTGATGCAAAGAGGTTGTTGAGTAACCTCATGCCTCGTCCATTGGTGAAGGGTTTGTTCGGGTGGTGGGTTTGGGTTGGATTCCCTCCATGGTTATCTCTTATGGTATGAGTAGGAATTGAGGTTTCTGTGGGTGTAGTGTGAGTAGGCGAAGAGAGTGGGTGGTATTTATGGGTGAGGATGGTTGAGATGATGACGAGGGGTTTTCTGTTTCAGTTTCTGACATACTTAAGGGGGTATATCCTCCAAAATGTTGATGAACGGAAGGGGTAGATGATGAAGAAGTTCCGGAAACCGGTTGCCTTTTACAAAGCTTTGATTGCTTTCATAGCTTCTTTGTAGTCTTCTCTATCTCCGAGTCAATTGGAAGCGGTGTACCTGTACGAAAAGATCTAGACATAAACAATTAGTAACACCGTGTCCCCGGCAATGGCGCCAATTTGTTAGGGGTGTCAAACCCAACAAATAATAGGGGTACAACAGACTCCAAATACACTACTTTAATGCACTAAAGAGTAGTACAAGGTAAGCAGGGTCGAACCACAGAGACACGAGAGAAAAGCCTATACCTTTTTACGCAAGGTACTTTGGTCAAAAGTGGGGGGGGGGTTTGTTCGCAAAAGTAAAATAATGAAAATAACAATCTACTTTAAAAACATGCACAAAATGAAATAGATTTGTGAACAAGTTGTAAAAGTGTTTCCAGTTCTAGTTCTCAATGTTGTTGTTCAACTTGATTATGACTTGATGTAATTCAAGATTGCTATTCTAAGTTGGTACTGAAAGATATTAACACACTCTAATACCCCTCGCTTGTCAAATTGTCTAACCAAAATACGCTCTTTGAATAGACCTAGCTTCACTAATTTAACCTAAACACGCTCTTAGATTGTATTAAAAAACTGCATTAAGTTTTGTACAAGCTTCCTAACAATGTTCACTTCTTCTCATACGCTCGGAAGTGTGAAAACAAGTGATATATGTTTTACAATAAGAAAACTTATTGCTTGTTACCAATTCTCAACTTAATAGAACGATTAAGTGTCCAAAAAGTTAATTAACTACAAAAAAGTTCAATTTATGAAAGTGGCCAATCAAACATAAATCAAAGTTAAGGGTTCTAGTGTAAAAAAAAAAACATAATCACCAAAATAGAATCACAAATTAAACATAAAATCATATGCTTCAAGTCAAGCAATCAACATGTTTTGAACAAGAACTAGAAACTAGGGTTTCTTAGCCATACATGGCTAAGAAGAAATCAAACAAGAATAAAGATGAAATTGACATGTTTAATCCTTGCAAAATGAAATCCAAAGTGTTTTCAATGATTAGGTCTTCTTTAAAACTCCAAAAAGTATCCTATAATCGCCAAATATCACCCAAACTACTCCCAGAAACCGTTCTTCCCTTCAAATGACGTCTTTTCCTCTTTTAATTAAAGTTCACGTGGCTTGCCATAAGGTCATGCAATTTTATCATGGTCTTGCCTTTTGCCCATGCGTTTTTTGCATAGCCATTTGTCCTGACCATGTGTTTTTGGCATGACCCATGATTTTTGCTAAAAATCAAACAAGTCTTCACTGTTGGCTCCATCTTCAGTCTAGCTTCACCACGAGTCAGGTTGCTCAAATATAATATGATAAAGGACAAACACGACCCGTGTCGGTGTGACATGAGTCGTGCTTCAAACGTAGTCCTTTACTATGATGATAATGCACAATGACTCAGGTCCCGTCTTCTTGTTCTCTTTGTTGCATGATCGGTTCATCTTCTCTTCATGCTCCAAGTTTCATGCTCCACGCATCCAAGCTCCATGCTCCATAATTCATGAGAAATAAATCAAAAATAGTGAAGTACCAGACATTCTTGATAAAGTATGCAATTGCCCTAATAATCAAATAAATGAAAGAATTATGAAGTAGAATGCTATGAAAGGATGGAAATAAACATGCAAAATAGGTGCATAAAATGCACCTATCACCCCTTAAAACCACAAAATCCCGAAAATGGTTCTACTAAAGCTTAGAAAAAGGTAGAAACTTTCCCTAACTAGAGATCTAAGAGATAAATGGTCAAGGTTGAAACAGTTACCTTAAACAACCAGGAAATGTGCCAAAACTTATGGATCTACTTGCCTTCTCTTGATCTCCCAAGCCTCCTATTTCTTCTCAAGCTTTTAACATACATAAAATGGCATAAAGAGCTCAAGAACACTCAAAATACGATTAAGGTTTCGTAAGGATGGTCTGAGGATGTTGGAGTCTGTAAAGAGGACCCTATAAGTTGTTTAAATAGGGTGCAAACCCTTAAAATTAGGGCTTCATCCAGACAGGCCTACTCGTCGAGTCAGAGCATTCGACTCGGTGAGTAGGTCCTTCTACCTGCGTCCAAGTTTCACCTTGAGTGAACGAGTTGGGGCCTCCAACTTGCTGGGTCCCATAGTAAAAGTGCAAAATTTCATATTTAAAATACATACCAGGAACCGGGAGCTATACGAGTACGTTGGGCGTACTGCTCGAACAACGTATGGTCGGGGTCGGAACTGACTACACGGGGCGTAGCCTGGAGTACGCATTACGTACTCCGTCTCTTCCCACTTTTACCAACTTTTTGTCTTAATCCCTTAAGACAACTATCCCAACCACAAATTTGACCATTCTAAGATGTCTTATTCCATAAAGTCATTGACTTTAAGCTGTTGCATGGCTAGAAAAGTCCCAATGCAACAATCTTAAGCTTCCAACACATTCAACTGAATGGAGTCAAAATCTCGATAATAAAGCTCTTCTATTACTGTTACTAGACCTGTCAATATATGACACGACATGAAAACCCGACACAAAATTAGTGGGTTTGGGTCAATGATTCGACACGTTTATGTAAACGGGTTGACACGACACGACACGGTAATTAAACGGGTGGTGTTAAGTTTAAAACTTTCAACTCGAAGATGACTCGAATATGAACCATTTAATTATATATTATTTATTATAAATCTCATATTTTTATAAATATATTATATGTTATAGACTTGTAGTTGGTCAAACGTAAGAATTAGAAGCAATATTCAAAATTTCAAAGCTACTTAATTTTAGTCATCATCACCACCTATCCCTTTTGTTCACCAACTTTAATTATTTTCATTTTTCCTTCTAAAATTTTATCCATAGACTTGTAGGAGCCCCCAACTCCCCGAGTCCCAGAGTAAAAGTGCAAAATTTCATATTTAAAATATGTACCAGGAACCGGGCGCAACAAATCTCCCCCCACTTATTTTAGAATTTGTCCTCAAAGTTTGCTATTGCGTCTGGAAAAATCTCAGGGTAGTGCTCCCTCATCTCGTCCTCCGGCTCCCAAGTCCATTCGGAGCTCTTGCGGTGATGCCGTTGCACCTTCACCAACTCGACCCTCTTATTCCTCAGATCCTTCGACTTCCTGTCGAGGATAGATATTGGTCGCTTGATGTAGTTTAGGATGCCATCCACCTGAATATCCTCTAGATGCACCACTGCAAAGTCGTCTACCAGACACTTCCACAGCTGGGAGATGTGAAAGGTATTGTGAATATGACTAAGCTTGACCAACGGATAAAGCCTATACGCCACCTTGCCCAACCGGGCTGCAACCCTGACAAGCCCAATGTACCTGGGGCCCAATTTTCCCCTCTTCCCGAACCATATGACACCTTTCCAAGGTGAGACCTTTAGGAGGACCATATCCCCCACCTGGAACTCTAGGTCCGAACGACACTTGTCGGCATAACTCTTCTGCCGACTATGAGCAGTCTGAAGCCTGCTCCGGACCTGCTGGATCCTCTCTGTCGTCTTGAGCACCACGTCGGTACTCCCGATGACCCTCTGCCCAACCTCACCCTAGCATATCGAGGTTATGCACTTCCTTCCATATAGCATCTCAAAGGGAGGACGGTTGATACTCGCGTGATAGCTATTATTGTAGGAAAACTCTGCCAAGGGAAGGTAGGTATCCCAGCTACCACCAAAGTCTAAAACGCATTCCAGCAACATATTCTTCAGGGTCTGGGTGGTCCTCTCACTCTGACCATCCGTCTACGGGTGAAAAGCGGTGCTGAAGTGCAGACGCGTACACAACTCGGTGTGAAACTTCTTCCATAATCTGGAAGTGAACCGCATGTTTCTGTCTGAAATCATGGGGACTGGCACTCTGTGTCGGGCTACTACATCTCGAATGTAGATGTCTGCCAGCTTCCCGACCAAAATGTTGTCCTGGATCGGTATGAAGTGCGCACTCTTAGTCAACTGATCCACGATGACCCAAATCGAATCCACTCCACGTATGGTCCTAAGAAGCTTCGTAATAAAATCCATAGTAATGTCTTCTCATTTCCACATAAGGATATCTAACAGTCGTGTCTTGTCGTGAGGCCTATGTTGCTCGGTATTGACCTTACTAAAGGTCAGGCATCTCTCGACGTACCGTGCTACATCCTGCTTCATACAGGGCCACCATTAGTCAGGATGAAGATCTGTGTACATCTTCGTCGCCCCGGGATAGATAGAAAACCTGGATTTGTGGGCCTCATCCATCAAAATCCATCGTATACCTCCCCAGTAAATACACCCAGACCCTACCATGTAGGGTCAGCAGCCCACGACTTTCATAGTCAAACGAGGCCACCTGACCTATGATCCGCTCGCACTTCCGGTTCTCCTCCTTCATACCCTCAACTTGCGCCTCTCGAATCCGATCCAAAAGTGGAGTCACCACTGTCATTCTCAAGAAAATATCTCTAATCGGGGCTACCTTGCGATGAAGCGCATCGACCACAACGTTGGCCTTCCCCGGTTGGAAGAGGATCCCACAATCGTAATCCTTCACCACGTCTAGCCACTGACGCTACTTGATGTTCGGATTTGGTTGATCCATGAGGTACCTCAAACTCTTGTGGTTCATGTATATGGTACATTGGACACCATAAAGGTAGTGTCGCTAAATCTTGAGGGCGAAGACAACTGCCCTCGACTCCAAGTCATGCGTCGGGTAGTTCGCCTCATGAGGCTTCAGCTGGCTCGAGGTGTAGGCGATAGCATGCCCTATATGCATCAATACCAAACCCAAACCCAAAATAGATGCATCACACTATACCAAAAAATCCTCTACGCCCTCTGGTAGGGCTAGGACCGGTGCCTCACATAGCCTCTGCCTCAAAGTCTCGAATGATGTCTGCTGCTCAGTACCCTAGCGAAAGACCACGACTTTCTTCGTCAACCGGGTCAATTGTACCACTATCTTGGAGAAATTATGAATGAATCTCCATTAGTAGCCTGCCAATTGTGACATCCCCAAAATCACGGCCAGAAAAGACAGGTTTCATTTATGCTTTTAAAATAATTTCAGAGTAAATCCTTTTGAATTGAAAGAGTTGCGGAATTTGTTCCCAAAAACAAAGTATGATAAAATAATATTTACCAAAGCATTTCATAAAGAAATGTATTTTCATTATATAATCAAAACTCGGGATGTCATGTTCTGATACAGACCGTAAAGCATAAACGATAACATTACAAGTCATTCAACGAATATATACATATACAAACTTATAAACAAAACAACTTGATGATTCATCCATCTTATGCCCTTGTGCCACTTCCTGTAATACAATTAAAACTGAGTGGGTCAGGCTTGGGAGTCTGGTGAGCATATTGGGTTTTCAACCCACAATAAATAATTTAGTTTAATTTCACCAACCAACAATAACCTGATTACCCATTCCCGTTATCCTCACTTTACGTCCCTAAACAACATTTATCTCAAGGGACCTAATCTAGGATTTTCATCGGTACGGACATTACTGCTAAGGGGTTTCCTCAACAATAGATGTCCTAAAGGCAACCATGAGGGGGATAGAGTACATCGGTGAACACATCGTTCACAACACTTACAGGTTATGAACCTGCTAGCGTTCCACTGGACTGTCTAGAAAGAGTCAGTGGTCATTGTCTATACTTCGCTAGATGACTAGGTCAACAATAACAACGAGGCCTCTCATTTGTTTATCACACATCATCTATCTACCCATGTTCTACCCAACATATTAGTAGATAAAAATATATATTTTTATACGTAGTTTAAAACCTGTATAGCATTCTCATTCAATACATTTTCCAAACAACAGATGAGACACATACACATAACACGTATTTCATAGAGAACAAATCATATCTATGAGATAGAAGAAAGTGAATATACATTCACACATATAACAACAAAATATACACATAACACGTATTTTATATAAAATACTTCATAATTATGCGTTAGAAGAAAGTAACTACACACTCACTTGATTAGAGATGATCGGACAACACTACGAATTGTAGAAGTAGTATTCTTCGGTAGATCTCGAAGATCTTCACAAAAATCGAGCTTCTCGCGGGCAGAGCTTCGGCTCGGGAATTGCACTTCTCGGGATCTTCGGGGCTTCGGGACTTGCTTCGAGGCTCAGGAATGATACCGGGGCTTCGGGATATTTCTTGCACGTAAAACGGGGTAAAAATGCGAGAGAGAGAGAGAGAGAGAAGAGTTTGAGCAAAAGAAATCGGCTGCCTTCGCATGCTATTTATAGGGGCTCAAATTCGGGGTTATGTTGGGCGCAATTTCGGAGTACGCTGGGCGTACTAAGCCCTACGTTGGGCGTACGCTTCGGATCAGACTTCCAGATGGCGAAGTCTCGGTGGAGCGATGTGGAAGAAGCTGGACCGAGCAATGCAGCTGTACACGGGGATTACTCCTAGGTACGCTGGGCGTACCCTTCGGATAAGATTGGTGACTCCTCGGCCTTGGATAATATTGGTATCTCCCTTACTAATAAACAAAACCGGTCATCCACGTGTCATTCAAAAATCGATTTCCTCCCAATGTAAATTCCCAATTATACCCATCCTTGGTATTACGTATCACGTATCATGAGAATCGGATTCAGAATCTTAATTTAAATTGGAATTTCACAATCTGAATATGGCAATTTCAATGTGCAAATCCGAATATAGATGGAAATCGAATGCAATATTCAATCAATTTTTGTTATATGGCCGATTAAATGCATCTTTTTATGGTATAAAGATCAATCGTATCAATTTTCATTATTATTTCGATTTCATCTTATTATGTTCAATATATAATATAATTCAAACATAGGAATAACAATTATTCTTTACTGCATTGTCTTCCACGAATCAATAATCATTCTTCAATCGGCCATAACAATCATTCTGTAAGTTTCTTATTTTTATCCAATTCTCAGTTTTTTGTTTATTCTGAAGTTGATATTCTTGAATGAATCTTCGTTATATGGTCGATTAAGGACATTAAAGCCAGTAATTCTGTAAGTTTCTTATTATCGATTATGGTTCTGATTGTGTATATGTATGCCCATGATTCTCGATTGCTGTGTTAATTGCAATAATACGATCATAACAACTATAAAAAAAAAACTTATGTTCTGTTCGTCTATCGGTCCTGTATCTGAGTATTGAATGTACGTTATCGATTGGTAAACATTTTACGCTCTGTTTTTTGTTTTTTCTGAACTTCATATGCTTGAATCAATTTTCATTATATGCTCGGTTAAGTACATTAAACACAGTAATCTGAATATGATAGCATTCATTAAGCATAGTATTAAGCACAGTAAACTGAATATGGACATTCAACAGGGACTTTATGGTCGGTTTGATATGCTTGAATCATTGTTTTTTGTATGAATATGCTTCAATCTGAATATGACAGCATTTATTTATTTTTTTGTATGAATATGAATGTGTTTTGTGAATAGTGTACAAAAATCCGACTTTGTGAAATAAGATTTGCATTATATGTTTGGTGTTAATTGTTTATATTAGTTTGGAATTTAAAACAATAATGTTCATTCTTACACTGAATATGGACATTCAACAGGGACTTTATGGTCGGTTTGATATGCTTGAATCACTGTTTTTTGTATGAATATGCTTGAATCTGAATATGACAGCATTAAGTAAGAATTTATAATTAAGTACAATGGACAAAAATGCCCTCGCCAATTAACTTTATGTTACTAATTTATTAAGATTAAGATTAAGATTTATTAAGATTAAGATAAGATTAAGATATTAACATTCAGATTAAGAATTTATGTTCCTGCTATCTAAATCAGTTTCTCAAATTTAAACATTTGTTATGCGACTGTATATTTATATCAACACTTTTATTAACAATATATATGCAATAAAATTTGAAAAAAATACATATAAAGGCATTGTAGTTTTATTTTTCATGTTATAATTAAGTCCAATGGACGAAAATGCCCTTGCCAATTATATAGGGGTATATAGTTTGTTTTACCATGTTTCTGAAAGAAACTGGGTTTACCCCTTCTTTGTTACAATTCTTTGTTTCACTTTTAATTACCGGTTTTACCCCTACTTTGTTTCACTTATCATTATTATTTTTAAGTATGAATGTTGTATAGGGGTATATAGTTTATGTTACCATGTTTCATTCGGATTCTGTTAGCATGTTTCTTTTAGATTTTGTTTTCTTTGTATGAATGTTTCAATATAACCATATTGTATTATTCAATTTGTTCATATATTATTAGTACTCCATACACATAATTCTAATTATTTTGTGTACTTTTTTGTTATAGTGACAATGGCAGAAAGAAAGATCACTTTGATTAAAGACTTGGACAATATGAAGGATGATTACACACTAAAAGTGTCTATCATCCGGCTGTGGAAATCGCTTTCAGATGGCAACCCCACTATTGTCAGATCAATTGAGATGATACTCATGGATGAAATGGTAAAATCTACTATTCTAATACCATTATTCAAAACCATTTTTTTTATTTGATCATTCCAATAATATTATTCAAACTCAATCATTGAAGATGTTATCTTCAATTGTGAACAATTTATATTTATTAAAGATTCCCTTTTTAACATTATATAATATTCTTACCCTATGTGAATAGTGTACAAAAATCCGAGCAAGTGTGTATCCAAGAGATTTTCAAAGGTTTGAGTCCAAACTGAAAGAAGATCAAGCTGTTTACATCCGATCCCCCACTATCGCTCCTAACAAATACACTTTTAAAATAAGTGATGTAACCTCCAAGTTAAATTTGCATGGAAGAACAACTGTTAACGAGTGTCTACACTTTCAATCCAAAACAACATATGGATTTTCTTTTGTTTCTTATGAAACAATTATCTCTGCAACAGCTACCTCTAATGAATCAATTGGTAATTTCCCTCCTTATTGATTGTATATTATATTTAATTCTTTAATTCTTTAATTTCACATCATTTTGACATTTTGTATTATCATTTTCTAGATATTA
Source organism: Lactuca saligna (assembly GCF_052625555.1). Taxonomy (NCBI): domain Eukaryota; kingdom Viridiplantae; phylum Streptophyta; class Magnoliopsida; order Asterales; family Asteraceae; genus Lactuca; species Lactuca saligna. The sequence continues at coordinate 317,075,477 of NC_136421.1, forward strand.
TTGGTGAAGTTGTTTCATTAGGAAAGCTTGATTCCCGTGATGTCAGCAAATCTCTACATAGGTTGCCTTTACAAATCAGAAACTTAGAGTAACGAAAACTTTTTTTATATTATATCTTATATCTTATATATTACATTCATTACTTTACAACTTGCATGTACAATTTTAGTATTATATATTCATTTAACCATTATTATATTTGCAGAGGTTTGCAGGTTAACGTTACATTGTTTGGAGATATTGCATACCAGTTAATTTCTTATCTTGAAGCTCATAAACAAGTTGGTCATGTGATTGTCCTTTTGCAATTTGCAAGAATTAATGTCTATAACGGTATATTTTTTATACAAATCAACCTTATTTTAGTCTTTTATATTACTCATTCTATTGACTATTTTATTTTGTTTCATCAGCACCACCTTCTGTTAACAGTTATTATGAACAAACACGGATGTTCATAAATGCTAATCTTCCCGAAATTGTTACCTTCACAGATGGGTAACAAAACATTTTTAAAAATTCATCGTTTTTTTGTTTCTATTTAATGATTTAATAATTTTATTTTTAAACTCCTAAATTAAAAACAGATTGGTTGGATTACGAGGACTTCAAAACCCTTCTGCTTCTTTGACTGTTGAAAGCTCTAAATCATATTCGGAATCTGATGACTTCTTGAATAATTACAAAGTTAAAAATGTTGTCGATTTGATAGAATCACAAGAGGTATGTGAATATTTTATCTGTATTGATGTTATATTGTTTTCTATTTAACACATAATAAAATTATAAGTTTTTTAGGTCGGCAAATATATCATTGTCGGGACCATTTATGGTATTCGCCAAGATATTGATTGGTATTATGATGCGTGTACAAACTGTGGAAAGAAAGTTGAAACAGAAGATGTGTTCAACGGTCCAGATAGTGGTGATGCAAGTGTCGTTTTAAAATGCAATGGTCATAATTGTAAAAATAAGAAGATCTCTTCCGTTCCAAGGTTTTTTTACATTTAATAAAATATCAACTTAACAACTTAACTAAATTATTAACCATTAAACATATTTAATGTTTATTTATGTGGGAAATTTTTTATAGGTATAAAATACCTATTCGTGTGCAAGATGATTCTGGAACAATCACTCTAACTCTCTTTGATAGAGATGCTTATAGACTTGTCAAAAAACGCGCACGTGGTCTTATAGATCAAATCAAACAGGTATAACATAATTATAATTTTTGTTTTCTTAATTGCTGTTATTTATTGTATTTTCTTAATATTAATGTGCTTTTAAACATAAATATATTATATAACACATTTATTCCAGGCTGGGGATAATCCAAGATTATATCCGTATGACCTCAAATGTCTGGAGCATAAAAAGATGGCTTTTAAGATAGATGTTAATAGTTTTAACGTATCCAATAACTACAATCGGTTTGGGATACTTGGCTATACGGTTGATAGTAACGTTATCGATGCTTTGGAAAAAAAGTTAGCTGTCGAGGTATTTATATATTATTCTTATTTATTTTTTTAATATTATATTTTATGATCCATATTTTTCTTTAATGATCCATATTTTTCTTTAATGATCTTCACTAATAAATTGTAAATATATATTGATTGAGAAATATGTCCCACAAATTATATAAATATTTAAATTTCTGAATCAGGCAGGTAGTCCTGCAAATTATGATGATACAGAAATCGCATCTCATGAAGTATCCAACGAAACGAAGTCATTAAAGGTTATATTATAAATTTACATTATTTAATTTTATATAATCTATTTTAAAAATTACTTTTTGTTAATATTTTATTACTAAACCTATTTACAACATTTTGTTGTAAGGATGCGATATCGCAAACAGGTGATAATTTGACCCCAACAATGGCTGGCAAATTTGAAGCTACAAGTCTGTTCAAGTGTAATTCCCCAACAATAGTAAAAAAACGAAATGTTGGAGATACCATTGATGTTGATGATTATGATAATGTGAATTCATCCACCAAGGTCCCTCGATTGAATTCCAAAGTTGATGGCAACACAGGTCTATTAATACCAAAGCTTGAAAAGTAATTTCAGATTGTCCTTTTTTAATCAACAATGTTCTTGAATTTGGATTTTTTTTGGATTCTCTTTCACAGTATTGCTCTTTCTGGTGTCCAGTGTTCAAACATTGATACTTCTTGCTTTATTTTCGTTGGTATTCTATATTTTAATACGATTATGATTTTATGGTTATCATTATAATTAGACTAATCTTCTTTTAACAAATGTGTGGCATATATGTTTGTGTATTTATGTGTAAAAGAAGCAACCAACATAAATCTAAAACCTGTGTTGTTTCTATCTTCATGTATCACATTCAGCAGTATCTCATTCACTATAAAAAACTATTTTTTGGGTTATGGTTGTAATTAGATCAATCTTCTTTTCAATTATGTGTGTCTATTAATACTTTAACTGAAGGAAACCATTATGTTTTTACAGATTTTTTTACCAATATATTTGCAATAAAATATAAAAAAATTACAAAAATATAACATTCTACTTTTCATTTTCGTGTTATAATATTCCAGTATACTTTATTTATAAAAAACTAGGTTACAACCCGTGGAAAGCACGGGTGAAAGAATTATAAATCTTTATTAAACTATTAAGATTAAGATATAAACTTTGTTTCCTTTATTAGTGAACATTTAAGGAAAATGATCAAAGGAGAGATCAACTTGACCATTGAGTGAGAGCCGAGTATGTTTTTACCTACATTTATCAGTGAACATTTAAGGCTTGCGAAACCATTATCCCCTGGTAGCCTAGGTGTGCTAAGCACAGTGACTAGAAACATAAGAAAACAATAACCAAACTATAAAACTACTTATCAATAAACAATCAATCAGCCATTGATTACAAATCTAGATGTTTGTCTTCCCGTCTGTCATTTCTTCCTTCATAACACCAGCTAAACCTACAACAAAACATGGAAAAATAGAATTTACCAATATACCCCCAGCTAGATATAACCAACAATTCTCTGCATCTAACATTACCTTTCCTAATTATTCTAAAACTTCTGCAAACTAAAGTGATTGCCTCATCAGCGGAGTATAGCCATCTCCATGTTCTAATCTGGAACCATAATTCAGTGTAAGAATGAACATTATTGTTCATTATTCCAAACTAATATAAACAATTAACACCAAACATATAATGCAAATCTTATTTCACAAACAAAATACCTTTTAAAAAAGAACCTGATCGGCAATGGACATCTCTGAAAATGCTCTTCAACATGGACATATTGGTAATGTATTAATTTGTAATGTATTAAAAAAAAAATTGTAATCAACCTGTCAAATGAGATTTCTTAATCTTAATATTGAACACGCAGTCAAGGAAGAAACAATGCATCAGATGTCAATTTTGCCCTTTGTCAATTCTTTTGATCAGCTCTAAAATTTCAATCATTTAAATTCCATTAAAATTGTTTATTGATTGTTATAATATTCAACACGCAACAGCAACAAACAATGCATGGCATATTAATTAATCATTCTCCAGGTTCAAAGGGTAGAACGGTAATTAGAACAACCTGTTAAAAATAATGCTCATTCTTTGATACTGACATATTAGTAATTTCAGAGCAATGGTATATATTTTGTGACTTTCTGTGTTCTTCCCTTACAAAGAGTATAATGGTACCAGATCATTGATACTGAACAGAATCATTCACAACTTACTCATATGTTCCTGTTTCTTAAGCTCTACAAACTACAAAATAATCCACATAACAACATTTATATATGCTAAGGACGAAAATGCCCTCGCCATGGGATTCCTTGTGATGTAATAAATTAAGCCCAAAAGAACATATATCTGTCAGATCAATAAAGCACATACCACTAATATGTAATCCTATCAACGTATGCAAACTCTTGGTTTTTTTATACAGGTATTATAATTCTAAATTACTTCAAATAAATCCGAATAATAAAAATGAAATTTGAAAAGGAAATTTGAAAATGAAGATTGAAATTTGAAAGTACACCAGGTCGTATTCGGAAACAGTGTTGCAAAAGGTAAAATGAAAGAATTACATCTTGAATGTATTTTTCCTGACTTTCTTTACAAAAATTGTTTAAATTTGTAATGTTTCAGGTGGAATAATCATTTGAATCCAGATATAAAAAAGGATGCTTGGACCCTGCAAGAGGAATTAGCCCTCATGACAAATTACAAGTTATATGTATGTATTTATGTATGTATGTATGTATGAGTGATAGTACCTGTATGGGGAACATGAGATCTAGCAATAATGCACCAAGGACTGAAGCAACACCAAGTTGTCGGTAGAGAAGAACCAAAGCAACAATGAAACGAAAAGGTGCAGACCATAAAGTGTGAAGTGATTGGGTTGCTTGCTGCTGGAAAAGAATTAGAAAGAAAATTAGAAAGATGATAAAAATATATAATATATGACTAAAATGGAGGAAAATAGTAATAAAACAGGTTGCAAAAGAGTATAATGGTACCAGATCATTGATATTCAACAGGATCATTCACAACTTACTCATATGTTCCTGTTTCTTAAACACTACAAACTACAAAATAATCCACATAACAACATTTATATATGCTAAGGACGAAAATGCCCTCGCCATGGGATTCCTTGTGATGTAATAAATTAAGCCCAAAAGAACATATATCTGTCAGATCAATAAAGAACATACCACTAATATGTAATCCCATCAACGTATGCAAACTCTTGGTTTTTTTATACAGGTATTATAAATTATAATTCTAAATTACTTCAAATAAATCAGAATAATAAAAATGAAATTTGAAAAGGAAATTTGAAAACGAAGATTGAAATTTGAAAGTACACCAACTGCAAAAGTTTGACTTGTGTCCTAACAAAAATTCACGTTCTTAGCATATATAAAATCGCATTTTTACCTCTGATTGGTTTCACGTATTATTACAATCTTTGATTAATAATCGAAATATATGGCATTATTAAAATATGGTAATTTCAATGTGCAATTCCGATTATGGATGGAAATCCAATGTACTTTTGAATCAATTTTAGTTATATGCCCGATTAACTACATCTTTTTATGGTATCAATATCAATCGTATCAATTACATTTAAGTTTCATTGTTGGGTCGATTGGATTTTATTATGTTCAATATATAATTGAAACATACGAATAAGATTCATAATTTACTGCATCGTGTTCCAGCAATCAACCATCATCGACACTTCAGCAATCAAGCATCATCGACACATTGTGTTCCTGCAATCAAGAATCATTCTTCAATCGTCCATAACAATCATTTGTAAGTTTGTTATTTTTATCCGATTCCCTGTTTTTTGTTTTTCCTGAACTTGATATGCTTTAATCAATTTTCGTTATATGCTCTATTAACGACATTGACGACAGAAATTCTGTAACTCAATCATTGAAGATGTTATCTTCAATTGTGAACAAAAATGCCCTCGCCAATTAACTTTATAATTAAGTAAGAATTTATAATTAACTTGAATGGACAAAAATGCCCTCGCCAAGTAACTTTCTTATTATCAATTGCGGTTCTGATTGTGTATATTTATGCCTATGATTCTCGATTGCTTTGTTAATTGCAAAAATACGATCATAACAACAATAAAAAACTTATGTTCTGTTCATCTATCGGTCCTCTTTCCCAGTATTGAATGTATGTTATCGATTGGTAAAGAGTTTACGCTCTGTTTTTTGTGTTTTTCTAAAACTTTTTGTATGTAGTTAAAATTAATATAATATATTTACTTGAATATGTTATATACATACATATTATGTAGTGACTAATTAACGAGGGGATAGAGAAGGTTAGTTGATGAACTCACATTAGTCATTTCGTTTGTAGGGTACATGCTTTAGGGAATAGAGGATGCATGCTTGCTAAAATGATTTGAACTGATACTCTTAACACTACACATGTTCCACACTACGGTTACAGACTATAACCTTATTGATGTATGTCTGTTACTATGGATTTAGTTTGCTAAAACTTGGAATACAATACATTTACCTGTATTTTGGGATTTTATAATATTTAATCTTGAAAGTCAAAGAAACAATATTGAATTTAATACTTGAGAATAACATACATGCATTTATAAACACAATCTACTACGTCTTGCCCAAAATACCCTTAGAGTCTTCAGGGAATATTTTGCTTCTTTTACAGTAGTAAAAAATGAAACTATGTTGTTATCTATATACAAATATCATTGCATCCTACTATGTGACAAAATTGCCCCTGTCCATCCATATACAACTTGAAAGACTTAGCTTATGAAAGTCTGCTGCAAGGAAGGTATATGTCATATAACTTTGAATTGGAATTAGAGATTTCATTCCATGGTTGCCAAAAGGATAAAATTCAATTTAATTTTTCTTTTTATTGATGAAATTACCAAAATTCCCTTCCAAATACATTTGTCTAACAAATTTATATGTTTTAAGTATTTTTGTCATCGAATTTGAAAGAGGTATAGAAGGAACAGTACAAAAGAAAACATTTGCCAATAAAAAACTCAGAAAAAAAACCTCCAATGGAGTCCAATTATCGGTTTTTTGTTTTTTCTGATCCTGATATGCTTGAATCACTGATGCTGTCATTCTTTGTTTTTTTTTTATCTTTTTATATGCCTACTACTCCAGCACATATTGGTAATTTTCACATCAGGGGTATATAGTTTCTTTTAATATGTTTGGACTTGATATGCTTGATATATCATAATCTGTAACTATGGAATTCGAAGTCATTCATCAAAATCATCCTCCCTAATAGTATCTTTTCCAACAATGCTTATCTTTATATAACATAATAAACATTACTTCCAATAGTTACAAAGTAAAATAACAGAATGAAAGAAAAATGTAATCCAACAATACAGTACAAAAAAATTTATATGTGCAACAAAATTCGAAAACATTACATATAAAGGCATTGTACTTTTGTTTTTCACGTCATACGTAAGTTGAATCGACAACATTTTTTTTTTTAATTTCACAATAAATTTTAATATATAATGTTTTTGTATAAAGTTATATATTTTGTTCCATTTCAGATAGCAACTACTAACATGGACTCCTTTAAGACTAATAAGAAGATAAAATTAAATAATTTCTATCTGGATAATACAAAAAAATTACATTCGTACACTACATCAGTCGGTCAAATTCCAACTTCTACAAATGTTACTAACCCTGGTGATAACGGTACGTTCATTATATATTTTACAACTTTCTTTATCAATGTTTTTAATCTAAATTGTAACTATTTCATGTGTGTATATTTCATTATGCAGATTCAAATAGGAACATCTATCATGTTCAGGCTACAGAAAAAAGAAGAATAAGAAAATTATACTTGGACAATAAAAAAAAAAGGTTCGACCAAATGAATCCATACAACTACATCAACATCAGATCTTTTTAAAATAAATGAAAATGATAATTTACTTAATTTGTTATACACTTTTCTTGTTTATTGTTTATTTAAATTTAAATTTAAATATCTAAATTGAAAATTCTAACATGCTCATTTTTTGTATCATGTTTTTTTGTATATTAATATTCATAGAATATTTTCTGGAGTTACATTATTATTTAAAATTTATCCATTTCTTGTCACAATTTTTTGTTGCAGCCAAATTCAAAGAAGTTGTGCATCGAAATAAAAACCGATCGGCATCTACATCAAGTGCCAATGTTTCAAAAAAATCAAATTTCCAAACTTCTTCACATCTAAATGTTACAACTCCGTTATCTAACATTTCAAATGGTAACTCATTTATATTATCATTTTATTTTATAATATATATTATCATTCTATCACATTTAATAATGTATACCTTCAATCTTCTTTTACCAGTCATGAATATTTCCGATAACAGTTTTCAATCACGTTTACCAAACATCAGATTGGATTCAAACGGTAACATACTTGATTGCTTATACACTTTTTTTTTCTCTTTTTTTTAAATTTGTAAAATATAAATTCTGTCATCCATATTTTTTTATATTATCTATTTATCATTAATAGTATTCATATACTATTTAATTATTTAATATTTATCCATTTCTAATAAGATTTTATTTCCAATCAAATTAAAAGGAGTTGTCGATCGAAATAAATTTGGATCCACATCTACATCAAGCGCAAATATGTCAAAACAAACAATGTTACGTACTCCTCCTTCACATTTAAATGTTAGAAGTCCGTTATCTAACATTTCCAAAGGTAACTCATTTATTTTTCCATATTTTTTTATAATATATGTTGTTATTGTATCATATTTGATAATCTAAATTTCAATCTTCTTTTCTCAGTCATCGATATTCCCAATAACAGTTTTCAGACACCGTTACCAAACATGAAATTGGATTCAAACGAAAACGTACTTGATTGCTTTTATACCTTTTAACTTTTTTTTTTTAAATATATGTAATAAAATTTATTACATCATAGTCTTTTTATATCATCTCTTTATCAATATTCATATTTATATAATATTAAAATAATTATTAAACAATTTTACATTTCTGATAATCATTTTTTTTGTATATGAATTTAAAGGAGTTGTACATCGAAATAAAAGCACATATCGATCAAAAACAAGTGCAAATACATCAAAACAAGCAATGTTACAACCTCCTCCATCACATTTAAATGTTAGAACTCCGTTATCTAACATTTCCAACGGTAACTCATTTATTTTACCATTTCATTTTGTAATATATATTATTATTGTATCATATTTAACAATGTATACTTTCAATTTTTTTCCGCAGCCATGGATATTTCCAATAATAGTTGTCAATCGCCGTTAACAAATATTAGACAATTCTCTGTATTTTCAAATGGCGACACATCCAACAAATCATCTACAATAACATCAAAATCGTCTTCAGTCCTGTTAACTAATCCAAATAATAAAGCAAAGAAAAAAAGGGCAAATTTAACTCCTATTCCAATATTTGGTTTGAGATCCGATCAAGACAAAATCGATGGTCAAAATGATCAAAACATATACAACGGTATATCAAAAGGTAATTTACATACAAATATAATATTTACATTTGTTCATTCAATGTTTTTCACTTATATAAACTTACAAACTTAACATCTTAATGTCAACCTTAATTGACAGATTATTTGGATCATGGTGATCAGATTGTTGTATGCCAAACATGTTTTGCAAAATTATGGAAAGATGAATCTATCAAATGTAAAAAAAATGAGAATCAAAATTATTCTTTATGTTGTGGTTATGGCAAAGTTGAACTACCAGCTTTAAAGAATGCACCTTCAACCTATGCCCATCTTTTTACATCGGGAGATTCTAAAAGCAAACACTTCATGAAGAACATCCGTTCTTACAATTCTATGTTTTCTTTTACGTCAATGGGTGGAAAGATTGATTCCTCAATCAATAGAGGAAATGCTCCATACATTTTTAGACTTAGCGGTCAAAATTATCATAGTATCGGAAGCCTTTTACCGGAACAGGGGTTAAAACCATAATTCTCTCAGTTGTACATATACGATACTGATAATGAGATCGCGAATAGACGGACATGTTTTGGGTACACTTTTCACAATTATCACATTAATAGATATCTTATTCATCAACATTATCTTATTTATTTATCTTTTGTTTATATGTTCATGTTACTTGCAGTGGAGAGAATCAACGATCTACGTCAAATTCTTCTATCCTTGATAATGATATTATACAAGATTTGAAGTTGATGTTGGATTCAAATAATGTCTTGGTTCAGTTTTATAGAATGTTTAGGGATTGTTTTCATCAAAACCCTCATGTTGATATCAAGTTGAGACTTATTGGAAGAAGGGACCATGATGGAAGGATATACAACCTACCATCTGCTTCTGAGGTTGCCGCTTTAATTGTTGGAGATATTGGTGATTCAATTGATAATAGAGATATTGTTGTTCAAACATCATCAGGTTCTCTACGGCGTATTAGTGAATTACATCCATCATACCTTCCTCTTCAGTATCCACTATTGTTTCCATATGGTGATGATGGTTACAGGGTTGACATACCACATCGAGGTGTTACACCAATAAGCAACAGCAAGAGGCCCAATTGTACAATGAGAGAGTTTTTTTCTTATAGAATACAAGACAGAGATCAATATTTTTCACTAATTCTTAATTCAAAAAGGTTGTTCCAACAATTTTTGGTTGATGCTTATACTATGATTGAAAGTGAGAGATTACATTTCATAAGGAGCAAACAACAAATTCTTAGATGTGAGTCTTATGAAAAGTTACGTACTCAACAGAACCTAGGGAATAAAGATATATCCAACGTTGGACAACGTGTAATCTTACCTTCTTCATTCACTGGTGGTGCACGTTATATGATGCAAAACTACCTTGATGCCATGTCCTTATGTAAATGGTTTGGATATCCTGATTTCTTCATAACCTTTACATGTAATCCAAAATGGCCTGAAGTTAAAAGGTTTCTTCAAAACACTTCACTAAATCCTGAAGATAGACCTGATATCTTATGTAGGCTATTCAAAATAAAGCTCGATTCTTTGATTAAAGACATACGGGAGAATAAAATTTTTGGCATTGTTCAAGGAGGTATTAAACTTGTATTTCTTCCTAATAGTTTTGTTATAATGATTATTTAGTTTGTTAATTTTTTGGGTTATTTGCAAATATATTTCATCCAGTACAAAGATTATCTTATTTATAAAATTAATTTGCAGTGGTCTATACGATTGAATTTCAAAAAAGAGGTTTGCCACATTGTCATATTTGTGTATTTATGCATGCTGACTCCAAGCGGCCTACTGTTGAATATATAGATCCGATTATTTCTGCTGAGATTCCAAATACCAATGAAGATCCAGAATTGTATTCACTTGTAAGTGAATTCATGATACATGGTCCTTGTGGAGCTGAAAATATGAATTGTCCATGCATGGTTGACAAGCAATGTTCGAAAAATTTTCCAAAGCAATTATGTGATCATTCTTCGGTTGATGTCAACGGTTATCCCTTATATATGAGAAGAAACAATGGATATTTTGTTGAAAAATCAAGTGTCAAATTAGACAACAGAAATGTTGTTCCATATAACAAATATCTGTTGAAAAGATATCAGGCACACATTAATGTTGAATGGTGCAATCAAGGATCTTCCATAAAGTATCTGTTTAAATATATAAACAAAGGTCCGGATAGAGCTACAATTGTTGTTGACATCAACGCTGATTCTAATCACGAAAAGGTTGTCGATGAAATAAAAGAGTATTATGATTGTAGATATATATCTGCATGTGAAGCATCATGGCGAATATTTAAATACGATGTTCATTACTGATATCCTTCTATGATGCGACTACCTTTTCATCTTCCTGATCAACAACAAGTCATATATGATGCAGACGATGATATTGACGATGTTCTTGAACAACCTTCAGTTGCTGCTTCTATGTTCACATCTTGGATGGAATGTAATAAAATTAATAAAGATGCACGAAAACTTACATATGTTGAATTTCCTACAAAGTTTGTTTGGAAACCTGATGATAAGTTGTGGAAGCCAAGGAAAATTGGACGTTCAATAGGAAGGATTCACTATGTTTCACCTAAACTTGGCGAAGTGTACTTCTTACGGATTCTTTTAAATAAAGTGAAAGGTCCAAAATCATTTGAAGAAATTCGCACGGTAAACGGTGAAGAATTTCCTACTTTTCGAGATGCATGCTATGCTTTGGGCCTCTTAGATGATGACAAAGAATACGTTGATGCGATTAAGGAAGCAAGTCATTCAGGAACTGGTTTTTATCTTCGTTTCTTATTTGCTACGATGTTAATGTCTAACAGTTTGGGTAGACCAGAGTTTGTTTGAGAAAATACATGGAAACATTTGTCAGATGGTATTCTTTACAACCAACAGTGTAGATTAAAGTCTCCAGGTATTATAATTTCGTATCATTATATGTAAAAACGAATTATATATATTTTAAATATGCACGGTATAATTTTTTTTACCATTACATTGGTTAATATTATATTCTTTTTGACATATTGTTCATTTTTTACAGGTTTATCACTCAATGAGGATCAACTCAAAAACCTGACTTTGTTCGAGATCGAACATATTTTACTTCGTAACAACACGAGTCTTAAACATTATAAACAAATGCCTTACCCTGATTCCGACACAGTTTCTTCTTCAACAAATCGACTTATCATGGAGGAGCTGGAGTATGACATAACGCTTTTAAAGAAAGAGTTTGATAGTATGTTTCATGCATTAACAAACGAGCAACGCAATATTTTTCTTGATATCATGACTACAGTCAATGATAATAAAGGAGGTGTGTTTTTTGTTTATGGATATGGTGGAACAGGCAAAACCTTTCTTTGGAAGACGTTATCTGCAGCAATTAGATGTAATGGTGATATAGTTTTAAATGTTGCTTCAAGTGGTATTGCATCTTTATTATTGCCTGGAGGTAGGACAGCACACTCTCGGTTTATAATTCCGTTGAATCTTACCGAGTATTCTGTTTGTAAGATACCGCCTGATAGTGAACTCGGCAGATTAGTAAGAAAAAGCTCATTGATTATTTGGGATGAAGCACCTATGGTCCACAAACATGCATTTGAAGCTTTAGATCGAGCTCTGAGAGATGTATGTAAGTTTGATAAGTCAACCAACTCAGATATTCCATTTGGAGGGAAAGCGATTGTTTTTAGAGGAGACTTCAAGCAGATTCTACCTGTTGTTCAAGGAGGTAGCAGACAAAATATTGTTAATGCTTCTTTAAGCTCTTCATATATATGGCAACAATGCAAAGTCCATAGATTAACAAAAAACATGAGACTAACCGTTGGAAAGGATCCATCTCATATTCGAAAAATACAAAATTTTGCAAACTGGCTTTTGGACATAAGAGAAGGAAAAGTTGATGGTTTGAACGATGGTGAAACGATTATTGATGTTCCGGATGATATTCTCATTAGTGATCCACATGATCCTATAGGTTCATTAATTGAGTTTGTATATCCTTCAATCTTGGAAAACTTCAACGGTACGAGTTATTTTCAAGAAAGAGCTATACTAGCTCCAAAAAATGAAGTTGTCCAACAAATCAATGATCGTTTGTTAGCATTGTTTCCCGGAGAAGAAGTAGAATATTTAAGTTCAGATACTCTTTGCCAATCCGAGTTTGTTCATGATCAGTTTGATCCCAATTTATACTCCCCTGATATTTTAAATGGTCTTAAGGTATCAGGTTTGCCAAATCACAAGTTAATTCTAAAAGTCGGTGTTCCAGTTATGTTACTAAGAAACATTGATCAAAAAAATGGATTATGTAACGGCACTAGACTATAAGTGAAATCTCTTGGCAAACGTGTTATTGAGGCAATTATAATATCTGGAACTAATATCGGAAAGCAAACATTTATTCTAAGAATGTCTTTAAGTCCATCTGAAAAAAAAATTCCTTTCAAATTTCAAAGAAGACAATTTCCATTGGTTGTATGTTTTGCAATGACAATTAATAAAAGTCAGAGGCAGTCGTTATCAAAGGTTGGTCTGTATCTCAAGGATCCTGTTTTTTTACATGGACAACTGTATGTTGCCTTATCTAGAGTTCAGAGTAGAGAAGGACTGAAATTGTTAATTTTAGATAAGGATGGTAGACTTACAAACAAAACTTCAAATGTTGTGTATAAGGAAGTTTTTAGGAATTTATAAATGCTTCTAACCCATTAAATTCTAACAATTATGTTTTTTTCTGTTTTTTTGTAACATTTTTTTAAATAGTTTATTCTTTATATAGCATTGTAATCCATAATATTCAGTTTGTTTTGATATTTCATTTTTAGACTTTAATAGACGTCACATGGTGTTTTTTGATTCCTCCCTCATTACAAAAAACATTGATTTGCCATCACACTTCATAAATCATTCACATATTCAAAGATGTATTTTAGTTATCTTCATATTTAACTTTCGATGGATTGATTGCGTTTCTATTTAACATAGATTCAAATTTATATACTTTTTTACAAAATTATATTAATTTTAATTTTAAATAATCATTACAAATAATGCTAAACAAACTTAATTCTTATTAATAATATAAATATGTTTTCCAATTTTTGACCCGTGGTTTCCACGGGTTGTAACCTAGTTAATAATTAAATTTAATACTTTAATTAATTAATAAAGTTCAAAAATTCATATCTTCTTCATACGAACTCTGTTTTCGACGTTCTTTATATCCACGCGTAGATGAGACTAAGCTCTACAACTTTCGTCAAGACTTTGTCGGCTAATTTGAATTTTGAATTTATTTTTTATTATTTATTTTTAGTAGGCCGGGATAGGAAAACTCTGTTATAAATTCATAACTTCTTCATCCGACGTCCGTTTTCGTCTGTCTTTTTACCGTTGCATTACCATTGACGAGATCTTTGATTCTCATTTAGATTGTGTCGGCTAAAAACCGCTCTAACATAAATTTCACTCTTTACGTCATTCAACGTTGCCGGTTCTGTCGCGAAACTTTGACAGATCATAACTTCTTCGTTATAACTTGGATTTCGGCATTCTTTATATATTCGAAAACCTCGTTTCAACTACTACAACATTATCCATAGATATCAGCTTTATCTAACATTTTATTTTGATGCTTATTTTCATTCTTAATTTAATTAAGTCACACAACTAAGCACGAAACACATAATACTCATATAATACACATTTATTATTTCAAGATGGGTTACAAAGGTTAACCTAGACTATTATATCAACATTAATGACTAGCCCAGAAGCACAGGCATTACACCAATCCCAGGAAAATCTGAATCTCATATGGAGACTTCAGAACCTCCCATCTCATCACGGCCTCTACTTTGGCCGGGTCGACCAAAACATCGTTCTGGTTGACAAGGTGCCCAAGAAACTGCACCTCGCACACCAAGAACTCACACTTGGAGAACTTGGCATACAAGCTCTCCCTACTCAGGGTATCCAACACCTCTCGTAAGTTCTCCTCGTGTTACTCCTGCGTCTTGGAATAAACCAAGATGTCATCAATGAAAACTATCATAGATCGATCCAGCATCGGTCTGTATACGCGGTTTATGAGATCCATGAATGCAGCAGGAGCATTGGTGAGCCCAAAGGGCATCACCGCGAACTCGTAGTGGCCATAGCGAGTCCGAAAAGCCGTCTTCTATACATCCTCATCTCTGACCCTCATTTGATGGTAGCCCGACCGCAAATCTATCTTGGAAAACCAAGATGCCCCATGAAGTTGGTCGAAGAGATCATCAATCATCGAGAGTGGGTAACGGTTCTTTACCGTTACCTTGTTCAGCTCCCGGTAGTCTATACACATCCGATGCGACCCGTCCTTCTTCTTCACAAACAGGATCGGGATCCCCAGAGTGAATTGCTTGGTCTAATGAATCCCTTGTCTAACAGCTCATGCAGGTGTGTATACAAGTCTTGCATCTTGGGAGTAGCCAACCGATATGGTGCCTTGGTTATCGGAGTTGCACTAGGGACCAGGTCGATCCTGAACTCTACCTGTCTCTCCGGAGGTATTCCAGGCAACTCCTCTGGAAATACGTCTAGGTACTCTCGCACTACTGGCACGTCACTCATAGTCGCATTGCCTGTCTCTCGGTATCCATAACATAGACGACATGCCATGCGCAACCATGTTATAGGTAGCGCCTAGCCCTCACTGTTGAGCATAACGTCGGTCCATGTTGTGGCCTCTCGCCCTGAATCACCAACTCTCCCCCATTTGGGGTTCTGAACCATACTAACTATTGCACGCAGTCGATCATTTCCCCAGTGGGTCTCAACCAATCCATGCCTATGATAACCTTGTTCCTACGCAACAAAATTGGAACCAAGTCTATTAGGTAGCGCTCCTCATACAATCTCAAAACACAATCTCTAAAGACCTCTGATGCTCATATTGATTGGTCGTCAGCAATCTTGACCTCTAGAGGGTAATCTAACATGCCGAAGACTCAGGAAACCTCTTGCTAAGTGCGAGAGAGACAAACAATAGTGTATCTCCAAATCGAATAATACCTGGACTGGGATATCGTCCATGTGGAACGATCCTAAACAACACATGAAATATAAACATAAATATCATAAATGACATATAATAAGATCTAGGGAGAAGAAAACATACTCGTCACCACATCCGGCGCGGTACGCGCCTCCTCAACGGTCAACTGGAAGGATCAAATCCTCGCCACCGGAGTATCTGTCTTGCCCTATTGGCCATCCATAAGCTGCAGGGTCACTGGAGCTGGCACCACCACTGGCGCTGCTGTTGCTGTCAATCTTCGGCAATTGGCCTTTTTATGACCCTTCTGATTGCAGTGGAAGCAAATTAGGTATGATATCTGGAATGTGGGGGTGGGGACAGTACAATCCATGCTAAAGTGCCCGATCTTGCCGTACTTTGTAGCAACCCGATGATCCCAATATACAAACTCCCTCATGCGGCCTGCCGCATTTCCTATGCCGGCTCTAGCCCGATTGACCCTTTGACCTAGTGTCGGATCCCTTGGGTTTCTTCCCCGAAACCCCACTAACTTACCCAACCTACGCCTTCCTCTTTCGGAGGTGCTCTATATCAATCTCTATCAATCTCACCCTAGCTATCATGTCATCCAATGTCAGGCATGCCGAGTAGCTGACATGTTTCTGAATGTCAGCTTTATACATGTCAAGATAGCGTATCTTCTGCATCTCCTCACCCCCGCATACTGTGGCACCATCAAATCCCTCTCTTTGAACTTGGTGGTAATCTCTGCCACCGACTCAATCGTCTGTCTCATATCAAGGAACTCCCTTGCCAGCTACTGAATCTCCACGGATGGCGCGAATTCAACCCTAAACCGGGCCACAAAATCTGACCAAGTCATAACCTTAATGGTTGAGGCCCCCAAGGAATCACCAACCGACTCCCACCAATCTCTGGCTCTGTCTCTCAAACATCCTATTGCATACTGGACCTTCGACCCCTCAGGACAGAAGCTCGTCAACTGAGCAGACAACATGTCTGCGATCCACCTCCTGACAACAAGGGGTCCTTTACCCCCGTGGAAGTTTGGCGCACCACATCCCCTGAAATCCTTGAAAGAGAGTGTGTGTGTGTCCGTGTCTGGCTATATGCAATGTCACTCATGAACGCCCTAAGGCGATCCTCCATCCGCTCGATAATCCCATCCTTGATCGACCCGAAAATCATCGGGGTCACCTCAAGGATGCCTATCGTGATATCTGATGCGATGAACTCGCGCAACCTCTCCTCAACTGGTTCAGAAGTCGAACCTGAACCCGATCCTGATCCTGACCCTGATCCCGATCCTCCTGCTCCGTGATGCGTAATCATCACCATTATGAAACAAAACATGCAATTATTAGGGACACACATAATCTCGAGAGATCCTATACACTTTACAAGTTCCTTGGTTCTACCTCGGCCCTCCTTGACTCGAGTACGAATCCTCTGTTATCAGTAGTACGGTCCCATACTACCTTCCACATCTATCCGTACTTTCCTCAAGGCTTGCCTCGACTTCACCAAGTCCCTTCCACTACTGTTGCACACTATACTAATTCCACCCTAGGTTTACCCTGGGGTAACTCCTCCAACCCACTCTTCGCCATCAGCTGCATAACAAGTCCCTGCTACCTTTACCTAACTAACTCACGAATACCATTATACATTATTAAGACCATATAATTCTTCGAATGAGAGACCCTACCCTACAACGGTTGGACTCATACAAGAGCTGTGAAATAGGGCTAGACCTAACCTTCTGAAATTATTCATCCCTCACAATATATAATTTAACATATTTGTTTACTATTTAGTTAAAACTAACTAGAACTATTAAAGCACAAAGCAAGCAACATTTAGGCATTGAGTAACCCAAACCAAGTATATCCTATTCAGACTATCCTTTCACTAACTATTCAGTACTATCATGCAGTTCAAAAGCACATACAACAGGCATATCAGGCATCTTCCTAGATCCTTAACCATAATCTAGCATGTAGTTCTCATAATCATATCATATCATAACATAAAATGTATGGGTATCTTGGGGAAAACTTACTTGAGCTCGGTTGGTTGCACGCATCACACACCTTGTTTTGTCTCAAAACTCTTTATTTTAACTTTTGGAATAACTGTTATCTTGTAAAAACCTTTTAAACCCTCGATTTGAGTTCAGACACTCTCGAAGGTGTGTCCGTATCCCTCAAACCAAGGCTTCGATACCAACTTGTAACATCCCAAATTTCGAGACCAAAATTTTCATTTGAATAAAGCGGTTTATAAAAACATCACCGATTAACATCCTTTCGTAAAACATAATCACATGTCTCAAAACCATATCATACAAATAGTAATATCGCCAGAGTACAATCCCAAAAACATCATAGTGCGGAAATCCTATGTGTGTGTGATGCGCAGCTACCGCGCTAGCTCCTTCCCCTTCACTGAAGAGGTACCTGAAATAAAGCTGAAAAGTGTAAGCATGAAGCTTAGTGATTTTCCCCATCATACCACATACCACATAACAATCATACTGTCGGGCAATTCTGGGGTGCCCGACTTGTCCTGTCTGGCAATTCTAGGGTGCCAACCTTCCCTATCCGACAATTTTGGGGTGCCGGCCAACCATGTCCTTAAGTCAAACCATTCTAACATAAAATCCATATATATATATATATATATATATATATATATATATATATATATATATATATATATATATATATATATATATATATATATGACTAAAGATGATCAAAATCTCAATCTAAGCTTTTAGAATTGAAATGAAGCATAATTTCCTCTCCCTTAATTATAGCAAAACAACTTTTCCCAATTGAAACCCTTTTGTTTTCTATAATTAACACTTAACATAATAATCATGCTCCCACTAACATGATAACTATTAACATAACACTTATGCTCCCACTAGCTTTGACATGTATCTAGAAATTAGTTGGACTTCTAGAAATCAATACTTTATTGACTCTCTTACCAAAGTTCAGATTTCTGATACTAGATGCTTTGATAAAACTTTATCAAAATCATACACCTTTCCTTAGATAGCTCACATGTGTGTCTAAACAATTTTAGAGAACTATGAAAAGGGGTGTCATAATCATAATCTCAATTTTTTAGACCTTTGCCATTTCTCACAAGTCTATGTTAGTGTGCTGGTTACTCACACACGCTCCACTAACGACTTTGAGAATGCAAATGTCATAATTGCTATATACTAAAAATCTACTTAGTGAAAGCGTTTCCTCACCATCATTTTCATGAATCGGAGAGAAACCTTATGACACTTAGATTTTATGGTGTATGTGTTCCTTTCCATGTGAATTTTGTCAAAACCATAATCACAATACAAGGTTAGTGATAATTTCAAATTCATATGGACTGAACTTGTGCAGTCTTAACTTCTTGCCATCTAGCAACACAAGGGCCTGCTATTACTTCCAAGTTGTTATGCAATCAATTAAGAACTCTTAGAAATCCTATGCAAAGACAACTTTAACTGGAATGGACAGAGAAATGTCAACATGATAGATTATAAACCTCAAGTCGTGTGCTAGTAAAGAACTATAGATTTTATCCTTGATTAGTTCTTGAGACTTTCAAGACCTTTTAGACTCCCACTGTCCTCTTGACATATAAGGCCTCGTTTGTTTTTCTACAAAAGTACTTTTTAAGCACTTTTCCCTTCTGGCAGGTAGACGTTTCGCAAGTGCACGTCTTCTTTCGCAAACTTGGAAAAAGACAAAAGACATTTAACCACTTCCAAAAAAAAACAACACCTAAGACTCTCTTGTCAAGAACCATTGCTTGACAAAAAAAATATTCAAGGGAAAGTGCGGATTCTTATCAAGACTAACACTTCATGCAATTGGCCTAATTTGATTTATGTTTTATCCAAAACATCACAACTTACCAATTTCAAATGTACAAGAGTAGAAAACATTTTACTCTTACATTTGACTAGTGTTAATAACCCTTCTTCAAGATATGTCACTCAAGTTACAATCTTGGAGTACGACTCTAAGACTTTGTTTTTGGAACGAAGTATGACTCCTCTTCTTGATTTAACCATTCCAACAATTCATGCCTCCTCTTCTTAGCCATAAGAATGCACTAAGATGTCCTTAGAGGACGAATTGTGATATGGTTTCTTAATTATTAAGATGATCATAAAGCATGATACTAAAGTACTCTCCCATCCTTTTAGATTTGAGAAACTTTTATCTTTCTGCCAAATTTGATTATTCTCATTCATTCTGCCATACATCGAATATTTTCCAATATTTCAGAATTATACTTAAACTTTTATGTATAACCATATTTACTATACTTTAGTAAATCATGACGAATAGTCTTATCAATCTTTGTGGTGGACTTGACCAGTGCACACGAATGTGTACTCGATCCCTTAGTCCTTTCCAAAGATGACAATTCTCATTCATCATACAACTTGTATGATTCCAAGTTTCAGTCCACTTGAAACTTGGGTGATGAGAATCTTTCCCTATTTGGTAAATTATGACACTACCACAACCGAAGAAATCAAATCCATTTTCTAATATTGCTATCAATGGAATCATATAAACAACCATTTTTCACAAATGCCACTGTAAGGATATTTAAAATTAATAAAATAAAACCTTATATTTTATTTAAAACTTGTGAAAAAACTTATCCTTACAATGAAAATGCATATGAAAATTTTGTTGTTATCTATTCCTAAGCAATATATCATAACTCTTAAGCAACAACTCACATTTCTGATCACCGAACCATGCGATCGAAATCCATCTTCACAATCAAAATCAACATATACTTCCTTTAAGCTTCCTCTATTCGATTCTACAAAAACATCAAAATGTGATCTGGTCACATCATGTATAAGAATCTCAAATATGAACTTAATAGAGTTAGATAATGCACTTTACCCGAAGTAGAGTCAAACTCTTTGACTTTACCAACCTTATGTTTGTTCAGGTAAATTAGGTAGCTTCGCAACCAATGCCCCTTCCTTTGGCAATAGAAGGTTTAGGAAGTTGATCTTCTAATCAAATTTGCTTTACTAGTCCTCAAATCATTTCTGATTCAGCAGCACCAAGCAAATAGATAAAATCATAAAGGGTCATGTCATAGTCTGTTTCATAATAGTCCTAAAGGAACTCACCGTGTAACTTAGAAAGTAATTGAACATCCAACTTTCTCAAGACTTTGACACCCAACTCTCCTGACTTGTCAATATGTGACTTCATCTCCAAGATGTGATCACACATAGACCATGCTTGCTAATAGGGCTTGAGTGACCTTGAACTTGTGGGTTATGGAGAATAGTTGGAGGGGGTAGAGGAAGTGAAATTCCAAGAGATTTGGGAAGATCATAGATGTCTAAACTAGACATCTACAATGGGAGATACTCAAGTTAGTTCATTTTTAAGTCCTTAATATAACACCCAATATGAAATATTAAGGCTAGGACCCAACACAATATTTTATAACTTGGAAGAGGGATGCCGTAATCCAAGCTATAAGATATTTGAAGGTAGGCGAATGACGATTCACCAATTTCCACCATGAAAAACGAAATAATTTATTAGGTTTCAAATGGATTTGAAACTCCTAGATCTTTTGAGATTCATTGAACTTTTCAATGGCATGTTTCAATCTCGATTGTGCCCTCTCAAATTTTGTGACTAGGATACCGAGGATCACAAAACAAGGTGTGAATAACCATGCAAATTCACTTGGTACCCTTAATATTATCACCTAATAGATGTGCCGGTTACCCACATGCGCTCCACCGATCCATGACAAACATTAAGTCACCCTTTGTTATCCTTACTAGTCCATGTTAGTGTGCCGGTTACCTACACACGTTCCACTAACGACTTGGTAAGGTACAAAGTGTGAATTTCATGGGTTAGCACCAAATTCATATTTTCCTAAGTAACTAAGATTGGGTATTTATAAAAGGTTTAGTTACTTAGTATTTATCATTAATACTTTTAATGAAGAGAGAACTATAGTTACTTAGTATTTATCAGCTAACGACCCTCCACCTGTCAAGAAAGCGGTGGGTGAGAGTGGACACTCATTAAACTGCCATTTTATAGGCAGTAACTTTATACCCCCTTATAGACCGGCTTCATGAATGAGGCCTACTAGCGGTAATGCTGACTTTTAATCTTATACATATATATAAATATTAACTTTTAATATTATAATAGTACGATGGTGTATTTTACACAATTAAAATACTTGGTGGTTTAATCTAATAATTAAACTATACTCTTAATTTAATTAATCTTAAACCATGCCATTATGGAACTATTAACTATTTTAATTAAACACTTTAATTAATTTAATGAAGTTCATAAAGTTTGAATTTTAGCTTTTAAAATTATAGGGTTTGGAATTAAAGTGTACATGGAGGGTGACTTTACAAATTCCAAAACTTGAGGGCAAGTTTGAAACTTTTCAAAACCCTTGGATTTTCATCACTTATGAGTTTAATTAAGGTCTTAAAAAAACTTTAATGAGGAGACTCTTGAACATCCATAACTTGAGGACAAGTTATGGAGTTCATAAAACTATTTATGACAAAAGACTCTTCATTTTGTAACCTATGTCAATTTTATGAGTTTTTAGAATTCATAAATGTGACTTTTCAAGTAACTTGACGACAAGTTACAAAAAACACATATTATTACCAACTGCTAGATTAATTTGGATTGAAAATAACTATCACATAATTTTTTCTATTAATCTAAACAAACTCATAAACATGAACATTAATAATCAACAATTTTCAAGCATCGTATAAACATGTATAAAACTTGAAACTTTGACTATAACTTTATTTTGATGAGAATAAACATTACCATAGTACCAAAAACAAATTTTATGAACAAAGACACTTTGTGGTAATGATTCTAATCCAAAATAGACCAAAAAAACACGAATATATGCTGTCAAAGGGTACAGCTCGTCGAGTGCATGAACAAACTCGATGAGTTGGATAGATTTGTTCATGGACTCGTTGAGTCTGCTGTCCAGACAACAAAAAATCGTTTTTTTTTCCAGCTATTTGCATCAAGTATAATTGAAAAACAACCCATGGCTCTGATACCATTGTTGGGTTTTGGTATAATACAACATCCTATGGTGCACATACAACCCTAAATACCTTGGATCTATGTTTTCACTAATTATACATGCAAATGGTTTCCAAGGTATTGAACCTATAGCTAGCATGCAATTATCATACAAACTACATAAAATACTAGATAGTGCAACATACCTTTTTGTGTGGTTGAAGGTCTTGATGTATTTGGCCTTAAGAACCTAGCCCCAATAGTGTGGAAACCTCAAATGAAGTCACAACACATCAAAGACAAAGGTAGGACTTGAGAGAGAATCTCCATGCACTCTAAAACCTTCATGAACTCCAAGAACATGCACACACACTAAAAGTGGCAGTTTTTATGTCATAACATATGTATTTATATGTGTTGAATTCTAAGAGTCATGGGTATAACCCAAACCCATATCCATGGATTTTATGATCCATGGTTCATGTGGCTCAACTCTTTATGTATCCATACATAAAATTGGTCCAACATGGATCATAAGCCCAACACATATAAAATATAACTAATTACCATAATTAGTCCCCATAGTTTTAATTAGTCTCTTTTGATCATTAAATTAATTCCAAATTAATTCTTGATCAATACTCATTAAAACATATGATTTCATATTAATATATTAGAACTTATAATATATTAATAAATCATATATAACCTCTTCTCTCAAAAGTCCATCCTAACAAATTGTCCTGATGATATACAACCCAAATGGACCATGCTACTATCGGGTCGAATACATACCAATAATAGTTATGGGCTTAGATACCTAATCAAACATTTAACACACACAAAATGGCACAAAGAGCTCAAGAACACTCAAAATTCGATTAAGGTTTCGTGAGGATGGTCTGAGGATGCTGGAGGCTGTAAAGGAGACCCTATAAGTTGTTTAAATATAGTGCAAACCCATTAAATTGGGGTTTTATCCAGACAGGCCTACTCGTCGAGTCGGGGCATTTAACTCAGCGAGTAGGTCCTTCCACCCACGTCTAAGTTTCGCCTCGCCTTGACGAGTTGGGGCCTCAAACTCGTTGGGTCCTAGAGTAAAAGTGCAAAATTTCATATTTAAAATACGTACCAGGAACCGAGGCTACACGAGTACGTTGGGCGTACCTCTTTTTATGCGGGGCGTACTGCTCGAACAACGTATGGTCGGGGTCGGAGCCGACTACACGGGGTGTAGCCAGGAGTATGCATGATGTACTCCGTATGTTCCCACTTTTACCAAATTTATGTCTTAACCCCTTAAGACAACTATCCTAACCATAAATCTGACCATTATAAGATGTATTATTCCATAAATTCATTGACTTTAAGCCTTTGCATGGCTAGAAAAGTCCCAATGTAACAATCTTAAGCTTCCAACACATTCAATTGAATGGAGTCAAAATCTCGATAATAAAGCTCTTCTATTATTGTTACTAGACCTGGCAAAATATGACACGGCACGAAAACCCGACACAAAATTAGTGGGTTTGGGTCAGTGATTTCGATAGTTTATGTAAATAGGTTGACACGACACACACGATAATTAAACGGATAAGGTTAGGGTCAAAACTTTGAACTCGAAGATGACTCGAATATGACCCGTTTAAATATATATTATTTATTGTAAATCTCATATTTTTATAAATATATTATATGTTATAGACTTGTAGTTGGCCAAACTTAAGAATTAGAAGCAATATTCAAAATTCAAAGTTACTTAATTTTAGTCATGGTCACAACCTATCCCTTTTGCTCTATAATTTTAACTCTTTTCATTTTCCTTCTAAAATTACTATAAATTTTGTCATTCCATCTCTTAACTCCTATGTTTAACTTTTTTCTTTTTGCATCCACAACTTCTACTTTCCAACCTTTAAAATATTTCAACTCGATATGACACAACATATTTACAATGTCTAAACTTTAACCCGAAACCCGACACGAAAATAAAAGGGTTGATATGGCACGACACGATAATTAAACGGGTCGAGTCAAGTTCTTTCAACCCGTTTAATGTCTTGACACGATACGAACCCGACACGACACGACACTTTTGCCAGGTCTAACTGTTACGCATACAAAAACAAAATGTGTGGGTGTGAAGTGTTAAGTTTTCAAAGCCGAGGGGCTCTTAAACCCCAAACAATCAACTCCCGCTATGATGCACGCTCTTTCTTCGTCTCTCTCCCGCTCAAGCTAGGGTTTTTGCGCTACCCTCTCTGATCTGCAGCTAAGCAACCATTCGCGTAAGTTAAGGTATTAAGTTATGGATCGTACGGTTTCTCACTCGTTTCGTTAGAATCTTAATTTCAGTCTATGTAGTTTTTCAATCGTAACTCGAAGGAAAATATTTGTACTCTTTTAACCCAATTTAGTAGCAGCAAATGTATTTTTGGGTGCATTACTGCAATCGATCAACATACAAATCAAAACACTGATATGGCCGATGTATTTAAGAATGTTTGCTAATTGTGTATTGTTCCTCTTAAATGTCAACAGATCATACACAACGATTGGACTTGACGATGCCTCGGTGAGATTTTCTAATTTTCTTCACTTTTTGTTTCTTCCTAGTATTGAATTCGATATATTATGGCTATCATGAGTGTTATGACTTGAACTCCCCAATTTGGTTGAATTTTACAGGTATTACTGTGACTATTGTGACACTTACTTGACGCATGATTCTGTAATTCCTCTTTCATCCACTCTCCATCTATTTCATCTTAATGTTGATATTGATTCCATTTTAATTTGTAATTATACTTTCATATATGGTATGTAATTGCTATGGAGTAGTGGTATTACTTATGAATCAGGGATTACTATGCCTCCATGAGTGGGGGTGGGATTTTGCTTTATTTTGGTCAGGAATGGTGGTTGTAAAGTTACCAAGAGAAGAGGATGAGGATCCATTTTTCATTTCATCCAAGTTTGATATACTGTCTAGGTTGATGGATCATGCCCAAAGTGTTGATGGGCGAAGAAAATCCATCTGACCCATTTTTGCCACTTGGAGCCATATCCATTTCTATTTAACGGCTATGAATAGTTTTCTTACGGTGATGTGATTGACATTTTTGTTTTCTTTTTCTTCAGCCTTCTGTAAGGAAGCAGCACAATGCAGGGTACAAACACAAGGTACTTTGCTCTGTGTAATCTGAAATACCACAACAAGTTTATAAGATTTGTCTCTAACATGAACATGGGTGTATTGTATATGAGTTACAGGCAAATGTTCGAATCTACTATCAGCAATATGAAGCACAACAAAATCAATATTTGATTGACCAAAAGGTGAAGGAGCATCTTGGACAAGCTGCTGCATATCAGCAAGTTGGTGCTGCTTACAATCAACTGAGGCCTCGACTTCCTATTCCAATGATGCAAATTCCTGGGAATCCGCAGATGCCAATGAACCCATCATTAATCCCTGGAATGAGGCCACTTGCCCCTTTGCCCAGACCCATGCCTGGTACTCTTCTGCTACCCAAATCATATGAATCATGCATCCTCTTCAAGTGTTATTATGCTGAGACAAACATTTTTTTTTTTTTTTATTTTGTTTTGATCTGCCAGGATATCCTGGGATGCCTCCAATGTTCTCACCACCGGGCACATCTTCCATGCCCGGTCAGGTCAATCCGTCAATGCCCGGTCAGGTCAACCCGTCCATGCCTGGTCCCGGTCAGGTGAACAATGGTATGCCAAGGCCAATAACAATGAATGCTCCAGGGAGCTCAGGAACCCCAACCCCTACTTCAGGTGCACCTCCAATGTTTAACCCAAACATGTATCAACCCAACCTGAATGCACCGCCATCTGGAGGTTTTGAGACTTCAAATGCCCCTGCGCAATCTCAGGAAGCTGACCATTGATCTCTTTACAATTTACAAAACACTGTCGTGTCTTTTTTTTTTTGTATGAATTTTGTCTCGTCTAATGCCAGCTATATTCTTCAATATTTTAGAATTCACCTTGTATGAAATGCCTCATTGAATTTACACTTCGTATTTCTCAGTATTTTGAAGGTGAAAAGATGGTAGCAAGCAGTTATTGCATGGATTTTAGACCTAATATACTGCACGCACTTTTTTTTTTTTTTTTTGTACAAAGAAAGCATTTGACAAACGTATTTTTGAGTTTTCCTTGCTATATAACCAGAACGATGTGTTGGTCTATTGGATTTGTCTAGGGTTTAGGGTTTTGTTTTATATAAATCCAGATATAATCTAAAAAGAGAAATTTTTTTATCAAGGTGGAAGACAAACGGCGAACGGGCAACAAACTCTTTCGCTAACCCCTCCTGGATGGTGAAACTAATCTTTTTTAAAAACTACATTCATCGATCTTGGTATATAACATTACCAAATGTATCAAACCTGAATGATATAAAGATGTGTTGGGTTTCTATATACACTTCTTCATGTTTGGTCACTTTGAATGATGAGGCTTTTAAAATAGCATATCCCATAGTGAAATCTTAATCTTTCAAGCCTGCAACTGAAACCTATTAGATCTATGCATTTTTCCTTCCTATTCATCCATCCAAAATACGTGTAGAACAAAAGCATGTGTATTAAATTCGAGATAAATGTCATAATTTGGTGCGAAATACGTGTAGAACAAAAGCATGTGTATTAAATTTGTAAAAAGTAAAAGTGAAGGGACTATTTGAGTAATTGATTTAAACTTAGTGAGAACTGAGAAGAGAGGATAAGGCAATTCAAGTTATTGAATCTCCCAGTTTTACAACAGTGACGCTGTTTCTCTTTCCGGACTCTGACCTGAACCTAGGGCCGACGTGAAAAATGGCGATAGCCGTTGCGTCTTGCTGGTTTAATGCGTTAGCCTCCACCAGCACTTCTCGCTATACAGTCTCTTCCCAACGGTTGTTTTCCGCGTCACAAATACCGGCTACTCGTTTAGTCATTCCGAAAGCTGTTAGTCAGAGTCAAAATCCGAGGAAGAGAACTCCCAAGGAACATACTCACAAATCGTCACCTGAGGTATATTCAGTAATTGAACGTCGGGAGCTCATTAGTAGCGTATGTGTAAATTCAGTTTGAGTTTTTTTTTTTTTTTAATGTAACTTATTGCTGTTCCAGTTAGTTCGGTTGTCATGGTGGTCAGGTCACAGGCGGCCTATTATTCGTTAGTTTTTAGTTTATAGAATTTTCTTTTTTCTGATTAAACCTTTTCATCATCCAATGGCCGGTGTTGAGTTGAGTGTTGACACCTGACACGCCATGTGATGCTATATTTGGATCTTCCTACAGCTCTTAGCGTTTGTCTGAATTAGCCGATGAAGACCTGGTTTAATTCCTAGTCCACAAGGTCTCATTTGAACAAGATTCATTGCTGCTTGGGATTTTTTGAGCGATCGGATTTTTTTTTCTTTCTCAAAAGAATCTTGTGTGATATAAGCCAATTCAAGAACACATTTCCCTTAGTTATATATGCTTCTTATAGTGACTTGCTTGTTGAGCATGCTTACTTATTTGTTTGGTGTATTTTCATCCAGAAAGAAGCTAATTCTCAAAAAATTTCAAGAAGATCAAGAGATGAAAGAAAATATTCAGATGCTGACAATCGCAGTGGTATTAAAAAAACAGAAAAACCTCAATCAACAGCTTTCAAGTCATTTGGTACACAGAGAAAAAGTGCTAAAGGTTTTATGGGTAACTTGACGGATCAACAGGTATTGACAATTTTTTTTTCCAGTTCATAATTTGATACTTTTCCTTCTACTGATAATGTAGGGAACCACATTTAGTAGTCAAGGGGACACCATCCAAGGGTCAACTGTTTGACCCCTTATCTGTAAAACGATCCCTAATTTACTTTTCTTTCCAGGCTGAGACTGCTAAAATTCAAGATGCTGCCTTTCTTAATGCTGTTGTGAAGGTAATTCTAACTATTTTAAACCAAACTCTTCAGCCTTCACGAATATTAACACCCTATCATTTTGTTTATAAATTATTATATTATGCTTCTGCATCTAATTAAATAGAGATGCCAACACCCTTGTAGTTCTCATTGCTCACCATGGTCAGTTAAAATTGTTTGTTTCTTTATTTCCTTCAGGTTTATTGCACTCATACTGCACCTGATTATTCTCTTCCTTGGCAAAAGCAAAGGCAGTTTACAAGTACAGGAAGGCATGTATTGATCCCTATACCTTCCTAGAGAGAAAAAGAAAACTTCTATTACAAGCTGCAATTTCATATGAAAAGTGTAATCATTTTTTCCTATGTCCAAAGTAAAATGATTGTTTGTCATTGTTGATGCAGTGCTTTCATGATCGGTGATGGAAAGCTTTTGACAAATGCTCACTGTGTGGAACACAACACACAAGTAAGTTTTTACACTTACACTGTTTATTTCTGTATCATGTCAATAATCAGTGGAGCTTTGTTGCATTCTGTTTGTTGATTTCACTCAAGAGGCCAACCAATGTTAATATAATAATATATTAATATTGCAGGTCAAAGTCAAGAGAAGGGGTGATGATACCAAGTATGTGGCTAAGGTATACTTTAAAATTGAATTCTTGTAATTCTTTGGCATCAAATGAAGATAGTTTTTATTATTAACAAATGTTTGTACTTGACAGGTTTTAGCTAAAGGTATGGAATGTGACATAGCTTTGCTTTCAGTGGAAAATGAGAAATTCTGGAAAGGAGCCGAACCACTTCAGTTTGGCCATTTGCCTCGTCTTCAGGTTAATATCCCTGTCCACTTCCCACCTGTTATAAATAGAAAAAAAAAATTGGTTTATGCATTTTGCATTTTCCTCAACAGGATGCAGTTACTGTTGTAGGGTATCCGCTTGGAGGAGACACCATTTCAGTGACCAAAGGTGTTGTATCTCGAATAGAGGTTTGTTGACTTTCTTAAATTCTAGTCTGCTTTCTGATTGTGTATAAAAGGAAAGTAAGACTAATAGTGTTGGTTTGTGAGTGACAGGTTACATCGTATGCTCATGGATCAGCTGAACTGTTGGGCATTCAAATTGATGCAGCAATCAACCCTGGTAAGGGCATCATGTGTTAGATCATATTTTACTAATGTCATGTCATGTCATGTTTCTTCCTGCTGTAACCACTGCTTATACCAGCCATTTTGTAGGTAATAGCGGTGGTCCTGCTTTCAATGATCAGGGAGAATGCATTGGTGTGGCATTTCAGGTAACCAACTAACACTGTAATATTTATCATCTTCTTCTTCTGAAATGAATGGAATGGAATTATATATTTGTATTTTTAGGTGTACAGGTCTGATGATGTTGAGAACATTGGGTATGTAATTCCAACAACGGTTGTGTCTCACTTTCTGGATGACTATGAGAGAAATGGGAAGTACACCGGTGAGAGAATTTATATTGAATGCAAACAAACATATTCATATGCTGTTGTTAGTTAGTTAGTTACATTAACTAGTCGAACCGATTTGATGAAAAAAAATAATATATATATACATTGTTTCAGGTTTCCCTTCCCTTGGAATATTATTGCAAAAATTAGAGAATCCAGCTTTACGTGCCTGCTTGAAAGTGCCATCTAATGAGGGTGTTCTTGTCCGCCGTGTGGAACCCACTTCTGGTGCCAGCAGTGTTTTGAAGGAGGTATTATTATATTTTCTGGTTTACAATTTACATATAAAGAGATGCTCATTATGTATACATATATATATTTTTTACAGTTTTTGTTATTTCTTAGGGGGATGTGATTGTAAGCTTTGATGGTGTAGATGTTGGATCAGAAGGGACAGTTCCATTCCGATCAACCGAACGCATTGCATTCCGCTACCTCATTAGTCAAAAGTAAAGCTTTTAACCATTTATTGTTGTCATATTTACACTGATTTTTTTTTTTTTTTAAATTGTGATTATCATAATATCCCTACCTACCTCACATGCACAGGTTCACTGGTGATACGGCAGAGGTTGGTATCATCAGAGCAGGGGATTTCATGAAAGTCAAAACCGCTATGAATCCACGAGTTCATTTGGTAGGATTTGAACAAAATCACCTTCTAATATGAAGAATCTTTTTTACTTGTAAATATAGAGTTATCGAGTATGTATGTATGTATGTATGTAGGTACCATATCATATTGAAGGTGGTCAGCCATCATACTTGATAGTAGCTGGCTTAGTTTTTACTCCTTTGTCAGAACCTTTGATAGAGTAAGACTATTATTCCCTTCCTTTCATTAGTCTAAACACTTTTTCTTCATATCAAGTACTTGCTAATGCTTTTATCTTTTATCCTGACAGTGAGGAATGCGAAGACAGCATAGGGGTAAAATGAAGTTTGATTACTTTTTATTAAACACAAGCTTGTTGGTTGGTTTAGAGTTTAGAAGTTGATGATTTGTGGTTTGTTTTCTTTATAGCTGAAACTATTGACAAAGGCACGGTATTCCATGGCAAGGTTCAAAGGAGAACAGATAGTGATCTTGTCACAGGTAGGTATTAAATGTAATATGAATATAAAACCTTTCTTCAAATGGTATTTGAATGTTTTGTTGACCTGACCATGTATATTCAACTTACTTAGGTATTAGCAAATGAGGTTAACATTGGATACGAGGATATGAGCAACGAACAGGTATATGTATATTTTAACCCAAATTTTACTAGTGTTTTTATGTTAGTCGGACTCAGAAATATTAAGTTTAGTTTGTTGCTTAAAATGATTGGACAGGTTCTGAAGTTCAATGGAACCCGAATAAAGAACATTCATCATCTTGCTCATCTTGTTGACTGTGAGTAGAGTTGTTCTCATTCTCTCTATAGAGTAAAAAACTTTTGGAATCTTTTTATGTATATAATTTATGGAAAATGTTGGTTGGTTGGTTGGCAGCATGCAAGGAGAAGTACTTGATATTCGAATTCGAAGACAATTATCTTGCTGTATTAGAGCGAGAGGCTTCGTCGGCTGCATCATCATGCATTCTTAAAGATTATGGTATTCCATCCGAGAGATCCAGCGATCTTCTGGAGCCATATGTGGACCCCATTGGCACTGGAGAAAACCAAGTGATGGACGACAATGATCTTGGTGTTGGTGACACACCCCCCATCACAAATTCAGAGTTTGGTTCTGATGGGCTTCAGTGGGCTTAGCTTAATCAACAACTTGTAGTTGCAAACACACTCAGTCCGCCATTTTTTTAGGCTTAGGCACCAGGCACCATCAGCAAAGTTGAAGTTTGAAATACGGGAACTTATTTTTACTGCCTGCAGAGAGGAGAGAGATACAAGGAAGTTGCAGCAGCCAATGGACAATTCAATACATGATGGTAAGTAGGCAAACCATTTGTTGTACTTGTACTTGTAGTTGTAGCTCTCATGATTTCATCATTTTTAGGGAAACACCCAAATTTTAATAAGTTCATTGCGCTCATTTGTTATGGAAAATAAATTCAAAATTATACTTGACAATTTAGTCTAATTCACCAGGGATTGTAAGCTTTTTCTGTTCCCACAAAAAATATTTGAAAACAAAATATGATAAGTTGATTCACATATTCTATGTGTTGGTAGTAGGGTTATTCAGCATTTTTACCATTTTGATCTGTTATAGGGTTATTATTCGTCGCTGAGTTGCCATTGTTTTGTCTACCTTGACTTTTTTTTTTTTTGTCAGAAGTTGGTATTTTAATATGTAATTTAGGACAATATACAGAAAAGCCAGCATATTTTGGCAATATTTTTTGTGTTTTATGTCATATCTAGGATGGAATTCGTCATCATAAGAAACCAATAAATGATGAACTCAAATCCAAAGTTCCAAACTTGATTAACAGAAATACAGAATGACCAAATCAAAAACCAAAAATAAAAAGTTTGCTCCTGAAAAAATAGGTCTTCAGATGAAAGAACACAAACACAATTATGAGATTATGACCACAGAGACACATAAATGACAAAAAGAGGTACGAAATTAGGAATCTGCTAGCTGTGCCGCCTAAAAATTTGGGATTTCGGAATGCTGAAAAAAGTCCCTTCCTTTGGTGATCAATTTTGGACGATTCTTGTTTTCTTTCTCTGTTTGTTTGTACCTTAAATCTTTTGTGTTGTATTATTGCTTGTTTGTTTTATAACTGTTTCCTATCAGACAATTATTGTGTTTCTTTATCTTTTCCTACTTAACCAGTTTTTGGGTGGTTTAGTGGTAAAAAGACTTTAGATAAAACATTTAAAGTAACAGCACACATGCTAACTCCTGGGTGATGTATTGTATCTACATAATCAAAATTTTTTGGTCCTTGTTTACATTTTTAGTTGGTTGTCCTTGAAGATTTTGACTTCAAACTTAAACTTTAAGACCGAAGGGTGCTCAAATGCATATGAATACTTATAAAAATCATATCATTTTTTGTTAATAAAATTAGATTGTTATTTTGAATATATATATATATATATATATATATATATATATATATATATATATATATATATATATATATATATATATATATATTAATCATATTTAATATATTAGTTTATAAAATGAAAACAAACAATTGTTTTTTTTAACTCGACCAGTTATGTCGAACGCTACACACGTTCATATAGTATCCTGGATCACTGTATTTCTTCTCTCAAAAAGGTTTCACAAAAAGGTAAATTACAAGATGAGTTTGTCAATAAATAATATTTATGTCCATTCCTCTTTAACCTTTTAAGAAATGTTGTTTTATTTATTATTTGATTTCGTGGATGAATATCTTATTCAAATCTAAATGCACCTCACGTTTTCCTTTTAAGGTCTACATTTAAATTATGATGAAGTTTGATTGTAGATAAAACAACGATAATAAATAATACTCCGAAACTTAAATTGTTGTAAAATCTATTCTAAACCGTTGAAAAATGAAAGTAAAAATCTTACAATATCGATCTTGAAAATACCAATTACAAACAAAGTTTTTTATTTTATTTTATTTTATGGAATATGGCTTTAGGTGGATTGATAATTTAACTTTTAAAGATCTAAATTGTGTACCTTAAAAAGATAGAAACAAAGACTTTGTAGCTTTACTCTTCAAACACGACAACTTTCCTTTTAATAATAATAATTAGTGGGACACAAAGAAGTTAGGACTAGTTTTTTCTGAGATTGATCTTGGATCTGTCATGGAATCGTTCGTTCTTTTTTCGAATCGGTCTCGTTTTAGATTGGTTCGGTCTTGATCTTTTTTCGGAATCGGTTCGAAATTGGTATTTTTATTCATGTCTAATTACATCTATAAATTTTGGGCATAAAATTACTATGCAAGATCCCTTGGGGTCTATTAAGAAGCTCCATAACATTTAGCGCAAGGAAATCAAAAGTGTCAATGACATAAACACATATTGATTTTCAATCACACATTCTCATGCTTTGCCATTTTGCATGAAGTAATTTTTAAAGAAGTCAGCCTTACAGTAAAACTATCACTCCTCAAACCCATGAGAAGGGAAACCCATATTAGATCTACATATGTGTGTTTCCTTCCTATTTATTAATAAAAAATAAACACAACAATTGGTCTAAGTGTTGACCTTCTTTGTAACGTCCCAAAATTACAAAGAGATTTTTCAAATCTAAAATATAATAACCAGTTAAAACATTTGTTTCAAAAACCACCACGTAATATTCATTTGATTAAAACCATAAAATATCAAAGTTAGGTTTACAAACTGCGGAAATGAACATCTTCGATGCGTGTGTACATTTCTACCGAGCTCTTCTCACGAACGACTTGCAAAATATAATCCACAACTGTAAGCATAAAGCTTAGTGAGTTCCACAATATACCACATATTCCATCATACATACAATGCATCCACACAAGATCTCGGCTCTAGCGCCGAACAATCAAATCTCCTATCCACGTACATATATCATGCGTAACAAGCCCAACCATAGGGAGTATACGGGCCCTATCCCTAACTCTATTGTCAGGGGAGGAACCATGCTACGATCTAACCATAGTCTTTCCTATCAGTGATGTGATCCAACCATAATCCTTCATATCAGTGTTATGATCCAACCACAATCTTTCCTATCTGTGTTGTGATCCAACGACAATAATTCCTATTAGTGTTGTGATCCAACCATAATCTTTCCATATAATTGATAAAGTCATATATAGTTAGGGAGCAGATAGACAGTCGAACAAATGACCCACCCGAGAGTGAATAATCAGACAAAAACATCACAATCAGGTATTAAGGCCAAGAGTTTTCAGGTTACCCAACTTAAACTACCTAGAACCCAAGCTATCATTATCACATAATCATGTAACATAACGACATAGCAAAATACCAATATGTCTATACCCTTAGCAACTGGCATTCCCTAGTTACCCTATCGTTGGCCACTTCTCAATTAAGTCCTTCGCTGGTAAGTCATACATAGTCCATATAACCTGTCTACCCTAGTTACTCTAACCAAACATAACCCCTAACAATACCATACAATCAATAGGCAAGACCTTTCCATTCTAGCATATAAAGACACTAAGTGTCCTATACTGCACATATATAAAAATGAGCTATCTCAGCCACTAACATACTTGTGCTCTAACATCACCTCTATTCTAACATACAAGGGATATACAATAGGACATGTGACATAGTGAGAAACTCACCTGAATTGCAGAACCATAGAAGCACAACCACACTCTAAGTCCTTGTACTACTCAATCCTGCGAACCGACTAATCACCAAAAGAGATAAATCCTCAATCAACAATCTAAGTCCTCCAAATTTGACCCCAAGTCAAACTGGTCAATAGTCAACGGTCAAATTTAAACAAAGTCAATAGTTAACTTAGCCAAATTCAATGTCACGTCGTGACACTCTATGTGTGACATCATGAGAGAGCAAGGACAAAACAGTCGCGATTTTGAGCACTGTCCCGTCATGACAAACCTTTTTGTCACGTCGTGACTTCTAGTAGAAAGCCAAAATCTTCATTAAGTGCTTAATTCCTTCAGATTAAGGCCTATAACTTCAGATCTAGTTCCTTTCACAGACTTAATGGAGAAAGTTTCCAATTTTATCCATTAGGACTCCATCCCAACGCTAGATCTACAACCCTAAATCCATTAAGCCCTTCCTATGACCTTAACTTGTTCATGGACCCAAAATAGCTCCAAACATGACTCTTTTCTCATTCTCAGAAACATAAGGACCATTTGAGAGTCACACCAAGCTTCGGAGTTCCTCAAACTCGAAGTGTAGCACCTGGTTCCTGGTATGTATTCTTGATTATTAACTCTCCTTATGTATTGCATTTTAATCTTGGACTCGGCGAGTTGAAGGGCTAACTCGCCGAGTAGGAGCAGGACTAGTCGCGGGTTCAGCTCTGTCTGGACTGAAACCCTAACCCAGGTGTTTGCACCTTATTTAAACGATCTAACCCAGCCTCCATTTCCCCTAGCACTCCTAGAGATCTGTAGAATGAAACCCTAGCCCCCTTTGTGTCCTTGTGGGTGATTTTTAGCATTGTGAAGGTGGTTTGGAGCTTGGGAGTTGAAGGAGAAGGTTGAAGAGTGCAAGAAGGGAAGAAGATCCGGAATCTACTCTGTGAAGGGCTTCTATTCAGGTAGAAAAGTTCCTACCTTGATCTTTAGTTCATTGAACCCCCTTCTTGTCCCTAAAAAGAGGTTTTAAGCCCTAAGAACCTAAATCTCTATGTGTTTATGGTTAATGTTCTGCAAGGACTTCGGATTTGGACCTTTAGGACATCCTAGTAGCATAAAGTCTATGGTTGAGGTGATTGAGGTCCCTATTGAGTGTAAGACCTCTTAAAGAGCTTGGAATTGCATGTTTGCGCTCATAGGGCCGTGCATGCACGTAAAGTTTGCAACTTTATGTGGTAAACATGCCCTAGGACCTTAGATCTGTGGTTTTGAAGCATTGCATGTCTCAGATCTGGCCTACTTGGGAAATGGGTCGAGGAACTCGGCGAGTCCCAAAGTGGAACTCGGCGAGTTCTATGAAGATGGTCTTAGACTCGGCGAGTTGGATGAACAACTCGGCGAGTCCTATGAAGATTTCCTGGAGCTCGCCGAGTTGTTCTTCAAACTCGGCGAGTCATATGAACTTTCGCAGAGCAAGAGGGGTTTAAGCGTTGAAGGATCAACCCTTCGTAACCGCACGCGGAATTAACCGTGTAGCGAAGTCCCCAAAACCCCAAACCCTCGTATGGGGTGTTCTGGTGTGGATTGGAAGCGAGTAAGGGGATCCGCTCGAGGAACTCGGCGAGTTGCTCGCGGACTCGGCGAGTCGGGACTCGAGTCGGCCCCATAGTCCCGAGTGGTGAGTCAAAGGTGACTCAGTGAGTGTGGAGAGGGACTTGGCGAGTAGGACCGGATTAGTAAGGGAAGGACTCGGCAAGTTGCTTGTGGACTCGGCGAGTCCAGTCAACTGGAAGTTGACTTTGACTTGGATTTCGACTTGGTCAAGGGTAAAAGGGTCATTTTACCCTAAGAACATCTAGCAGTGTTTGACTGATCGTTTTGTGGGATTTATAGCCGGAGGGCGTCCGCAGCAGCAGTAGACAGTCAGTTTCCGATCAGATTAGCAGCTACTTTGAGGTGAGTTACCTTCCAGTAGCGGTGGGTCTACGGCCACAATGCCGGCCCACCAGTAGGAGTTGTATGTAGATGATTGTCTCTGTGATATTCATCTAAGGGATTGCTACTACCTGTGTTGTATTTATGTGCTAGTGACAGTAGGGGGAGATAGTCCCCAAGATATCCGGTCGGTAGGGCCGAAGGGGTAGTCATACCCAGCCATGTTAGATAGATTCTGATATTGTGATACATGTTATGTGGTAGTAGTAGAGGGGAGCAATAGTTTCCCCAGTATCCGGTCGAGAGGACCGAAGGGGAGGCCAGCACCCAGATATGCTAGGCAGTATTCGGTCGAGAGGACCAAAGGGGTAGGTCGGGCACCCAGATATGCCTGACAATTTATGTATGTTATGTGATTATATGGTATGTGGTACAGTGGGGGAACTCACTAAGCTTCGTGCTTACAGTTTTCAGTTGTGGTTTCAGGTACCTCTTCAGCTAAGGGAAATGAGCCGGCGCGGTAGCAGCATATCACACACACTCTTGTTTCCGCAGTTATGAGTTTATTCTGGGATTGATACTCTGATATTTTGGTTGTTTACATGTTGTGGATTTCAAATTTGGGTTCTCGATGTGAAATGGTTTAATTAAAAAATGTTTTAATTATTAGTGTTTCTAAGTAAAGTTTTAAAAACGAAATTTTTGGACGTGAAAATTGGGTCGTTACACGAAGAGCATTCATGGAAGGGACCAAAAACATCTAAATGAGCCTAAACTTGACACAAGAAGAACAAGTATCAAGATTTAGACTTTATACCTCCAACAAATATAAAATCTGAAGGGAATGAGGGATCCAAGCTAGCTCATTGCTTCCTTGCACCACATTGTACTTCTGCTTCTTCAAGTATCACCAAAAGCCAAGAAAAAGGGCTCCATTCAATCAAACAAGCCCAGGAGCATGAAATGGGTATAGGATTTTGTTGAGAGAGGTTGACTTTAAATTTGGAAAAAACCCTAAAAATCACGGGCTTGGGTTGCAGTTGCTGTCATGTCGTGACACCCTTCATGTCACGATCTTTAATTGACCTGACATGTCGTGACGCCCTTCATTAAATTAGTAATTTATTATATTCAAAAAGTTTCACCTAATAAAAAACCTTAATAGGCATTTTCACTTAAAAGTTTTTTATCTTCAAAATATTAAACCTATAATATATGTTTTTTAGTAGTTGTTTATAAAATCTAAACCACAACTAAATAATTTGCTATTGTTTCTTTTAAAAAGTTGGCTAATATTCTAATTATATGTATGTTAAAATGTTTTAGTTTTTAAAAACCGGATTCGAAAATCCAATCCAACCAAATTGTAATTTGGTTGGATCGGATCAGACTTGAATTTAGTTTGGAATATTCGCATCCATGTCTTGAAAACCGTAATCAATTTGGATTCACTTGATTAAACGAACACCCCTTAAAGGATATATCAGATGTACAGCTCATCCGATCTCATCAATAATTTCCTTTTTATCATTTTCTATTATTAGCCTTTATCTTGCTTCCTAGTTTGATTAGGTTTCCAAGAAACTTGTATACATACTTGGCTTCTTTTTTCTTTGATAGATTGAATGCAAATTAAAAAGTAAGAATCCACAACGGGGTTCTTCATGGTATTAGAGCAGGGGAACAAACTTTACTAAAATCTAAATGGCAGGCGGCGACACACTAGGAAGTTATAATGTCAACTCCAATCCTTCGTCGGATCCTAGCTCCCCGTTCTATATTCACCCCACAGACTACCCACCACAGGTACATGTGAACGGATTTCTTACTGATAGCAATTACGCAGATTTGTCACGGGAGATGAGAGATTTTCTATTGTCAAAGAACAAATCCGATTTTATTGATGGAACCATAAGACAACCATTTGTTGAAGCTGTGGAATTGAGTGCTTGGCAGCACTGCGATGCACTTATAAACAGTTGGCTGACAACGACTATGGAGAAAGAAATACGTAGCAGTGTAAAATGCGCCAACACTTCCAAAGAGGTCTGGGATGATCTTGAAGAGCGTTTTAGAAAAGAAAGTGCACCACACGCTTATGATTTAAAGCGAGCACTAACTATCATGAGGCAATACAATGTCGTTGTATCTACCTATTTCACAAAATTAAGGGCTATATGGGATGGAATTCATTCTATTTCTCCAATTCCAAGGTGCACATGTGGAAAATGCACATGTGATATGGGAAAGAGACTTGTTGAGTCAAGAGACGCATATACGAGTTCCTTATGGGACTCGACGACATATATGGAACAATCAAGACACAAATCCTAAGAACTAAACCAATGCCAACTCTCGGTACCATTTATAATCTCGTGGATGAAGACGAACAACAACGTAACATAACGACGTCCAAAAAACAAGTTTCGATGACAACCTTTCAAGTTAATAGCCAACCTTATGAAAAACTCAACCCAGAGAAACGAAATAATAATTTCAAAGGTCTCAAGTGCAAGCACCGTGGAAAGAATGGTCATACCATTGAAGGCCGCTTCGAGAAAATAGGGTACCCTAACTGGTGGGACTCTCGTCAATGCAAACATACATGAGACCAATGGAAAAATTTTAAACCTAAACCGAAGGCAGCAACTATAGAACTTGAAAGCCCAATACTTGGCCTCAATCTTGATTAATACTATAAAGTGATAAAGCAATTCACAGGATCAACAAAACCGGAGGTCAACATGGCTGGTAACTTAAATTTCAAAAGGCCTTGGGTAATTGAATTAGGAGCCACTGAACACATAGCCTGCAACACTTCCAATCTGTCCAACCTAAAAGACTCAAAAGATGGAATCCTAGTTAGCATACCAAATGGAGATCAAGTTCCAGTTCAAGGAGTTGGAAGCATCTCTCTCCCTAACGATATAAGCATCAATCAGTGTTGTAAAACTCACCGAGTTTGCCGATTACTCCTCCGAGTACTCGCTACTCCCCCCCTTGCCGAGGCGAGTTACCTAATCCCGAGTACTCCCCGATCGACCCCTTACGGACTGAGTAGTGTTGTGAAATTCGGTCAACTCAGTGATTAATATGTATAATATACTTAATGGTTTATTATTTAACACACACACATGTGATTATTACTACATATTTATCTTAAATTTTCAGTAATTATTCACGAAGTGAGACCATTATGTGTTTTTCGTTTTTTGTGTATTCACATATATCCGATTTTGTTATATATTTCAATCAACTTATGATTTTATCTTATGATTTTAACATATATATTTCCCTAAAAATATTTCTACACAAATTTCCAAATCCGAGTACTCCCGAGTACTCTCGAGTACTCGCTACTCGGTAGTCGGCCGAACAGGT
This sequence comes from Lactuca saligna, assembly GCF_052625555.1. Lineage (NCBI taxonomy): Eukaryota > Viridiplantae > Streptophyta > Magnoliopsida > Asterales > Asteraceae > Lactuca > Lactuca saligna. The sequence goes on from NC_136421.1 coordinate 317,116,749, forward strand.
ACCGAGTAACGAGTTCTACAACATTGGCATCAATGATGCCTTATATATTCCTAACTTCAAATGCAATTTATTACCAGTGAGTAGAATCACAAAAGTTTTGAATTGTTTTGTGACATTCTTCCCGGATTTTTGTCTTATATAGGACTTATAGTCGAGGAAGTTGATTGGTGCGGGGAGATGCGAGAATGGTTTATATCACTTGGAAGGATCGGAAAAAAGAGTAGCAGTTGTGGCTAGGGATGAGCGTGGGATGGAACTGGTACCGACCCGTACCGTTCCCGATTTCCCGAATACCAAATTTGATCGAAAGTTAATCTCGAATACCGAAACGAATTAACATCACCGGTACCATTACCGAGAATGGTACCGGTACTCGATACTAGTACCGGTACCGGCGGTACCGATTCTCGAATTTCATGTATTTTAAGTACCAAGTACCGTCCCATATTTTTAAATTTGGCACAGTTCAGTACAGGTACGAGATCGGGATTTGGGACAAACTGCTCATCCCTAGTTGTGGCAGTCAAACTTGACTTTAACATTTGGCATAGGATATTAGGTTATGCATCCAACAATAAATTACAACATATTGATTCGATAGGTAGCTTAGCTAGTAGTGAACATTGTAATTCATGTGTAAAAGCAAAACAAACCAGAATTCCCTTTTCTGATAGTTTAATAAAAATCACTGATTGTTTTGATCTCATACATTGCGATATATGGGGTAGCTATCTTGTGCCATCTACCACTAGGGCTCAATATTTTTTTTAACTATTGTTGATGATTTTAGTCACGCCACATGGGTGTACCTGATAAAAAATAAATCGGATGTCATTTATAGCTTGATAGTGTTTTGCAACCTGATTCGTACACAATTTGGGAAAGATATCAAGAAGATTAGAAGTGATAACAGCGGTGAGTTTGTTTCTAATCAAATGATAAAGTGTAACGACCCGAAATTCAAGACCAAAAATTTATTTTAATAAAACATTACTTTAAGCAAAGTCATCATTTCAAAACATAATCAGAGTATTAATTTTCAAAACACATGTTCGTTATCAGAGTAAACATTCCCAGGCTGTCTAATCTATGGTGTGTGCCATGCGATCACCCCGAGCTCTTCCCTCCGCTACCGGAAGTACCTGAAACCAAAACTGAAAACCGTAAGCACGAAGCTTAGTGAGTTCCCCACCCTACCACATACCATGCATAATCACATACTGCACATATTGGGCCACACCCGCTATCTTGGGCCTCGCCACCTGCCTCGGGCCTCGCCCGCTACAACGGCCCCACCGCTCCAGCCCCCGCCTGGCTTCGAGCCGCGCTCGGATATAGACCTGTTTCACTTAGGCCTCGCCTGTCATAGGGCCTCGCCCGTCAACAATAATAACACATAAACATATCTCAGGGCCTCGCCCGCTAGCAAATAATAACACATAAACATATCACAACACATAAGCTAAACTCATACGACTGATCCTGTCCTAAGGCCTCGCCTATCCTAGGCCTCGCCCTTGTCCTGCTATTGATGAGTCATGGAACCCCATCCATGCTCCTACTGGTAGTGAGATACGGGCCCAACCCACTCTCACTCTTTCTCTAACTTGGGCCTCGCCCGTGTTCTGCTACTAATGAGATGTGGAACCCCATCCACACTCTGCTATTCTTGAGATACAGGACCTCGCCCACACTCACCTACCTACCAGGCACATACATGTATCACACAGACAACAAGTATAAACTATCATATAAACAAATCCTTGGGCACCCGCCCGCTATTAATGAACCTCGTCCGGAATATCATACTAGCATACTTTGCCTAGGGCTAACCCCCGGGCCTTCTACTCATAACTACATGGGCCGACATTGTGGCCTTAGACCCATTCAAACATAGGGAAACTCACCTGCACTGGCTGAACTTGCTGATGATCTCACTAGCTGCTGCCCGACAACTCTCTGAACTCCTGCTCCCCTTGCTCCCGGAACTACCAATATCAAAGCAACACTGAGTCTAGCTGACCCCCGAGAGACAACCAAGTCAACTCTGGTCAAGGTCAAAGTCTTGGTCAAGGTCAACCTTCCAGGTCAACCCTACTCGCCGAGTCACCCTACTGACTCGCCGAGTTCATATGTTCAGAGTCCTTCCATTTGCGTCTCGACTCGCCGAGTCAATCCATGACTCGCCGAGTCTACCGATTTCTGAGTCCTGACCTGTCCAACTCACCGAGTCTCCACTCGACTCATTGATTCGAGTCTCAACTCGAAGGGTTTGGGGTTTCGCAACCCGACTCGCCGAGTCCAAGAACAGGCTCGCCGAGTACAAGGCAATCTTCATCTGACTCGACGAGCTGTTCATCCCACTCGTCGAGTTGCTTCTGCTATTCATGCTACTCGCTGAGTCCACTCAAAGGACTCGCCGATTCCATTCAGATCTCCTTACATGCAGAGGACTTTTGAGTCATGCATGGACTCCAAACTGTAGATCTACCCTTCCCAAGCCTATTCCTCACGTAAATTTGCAAACTTTACGTGTAGAGAAGGAGATCTAGGCAAAATACACCATAAACTAGGGTTTAAGGCAAAGAGGCTCCATAATCAACTCAAGGGCTGATACTTTATGCTTCTCAAGACCATAATATGCTTAGATCTAAAGTAGCAACTTCAAATCTGGCTTCTAACTCAAAAGAGGTAACTAATCATGGCTAGAAAACCCCCAAAACTCACAACCATACTAGATCTAAAGGCGAGAACGACTTAATACCTTCAATAACTCAAAAAGCTTCCCTAAATCTTTAGATCTAAGGCCAATCCTTGAAGCTTCAATGATTCCCCTTCTTCTTCTTCCTTCAAATCATCCCAAAAAATGGCTTGGAAGCTTGAATGAGCAACAATAGGGCTTAGGGTTCGATGTTCTGGGTGAAAGAGGCAGTAAAGGAACCCTAGGGGAGAGAATGAGACGTTTAAATAGGCTCCAAGTCCCGAATTTAGGGTTTTCCTCGCACACACCAGACTCGCCGAGTCCCCTTGGCCGACTCGCCGAGTCAGTCACTTACTCCTCGACCCGGATCCCGCTCGGACTCGCCGAGTCGCCCTTTAAAATTAGGGTTTTCTTTCCTTTCTTGGCCTTCCAGACTTTGGGTGTTACATAAAGCTTTATGAGTACAATGGAATTATTCATGAGACTTCACGTCCATAGACCCCAACAAAATGGGGTAGTCGAAAGAAAACATAGGCACTTACTGGAAGTTGCGAAAACCTTAAGATTTGAGGCAAATCTACCCATTAAATTTTGGGGGTGAGTGTGTTTTGACAGCCACTTACATCATCAATAGGCTTCTGTCTAGAGTCATAAAGAACAAGACACCATATGAAGTCTTGTTAGGTTGCAAGCCACAATATGAGCACGTAAGAGTTTTTGGGTGCTTGGTTTATGCCAAAGAGAACAAAGCATCAAAAGATAAGGTTGAAGAAAGGGGGAGGGGCTGCGTTTTCTTGGGATACCCACAAAGACAAAAGGGTTATCATATGTACGATTTAAAGGATAAAAGAATCATAGTGTCAAGGGATGTGAAGTTTTTAGAACATCACTATCCTTTCAAAACTGATAGTGAGAATCACCATCGATGCACTTATGGGCAAGAAAGCATCAAACTTAGACACAACTTATGGCCTGACAAGGCTGATCTCGAACAACCAAGCATTGTCGAAAATTATGGTGATACTCTTGACACCACTAACGACAGTCAAGCCACTATTAGCGACAACCTCGCCCAGAAACAAATGAGTAACCCAATATCGATAGTCAAAATACAAATACTAGTCATCAACGACGTTTTGAGAGTACCAGAACCATGCCTTAACATTTTGGCAAGTATGAAGTAACTTTGCGACCTTCTATAGATAATTCTCTCTCTAGGGTCACTTCAACAACCTCGACGGTACATCCTATGTCTCAGTATGTTTCTTATGAAAACTTTACTAACACTCATAAAGCTTTCTTGACTGCCGTCTCATGTCAAGATGAGCCCAAATAATACTTACATGCAGTGAAACACTTAAAGTGGAGGGAAGCTGTGAAGAATGAGATAACAACTCTTGAAAGCAACAATACTTGGATATTGACGGATTTTCCCCAGGGAAGAAACCCATTAATTCTAAATTGGTTTATAAGATTAAGTAGAAACCGACTGGAGAGGTTGAACGATATAAATCATGGCTTGTTGCAAAAGGATTCATGCAAGTAGAAGGTGTAAATTTTCATGAGACTTTTGCTCCTGTAGCGAAGCTTGTGACCATGCGTACTATTTTAGCAGTAGCAGTGCAACGAAAATGGAGTATTCATCAGGTAGACATCAATAATTACTTTTTACACGGAGGTCTTCACGAGGAAGTTTACATGAAAATTCCTCAGGGTTTCGCTAAGGCTAGCAAAAGTCGTGTTTACAAGCTTTAAAAGCCGTTGTATGGTCTTTGCCAAGCTTCTAGGTATTTGTACAAGTTTATAGAAGCCTTATTAGCTATCATTTTCCGACACTCAAAAGCTAATCATTCTCTTTTTATCCTTAAAATCCAAAAACTTTATATTGCTGCTCTCATATGTGTTGATGATTTTATTCTTTCAGGAAATAACAATGATCACATAGCTCAGATCAAGACCTATTTAGACGATAAATTCAGCATCTAGGACTCGGGGCCGTTAAAATATTTCCTTGGTGTTGAAGCAACACAAACCCCAAACGGAATGGTGCTAAGCCAACGAAAGTACACCATGTACATTCTTGCTGATTATGGTTTTTAAGGTTGTCATCCAAGTTCATTGACAATGGAACATAATATTCGTCTTGATGATGTTGATCAAACTCCCCTTACCGATGTCGGTCGGTTCCGTCGTCTCATCGGTCGACTTTTATATCTTTAGGTTCCTCGACTTGACATCACTCTTGTTGTCAACACCTTGAGTTAGTTTGTCTTCGTTCCTCGACAGATGCATTTTGATATTGTTCTTCGTATATTACACTATCTCAAGGCTACTCTGGGTCAAGGGATTTTTTACCTTCCACTGTGAATCTACTTTTGAAGGCTTTTTGTGACTCTGACTGGCTGGGGTGCTCTCCCACTCGATGCTCCAAAACCAGTTATTTCATTACCTTGGGTGGTGCTCCCATTTCCTGGAAAACAAAGAAACAATCTGTTGTATCTAGTTCCTCAGCAGATGCTGGATATCGAGCCATGGCCTCTACTTTTAGTGTTGTCTTATGGCTTCGTTGGTTATTAGAAGAACTAGGAGCACCGCAATCAGGTCCTACTTCTCTTTTCTGTGACAATCAGGCAGGTATACATATTGCAAACAATTCAGTTTTCCATGAATGTACCAAACATGTCAAGATGGATTGTTTTTTTCGTACACGAACGTATTGAATCTTATCAAATTCAGCCATGTGCTATTAGTACTAAGTTGCATACATGTTCACCAAACCTCTTGGCACTGACCCGTTTCGTCATCTTCTTGCCAAGCTAGGCGTTCGTAATCTTCATGCTCCAACTTGAGGGGGAGTAAAGGATATATCGGATGTATAGCTCATCCGATCTCATCAATAATTTCATTTTTATCATTATCTATTATTAGCCTTTATCTTGTTTCCTAGTTTGATTAGGTTTCCTAGCAAGTTGTATGACTTCTTTTTTCTTTGATCGATTGAATGAAATTTAAAAACTAAGAACCCACATCAGGTTTCTTCACCCCTAAATAAGTTCAGAGATGGTTCTTACTTGGTTGAAACTCCGTCGAACCTAAATAAGTAAAAAAGATCGCTTCTAACCATATCATGTGAGTACTTGAATCTTGGAAGCTCTTTACATTGAGATCATTTATTTTTTGAATATAATTTTTTTCTTGGAAAAAGGACCATTTATCAATATATTTTTTTCTGACTATAAGTTACTTGTGAATTCTATCCGTACTAGTTGTTTGTACATGGTTTGGTTGATCAAAAATAGTGTTTTTTCTCCGGTGAGTTTAAGATGTTATTGTTTATTAAAACCACACTTTTTAAACATCAAGTAAATATCAATTTAGGTATATTTGGGTTATACTAATTATCAATTGGTCAATTATAAAAAAAAAAAAAAAAAAAAAAAAAAAAAAAAAAAAAAGAGTAGAAGTATACTCGACTGTTTTGACATTTTTACTTCATAAAAACTGATTTTTTTTTAATAACAATCATTATTTATTATTAATACCATATTTAATATATCAATGTTTGTTTTGTGTGAAGTCTTTTACCTTCATTTCTTTCCAAATCTTTTCAGATCCATGTGAAAAGTTTAAGAAAAAGTTAACAAAGTGTTTATCTCCGATTCCTTTCTTTCCTTTTTGTATCTGGGAAGGGCATAATGGGTAAATTGGACTTTTAGAACGAATCTCCTGGTTTTGGTTTTCAATAGTAACCAAGTTTTTAATAAGTTGTTACCGAAATTCACTGCACATCAAACTGAAAACTATACTTGTACATCAGGCATTAATAGTTGTACTTTAGTAGATCGGAAAATCACCGAGCCTCCATAATTGGCGGAGGTGTGGCCGGAATTATTTTAATTGATTCGAAATTCTATTAGACGTAAGAAGACAAGAGTCCACCACAATCACATGATACCACAGGGGCAATCTTGTCCCTTTCCTAAACCCACTTGCTGTATCAATTTTGACACCCTGTGAAACAACCTAACCCATCCATTTTTCTCCCATTTTTGCTAATAAATAAATAAACTTCAACACATTATTTTCATATTGTTTCTTTATGATTTAATAACCTTAAAAAATATTTATTGGTGGTTGTATGTATTTTTTCACACTGATAATTTAGAGACTAACAAATCTCAAAAGTGCTTCTATTTTTATTATCTGATTCTTTATGTCAAGTAATGATCTTCTTCATATTAAATGCTATAGAATTTATTATCTTGTTCTATTATTTAATGTTATATAAATCACTTTAAAAAAAATATATAAAGTTCCTAAACACGACTAACTTTTAAGTTGAAAATTTAGGAAGTAGTAGCATAATTTCTCGGCGGTGGTTGGATGGGGTCTAGTCTGTTGCCCATTTTCTCTCTAGAACCATGAGATGCTGCACAACATACAAATTATTCTAAAGTGAATATTTTTTATTAAGAAAACTTGAAATGTAGAATCTTTTTATTTATATTACATGAAAATGGCAATATTTATATGGAATCCAATAGTTGTGAATTCACGACAATTACTGGTGGATCAGTTAATGATGGCATAGAATATACTATAAACCAAGTTTGACTGTGAGAAATATACCTCAAAGATTATTTATAAAATACTATACGATTAAAATGATAATATATTTTTATAAGTAACTATTTAAGAGTTACCAAAGGGCTTTTAGTCCAGCGGTGTCGGGTGTTGTCTTCCCTTTTAGAGGTTGAGGGTTCAAGTCTTATTGAAAATATAGATAAAATTAGGAGTAGTTTAGGTCTAGAATAGGTTTGTTGTTCTAAAAAAAAAAAACTATTTAAGAGTTGTAAGCATCTTAATCTTGATACCTTTGGGGCAATTTTCACACCCCTTCCATTTTTAACTAAGTTCACCTATTGAATAACATATGCTAATCTAACCACATTTTAGGTTTATATATATATATATATATATATATATATATATATATATATATATATATATATATATATATATATATATATATATATATATTAAAAGTAACCATTTTCTCCGGAATGGGAATTCTAGAGCACAACAAAACGAGCCAAACCCACTATTCTAGCCCAATGCTGTATATAAAGAACCCACACCCAAAATGTGGAATAAGCATTTCGGAAACTAAAATTCCGAACTTGTTGCTACCGAAATTTCGGATACTGATTTTAAGCCTATCTACCACGGATTCAACAAACTATGTGAGTTCAACTGTTTTACTTACCTGCGTTTTAGTTTACAAACAATTTTCTCTATTCTGGAATGTGTAAAACAAATTTTGAGTACGAGAAACAAATTCATAATAACTTAATTTTCATAGTTATATTTAGTTTTAGCTATATAATAACCATATAAATACCTTAAAATGTGTTAGTACCACTCCTTGAAAAGGAAATAAGTCTAGATTACCAATTGCAAGTGACTATGGTATGGTACCAACACTTCGGAATACGAAAAACAGTTATGGAATGGTAGTCCGAAATGGTAATGTGTGTTTGAAATTTGTGTCCACGAGTCTGAAATATATGTGCCTGGAATCTATGCCTTGGAATGTGTGCAATACTTTTGAATGATTGATTTGACGTCTGAAATGCCAGTTTGAAATGTGTGCATTGGATTGTGTGACCTTTGTAATGCCCCAAAAATACTAAGTAAAATTTTTTGATTTTGAATCAACCATTCATTTCAAAACCATCAAAGTATGCCAATGTAGAAAATAGTTATTAGAGTACAATCTAAAATCATAAAATGCAAAACACTTGTAGATGCTTTGCGATCATGCGGAACACTTCCCCTTTGAACCACAAGTACCTGAAAAACATTTTAAACATAATCGTAAACACAAATCTTAGTGATTTTTTTCCCAAAAATTACCATATACCATACGTACAGTTGTAATGGGCTACCCCCATGCTCTTTTCCTTACAATGTCATGGGCTGCCCCATGGTCTAACATCCAGGTGCCACGGGCCACCCCATAGTATTTCCTTGAAATGTCTTGGGCTGCCCCCATGGTCTAACATCCAAGTGTCATTGGCTACCCTCATGGTCTTTCATGAAAATGCCATGGGCTACTGTTGGATTAGGTGTCTAAGCCTATAAGTATTATTGTTATGTATAGTAGCATGGTCTATTTGGGTTGCATGGCATCTGAACAATTTGGACAGACTTTTGTGAGAAGAGGATATTTATGATTTATTAATATATTAAAAGTTCTAATATATTAATATGAAATCATATTATTTAATTAATATTGATCAAAAATTAGTTTGGAATTAATTTTGTGACCAAAAGAGACTAATTAAATAAATGGGGATTGATTTGGTAAATCATTCATTCATATATAGTGGGCCTATGATCCATAGTTCTTCATGTTAGGATAAATCCATGTGGTGACCCATGGATACTCCATGGAGGTTAAAACTCATGGATCATGAGGAATATGGAAAGTCATGAGTTACATGGTGTAACCCTAATGTGCACACTATATAAGAAGCCTTATAGCTCTTGAAAATGGTACTACGAAGTGACTAGTGATAGACACATGAGGGCTAGCCGATTTCGAGTGTATATAATCTTCTCTCAAGTTATTCCAATTGTTGGTGGTGTTGTGTGAACCATTTGAGGTGCAACACTTAGGGCACTAAGCTCTTTAAGGTCCAAGGAATCAAGCTACAATAAAAGGTATGTCATTCAACTATAGTTTATATTGTATATACTCCATAATATGCTAGTTAGGATGATACCTTGGAAAAATTGTTATTTGCATATATAATAGAGAAAACATAGATCCAAGGTATATAGGGTTGCATATACACCATAGGAGTATTAGAATGCTCATAACCCAACAGTGGTATCAAAGCCAAGTTTGTTTTCCTATATACTTGATGCAAATTGCTTAAAAAATCGATTTTCTGTTGTTCTGGACAGTGGACTCGCCGAGGCCACTGATGGACTCGCAAAGTCCAAGCACAAAACAGCCCAACTCGCCAAGTTTGTTCATACACTCGACGAGTTAGAGCCCCTGACAGCAGATTTTTGATGTTTTTGGCTGGAATTGGACTAGGATCATTACCCTAAGCTGTTTTTGAACTTATAAACTTGTTTTTGATGTGGTAATGATCATGCTTATCCAATTTAAAAGATAATTATCAAAGTTTCATGTTTTTTATTAGTTTATATGGTTAGGCTAATTACATGAAATTTATTTGATATGAATTATCTTGTACTTTTGAGTTTAATTTAGATCATAGACAAATTGATTGTTTTTGTATGTTACAAGTTTGATCTAAAGTTTTTTGATGAAATCCATAACTTGTCCTCAAGTAATGGAAAAGTGAAAAGTCTTTCTTTTAAAATTCATTAAATAGGTTATAGAAAATGAAGAGTCCTTTTCATAAATGGTTTTATGAACTCCATAACTTGTCCTCAAGTTATGGATTTTCAAGATTCTTTTCATTTAAACCTATATTAAACTCATAAGTTATGGATTCCAAAGGTTTTTAGTAGTTTCAAAACTTGCGCTCAAGTTTTGGAATTTGTAAAGTCACTTTAGAATACTTTAATTCCAAACCCTAGAATTTTAAAGTTTAAAATTCTACCCTTATACTATATTATAACATTATATATATATATATATATATATATATATATATATATATATATATATATATATATATATATATATATATATATAAGAACAAAGTTAGTCTTACCATTAGTAGGACCCATTCACGAAGCCGGTCTATAAGGGGGGGTATAAGGTTAGTGCTTATAAAATGACAGTTTAATGGGTGTCGACTCTCACCCACCACTTCTTTGACTGGTGGAGGGTCGTTAGACGAACGGGTAGGATAGGACTATAATTATCACTTCATTAGAAGTATAATGATAAATATAAAGTAACTAAACACTTATAAATTCCAAATATTAGTTACTTAAGAAAATGTGAATATGGTGCTAACCCATGAAATTGCATTTTTCACCTTGTTAAGCCGTTAATGGAGCGTGTGTGGTTAACCGACACACTAATCGGGACCAATAATGCGTAGTAAAGGGTAGCTTGATGTTAATCATGGATCAATGGAGCATGTGTGGTTAATCACCACATTGATTAGGTGGCTGTAACATTGGGTGTCCCAAGCTAATTTGCATGGTTATTCACACCTTGTTTATGATCCTCGGCCTCCCAGTCACAAACTTGAAGGGCATAATTAAGATTTAAACATGTCATTAAATTTTTCAATGAATCTCAAATGATCTAGAAGTTTCAATTTACTTAAAACCTAAAATTCTTTTTCGTTTTTTGTGGTGGAAATTGGTAAATCGTCATTTACCTACCTTCAAATGTTTTGCAGTTTGGATTACGACATCCCTCTTCCAAATTTTAAAATATTGTGTTGGGTCATAGACTTAATATTTCATTTGGGTGTCATATTAAGGACTAAAATCAACTAAACTTGAATTTTCTCCCATTTGTAGATGTCTAGTTTAGACAAATCTGGTCTTCCCAAATATTTTACGAACAAGATTTCCTCTTAAAGATGATTTTGCACAATACGATCAAGGTGAAAGATTAATCCTTTTATCGTGTTGTAGTGTAACTTCACTTCCTCCACATCCTCTAATAATTCTCCCAAACCCATAGGTTTTAGGTTACTCAAAGCCCTATTGGCAGGAAGGAAAGTTTGTATGTGCTCACGTCTTGGAGATTAAGTTACATACTGACAAGCTGGTAGAGTTGGGTGTCGTGTTCCCAAGGAAGTTGGTTGGGTTCTTCAAACACTTCCCGAGTCATAGAGTGAGTTCATCAAGGACTGCTATGTGACAGACCACAACATGAACTTATTGATCGTACCTATTTGCTTGTTCTTGCTGAATCAGCAATGATTGGGCAAACTGGAAAAGCAAATTTGATTGGATTGGGAGATCTACTCCTCAAACTTCCATGGATATTGGTAATGGGCTAATGGCAGCATTCGAAGTCCAGAAAAGTTTTCTCTTCCCAATGGAAAGGATCGGCCATAGTCAACCCGGTTGACCAAATGGTAAAGAGAAGGGCTAAGTCTGAAATTGTCCCATGTGCCATTCCCAAAGAGTCCATATGTTTCTGTTTCCAAGAGAAGAGGCATTGGTTGCGAAGTTTCCATATTAACCTGAAAGACCACAAGGATGGTAAAGTCAAAGCTTGACTCTACTTTTGGTAAGCTATTGTCTAACTCTGTTAAGCTCCTATTTAGAGATTCTCAATACATGATGTGACTAGGTCACATCTTGATGTTTTGTAGAATCGAAGAATAGAGAGGAAGCTTAAGAGTAAGAGCATGTTGAGTCTGATCGCGAAGAAATGGATTTTGATCGCGTGATTCGATGATCAGATTCTTAAGTTGTTGCTTAAGAGTTATGATAGATTGCTTAGGAATAGATAACAACATTTTTTTCCACTTTTATTTGCATTGTAACGATAAGTTTTCTGCAATTTTACAAATAAAGAAATTTTTTGAAATTTATCTTATTTTAAAATTTCCTTACAATGACATCTGTGAAAAATTGTTGCTTGTATATTTACATTGATAACAATATTGGAAATATGAATTTGATTCTTTTGTTTGTGGTAGTGTCAAAATTTACCAAATAAGGAAAGATTCTTATCACTCAAGGTTCAATTGGGCAGAAACTTGGAATCATGCAAGTTGTATTATATGATGAATGAGAATTTTCATCTTTGGTAAATTAAGACTAATTCCTTGTTCACATGTATATGTGAGTCAAGTGAGGATTAGAGGATCAGGCACACTAGGTGTGTGCTGGTCAAGACCCACCACAAATATTGATAAGACTATTCGTTATGATTTCCTAAAGTTTAGTAAATATGGTTATACTTACAAGATTAAGTATAATTTTGAATCACTGAAAAAGTTTCAATGTGTAGCAGAACGAATAAGAAGAATAGAATTAGGCAAAAAGATAAAAGTTTCTCCAATCTGAGAAGATGGGAGAGTACTTGCAGTATCATGTTCTGTGATTATCTTAGTGATTAAGAAACCATATCACAATTGATTCCCTAAGGACATCTTAGTACATTTGTTTGGTTGAGAAGAGGAATCGTGAATTGTCGAAATGGTTAAATCAAAAGATAAATCATACTTCGTTCCAAAACAAGTCTTAGAATCATACTCCAAGATTGTAACTTGAGTGACATACTATTAAGAAAGGTTTATAACACTTGTCAAATGTAGAGTAAAATGTTTTCTTACTCTTGTACATTTGAAATTGGTAAGTTGTGATGTTTAGGATAAAACAAAGACCAACTAAGACCGATTGTGTGAAGTGTTTATATTGATAAGAATCCGCACTAACTCTTGAATATTTGCTTTATCAAGGAATGATTCATGACAAAGAGAGTCTTATATGTCAAGAGGTCAGCGGGAGTCTTAAAGATCTTGGAATAGTTTGAAGAACTATTCAAGAATAAAACCTATTGTTGATCACTAGCACACAGATTGAGGTTTGTAACCTATCATGTTGACGTATTCATATTTTTGTGTCCATTCCAGTTAAAGTTGGCTATGCTTGGGAGTTCTATGAGTTATTAATTGTTTGCATAACAATCTGGAAGCAATAGTAGGCCCTTGTGTTGTTGGGTAGCAAAAAATTAAGATCGAACAAGTTCCGTCCATATGAGCTTGGATTTGTCACTAACCTTGTCTTGTGATTATGGTTTTAACAAATTCATATGGATAGAAACACATACACCATCAAAATCTAAGTGTCATAAGGTTTCTCTTCGAATCATGAAAATGCTAGTAAGGAAATGCTTTCACTAAGAAGATTTTAAAGGATTAGCAGTTGTGTATTTGCATTCTCAAATTCAATTATGATTACAACATCCCTTTTCATAGTTCGAATTGTGAGAAATGGAAAATAGTTTGAACATTCGAGACTTATTAGTTTAAGTTCTGAAAGGTTCAAACACACATATGTGCTATTTAATTTGAAAAAGTGTATAGGCTTGATAAGTCTTGTAAAGACTGATGGGTTTGAGCCAAAAGAACATCCTATATGCTCATGCAAACCCTAATGGTTGGATCTAGGTTTATCTAATTGTACATGCATTCATCCAAGACTTTCAAACCCTAGATCTAATGAGAAGAATTCGAAATTAAAGATACAAATCAGATCTAGATCATTTCCTCTTGTTGCTTACTTGAATCTTATTGTTCTTGGAGCTTAGAGTCACAAGTGTAACTCCTCTAATGGCTTACAAACACCAACTAGCAAGAGGGTAGTATTTGAGAGAAGGAGGAGGCACACAAATTCGGCTCTAGGGTTCTTGGAAAGCAAGTGGCCGAAAATTGCATGCATAGGGTCCTATTTATACTGTGAGCAGCTAGGGTTTCAGTCAAAACCTTAATAAACAGCTTACACCCTAAGCAGCCCATGGAACCTTCTGGAATAAAGTCCATGGATGAAAATATGATGGAATCTCATTATAATTTCGTTCAACCCTTGATCCATTAGGTTTCCCAGCCCAAAAAATTCAACTATCACCTATTTGACAATTTAAGTCCCCTTTGTTCAATTAATCTCTTTTAATCACCAAATTAATTCCTAATTAATTTATGACTAATATTAATTAAATAATATGATTTCTCTTTTAATATATCATTCTTATAATATATTAATAAACCATAATATCTTCTCTCTCTCCATGAATCACCCTGTCAAGTTGCTATGGTGAAGGCAACCCAAAAGGGCCATGTACAACCGGGTCAAGTACCCACCAAATATGGTTACGGGCTTAGACACTAATCCAACAATCTCCCACTTGGATAGGTCTAGTAACCATAAATGCAAGTAGAATCCGATTAGCAATCGTAGCTCTCAAAGACACTGTCAAAATTTGATCTTATCAGTAACCTGTCCTTTAGATAAGGGATCATGTGATCCTCTGTTCTAAATATCGTGCAGACAATTACAAGGAACATATTCATACTTATTCTCCAACAGTTTGTTTCTTGGTCTTAGATTCGTTTGATGTAGAAATTAATTGAACACATCAATTCAGTCATGACCGGGCCCGACACATAAGTCAAACCAAATCATCGAGTGGCCAAGATATCGCTTTTACCCTCTTAGGATAAAAGGAACAGATAAACTTCGACTTATATGCATTTACTATTCACTAATCAAATCATACACAACAATGCGTTTTATCACATCAAGTTACTGATGCGTTTATGCATTATCAATGTACAACCAATTAGCAAACAATAAACCATATATTTAGGTTTTAAGACCATATGATATTATCGTCTTGCGTTCACTCATGATTAATTCCATGAAGTGATTCCAATAAGCGTGGGTTTATTCCATTGCTCAAAACTTGTTCATAAGCACTCATGAACGTTATAGCATACTTTTGCTATGTCTAATACCCTTTAGACAATCTACACACCCATTCATGTCAGTCTTCATTCATACCTACTTCCAACATATGAACGACTGTGGACCGTTTGAATAATCTTATTATCCAGGAAGTCAAAACATGAAAAATGAAACAATAGGTAAACAATAAACACAAGACAATAACTTTACTTATAAATAATACCATTTATTTAATCATCAAATTCCAATTACATTTATCTATTACACATTTCCAACCTATCTAATCTAAACTAATAATGTCCCTAAGCCCAATGCTTGTAGCGTGCTGCAGGTGCTTAACCCTACTCAGTCCCTTCGTAAGCGGATCTGCTGGGTTATTCTCTGACGATACCCTCTTGACTACGAGGAGTCATTCCTCCACCCAATGTCGAATAAAGTGATATTTTCTATCAATATGTCGAGATCTACCATGATCCCTTGGTTCCTTGGTCAAGGCAACCGCTCCTTCATTATCATAGAAAATTTCCATAGGCTCCTGTATGGCTGGCACAATTCCAAGGTCTCCAATGAAATTCTTCAGCCATATTGCCTCCTTGGATGCTTCGCTCGCTGCAATGTACTCTGATTCGTACGTTGAATCAACTACAGTCTCCTACTTGGAACTTTTCCAAGTCACTGCTCCTCTATTAAGGGTAAAGACCCAGCCCGACTGTGAACGGTAGCTATCCATGTCAGTTTAAAAATTAGCGTCACTGTACCCTCGCGCCTTTAAGTCATCACTCCCACCGAGGACTAGAAACCATTCTTTGGTCCTCCGAAGGTACTTAAGAATATTCTTGACTGCAGTACAATATGATTTGTCAGGGTTCTTTTGATATCTGCTGACCATGCTCAAAGCGAAGGCCACATCAGGGCAAGTACAAGTCATAACATACATGATCGAGCCAACTACGAAAGCGTAAGGTTCTCGGCTCATCTCTTCTATCTCGGCCAGGATACTCGGACTTTGAGTCTTACTCAATTTGGCATTACTTTGGATTGGTAACTCCCCTTTCTTGGATTTCTCCATACTAAAACGTTGTAGTATCTTGTCCAAGTAAGTATTCTGACTAAGTCCTATTAGTCATTTACTCCTGTTTTTCACTATCCTTATTCCCAAAATATAGGCAGCTTCTCCGAGGTCCTTCATAGGGAAGCACTTCCCGAGCTAGGACTTACTTTCCAGCAGTGTCGGGATGTCGTTTCCTATGAGTAGTATGTCATCGACATACAATACAATGAAGCTCACTATACTCCCACTGGCTTTGACATATACACATGATTCATCCTCGTTTCACAGAAAACCAAACTCTTTGACTTTCTTGTCGAAACAAAGATTCCATATGCGAGAGCTTGCTTAAGTCCATAAATGGACTTCTCAAGCTTACACACTCTATTGGGATTCTCCGCATTGACAAAACCCTCTGGCTGAGCCATGTAAACTGTTGGGTTTTGAGCATTCTAACACTCCTATGGTGTACATGCAACCCTATAAACCTTGGATCTATGTTTTCTCTATAATACATGCAAATAAGAACTTTCCAAGGCTTTAATCCTAACTAGCATATTATGAAGCACTTGTACTACAAAGTACTAGTTAGATGACATACCTTTTGATGTAGCTTGATGTCTTCAAGCTTTAAGAGCTTAGCCCCAATAGTGTGGAATCACAAATCACCAAAACACCTTGGAAGACTTTAGAGAATATGGATACTTGGTTCTCTCTAGTGAAATTGGCTAGCCCTTCATAGTGTACCCACACTAGTGCCAATTTCACCAACCAAGGACATCTTTATATAGTATGGAAACTAGGGTTAAACCCATGACCTTTCATTTCATATGATCCATGGGTTAAACACTCCATGGACTATCCATGAAAGCTTAGCCCAACCTAAATGAACTTGGCCCATTCCATATATACAAGAGTCCATATTTAATTAGTTCATTTTGATCACTTAATTAATTCTAAATTAATTCTTGATCAATACTAATTAAATAATATGATTCCATATTAATATATTAGAACTTATAATATATTAATATTAATCATAAACATACTATTCTCAAAAGATTATCCATATAAATTGTGTCGGTGAAGTGCAACCCAAATGGACCATGCCGGGTCGGGTCAAGTACATACCAAATATAGTTATGGACTTAGACATTAATCCAACATAAACATCCTCAACCAACTTCCCATCAAGGAAAGTGGTTTTGACATCCATTTGACATATTTCATAATAATGAAATGCAGTAATGGCCAACATCACCCTAATAGACTTTATCTTCGCAACTGGTGAGAAGGTCTCATCGTAGACACCTCCAGAAGTTTGAGTAAAGCCCTTCGCAACCAATTGCGCCTTATAAGTGTGCACATTCTCATCCATGTCGGTCTTCTTATTGAAGATCCATTTGCACCCGACCATCTTACGACCTGATACATGATCAACCAAGCTCCAAACTTGGTTATCGTACATGGACTGAATCTCACTGTCCATCGCCTCTTTCCATTTCGCAGATTGCGGGACTGCCATGGCTTCCTTATAGTTGTTAGGTTCGTCCAAATTCACTAGTGTACTATCGCTAATGAACGTATCCCCTTCCATAGTAATATAAAAACCATAAAACTGGGGTTGAACCCTAACTCTTTTGGAACATCTAAGAGGTACGAACTCGTTAATCGGTTCAACTAGAGTTTCATCCTCGGGTTAGAGGTTCCTTTATCGCTCGACTCTTGAATCTCTTCAAGGTCGATTGGCCTTCCACTGTCCCCTTGGCTTATGAGTTCTCTCTCTCTCTCTCTCTCTCTCTCTCTCTCTTTCACACTCTCTCTCTCTCGGAAAACCCCTCTCCTCGCTACGAAGACAACATTGTCACTCGGTCTATAGAAGAGATATCCAAAGGACTAGTTCGGGTAGCCGATGAAAATACATTGGTCACTATGAGGTTCAAGCTTGTCGTGAGTCTCTCGTCTTACAAAAGCCTCGCAACCCCAAACCTTGATATATACCAATGAGGGAGCTTTCCCTATCCACATCTCGTGAGGTATTTTGGAAACCTTCTTTGTAGGGACTAAGTTAAGGATATGGGCAGCAGTCTCTATGGCATACCCCCAAAATGAGATAGGTAGTGAAGCATGACTCATCATGGAATGGACCATGTCTAGCAACGTTTGATTACGCCTCTAAGCTACACCATTCAACTACGGTGTCCTAGGTGGCATCAATTGCAAAACGATTACGCATTCCTTGGGGTAGTTATGGAATTAAAGACTTAGATATTCTCCTCCTCGATCGAATCAAAGCATCTTGATTTTCCTGCCTAATTGATTCTCCACTTCTTGTCTAAACTCTTTGAACTTTTCAAAAGTTTCTGACTTGTGCTTGATTAAGTAGACATACCCATATATGCTATAATCATCGGTGAAAGTCACATAGAAGTGGTTTTCATACTTTGTGGTGGATCTAAAGGGTCCACACATCGGCTTGTATGAGATCCAATAAACCCTCACCCCTTTCACAAGTGCCAGTGAAGGGTGACTTGGTCATCTTTCCAAGTAAACAAGACTCGCACACGTCATCGTCCTTAAGGTCGAATGACTATAATAATCCATCCTTTTAGAGTTGGGCTATGCGTTTCTTGTTGACATGTCCAAGACGACAATGCCACAAGCATGCTTTATCCATACTATTAGAAGAATCAACACACAACACATCATTTCCTAAGTTATCTACAACCATCATAGTCTCGTATATTCCATTACAAGGCAATGCTTCAAAATATAAAACATTATTAAGATAAGCATAATAGAGCCCTTTTCATTAGCAAATGAATATCTAAAACCTTATCTATATAAACCATTAAATGAAATGATGTTTCTTGACTTATCTGGTGAATATCAACAATTGTTCAAATCTAAACTTAATCCATTACTAAGCATCAAGGAATAAACTCTGATCTTGGTGACAGGCGACGATCTTCTGTTCCGCATTATTAGATTTATCCATTCATCCTCCACATCCCTATCTCTGCTTAGTCCCTGCAAATCAGAACATATGTGAAAACCACATCCTGTATCAAGAACCCAAGAAATAGCATGTGATGAATCATTAGATTTAATTGTGTAAATACCTATGAAAGATGGCTTGATCTTTCCATCCTTGATGACTTGCAGATATTCTAGGCAACTTCTCTTCTAATTCCCTATCTTGTGGTAGTGGTGGCACTCTGCCTCCTTAGGGTTGGAGTTGGGTTTAGCAGAAAATTATACTTCATCCCAATTGTAAAAGCTTAGATTAAGATTTTAATCAAACTTAGTCAAGTATATATGAATGATATATTGGAATGGTTCAACATAAGGAAATTCTATATATGGAAATGTTAATTGCGCTCTCAAAATTCGATTATGATTACGGCTTCCCTCTTCATAGTTCGAATTGTGAGAACATGGCAAATAGAAACATTATAGCAAAAGACTGGTCAAGTATCATGTCTTTATGTGAGACATTATGAATCGTATCCCATATGCTTCGGGTATAGGATCGATTACGTATGATATAATATTTCTATGTGTTCTGAATTTTCCAAATGCCTAGGGCATTAACCAATTTGGAAGGACCACATTGACAAATTCTGAAAAGAGGCAACTCTTGTTCAGAAGTGATAGTCAAAATGAGTATATATAAAGGTTTCCATAGGTGGAAGTTATACATTAAATCCGTGTAAGATTAGAAAACTTAATGCAAGAAGGATGTTCAAAGGAATGTACTTTGAATATGAGACTTCATTTCCACGGAATTGCTCTCCATTGGAATACTTTGTAATGTTTGTTGCCAAGTCTTTGTGACTTTTGGGCATAGTCATTACAAGAGGATCATTGCATGTAAGTTTAGAATATGACAAATTATAGTAAATGGCAAGATTTTGGTATTCTTACATTTACGATAAGGATTTGGAATTGTGAAATAAGCATCATTGAAATGTTGTAAATTGATCTATTTTACAAAGAAAGGACCATAGGTAAACATAGTGTGCATGCTTGGAGCATGGCATACCTATTGTTTAATTCAAGTATAAAGTTGATTATTCGAAACATTATACAATAATGAGTAATCAATATTGCACTCAAAAGTTTTGGGGCCATATAGGATTAGTATTATTCTTGTGTTTCTCTTTGCATGTTTTGACTTCCCGAATAACCAGGTTATTCAAACCGTCCACAGTCGATCATACTTTGGAAGTAGGTATTGAGGCAAGACTATCATGAAGGGGTCTGTAGTCTATCTAGCTGTTTTAGACATAGTTGCAGTATTCATGAGTGCTCCTGGAATAAGATTCGAGTATTGGATTAAACACATGCTCATTTGAATCACTTCATGGACTTTATCACGAGTGATCATGAGACGATAATATCTTATATTCTTCAAATGTAGAGATATGAGTTGCAGTCTACAAGTTGGTTGCACATTGATAATGTGAAAACACACCAGTAACTTGGTGTTATAAAACATATTGTTGTATGTGATTTGATATGTAAAAGGAGCAAGCATATGATTTGAAGTTTATTTATTCCTTTTACCCTTATAAGGATAAAACCGATGCCTGTAGGCCCCTTGATGATTTAATGATGACACCCCTAAGTGCTTGGCCAAGCCTGGATTGATTTGATTTGTTCAATTAGTCAGTCGTCATAAATCAGAAATTGGGAAACAATAGATGGACATAGAGAATGATTATAATCCATGTCTCAGTCCTTATGATATCTTGAATGGAGGAATATATGATCTCTTATCTGATGGACACGTCATTGACTAGATCAGAGTTCGACAACGGCTTTTAAGAGCTACGATTACTAGTCGGGTTGGAGTCATGCTTGCAGTAGTAGTTATTAGGGGGTTTTTGGGTGAGCTTTTTCTCTGTAAAAGTCCTTTTCATAAAAGCCCTTATTGACTTTTAACTTTTGCCAAAATAATTTTTAAAAATATGTTTGGAATAACTTTTAGCCTCTTACCTTTTAAAACCGCAAAAGTCACCAAAAGTTAGCATTTTGTTACTTTTAAAAAAGGAGTATTTTCTTATTAGCCAAAATCTATTCTAAAAGAAATTTTAAAGTTTCCAAACATCTTATTAAACTTTTTGACATTTTCAAAAAGAAAAAGATAAAAAGTCATTTTAAAAGCCAACCCAAACATCCTCTTAGACTTATCCAAGTGGGAGACTGTTGGATTAGGTGTCTAAGCCTATTACTATTATTGGTATGTACTTGATATGAGAGTAGCATGGTCCATTTGGGTTGCATGGCATCAGAACAATTTGGATAGACTTTTGTGAGAAGAGGATATTTATGATATATTAATATATTATAAGTTCTAATATATTAATATGAAATCATATTATTTAATTAGTTTTGATCAAGAATTAGTTTGGAATTAATTTTGTGATCAAAAGAGACTAATTAAATAAATGGGGATTGATTTGGTAAATCATTCATTCTTATATAGTGGGATTATGATCCATAGTTCTTCATGTTGGGCTAAATCCATGTGGTGATCCATGGATATTCCATGGAGTTTAAAACCCATGGATCATGAGGAATATGGAAAGTCATGAGTTACATGGTGTAACCCTAATGTGCACACTATATAAGAAGCCTCATATCTCATGAAATTGACACTAAGGAGAGACTAGTGATAGACACATGAGGGCTAGCCGATTTTGAGTGTATATAATCTTCTCTCAAGTTATTCCAATTGTTGGTGGTGTTGTGTGAACCATTTGAGGTGAAACACTTGGGGCACTAAGCTCTTTAAGGTCCAAGGAATCAATCTACGACAAAAGGTATGTCATTCAACTATATTTCATATTGTATATACTCCATAATATGCTAGTTAGGATGATACCTTGGAAAATTTGATATTTGCATGTTTAATAGATAAAACATAGATCCAAGGTATATAGGGTTTCATGTACACTATAGGAGTGTCAGAATGCTCATAACCCAACAGCTACCCCCATGGTCTTTCATACAAATGCCATAGGCTACCCCCGTCATCTTCCATGCAAGTATCACAAAGACAACTAGCACCCTACATAGTATAGTAAGAAGAATCACTTCAATTTGATGATAAACAATCACACACTCAAGTTTCTGCTATAAAGGATCCTCACACTGAACATATCCAACACCACCCTAATTAATAATTAGGGTAATAACCCATAATCAAAGGTCTATTTCATACTCTCTCTCTCTTTCTCTCTTTCTTTCTTTCTCTCTCTCTCTCTCTCTCTCTCTCTCTTTCTCTCTCCTTCTCTTTCTCTCTCACTAGGGTAAAAGTCCATTCTACCCTTTCTAAGCTAGACCAAACCAAACATGACCCAAGGCCTAAAAATGGCCCAAGCACACTTCTGGGAGTACACCATGCGTACTCCTTCCTTACGCCTTGCGTACTGAGTTTCCACAGAAAATGATAGGGGTAAAACCCATTACGCGTTGCGTACGCAAGGGTTACGCCCTACATAACCCTCTATTGTCCAAACCCACTTTTTAAGCTCTTAATACCTAAATACTAAACATTAAAATCATAGATCTTAATCTTAGGAAGGTCTTAACTGATAAATTCATCAACTTTAAGCTTTTGCATGGCTTAATAGAGCCAAAAATCAAACCCTTGGTCCACAACACTCTTTAATAGCCTCAAACTCTTGCATGAGTGTGAGGTAACAACAAAGATTCATTTTTATTACACGTGATCCTAAAAAAGAACATAAGATGACAAACTTGAGCTCTGGAGTCTCTTTTACTCACAAGAACCAAAACCATGGGACCAAAAATCGAGGCTCTAACTTAGATCTAATCATACAACCATAAAGATGAGAGCTTTATACCTCCAGAAGCTTGAAAAGGTGATGAAAGTTCCGGATCTTCAAGCTTCAAGCCCACCAATCCTCAATGATAAACTTCTCCTTATTTTATAAGGCACCAAGAACACTCTAAAGGTCCAAAAAAATCTCAAGGATTAGGGTTTTGAAATGGCCATTTAAGGAGAGTGGAGGTTGATTATGAAGAGACCTCAAGAGACTTAAGGTGTTTAAATAGGGGCTTAACCGTAAAATTTAGGGTTTTGGGTCAGCTTGAGTACGCCATGCGTACACACCTTATACGCCCGTCATAATGCATGAGGTCCATGTCACTTTTTAATGACACACGCCCCACGTACACATCAAGTACACCATGCGTAGGGACCAATTTTGCAGTGAGTTTAATAATTAAGCTCTGAGTGAAAAGTACCTAAGAACTGAGTGTTACAACTCTACCCCACTTGAATCATACTTTGTCCTCTAAGTCTATCGCTACAAATAACTATGGTTTTTGCTCCTTCATCTTCTCTTCTGGCTCCCACATCCATTCTAAACCCTTCCGGTGTTGCTATTGCACCTTCACTAAACCCACCTCCTTGTTTCATAGAGTCTTTGTTTTCCTATCGAGGATTGCAACCGGTCTCTCTATGTAGTTCAGGCGCTCGTCGACCTGAATATCCTCCAATGACACCACTGTGGAGTCATCAACCAAGCACTTTCGCAACTGATAAACGTGAAAAGTGTTGTGAATCTGACTGACCTCCTCGGGTAGCTCCAAATAGTATGCAACCCTGTCCACCCGGGCAATAACCTTGAAAGGACCAATATATTTGGGGCCCAACTTGCCTCACTTCCTGAACTGGATGATACCTTTCCAAGGTGAAACCTTTAGGAGTACCATATCTTCGACCTAAAACTCTAAATCCAATCGAAGCCTATCAACATAACTCTTCTGCCGGCTCTGTGCGGTCTGCAACCCATGACTCGCTGACCAACCTCAACCCAACAAATAGGGGTTTGACACTACCTTTTGTAGAGCATCTCTCTGCATCAAAACAATACCCAATCTTGAAATTGATGCATCTTAATATACCATGAAATCAACCACACCCTCTCGAAGATTCAAAATCGAAGCTTCGCATAACTTCTACCTCAAAGTCTCAAATGTTGCTTGTTGCTCATGCCCCCAACAGAAAGTGATAGTCTTTTTCGTCAGCTTGGTGAATGGAACTGCGATCATGGAGATATTCTCGATGAACCTCCGATAATACCCTACTAACCAAACTTCGAATCTCAGATGGAGACCTCGGTAGCTCCCACTGCATCATGACCTCAATCTTGGCTGGGTCGACCAATATACCTTTCTGATTGACAAGGTGTCTCTTAACATACTGTCACACACGTATTAAGAAAATTAATTTATCACTATTGGTTTCACTAAGAATATAGCACATGGAAGTAGGGTCGAATCCTTAGGGACACAACCTAAAAGTCAATGTCTTTTTGCATCAGGCACAATCTAGTCAAGAAACAGAAATATAAAAGGGGGATTTTGATTAAAACTAAAACCTAAAATTTCAGTGACATTAAGTTAAATGAAAATCAATAATAAAAATGATTTCAGTTCTGCTACGGCTTTCCTAATCATGCAACTAGGCCATATCTAATTATTCGGGATGCATTTTATCTAAGCTGGTACTGAGAAAAACTAACAAGCTCTAATGTAATCTCTTTTACCTAAATTAGTTAACCAAAACAAGTACTTTGAATTAACCCTAACTTTTTATTCTTCAATTAAACAAGCTCTTAATTAAATTAGAAAAATTGCATTAAGTTCTTTGTAAAATTTCCAGCAATACCTAATACTTCTCTCAAGCTCAGAAGCGTAAATGTATGATTTTTACAGTTTATACTAGAGTTAAATCCCAAAATGGAACCAATCTCATAATTCCAATTTCTGAATTAAGGTTGGATGAAAGCAAGAGCTTAATTGAAGAACCGGAGGCAATTGTTGACCGTAAGACTAAGAAGTTGCGATGCAAGATGGTCGATTTATTGCTTGTGTGATAGAAACATACGAATGGGCCAAACCTCACATGGGAAACGGAGAGTGACATGATGAGTCGTTATTCGTATTTGTTTGCTGATGTATGATTCCGGGAACGAAATCATCCTAAGAGGGAGAGAATTGTAACGTCCGTGTTTCTAGGCTAGGCATTAATGATGATGTAATAGTCTAGGTCAACATTTGTAACTTATTTTGAAATAATAAAAATGTATTATTTGAGTATTATGTGCTTATACTTAATTATTATGATTCAATAAATTAATGATAAAAATAAACGTCGAAAATAAACGTTAGATAAACTCAATATCTATGAAGGCAGTTGTAATTGTTGAAACAAGGATTCCGAAGATATAAAGAATACCGAAATCCGAGTTATAACAAAGAAGTTATGACATGTCGAAGCTTCGCGACAGAACCGACACGACGCTTTATGATGTAAAAAGTGAATTTATGATAAATTACTTTTTAGCCTTAGCGATCTAAATTAAAGGCGGAGTATACGTTAAACCGAGAGCGTACATAAAAAGAATGTCCAAATCTGACTTCGTATGAGGAAGTTATGAATTTTCTAAGATTTGGTATAGTTGTATGTAGTCCGAAACTCGAATTTTTTATTGAGCAGTTTTTAGCCGACACAACCGAAACGAGAATCGAAGATCTTGTCGATTATAGTTTAACGGTAAAAAGACAGATGAAAACATACGTCGGATGAAGTTATGAATTTTTAACGGACTTTTCCTGTCACGGCCTGTTAAAATATAATTTTAAAAATAAAGTCAAAATTAGCTGACGGAGTTTAAGCAAAAATTGTAGAAAATAATTTCACCTACGTGTGGATATAAAGAGCGTCAAAAACGGAGCACGTATGCGAAAGATATGAATTTTTGAAGTTCAAGCACAAACTTTGAGGCTGGAAGAACGCCGAGCGTACCAAGTGGTACGCTTAGCGTATAAATATGTATGCCCAACGTACGAGATATGTACGCCCATCGTACTTTTGTTCACAGTCCATAATTGGCCACGTAGGCTACTCTATTGCATGGTGGACATGTGTTCGTAGTCTTGACGCATCTGAGATAATCATTTAGTACGCCACGCGTACCATGATGTACACCCAACATACTGGTTGAAGAAGCAGTACGTTCCGCGTACCATAAAGTTACACCAAGCGTAACTCGAGTGTTCAGCCACTATAAATATTGATTGAAGCCATCCGAAATTTGTTTAAAATTTTCACTTCTCCCACCTTATACTTTTTTTTAAGTTACAATAAATACCCCTAACCCTAAAATACTATCCTATCATCATAACCAAGTCCCGAAACACCCAAAGATCCCGAGAAAAAGAGTTTTCGAGTCGAAACTTTGTCCAAGTGAAGCCTAGTTTTTTAGAAAACGTCCCGATTTTATCAGAAACGATTGTTTTAAGAGACAAAGTGTTGCCCAATTATCATCAAATCATGTGAGTGTGTGGTCACTTTCATCTTACACATAGATATGAAGTATTTTTTTTTATAAAATACGTGTTATGTGTATATATATCATTTGTTTATTTGAGATGGATGTTAAATAAATGTTTTATACATGTTTTAAACTGTATATGTATTTTTATCTACAAATATGTTGGGTAAAACATGGGTAGATGAAATAATTGGTGTGTGATAAAATGATGAGAGGTCTCGTTGTTGTTGTTGTTGTTGTTGTTGTTGTTGTCATCTAGTAGAGTATAGATGATGACCACGTACCTTTCTAGACAGTCTAGTGGAACGCTAGTAGGCTCGCAACCTATAGGTGTTAGTGAACTATATGTTCGTTGGTGTACTCCATATCCCTCATGGTTGCCTTACGGACATATATGGCTGAGGAATCCCCTTCGCAGTAAAGTCCATCCCGATAATGATCCTTAGGATAGGTCCCTTGTGATAGGTGTTTAGGGACGTAAAGTGAGGATAACGGGAATGAGTAATCAAGGATATTGTTGGTTGATGAAATTAATAAATTTATTGTTGGTTGATGAAATTAATAAATTTATTTATTATGGGTTGAAAAACCTATATGTTCACCAGGCTCCCAAGCCTGACCCACTCAGCTTTTTTTACTACAGGTAGTTGACCCAGAGCATTGTTGGATGATGAAGAGTGGTTTTTGGATTATAGGCCATTAGATGTAAATATTTGTTGTAAGGTCTATAATATACTCTTTATGCTTTTGGTCTGTATCGATGTGGACATCGCGAGTTTTGTAATGAAATGAAAAATACATTTCTTTAAGAAATGTTTTATAAAATTTTATCATATTTTGTTTTGGGAAAAATTCCGCATATTTTATCGGAGAGATTACTCTGATTTTATTTTAAAAGCATAAACCAAATTGGTCTTTTCTGACCGAGAAATTGGGGATGTCAAAGTTATTGATTTTGGTGGGAGATGGGACTCCTATCTACCTCTTGCAGAGTTCTCCTACAACAATAATTTTCACTCCAGCATTGGTTCTCCGCCTTTTGAGCTTTTATATGGGCGGAGATGTAGCACCCTAGTCTGTTGGGGTGAGGTTGGTTATAGGTTTATGGGCTGGACCGAGGTGGTTCTACAGACTACAGAGATGATTCAGAAGATCAGGCAGAGATTGCAGACTGCTTAGTGTCGGCAGAAAAGCTTTGTCGGCCGGCGCCAGTCTGAGTTGGAGTTTCAGGTGAGTGACATGGTGTTCCTGAAGGTCTCACCTTGGAAATGTGTGATTCGCTTCACGAAGAGGGGGAAATTGGGCCCCCGATATATCAGACCCTTCCGGATTGTTGATAGGGTTGGGAATATTGGTTATATATTGGATCTTTCGGAGGGGCTCAGTCAGATTCATAGCATTTTCCACGTTTCGCAGCTACAAAAGTGCATATTGTGCGAGGATGCAGTGGAGTCTTTGGATGATATTCAAGTTGATGAGCGCCATTTTGAGTACCAATATATTATTCATATAATAAATCCTACTCTCTCTCCTCTTGTCATCCTATTAAGTCGCATGAGTGAAGGCAACCCAAAAGGACCATGCTCATAATCAAATCAAGTACATACCAAAATAGTTATGGGCTTAGACACCTAATCCAATATTCTCCCACTTGGATAAGTTTAATAACTATTACTGCGTACGACTACAGAATCTAATTAGCAATCGTAGCTTTCAAAATCCGCTGTCGAACATTGATCTTATCAGCAACGCGTCCTTTAGATAAGGAATCATATATTCCTCCATTATAGATATCATATGAACTGAGACATGGATTATAATCATTATCTATGTTCATGTGTTGTTTCCCGATTTCCGATTTACGACAACTGACAACAGACCACAATTAAACGCATCAACTTAGTCCAGGCTTGGCCAAGCGCTTTTTTCATCACTAAATTATCGAGGGCCGCACATATATCACATTTATCCCACATTGGGTAAAAGGAACGAATAAACTTCGACTCATATGATTGCTCTATTTACTCATCAAATCACACACAACAATATGTTTTATAACACCAAGTTACTGGTGAGTTTACATGTTATCAATGAGCAACCAACTCGTAAACTGTAACTATATGTCTCCGTTTCAAGAATATAAGATATTATCGTCTCACAACCACTCGTGATAAAATCCATGAAGTGATTCATGTGAGCGTGGGTTTAATCCAATACTCAAATCTTATTTCATGAGCACTCATGAACATTGCAGCAAACTTTTGTTATGTCTAAACGATTTAGACAACCTACAAGCCAATTCATGACAGCCTTGCCTCAATACTTACTTCCAACGTATGATCGACTGTGGATGTTTGAATAATCTTATTGTTTAGGAAGTCAAAATATGTGAAGTGAAACACAAGAATAATCGAATCCAATATGGCCTCAAAACTTTGAGTATAAATAAAACACCTTGTATTTAATCATCATATTGATTACACATTATTCATTGTATAATGTTTCGGATAATCAACTTAATACTTGAATTGAAACAATAGTCATCTCATGCTCCAAGCATGCACACTATGTTAACCTATGGTCCTTACTCTGTGAAATAGATTAATTGAACACATTTCCAATGATGCTCATTACACAATTCTCAATCCTTATCACAAGTGTAAGAATACCAAATTATTACTACTATTAGAACATGTTAGATTCTAACATTTTATACAATGATCCTTTTGTAATGATATAGCACCAAAGTCACAAAGACTTTGCCAATGATATTACAAAGTGCTCTACTGGAGATTGTTACAAGACAACTCCATAAACATGAAGTCTCAAATTCAAAGTACATTCCTTTGAACATCCTTCTTACCTAAAAGTTTCTAACCTACACATAGATTATTAATATTCAACTCCCATTATGGAAACATTTCCATACTTGCTATATGACAACACATTGTAAATAGAATCCTATCTATTCATAATAATGTCAATATGTTCCATCCATTACTATACTTCCAACTGCCCACAAGTGACCAATCCTTGGTGAACCTTAGATCGTCCTTGACAGTTGTTTAACTATTTTAGTAATATCCGGTTCTGACCCTTTTTCCCTCTTAATGCCCTAGGCATTTGGAATAAACAGAACGGTCGGATATTACAACATATGTAATCGATCCTATACCCGAAGTGTATGGGATACGATACATAATGTCTTACATAAACACATGATACTTTATCAGTCTCCTACTATAATATTGCCATATATAGAATTTCCTTATGTTAAACCTTTTCAACATAACATTCATATATGTCATTTAATTAAAATTTCTCGATCTAAGCTTTTAGATTTAAAAATGAAGTATAAATTTCTCTCCCTTAATTATAGTAAAACAACTTTTCAATCTCTACAACTTTGCAAATTGAAACTTTTGTTTTCTATAACTAATATTGCTAACTCGCAACACTTAACATAATAATCATATTCCCACTAACATGATAATTATATCTTTACCAACATAACACTTATGCTCCCACTAGCTTTGACATATACTCAGAAAACAGCTGGACTTCTAGAAATCAATGCTTGTTGACTTTCATACCAAAGTTCATATTTCTGATACGTAATACTTCGATACGACTTTATCTAATCTTATACACCTTTTATTATAAGGCTCATATTTGTGTCTAAACTATTTCAAAACTTATATTAATAAGCCACAAATGTTCAGACTAATGGTCAAATCTCACAATTCGAACGATGAAGAGGAATGTCGTAATCATAATCGAATTTTGAGAATGCAAATATTACAATTGCTATCTTATTAAAATCTTCTTAGTGAAAGTGTTTCCTCACAATCATTTTCATGAAGCAGAGAGAAACCTTACCGCTGAGATTTAATGGTGTATGCGTTCCTATCCATGTGAATTTATCATAACCATTATCACAAGACAAGGTTTGTGACAAATCCAAACTCATATGTACCGAACTTGTTCAATCTTTATTTCTTGTCATCTGGCAGCACAAGGGCCTACCATGTCTTCCAAGTAGTTAAGCAGCTCACTCATACAGATCAATGAACTTTCATTGATTAAGGTGCTTTGCCTTTATGCATTCAAATGAGAACTCATAGAACTCACATGCATAGTTAACTGGAATGGCACATAAACAAGAATATGTCAACACGATAGGTTATAAACCTCAATTCGTGTGCTAGTGATAGACAATAGGTTCATTCTTGATTAGTTCCTGAACCTATTCAAGACCATTCAGATTCCTACTGACCTCTTCACATATAAGATTCTCTTGTCAAGAAACATTCCATAACAAATAAATATTCAAGAGTTAGTGTGGGTTTTTATCAAGACAAACACTTCACACAATTGGTCTTAATTGATCTTTGTCTTATCCAAGACATCACAACTTACCAATTTCAAATGTGCAAGAGTAAGAAACACATTTTTCTATTCTACATTTGATGAGTGTTATAATTTATAAACCTTCTTAAGTTATGTCACTCAAGTCACAATCTTGGAGTATGACTCTAAGACTCGATTTTGGAACGAAGTATGATTCGCCTTTTGATTTAAGCATTCCAACAATTTCTGATTCCTCTTCTTACCATACTAGTGTACTAAGGTGTCTTTAGAGGATCAATTGTGACACTGTTTCATAATCACTAAGTTAATCATAAAACACGATACTTAAGTACTCTCCCTTCTTTTCAGATTGGAGAAACTTTTATCTTTCTGCCTAATTGATTCTTCCTATTCATTCTGCTTTATATTGAAACATTTTCAATCATTCAAAATTACACTTAATCTTGTAAGTATAACCATATTTACTAATATTTTAGTAAATAATGACGGATATTCTTATCATTCTTTGTGGTGGACTTAACCTAGTGCACAACAATGTGTATCAGATCCTTTAGTCCTTCACTTAACTCACATACTTATGTGAACAAGGAATTAGTCTTAATTTCCTAAATAAGAAGGTTCTCATTTATCATATAATGCCAATTGCATGATTCCAAGTTTCTGTCCAATTGAAACTTGGGTGATGAGAATCATTCCTTATTTGGTAAATTTTCGACACTACCACAAATAACATAACTAAGAATCACATCCATTTTCAATATTGCTAACAATAGAAACATACATGAGTTCAACTTGACCGAAATGGATCAAATAGTTGGTAGAGTCAATTTTATAAGTACTAACAAGATGAACCATATTATTGAAAGTGAGAAAATCATCTGATTTAGAACAGGGAGTGGTAGATGATGAAGCTGGTGTCGCAGGGGCCATGGGGATCGATTAGCATCTTTTTTAGGATAAAACCTAGGGGTCGTCTGACTTCATATGAGGATAATAATCCATGCCTTAATTGAAGGCAGGAGATTTTGTATATATACACAATTGTACAGAGAGATAAGAAATACAAAGATTACAAAAGATATGTACAACAATAATAAATTAGTAAACAAATTATCTAATCTTTTAAAGGATCTGTAGGATTGTTGTTATTATCTTTAATATAGATTTCACATATGTGCCCAAATATATATATATATATATATATATATATATATATATATATATATATATATATATATATATATATATAGAGAGAGAGAGAGAGAGAGAGAGATTCGTTTACGGTGAACTGTTCGGATAAAGAATTGGTGCGGTTTCCAATTTACTTTTAAACTTTTTTTAACTCTATTATTTTTCCAAAGAATGTTTGTTTGAAGGACCAATTCCATCAAATAGCATCATCGGAATCCACATGCATATTGGTTTTCAGTATGTGCATCTTAATACCTTTAACTAAATAAAATCCAATTTGAATCATTCAAATCAGTATTTGGTTGTATTGTTTTCACAATTCCATTTTCAAGAATAAACGAAACTCCAAATATATACATATAAAAATTGTTGAGAAAATATCAGCTTCTATAACTTTTAAGAAAATGGACATCGAAAAAAAAAAAAAAAAAACTAGAGTCCGAAAACTTGTAAGTAGACATTTTTCTAAACAATTGCATAATAAACATAAAATACTAGACACTTAACGCAAATGGACATAAAATAATTGGATATCAAAATACCACATGGTTTTTCATGTTTGTAAAGTAAGTGGAAGAAAAGAATATGAAAATTAACATGAGGTGTAATTGTAACCGTTAAACTGTGGAGATGAACAACATGAATTTGAACGTGAGAATGTCAAGTACAACAAGAATGAAGGTTTCCTCATATTTATTTTTTGGACATTAAAAAGAAAGGATTTTTTAATATATGTTCTAATGACATATATATATATATATATATATATATATATATATATATATATATATATATATATATATATATATATATATATATATATAAACATTAATTAATGATAAATGTTATCATAGTTAAATGTAAAATACATTAATTATAAGAAATATTACCATAATTAAATATAAAATGCATTAATAATTTCCATAATAAATGTATTTTAAATTTAATTATGATAATATTTTTCATAATTAATACTTTTTATATATGCTTTTAGGATACATATTAGAAAACTCAAAAAAAAAAAAAAAAAAAAAAAAAAAAAAAAAAAAAAAAAAAAAAAAAAAAACACGAAATTCACTCACATCCAATTAAACGAGTTCAACAACAAAATATGGATATTTAAATATGAGAATTAATAATTCAATGAGTTTCAGATATAATTTGATTCAACACTTCCGCATAATTAATATTTACACAATTGTTTTTTAAGACTATTTTTGATTCGTCACAACTAAATTGTTTTTTGATCTTTAGTATGTTGTTATGTTTGGGCAATTAAAAAATAATTTATAATCTACTTTGAAAAAAAAGCTATTTATAATAGATTTTCTACTGATTTCTAGAGGTTTTTTTTTTAAATTCCCCTATATATGCCATTTATTAATTATAATAAACATATTATTTTTTTTTTACGTATTTTGATGTCATTTTATATTTTTCAACTAGTTTGTCAGCTATTTTTTGAAAAACACCAACTTTTCATCGGTTACCTTTTCACGTAGTGGTTAGCTTTTTAAATAGTCTCTAACATTAATCTAAACCTTAAAATCTTTAATTTTCTTCATTTGTTTGTTGAAAAGTAACATAAAAAATAAAAAACTTATAAATAATTATTTTGGAAAACATAAGTTGGACATATCCCTTCCAATCTCATATGATTCCTGGATCAATCATTCTAACATTCATTACTAATTCGTCATTACATAACCCCTCACCCCTCCACTCTCCTCATTCTGTCTTTCTATTCGCACAGAAACCACTTTCTGTCTTTCTCCCAAAAGACGCATTGATTACAGATTCTTGAATACAAATTGATTCACTCATGACTCATCATTCAATGGCGCCATCATCAACACCCATCTTACTTGTGGCTTTATGCCTCCTTTCTTTTTCTACTTCCCATTTGTCATCTGCGCAAATGGCAGCAAATACAATCTCTGCAGCACCTGCATTGCTCCCAACAGCGCCACCACTTTCTTCTCCTCCGGCTGCATCTCCTGATATCACTCCTCTCTTTCCTTCACCTGGTAAAGGTGAACTTTCACCTACTGAATCTTCACTACCCACCATCCCTTCTAGCCCCAGCCCACCCAACCCAGACGACATACCCTCTTTTGGTCCCAACACCATGGCTATCGAACCATCTGCCTCGCTCCCTCTTTCTTCCTCTTTTTCTTGGAATTCTGGAACCGGAACTACTGTGATGATTGTGTCTCTAGGGGCAATCTTGTCATTTCACCTTCTGATTTGAGGGTGGAAAGCCTTTGGTGGTAGTGGTGGTGCTGGTGGTGGCAGTGACCATTCTGGTCATTTTCACCTTTTGATTTAAGGGTGGGAATCGTTTGGTGGTGGTCGTGGCAGTGAGGGCAATTTGGGCATTTCGGAGATGATTTGAGGGTCAGTTAAGGTACTTCTTTTGTTTGGTTGTGTATGGAGTGGGAATCAATGGGTGGAGGGGCAACAATAATTGTGTTTTTTTTTTTTTACATTAATTTTTTTTTTTTTTTTTTTTTCCTTTTTGTAATTCTAGATTTCACTTTGGTTCCTTGGCTTTTCAAGGAGTATATAAAATATTTGTTAGGTTCTTGAGGTGATGTTGCTTTGCTGGTTCATGTGATAAGATTTGTCTTTTTGAGTATATTCAAAAGTAAATAAAAGTTATGCCTTTTGGCAAGTCGCTCTCATTTGGGCATTATGATTTCAAGATAACCATTATTTTATAATCAAGCACCAAGTATCTTTTTAGTTGTGTTCTGCCTTTTTTTTTTTTTTTTTTTTTTTTTTTTTTTTGCACTAGAAGCTCAAAACCATGATAAGTTCATCATTGTTCCAGACCTGCCAAGTAAGGGTAATCGATTGTGAATATAAATCTCCTTAGAGACGTGTGTATGGTTTCTTTGCCATTTCAAAACATGATTATGGTGTAGCAATTGATCCAACTCCAAAAAAACACGAACTCATATTTTCAAGATCAAGACAATGATAGTTGAGACCTCTCATTTGTTAGACAATACATTTAATGAGAGCTTGTTTTGCGTTGATATGTATTAAATTAAATTTGTAATTTTTTTGTGTGAAACTGAGACTCATTTTCATTTTCTCGTGTGTATAAAATGACAATCATTAACATTGGCGACAATCAAAAAATGTCTATGGAAGAATACGCCAACGTCGACTTCATTCGAGTAAACATACGACCTAAGGAAAAAACCAAAAACTAAATCAAGGATGCATTAATTCTACAAGACTAACTTAAAATATATACATTTGACAAAAATACACCTTTAAAATTTTAATATCTCCCATCAAATGTATGATCACGTTGGAAGAAGCATTCGGAATTTGTTTACTACAAGAAAACGAAACAAGAAAGTAAGTAAGATAATGGTGCCAAGATTTAGGTGATTGCAAGTAAATGACAATATATCTTGATACGATAGAATCGTTTACGAAAAGCTAAGTTGTGACACCTAAGTTTTCATTAAGCTTGTGGTCATAAATGTAAACTGATAATAGGGAATCTGTGTGCAATTTTAATGCAGAAGTATGAGAAAAATCATATCTACATGGAACAAAGGAAAGTACATTACCATAATTAGGTGTTGTAGCAATGAAAGATGAATATATGTGGGGAATGTTTAAATGGAAGATAAACATATAAATAAGATGATATTTGGACATGATGATAGTTATCATAAATATACGAAAAAGGGTTAAATGACTTAAAATGATGTATGAAATATGTTCAAGTGACAAAATATATTTAAATGTTGATAAATTACTTAAATGAAGCTTTTGACAAAGTATGTCCCTATAATGAAAATTTTCTAGATGTGTAGGTTTATAGCTTATGAGGTGTATAGAATATCTATAACTTTAATAAACATACTAAATGTATGTTTTGATTTATATTATAAGTATTTTATCGTTTTGAACATTTGGGGACAAAAAGGTACTGTCATGAATCATTAGAACAATTCATTTTTGGCTTAATCATGGGAAATAATAGGTTTGATTTTTGTAACGTTCGGTTCCCTATACATAATTTAAATAAGAATTTTGCACTTTTATACTGGAACTCAACGAGTTGGAGACCCCAAACTCGTCGAGTAGGGACGGATCTTGGTCACGGATGGAAGAGTCTACTCGACGAGTCGGAGGCCTCCGACTCGACGAGTAGGTCTGCCAGAGTGAAACCCTAATTTTCAGGGTTTGCACCCTATTTAAACACCTTATATGGCCTCCACTCTAGCCTCCATCACCCTCAGACCTTATTCACGGAACCCTAATCAGCTTGTGAGTGTTCTTGATCTATTTTTGTGCCATTTTAGTGATTTGAAGCTTGGAGAAGGAAGGAATGGCTTGGAGATTCAAGATGAGGGCAGTAGATCCAGAGCTTGGGTTGCATTTCCAGCTTGTTTAAGGTATAAAGCTTATAACTTGGCTTTCCATCACTTGTATCTTCTTTAGGGCTTGCATATTGTCATTTTTGGGTCATTTCTAAGTCACTCTCGGGATTTGAGTGCATAATAGAGTAATGACTTCAGATCTGGGAACTTTTGAGCTCATGAAGCTTAAAGTTGCCATCTTTATTGAGCTATGGCCCTATCCCATGCATTAAAACTCCTTTATGGCTTAGTTTTGGTGTTTTAGCTTAATAACACCCATGCATGCATGTAAAGTTTGTATCTTTACGTGTTATATCGACCCCAGGAGGCCAGATCTATGCTTTGGATACAATAAGCCTGACTGAAATCGACTGTATGGACTTGGACTTTAGGGGACTCGATGAGTCGTTCATAGGACTTGGCGAGTTGGGTCATGGTTCCCCAACCTTTTCTGTTTCTGAGCAATCTGGTTGAGTCTAGAAGAGGACTCATCAAGATGGACACGATTATGGACTTGAAGATCAAAGAACTTGACGAGTTCAAAGATGAACTTGGCGAGTTGAAGGCAAATGTCCCGACTGATATGAAGAAGAACTCGACGGGTTCAAGGAAGAACTCGAAGAGTCAAGGGCTAAACGTCCCAACTAATATGAAGCAGTACTCGACGAGTTCAAGGAAGAACTCAGCGAGTCATGAGCAAAAGGTCCCAAATCTGTATGAAGGAGAACTCGACGAGTTCAAGGATAACTCAGCGGGTCAGGAGTAAAAGTCTCGACTATGTAGGATGGAACCCGACGAGTTCTTGAAAGACTCGACGAGTAGGATCAAAGTTCTAAAGTTTTATGGATTAAGGAACTCGATGAGTTGGTGGACCAACTCAGTGAGTTGAGTCAACCAGATGTTGGCTTTGACCAAAAGTTGACTTGGACCAGGGTATTGACCTTGACTTTGACTTTGACCTGAGTTGACCCTTGAAAGGGTTATGAGTATGAAAATGTAATTAATGAAGATTGTTATGTGTAGGAGTTTGAGAGGAGTTGATCACAGCACTGAGGACAATTCAGACACTACACGGCATTGAGGTGAGTTACCTTCCAGTAGAAGTGTGTCTAAGGCACTAAGGTCGGCCCACTAGTAAGAGTTATAGTATAGATAATTGTCTTTGTGACAATTATCTGGTATGTTGTTATCTGTTTTGATTATGTGCTAGTATGTTATGATGTTATGTGATATGTGATAGGAGGGGTAGGATAGACCCCAGTACCGGTCGATAGGGCTGAAGGGGTATGCCAGCACCCAGATAAACTAGGCAGTATGTGACTTATGTGTTATGCACTAGGATGCTATATGATATAGTAGGGGTGAAATAGTCCCTGATACCTGTCAACAAGACCGAAGGGGTAGGCTAGCACCCTGATATCTAGGCAAGATACCGGTCAACAAGACCAAAGAGGTAGGGCAACACCCTAATATGCTTGGCAAGATACCGGTCGACAGGACCGAAGGGGTAGTCCAGCACCCTGATATGCTAAGCAAGATATCAGTCGACATGACAAAAGGGGTAGGTCAGCACCCTAATATTCTAGGCAAGATAGCGATCGACAGGACCGAAGGGGTAGGCCAGCACCCTGATATGCTAGACAAAGTACCGGTCGACAGGACCGAAGGGGTAGTTAGTACCTAGATATGTTATACAGCAGGTATGGTATGTGGTATAATGGGGGAACTCACTAAGCT
Organism: Lactuca saligna; assembly: GCF_052625555.1. Classification (NCBI taxonomy): domain Eukaryota; kingdom Viridiplantae; phylum Streptophyta; class Magnoliopsida; order Asterales; family Asteraceae; genus Lactuca; species Lactuca saligna. Next base: position 317,154,990 of record NC_136421.1, read on the forward strand.
TTGTGCTTACAGTTTTCAGTTTTGTTTTCAGGTATCTCTTCATCGCAGGGGAATGAGTCGGACGATAGCAGCACATCACACACACAAGATTTCCGCATTATGAGATTCTTGAGATTGTACTCTGACATTGTTACTATTTTATGACATGGTTGAGACACATGATCTATGGTTTTTATGTAATGAAATAACTTGGTGATGTTTTTCTATAAATCGTTTTATGAATCGTTACATCAAAAATAAAATTTTTGGTCTTGAAAATCGAGATGTTACAATTTTGATGTCGTGAGGTGGTTGATGAAAATGAGATAAAGTTAAAGTACAAGAGAAAAAGTTAAAGTACAATGTTATTCTTGATTATATGCACAATAAAGAATATTGAGGATTTGTGGATTAATGATGAAGTAAACTATTGAAGAATACTTATATATTCTATAAGTTAATGTTAGAATCATATAAGGTTTCAAATAACAAGGTTGCAAATAGTGATCAAGGATGCAAGTACATAGGGTGCATATTATGAATATTTCTAAGTAATCAATATATGGCTTCATTATACATGTGACACTTTGCTTTTCTAAATGAAACATGTGAAGGTTTAGATAAGGTGTGCAGAACTTAACCGATCCAATTCGAATCAAATGATCTAGTTACAAATCAACATGAATTGGATATTCAATTACAATTAGATTGGATGGGTTTCGAAATTTCAAATCCAATTGGATTAGATCGGTTATTTGATCACCCCGAAAATCCAATGAGTAACCGAATTGAACCGAACCGATCCAATATTCATCTAATTAGATATCCAATATTAATCCAATAAATATCCAATTACCATCCAATATTATTATCCAATTAAAATTAGAGAAAAATTTAAATATAGCCAATTCTCTTAATGATTTTGTACCTTGGTCATTGGAGTTGCAGCCTTAAATTATTGTTTGTTAGTCTTATTTAGCATAATCATGTACATATTAGTTTTATTTTTCATAATTATATTAGGTTGTTATCGGATAGAAAATATATAAAATTGGTTGGATAACGGATAGCCAATCAAATATAACTAATGGATAAAACTGATCCAATCAAATATACAATTGGATTAGTTCGGATCAGTTGCATATAGCAAATCAGATTGGATCTATTGACAAAATACAAAATTCAATGGATAATTAGAATGGATCAATTCCATAGAAATTCATTGGGTTTAAACTGATGAACACCTTAGGTGTGGATGTTCTTATATGTTGTTTAAAGTATAAAGGTGAAAAATGAGCATTTCCGATAACACAAACATCATTGTTTACATAAACAATAGCCCCGTCCGAGTTGTTGTAGATCAAAAAAATGCCCCAGTAGCTCGGTCTAAAAAAGATTTGTACTTGATGTAGCTTGGAACACACTAGTATGTTGTAGTGTGTGTTGACTGTGGGTTTAACAACCAATTAAAAGGGGATAATGTTCATTTCATTTCTGTAGCAGATGAGAGGTTCCAATGACGATTTTTGGTGGTATCAAACCAATTGATGATGATTCTTTCATGAACTAAAAAGAATCAAATAAATGAGTTCAAATTAAAGATATAAAGTATAAACACTTACCTTCGACTAATTTGTTTTGAATTAATGGTGAGATTATGGTTTAAAATTGATTCGGGTATTTGGATGATGGTCATTGCTGCATGAATGGTATATGTGATATTAAGTGAAGTTCGGGTGTTAAGTAAGCCCTAAAACAAATGTGTTTGTTGATTCCATATCATGAATTGTTATATGTAAATTATTAGTAATTGATTGGGTCCTTATGTTATGGGTTTTAAATGAGAAAATGAGATGACGATGATGAGGTGTTAAATTCCAAAATAAGTAGAAATAATATATGTTAATTCGATTACATGATGAAATTGGAAATCACATACTTCTTAACTAAAATATAAATGTGATGAAAATATGTTAAAACATATGATATTTCATATTTACAAAATAGTGGGCTCAAGTTGATTATTTGTGATGAAATATGAAATAGAAGTGTTGAATTAAAGGAAATATGTGTTTTATATGTATTGAATATACTTATTTGTGATGGGAAACACGAGTTATGAAGAAAAAAATGACATCATCTTAGGAAATTCGGGGGAAGCAGCGAGTACGATGGTTGGTGTTAGGGGGAATGGGGAACGGTTTCTATGAAGTTAAAGGCGAACATGGAAGGTCTAAGAAGGGAGGGAGGAGAAGAAACGATGCATATTGTTTGTGGGAATGGGAAAAAGTTGGCTCCTCGGAAGCGTGAGCAACGGGAGAGAAGAAGTGGGAGCTTTTCGGAGGTGAAAAAAAAAAAAAAAAAAAAAAAAAAAAAAAAAAAAACTTCTATGTAGACTTTAAATGGTTGTGATTAAATCTAGAGGTTGATCTTTGGTCAAATACTAGACGATAGATGATTGGGGCAACTGCCCATAGCCCATCATTGAGGGGCCAAAAATTTTATGGGCTATGTAATATAAATATATAATTCTTAGTCTATTTTTAATAAAAAAAATAAGAAAAATTATAGGAAATGAGAAGGAACCAAATTCGAAGGCTCACATTTGATAGATTGGAAACGAAAAGAAGCAATAAGCATCTGTATAATAAGTGTTGCTCATAAAAAAGATGGGTAAATGCAACCAAAAAGGGAAAATCGAATCAGTGAATTGTAAATTAACGACCTATAAAGCAATCAAGAAATAGTAGAATGGATTGGTCGATTATGTCGTCTCAATTTCTAAGCCTTATCGGTTAGAATCTCATTGCATATAAAATCATATTAACCATTATTTTTGTCACTAGAGAAGTTTTTAAAAGTTGAAGTTATAAAAGAAATAGGTCATCGATGTCATAAGAAATGTTGAATGGTTTGACTGCTTTATGTATGGATAAATATATATGTTATACAAGATTAATCTTGATACTATTTTTTTTTTTTCCAAAATGACTAAGAAAACCGACTCCCTTTGATTTGAACTCGTTACCGACCGGATAGAAGACACATATGAACCAATGTATTTTTTATCTTGATACTATTACTAATAGTTTTGTATCTAACAATTCTACAAGAAGTATATTTCTTTAAATTAGAATTTTTTGTAAATTGTTTGGTTATATTTGTGTCTTTGAGGAGTCTTTTTATTTCCTCTCCACCTGCATCTAAAATATGTTTGGACCGGCCCGGGTTGATCTAACGGCTGTAAATGGATGGATGGTTTTTACATGCTCTCCATTCATAAAAATATAATTGTATGTAGAGTTTGTATTTTACAAAAAACCGATCTCAAGTGAACCGGTCATCATACCGGATCAACCAAAAACCCGGGTTTTAAAACATTGCTTGCCTTCCCTCTTGTTACTGGTAGGCTAAACTTGTTATGTATGTGGTTTAGTCTGTAATTAAAGATATGTAAAGATGTTTTTTTGACTGTTCAATGTACTTTATAAAGATGATTTGCTGTGCTCACTATCTGCAGTGCAATTGAGAAGCTTTTGTCAAATACTAGGAGTTTGTTTTTTGGTGGTTAATGTATATGATATATATCTTTTTGGAAGATATATGTTAGATGCATCATGAGTTCAAATCTCTTTGGAAGACATACGTAGTATTTAAAAGAAGTTGACTTGATTTTCTATCTAGTAAATCATTAAAAGGTGAGACCTATCACAAAATTGATTTCAGGAAATGCTTTTTTCGTGAAATCCACTAGAAAAAGAAAGTTTTAAGAAGGGTTTCTTTGCTTCACCGCAAAATGATAAGACGTTATTATTATTTTTTTGGTAAATAAACAGTTACTTTGTAATAAATATTTAAAAATTTTGTCCACGAAATGTACATGATAACTATTCCAAGTAGAAAAGAAGACAGATGAGAAATTCACTACTATCAAAGCATTATACAAACAAAGATAACAAACTGTTGTGTTTTTGGGTATTAGGAAAATTTGGATGATTGATTACACACAATTCACTTCATGTATTTGTGAAGAAATTTGCGATGGAAGTCACTGCGAATGGTGTCATTGATGAAGCGCTTTGGAGCCTTGGTTTCTCCACGGGCCTGGTTCTTGAACACCACGTCATCATCCCACCTGTCAATCACAAATAACACACATAAATAATATAAATAAAGAAAAAGGATGAAAGAAGGGCAAATTGCAATACCTGCGTTTAACATTGAAGGAAGTTGAAGTCGGATTATTAAGCAAAGGGTTCCCTTTTATCAACTCGGCCTCTTTCAGTTTAAGCTCCTCTTCTTGCTCTTCACGTTCCTTTACAATTTAATTTACAAACCAAATCCATGTCATGTCACCATACAAAATCCCAACTAAACAAACACAACTCAACTCAACTCACTTTGCGTAGTTTTTCCTCCGCCCGTTCCTTCTTGATTTGTTCAAGCTCTGCTAAAAGTGCTTCTGTATCATCTTCATCATCATCCTCTTCATCACTATATGTTATGTTGTCCAAACAAACAGACATCATTACCCACAATGAATTTAATGAGTAACAAAAAAAAACAGCCACTTAGTCTGTGACTATTTCAACATGAAGAGGTAAACCTGTCATCATCAGTTTTGACATCTAAATCAGCATCATCAGCATCAGCACTGCGTGGAACAATTCTGTCCTCTAGTTCTCTCCTTGATCCTGTGTACATTAAACACTTAAAACAGTAAGTAGATTAAATTTTTTTGCACATATGAACACCGTAATAAATACTATTCATACTGGTTAGAAAAGCAATGAAAAGTAACATGTCAAGTTTTTAGAGGTGCAATATGAACCTTCCAGTAGGTGATGACCACTTTTTCTACGGTCTCTATCCTCTGCAACCACATTGATGATTGATACACACAAGTCAACTATTATTATTATTTATTAAAAGACAAAGATAAAAGTGATGTGATGTGATGTGATTTTACCAGCATAACCCTTGTCTTTAGATGAGAAGTGTCTGTGCTCACGCTCCACCAACTCCTCTTTGAGGTCTCTCCTTTCTAGTTCATCTTGGGTGTCTTGACCATCCTTTCTGTATTGTATTTGTAATTTTGTATGTATGTATTAAGTATTAACAAACACCAAGCAATCTCCCTTTGTGCAATACATTATACATATTTAAGGATTTGTTATGAAAACGAAAAAAGAGTAACCTGGGCTTGAGGGTTGTGTGAGAAGCAATATCCCTGGAGGAATACTTCTGAGAAGGACCAAATATACGTGTTCCACCTTGTTCGTTACCACCTTTAGCAGGTGCCCATGTAGGTCTAGCAGCCGTTGTCATACTTTCCCACCACTCTAATTCTTTCTCAAATCTCAACTCAAGCTAAGCAACCTGTCCATAACAAAATCCATCACTCATGTTCATGTTGTCTTCTACCATATAATTACCTAAACATAAACTGATCAAGACAGAATGAAATCCTGAACCAACACTAACTTAATCAGAGAAATAATAATCAAAACCTCAGAATTTTAGTATTTTTCGCAATTCTCAGATCAGATATCACAAATCCGACACAAGTTTTAGGGACTTCACAAAAATTTGAAAAGTAATCTTTTACATTGCAAAAATTTGGCAGAAAAAAATATAAACAATTCACAAAAATTTGCCATTGCAGATTTCAGATGGCAGATTCCTCTAGCATATGAAAGATTTGAGACCAAAAAAAAAAAAAAAAAATCATTCACAACTACAGGTTAACCAGAAATCTTTGCAATTTGGCAGAAATTCGTGTCAGCAGATGGCAATAGACACAGAATATGATAATCAGAAAAGGAAATTTTTGGTATTGAAACCATCAGAATAAGCAGAAAATCGAAATAACCAGTTTAGACATGGAGATATCGAGAATTATAAACATAGACAGAATATATCATAACCAGAAAAAGGAAATTCATTACCTGATCGGAGAGCTGGCGGCGGTGGAGATCGGAGATCGGAGAGTTGAGTCGACAAGGATGATGGCGGTAGAGATCAAAGAGCTGCGCACGGTGGCTAGAGAGAAGAAGATGGGAGAAGAAATTGTGATTGGGAGGCGTCTTCTGTGAATCGTATCAGAAAACGAAAAAAAAAAAAAAGTTTGAGGGTATAATTGTCATTTGGTTTTTAAAAAGATACCTAATACTCCATATTTTACAACCTTCCTATCTTAATTATAAAAAGTTTGGTAACTTTACTAGGATATTTCTTAAAAAAACATAATATTTTGGGTAAATTATTAATAAAGTTCTAAATTTTATTTTTTAAATAAAAAAGTTCTGATTTTTTGACATTTTTAATAAAAAAAACCTAAGAAACCGATTAATTTATTCACATTAACCTTTTTTGACATGTTCAGCAATTCATTGAACCAAATTATTAATTTTTTGAAAATAATGGGATTTTTTTATAAATTTCATCAAAAAAATTATATAATGTATAAACACATTTTTTTACATATCTATATCTATTTTTACGTATTTGTGTATTTTTTTATGTTTTTATATGTATATATTTACGTATTTTTTTTACTTATTTATATGTATTTTTTAACCATTTTGCATATTTTTTTATGTATTTTTATGTGTTATTTTTTATGTATATATGTGTTTCTATGTATTTTTACATATTTATGTATTTTTAAAGCTTTTTATATAGATGTTTATGTATTTTAAACGTATTTTTTTATATATTTATATCTATTTTTAAGTATTTTATATATTTTTTAGGTATTACGAATTGATGTATTTTTAAAGTGTTTTATATAGATGTTTTTATATATTTATGTATTCTAAATATATAGGTGTATTGTTTTACATATTTATATGTATTTTTTTAGTGTTTTACATATTTTTGTGTGTTTTTTATGTATTATGTATTTGTATATATTTTTTGCGTATTTATGTATTTTTTTTAGTTTTCTTATATATATGTTTATGTATTTTTATGTATATTAAATGTTTAATTCTATTATTTTTACATGTTTATATATTTTTTACATAAAAATAATAAAATTAAACATTTAATATACATAAAAATACATAAACATCTATACAAGAAAACTAAAAAAAATACATAAATATGCAAATATATATATATATATATATATATATATATATATATATATATATATATATACATAAAAACACACAAAAATATGTAAAATACTTAAAAAATACATATAAATACGTAAATAAAAATACGTTTATAAATTTAAAATATATAAATATACAAAAACATCTATATAAAAAACTTTAAAAAAATACATAAATACGTAATACATAAAAAATATATATGTAAAATACTTCAAAGTATATATAAATAAGTAAAAAAAATACGTTTATACACTTAAAATACATAAACATCTATATAAAAAGCTTTAAAAAATACATAAATATGTAAAAATATATAAAAATACATATAAATACATAATACAAAAAGATAACACATAAAAATATGTAAAATGGTTAAAAATACATATAACTAAGTAAAAATATATATTTATACATTTAAAATACGTAAATAATTTATACCTATAGTTTAACATTAACAAATAATTTATACCTATAGTTTTACATTAACAAGCTATCTATTTTGAAGATATGACATTTTATACCATTGTATTTATATCTTTTTTTACTTATATTGATTTATTTTAAAAAATAAACATCAACTTTTTTTATCAAAAAATTATTAACGTAATTTATGTATTTTTTTCACAAAAACACTAATTTTCATAATAGGTTTTTAATAGATTACTCAAAAAAATAAATAATCTTTTTTATTTACCGTAGATAATCATCTATGAAATAATTTATAATAGTTTTTTGTTTACCAATTTTTATAATAGTTTTTAAAGAAAACCATTATAAAGTACTTATTAAATAATTATTTAATAGTTTTTAAAAAATTATAAATTATTATAAACAATTAATAATTATCTAAAAATTGTTGAAAACTATTACTTATACACATTTTTATTAATTTTTATTATTATTCGTGTGCGTAAAAATTAGTCGCTTTAGTTTTCAATAATCATAGAATATTACAATAGTTTTTTAATAACATATTTATGCAATAAATAAAATAAATAAATATTTTAGAAAATAGATTTATAAATATTAATTATTCATATATTAAAAAAAACTATTACTTTTATATATATATATATATATATATATATATATATATATATATATATATATATATATGTTAGTAAAAATATATCATCATAACCTAAGTAATTATTAAAAGTAATATTAATTATTAAAAAGTATGTCATCATAATTTAATTATTAGAAAATAATTATTAGTGGTAGTGATAAATACGAATGAGGTATAAATAAAGGGATATGTTATTCCTACCTGATGTTATATATTTACACTTGTAATAATTATTTATTAGGTGATATATTTTAATATTACTTGCTTTTAAGATTTTCAACAAATGAAATAATAAAAATGTTAATATACAAAAGGTTGGTAAAAGTGACTTTGAAAGTGATGAAATCTTTCAATTGTCTCACAGGTATCTACTAGGTATCTACAAATTCGTGCCCATTTAACCATTTAACAATTTCCCTTTAATATTTAATATTTATAGTTATAGCCCTTTAATTTGATCTTACTTACAGTTTATATCCTTCTTAGTTTCTAAAAAATACTTTTGCCCCCCCCCCTCTCTCTCTCTCTCTCTCTCTCTCTATATATATATATATATATATATATATATATATATATATATATATATATATATATATATATATATATATATATACTCTCTCTCTCACTCATTAATTTGACAAAAAACGTTTAGGACTTTTGAGTTATATTATTTGATATTTTAGAAAAAATTATATTTTTGGTCCTATATATATATATATATATATATATATATATATATATATATATATATATATAGGACCGAAAATATAATTTTTTCTAATAAGGTCCGTAAACTCACCAATGAAGCCTTCAAAAACCATAAACTCCTAATAAGGTCCATTCTAAGCCCCAATCACTTCCATAGCCCTTGATTCGAGTCTAGCATAAGTCCTTGAGTAGTTTAAGACCTTTGAGCATCCAAACCCATCATTCCCATGAGTTTATGGCCGTAAACTCATGCGGGATATGGTCTTAAAATCGTAAACATCCCTAAGGGCCACCACTTGAAGAGTAAACTCCATAATGAGGCCATACACTCCTTAGATGCAACCCATATCATTCCTAACACTTGAAATAAAGTGTTTTCGTGCATTAGAGTGTATTTACTTACTTAATTAGTGATTAAATAGCTAATTAGATACAATTTTGTATCACTTCATGTTACGTAGGATCCTCGTGTGTGTTCAAGTCATCACTTAACACTTAACATTCCTACCCGACACTTCCATCCATTCACTACAGGTGAGTTCATACCCATACACCTTTTTCCGAGTTTTTCATGTTTTCAGGGGGGGAATACAAGCAAAAGTGTACTAGTTGATAATGATATGCACTTTTGAATTATACTATTTGATATTTTTGAAAAAATTATGTTTGGTCCTATATATATATATATATATATATATATATATATATATATATATATATATATATATATATATATATATATATATATATATAATATATATATATAGAGAGAGAGAAAGAGAAAGAGAGAGAGAGAGAGAGAGAAAGAGAGGACCAAACATAATTTTTTCAAAAATATCAAATAGTATAATTCAAAAGTACTAAACGTTCTTTTTTGTAACGCCCGTAGATCAGGGCTAGTCAATTTAGAGATAATAAGCGTCAAAAAAATGACTTTTTGATAGAAGATTATTTAGGATGAATAAACCTAACTAAGTTGTTGTATATGTTACAAGGTTTCCGTGTATATAAAGAACGCCAAAATCCGAGTTATAACGAAGAAGTTATGACTTGTTAAAGTTTCGCGACAGAACCGGCACAACGCTGAATGACGTAAAAAGTGAATTTACGTTAGAATGATATTTAGCCTTAGCAATCTAAACGAGAATCGAAGATCTCGTTGTTAGTAGCGAAACGACGAAAAGTTAGGCAAGAACGGACGTCGGACGAAGAAGTTATGAATTTATAACGAAATTTTCTGTCCCGACCTATTAAAAATAAATAATAAAAATAAAAGTCAAAATTAGCCAATGGAGTCTAAACGAAAGTCGAAGAGCGTAGTCTCACCTACGCGTGGATATAAAGAACGTCGAAAACGGAGTTCGTATGAAGAAGATATGAATTTTCGAAATTTATTAATTAATTAATAATTAAATTTAATTATTAAATCCCGGTATTATCCGAAGGCGAGTCATCGGACTCATCCGAAGTACGCCCCGCGTACAGCGAAGCATGACGACCTTCGCACTCGAGTTCTTCGGATGACGCATGCAGTGACGAATTCGAACGCGTACGCCCCGCGTACTCCGAGGCTCCAGCCTCCTATAAATAGGATGCGAGGGCAGCCGGTTCTTTTGTTCATTTTCTCTCTTCTCTCTCCCGTTTTGCATCGATTTGCGTGCCAAAAATACCCCGAAGCCCCGGTATTATTCTCGAGCCCCGAAGCAAGTCCCGAGATCCTGAAGATCCCGAGAAATGCGGTTCCCAAGCCGAAGCTCTGCCCGCGAGAAGTTCGATTTTGGTGGAGATCTTCCAGATCTACCGACGAATACTACTTCTGCAAGTCGTAGTGTTGTCCGATCATCTTCTGATCAAGTGAGTGTATACTACCTTTCATAAACACGATAATAATACAAGTATGGTTTGAGTGTATTAAGTTTATTGTTGTTTATATGTGTGAGTGTATACTACCTTTCATAAACACGCTAATAATACAAGTATGGTTTGAGTGTATTAAGTTTATTGTTGTTTATATGTGTGAGTGTATACTACCTTTCATAAACATGATAATAATACAAGTATGGTTTGAGTGTATTAAGTTTATTGTTGTTTATATGTGTGAGTGTGTAGTTACTTTCTTCTAACACATAAATATGACGTATTTGCTATGAAATACGTGCTATGTGTTTATATGTTATTTGTCTATTTGAGATGGGCATGGAAATTGGAGTTTTATACAGGTGTTAAATGATTTAAATTGTGTAAGTATTTATATCTACAAAATTGTTGGGTAGAACATAGGTAGATGGAATAGTTGGTGACTATGGAGTTAGCGCCTATTGTATAAACCTTGGCGACAATGTGACTTCGTGCCTATTTGATGAACCTTGGCGACTATGGAGTTAGCGCACGTTGAGTAAACCTTGGCGACTATGGAGTTAGCGCACGTTGAGTAAACTTTGGCGACTATGGAGTTAGTGCTTGTTGAGTAAGCCTTGGCGACTATGGATTTAGCGTTTGTTAAGTGAACCTTGGCGACTATGGAGTTAGCGCACGTTGAGTAAACTTTGGCGACTATGGAGTTAGCGCTTGTTGAGTAAGCCTTGGCGACTATGGAGTTAGCGCTTGTTAAGTGAACTTTGGTGACTATGGAGTTAGCGCCAGATAACTATGGATTTAGTACTTGATAAATAAGCTTTGGCAGCAATGGAATTCGTGCCAAATTCCTTACGAATAAATGAATGAAGGATAGTTGGTTCTTAGGGTAAAACCTTAAGAAGATAATTGGGATGGGTAATTGGGTTGATTGTTTGCTGATTACATATAATAATTATATTATTGTGGGTTGAAAACCCTATATGCTCACCAGGCTCCCAAGTTTGACCCACTCAGTTTTCTTTACATTACAGGTGATGGCACAAGAGTATAAGTTGGTGGACTTAACGAGAGATTTTGGATTATAGATCAGTAGTCATAAATAACTGTTGTAAGATTTATTTTATATTGTTTATGCTTTTGGTCTGTATCGAACATGACATCCCAAGGTTTTATTATTTAATGAAAATACATTTCTTTGAGAAATGTTTTGATAAATTTTATCATATTTTATTTTGGGAACAAATTCCGCAACTCTTTTAATCAAAAGATTACTCTGATTTTATAAAACAAAGCATAAACAAATCGGTCTTTTCTGGCCGTGAAATTGGGGATGTCACATTTTTTTTTTCGTCAAATTAATAATGATATGTACTAAAAGCTTAATAGATAAAAGGTATTAACCTTAACTTCTATATAAATGTAAGGGGTGAATTTGAATGTATTAAAGTTATTAAAGAAATAAAATTGATATTGTAGAAACCATTATTATTAAAGAAAAAGAGGAAATTAATCATAAATACGACGTGATAAAACCATTACTACATTATTCAATGTATTTAAGCTTTAGTTCGTACATTTAAATTACCTTGTAAAAAACTTTGTTTTTTTTTTCTTAAATAGATATTATTTTATTAGAAGTTATGTTAAAATATTATTTTATTATCCTTGTGTTGTATTTTAATTTTTTTCATAAAATAAAAATATTTCTATAATTTTTATTAAAAAAGTATTATTAAATTATCTATAAATAAACTAAATAATATTTTAGTAAATAAGTTTAATAATAGTTTAGTAAATAAGTTTAATTATTAAAAGTATCAATGATTAGTAAAAAGTATATAATCATTAATTAATTAGTTAAAGTGATAATTATAGGATATGAATAAATGGAAATGGGTAGGAATAAATGAAGGCTTCCATTAAGGAATAACAAGTTGATCAAAATGCCTTTTAAATAAATAATTAATTGTATTTAAAATTCACAAATTACAATGTTGACAAAGGTTTTAGTCTTTTTAGACATTTTCCCAAATTTTTACACATTCACATATTTAGGATGTGTTTTTAGTAGTAAATAGTTGACTTTAAAAAATAGGGTGTTGGGTTGTGTATTTAATAGCTACCTTTTTTAAATAGTACTAGATTGGTGTGTGTAAATAATAATTTTTATTCATTGGCCAAAAAAGTTAAAAAGCTGCAAGAAAGCAATACATTTTTTTTACACATCATCTTACACAATCCTATTACACACCAATCTAATACTAGATAATTTAATCACAGTCTTTGATCTAAAAAAATCAATGCATTTCTTTTTCAGAAAAAATGCCACCTGACTTTTTTTTTTTTGGCTTTTAACAAACCATGTAGCTTTTAAGGTTTTTCCTTTTTTTTTTAAATTAACCCACATTTTAAAAAAACGCACGTTATAAAAAAACTTAAAAATAGAGAACTATAACAAAAAATAAAGAGTTTTATTAAAATTAGGTTTATGGTAATGGGAAAAAAATATTACATTTGTGGGTTTACGACTAAAAACAAAGATAAAAAAAATGATGAAAATTTATTTTTTATAATATTATTTATGTTATTATATTATTAAACAATAGTATTGTTGTTTTTTATCTTAATAAAAAATAAATTTAAAATTATTAATATTAATAAAGTTATTAATAAAATTATAATTAATAATTAATAATGATTTATTGATTAAGTTATAATAAACTAATAATAAAAGTTGATAAATAAATTAATAAATGTAACTCTCGGACTTACAATAGAATTATATGAGTTTTGGTTACCTATAAGTGAATTGCAGGGATAAGGGGGTCTGTGATTCTGTTCTTCTTGTGGGAGCCTTGAGTTATCAGAAGATGAGTAGACAACTGAGAGACAAGTGGATTGGATTCAGTGGTAATGATTTAATATGGGCGGTCCGTTAGAGGGTCAGATCATCCTGAGACTACAGATTTCTGAGTGAGTAATGTTATCGTAATGCAAGAAATTTGCTTATCTCCGCGTTCTAGAACCCTAAGACGGATAGTTTTGGTTGCCCTGGGAAAGCTAGGGTGTGCCTAGGATTGTGGTCATGATACTTGAGTAGTTGGGCGCGTAAGGAATGGTAACAAATGATTTCGAGGACGAAATCTAATTTAAGTGGGAGAGAGTTGTAACGCCCCGTTTAATTAAATAAATTAATAATTGTAAGTCTCGGACTAATTTGTGAGGAATTATAGAAGTCGGGGGTTAAAAGTGTAAGATACGGATTTAATTGGTAAGTATTATGCAAGGCATGGTGTAACGACCAAAAATTTCAACACAATTTAAACTTTTCAAAAACAACCCATTTTAATAATGTTATTACAAAAAGGTTTTCAATACATTTATTATCAGAGTATTCCCAGAACCATGTCATAAACATAAACACGAGGAGCGGTACGATCACGCCTTCACCTTGCCACGGTCTCCTGAAGAACCTAAAAAACATTTAAACCACAACTGTAAGCCCGAAAGCTTAGTGAGATACCCCCAAAATACCAACCACACATACGCCCTTCCAGGCTACGACCTTCCGGTCCAAAACATATTGCCTTTCGGCCCATAACATATTGTCTTCCGGCCCATAACATAAATAGCATACATAACATAACAGAACATAGAACAATCATGCATATCGGGTCTACTGTGTGACTGGTCCGCCGTATCGGCCTTCAGTCCACCCTCCGTGTCTAGTCATGTCCTTCGAGTCAGCAGTGTGGTTGGTCCGGCCGCACCGGGCCTTCAACCCACTTGGTCCACTCTTTGAGTCTACAGTATGACTAGTCCGCCTGCATCGGGCCTTCAGTCGGCCTAGTCCACTCTCCGAGCCTTAGCACGTCTGGTCCGCCCTCGTGGGGCCTACAGCCTATACGGACCGCTCGCTGGGCCTTCGGAACAACCGGTCCGCCCTAGGTATCTTGGCCTACAGCACAAAGCAGGACCCTCCTCAACCCAACTCCAGTCCAAACAACCATGTGCACATAACATATAATCATATAACAGTTCATAGTCAACAAGTCGATCAAGCAGATCACATAACATATCATTACCCTAACCAGGATACCGACCTAACCGGTCACTAGCATAACATCACTCTACATATCGGGAAATCGACCTTAACCAGGTCCCTAGCATATACCATCCTAACTACCAGGATGTAAACATATAGCAAAGCAAATAACATAACAACAATATCCGAATCTCAATCCGATAAAGGGCCGGCCTTGGTGCCTTAGACCCTGTCGATATAGTGAGGATAACTCACCTCCTGAATGCCGGTACTCTGAACTGAAGAAGTAGACTCTCAAATCACCAACTCACCACAAATCCCGACCTAACCATCATAACAAAACAAACATTAGATCAATCATACTACCACTTATCAGACCAAGACCAAAGTCCAAATCTCATACAAAGTCCAACATTGGCCCAATTTACCAAATTGGGCCCACTTCACCAAATGGTCCTAGAACCAATATCCATAACAATAATTGGGCCCAAAATACTCTATCCATAAATTCCCAGACTTGTCCCAATAACCAACTGTCCACCAACGACCCAAACTCAAAGCCCAAAATGAAAGTCCAACAGGAGGAGTACGCTGGGCGTATCCTCCTTGGTACGCTGGGCGTACCTCAATGTTCACAAAAGAAAATGGGGCACTGGCCCGCTACGCGGGGCGTACTTAGGGGTTACGCGGGGCGTAATTGTGAGGTTTATTAAGTCCTTCTAACCTCTTAATGGCTTAAGCTCTTAAGCCCAAACTTCAGATCCCTAGGCCAAATATGATTAGAATTCTAAAGTCTTAGACTTTATCACTTGGGACGTCCATAAGCTCTTAATCCAAGGTCTTAATCCATTAAGACCTATATATTTCCCACACGGAACAACTACAGCCCTTGGGACCTCATTTTTCTCACTCAAGACCTCTCCAAAGGTCTGAAAGGACAGCTAATCTTGACAAATTCGATACATGCAACAAGGTGAGGACTTTTGGGACAAGAATGGTGACAAAGCTTCAAAATACATAGATCTACACAATATGAAGGTCAAGCAAGAAGCTTTATACCTCAAACAAGCTCCAAAAGATGGTATCTCTTTAGATCTACAAGCTCCAATCGTTCCTCTTCTTCTTTGACAACTTCTCTTTTCTCCTTCAAGCCTTTCTTTTGCCAAAATGAGCTTTCCAAGGTCAAACACACCCAACAATGGAGGAATACGGGTCTTCTAGGGCTTTTTGAGGTTAAGGATGAGTATAAGGAGGCTAAGGGGTGAACCAACATTTTCCTTATATAGTGGATGACCGTAAATTAGGGTTTGGAGTTTCTGAGAGTACGTTGGGCGTACCTCTCTGGTATGATGGGCGTACTCACCCAGCCACCCGCAACATCTCGCCCCTTTACGCTGGGCGTACGTCCAGCTTACACTGGGCGTACCCAACCATACTTCAAAATAATTGCATGCATGGGACCCTTTATCCACTTATACCACAAAGAGCTATAAACAATGATCAACTTCCAAACACCGCAACTCCTCTAATCTAAACCCGCTCCCAAATAACTTATCATTCATACGAGAGTGACGAGAAGCCCAATGCTTCTAACACATACACCAGCCTGAAACCTTCTCGGATGAAACTCATTTCTCGTAACAGGACCAGAATTACCCTTCCTCTTAAGTCTCAGGGACTCATAATTAAACACTTAAAGAACGGGGTGTTACACATGGACTAAATGGTAATTATTTGGGCTTAATTTGAAGAGATTTTATGAAGTAAGGGGTTGTTGGTAAAATTCAGATTTAATTTGTAAAGAGTTTTGTAGGGAGGGGTTAAGATGGTAACTTTTGGTTTGCATTTGAATAAAAAAGGGCATGAAGGGACTATTATTGCCATTATGGTAAAGTATTAAGTGGAGTCGGGTATAAAGGTTAAACAACCCTAACCCTAAGGACCTAATGCAGCCGTCACTTTTCCTTTCACCTACTATCAAAACCGCACCATCCTTTAGATCACCCTCACCACCGGCCACCGCTGTTTCCTAGCCATCACCGAAGTCGCGAGTCACTCGAGTTCTTTTTGTATTCCGGCCATATGAGTTCCGAGCGACGCCAAGTTAGTTGAAAATAAAGGTTGCCTTGGTCGTTAGGTAAGTAGGCTGCCGAGCTCGTTGCAGCCGCTCCTTTTCCGTCCAAACACCACAACAATGCCGTCGTAGGGGACGTGGGTGCATTGGAGGATCGTCGTAGTTAACGGAAATGACGTCAGGGGTATGTTGCTGACTCTCTCGGATGTTCCTCTCCTCCTTCTTCTTCTGGTTCCCGTTTGGGTGGATGCCTCAGCCTACGACCGCCGTTGTGGCGCTGTGGAGCCGTAGCGTTACCGATAAGTGCCGCCATTCACGTGACTTTTGGCTGTTGATGTTGCTATTAAAGAACGTGTCATGTCGTCACTAGCCATCGTGGGGGCGGCGGTGAGATTGTGTGAGTGTGTTATTCTGATTTAATGTGTGTTATCTCGTGTGGTGTGTGTCAGTTTATGTATGGGGCGTTTTGTCTAGTCGGGATTAGCCACCACCACCACCGTGAGGTGGTGGCTGCCACCGTGCGCCACCGTTGGCCACCTCAAGGTGGTTATGTGTGTGTATGTTTAGTTTAGTTAGTGTGTGTTGCTTTGGTATTTTCATTGTAAAATGTATCACAAAAATGGAATAATGGAAGGAAATTGAAAACCACCACCTAAGGGTGGTGGCTGCCGCCACCGGCCGCCGTGTCGGGTGGCTGTGTGCTTTGCCTCGTCGTGACCGATTCGTTTGGGGTGCTTGAAACCCTAGTGGGCCTTGTATGCCCTAATGGGCCCAATGAAGCTTAATGGACCCTAATTTACCCAATAAAACCCTAATGGGCTTAATGATATTCTAGTGGGCCTAAATGGCCCAATAAAGCCCTAATTGAACTAAAAGCCCAACAAACTAATAATGGGCTAGTATCTGAGTTGGAAAAACCCTAATGCCAATAAAACATTAATTTGGGGAATTAATCGGGACACACGAGAATTATTTAATAACTGGAGATAATACATAATGATCATTGGCAAAAAAAATATAATAATCTAAGCAATATTGAACTTAATGGATTAAGTCCTTAGTGGATTAAGGCCCCGTTTGTTTGCATCTTAATACCACTTAATAAGGGGTAGGTCTGAATCCGTTTTCCCTATTATTTTGTGGTCTTAATCTGAATTGTATCACTTACCGAATCAGACTTGAAAGCCCATCTGAAAAGAAAAAAAAGACGCCCTAGCCCTCTCTCTGTTCGCTTTCGCTTGCTTCTCTCGCTTCCATCGTCTGCTCTCGCTACCGAAGACCTTCCTCCCATTGCCATCCACCGTCGTCGCCACCCTTCCAAGCGCCACCTCCTGCCGCCGCAACCTTCACCATTGCCGACTCTAGCAGCATCATCAGGTTCTTCCGCTTTTCTTCTCTTTTCTCCTATTTTCTTCTCATTTTTTTTTTCTGATGTTCTTTCGCCGACTCCAGCAACCTTCACCATCACCGACTCCTATTTTCCTCTCATCGTCATCTATTTTTTTTCTTTTGTCTCGTTTTTTTCCTGTTGTTCTTCAAAATCATACTTCCAGTTTTGAAGATGCAGTCGTTTTTTTTGTTAATTTTTGTATTATTTACTTTTAGACTTTGCGAGGCGTCCCGCGTGGAGTCTATGTTTTATTTACTTTTAGCCAGCAGTATTTTTGCTGAGGTATAATATTATGTCCCTATTATTTTTATTTGTGATTTTCTCACAATCCCTTTAAAGTAAAAACTATATTTTGATAATGATAGTATTTTGGGGAAATTACTCCTTAAAACATAAAACTGTCAGGTCTTGGTATGAGACTGCTTTTGATAAAGATACTTCTTGGTTTAAACATAAAACAAATGAGACTTGTAGAAGACTACTTTTTATTAGAAAATATGAGATTTTCTGGAAATGATTCTAAAACTCTGTAAATTCTAAACCACTCTTTTTATGTGATTGTTTTGAAAGAATACATGTATTTATAACAATGTCATTAAATACTTATGAACTCACCAACATTTAAAAATGTTGATACTCACTTTCAAAATAACTTGTATTCTCAGTTCATCGGTAGACCGGTACATCCTTGGAGCTTTTGCGAAGTCAGCCTAGAACCAAGCTGCATCTATGTTATGTTCTGTATTTACTTTGATGTTGCTATGAAATGTAACATATGTAAAATTATTACTATTAATGCAATGGTTGTTGTACTTTGATTACTATACGACATATGTTGTGATACTTGACATGTCGTCCTCCACCCTAGAATGTATTCCGCCATTCTTGATTTTGGGGTGTGACATCATATATGCTCAGTAAGGGCATAATAATAATCTTTTCCATTTTGAAAATTTATCATTTAGGTTTTCCACTTTTCCTAAATATAATTTCTTGAGTTTGAGCATGTCATTTCAGAACCTTTTGGTTATAATATGTTTATACTACGTTACTAGGATGTAAATTTCGAAACATCTTTTACTATAATCATTTATGCCACTTTTCGCATTATAAATCATGAAAATTTCCAAAACTAGAAATTTTTTAAAACTTTGATATTTTTCAGCAAGTTACTATCATTATGTTCTTAACTATTATTAATTCACACACTAAGTTTATGTTATCTCTTTTTTTGAGAGATTTTATAAACCAAGTTTAAATTTTTAAACAAGGGGCATGGGTTTTGGGATATTGTACACTTAGCTTTTTGACCCAAACCTATTATTTCTTTCCCTTAATACAACTTTCTATGTGATAAGAAAAGCATAGTATCAAACCTTAGGTAATTTTCAAAATACTCATTATATCTTCAACATGAAATATGCATTAATTACTTTATTAAAATAACTAAAATGATTGGTACATAATCAATCATACATATTAAAACAAAAGAACCTAATTGGTACATAATCAATCATACATATTAAAACAAAATATATAAGAGAAATGAATTAAATATGTGAGAGAACTGTCGCCATCGGGTCATTGTTGTCATTGAACCAATGTTGCTCGGTCTCTATCTCCATCTGTTTTTTCCTATCGATATTTCTTCCCCACGAACACTCTCTTTTCTCTTTCTATTTTTTCTACACCATGGACGAACGTTAATGTAGGTGGTTGCCGGTAGGTTGCCGACGTGTTCTAAGCGGTAGCCAACCGTTGTTGCAGGTGGCAAAGGCAGTGGTTGGTCGTTGGCTAAAACGTTATTTATATATAAAAAAACAATAAAAATATGTTTAAAGGTATAAATAAAATTTAAAGGTATAAGGTATTTATATATTGAAAATATATATTTGAAAAAGTAAGTATACTTTTATATACGGATACAAATACCTTCAAATACGAGTTATATACATTTTTAAGTGTATTATACGTTATAAAATATGTTTATTTATATATAATTGTTATATATATATATATATATATATATATATATATATATATGTATATATATATCATATTATAATGATAATAATAATATATATTATTAATAATATAATATTAATATATGATAGAAATAATATAATTAATAATAACAATTACTATATTATTAATAATAATAGATTTAGCAATATACTACTTATGTAATATTTTAGCTTTTAAAATCAAGAAGTTGCTTAGCTTGGTGGTTATTTCGCAGTCATATTCTTTAGTAGGCTAGGGTTCCAATCTTTTGAGTGTAGTATTCTAGGGTTCCAATCTTATGAGAGTAGTTGGTTAGGGTTGAAATCTTGTCAAGGACATATTTTTGAGACGGGAGTTGTTATTCCTACCCTTAATTTATTAATCCTATACTTTTCATTATTTTTTTTTGGTGTTAAGTAACATTGTTTGTATTATTATTATTATTATTTATTTCGTACAAAATTTTAACATTAGGACGACATTATAAATTCGGACGGTTATATAAAATCGGTTTTAAATTGTTTTTATATTTTAATATTAATATTATTATTGTTATTATTATTATAAATTTCGAAGAACATTTTATAAATCGGACATTATAAATACGAACGGCTATATAAAATCGGAACAAAAACAAAGTTTCTCCCTATTAATTGCGTTACAAATTTTAGGTTAGTTTTTTAAACTACATATTTCGTTACAAACGGTTTTAAATCGTTTAGTTTTACGTGAAAAATACTTTTTAAATACTAGATAAATAATTATTTTATATTTCACTACAGGTGAAAATATACAATTGGATTCGATAGATATCTTGTGGAGGAAGCTTGATATTTCAGATACGACATCTGTAGTAGACGACGATATTAATTGCGATGATGTAGTGGATAAATTTAAAGAAAACTTCAACAAACAATCAAAAGTCGGGAAAATGTTTTATAGGAGAAAGCTAGAAGAGATATATGACCCGCATAAAACTGATGTTGGAGAACCTACGGTTCAAAAAAGCACGCGTGGACGACCAAGTATGAAGAAACAACAGAAAAAGAAAACCAATCATCCAGATCATGTTCATCGTAGATGCAGCTTCTCAATCACATCGAAGTTTAATGAGGTGAATTTAAATAAAGAACTTGAAAGACATAGTTTTTTGTGTGGGCCTCGTCCTTCCGAAACACCTTGGATACATATTAAAGACTAAGTGTGAATGTATTTGAATTTTTTTATTATTTTTTGCGTCAAAATATTATTTTATATTTGAACTTTTTTTTAATTTTGTTGCGTTAAAATATTATTTTATTATTGTTGTGTCATGTTTGACATTTTTTTTAAAAAAGAAATTGAATAAAAATATTTACACATCTATTATAAAAATAGTATTATAAATTATCTATTTAATAAATGAAATAAATAATATTTTAGTAAATATAATTTATAAATAATTAATTATAAATATGTTTGTAGAAATATATCATCGTAACCTAATTATTAAGGCTAAAAGGATATATATATATATATATATATATATATATATATATATATATATATATATATATATATATATATATATATATATATATATATATATATATATATATATATATATATATATATTGTAAGCTTAATAAAAATGGGAGGGCTAGAACTAAAATAAAAACAATATCTTAATTAAAAAATACGATAATAATATGATGTATATATTTTCTTTATTCTCCTTCACGTTTTTTATTAACTAATTATATATTAAAAAAACTAATAACCCTTTTAAAACTATTTTTACAAACTTTTGTACAAATTATTTGACAACTTTTTAAAAGAAAATTACAATCTTTTATTACTTTTTTACAAAACTCTTTTAAATATTTTTAAACTTACTTTACATCATTTTTAAACGTCTTTACAAAGTTTTTTTGAAACTTTTTTACTAACCTTCTAAAACTAACTTGCAACATTTTTTAAACATTTTTACAAACAACAAAAGTATATTGAAAAATAAAAGTAAAAAGTTTAAATGGTTTGAAACTTCATTAAAAAGTTAAAAGTGTAGGTAAAATGTTTTGGAAAAGGTATGGTGTAAAAAGAGCTTAAGAAGACTTGTAAAAAAAGTTTAAATGTTGGAAAAAAGATTGCAAAAAAATTTTAAAAACTGTGATTTAAAACATTATTAAAAAGTTTAAAAAGATTATAAATTAAAATAATGTCTTCAAATAAAATGGTAAAAAAAAATATTTTTAAATCATAAAAACAAAGGTAAATATAAATTTAATAAAAAAACAAGATTAATAAAAAAAAAATAATAAACCAGTATATATTAAAAGAAAATAAAAAAACATAATAATTAAGTAATCATTAGTAAAAAAGTAAAATGTAATTATGAGGGGGTATGGTTAAGTGGAAATGGGATAAGGATAATTAATGTCTTTTCTTGGTTCTTTCTAGATCTTCAAGATCTCTCCACCTTTGAAAAAACATAATTCCTTAGAATTATTATTGGCTAAGAAAGGAATACACATGTCTCAAAGATATAATGATTCCATAATGCTTAATTAAATGGTTGTCTTCAAAGATATTGTGATGATTCCATAATACACATGTCTCAAAGATATTATGATTCCATAATGCTTAATTAAATGGTTGTCTTCATAGATATTGTGATGATTCCATAATACTTAGTTAAATCCTTGTCTTCAAAGATACTGTAAATGGTTGTCTTCAAGATATTGTGAGGATTCCATAATACTTAATTAAATGGTTATCTTCAAGGATATTTTGATTCCATAATACTTAATTAAAATGGTTGTCTCTAAACTGCTATCGTCTTCGGTTTTCGGTCCGACCGTGCCGTTCAAACCAGTGGTTAACATTTTGTTATTTTTAGAAACATCTTACTATACACTTTTTAAGTTTTATTGTTTTTTCAAAAAATTCAATAAACTCTTGTAAAACTCAATCACAAACACACATAAAATAAAGATAAAACGATGTATTATTTGCCTATTCGGTTTAAAACACACCTTGTTTGTGATCCCCTCCTTGAATTTTAGGTATTAACTTGCTGACTTACTAAAGTTTCATAAACACCTTCATTGTTTAAGTTTCTTTTTGAGTGTTTAGGAAGAGTGTAAAAGAATTTATTGACTTTTTTAAAAACCAATAAATCTTAAAAAGTTTTTAGGTAAGGTGTTTTTTAGGAAATATTTAAAAAAATCCTAAAGTTTGGGGTCAATTTATGATAAGTCATAAGTTAAATGTTATTAATAAAAAAGGACAAGAAACCGACTATTGTAATCACATGACTTAAGCAACAAAGTATTCGGGATCACGATGGACATAAGCATATAAAATCCAAACATCTCATTAATGATTGTGTCACGTAAGATGTTGTGAGAAAAACCTAAAGAAATCATACATACTAAATGAGTACAAAAACAGAAATGAATTATTTTGCAACAAAAAAAATATTAAGAACTAAATGTGTACAAAAATAATAAGGACTAAATGAGTATAAAATGATAAATATATTACCCTATTAAACTATTTTTACCGATAAATCTGGGATAGCTGGTCATAATGACTGAATGTATAAGGGGTAAATGTAGATGAAAAGAAAACTTAATGACCAAATATATATATACAAATCGAAAAATATATTAATCTTTTAAGTCATTATTCATTTTAAAAATGAAATAACAATTATACCCGACTAATGCTATAAATACCCTCTTTTTTTTCCAATTCCATCCCCTTGATGTGACCTTTTTTGTCTTTTGTTGTTGTTGTTTTTTCCTATTTTGTTTTTTTTGTTGTTTTTAATTCTTTTATTTAAGTCTTATTATTATTGTTATTATTATTAGAGTAAATTACTGAAATCGTTCCTATGGTTTGGTTAAAATTGCACGTTTAGTTCCTAACTTTTCTTTTGCACTCGGATCGTCCCTATGGTTTGATTGTGTTGCATTTTTCGTCCCTATGGTTTGATTTTGTTGCGTTTTTCGTCCCTTACATACATAAAGTTAGGGACTAAAGATGCAATTTTGACCAAACCATAGGGACGAAAAATGCAACAAAATCAAACCACAGGGACAATCCGAGTGCAAAATAAAAGTTAGGGATCAAATATGCAATTTTAACCAAACCACAGGGATGATTTCAGTAATTTACTCTTATTATTATTATTATTATTATTATTATTATAAATTTCAATAACCGTAAAAAATTCGGACAACATTTTAAAATTCGGATGAAGTTTTAAAATTCGGACGACTTTATAAATTCAGACGACATGATAAAATTCGAACGATTATATAAAACGGAACAAAAGCAAATGTTGTCTTTATTTATCACAGACATATTAATTGGTTCAGTATTATATTTGCGTGGTGCGTTATGCAGATTGAAAACAAACTTACTTTTGTTTAATTTTATAATGCCGTCCGAATTTTATATGGTTATCAAAATGATAATAGTAATAATAATAGTAAAAGAAAAAAAGAAAACAATATATAATAATAGGAATAATAATAATAATAATAATAATAATAATAATAATAATAATAAGTAAAAGATTGATTAGATTGATCTTAAGAAGTAAAATTGGTTACGGATAACTATGACAACCTTTAAACATACATTTTCTATTTCTTTTTGCCTTATACGAAGTTTTTAAAAAGAAATCATTTATTTAGAGATATATTATTCTTACCCTGATATTATATATTTACCCTCGTAATAATTATTTGTTAATTGATATATTTTAATATTATTTGCTTTTAAGATTTTCAATCAATCAAATAATAGAAATGTTAATATTACAAAAGATTGGTAAAAGTGACTTTGAAAATGATGAAATCTTTCGATTGTCTCATAGGTATCTACGAATTCGTGCCCATTTAACCATTTCCCTTTAATATTTAATATTTATAGTTATAGCCCTTTAATTTGATCTTACTTACAGTGTATGTCCTTCTCAGTTTCTAAAAAAATACTTTTAGCCCCCCCCTCTCTCTCTCTCTCTCTCTCTCTCTCTCTCTATATATATATATATATATATATATATATATATATATATATATATATATATATATATATATATATATATATATTTAGGACTTTTGAGTTATATTATTTGATATTTTAGAAAAAATTATATTTTTGGTCATATATATATATATATATGACCAAACATAATTTTTTCGAAAACATCAAATAGTATATAATTCAAAAGTATTAAACGTTTTTTTTCGTCAAATTAAAGTCAAATTAATATAAAAAAATTAATAATGATATGTACTAAACGCTTAATAAATAAACGGCATTAACCTTAACTTGTATATAAATGTAAGGGGTGAATTTGAAAGTATTAAAGTTATTAAAAAAATAAAATTGATATTGTAGAAACCATTATTATATTAAAGAAATACAGGAAATCAATCATATATATGACGTGCTAAAACCAATACTACATTATTCAATGTATTTAAGTTTTAGTTCGTGTATTTAAATTACCTTGTAAAAACTTTGTTTTTTTTTTTTTTCTTTAATAGCTAAATATTTTATTAGAAGTTATGTCAAAATATTATTTTATTATCATTGTGTTGTATTTTAATTTTTTTTAATAAAATAAAAATATTTTTATATTTTTTATTAAAAAAGTATTATTAAATTATCTATAAATAAACTTAATAATATTTTAGTAAATAAGTTTAATTATTAAAAGTATCAATGATTAGTAAAAAGTTTATAATCATTAATTTAATTAGTTAAAGTAATAATTCTAGGGTATGAGTAAATGGAAATGAGATAAGGATAAATGAAACCTTCCATTAAGGAATAACAAGTTGATCAAAATGCCTTTTAAATAAATAATTAATTGTATTTAAAATTCACAAATTACAATGCTGACAAAGGTTTTAGTCTTTTTAGACATTTTCCCAGATTTTTACACATTCCCAGATTTCGGGTGTGTTTTTAATAGTAAATAGTTAACTTTAAAAAATAGGGTGTTCATGGGTTCTATATTTAATAACTACCTTTTTAAATAGTACTACATTGATGTGTGTAAATAATAATTTTTATGATTGGCCAAAAAAGTTTAAAAGCTGCAAGAAAGCAATATATTTTTTTTACACACAATCCTATTATACACCAATCTAGTACTAGATAATTTAATAGAAGTTCTTGATCTAGAAAAACCAATGCATTTCTTTTTCAGAAAAAATGCCACCTCGCTTTTTTTTGGCTTTTAACAAACCATGTAGCTTTTAAGGTTTTTCCTTTTTTTTTAAACTAACCTTCTAGACAATTAAATTTTTAAAATTTTTTATATTTATTATTAAACCTTATATTTATTAATAAACCTTGCCCTTAAAAATGCATCTTTTAAACCTTTTTCTTTCTTTTTAAAAAAAAAAAATCTAACCCTGTGGACACTTAAACTTTTAAATTTTATTATATTTATTATTAAACCTTATATTTATTAATAAACCTTGTCGTTAAATTATTTTTATTCACTATACCATTAATAATAAAGATTGTTTCAATGACTTTTATTTAACTTACATTATATTAAAGCAAAATACAAATAAAATATTTTGTGAACTAAATCATTATCATACATACTTATAAAGTTAACATTTTTTTCTTGAATCTCATGCATTTGAAACCCCCATTATTTTTTTTTTCACCATATTCATTTGAAACTCCCATGACTTTTCAATTTCTTTATAATAATAGTTATACTTTGGTAATTAGGTTAAATAAATATCAAATCTAAAGTGTATTCACATATAAACTAAATTTCAATATTAAAATAATATCTTTAATTCTACTTATAAAATTATGGTTTTTTAACTTTTAACATATTATACTTAATTTATTAGTTTTAATATATTGTTAGATGTAAACCATTATCATTTTAAAGGTATAATTTTTGAACAATTTGTATAAAATACTTAAATTATTAATTAAAAGATAACATTATAGGCTCAACTTAAATATAAATTTTATTTAACTTAAACAACCCAAAGATTATTTTATAAATAGTTAAAAGTGATAAATTGTAGTGTCTTTCTAATAATGATTGTAAGTTGGTTAATGATGTTAAATAAATATCAAACCTAAAGTGTAATCATAAATAAACTAAATTTCAATTTTAAAATAATATCTTTATTTCTATTTATAAAGTTATATCTTTAAATTTTAACATATTATACTTAACTTATTAGATTTAAAATGTTGTTGCATGTAAAGCTATAATTTTTGAATAGTTTGGACAAAATACTTAAATTGTTAATTTAAATATAACATTACAGTGTCAACTTAAATATAAATTTCAGTTCCACTAAAAAAACCAAATAATATTTTGTAAATAGTTAAAAATGATAAATTATACTGACAAATGCAAAAACTAAATTGTAATATTAGTTTAACTAAAATAGTTCCTCAATATATTTATATAATCGTTAAAAAATTTCAAATAAGTAGCTTAAAATAACTTATAATAACAATAGTTAAAAATAACTCTATATAAATGATTATATTGTTAGCTTTAAAATCAAAAAATAATGTTTGATGTTTTAAATAATTATAATAATAGAAATTAAAACATTAAGGAAATAAATTTTAAAAAATTAGTTAGAAATAACAACTATAAATAATATTAAACCATATATAATATTTAATTTTATTGATGTGTAATTCGCGAGTAGAAGTTATTCAAACGATTGAGATTATGACGTTATAATAGATTTATATATTATCATATAATTCAAAATAATCAATATATTATATCAAATTAATATACGAATTATTATATCAAAGTTAACAACAACGTTAGTGGTATATTTTAAATATATATATATATATATATATATATATATATATATATATATATATATATATATATATATATATATATATATATTTGTAAAGACTTCAACTATATAAGTGTTTCTGCGCATTACAACGTCAACTCAAATATAAATTTCAGTTCCATTTAAAAAAACTAAAGAATATTTTTTAAATAGTTAAAACTGATAAATTGTAGTGATAAAAGCAAAAACTAAATTGTAATTTCAATTTAACTAAAATATTTCTTAAATATATTTTTATAATCGTTAAAAGTTTCAAATAAGTAGCTTAAAATAACTTACAATAACAATAATTAAAAACAACTCTATATAAATGATTATACTGTTGGCTTTAATATAAAAAAACAATGTTTGATGTTTTAAATAATTATAATGATAGAAATTAAAACATTAAGAAAATAAGTTTTAAAAAATTAATTAACAATAAAAACAACTATAAATAACATCAAATCATATATTATATTTAATTTTATTCATGTGTAACTCACGGGTAGAAGTCATTTAAATGATTGAGATTATGAATTTATAATAAATGTATATATTATCATATAATTCAAAATAATCAATATATTATATATCAATTTAGTATATACAAATTATTATATTAAATTTAACAACAACGTTATTGTTATATTTAAAAAATCATATATTTGTAAAGACTTAAACTATATAGGTGTTTCTGCGCAACGCGCGGACATTCTTTCTAATAATTATTATAAGTTGGTTAATAAGGTTAAATAAATATAAAATCTAAAGTGTAATCATATATAAACTAAATTTCAATATTAAACAAAGATATTTTCTTCTACTTATAAAGTTTGCTTTTAACTTTTAACATATAATACTTAATTTAATAGGTCTAATATGTTGTATGTAAACCATTATCATTTTAAACCTACAATTTTTTTTTATCAATTTTATAAAATACTTAAATTGTTAATTTAAATATAACATTACAGGATCAACTTAAATATAAAATTTAGTTAAACTTAAACAACCCAAAGAATATTTTGTAAATATTTAAAAGTGATAAATTGTAATCTTTTTCTAATAATGATTGTACATTGGTTAATAAGGTTAAATAAGTATCAAACCTAAAGTGTAATAAAAAAATAAACTAAATTTCAATATTAAAATAATATTTTAACTTCTAATTATAAAGTTATATCTTTAACTTTTAACATATTAAACTTAATTTATTAGATTTAATATGTTATTGTATGTAAACCATTATCAGTTTAAAGTTACAACTTTTGAACTGTATGGACAAAATACTTAAATTGTTAATTTAAATATAACATTACACGATAAATTTCAATATAAATTTCAGTTCCACTTAAAAAACCCCAAAGAATATTTTGTGAATAGTGAAAAGTGATAAATTGTAGTGCTAAATGCAAAAACTAAATGGTAATATCAATTTAACTAAAATATTTTCTAAATATATTTTTATAATTGTTAAAAGTTTTGAAATTAGTAACTTAAAATAACTTACAATAACAATAATTAAAAATAACTCTATATAAATGACAATATTGTTACCTTTAAAATAAAAAAAAAAGAAAAAATTGTTTGATGTTTTAAATAATTACACTAATAGAAATTAAAACGTTAAGCAAATAAAATTTAAAAATATAACAATAACAACAAATATAAATAATATTAAACCATATATTATATTTAATTTCATGAGTAACCTTCAGGTAGAGATCATTCATAAGATTGAGATTATGCAGTTTTAATACATGTATATATTATCATATAATTCAAAATAATCAATATACTATATCAACTTAGTATAAGAATTATTATATCAAATTTAACAACGACATTATCGTTATATTTAAAAAAAAACATATATTTGTAAAGATTTCAACTATATAGATGCTTATGCGCAACGATATTTATATAAAATAATTAAATTGTTAATATAAATATAACCTTACAGGATCAACTTAAATATAGAATTTAGTTAAACTTAAACAACCAAAAGAATATTTTGTAAATAATTAAAAGTGATAAGTTGTAGTGTCTTTCTAATAATGATTATAAATTGGTTAATAAGGTTAAATAAGTATCAAACCAAAAGTGTAATAAAAAAATAAACTAAATTTCAATATTAAAATAATATTTTTTCTTCTACTTATAAAGTTATGTCTTTAACTTTTAACATATTATACTTAATTTATTAGATTTAATATGTTATTGTATGTAAACCATTATCAGTTTAAAACCATAACTTTTGAACTGTAAGGACAAAATACTTAAACTATTAATTTAAATATGACATTACACGATAAACTTCAATATAAGTTTCAGTTCCACTTAAAAAAACCCAAAGAATATTTCGTGAATAGTGAAAAGTGATAAATTGTAGTGCTAAATGCAATAACTAAATTGTAATATCAATTTAACTAAAATATTTTCTAAAGATATTTTTATAATCGCTAAAAGTTTTGAAATAAGTAGCTTAAAATAACTTACAATAACAATAGTTAAAAATAACTCTATATAAATGATTATATTGTCACCTTTAAAATAAATAAATAAAATTTGTTAGATGTTTTAAATAATTACACTGATAGAAATTAAAACATTAAACAAATAAATTTTAAAAATAAATTAATAATAACAACAACTATAAATAATATTAAACTATATATTATATTTAATTTCATGAGTAACCCGCAGGTAGAGATCATTCATAAGATTGAGATTATGCAGTTTTAATAGATGTATATATTATCATATAATTCAAAATAATCAATATACTATATCAACTTAGTATAAGAATTATTATATCAAATTTAACAACGAAATTATTGTTATATTTAAAAAAACATATATCTATAAAGATTTCAACTATATAGATGCTTCTGCGCAACGCGCGGGTATTCGCCTAGTATACTTATAAAGGATGTATTTTTTTCTTGCACCACATTCATTTGAAATTTCCATCTATTTTTCCTTTCACCACACTCATTTGAAACTCCCATGACTTTTCAATTTCTTTCTAATAATTATATTAAATAAATATCAAATCTAAAATGTAATCATATATTAAACTAAATTTCAATATTAAAATCATATCTTTACTTCTACTAATAAAGTTATGTTTTTTAAATTATAACATATTATATTAATTTATTAGTTTTAATATATTGTTGGATATAAACCATTATCATTTTAAAGATACGATTTTGGAACAATTTGTATAAAATACTTAAATTTTTAATTTAAATATAACATTGAGGGTCAACTTAAATATAAATTTTAGTATAACTTAAACAACCCAAAGAATATTTTGTAAAATATTTAAAAATGATAAATTGTTGTGTGTTTCTAATAATGATAAAAGTTGGTTAATAAGATTAAATAAATATTAAATACCAAACCTAAAGTATAATCATAAATAAACTGAATTTCAATTTTAAGATAATATTTTTACTTCTACTTATAAAGTTATGTCTTTTATATTTAACATATTATACTTAATTTATTACCTTTAGTATGATGTTAAATTTAACCATTATCAGTTTAAAACTATAACTTTTGAACAGTTTTGACAAAATATGTAAATTGTGAACATAAATATAACATTACAATGTCAACTTAAATATAAATTTCAGTTCCACTTAAAACTAAAGAATATTTTATAAATAGTTAAAAGTTATAAATTATAGTAATAAATGCAAAAGCTAAATTATAATCTCAATTTAACTAAAATATTTCCTAATGATATTTTTATAATCGTTAAAAGTTTTCAAATAAGTAGCTTAAAATAACTTACAATAATAATAGTTAAAATAACTCTATATAAATGAATATGTTGTTACCTTTAAAATCAAAAAATAATATTTGATGTTTTAAATAATTATAATGATAGAAATTAAAACATCAAGCAAATAAATTTTCAGAAATTAGTTAACAATAACAACTATAAATAATATTAAACCATAAATTATATGTAATTTTATTCATGTATAACTCTTGGGTAAAAGTCATTCAAATGATTGAGCTTATAAAGTTATAATAAATGTGTATGTTATAATATAATTCAAAATAATCAATATATTATATCAATTTAGCATACGAATTATCATATCAAAATTAACAACAATGTTATTGTTATATTTAAAAACAATTTGTAAATAATTCAACTATATTGGTGTTTTTACGCATTACAATGTCAACTTAAATATAAATTTCAGTTTCACTAAAAAAATCAAAGAATATTCTGTAAACAGTTAAAAGTGATAAATTATAGTGATAAATGCAAAAAAAAAAACTAAATTGTAATATCTATTTAACTAAAATATTTCCTAATCAGAAGTTTCCAAATCTATTTAACTAAAATGTTTTTATAATCATTAAAAGTTTCCAAATCAGAAGCTTAAAATAACTTACAATAACAACAATTAAAAATAACTCTATATAAATTATTATATTGTTACCTTTAAAATCAAAAATTAATGTTTGATGTTTTAAATAATTATAATGATAGAAATTAAAATATTAAACAAATAAAGTTTAAAAAAATCAATTAACAATAACAACAACTATAAACAATATTAAATCATATATTATATTTAATTTTATTTATCTGTAACTCGTTGGTAGAAGTCATTCAAACGATTAAGATTATGAAGTTATAATAGATGTATATATTATCATATAATTCAAAATAATCAATATATTATATGAATTTAATATAAAAAGTATTATATCAAATTTAACAACAACGTTATTATTATATTTAAAACGAAAACATATATTACGAGACAAACAAGTTAGGATTTGATTAAATTATAACTAAAAATATACTAATTATTATTTTTATTATTTTTAATAATATTTTATTCCTACTATTATTAGGATATTACTTATTTTAATAATAATTTTCGGTTAACACAGAATATTTCTATATGTAATTTTTATTTATTTATTTATTAAGCTCAAATTAATAAATCAAAGTCAAACATTTTTTTTCTTACTGATGAGCCAATATTTTTTATATTTAATATTTTAATATAATTATAAATCAATAAATAAGTATATTTTTTATAAAAATATGTAACTTTTAACAAAAGAAACTACATGTTTTAAAAAAAAACTCCATGATTTACAAAAAACTGCACTTTAAAAAAAACTACATATTTTTTTAAAAACTTCATATTTTAAAACAAAATTCCACGTTTTATAAAAAAAAAAAAAAAAAACTACACTTTTAAATAAAAAACGCACGTTATAAAAGAACTTAAAAATACCAAACTATAACAAAAAAATAAAGAGTTTTATTAAAATTAGGTTTATGTTAATGGGAAAAAAATATTACATTTGTGGGTTTATGACTAAAACAAAGATAAAGAAAATGATGAAAATTTATTTTTTATAATATTATTTATGTTATTATATTATAAAACAATAGTGTTGGGTCAATATTATGGTTTATACTTTGATTTTCTAGGAGATTGTAATTTTCTGTAATATATTATGAGTTTACGGTCAGGAATTCTGTTTACGACCGTAAACAGAGTTTACGGCATTAACCCAGTGTTTACTACCGTAAACCCAGTTTGCGGCCCGTGTGTATATATATAGGGGTGAGGGGTGAGAGGAATAGAGTGATGAACACTAGAGGAGCTTAAGTGTGTGCATTTAAAGGTGTTATAGAGAGAGTGTGTGTTAGTGTGTGTGAATCTTGTATCCGGATCTTCATTCATATCAATACATACAAAATTCATCATCCTCTTCTTCTCCTTCTCTTCTATTTGATCTGAAATCATCTGTTTGATTGGGATTCCGCACCATCAAACGGATTTGATTGATACACAGGTAAATTAGGGACTTACAATTGGTATCAGAGCTTGGATTGTATTAGTCAATTTTTTCAGATTTGTAGCTTATTTGATCTTATTTTGAAAAGAGAATAGCGTTTTTGGATAGATCTCGCAAAATTAAGGGGGAGAAATAAAAAAAAAAAAACAAAAATTTTAAATTTTTCAAAAATCCAAAAACATTAGAAAATCAGAAAATAATAAAAAAAAAATACATGTTGGTTATGAAAGGTGCTCGAGGGAGATGTTTTGGGAAGTGATATTATCAAGTGATAACAGGCAACCTGAGTCTGCGTAACGTACCCAAAGTTGAAGGGTCTATACTTTGGAATTGATGCGTCGGTAGGCACGAAAATTTTTAAAAATGGGCATGACTAGGCAGAGTTGAACTTAGAAAATTTATAGACTTGACAAATTTTGACTAGTTAGATCCGTTCAGCCTGACAGTACGACGCTCGGCTAGGTTGAGCATGGAGATATGTATGAGAATCTACTCATCACATTAATTGAACCCGTACTTGGAACCGTGGTTTAACTTTTCCTCCATGTGCGGATTCTGTCCTTAATTCCGGTATTGATAGGGCAACTGGTAAATTCCGATAAATTACGTCTGTAGAAAATCATTTTCTTTCTTTCTGTCTGTTAGTCATATTTTACCTCCTCTGCGTGATTGGAAGAGATCCGACCTGGACTGTAACATATGCAAATCTATCTCTCTGCATATTATACACACACACACACACACACACACACATATATATATATATATATATATATATATATACATATGAAATTCCTCTTATCTGTTAGCCATATGTTATTTCCTTTGCGTGACTAACCATCCGATCTGGTACACAACATATGCACTATAAATGATAATACTCTGAATCTATCTTCTCTCCTAATGATGATCTGCTCATCCGATGTAAGGAGTACTCTGAAAGTCCTTGATTATCGGGGCATATCTGGAAGCGGGAAACATGTTCCAGTATACTTAAAATTGAACTCATACAAATTGTCTATAGATCTCGCTGCTCAATTTAGGTGGACAACAATATCCCTGGTCGTCGTCAGCTGAATGATCCTTAAGATATAGTATCTAAGAAATTAGGATCAGATATAATATCTAGGAACTTAAGTTCACCTTGTCTTGTATCAAATAGTATGTCCTAAATCAGTTACAATTTTTCGTGTTTAAGTGGACCACAATATTGGCGATCGACCAGACAAAGACGTGAAGATGAAAGGTACCGATAAGTGGATTAAGGTTGTCTAAAAACTTTGATCCCAAATCACTCTTAAAGTTAGCTATTATTTTTGTTTTTGTCAAGTTTGTTCATAGTGTTCTTCTAATTTAAATATTAGGGGAGATTTAAAAAAATTAAAAACAATGAAAATAAAAAAAAATCAGAAAAAAAAATCAAAGAAAAATCAGAAAAATTAAAAATCCAAAATTTCTGTTTTATTTCTTGTTCAGAAAAATCAAAAATCTAAAAATATTTTTGTTTCTGTTTTAATTTGTGTGCTAAGTTTTCTTTTAGTTTTGTTTTGTCTTGAAAAGTGATTTCAGGTATAGATAAGACTCATGGAGTTTGTGTTGAAGATTTCTGAGCTAAAGCCTCGTCCGTGAGCATCGAAGAATTCGCATTCGAAGGAGCAAGAAATGAAGATTATTCTTTCGACATTCAATCCTTCAACCCCAAAAGAATGGTCAAGCTGACTTGAAAAATATGCGACAGATTGCATTGAAGCCTCCTCAATCAGTGTACTGCTATTGTTGTACCTGCTGAAGTGATCCAGAAGATTTGTTCTCTCTGATGTTCTCTCTGAAGATTCTCAAGATGAAAGCATTATCTTTCAAGAATCAGTACGTAAAGCCTCCTCACCCGACGTGCGTTCAAATCCAAATTCTGAAGAAATGCCCAACTGCTCAATATGAAGTCATTTATTGAAGATTAATGCTGAAGCCAAGTTCCCAATGAAGATTGACAAAAAGAGCCAGCTACTTTTTAAGGGGAGCTTGTTGGGTCATTAAGAAAAGAAAGCTATAAACCAAGGGGGGATTGTTGGGTCAATATTATCGTTTATACTTTGCTTTTCTAGGAGATTGTAATTTTCTGTAATATTTTATGAGTTTACGGTCAGGAATTGTGTTTACGGCAGTAAACCCAGTGTTTACTACCGTAAACCCAGTTTGCGGCCCGTGTGTATATATATAGGGGTGAGGGGTGTGAGGAATAGAGTGATGAACACTAGAGGAGCTTAAGTGTGTGCATTTGAAGGTGTTCTAGAGAGAGTGTGTGTTAGTGTGTGTGAATCTTGTATCCGGATCTTCATTCATATCAATACATACAAGATTCATCATCCTCTTCTTCTCCTTCTCTTCTATTTGATCTGAAATCATCTGTTTGATTGGGATTCCGCACCATCAAACGGATTTGATTGATACACAGGCAAATTAGGGAATTACAAATAGTATTTGTTGTTTTTTATCTTAATAAAAAATAAATTTAAAATTATTAATATTAATAAAGTTAATAATAAAATTATAATTAATAATTAATAATGATTTATTGATTAAGTTATAATAAACTAATAATAAAAGTTGATAAATAAATTAATAAATGTAACTCTCGGACTTACAATAGAATTATATGAGTTTTGGCTACCTATAAGTGAATTGCAGGGATAAGGGGGTGTGTCATTCTGTTCTTCTTGTGGGAGCCTTGTGTTATCAGAAGATGAGTAGGCAGCTGAGAGATAAGTGGATTGGATGCAACAGTAATGATTTAATATGGGCGGTCTGTTAGAGGGTCAGATCATCCTGAGACTACAGATTTCTGAGTGAGTAATGTGATCGTAATGCAAGAAATTCGCTTATCTTCGGGTTCTAGAACCCTACGATGGATAGTTTTGGTTGCCCTGGGAAAGCTAGGGTGTGCCTAGGATTGTGGTCATGATACTTGAGTAGTTGGGCGCGTAAGGAACGGTAAGAAATGATTTCGAGGACGAAATCTAATTTAAGTGGGGGAGAGTTGTAACGCCCCATTTAATTAAATAAATTAATAAATGTAAGCCTCGGACTAATTTGTGAGGAATTATAGAAGTTGGGGGTTAAAAGTGTAAGATACGAATTTAATTGGTAAGTATTATGCAAGGCATGGACTAAATGATAATTATTGGGGCTTAATTTGAAGAGATGTTATGAAGTAAGGGGTTGTTGGTAAAATTCAGATTTAATTTGTAAAGAGTTTTGTAGGGAGGGGTTAAAATGGTAACTTTTGGATTGCATTTGAATAAAAAGGGGCATAGAGGGACTATTATTGCCATTATGGTAAAGTATTGAGTGGAGTCGGGTATAAAGGTTAAACAACCCTAACCCTAAGGACCTAATGCAGCCGTCACTTTTCCTTTCACCTACTATCAACGCCGCACCATCCTTTAGATCACCCTCACCACCAGCCGCCGCTGTTTCCTAGCCATCACCGAAGTCGCGAGTCACTCGAGTTCTTTTTGTATTCTGACCATATGAGTTCCTAGCGATGCCAAGTTAGTTGCAAATAAAGGTTGCCTTGGTCGTTAGGTAAGTAGGCTGCCGAGCTTATTGCAGCCGCTCCTTTGTCATCCAAACACCACAACAACGCCGTCGTCGGGGACGTGGGTGCATCGGAGGATCGTCGTAGTTAACGGAAATGACGTCAGGGGTATGTTGCTGACTCTCTCGGATGTTCCTCTCCTCCTTCTTCTTCTGGTTCGCGTTTGGGTGGCTGCCTCAGCCTACGACCGCTGTTGTGGCATTGTGGAGCCGCAGTGTTGCCGACAAGCGCCGCCATTCACGTGACTTTTGGCTGTTGATGTTGCCGTTAAAGAAGACCGAGCAGGGGCCATCTTCGGCCGTTGCTGCTGCTACTGCCTTCCTCCTGCCGTGTCATGTCGTCACCAGCCGCCGTAGGGGTGGCAGTGAGATTGTGAGAGTGTGTTATTATGATTTAATGTGTGTTATCTCGTGTGGTGTGTGTCAGTTTATGTATGGGGCGTTTTGTCTAGCCGGAAAGTCAGGATTAGCCACCACCACCACCGTGAGGTAGTGGCTACCGCCGTGCGCCACCGCCGGCCACCTCAAGGTGGTTATGTGTGTGTATGTTTAGTTTAGTCAGTGTGTTGCTTTGGTATTTTCATTGTAAATTGTAACACAAAAATGGAATAATGGAAAGAAATTGAAACCACCACCTTAGGGTGGTGGCTGCCACCTCGTGCCGCCACCGGCCGCCGTGTCGGGTGGAGGTGTGCTTTGCCTCGTCGTGACCGATTCGTTTGGGGTGCTTGAAACCCTAGTGGGCCTTGTATGCCCTAATGGGCCCAAGGAAGCTTATTGGACTCTAATTGACCCAATAAAACCCTAATGGGCTTAATGATATTCTAGTGGGCCTAAATGGCCCAATAAAGCCCTAATTGAACTAAAAGCCCAACAAACTAATAATGGGCTAGTATCTGAGTTGGAAAAACCCTAATGCCAATAAAACATTAATTTGGGGAATTAATCGGGACACACGAGAATTATTTAATAACTGGAGATAATACATAATGATCATTGGCAAGAAAAAATTAATCTAAGCAATATTGAACTTAATGGATTAAGTCCTTAGTGGATTAAGGCCCCGTTTGTTTGCATCTTAATACCACATAATAAGGGGTAGGTCTAAATCCATAAGTTTTAGACTGTTTGTTTCCCTATTATTTTGTGGTCCTAATCTGAATTGTATCACTTACCGAATCAGACTTGGAAGCCCATCTGAAAAGAAAAAAAAAAAAGACACCCTAGCCCTCTCTCTGTTCGCTTTCGCTTGCTTCTCTCGCTTCCATCGTCTGCTCTCGCTACCGAAGACCTTCCTCCCATCGTCATCCGCCGTCGTCGCCACCTTTCCAAGCGCCATCTCCTGCCACCGCAACCTTCACCATTGCCGACTCTAGCAACATCATCAGGTTCTTCCGCTTTTCTTCCCTTTTCTCCTATTTTTTTCTCGTTTGTTTTTTCTTGATGTTCTTTCGCCGACTCTAACAACCTTCACCATCGCTGACTCCTATTTTCCTCTTATCGTCATCTATTTTTTTCTTTTGTCTCGTTTTTTTCCCTGTTCTTCAAAATCATACTTCCAGTTTTGAAGATGCAGTCATTTTTTTGTTGATTTCTTGTTTTATTTACCTTTAGACTTTGCGAGGCATCCTGCCTGGAGTCTATGTTTAATTTACTTTTAGCCAGCAATATTACTGCTGAGGTATAATATTATTTCCCAATTATTTTTATTTGTGATTTTCTCACAATCCCTTTAAAGTAAAAACTATATTTTGATAATGATAGTATTTTGAGGAAATTACTCCTTAAAACATAAAACTATCGGGTCTTGGTAGGAGACTGCTTTTGATAAAGATACTTCTTGATTTAAACATAAAACAAATGGGTCTTGGTTGAAGTTTACTTTTTATTAGAAAATATGGGATTTTCTGGAAAGGATTCTAAAACTCTGTAAATTCTAAACCACTCTTTTTATGTGATTGTTTTAAAAGAAAACATGTATTTATACCAATGTCATTAAATACTTATAAACTCATCGGCATTTAAAAATGGTGATACTCACTTTCAAAATAACTTGTATTCTCAGGGCATTGGTAGACATGTACATCCCGGGAGCTTTTGCGAAGTCAGCCTAGAACCAAGCTGCATCTATGTTATGTTCTGTATTTACTTTGATGTTGCTATGAAATGTAACCTATGTAAAATTATTACTATTAATGCAATGGTTGTTGTACTTTGATTACTATAATGCATATGCTGTGATACTTGACATGACGTCCTCCACCCCAGAACGTATTCCACCGTTCTCGGTTTTGGGGTGTAACATCATATATGCTCAGTAAGGGCATAATAATCATCTTTTCCATTTTGAAAATTTCTCATTTAGGTTTTCCACTTTTCCTAAATATGATTTCTTGAGTTTGAGCATGTCATTTCAGAACCTTTTGACCATAATATGTTTATACTACATTACTAGGATATTAATTTCGAAACATCTTTTACTATAATCATTTATGCCACTTTTCGCATTATAAATCATGAAAATTTCCAAAACTAGAAATTTTTTAAAACTTTGATATTTTTCGGCAAGTTACTACCATTATGTCTTAACTATTATTAATTCACACGCTAAGTTTATGTTATCTAAGATTATATAAACCAAGTTTAAATTTTTAACTATTATTAATTCACACGCTAAGTTTTTGAACAATGTACACTTAGCTTTTTGACCCAGGTCTATTATTTCTTTCCCTTAATACAACTTTCTATGTGATAAGAAAAATATAGTATCAAACCTTGGATCATTTTCAAAATACTCATTATATCTTCAACATGAAATATGCATTAATTAATTTATTAAAATAACTAAAATGATTGGTACAGAATCAATCATACATATTAAAACAAAATAACCTAACTATATATATATATATATATATATATATATATATATATATATATATATATATATATATATATATATATATATATATATATATAGGGAAAAGTGAATATACCCTTAAGGGTATATAAGCTTAGGTACTCAAACCCATTCTATTACATGGTTTTCTATCATATATATACATTGTAATTGTCTATTATTTTTATAATTCAACTTCTAAATTGATTTACTTCTAAGATATTTATAAGTTTCACATTTATCTTCCTTTTACATAATTTCCATTTTCAACTATAATATATATAGCCCAGTA
The DNA here is from genome assembly GCF_052625555.1 of Lactuca saligna. Lineage (NCBI taxonomy): Eukaryota > Viridiplantae > Streptophyta > Magnoliopsida > Asterales > Asteraceae > Lactuca > Lactuca saligna. The sequence goes on from NC_136421.1 coordinate 317,195,728, forward strand.
GGTGTTCGATAAAAATGTGATGTAAGAGGAAGATAATAATGAATTTTTGAAACTATTGAAAATATATATATATATATATATATATATATATATATATATATATATATATATATATATATATATATATATATATATAAGAAATGAATTAAATATGAGAGAGAACTGTCGCCATCAGGTCATTGTTGTCATTGAACCAATGTTGCTCGGTCTATATCTCCATCTATTTTTTCCTATCGATATTTCTTCCTCGCGAACACTCTCTTTTCTCTTTCTATTTTTTCTACACCATGGACGAACATTAATGTAGGTGGTTGCCGGTAGGCTGCCGACGTGTTCTAAGCGGTAGCCAGCCGTTGTTGCAGGTGGCAAAGGCAGTGGTTGGTCGTTGGCTAAAACGTTCTTTATATATAAAAAAACAATAAAAATATGTTTAAATGTATAAATAAAATTTAAAGGTATAAGGTATTTATATATTGAAAATATATATTTGAAAGAGTAAGTATACTTTTATATACGGATAAAAATACCTTCAAATACGAGTTATATACATTTTTAAGTGTATTATACGTTATAAAATATGTTTATATATATATATATATATATATATATATATATATATATATATATATATATATATATATATATATATATATATATGTTTTTCATATTATAATGATAATAACGGTAATATATATAATATTAATAATATAATAATAATATATGATAGAAATAATATAAATAATAATAACAATTACTATATTATTAATAATAATAGATTTAGCAATATACTACTTTATATATAATATTTTAGCTTTTAAAATCAAAAAGTTGTATAGCTTGGTTGTAATTTCATAGCCATATTCTTTATTAGGCTAGGGTTCCAATCTTTTGAGTGTAATAGGTTAGGGTTCCAAATTTTTGAGTATAGTAGGTTAGAGTTAAAATCTTGTCAATGACATATTTTTGAAAGGAGAGTTGTTATTCCTACTCTCAATTTATTAATCCTACACTCTTCATTATTTTTTTTGGTGTTAAGTAACATTGTTTGTATTGTTATTATTATTATTATTATTATTATTATTATTAATTTCGTACAAAATTTTAACATTACGAAGACATTATAAATTCGGAGGGCTATATAAAATCGGTTTTAAATTGTTTTTATATTTTAATATTAATATTAATATTGTTATTATTATTATAAATTTCGAAGAACATTTTATAAATCGGGCATTATAAATTCGAACGACTATATAAAATCGGAACAAAAACAAAATTTCTCCATATTAATTACGTTACAAACTTTTGGTTACTTTTTTTAAACTACATATTTCGTTACAAACGGTTTAAACCGTTTAGTTTTACGTGAAAAATACTTTTTAAATATTAGATAAATAATTATTTCATATTTCACTGCAATTGAAAATATACCATTGGATTCGATAGATATCTTTTGGAGGAAGCTTGATATTTCAGATATGACGTCTGTAGTAGACGACGATATTAATTGCGATGTAGTGGATAAATTTAAAGAAAACTTCAACAAACAACCAAAAGCCGGGAAAATGTTTTATAGGAGAAAGCTAGAAGAGATATATGACCTGCATAAAACTGATGTTGGAGAACCTACGGTTCAAAAAAACACGCGTGGACGACCAAGTGTGAAGAAACAACAGAAAAAGAAAACCAATCGTCCAGATCATGCTCCTTGTAGATGCAGCTTCCCAACCACATCAGAGTTTAATGAGGTGAATTTAAATAAAGAACATGAAAGACATAGCTTTTCGTGTGGGCCTCGTAATTCCGAAACACCTTGGATACATATTAAAGACTAAGTGCGAATGTATTTTTGAACTTTTTTTATTATTTTTTGCGTCAAAATATTATTTTATATTTGAACTTTTTTTATTATTTGTTGCGTTAAAATATTATTTTATTATTGTTGTGTCGTGTTTGAACTTTTTTTTTAAAAAAATTGAATAAAAATATTTACGCATCTATTATAAAAATAGTATTATAAATTATCTGTTTAATAAATTAAATAAATAATATTTTAGTAAATATAATTTATAAATAATTAATTATAAATATTTTTGTAGAAATATATCATCATAACCTAATTATTAAGATTAAAAGGATATATATTGTAAGCTTAATAAAAATGGGAGTGCTAAAATTAAAATAAAAATAATATCTTAATAAAAAAATGCGACTAATAATATGATGTATATATTTTCTTTATTCCCCTTCACGTTTTTTATTAACTAATTATACATTAAAAAAACTAATAACCCTTTTAAAACTATTTTTACAAACTTTCCTACAAATTATTTCACAACTTTTTAAAAGAAAATTACAATCTCATATTACTTTTTTACAAAACTTTTTTAAATATTTTTAAATTTATTTTACATCATTTTTAAACGTCTTTACAAAGTTTTTTTTTTTAATAACTTTTTTACTAACCTTTTAGAACTAACTTGCAACATTTTTTAAACCTTTTTACAAACAATAAAAGTATATTGAAAAATAAAAGTAAAAAGTTTAAATGGTTTGGAACTTCATTAAAAACGTTAAAAGCGTAGGTAAATGTTTTGGAAAAGGTATGGTATAAAAAGAGCTTAAGAAGACTTGTAATAAAGTTTAAATGTTTGAAAGAATATTACAAAAAAAATTTAAAAACTATGATTTAAAACGTTATTGAAAAGTTTAAAAAGATTGTAAATTAAAATAATGTCTTCAAATAAAATGGTAAAAAAAAGTATTTTAATTCATAAAAACAAAGGTAAATATAAATTAAATAAAAAAACAAGATTAATAAAAAAATAATAAACCAATATATATTAAAAGAAAATTAAAAAAACATAATAATTAAGTAATCATTATTAAAAAAGTAAAATGTAATTATGAGAGGTAGGGTTAAGTGGAAATAGAGTAGGGATAATTGATGTCAATGGTTAAATGTGCACTAATTCGTAGATACCTTGTAGATGCCTGTGACACAATTGAAAGATTTCATCACTTTCAAAGTCACTTTTACCAACTTTTTGTAAAATTAACATTTCTGTTCTTTGGTTGGTTGAAAATTTTAAAAGCAAGTAATATTAAAATACTGGATATGAGATCCATGTATTACATGAGTTTAATTAAAAAAAAATATGAAATTTTAACAATTTGAAAATTTTGAATTTATAAGAAAAATGAAAAAAAATGAATTATTAAAATTAATGAGACTTTAATTTATTGAATACATTACATAAATAAACCATTTTTTAATAAATACCTTACATATATATTATCTTACATATTAAATACGGAATTTTAATTTAATAAAATGAAAAATACAATAAAATAACAAGTGGAAAATAGAAAATCTAAAAATTATAGAAAATATCATGTGTCCAAATGAAGGAGAAGAGGACATGTGGCAAATAAACCTTCATTTATTAGAGTAGATAACTTGTATTCTCAGGTCATCGGTAGACATGTACATCCCGGGAGCTTTTGCGAAGTCAGCCTAGAACCAAGCTGCATCTATGTTATGTTCTGTATTTACTTTGATGTTGCTATGAAATGTAACCTATATAAAATTATTACTATTAATACAATGGTTATTGTACTTTGATTACTATATGGCATATGTTGTGATACTTGACATGACGTCCTCCACCCCAGAACGTATTCCACCGTTCTCGGTTTTTGGGTGTGACATCATATATGCTCAGTAAGGGCATAATAATCATCTTTTCCATTTTGAAAATTTCTCATTTAGGTTTTCCACTTTTCTTAAATATGATTTCTTGAGTTTGAGCATGTCATTTCAGAACCTTTTGGTCATAATTTGTTTATACTACATTACTAGGAGACAAAATTACAAAAATGGTCCCTGTGGTTTGCCAAAAGTCACAATATCAGTCCCTGCTAATTTTTTTTTATGTAAATGATCCTTGTGGTTTGTAAAACTTGCAAAGATGGCCCTTTTTACTAACACCGTTAGTGTTCAGCCGTTAAGGACTGAATCTGAAAGGGCATTTTCGTCTTTTCAAGTATAAAAGGGCTGAATTCGTGACATTTAGAAAACCATAGGGACCATTTTTGAAGTTTGTTTGGAAAAATAAATTAATTGGCTAAAAGAAGTTGGGAAGAATCGAACTCTCACATCCCCTTTGCATTCTCAAGCATTAACCACTATAGCTAAATGCTCACATGGTTACATACTCCTAAAACCGTTATATATTATAACGAAAACATTAATACATAAATAAAAAATAAATAAAAAAAAACATTTTTTTCACATAATTTTTTTCAAATAAAACAAAAATGTATTTTAGGTGTATTATAAAAAAAAATAGTTTCTTACAAACAATTTCTATGTATTTTTATGTATTTATTTTATGTAAAAAATATTTTTTTTATGTATTTAAAAAATACATTTTCTTATAAAACATATGTTTTCGTACACGTCTTTTTTTTTTTTTTTTTTTTTTTAATGTCAAAAGTAGTATTGATTATCGTTATTTCATAAAGATATGTCACTATTTCTTTTCATCTTCATTTTAACCATACGATTTAGAACTTGCAATTAAGATAAAATGCGTATTTTAAATAAGATATATAACCGAATAGTTTTTTTTATATTTTTTAAAATACATATAACCCAAAAACGGTTTTCAGAAAACCGATTTTCGATTATATGTATTTAAAAAAGATGAAATACGTATTTTAAATAAGATATATAACCAAATTGGTCCAATCGGTTTTTTGAAAACCATTCTTCGGTTATATTTATTTAAAAAAAACATAAAAAACCAATTCGATTATATATCTTATTTAAAATACGTATTTCATCTTAATCTCAAGTTCTAAATCGTATGGTTAAAATGAAGATGAAAAGAAATAGTGATATATCTTTTTGAAATAACGATAATTATTACTACTCTTGACATAAAAAAAACCGTATAACTTGTTTAGATAAATAACAAAAGCGTTGTTATATTGTTTCTAATACATATAACCGAAACAACGGTTTTAGAATTAGCTACTTAAAAGAATTTAAACATTTTTTTATGTCATGAGGAGCGTTAATTATTTTTATTTCAAAGACATGAAAAAATATATTTTACGAAAACATATTTTTTATACGAAAACGTATTTTTTAAAGACATAAAAAAAATATATTTTACGTAAAATAAATACATAAAAATACATACAAATTGTTTGTAAAAACTATTTTTTTTTATAATATGGCTAAAATACATTTTTGTTTTATTTAAAAAAAATTATGTAATTTTTTTTTTTAATTTTTTTTATTTATGTATTAACGTTTTCGTTATAATATAAATTGGTTTTAGGAGAAAATAACCAAGTGAACATTTAGCTCTAGTGGTTAAGGCTTTGGGAATGTAAGGGAAGGTCTTGAGTTCGACCCTTGTCCCCCTTCCTTCAGCAACTAAATTTATTTTTACAAGCAAACTTTAAAAATGGTCCCTGTGGTTTTCCAAATGTAACGAATTTAGTCTTTTTATACTTGAAAAGACAAAAATACCCTTTCAGATTCAGTCCCTAACGGTTGAATATTAACGGTGTTAGTAAAAAGGGCCATCTTTGCAAGTTTTACAAACCACAAGGATCATTTACATCAAAAAAAATTACCAGGGACTGACTTTGTGACTTTTGGCAAACCACAGGAATCATTTTTGTAATTTTGTCTTACTAGGATGTTAATTTCGAAACATCTTTTACTATAATCATTTATACCACTTTTACCATTATAAATCATGAAAATTTCGAAAATTAGAAAATTTTTAAAACATTGATATTTTTCGGCAAGTTACTACCATTATGTTCTTAACTATTATTAATTCACACGCTAAGTTTATGTTATCTCTTTTTTTAAGAGATTCTATAAACCAACTTTAAATTTTTAAATAAGGGGTATGGGTTTTTGGACATTGTACACTTAACTTTTTGACCCAAGCCTATTATTTTTTCCCTTAATACAACTTTCTATGTGATAAGAAAAACATAGTATCAAACCTTGGGTCATTTTCAAATTACTCATTATATCTTCAACATGAAATATGCACTAATTACTTTATTAAAATAATTAAAATGATTGGTACGGAATCATTCATACATATCAATCATATATATATATATATATATATATATATATATATATATATATATATATATATATATATATATATATATATATATATAAATAAGAGAAATGAATTAAATATGAGAGAGAACTATCGCAATCTGATCATTGTTGTCATTCAACCAATGTCTCTATCGATATTTCTTCCCCACGAACACTCTCTTTTCTCTTTCTATTTTTTCTACACCATGGACGAACGTTAATGTAGGTGGTTGCCGGTAGGCTGCCAGCGTGTTCTAAGCGGTAGCCAGCCGTTGTTGCAGGTGGCAAAGGCAGTGGTTGGTCGTTGGTTAAAACGTTATTTGTATATAAAAAAACAATAAAAATATGTTTAAATGTATAAATAAAATTTATAGGTATAAGGTATTTATATATTGAAAATATATATTTGAAAGAGTAAGTATACTTTTATATACGGATACAAATACCTTCAAATACGAGTTATATACATTTTTTAGTGTATTATACATTATAAAATATGTTTATAATATGAAATATATATATATATATTTCATATTATAATGATAATAATAATAATATATGATAGAAATAATATAATTAATAATAACAATTACTATATTATTAATAATAATAGATTTAGCAATATACTACTTTATATATATATAATATTTTAACTTTTAAAATCAAAAACTTGTTTAGCTTGGTGGTAATTTTCGTAGTCATATTCTTTAGTATGTTAGGGTTCCAATCTTTAGAGTGTAGTAGGCTAGGTTCTAATCTTTTGAGTGTAGTAGGTTAGGGTTGGAATCTTATCAAGGATATTTTTTTGAGATGGAAGTTGTTATTCCTACCCTCAATTTATTAATCCTATACTCTTCATTATTTTTTTTTGGTGTTAAGTAATATTGTTTGTATTATTATTATTATTATCATTATTATTATTAATTTCGTACAAAATTTTAACATTAGGATGACATTATAAATTCGGACGGTTATATAAAATCGGTTTTAAATTGTTTTTATATTTTAATATTAATATTATTATTGTTATTATTATTATAAATTTCGAAGAAGATTTTATAAATCGGACATTATAAATTCGAACGACTATATAAAATCGGAACAAAAACAGAGTTTCTCCCTATTAATTACGTTACAAACTTTAGGTTAGTTTTTTTAAACTACATATTTCGTTACAAACGGTTTAAACCTTTTAGTTTTACATGAAAAATACTTTTTAAATATTAGATAAATAATTATTTTATATTTCACTACAGGTGAAAATATACCATTGGATTCGATAAAAGAAGTTCGATATTTCAGATATAACCTCTGTAGTAGACGACGATATTAATTGCGATGATGTAGTGGATAAAACTGATGTTGGAGAAAGTTAAAAGAGATATATGACCCGCATAAAACTGATGTTGGAGAACCTACGGTTCAAAAAAACACGCGTGAACGACCAACTGTGAAGAAACAACAGAAAAAGAAAATCAATCCTCCAGATCATGCTCCTCGTAGATGCAGCTTCTCAACCATATCAAAGTTTAATGAGGTAAATTGAAATAAAGAACCTGGAAGACATAGCTTTTCGTGTGGGCCTCGTAATTCCGAAACACCTTGGATATATATTAAAGATTAAGTGCGAATGAATTTGAACGTTTTTATTATTTTTTGCATCAAAATATTATTTTATATTTGAACTTTTTTTTATTATTTGTTGCGTTAAAATATTATTTTATTATTGTTGTGTCGTGCTTGAACTTTTTTTTTAAAAAAAATTGAATAAAAATATTTACACAACTATTATAAAAATAGTATTATAAATTATCTATTTATTAAATGAAATAAATAATATTTTAATAAATATAATTTATAAATAATTAATTATAAATATGTTTGTAGAAATATATTATCATAACCTAATTATTAAGATTAAAAGGATATATATTTTAAGCTTAATAAAAATGGGAGGGCTAGAATTAAAATAAAAATAATATCTTAAAAAAAATACGACTAATAATATAAGGGTTATCTACAGAAAAATCCAAAACTTTTTTCAAAAGTTTCAATAAAATCCTAAAAGTTTTTTTTTTTTGAACAAAAAAGTCTCAATATTTTGATGTTTTGCTTAAATTAACGAAAAAAAAAAATATTTTTTTATATTTGAACAACAAATGATAGATTATATGATTTTTTTAAAATATTGGGATTTTTCTGTTAAAAAAAAAACTTTTAGGATTTTATTGAAACTTTTCTGTAGATAACCCATAATATGATGTATATATTTTCTTTATTCTCCTTCACGTTTTTTATTAACTAATATTAAAAAAACTACTAACCCTTTTAAAACTATTATTTCACAACTTTTTAAAAGAAAATTAAACTCTTTTATTACTTTTTTACCAGACTTTTTTAGATATTTTTAAACTTATTTTACATCATTTTTAAACATCTTTACAAAGTTTTTTTTTAAACTTTTTTACTAACCTTTTAAAACTAACTTGCAACATTTTTTAAACCTTTTTACAAACAACAAAAGTATATTGAAAAATAAAAGTAAAAAGTTTAAATGGTTTGGAACTTCATTAAAAACGTTAAAAGCATAGTTAAAATGTTTTGGAAAAGGTATGTTGTAATAAGAGCTTAAGAAGGCAAGATTATAATTTAAAACTATAATTTAAAAGGTTATTAAAAAGTTTAAAAAGATTGTAAATTAAAATAATGTCTTCAAATAAAATGGTCAAAAGAAAAGTATTTTTAAATCATAAAAACAAAGGTAAATATAAATTAAATAAAAAAACAAGATTATAAAAAAATAATAAACCAGTATATATTAAAAGAAAATAAAAAACATAATAATTAAGTAATCATTAGTAAAAAAATAAAATGTAATTATGAGGGGTAGAGTTAAGTGGAAATAGGGTAGGGATAATTGATGCCAATTGTTAAATGGGTACGAATTCGTAGATTTTATCACTTTCAAAGTCACTTTTACCAATCTTTTGTAAAATTAACATTTCTATTATTTGATTGGTTGAAAATCTTAAAAACAAGTAATATTAAAATACTAGATGTGAAACTCATATTAATGGGTTTAATTAAAAAAAATTAAATATGAAATTTTAACAATTTAAAATTTTTAAATTTATAAGAAAAATGAAAAAAAATTGAATTATTAAAATTAATGAGACTTTAATGTATTGTCTTATATATTAAATATATAAACCTTTTTTTAATAAATACCTTACATATATATTATTTTATATATTAAATATGAAATTTTAATTTAATAAAATAAAAAATACAATAAAATGACAAATAGAAATAAAAAATCTAAAATTTTTAGAAAATATCATGTTTCCAAATAATAAAAAAAAAGACATGTGATAAAAAAAATTTATTTATTAAAATAGATATGAGCAGACAAATAATTATTACAAAGGTAAATATATAAAATAGAGTAGGAAAAGTAACCCAAACATTCCACGGCAAAATTACAGGAACCATTTTGAATTTGAAGACTGTATATTCTGACATTGCTTAAAGTAACAAAGAATCAACACCGTACATGAATAATCCAATTCTAAAAGACACCACTACACAATGACCCATAAAAAACAATATCCATATCCATTACAAAACAAGACCCCACTTCAAAGTTTACATGAACAAATTAAATTTACTATATTTTTTAATAAAAAATTAACGAAATAAATATTTAAGAAAATGAAGAGTAACTTGGTAATATGTAAATTTTAAAAAGTTAAAACTTTTTTGGGGACAAACAGAACATTATTTAGAAAGAATATCAATATCAAGAATATGTCAAAATATACCTGTGAATGCCTATAGAGGAACAGCGGTAGTAGCTTCACCATTGAATATTCCCCAAAATACCCCTTTCAGTTTTGTAAACTCAAATGGGCTGCTGTTTTGCTTCTTGAAAGAATCTTTAGCAATTCTTGTTTTGAGATTTAGATTTTCTTGTTTGAGCAAATCCACACAAAAACTTAGTTGTCTGATCGCCTCCCTTTTCTCTTCATCTTTCTGAACCAATTCTTCCTTCTGAACCTTGTTTTCTTCTCTCAGCCTCTCTAACTCTTCCCTCAACCTCATTCCTTCTTCATCTGAACTACTACTCTTTTCCTCTTCTTCAGTTTCATCATTAAAAGACGCGTGTTGGGGGTCATCAAACATATCAGATTCAACAGAATCAAAATCATGGTCAAAGTCAAAAGACTCAGAGTAGCTGTCGTATGATTTCTCTGATTCTTTCATCAAATGCGAAGTTCGGAATTTGGACAGAGGTAAAGGACACGATGTCCATGGAGTGATCAAGTGGCGGCTTCCACTATCAAACTTGACCTGATCATATCTTTCAGCTAGCGATCGATGGGCTCTATACAGATCCTCAACGATGCTAATGAGCTCGGGTCGTTTCTTGTAATACATCTCTGCACGTTTTGCGAACGAATCTGCATCTTCCTCGATCAGTTTAAGCATTGCCTCTGTCCTGTCGTCCAGTTCTATCAATCAAATCAAATCGTAGTACATTTAGGAAGTATTTATAAAGCATATGATTCATACCAAATCCATATACGATTAATTAATTAATTACGAGTGTAGATTGTAGAAGAAGGATAATAATGTCGGTACCTGCAAGAGTGGAGTGTAGCCATGGAGATTTCCTTGGGGTAGTGTTGCTCTGACTGTCAAACCACCACCAGTGTGCTGACAACTTGCTCTTTCCCTCCATTTCTTCTTAACCTTCAAATTTCACTACATTATATATATTTACCAACGAAATCCATGAATAAAATCTAAACGAAGTCATATGATCTGGGCATTTATAACAGAATCAAGAAACCCTAAAATTAAGCAAAGTTACCTTGAAGAACACAGGCCCCGTTAATGGCGTTTCCTCCCTCCCTTTCTCTCTCTCTCTCTCTCCCTCTCTCTGTCTCTTTCTCTGATTGGTACAATGAAGAAGAGGATTGTTAACAGTGACGTTAAATAAGTAGAATCTGTCAACGCAAAGACGCCATGATTCACACTCAACGGCACGAGGAGGAGCGTTAAGTTAGGACAAAAGAGAAGCATAAAAGGAAACAAAAACACACACACAGAAAATCATGAGGTGGGCACCACTTCACCAACGGTCGAAATCTTTAACCACGCAAGTAGGTGTGCTCCCAACGGCTTAATCAAAACATCAAAAAAAATTACAATTATAGTTCATTTGTTTTTAGCATAGGTAATCATTTTATAGTTTTGTTCATATTTAGATAAAAAAAAATTTATTTTTGTACATATTTGACGATTTTATTTGTTATATGTTTTCACATGTTATAAATATCATTTGCTTAGTGATAATAGTAATTTTGAACAAATTAACAAATTAAATGGTTAAATTTATAGAAAAAAAGAAAATTATCTAAATATGAAAAAAATGAAAAGTTAATTATCCTGATAATAGTGATTATTTTTTTCATATTTGTTTGTGGTATTTTTTTCAAACGTTTGTTTTTAAATATTCATAATTTCTTAAATATTAATTAAATATTGACCAATTTTAAACTTTAGTTTTTAACTAATAAATATGTTTTTGTCTTGTGAAATATTTTACATAGCCTTTTATATTTTTTTCTTTTGTTTTTAAGCATATATAGTATTTTTAAAGTCTGACAAGAAAATTAAATAAATTAAATATGTAACAATAAGTATGAAATGTCTTTTAAAAAATATATATATATTACTTAGCAAATAAAAAAACAAAAAAAAATTATATAATGTAAATGTTTTAAAATTATTCCAACTTTTTAATACATTTTAATTAAGTTTATAAACTTTTAAATTTTTTTAACACAATGTTTTCAATTAGTATTTAATGAAAGTATTTTAAAATGTTATAAAAAAATATTAAACTATCATACAAAATCTGTGAAACACGTTAAAAATGTTGTAAAAGAAATTTTAGAAATAAATGTATAAAAGGTATAAAAAAATTGTATGAAAATTAAAAAAAAAAAAAAACAAATTAAATACTTGTAAGAAAATTTTAAAACATTTATAAAATATTTTGTTCAAAAAACACTTGTATGAAAATTATATGAAAGAATAAAAAAAGTTTATAAAATATTTGGTTTAAAAACACTTGTATGAAAATTATATGAAAGAATAAAAAAAAATGTAACGACCCGTTCTCGGTATGTTAATAAATTGTCAATTGTCTAAGTTTTCAAGAGGGACTCGGCGAGTTCTAGCCTGACTCGCCGAGTTGGGTCGCGCATTTTGTGCACGCGGGAGCCGGCGACTCGGCGAGTCCATATCCTGGACTCGGCGAGTCCGTCCGTCTGGATGAAACCCTAAATCCCCGGGTTTGCCCACTATTTAAACCCCATTATAGCCTCATTCTCGCCACTATCACCCTGAGAGCTCTGTGAGAAACCCTAATCCTTCCATTTGTGAGCTTAGAAGTGATTTAGTTCCATTTTGTGAAGGTGTGAAGAAGGAGAAGAAGAAAGAAGCAAGGAAACAAGTTGTAGTGCAAAGATCCAAGGTCAAATCTGAGCTTATTGAGGTATTTTCGGAGTTCCCCTTCTGGTTATATGCTTAAACATCCATTAGAGCTCTTTTAAGGGCTATTTGATGTTTGTTCCAAGCTTTATGTTTGCATGAATGTGTTAATAAGTCGAAATACCTTTGGATCTGAGTGTTGGGGTGTTGTAGAGCCCAGATCTACTGTCTTTTTGGAGTTACATTGCATATTAGCCATGGATCTACTCTTGTTGTGCATCTTTTAGCCTTATTTCCCTTATTCATGTGGTTGTGCACGTAAAGTTGGAAACTTAACGTGATAATACAGCTTATTGGACCTAGATCTATCATTTGCATGTGTTGGATTCAAGAGAAATCGAGTAAAAATCTGTTGCATGGCGGCGACTCGGCGAGTCGGAAGAACGACTCGACGAGTCAGGTCGCGAGTCCCGAGTTCTTCAGTTTCTTCAGTGTCGAGTGGACGAGGTGTGTTAGGGAGTGGACTCAGCGAGTTGAGAGTAGACTCAGTGATGGAGGGACTCGGCGAGTTTGTTCATACAACTCGGCGAGTCCAAGGCAATCTTCTTGGGGATCAAGAACAACTCGTCGAGTCTGTTCATCCGACTCGGCGAGTCGGATGAAGATCATCTGAGTTTTTGGATCCAGAGGGTACTCGTCGAGTCGATGCCACACTCGACGAGTATCAGCGTGTAAGAGTTGAGAGGAGAGTCTAGGACTCGACGAGTTAGGTATCCCGACTCGGCGAGTCAGCCCTGAGTAAGTTGACTTTGACCAAGGGTAAAAGAGTTATTTTACCCTGAGTGTAGTGTTAGTGATTGATCGAGTGTGTTTATGGATTTGTAGCCGAGGAGATTCAGGAGCAGCAGCCGTTAGCTTTCCGAGCCACACACTCATCCGCTAGCTTACGAGGTGAGTTTCCTTCCAGTAGGGACGGGTCTAAGGCCACAATGCCGGCCCGTCCAATTAGTAGTAGTTTCCGGACTTCGGTCCGATGTAGTAGTTAGTATGTCTGATGCCTTCGTGGTTCAGACATAATTCATGCGTTATGTGTTATGTGTTTTATGTTCCGGGCTACGGCCCGATGCAGTATGCAGTATGTTTGTTATGATATGCTATGCTATGCTCAGTCAGTTCCGGGCTTCGGTCCGATGCAGGGGACACGGTCCCAGTCAGTTCCGGACTCCGGTCCGATGCAGTCAGTTCCGGACTTCGGTCCGATGCAGTCAGTTTCGGACTCTGGTCCGATGCAGTTAGTTCCGGACTTTGGTCCGATGCAGGGGACAAGGTCCCAGTCAGTTCCGGACTCGGTCCGATGCAGTTTCCGAGCCTCGGCCCGATGCAGTGGGCAAGGCCCAATATGTGTTTATATGTTTTGTATGGTATGTGGTAACTTTGGGGGAGCTCACTAAGCTTCGTGCTTACAGTTTCAGTTTTGGTTTCAGGTACTTCCGCAAGCAAAGGAAAGAGCACGGGATGACGGCATCGCACACACCACCGCCTCAGCTTTAGTCTGGATTTGATTTAGTTGTTGATCCGATGTAGTATGATACAGTTTCCGCACAGTACTTTATTATATTTTGGGACATATCACGCATGGTTTATTTATATGATACTCTGATTATAGTTTCGATTATATTAAAAACAAAAAATTTTGGGTCGTATTTTTGGGTTGTTTCAAGTTGGTATCAGAGCCCTGGTTTGAGGGATTCGGATACACTTCCGGGGGTATCTGAACTCAAACTAAGGGAGATAAAAGATTTTTAATAAAATGTTTTTACAAAAAGAATTTTGAAAACACTTAGAAAGAAAGAATTGTTTTTAACAAGATAGAGGTGTGTGCATGCGGTCAACCGAGCTCAAGTAAGTACTCCCAAATTACCCATACAAGTTATTTGTTCAATTTCAGTTTTAGTAGAACAACATGCTAGTATAGGACTAAGGATTTAGGAGAATGCCTTACGTGCCTGCTTATGTGTTACAGCTTTATGAATATTGCATGCTAGAATTGAGTAGACAGCAGTAGGATAGCCTGTTTAGGTTATGCCTGATAGTAAGAGCTTAGCATCCTATGCTAGTACAGTTTCTTGTTATAAGAATAGTTTGCGTGAGTCTGTTTCCCTTATCCGAATGCTGCTTGCTTTGTGCTTAGTGGGGTTCCGAGTAATGGGAGTTAGCCATTAGGTGGGCACGTTACACCACATGTAATCAGGTTTGAATAATCCCAGAGTGCTGGGACTAGCCCTACTGCGCAGCTCTTGTTTGAGTCCAACCGTTGTAGGGACGGATCTTTTACTTGAAGGATTATCCGATCCTCATCACATGTGATGGTGTTCAGGTGAGGGCTAACTGGCAGTGCGAGGAGACCTACAACAGCTGAGGACCAGTCGTATTGAGCTCGAATTTTCTTTGGGGCAAGCCTAGGATGAGAGTAGCAGAGAATAGCAGCGGTAGAAGTGACTTGGGGAATCGAGGCAGTTCTTGAGGAAAGTACGGATAGATGTGGAAGGTAGTAGGGGCCCATACTACTGGACGCAGAGGATCCGTACTCGAATCAAGGAAGGCCAAGATAAGACCAGGAAGCTAGTAGTCGTATCATGATCCCTTGAAATATTTCAGTGTTCTGATGTTGTTGTGATATGTTTCAGAATGGTAGTTTTGCGTCCGAGGCCAGCAGCCGGCAGTTCAGATGCCGAAGGGGGATCAGGATCGGGGTCAGACCCGGAGGTCGGACAGATGGATGAGCAGACTAGAGAGTTCCTTTCTTCTGAGGTTACTCGCATCATACTTGAGCAGACTCCTATGATCTTCGGTTCGATCAAGGAGGGCATTTTGGAGATGATGGATGAGAGACTGAGTACTTTCCGTACTGAGATGGCGGCCGTGATGGGGTCGCGCACACTCACTTTCAGGGAGTTCAGGGCATGCGGGGCTCCTGACTATCACGGGGCACGGGACCCCATAGCGAGTACCAGGTGGTTGGCGGATGTGGCCAACGCATTCCGCACTAGCAGATGTCCCGAGGGGGACAAGGTCAGATTGGCGTCCTGTCTCCTGAAGGACAGGGCACGTGACTGGTGGGAGGAGGTAGGACATGCCATCGGGGATGATGCGGCATTGGATGCCATGACCTGGGCCGATTTCTCTACCAGGTTCAGAGCGGAGTTTGCACCGGTCATTGAGGTGCAACAGTTAGCCAGGGAGTTCCAGGATCTTACCCAGACTACCGAGACAGTGGCGGAGATCACCGCCAAGTTCAGGGAGAGGGCCCTTCTTGTTCCACAGTATGCAGCCGATGAGGAGATGAAGAAGGCCCGTTATCACGAGATGTTGCGGAGTGACATTCGTATGTTTGTGAGCCGGTCCAGTTGCAAAACACTGGACGACATGATTGCTAGAGCCAGAGAGAGGGAGATTGATCTCGAGATGGAGAGGAAGAGGAAACCGGAGGCGGTTTCGGGTACAGGCAGCGTGGGCAAAAAGCCCAAGGTTTCAGATCACAGGTCCAGGGGTCAGCAGAGCCACGGTCGGTGTGGCAAGTGTGGGAGGTTGCACGAGGGGGCGTGCAAGGCAGGGAGTCCCGGCTGCTACAAGTGCGGTCGGACCGGGCATATGAGTAGGGATTGTACGGCCCCTGCCACTACGGTTACAGCATCGGATCTGATTTGCTTTCAGTGCAATCAGAGGGGACACAAAAGGTCCCAGTGTCCCAGTTTAGCTGCAGCAGGGAAGGTGCTTGCACCCGCCCCTGCCACCTTGAGGATCACGGACGGCCGGCAGGGCCGAGCTGATGCGCCGGTGGCGAAGAGCAGGGCATTTCAGATGACAGCAGAGGAGGCGCGAGCGACTCCTGATGTGGTGACGGGTATGTATATTTCTTTCATCTTTTAATTATTAACATATCGTTTGAATATTATTTGATGGTACGTTTTATTTAGGATCGTTCTCGGTGAACAGCATCCCTGCTTTGGTATTGTTCGATTCGGGGGCCACCCGATCATTTGTATCGCTTGCGCTTAGCAAGAGATTTAGCAGAGCTCCGGGGGAGCTGGATGGTCCATTAGAGGTTGAGATAGCAGATGATAGGACCGTGAGGGTCGACAGAGTATATAGAGGGTGTTCCCTTCAGATATTTGAGGAGCAGTTTTCAGTGGATTTGGTTCCGATTCCCCTGCGCGGGAATAAAGTTATTGTGGGCATGGATTGGCTAAGCCCCAATGGGGCGGTGATCGATTGTGAGCTTCAGCTAGTGAGGGTTCGCACTCCCAGTGGGGGAGAGGTAGTGATTCAGGGCGAGAGGCCCCAGCGAGGATTGACCTTCTGCTCTGCCGCTAGGGCGAGGCGCTACGTTCAGCAGGGCTGCGCCGGTTATGTAGCCTACGTCTTGGATGCCCGGGATAAGGGCAAGACGATGATCGATGATGTTCCCATTGTTCGAGATTACCCGGACGTGTTTCCCGAGGATTTGCCGGGGATACCTCCTGAGAGGCGGGTTGAGTTCAGGATCGACCTGGTTCCTGGTGCGGCTCCGATAGCCAAAGCACCATATCGACTTGCTCCCCCTGAGATGCAGGAGTTGTCTACACAGCTTCAGGAGCTGTTAGACAAGGGTTTCATTCGGCCGAGCAGTTCGCCTTGGGGAGCGCCGATCTTATTTGTGAGAAAGAAGGATGGGTCGCATCGGATGTGTATTGATTACCGGGAGCTGAATAAGGTAACGGTGAAGAACCGTTACCCACTTCCGAGGATAGATGACTTGTTTGATCAGCTCCAGGGAGCGTCTTGGTTCTCCAAGATCGACCTACGCTCCGGTTACCACCAGATGAGGGTCAGGGATGAGGATGTACAGAAGACTGCTTTCAGGACCCGGTATGGTCATTATGAGTTTGTGGTGATGCCATTTGGTCTCACCAATGCCCCAGCCGCGTTCATGGATCTCATGAACCGCGTGTGCAGACCGATGCTGGATCGGTCAGTGATCGTGTTCATAGATAACATCTTGGTATATTCCAAGACACAGGGGCAACACGAGGAGCACCTGCGGGAGGTGTTGGAGACTTTGAGGAGGGAGAGACTTTTCGCTAAGTTCTCCAAGTGTGAGTTCTGGTTGCGCGAGGTGCAGTTTCTTGGGCATCTCGTTAACCAGAAGGGTATTTTGGTTGACCCGGCCAAGATTGAGGCCGTGATGCAGTGGGAGGTCCCGAAGTCTCCATCTGAGATTCGGAGCTTCCTAGGATTGGCAGGGTATTATCGGAGATTTATTCAGGACTTCTCCAAGATAGCAGTACCGCTCACCCGACTAACCAAGAAGTCGGTGGTTTTTCGTTGGGGGCCTGAGCAGCAGGCGGCGTTCGAGACTCTCAGGCAGAGATTGTGCGAGGCTCCGATTCTTACCTTGCCAGAGGGTGTTGAGGATTTCGTGGTCTATTGTGATGCTTCGATCACGGGTATGGGAGCAGTGTTGATGCAGCGAGGCCATGTGGTGGCTTATGCCTCGAGACAGTTGAAGCCTCATGAGGCTAATTATCCTACCCACGACTTGGAGCTGGGGGCAGTTGTATTTGCCCTCAAGATTTGGAGACATTACCTTTATGGGGTCCGCTGTACTATCTACACGGACCACAAGAGTTTACGATACCTTATGGATCAGCCGAGTTTGAACATGAGACAGAGGAGATGGTTAGACATGCTGAAGGACTATGACTGTGAGATCCTGTATCATCCAGGGAAGGCCAACGTGGTGGCCGATGCCCTGAGCCGTAAGGTGTCGACGGCCCCTATCAGGGATTTGTGTATGAGGATGACGGTGATCACTCCTTTGTTGGAGCGGATCAAGGAGGCTCAGATGGAGGGTCTCAAGGAGGAGAGGCAGAAGTGCGAGAGGATAGTGGGCCGAGTAGCTTCGTTTGAGTACGACAGTCGGAGTTTGATGACGCTTCATGGTAGGGTGTGGGTGCCGTACTGGGGTGGGGTACGGCAGGTATTGATGGACGAGGCTCATAAGTCTCGATTTTCTATCCATCCAAGGGCGACGAAGATGTATCGAGATCTTCGACCTGATTATTGGTGGCCCTGCATGAAGCGGGACGTCGCTTGGTACGTTGAGAGATGCTTGACCTGTCGGAAGGTCAAGGCGGAGCACCAGAGACCTCACGGCAAGATGCAGCCATTGGATATTCCCGTGTGGAAATGGGAGGATATCACCATGGATTTTATCACCAAACTTCCCAGGACCGCACGTGGAGTGGATTCGATATGGGTAGTGGTGGATCGGTTGACGAAGAGTGCCCATTTTATCCCGATCCAGGAAAGTATATCGGCAGAAAAGTTAGCCGATATCTACGTGCGAGAGGTTGTGGCACGTCATGGAGTGCCGGTATCGGTGGTGTCGGACCGAGATGTTTGCTTCACGTCCAGATTCTGGAAGCGATTCCACGACGAGATGGGTACTCGTCTCCATTTCAGCACCGCTTTTCATCCGCAGACTGACGGGCAGAGCGAGAGGACGATTCAGACTCTCGAGGACATGCTTAGGGCATGTGTCCTAGACTTTGGGGGCAGTTGGGATACGTATCTTCCCTTAGCGGAATTCTCGTATAACAACAGCTATCATGCGAGCAGTGATCGACCTCCTTTTGAGATGTTATATGGCAGGAAGTGCAGGACCCCGATTTGTTGGGGCGAGGTCGGTCAGCGGGTCATGGGGAGCACCGAAGTGGTGCTCAAGACGACGGAATTGATCCAGCAGGTCCGTAGTAGACTGCAGACTGCGCAGAGTCGGCAGAAGAGCTACGCCGACAGGAGGCGTTCAGACTTGGAGTTCCAGGTGGGAGACATGGTTCTTCTGAAAGTCTCACCTTGGAAAGGTGTCATCAGGTTCCGGAAGAGGGGCAAATTAGGCCCCAGATTTATTGGTCCTTTCAGGGTTTTGGCCCGAGTGGGTCGGGTTGCTTACCGGTTAGATCTTCCTGAGGAGCTCAGTTTGATACACAACACCTTCCACGTATCGCAGTTGAGGAAGTGTTTAGTGGACGAGACAGCAGTCGTTCCCTTAGAGGACATCCAGGTTGATAGCAGCCTCAATTATATCGAGAAGCCGATCGCAATTCTGGAACGGAAGACCAAGACCTTGAGGAACAAGGTAATTCAGCTGGTAAAGGTGCAGTGGCAGCACCGGAAGGGGTCTGAATGGACATGGGAAACTGAAGAAGAAATGAGAACGCACTACCCGGAGTTATTCGCAGATCCAGCCGTTGCAGACTTCGAGGATGAAGTCTGAATCAAGTGGGGGAGAATTGTAACGACCCGTTCTCGGTATGTTAATAAATTGTCAATTGTCTAAGTTTTCAAGAGGGACCCGACGAGTTCTAGCCTGACTCGCCGAGTTGGGTCGCGCATTTTGTGCACGCGGGAGCCGGCGACTCGGCGAGTCCGTCCGTCTGGATGAAACCCTAAATCCCCGGGTTTGCCCACTATTTAAACCCCATTATAGCCTCATTCTCGCCACTATCACCCTGAGAGCTCTGTGAGAAACCCTAATCCTTCCATTTGTGAGCTTAGAAGTGATTTAGTTCCATTTTGTGAAGGTGTGAAGAAGGAGAAGAAGAAAGAAGCAAGGAAACAAGTTGTAGTGCAAAGATCCAAGGTCAAATCTGAGCTTATTGAGGTATTTTCGGAGTTCCCCTTCTGGTTATATGCTTAAACTTCCATTAGAGCTCTTTTAAGGGCTATTTGATGTTTGTTCCAAGCTTTATGTTTGCATGAATGTGTTAATAAGTCGAAATACCTTTGGATCCGAGTGTTGGGGTGTTGTAGAGCCCAGATCTACTGTCTTTTTGGAGTTACATTGCATATTAGCCATGGATCTACTCTTGTTGTGCATCTTTTAGCCTTATTTCCCTTATTCATGTGGTTGTGCACGTAAAGTTGGAAACTTTACGTGATAATACAGTTTATTGGACCTAGATCTATCATTTGCATGTGTTGGATTCAAGAGAAATCGAGTAAAAATCTGTTGCATGGCGGCGACTCGGCGATTCAGGTCGCGAGTCCCGAGTTCTTCAGTTTCTTCAGTGTCGAGTGGACGAGGTGTGTTAGGGAGTGGACTCAGCGAGTTGAGAGTAGACTCAGTGATGGAGGGACTCGGCGAGTTTGTTCATACAACTCGGCGAGTCCAAGGCAATCTTCTTGGGGATCAAGAACAACTCGTCGAGTCTGTTCATCCGACTCGGCGAGTCGGATGAAGATCATCTGAGTTTTTGGATCCAGAGGGTACTCGTCGAGTCGATGCCACACTCGACGAGTATCAGCGTGTAAGAGTTGAGAGGAGAGTCTAGGACTCGACGAGTTAGGTATCCCGACTCGGCGAGTCAGCCCTGAGTAAGTTGACTTTGACCAAGGGTAAAAGAGTTATTTTACCCTGAGTGTAGTGTTAGTGATTGATCGAGTGTGTTTATGGATTTGTAGCCGAGGAGATTCAGGAGCAGCAGCCGTTAGCTTTCCGAGCCACACACTCATCCGCTAGCTTACGAGGTGAGTTTCCTTCCAGTAGGGACGGGTCTAAGGCCACAATGCCGGCCCGTCCAATTAGTAGTAGTTTCCGGACTTCGGTCCGATGTAGTAGTTAGTATGTCTGATGCCTTCGTGGTTCAGACATAATTCATGCGTTATGTGTTATGTGTTTTATGTTCCGGGCTACGGCCCGATGCAGTATGCAGTATGTTTGTTATGATATGCTATGCTATGCTCAGTCAGTTCCGGGCTTCGGTCCGATGCAGGGGACACGGTCCCAGTCAGTTCCGGACTCCGGTCCGATGCAGTCAGTTCCGGACTTCGGTCCGATGCAGTTAGTTCCGGACTCTGGTCCGATGCAGTTAGTTCCGGACTTTGGTCCGATGCAGGGGACAAGGTCCCAGTCAGTTCCGGACTCGGTCCAATGCAGTTTCCGGGCCTCGGCCCGATGCAGTGGGCAAGGCCCAATATGTGTTTATATGTTTTGTATGGTATGTGGTAACTTTGGGGGAGCTCACTAAGCTTCGTGCTTACAGTTTCAGTTTTGGTTTCAGGTACTTCCGCAAGCAAAGGGAAGAGCACGGGATGACGGCATCGCACACACCACCGCCTCAGCTTTAGTCTGGATTTGATTTAGTTGTTGATCCGATGTAGTATGATACAGTTTCCGCACAGTACTTTATTATATTTTGGGACATATCACGCATGGTTTATTTATATGATACTCTGATTATAGTTTCGATTATATTAAAAACAAAAATTTTTGGGTCGTATTTTTGGGTTGTTTCAAAAAAAGTTTTAAAAAATTATAAACAAAGATTTAAAACATTGTATTAAAAAAACGCGTATGAAAAAATATCATAAAAATATTGTAAGAAACTATAAAAATAAAAAAAATAAAAAAATTGTTCACATTTAAACAACCTTCTTTTTTTTACACATTTGTTCATTTAACTTGTTAAATGTGTTTATATATTATTATTATCATCTGCTATAACCGGTGACAATTGTAATATGTTAACACATTTAACAAGTTAGATAGTTAAATGTATACAAATAAAAATAAAAATAAAAGTTACCTAAATATGAACAAGACAAAAAAATAATTACTCTCGCAAGTCATGTTTCCTAAAATAGTAACTACATTCAGCTTATTTTAGGCAATTTAAAAGCAATATATTGAAGTATTTAAAAAGATTTACTAGGAAAGTAACCCTACTAGGCTATTAGGGTAGAGGCAAATCAAAGAACATCAACGATAGTTGTATGCCTAAATAGTGAATATGATACATCCATTATAGAATTGTACTAAAATCAATTTTATCATATGGCTAATAATAACATGATATCTTATGTTTCATCACCAAAATTCCAAGGTATATTGCTCAAAAAGTTATATAAGTTAGAAGTAGGTCTTCATTTTACATATAAAATTTTGAATCAAGAGAAAATAAGTTATAATTTTATACCATTTACTACAAATAAATTAGGTTGTTACCTCTAGTAATTTTTACCAAAAAATAAATATATAAAAAATATTTTTTTTTATGCACTTTCACTCTGATGCAGCGATTATGAAACTTCATTCCCCGCCTTTTAGATTTTTCTTTTTAATTTTTTTTAATTTATAAATTCAGTACAATGTCAAGAAAAACAAAATATTTAATTTAGTAATTTCTTTTCTTTGGGAATTGAGACCAAATCAAGTCAACTCAGTTCCCACCTCCAAACTAAATACAAAATGAAGTGTCTGTCTAATATTAATAATAATACACAGAACGATTTGAAGTCGATAAAAGCATTAAACATGAAGTGTAGCTATTCTGTACTACTATTAATGATGTACAAGAGCATATATAGTGGCAGGCATTAATTAATTAGATTAGTAGTGTAAAGTGGTTACACTAATGCGATTTCACGGGTGCCAGTAACATAAGAAACAAAGCCTCTTCCACCAAAAAGTGGACGCATGAAAGCATCATCAAATTTCCTCCAGTAGTAATGAATGGTGTTAGTAGGGTTACTAAATAGCCTTTTTAGATTGCTTGTTACATCCTCCTCCCCTGTTTCTTCTACTACCACTACATTCCTATCACCTGAGCCTATAAGTGGCATCATCATCGACTTTGGACTCCATGCTTGGCTCTCATCAACATGTGAGGAGGATCCAGGAAACAAATACTTTACAATAGGCTTAGTCAGCAATCCAAACACCTATAATTAATTATTATAGATAAATAATTTCTCATGAATGATTGATTATCGGTTAAATAATACTCCACAAGACATTATTACCACAGTACTGAAAAGAACAACAATGATTGTTGTGGTGATCAATAGTGCATTTGCTGGCTGCATACTTTGCTCATCAGACCCGGTAAACTGTATCAACAGTCAGAGTAAATTACCAAAAATAGCAACATACTTTTTATATAGTAAAATTTAGTTTACCTACCTTCTTATAAGCAAGAGCCACGGACACAGCACCTCGCATTAGACCAGACCACCAAACTGTTACCTGTGATGTGACAGATTAATTTTAAAATTCAAAATAGAATTGGTAGGTAGTTGAAGTTAGTTAGTTACCTGTTGTTTAAACTCGATCTTGTTACTGTTTGATTTAGAGGTTAAGTTGGATACGAGTGAAATTGGGAACACAAAACATGCTCTTCCGACCATAATCAATCCAAGCAGTACACCACTAGCCCCAAAGGATTTCCGAGGACTGTAAAAACTTATTTGAATCTCGATCAAAATACTAAATAATAGGGTTATTATCTGATTGAACAACTAAAAAAAAGATTACCTGTCGTTTACAAATTTCCATTTTTCCACGTCTAGTGCGTCCATACCAACATACATGAAGATAAATATTTCGGAAATAAATGACATTGCTGCAAACGTATGCCTACAATGCAATCCAACAAACTCATATAAGTAGCAAAGCGGAAAAGAGTTTTTTGGTGTGAAAAGGGGCAACGCACTTTGTAGTTACTTGTGAATTGATGGTGACATTATGCCAAGCATAGTGCGACATTACAATACCACAAAAGAATACAGTAAGGATTCCACTTAATCCAAAAACCTACATGAATAAAAGGTTATTCATAACAACAACTAAAAATTAAAAATTAACCTTTCACTTACTTCAGCTAATACATATGAAAGGTAAGCCATGAGTATCATAAGGGAGACTTCACGGTCTGTTGAATTCCTGAATACACATTCGTCCCAATCATTTATGGTATTTTTTTTTTTTTTAAATAAAATATATAAATTACTCAAACAACATCACCACATACCTTCCAAAGTACAATGTTCTAATGGTGAATGAACAGAGCAGTCCAACCTACAAGTAGAATATATTATGAGCAACATTACAATACTGCTAAGTTTTCCCTTGGAGTATTTAACTCAAGCAAATGAACATGAACATGAACATGAACTTACTGAAACTCCCAAAAAAGTACTGAATACAAATAATGACAAGAAATTTCCAGCAAATTTAAGGGCAATGACAGAGTTCATGTCTGATAGGTCAAATTTTGTAATTGCATTGAAAAGAACCACAGATGTGGCATCATTAACAACACCCTCCCCAAACACTAGGCTGTATAACAGTGGTGTTTCTTCCTGATTAAGAACCTGCCCATTAGAAGATACAAAGTTAATGACATTCATCATCTCTGTAATTTTTAAATTAAACAATCAAGACCTTCTTACCTGCAAGGTGCAAACAGAATCTGTTGCAGAAAAAATGGCTCCAAGTGCTTCCCATAATTATACCAGAAGACAACAATTTGAATGAATAGGTTAGCATAACATGATCTAGCTACACTGATAATAAGTCATGTCATACCAGTCAACATTTCCCAACAAACGTGTTGAGGCAATCGATTAAAAAAAAAAAAAGTCAAAAGGAAAAGAGAATACATACCAAGATAATCCTTCGTGTTGAGGTAATCGATACCCAGTTTAGGAAACAAACGTGTTGCGCCTGAATTATTCAATCACCATAAAAACATTTATAATTGTGATCAAAGTTGGATAGGATTATATAATCATTTACACAGGAACTATTAAACACATTTTATTTAACCTACCAAATGAGATGACTGCAAAGGATATCAAAGTACCAATGGCTCCGAATGAGGTAATGGTTGTGAAATTCTGGAAGAATTGTTTCTTTTTAACCTGAAACCTGGTAAATAGTTAACCTTTCTCAGAAAAGGTGTTAAAATCAACACATCAAACACAAATCTTCTTTCACCAAAAGGCACATCAATATGAAGTATTGTAGCATCAAAACAAGATATGTAGGCTATTCACATTGGTTAGCATGATAAATGCTTGATTCAACAACTAAGAGCATCTCTCACCTACTGTTACTTTTACAGGAAACTAAGTCAAAGATGATATTTTTATCTTGGTAGATGTCCATACTTCAAAACTAGGATTCTTATAATCAATCATTTAATTGCATGCTACAAAGTCCATGAGAAACTTCAAATCCTTGAAAAAGAATAAGAACAACAGATAGAAGGTACAACTTACCCAGCATTGAAAATAATTGGTGGAAGGAGATATATAAAGAAAAACTCTTGCTTGAATTCCAATACGTGTGAGCTTTTACCACCAGAAGTTAGTAAAATAACAAATCCTGTGCCTAAACCCTGTCAGAAGTTATGTAATATTTACGTACCTCAACAGAGTACAAACTGACAAACAAAAGTAAAACCAAAGTTATAATATGAAGTCAGTAACTCACAATTGCAAGGGCAGTGATAGATTCGTTCATCCATTTACTTTCTTCAAGGAGATGACCAATTACAATGCAAGCACAGAGTAGGGCTGCAAATAGGGCTATGTGATGTACAAAATCTGTCTCCGGATCTGATGTCATTTGACCATAACTTGCTGCTATAGAGCTCACATCATAACTCATGTTGCAGGTTGGCAAGAAACTGAAAAAAAAATGAAATAAGATCCTGCAATGGAGTGCTGTATATCAACATAATGTCAATTTAAAACCTCTTAAGGCTCCTTTTGCAGCCAATTATTACTGCCTACAGTCATCATTTAGTAATGTATTGGGATATGGTAATGGCCTATGCCTGTCACAACCTTCCGTTGTTAAGCAAAAGGGAAAAGTGATATGGAAGGTTGAATTTCATTCTCTTAATAATTTCATTTGATTCAATAGATCATAAGGTGTAATTAAGCTTATTGATCTCAATTAGGTTTTTGTGATTCATATTGATCATTAGATGTAAGTTTCATGGTAAGTAGTCTCAATAACTTTGATTGATTCGTATCGATCATGAAATGCATAACTCATCTACTGGACTGGGAATATCTTTTTAAGCCATAATAGCCCATAACCTAGATTCAAATTACATGAATTCAAAAAATTATAGAATTAAAGTACAAGCCAAAATGATAAGAGGAGACAGATATAACTAATAATTCAATCCGCATTTTGCAGGTTTACTAAACCAACCAAAGGTTGATAAAGGCTGAAGCTAATTTGCTTCCATTGACTTGACTTTTAAGGTATGTTATCCATTTCATCATCAAGCTTAACAGAATTTTCATCGCCTTTTCAGCACCATTGCCTGATTAACGCATATAAACAGAGGCAGAAAACGAGAACAATATCAAAAGCTGAAAGAAAGAGTTCGTACCTCAAGAAATCGGTTGTTGATCGTGACAAATAATTGAACTGCAGCTGCGGCTTATAAATTTCCTTCTGGGGCAAAAATCTAACAATTTTGCTTCAAGATAAACCTTATATTTGGAAAGAATTAGGGTTTCCTTGACCAACAAGAAGGGTTCAACACGTTTGAAAGTAGATTCTTTCATCTGATTCGATAAAACGAAACAAGGAAGCGGAGAAATCAAGTTTGGAAAAAACCGGGAAGGAACGATTTTGATGTTTTTACTTTATAAGATTAAATTACATATCTCGTCCATGAGGTATTGCTAAAATTACAACTATGATCCAAAAAGATTTATTTAGTATAATTTTTGGTTCGAAATAGTTTATGTATAACAATCTAGTGGTTTTTTTAGCCATTAATTTTCGATCAGCAGATTTTATTAGTACAATTACTAAAGAACTACCGAGAACAAAGCCACACACCATAAGAAGAAATCAAAAAACACATATCCACCAACATAAGTTTGAAAAAACAACCAACACAGTTAAATTTTCTCCTTCTAATTCTATTAGACACCAACAAAAAGTATTGGGTAAGAATTTTATTTCACAAATCCCCCTTCTTGATCCGAGTAGAATAAAAAAACTATAAACACAAAGGTGTGTGCGAGAATGATCTTTCACTTTTTGTTTGTCACATCAGATTTTCTCACGCTCTTTTTTCTCTCACCAAAATTTAGGGTGTTTACGAGAATAATCATTTATTCTTTTTAAAATTTAAATATAAAAAATTAATATAATTTTAAAAAAATAATTAGTAAACATAAAAATTAATTAAAATTAAAAACACTTCATTCAAATAAAACTTACATAAAAGGATACATTCAAAACAAGCAAGATTAAATAAATAAATAAAAACAACTAGAAAACAATAAATATTAAAAAAAAAAAAAACACAACCTAAAAAACATAATTAATATCCAAATTTAAAAAAAAACAAATTATGTCACTCGAAATCGTTGTCCTTGTCATCATCATTATTGTCATCGTCATCGACATCCTCGCCCTCGACGAAGATATCTGAATTCTTATCTAATTCGTCAAAAAAAATCATCGTGTCAACACTCTGTCTGCTGGTGAATGTGGGTCATGTAAACGTGTTCCATCAAATTTGCACGAAGGGCGTGAATATCGCAATCATATACTTCTCTTCTATTTCCCCTATACTCTTTCATACCAACGACTACTCCTTCGACATTTGGCAAAACTTCAGTTTCGTTGTATCAGCATATCGTTATTCCTTCGTCTTCAAGAACCATATTATGTAATATGATGCGCGCATAGATTACATGTTGCAACCTTGTCATTTCATATGATCCTGCCCCAACTACTAGTACTTGTCAATACCTCTTGAGTACACCAAATGTTCGCTCCACGTCCTTCCTACTTGACTCTTGTGCCTCTTTAAACTTTTTTCTTTTTCATCATTCGGGCATGTAAACGATTTCACAAAACAGATAAGGTATGATATATACCATCAGTAAGATAGTATATGCGCTTATATGCTACCCATTTTGCTTGAAAAGGTATATCGTGTAACTTTCCAATGTAGATATTGTTGAATGCCGACGACTGGTCCAGAACATTGATGTCGTTGTTTGCACTAGTTGCACCAAAGAATGCATGTCATATCCAAAGATCATGTGATGCTATTGCTTCTAGAATAATCATCGGCTCTTTATGTTTGCCACGCATGTACTAACCATGTCATGCATTGGGACACAATGTCCAAGCCCAATGCAGATACTACTTAGCATTCATGGGAACTCATGCTTGCTTTCATGCACCGTGTATAATTGTGGACATCATTAATAGTTTGTGCAAATATTGTTGCACGTAATAGTAGCGGAGCCAGGACCAAAGTAAAGGGGTATCCCAATTTTTTTTAGGGTAACCTAATTTTTTTCCTGGGACTTGGGTTTCCCGGGTTCGGTTTCGATTTTAAACCCAAATTTTAATCAAATCCTTAGCTAACCTCAAGTCTTGTTATATAAACATGAATTTGAAGTATATTTTGATACTTGAATCGATGTGGGACTCAAAGTAGATATCAAATAAAGCATGAGCATAACAGGTTTATATAATAGAAAAAATGGTTGAGTTTACATGTGTTTAGCGATGTGGGATAGAATAGGTGGGAAAAATAAACAAAGAATATGTAAGAAGCAAGAATAGAACTTGAGACATTTGCTTGAATAAGTCAACACCTTAACCAACAAACCAATTGTTTGTTTGTATTTATAAGTTGAGGGATGCATATATATATATATATATATATATATATATATATATATATTATACCGAATTTTTTTTTTTTTTTTGAGGGATACGTAAACAAAAATTACACTACCGAAAAAAAATTTGAGGGGTATCCCGGGATCCCCTTGGATCCACCCCTGCCCGTAAACCAAAGTAATAGCCTTGGAGAACTTGTATGCAGATTCATGTATGGTACACTTGGACATCCTCAAATACTCGTCCCATTTTTCTGTGCCCATGTCATATGCTAACTGACGAATTACGGTCATGCATTTTTGAATTGCAAAGAAAAAAAAAACTTTTTTTTGCTTCTAACATCTCGCTTCCATTGGAACGGAGGTTTTCTTGGTTTATTTCGTGGACGTCAACTTCGTTGAGACGTTCAGCGTACACAACATCATCTGCAAAGTAGTTTTCTATAAAATAATTGTGTCCGGCTTCGCGATTTCTATGCAACGGAGGTTTTCTTGGTTTATTTCGTGGACGTCAACTTTGGCCTCGTAGGTTTTGAAATATGCATTTGTCTTCGCTATGACGAAACCGACAAATAATGTCTCTTCTTGAGCTGTCGAATTGGATGACGAAGATTTTGTTGGAAAGAATATGTAGAAATGGGTCAAAATGTATGTGTGTGTGTGTGTGTGTGTATATATATATATATATATATACACCAATCTTATTACTGTTACCAAAAAAAATCGACCAATAGGAATCGGAGAAAGAGTGCGGCAACTGGCTCCCGCACCACCATTCATGTGGTCACGTAGCAGTGTTCTTATGTGCGGGAACGCCTCCCGCAGCCCATTCCCGAGATGCTCCGTCCGGTCTTAGAATTTCTAACTAACCAAATGAACCACCGATTTGTGAAGAAGACTCCTTACAAATACATCTTACATGAAGACTACAACTAAAGTATACCAAACCAAGATGAACAATCTTCAAATGAGTTAAGTGTCGAAATAAAATTATTCCACCACATTGCTATCTTATTAAACAAAGCAACAACCATATGATTACCAAAAAATAAATGGTTAACGATTTCAAAAACTCATCACAAACGGACATAAAAAGAAATTAATCTCCAAAACCTCTATGAACCAAGTTATTTCTCAAAGGAATCTGATTTAAAGATAACCTCCAAACCGTGATGTTAACTTTAATCGAAACCAAACTATTCCAAGGAAAGGGATGATCAAACATAGGCGAAACATTTTGTCAAACACATGCAAGAGTCACACAAGCAATTAACATCCTATATGTAACACCCGTAGATCCGGGCTAGTCAATTTAGAGATAATAGGAGTCGAAAACGACTTTTCAACAAAAGATTATTTAGAATAAATAATCTTAACCAAGTTGTAAAATGTGTCTCAAGGGTTCCATACATATAAAGAGCGCCGAAATCCGAGTTATAACGAAGAAGTTATGACCCGTCGAAATTTCGCGACGGAACCGGCACGGCACCGGGAAGACGTAAATAGTAAATTTATGATAGAGATACTTTTAGCCTTAGTAATCTAAATGAAATTCGTAGAATATGTTAACCTGGGAGTGTCCATAAAAAGAACACCTAAATCTGACTTCTTATGAGGAAGTTATGATTTTTCGAAGTTTCGGCTTAGCGGTGTACAGCCCGAAGTTCGAGTATTAGATCGAGCGGTTTTTAGCCGACACAACTTAAAGAGAATCGAAGATCTCGTTATTAGTAGCATAACAATAAAAAGACAGACGAAAATGGACATCGGATGAAGAAATTATGAGATTTTAACGGACCAATCCTGTCCCGGCCTGTTAAAAATATAATTTTAAAAA
This sequence comes from Lactuca saligna, assembly GCF_052625555.1. Classification (NCBI taxonomy): domain Eukaryota; kingdom Viridiplantae; phylum Streptophyta; class Magnoliopsida; order Asterales; family Asteraceae; genus Lactuca; species Lactuca saligna. The sequence goes on from NC_136421.1 coordinate 317,226,714, forward strand.
TAAAGTCAAAACTAGCCGACGGAGTCTAAACGAAATTTGTAGAGTATATCTCCGCCTACTCGTGGATATAAAGAACGTAAAAAACGGAGTTCGTATGAACGTGTTACAAATTATAATAACATATTTACGTATTAAAATAAAGTATAAATCATATATACGTACACACACACACACACACACACACACACACACATATATATATATATATATATATATACACATATGTATATATCTTAGAAAGGTATCAACGATGCGGTAATTATAAGACTAATATTGAGTTCTTTCGACATTAGTTTAGTACAAATATCATTAAATCCATTTAAAATAGTATTATAGAGGGGTGTTTAGTTGTTTATATAACTAAAAGTTCATTAAGTAATTATGGAGGGTAGTTTTTGAAAATTCAATTACTATAAATAAGAGCATTGGGCTCTCATATTTCTTGTACCATTCTCTTGATTCAAGAGTCTTTCTCTCCTTATCCCCCGAGCATTTCGGTCCCTCGTGATTCGACTTCTCTTTCTGTAATTTTTAGTATATAGTAAGGTGAGCGCTGAAACGCTGCACAAATCTTTCTTAGAAAGATTCAACGACGAAGTTCTGCCCCTGCAGAGCCCGAATCCTAGCTAAAATCCTCTTGTAAGTAAGTTATGCTTACCCTATTTTAAATATAGTTTATATTTAAAAGACAAAACTTCAAAAATGGTCCCTGTGGTTTCCGAAAATATCAAGTTTAGTCCCTAGTTTAAAAAACCTCACAGATGGTCCCTATGGTTTCAAAACTTTTAACAAATGGTCCTTTTCGCTAACTACGTTAGCTTTTGACCGTTAAGTGAAAGACATTTCTATCTTTTCATTACTACATGGATCATTTTTGAAGTTTTGCCCTTATTTAAAATATATATATATATATATATATATATATATATATATATATATATATATATATTATTTAATATTAAAGGTATCTCTCTCTCTCTTTCTCTCTCTCTCCATTGTTGTGCTGGAAAAGCGAGAGGAGAAGCTCACCAACTGCCATCTCCGGCCACCAAACGCCACCGTCAATCCACCATTCGGCCACAGAACACCACCACATATACCCAACAACCTTTATCCTTTACCCTTGGACCGTAGCAGCCATCAAGAACCACCCATCGTGACTCGTAAGTTACCAAGAATATGGTTCTCACAATGTGTAATATTGAAATCTCGTAATGATTGTGGAAGCTTAGATACGTCTCCAATGACAGAAACTCGAGTTTCATCCTTTTCATCAGAATTCCATTTTGAAAGTGGATTGAAATTGAACGAAAACTTATTCAAAGCGGTGGAAATTAGTCACTTATATCAACATAGAAGCAACTTCATCTTTTAATGTGTTTTCAAGCAGTCTCATTAAGAAATCAACTTCGACCTACATAAACACAACCAATCAATCAATTGAACCCATACAGTTCTTATGAAATTGGAATCCAATTTCGATATTACACATACTTTGGGTCTTAACCAATTGTTAGACGAGAAGGCGAAGACTATAAGAACTTGGATTCCCCACTTACGACACAGATCCACCTCGACCTTCAATGCTCTGACACATGTCAAGTAGCTCGGCTGAGGTATCAATCCTCTTGACCGATCCCATCTTCTGTTTCCGTCAATGATAACTTCAACATGCTTCAACATTAACTCGTGATGGAGTCCCACCGGAGTAATAACCGGTTCCTTAAACGAAGTGATTCTAGCTCTGACATATTGGTCGTTGGTGATTAAATGATGACGGGGGTGTTGATTGATAAAGAAAAGGGGTTTGAAAGGCAAGAGCGAGGAAAGGGAAAGAGATAGAATTATGAAAGAGGGTTTTCAGTTTCAAGGATGTAGATTGGAGGGAGATGAAGGAAAAACTCCACAATCGTTTTCACAAGATTTGTGCAGGAATCTGTAGAGAGAGAGAGAGAGAGAGAGAGAGAGAGAGAGAGAGAGAAAAGAAAGAAAGAAAGAAAGAAAGAAAAAGAGAGAGATAAGGGCACAACTTCAAAAATGGTCCCTGTAGTAGTGAAAAGACAGAAATGTTCTTCACTTAACGGTCAAAAGCTAACAGAGTTAGCAAAAAGGACTATTTGTTAAAAGTTTTGAAACAACAGGGACCATCTGTGAGGTTTTTTGAACTTAGGGACTAAACTTGATATTTTCGGAAACCACAGGGACCATTTTTGAAGTTTTGTCTATTTAAAATTAGTATTGTTATTATAAATTTATAATAAATATTTGATTTATTATTATGACTTATATAAGTGTCATTATAATATATTTTTAACTACTCGCAGTACGGGGAATCTGGTTTAAAGGGCCGTATAGGGTTGTTGGATTTCAGAAGTGCTATACGCCAAAATGGTCCTGCCCTCCAGTGTTTTATGTCTGGCCCCTGTCTGTACATAGTGGTTGAAAAGCATTGTTTAAACGCTTATAATAATAATAATAATAATAATAATAATAATAATAATAATAATAATAATAATAATAAGACTAATAATCAATCACGATAAATATTAGACTAAAATCTAGTGGTAATAATACTAGGTTTCATCGAAGGAAATTATTTTAAAGTAAACGAAGCGATGTCCGAGTACCAACTCACCACCTTCTCAGGTGAGTACATAGTTACTTTCATCTTACACATAAATATGAAATATTTTATATAAACTACGTGCTATATGTGCATATTATCTGAATATTTGTTGGCTATGATGGATGAACGTTTTTTTATACATGTTTTAAATGATATGAACTATATACGTATTTTAAATATACAAGTATGTTGGGTATGAGATGGGTAGATGAATGATGATAGATAAAAGATGATGTGAGTAAACATTGGCATGAAACGACCCAAAAACACGACCCAAAAATTTTCGTTTTTCAATATAATCAAAACCATAATATAAGTATCATAACATAAAACATACGCGATGTATCCCCAAAACATAATAAAATATTGTGCAGAAAACTGTATCATACAACATCAATCCAAAACATCAAAAGACATCCCCAGGATAAAAGCTATGTTGTGGTGTGTGCGATGCTGTCACCCCGAGCTCTTCCCTTTGCTTGCGGAAGTACCTGAAACCAAACTGAAACTGTAAGCACGAAGCTTAGTGAGCTCCCCCAAACTACCACATACCATACAATAACATATAAACACATATTGGGCCTTGCCCACTGCATCGGGCCGAAGCCCGGAAACTGCATCGGACCGAAGTCCGGAACTGACTGGGACCTTGTCCCCTGCATCGGACCGAAGTCCGGAACTAACTGCATCGGACCGAAGTCCGGAACTGACTGGGACCTTGTCCCCTGCATCGGACCGAAGTCCGGAACTGACTGGGACCTTGTCCCCTGCATCGGATCGAAGTCCGGAACTAACTGCATCGGACCGAAGTCCGGAACTGTCTGACTGAAAATGGCATAGCATAACACATCAACTAGCATAACACATATACGACATGCTACATCGGGCCGTGGCCCGGAACACATAATACTTAACACATAAAACCTAGCACACAAATCCTGTTCGAACCACGAAGGCATCGAACATACTAACTGCTGCATCGGACCTAAATCCGGAAACTACTGCTAACTGAACAGGCCGGAATTGTGGCCTTAGACCCATTCCTACTGGAAGGAAACTCACCTCGTAAGCTGGCTGCTGAGTGTGTGGCTCGGGAAGCTAACGGCTGCTGCTCCTGAATCTCCTCGGCTACAAGTCCATAAACACACTCAATCAAATACTAAACACTGCGCTTGGGGTAGAATTACTCTTTTACCCTCGGTCAAAGTCAACTCTCTTTTGGGCTGACTCGCCGAGTTGGGGCCACCCAACTCGCCGAGTCCTACTCTCACTTTTCACTCTTACTCGCTGCTACTCGTCGAGTCTGGCATCGACTCGACGAGTACCCTCTTGATCCAAGAACTCAGACAATCTTCATCCGACTCGCCGAGTCGGATGAACAAACTCGACGAGTTGTTCTTGATCTTTAAGAAGATTGCCTTGGACTCGCCGAGTTGATGAACAACTCGCCGAGTCCCTCCATCACTGAGTTCACCCTCAACTCGCTGAGTCCACTCTCTAACTCACCTCGTCCACTCAACACTGATAAAACCGAAGAACTCGAGACTCGCGACCCAACTCGTCGAGTCGTTCTTCCGACTCACCGAGTTGCCGCCATGCAACTGATTTTTACTCGATTTTGTTTGAATCCAATGCATACAATTGATAGATCTGAGTCCAATAAGCTGATTTACCACGTAAAGTTTCCAACTTTACGTGCACAACCTCATGAATAAGGGAAATAAGGCTAAAAGATGCATAAAATGGGTAGATCTATGGTTATCATGCAATATAACTCCAAAAAGACAGTAGATCTGGGCTCTACAACACCCCAACATTCAGATCCATAGCTATTTCGACTTAATAAGACGTTCATGCAAGTGTAAGGCTTGGAACAAGCATCAACTAGCTCTTAGGAGAGCTCTAATGGAAGTTTAAAGCATATAACAAGATGGAACTCCGAAAATACCTCAATTAACTCTGATTTGGCCTTGGATCTTTGCACTACAACACTTCTCCTTGCTTCTTCCTTCTTCTCCTTCTTCACACCTTCACAAAATGGCACCAAAACACATATAAGCTCTTCAAGGGAGGATTAGGGTTCTATCACTGCGTTCTCAGGGTGAGGGAGGCGAGGATGGGGGCTATAAGGTGGTATAAATAGTGGGCAACCCGGGGAATTTAGGGTTTCACCCAGACAGATGGACTCGCCGAGTCCCCGGCTCACGCGTGCCCTCAGGCGCGACCCTACTCGGCGAGTCAGGCTAGAACTCGCCGAGTCCCTCTTGAAAACTCACTATAATTACCAATAAATCAACATACCGGGAACGGGTCGTTACAATTCTCCCCCACTTGTCTCAGACTTCGTCCTCGAAGTCTGCTACGGCTGGATCTGCAAATAACTCCGGGTAGTGCGCTCTCATTTCCTCTTCAGCCTCCCACGTCCATTCAGACCCCTTCCGGTGCTGCCACTGCACCTTTACTAGCTGAATTACCTTGTTCCTCAAGGTCTTGGTCTTCCGTTCCAGAATCGCAACCGGCTTCTCGATATAATTCAGGCCGCTATCAACCTGGATATCCTCTAAAGGAACGACTGCCGTCTCATCCACCAAACACTTCCTTAACTGCGACACGTGGAAGGTGTTGTGTATCTGACTAAGCTCCTCAGGGAGATCTAACCGATAAGCAACCCGACCCACCCGGGCCAAAACCCTGAAAGGACCAATAAATCTGGGGCCCAATTTTCCCCTCTTCCGGAACCTAATGACACCTTTCCAAGGTGAGACTTTCAGAAGAACCATATCTCCCACCTGGAACTCCAAGTCCGAACGCCTCCTGTCGGCGTAGCTCTTCTGCCGACTCTGCGCAGTCTGCAGCCTACTACGGACCTGCTGGATCAATTCCGTCGTCTTGAGCACCACTTCGATGCTCCCTATAACTCGCTGACCGACCTCGCCCCAACAAATCGGGGTCCTGCACTTCCTGCCATATAACATCTCAAAAGGAGGTCGATCAATACTCGCATGATAATTGTTGTTATACGAGAATTCCGCTAACGGAAGATACGTATCCCAACTGCCCCCAAAATCTAAAACACATGCCCTAAGCATGTCCTCGAGAGTCTGAATCGTCCTCTCGCTCTGCCTTGTCAGTCTGAGGATGAAAAGCGGTGCTGAAATGGAGACGAGTACCCATCTCGTCGTGGAATCGCTTCCAGAATCTGGACGTGAAACAAACATCTCGGTCCGACACCACCGATACCGGCACTCCATGACGTGCCACAATCTCTCGCACATAGATATCGGCTAACTTTTCCGCCGATATACTCTCCTGAATCGGAATAAAATGGGCACTCTTCGTCAACCGATCCACTACTACCCATATCGAGTCCACCCCGCGTGCGGTCTTGGGGAGTTTGGTGACAAAATCCATGGTGATGTCCTCCCATTTCCACACGGGAATGTCTAACGGCTGCATCTTGCCGCGAGGTCTCTGGTGCTCCGCCTTGACTTTCCGGCATGTCAAACATCTCTCCACATACCAAGCGACGTCTCGCTTCATGCAGGGCCACCAATAATCAGATCGAAGATCTCGATACATCTTCGTCGCTCCTGGGTGGATAGAAAATCGAGACTTATGAGCCTCGTCCATCAATACTTGCCGTACCCCACCCCAGTACGGTACCCACACCCTACCATGAAGCGTCAACAAACCCCGACTGTCATAATCAAATGAAGCTACTCGGCCCACTATCCTCTCGCACTTCTGCCTCTCCTCCTTGAGGCCCTCCATCTGAGCCTCCTTGATCCGCTCCAACAATGGAGTGATCACTGTCATCCTCATACACAGATCTCTGATAGGGGCCGTCGACACCTTGCGGCTCAAGGCATCGGTCACCACATTGGCCTTCTCTGGATGATAAAGGATCTCACAGTCATAGTCCTTCAGCACGTCTAACCATCTCCTCTGCCTCATGTTCAAACTCGGCTGATCCATAAGATATCGCAAACTCTTGTGATCCGTGTATATAGTACAGCGGACCCCATAAAGGTAATGTCTCCAAATCTTGAGGGCAAACACAACTGCCCCCAGCTCCAAATCGTGGGTAGGATAATTAGCCTCGTGAGGCTTCAACTGTCTCGAGGCATAAGCTACTACATGGCCTCGTTGCATCAATACTGCTCCTATACCTGTGATCGATGCATCACAATAGACTACGAAATCCTCTACTCCTTCTGGCAAGGTAAGGATCGGAGCCTCGCACAATCTCTGCCTGAGAGTCTCGAACGCCGCTTGCTGCTCAGGCCCCCAACGAAAAACCACCGACTTCTTGGTTAGTCGGGTGAGCGGCACTGCTATCTTGGAGAAGTCCTGAATAAATCTCTGATAGTACCCTGCCAACCCCAGGAAGCTCCGAATCTCAGATGGAGACCTTGGGACCTCCCACTGCATCACGGCCTCAATCTTGGCCGGATCTACCAAAATACCCTTCTGGTTGACGAGATGACCAAGAAACTGCACCTCGCGCAACCAGAACTCACACTTGGAGAACTTTGCGAAAAGTCTCTCCCTCCTCAAAGTCTCCAACACCTCCCGCAGGTGCTCCTCGTGCTGCCCCTGTGTCTTGGAATACACCAAGATGTCATCTATGAACACTATCACTGACCGATCCAGCATCGGTCTGCACACGCGGTTCATGAGATCCATGAACGCGGCTGGGGAATTGGTGAGCCCAAATGGCATCACCACGAACTCATAATGACCATACCGGGTCCTGAAAGCAGTCTTCTGTACATCCTCATCTCTAACCCTCATCTGATGATAACCGGAGCGTAGATCGATCTTGGAGAACCAAGACGCTCCCTGAAGCTGATCAAACAAGTCGTCTATCCTCGGAAGTGGGTAACGGTTCTTCACCGTTACTTTGTTCAACTCCCGATAATCAATGCACATACGATGCGACCCATCCTTCTTCCTCACAAATAAGATCGGCGCTCCCCAAGGCGAACTGCTCGGCCGAATGAAACCCTTGTCTAACAGCTCCTGAAGCTGTGTAGACAACTCCTGCATCTCAGGAGGAGCAAGTCGATACGGTGCTTTGGCTATCGGAGCCGCACCAGGAACTAGGTCGATCCTGAACTCAACCTGCCTCTCTGGAGGTATCCCCGGCAAATCCTCGGGAAACACATCCGGGTAGTCACGAACAATAGGAACATCATCAATCGTCGTCTTGCCCTTCTCCCGGGCATCCAAGACGTAAGCTACAAAACCGGCGCAACCCTGCTGAACATAGCGCTTCGCCCTTGCGGCGGAACAAAAGATCGGTCCTCGCTGGGGCCTCTCGCCCTGAATCACTATCTCTCCCCCACTGGGAGTGCGAACCCTCACTAGCTGAAGCTCACAATCAATCACCGCCCCATTGGGGCTGAGCCAATCCATGCCCATAATAACTTTATTCCCACGCAGGGGAATAGGAACCAGGTCCACTGAAAACTGCTCCTCAAATATCTGGAGGGAACACCCTCTATGCACTCTGCCGACCCTCACGGTCCTATCATCTGCTATCTCAACCTCTAGTGGACAATCCATCTCCCCTGGAGCTCTGCTAAATCTCTTGCTAAGCGCAAGCGATACAAATGATCGGGTGGCCCCCGAATCGAACAATACCAAAGCAGGGATGCCGTTCACCAAGAACGACCCTAAATAAAACATATCATCAAGTAATATTCAAACGATGTAATAACAATTAAAGATGAAGGAAAGATTCATACCCGTCACCACATCAGGAGTCGCTCGCGCCTCCTCTGCTGTCATCTGAAATGCCCTGCTCTTCGCCACTGGCGCATCAACTCGGCCCTGCCGGCCATCCGCAATCCTCAAGGTGGCAGGGGCAGGTGCAACCACCTTCCCTGCTGCAGCTAAACTAGGACACTGGGACCTTTTATGTCCCCTCTGATTGCACTGAAAGCAAATCAGATCTGATGTTGTAACCGTAGTAGCAGGGGCCGTACAATCCCTACTCAAATGCCCAGTCCGACCGCACTTGTAGTAGCCGGAACTCCCTGCCTTGCACGCCCCCTCGTGCAATCTCCCACACTTGCCACACCGACCGTGGCTCTGCTGACCCCTAGACCTGTGATCTAAAACCTTGGGCTTTTTGCCCACACTGCCTGAACCCGAAACCGCCTCCGGTTTCCTCTTCTTCTCCATCTCGAGATCAATCTCCCTCTCTCTAGCTCTGGCAATCATGTCGTCCAGCGTTTTACAACTGGACCGGCTCACAAACATGCGGATGTTACTCCGCAACATCTCATGATAACGGGCCTTCTTCATTTCCTCATCGGCTGCATACTGAGGAACAAGAAGGGCCCTCTCCCTGAACTTGGCGGTGATCTCCGCCACTGTCTTTGTAGTCTGGGTAAGGTCCTGAAACTCCCTAGCTAACTGCTGCACCTCAATGACTGGTGCAAACTCCGCCCTGAACCTGGTAGAGAAATCAGCCCAGGTCATGGCATCCAACGCCGCATCATCCCCGATGGCATGTCCGACCTCCTCCCACCAATCCCGTGCCCTGTCCTTCAGAAGACAGGATGCCAATCTGACCTTGTCCCCCTTGGGACACCTGCTAGTGCGGAAAGCGTTGGCCACATCCGCCAACCATCTAGTACTCGCTATGGGGTCCCGCGCCCCATGATAGTCTGGAGCCCCGCATGCCCTGAACTCCCTGAACGTAAGTGTGCGCGACCCCATCACGGCCGCCATCTCAGCACGGAAAGTACTCAATCTCTCATCCATCAGCTCTAAAATACCCTCCTTGATCGAACCGAAGATCACATGAGTCTGCTCCAGTATGATGCGGGTAACCTCAGAAGAAAGGAACTCTCTAGTCTGCTCATCCATCTGCCCGACCTCCGGGCCTGATCCCGATCCTGATCCCCCTCCGGTATCTGAGCTGCCGACTGCTGGTCTCGGACGCAAAACTACCATTCTGAAACATTTCATAACAACATTAGAACACTGAAATATCTCAAGGGATCATGATACTACTACTAGCTTCCTGGTCTTGTCTTGGCCTTCCTTGATTCGAGTACGGATCCTCTGCTTTCAGTAGTACGGGCCCATACTACCTTCCACATCTATCCGTACTTTCCTCAAGAACTGCCTTGACTCCACCAAGTCACTTCTACTACTGCCATTCTCTGCTACTCTCATCCTAGGCTTGCCCTAGGGAAACCTCAAGCTCAACACGACTGGTCCTCAGCTGTTGTAGGTCTCCTCATAATGCCAGCTAGCCACCACCTAAACACCATCACATGTGATGAGGATCATATAATCCTTCAAGTAAAAGATCCGTCCCTACAACGGTTGGACTCAAACAAGAGCTGCGCAATAGGGCCAATTCCAGCACTCTGGGATTATTCAAACCTGATTACATGTGGTGTGACGTGTTCACCTAATGGCTAACTCCCACTACTCAGAACCCCACCAAGCACGAAGCAAGCAGCATTCGGACAAGGGAAACAGACTCAGGCAAAACTATTCTTATAACAAGAAACTGCACTAGCATAGGATGCTAAGCTCATACTATCAGGCATAACCTAAACAGGCTATCCTACTACTGTCTACTCAATTCTAGCATGCAATACTCATAAAGCTGTAACACATAAGCAGGCACATAAGGCATTCTCCTAGATCCTTAGCCCTATACTAGCATGCTGTTCTACTGAAACTGAAACTGAACAAATAACTTGTATGGATAATTTGGGAGTACTTACTTGAGCTCGGCTGACCGCATGCACACACCTCTATCTTGTTAAAAATAATTCTTTCTTTCTAAGTGCTTTCAAAATTCTTTTTGTAACACATTTTTATTTTTCTAAAATCTTTTATTTCCCTTAGTTTGAGTTCAGGTACACCCGGAAGTGTATCCGAATCCCTCAAACCAGGGCTCTGATACCAACTTGAAACGACCCAAAAACACGACCCAAAAATTTTCGTTTTTCAATATAATCAAAACCATAATATAAGTATCATAACATAAAACATACGTGATGTATCCCCAAAACATAATAAAATATTGTGCGGAAAACTGTATCATACAACATCAATCCAAAACATCAAAAGACATCCCCAGGATAAAAGCTATGTTGTGGTGTGTGCGATGCTGTCACCCCGAGCTCTTCCCTTTGCTTGCGGAAGTACCTGAAACCAAACTGAAACTGTAAGCACGAAGCTTAGTGAGCTCCCCCAAACTACCACATACCATACAATAACATATAAACACATATTGGGCCTTGCCCACTGCATCGGGCCGAAGCCCGGAAACTGCATCGGACCGAAGTCCGGAACTGACTGGGACCTTGTCCCCTGCATCGGACCGAAGTCCGGAACTAACTGCATCGGACCGAAGTCCGGAACTGACTGGGACCTTGTCCCCTGCATCGGACCGAAGTCCGGAACTGACTGGGACCTTGTCCCCTGCATCGGACCGAAGTCCGGAACTAACTGCATCGGACCGAAGTCTGGAACTGTCTGACTGAACATGGCATAGCATAACACATCAACTAGCATAACACATATACGACATGCTACATCGGGCCGTGGCCCGGAACACATAATACTTAACACATAAAACCTAGCACACAAATCTTGTTCGAACCATGAAGGCATCGAACATACTAACTGCTGCATCGGACCTAAATCCGGAAACTACTGCTAACTGAACGGGCCGACATTGTGGCCTTAGACCCGTTCCTACTGGAAGAAAACTCACCTCGTAAGCTGGCTGATGAGTGTGTGGCTCGAGAAGCTAACGGCTGCTGCTCCTGAATCTCCTCGGCTACAAGTCCATAAACACACTCAATCAAATACTAAACACTGCGCTTGGGGTAGAATGACTCTTTTACCCTCGGTCAAAGTCAACTCTCTTTTGGGCTGACTCGCCGAGTTAGGGCCACCCAACTCGCCGAGTCCTACTCTCACTTTTCACTCTTACTCGCTGCTACTCGTCGAGTCTGGCATCGACTCGACGAGTACCCTCTTGATCCAAGAACTCAGACAATCTTCATCCGACTCGCCGAGCCGGATGAACAAACTCGACGAGTTGTTCTTGATCTTTAAGAAGATTGCCTTGGACTCGCCGAGTTGATGAACAACTCGCCGAGTCCCTCCATCACTGAGTTCACCCTCAACTCGCTGAGTCCACTCTCTAACTCACCTCGTCCACTCAACACTGATAAAACTGAAGAACTCGGGACTCGCGACCCAACTCGTCGAGTCGTTCTTCCGACTCGCCGAGTTGCCGCCATGCAACTGATTTTTACTCGATTTTGTTTGAATCCAATGCATACAATTGATAGATCTGAGTCCAATAAGCTGATTTACCACGTAAAGTTTCCAACTTTACGTGCACAACCTCATGAATAAGGGAAATAAGGCTAAAAGATGCATAAAATGGGTAGATCTATGGTTATCATGCAATATAACTCCAAAAAGACAGTAGATTTGGGCTCTACAACACCCCAACATTCAGATCCATAGCTATTTCGACTTAATAAGACGTTCATGCAAGTGTAAGGCTTGGAACAAGCATCAACTAGCTCTTAGGAGAGCTCTAATGGAAGTTTAAAGCATATAACAAGATGGAACTCCGAAAATACCTCAATTAACTCTGATTTGGCCTTGGATCTTTGCACTACAACACTTCTCCTTGCTTCTTCCTTCTTCTCCTTCTTCACACCTTCACAAAATGGCACCAAAACACATATAAGCTCTTCAAGGGAGGATTAGGGTTCTATCACTGCGTTCTCAGGGTGAGGGAGGCGAGGATGGGGGCTATAAGGTGGTATAAATAGTGGGCAACCCGGGGAATTTAGGGTTTCACCCAGACAGATGGACTCGCCGAGTCAGGGATATGGACTCGCCGAGTCCCCGGCTCACGCGTGCCCTCAGGCGCGACCCTACTCGGCGAGTCAGGCTAGAACTGGCCGAGTCCCTCTTGAAAACTCACTATAATTACCAATAAATCAACATACTGGGAACGGGTCGTTACATGGCAGCTATGGACTTAGTGCCTAACAAATAACATCGACAACTATGGACTTAGTGCCTATTGGACAAACTGTAGCACCTGGTTCCCGGTATGTACTCCTTGATAATTACCTTTTAAAAATAAATAAATGATAATAATGCATCTTTCCTTGGACTCGGCGAGTTGATGGGCCAACTCGCCGAGTAGGAGTGGGATAAGGTACGGGAGTTGGACTTTGGACTCGGCGAGTCGGTCCCCAGACTCGGTGAGTAGGCCCTGGTTGAGCAAAAACCCTAATCTGGGTGTTTGCACCCTATTTAAACACTCTAACTTAGCCTCCTTTGTCCCTAGCACTTCCAAAGAGCAGTAGAGCGAGACCCTAGCCCCCCATATTGTTCTTGAGAGTGTTTTTGGCTTTGTAAAGGAGGTTGGAGCTTAGAAGAAGAAAGAGGTGGTTGAAGAGTGCAAGGAAAGGAGTAGATCCGAACTCTACTCAGGGAGAAGCTTCCATTCAGGTAGAAAAGTCTCTACCTTGATCTTTAGATCATTAATTACCATTTTTGTCCCAAATTGGTGGTTTTCAATCCCTAAAACACCAAACTCCATGTGTGGTGCTTAATGATCTGAAAGGACTTCAAATATGGACTTATTGGATGAATTAGTAGCATAAACTTATGTGGTTGAAGTGATTGAGGTCCCCATTTAGTGTATGACCTCATTAAGAGTTTGGTTTTGGCCTTATGAGCTTATGGGGCCATGCATGCACGTAAAGTTTGCAACTTTACGTGATAAGCATGCTCAAGGAACATGGATCTATGGTTTTGAAGCGTTGCATGTCTCAGATTTGGCCTATATGGGAAATGGGTCATAGGGACTCGGCGATTCCCAAGGAGGAACTCGGCGAGTTCCATGAAGATGGCCTTAGACTCGGCGAGTTGGATGAACAACTCGGCGGGTCCTATGAAGATTGCCTGGAACTCGGCGAGTTGTTCTTCAAACTCGGCGAGTCGGATCACGAGTCAGTTCAATCATCCCAAGTCATGAGTTAAGGGTGATTCGGTGAGTGGGAAGAAGGACTGGTCGAGTAGGACCGGGTTAGTAGGAAAAGGACTCGGCGAGTCCATGCCATGACTCGGCCAGTCCAGTCTAATGGACATTGAATTTGACCAAGGAGTTGACCTTGGACCAAGGGAGGGTCAGTCTTTTGACCTAAGGGTATTTATGGGTGTCTAACCTATGTTTATGGTTTATAGCCGGAGGATTTGCGATCCAACAGTCATACGCTCAGCAAGCAAACTTCAGCAACTACTTTCGAGGTGAGTTACCTTCTAGTAGCGGTGGGTCTAAGGCCACAATGTCGGTCCATCAGTAGGAGACGTATGATAGATGATTGTCTCTGTGATATAATATAGGTTTGCTACTACCTGATACGTTATATGCTAGCATGCTATGTTATATGTGATAGTAGTAGAGTTCGGTTGTTAGGATCGGAGGGTAGTCAGACATCCCAGATACGTCTGACAGTATGTGATGTTATGTTTATATGTTATACGAGTTAGAGGTAGGAGGAGGGGAGCAGTCCCCGAGTTCGGTTGTTAGGACCGAAGGATAGTTCAGACACCCCAAATAGGTCTGATAATCTGTTACGTTATGATATGTGATAGTAGTAGTAATAGGGGGTGAAATAGTCACCGAGGTTCGGTCGTTAGGACCGAAGGGTAGTCAGCACCCCAGAATGGCTTGACATGGGTAGTTAGCACCCCATAATGGCTTGACACGGGTAGGTCGGCACCCCAGAATGGCCGTACCGGGTAGGTCGGGCACCCCAAAAATGCCTGGCAATATGTATGAAATGTGATTGTATGGTATGTGGTATGATGGGGGAACTCACTAAGCTTCGTGCTTATAGTTTTCAGTTTTGGTTTCAGGTACCTCTTCTTCGAAGGGGAAGCAGTTAGCGCGGTAGCAGCACATCACACACACGCTTTGTATTCCGCACTATGAGATATTCCTGGGGATTTGTACTCTGACTTTGTTATGTTTTTATAAACTAGGTTCCATACACGCACATCTTTTATGAAATGATATGATCGGTGAATGTTTTATTTCTAATGTTTTGCTAAGTATGTGTATTTAAAAATGAAATTTTTGGCTCGTATTTTTGGGATGTTACACAAACACTGGTAGGTATGGACTTAGTACCTGTTAGGAATTGGTAGCTATGGACTTAGTACCTATTAGATAAACACTGGTAGCTATGGATTTAGTACCTAGCAGCTATAAAATTCGTGCTTTACGAACGAGCATTGGTAGCTATAGATTTAGTGCCAGTCCTATAACTCTGGAAGCAAAGGACTTCAGAATGAACGAATGCGGGATAGATGACTCTTAGGATAGATCCTTAAGAGTAAAGAAGATAATGCGGATGGATAATTGGATCGATTGTTTGATTGTTTAAACATAATAATTATATTATTGTGGGTTGAAAACCCTATGTACTTACCAGGTTTCCCAACCTGACCCACTCAGTTTATTTATATTACAGGTGTTGAGATGATGTCACATTACACCGAGAGATTAATGAGATGTAGATCACTAGTGTAAATAAATGTAAGTTCTGTTTATGCTTATGTTTCTGTATCGACAATGACATCCCAAATGTTTTAAAACGAATGAAAATACTTTTATTCGGAAATGCTTTGATAACGTATTTATCATGTTTTACTTGGAACAAATTCCACAACATTTTTATTAAAAGAGGTACTCTGATTTTTATACAGTATAAACAAAATCGATCTTTTTCAGCCGTGAAAATAGGGATGTCACACTATAAACATAAACTAATGGGTCTGCATTAGTACCTTCGACCCGCAAATACTATTAGGATAATCACCTCAATCTAAAGATAACCAGAAAATGTTAAAGAGTTAAGGCCGCTGCTAGGACCACCGGACTAGCAACTCCTAAGAAGAAGGACAAAAAACTAAACTCTTTCCATTTTGTCAATTTCTTTGGGGTATTCAACACCGCAAAGCGGTGATTCTTCTCTAGTTTATCCTAAATATAAAGAGAAGAAATAATTAAAATTAAATGCCCAAAAACATTACACAATTGAATGATTAAACTTTCTCCAAACACTTGAAACCTAGATAACCAATTAGTTTAAAATGGAGATGTTAAAATACAAACATGATTTTAAGGGCTAAGTACAAAAACCATTGATTTATATTTGTTGGAATCTAATATTGGTTGACGTTCACCATTGTTTGCTTCAATAAAGATAGGGACAATTTGATTTTGAATATAGCGGCGGAACTAGCATGGTGGCAGGGGTAGCGCATGCTACCCCCCAATGTTCTTCCCACAATTATTAAAAAAAATTAACTTTCTTCGATAGGGATAGGGACGATTTGATTTTGAATCCAACGACAGAACTAGCACGGTGGCATGGTAGAACGTGCTATCCCACATGTTCTTCCTACAAATATTAAAAAAATTGACTTTATATATATATATATATATATATATATATATATATATATATATATATATATATATATATATATATATATATATATATATATGATGCACCACAACAGATATAACTAAAAGATACAATTAATAGGTATACTAAAAAGTCCAAGCTCTTGTCCAAATAGCAGAACATAGGTTAGGCCACAAAACATAGGTTAGGCCACAAAACAAAAACAAAGATAGGAGTTTAGCAAGACGGTGGAGATACTATCCCACTTCATTTTATATATATATATATATATATATATATATATATATATATATATATATATATACTAGGTATGTCCAATGGCCGTGCTTATAATCACGGCCCATGAAGGATAATTTGGATATTCCTTTTGTTAAGAATAAAAATAAAAGTATAATATTATAACTGAGATTATTTTTCAAGTCTAATGCCTTATTAAGAAAAAAAAGATACATAGCCATAATAGAAGTATGAAATCTATGAGAAGAATATCAAAAACTGTTGATTTTTCTTCACTTTCACTTTAACTTAAGAACCCGATTAAGTTAATAACCTTCTTTCTTTTCTTTTCTGTCCTTTTCACACAGTGTACTTGTTAGCTCTAAGAGATTTCAAAAAAAACTTTTGCCAAATTTCACATCTGAAGCGACTTTGTAAACATTTTAGGCTACATGTGCTTCTAATTTTTTTCTCGCATTGAGGTACAACTTGACACGGGTCATCAACTCTCTCCTAATAGCATCGTTTCCTTCTTTTCTCTATTTTCTTCTGCTACCACCTTCATAAGGAGACTGTGGAAGGAAAACAGGATGAAACACTATATTAATTTAAAGGGAAATGGTTGTCCACTGAAAGGCTTTGATGCGAACACAGAGATCACGACCGCTCTTGTTGATGGTTCCACTATACATCCTAAATTGATAAAATTGCTTCTGTAAACAAGTATTAAAAGCAATCAGTTATTGACTTTTGAAACCATCTACCTCACTTTTTTGTAAAGAACCAAACATTCACTCTTGCAAAAATTAAAGGAAAAAAATGGTAAAATTCAGAGTCTTTCACCTTTTTATTAATTTAGTCAGGATAACCATTTTCTGCAGTGATTAAATCATTATATAGACAAAATTGCAAAAATGGTCCCTATGGTATGCAAATTTTTGGGGTTTTAGTCTAAACAGTGACTTTTTTGGTTTCGTAGTCCTTTTGGAATGTTTTGTATGTGAAAATAGTCCCTCCAAAAATTGAAATGACTATAATACCCTTGGGGTATTTATTTTTCATTTTTCTTTCATTATTCTTAAAATTTAATATTTATTTATTTATTTTAACAATTAAAAAAATAAAAAAGGTCTCTCTCTCTCTCTCTCTCTCTCTCTCTCTCTCTCTCTCTCTCTCTCTCTCTCTCTCTCTCTCTCTCTCTCTCTCTCTCTCGTAGACACACTAAATAATCACCCTCTTCATCTACATTGGCTTCGATTCCATGGTCAAGCATTTCAGTGAACACATGGTATGCACTAGAACAAACCTAACAAATGAACACACACATCTGCAAGAAAAACCCAGATCTTTAATGCTTAAGTACAAACAAGAAAAATCAACACCATATCTTTGATAGCAATGATTCTTCTCGTCTTTCCTCCGGCATCTCCCTGACTCCAGATTAAGAGACTTAGTAAAATTACAAGAAATTTGTCAGAGATTTGCACTTGATCTCTTTAGAACCAGATTCCTCTTCATCTTCTTCCTCATAAACCTCTTCTACACCTCTTGATATTTAAAGCTTTCACGACTTTAGATCTTGATGTAGGTTTCTTGATGTGGCAACACCGATATCTGTTCTCCTTTTCTTCTTATTACCTGTACATATAAATTTCTTTCCCATGATTTTTTTTCTTTCATCTCGTTGTTACCGGAATCGAGATGCACCAGGTGGATACCATCACTGGGTTTCTTTAAAGCAGAGACTACACCAAGTCCACCCCACCCATATCGTGTGTCACTTGTTGAGTTGAGAGGCTCAACACAGTAGCTACATCAACAAGCTTACATCCATAGCCAGTCAAAATGAAAGTGAAGAAGAGTTAATGAGGCATTTGTTCGAACAGGTGGTGTGTGTGTGTGTTCACCGTCGATGAAGCTTGGTATACTGGCGATGAGTTCCATCAAACATCAATTGGGAAGCCATCGAGGAGGATCTGAAGTCTTTTGATGTTGACTGTTCGATCTAAATACAAAATCTAACCCAATTGCTTGATTCGCCTTAACTTCTTCCTCACCCTCTCCTTCATCTTGCCTCTCACTGGAATACGCCACCGCCATGGGACCTCCGACGAAGAGTCTAATCCCTCTTTTCTCCTTCTCCATTGGTATCGAACTGAGCCTCTTTTCCCCTGCAACGATTTTGTACCCATTAG
The DNA here is from genome assembly GCF_052625555.1 of Lactuca saligna. Classification (NCBI taxonomy): domain Eukaryota; kingdom Viridiplantae; phylum Streptophyta; class Magnoliopsida; order Asterales; family Asteraceae; genus Lactuca; species Lactuca saligna. The sequence goes on from NC_136421.1 coordinate 317,245,265, forward strand.
ACCAATATTGGTGGTTGAAGAGGGCTTTTGCAAAGGTGGACCACAGGCAATGATATTCGATCGTAGGTGATGGTGACGACGACACAACTGAGCAATTATTTGGTTTTTATTAGGCTTCGAATGTTGAAGGAGATTGAAGGGAGGAGAAACATTTCGAAAACCCAGTGAAGGTGTTGCCACAATCAACTTCCTCACATGTTTTCCTCTTCTTTCCTTTGTCGGTGTAATAAGAAGAAAAGGATAACAGATATCGGGAACAACATCAACAAACGAAAGAAGGTGATGGGGCAGTGCTACCTGATGGTAGGAAGGAGGAGGCGAGTTGAGGAGGTTGTGGCAGCCTCTGGTTTGTCGGTTAAGAGAGAGAGAGGTGTGGAACCTTTTTTATTTTTTTAATTGTTAAAATAAATAAATAAATATTAAATCTTAAGAATAATGAACGAAAAATGAAAAATAAATACCCAAGGTATTATAGTTATTTTAGTTTTTGGAGGGACCATTTTCACATACAAACCACTCCAAAAGGACTACGAAACCAAAAAAGTCACTGTTTGGACTAAAACCCCAAAAATTTGCATATCACAGTGACCATTTTTGCAATTTTGTTCATTATATATTTGTTGACCGTTTAAAAAACTATACTTCAAAGTTATCAGATTTTCAGATGAAAAATACAAAAGATCACAGCTTCCTTTTACTATGTTGTTGATTTAACCAAAGTATAAAACAATAGTTCACCTGGAAATTTCTAAAGCAATTAAATGATGAAAGTTTGTTTCTTTCTCCTTTTTGGATTTTACCCTTTCCCAAAACTTAGAACCAGATGATAAATGCTTTTTAGAGACATAAAAAACATATAAAAGTAATTATAGTGATCATCAATCAAAACCATTTTGCCCGATCCAAAGGTTCAATGCATGTAGTTATGATCTTATTGGATAAGTCGAACTGGTTCTGATGGCATTCCTGTAATGAAACAGTAGTTCAAAAAAGTTAGTACAGTAATAAACAACCGAGTGTTGCCTGCCCCATTTAAGATTTTGAAAAAAAAAAAAAAAACATCTGAAAAGATAATTATATACCCAAACTGACATTGCAGTTGCAAAGTAGAAGCTGGGGTGAATTCTTTTTTTTTTTATTACAACCCAAAGGACGATGACATATCAGTGATTATCAATATTCTTTAACTTTTTCTTTTTCATTAAAAATTTCAATTTTTGGATATAAAACAATCAAACCCCTAAAAGCAAGCAACAAAAGTATCAAAAAATTTCATTACAATAGTTCGATTTTGAGGAGAAATTCCAAGATCAAGTGCAATGCTGAAGTCTTAATGCATTATTTACAAGTCTTTAATACACAGATTTGGGTTTTGGAACTTCAAAAGAAAGATAGATACTCTTTTCCAACCACATTTGGTACCTTGATCCAACTCTTTGAAAGCAATGTGGATCATTCTGTAGAGTGTTGCATGGTTAACAATTTTTCTACAATTTTGGTGATCAGGTTAAACACGTTGGTAATCCATTAGTGTTATTAAATAGGAGATTGAAGAACAGGGTAATCAGCAATATCATTGACTTTGATGAATCACCAGGACAATATACTCGCTTCCTTCTCTCTTAAAAGTCTAGTGTTGTTTAGGTTAATATGAAAACCAATATAAATTTAAAAAAATAATTAAATTTTTTTACTAAACCAACTAAGATTATGATAAAAATATCATCATTAATTTCTAACAGAATACAACATACTAAACAGAAACTTAAAGTTGATGTTAAACCGATGTGAAAGAAGGTTGTTTATATTAAACCTTTTTAGTAAAATCTTTGAATCACATCTTATAAAGTATCTATACATACTTTCCAGTTAAAATTCATTTATATAGAGCATCTAAAGTCCTTCTTCAATATAAAATCTTCCATTTTTTATCAATGAACTGCATATTAACATAAGGTAAATGAATTTAATCAACATATTACTGTTATAACTATTGTTAGACATGCTAACAAACGAAAAACAGTAAGACTTCACCAAATAAAAGAGGAGGTAGTAGATTACATACCTTCAAATGAAGGACAAGGCCCTAAGCTATATGTTGTTGAAATGCGATATTAATGGCCCTCTATAATAAACAAAAACATCTCCCAAAAACACAAAATCAAATTTACATTGAGGTTTATTCAACAGTCATGTGAGGAAAGCAAATCAAAGGGACAAAATAATCCATTTAGAAACAAAAAAAAAAGTACCACTTATGCAGAGGAGTATATTTATTCCAAGTGTCTCACATAAATCTTGTACTTTGTATATATTTGAGCCTTTGAAGCATAAACATTATCACCCTCTCCTCCCAGAAGACGAAATCCCCATTTCACATTTATATCACAAAAAAAGTCTCTTTATACATGCAACCTTACTTGCAAACATTATGAATCATGTGAAAGTAAGTTGTTAGGTTAAGAGAGCATGTATCCATCCACAATGCAAAGTATTCAATTTCCAAACGGAGTTGCATAACGGGGGAATTCATTCATGATAATATATGAAAATGAAAGAAAAGAAGTTCAATAAAAAGAAAGTAGCAGCCTTTAAACTTGAATTTGTACCAATTAATTTATGAATCTATGTATTAGTAACTGACATAATAATAATAAAACAAGGTAAGAGCTAACTTTGAAGCAAATCCAGAGTATATATATAGGCTAGCTTTGCTCCCTAACTGAATAAGCGCACAAATGGAAAACATAGGAACATGGAAATTCATAAACAGTTCAGATAAACTCAAACTTCCATTAACCATTTTAAAGAACCTCAAGTTGTAATATGTCTCGACAAGGACGACAGTTTCCAAACATCTCAAATACATCCATAAAAACTCAAAAGAGCGATACCTAGAAATTGTATTGTATGTCCCCAACAAGCTAAATTTAATTTGTAGTCAAAAAATTTCCATGTATATAGGGTAGGCAAAATTTGTGTAAAAAGTAGTTGTATTTAGATGGTGTAAAATCATACAAACCTGCTTATCCCAACCCAACGATATACACATGCAACGAATCTTGTTGTCAAAAACAAACCAACAATTGTAATTTCCAATTTCTCTTCTCTCTCTGAAGAAAACCTAAATAGAAATTTCATCAACAAATATTAAAAAGAAACCAACAATTGTAGCTGGCAATAATTGTAAAGCAATAAGAAACGAATGACATAAAGACGGAGGATGATATATACGAGAGGAATGAGATTGGGAAGCGCCAGACGGAAGATACTGATTCAAGAGTCTGGCTAATGCTTTTCAAGAAAAACCTAGAAATCAGAAGTTCACATATAAAGCTATCAAAATCACTTCTGGTTTCATAAAATCACCACAACCATTTGCTATTGAATAATCTAAATTCGAGAAATACAAACGAAAATTATACCACAAACCTATACATGATTTACGAAGAGAAATAAAGACGAAGAGAAATAAAGAATCAGAAAGATTGAATGCCAGATGGATCGTTTTGGTTCGAGAAAGAGGAGAAGCAGTCTTCGATGAAGCCACACAATCAGGCATAAATTCGCTGGTAATCTTAGAAAAATGGAGAAAAATAGGAATCTTGTTTATCCATCCTTTTGTAGCGGTTGTGGTATGGGTTAGCAGAGCATCAATGTCGAACAGTTATGCTTCTTACGTAAGCCGTCGTTTGATCAATCAGAGAGGAGCGGTAGCGGTATGGGCAAAATCAATAGGTAGGGTGCATCTCCGTCGGTATATAGGGTTTTTGGGTACATATAGATGATGGAGGTAGTAGCGTATTAAGAAAGCCGGGAAGCAGTAGTGGAAGACACCGCTATTTTTAGCAGAAAAAGCGGTGGCACATTGTCCCATTTAGTGGAATGGTGAGTAATGTTCAGGTCGCAGAAGCAAGCATAGAAATGAGGACTCTTGTACCCATCCGCCAGGATCCGACCCAATAGAAAAGCAGCAACCCACTTAAAATCAAGAAAAATGTTCTAAAATTCCACAAAATTCCACCAAAAATCCCACCTTATTCCACAAACATACACCTCAGCCCACTTTCCTCAATTGGTGTTGAGCGGTAAAATTCCAGAAAAACCATCCTTAATTCCACAAAAATCCAGAAAAAATCCAGAAAAATCACCCCTTTATTCCACAGGCATTCATCTCATCCCACTTTCCTTAATTTTTAATGCACCAGCTTTATTTATATAATATATATATATATATATATATATATATATATATATATATATATATATATATTATTTACTTTAATTTTAATATTTTACTATTTTATTTTAATTCAGTTGTTCAAATTAAAAACATAAAATGAACTCTCATTAACTTGTCAATTTATTATGTTATTATTGAAATTAAGTTTAAATCTTTTAATTGTGTTTGTAGGAACACATTCGAATTGTTTTAATAGAAAACCGGATGTTGGTAATGATTTTGGATATGCAAATTCAAGAATTCGAAATCCGATGTTTTTCTGCAATGAAACTTTCGAAGACCGACTTACATAATAAAATGGATGATGATTTTATGAATGATACTTTGATTTCTAGTGTATAACGAGTAATGAAACGCTTTTAAAAAATGAAAACGAAGAGGTTAACTTCAAAATGTAAGATTTTTTATTTTTACGCTAGTTTGTTATATCAAACAGATCGTAATTTTTTTTAAAATAATTTTATTATCTTTTTTCGAGATTTTTTGTACTACCATTTATAAAAGTTTCTGATTATGTCACTATTTGAATTTCTTTTTTATTCCCATATTTTTTGTATTTTAGACTTTTATGATTTTTTTTCACAACATAGCTGAAATATGATGATTTATTATATATATATATATATATATGAAGAATTTTGGGTTTGGAAGATGAGGAAAAATACTTTCTATCGGGTTGCTATAGTCAAACGAAAGGGTTGCTATAGTCAAACGAGATATTTGCCTTGAAAGACCCTCAGGTCATACTCCCATATATATATATATATATATATATATATATATATATATATATATATATATATATATATATATATAATACAAAGATAGGATTACATCATATTTAAATATTATCAATATCTATCTATACAACAAATCATAACTGACTATCTAATCTCGTATCCTCTATCTTTGACTTCTGCTTACATTCCCCTCAATATTAACGTTGAGATTGTACTTGAGATGGTCTAGCATATGGCGAGTAATAGGCTTAGTCAAACCATCAGCTATTTGATCATTAGTAGAAATAAAACGGACATCTAAAGCACCCATAGCCACCTTCTCTCTAACAAAATGAAAATCCACTTCTATATGTTTTGTTCTAGCATGAAAAACAGGATTAGCAGTTAAATAAGTGGCTCCAAGGTTGTCACACCACAACACCGGTGGTCGAGGCTGATGTAAGCCTAGCTCCTTGAGTAAAGACTGTATCCAAACAACTTCTGCAGTACTATTCACGAGTGCTTTATACTCAACCTTAGTGCTTGACTAAGACACTGTAGGTTGTTTTCGCGAACTCCATGAGACTAAATTTGGACCCAAGAATATAGCAAATCCACCAGTTGACCGGCGATAGTCAAAACAACCAGCCCAATCAGCATCCGAGAACACACTTAACAATGTAGACGAAGATTTTCGAATATTCAATCCTGTGTTGGTTGAGCCCTTGACATATCTCAAGATACGCTTGACAGCATCCCAATGAATATCCGTTGGCTTGGACAGATACTGAAAGACCTTGTTAACTGCAAAGGAAATATCCGGTCTAGTCAATGTAAGATATTGCAAACCACCTACCATACTTCGATACTTAAAAGCATCTTATTCATTAAGAAAAGTTCCACAATCACGAGAAAGCTTCTCTGTAGCAAACATGGGGGTTGAAACACTTTTACAATTCTCCATGTGGGCTCGATGGAGCAAGTCAGTGGCATACTTGTGTTGCATAAGAGTGATTCCCCCTGAATTGTGAACGACTTCAATCCCCAAGAAATAATGCAAACGACCAAGATCTTTAATCAGAAAAGACTTAGACAAATTCATAATCAAATTATCGATCACCTAAGTAGATGTACCAGCAATGATAATATCATCCACGTACACAATCATATAAATGGTGACGGTATCCTGATTGAAAATGAAGAAGGACGCATCAGCTTTAGAAGAATGAAAACCTAGTTGATGAAGCTTATCACTAAGTCGGGAGAACCAAGCACGAGGCGACTGTTTCAAACCATAAATAGCTTTTTGAAGTTTACAAACAAAATTAGGATGATGGGGATCCTCAAAACCAGGAGGTTGTTGCATACACACCTCCTCCTTGAGAAAGCCATGAATAAAAGCGTTGCTCACATCAATTTGTCTGAGATGCCAACCGCGAGAGACAGCAAGAGAGAGAATTAAACGAACTATAGTTGGCTTAACAACAGGACTAAAAGTGTCATGATAATCAACCCCATATCGTTGAGTAAATCCGCGTGCAACCAGCCGTGCTTTATACTTATCCAAGGAACCATCAGCATGTTGTTTGAGTTTGTATACCCACTTGCAGCTGACAACATTCACATGAGGTGGCCTGGGAACCAAGACCCATGTATTGTTTTTAGTTAGAGCAGAAAATTCAGATTGCATTGCAGCTTGCCAAGGCGGGTCTCGAAGAGCTGTTGAGATGATGTTGGTTCAGCAAAAAAAGCACGACGATGTGGATTGTATAAGATGGTACCATCAGTAAAGCGTCGAGGACAAGTCTTCCCTGCACGACCACGAGTCATTATACCAGGCGAGGAGGCGGTCTCAGGAGCAGCCATAGGAGATGTGACTGGGGACACCGGAGAACCTGGTTCGGAAGGGGACTGGACAGGTGGTTCAGTGGAACTAGAAGCCGCTGGTGAGGCAGTAGGGCTGATATTGGAGGAATTTGGTAGTGTTGAAGATGTTGTAGTAGTGCTGGAGGATAAATCCACAGTCGTTGGTGAAGGAATCGGACTCACATGCGACAAACTAGGACCTGGTATAACAACTTCAGTGTTGGTTGTACCTGCGGGAGCTGCAGCTGCAGCTGCATAAGAAGTATTAGCCAATAATAATGACATATCATATTTGCTCAAATGATCATTCACAATACTTGGTTCTGACTGAGGAAATGAAACAACATTAGACTTAGAAGACATGGAGGTATCAGGAACTGGAGTGACATATGGAAAACGTGACTCATCAAATACAACATCTCGTGAGATATAAATATTTCCGTTGGACTTGTCTAGACATTTATACCCTTTATGCATGGAACTATACCCCAAGAAAACACACATCTTTAACCGAAAATCAAGTTTGTGAGAGTTGTACTTACGAAGACTGGGCCAACATGCACATCCAAAAGTTCTTAGAAACGAATAATCAGGTGTTATCTTCAAGAGACGTGTGATGGGAGTAGAATTTGAAAGTGTGCGACTAGGCATTCGATTGATTAGGTAACAAGCTGTGAGAAAAGCTTCATCCCAAAAACGAAGCGGGAGTGAAGCATGAGCTAAAAGATCCAGTCCGGTTTCAACAATGTGATGATGTTTCCTTTTTGCCATCCCATTTTGTTAGGAAGTATGGGCACATGACTGATGGGTTTTAGTCATAAGACATCCTATGTGCTCATACAAACCCTAATGCTTGGATCTAGGTTTCTCTATTGTACATGCTTTGAATCCAAGACTATAAACCCTAATTCTAGCATTCAAATAATCATATTAACATGAGAATAGGTTTAAGAACATACCTTGATTGTTATATAGCAATAACAATCCTAATTCCACCTTGAATTGACTTTGGAATGCTTAGAGTCACAAGTGTCACTCCTCTAATGGCTTACAAACACCAAGAGCAAATGGATAAGGTATAAAGAGAGAGGAGAGAGGTAGGAATTCGTCCTTAGATGCTTTAGGGATCAAGTACACGAATTCTAAGGCCTTAGGGTCTTTATATAGGTGTAGAGATAGGGTTTCAATCATTATCCTTATCTAGTTGCTTATCCACAAAACAACCATAAGATAAGCCTTGAAAACCCTTATCCTTTATCCTTTCGACGATTTCAAGGATCCTTATCTCCTTGAATTCGTTCAACCCATATTTAGGATAACCATTACCATATTTTGTAACTATCACATAATTACAATTTAGCCCCTCTAGTTTAATTAATTACACTTGATCACAAAATTAATTCCTAATTAATTATTGACCAATATTAATTAAGCAAATATGATTTCTCCTTTAATATATTATTCTTATAACATATTAATAAATCATAATAACCTCTCTCTCTCTCTATTTATTTCTCCAATCAAGTTGCTTTGGTGAAGGCAACCCAAAAGGACCATGCACCATCGGGTCAAGTACATACCAAAATAGTTATGGACTTAGACACTAATCCAATAGTCTCCCACTTGGATAAGTCTAATAACTATTCTGCGTATGACTTCAGATCCTGATCTGCAATCGTAGCTTTCCAAAGCCGCCGTCAACTCTGATCCTATCAGATACGCGTGTCCTTAGATAAGGGATCATATATTCCTCCATTCTAAATATCGTATGAGATATGATTTCAAATCATTCTCTTTGTACTACTTCTCGATTTCCGATTTATGACGACTGACTAATTGAACAAATCAAATTAGCCCTAGCCCGGCCGAGCATTTACGTTTTTCATCACTAAACCATCGAGGGGCCCAAAAGATATCGCTTTTATTCTTTGAATAAAAGGAACGGATAAACTTTGATACAATGCTTGCTTGCACTCACTCACCGAATCACACACAACAATATGTTTTATAACACCAAGTTACTAGTGCGTTTACATATTATCAATGTGCAACCGATTAGCAAGATACAACTCACACATCTCGGTTTCAAGAATATAAGATGTTATCGTCTCACCAATCACTCGTGATATAATTCATGGAGTAATCCAAGTGAGCGTGAGTTTAATCCAATGCTCAAATTCATATTCATAAGCACTCATGAATGTTGCAGCAAACATTTGCTTATGTCTAATACTCTTTTAGACAATCCACACACCAATTCACGACAGTCTTCATTCATATCTACTTCCAATATATGAACGACTGTGGCCCGTTTGAATAATTCGATTATTCTTAATAAACTCAATTATTCTGGAAGTCAAAACATGCAAAGTGAAACACAAGAATAATACTAATCCCATATGACCTCAACCCTTTGAGCATAAATAAAACACGTTTTATTTATCACCATATCGATTACTCATTATTTGTCGTTTCGGGTAATCAACTTCTTACTTGAATTATTACACTTGTCCCATGCTCCTAGCATGCACACAATGTTTACCTATGATTCTTACTTTGTGAAATAGATCACATTGGACACATTTCCAATCATTCTCATTTCACAACTCCAAATCCATTTTTCATAAGTGAAACAAATATCAAATTCTTGCTACGTATAGAATATGCTAGATTCTAACACTTTATGCAACGATTCTTTTTTTAATGTCACTGCACCAAAGTCTCAAAGACTATTGCCAATGATATTACAAATTCCTCTAACGTAGATTGTTACAAGACAATTCCTTAGATATGATGTCTCTCACTCAAAGTAAATTCCTTTGAACATCCTTTCGCATAAAAGTTTCTAATCTAGACATAGATTTTCAATATTTACTTCCCAATATGGACACGCTTCCATATGTTCCATATGATACCTCATTCTTAATATAATCTTTTCTATTCATCATAATGTCAATATGGTCCATTAATACCATGCTTCCAACTACTCACAAGCAACCAATCCTCATCGAACTTTGGATTGTTCTTTGATAGTTGTTTAATTATTTTAGTCAAAACCGATTCTAGTCCCTTTTCCCTCTAAATGTGCTAGACATTTGGAAAATTTTAGAATGGTCAAACATTAAAGCATTTGCAATCGATCCTATACCCGAAGCGTATGGGACACGACGCACAATGTTTTATTTGCTATGTTCTTAAAATTCGAATTGTGAAAAGGAATGCCGTAATCATAAACGAAATTTTAAGAACACACTATGTACCTTTGACTAAATTTATTAACATTTCTCAACCTAAGCCTTTAGATTTGAAATGAAGCATAATATTCTCTCCCTTAATTATAGCAAAACAACTATACAACCCTTACGACTTTGCAAGGTATAACTCTTGTTTTCTATAACTAATATTGCCAACTTGCAAAACTTTCCATAATAATCATACACTCATAACATTTATGCTCCCACTATTATGATGATTACTATAAAACATAACACTTATGCTCCCACTAGCTTTGGCATGTATTCATAAACATTTTAACTTTCAGAAAGACAATACCTATTGAATTTCTTAAGTCCATGTTTCTAATACTTAGTGCTTTGATAATCTTTTATCAAAGCTTCTTGAACTTATACACCTTTTCCTTTAGATAGTTCATATGTGTGTCTCAACAATTAAGACTAATTGCCAAACCTCACAATTCAAATTATGGAAAGGGATACTGTAACCATGATCGAATTCGAGAATGCAATTTTACAATCACTATTTTCTTAAAATATTTCTTAGTGAAAGCATTTCCTCACAATCATTTTCATGAAGGAGGAAATCTTATGACACTTAGATTTAAATGGTGTATTTGTTCCTATCCATGTGAATTTGTTAAAACCAAAGTTTACGACAAATTCAAACTCATATAGACCGAGCCTTTTTTTGAATCTTGATTTCTTGTCTTATGGTAGCACAGCTGCCCACCACGTCTTCCAAGTAGTTAAGCATCTCACCCTTTTCCTATCAATGTACCTTTCATTGATCAAGGTGCTTTGACTTTTATGCGTTCAAAATGAGAACTCATAGGACTCACGTGCATAATTAACTCAATTGGAACAGCACAGAAACAAAATAATGTCAACACGATAGGTTGCAAAACCTCGACTCGTGTGCTAGTGATGATCAATAAGGTTTATTTGATTTGTTTTTGAAACCTTTCAAGATCATTAAGACTCCCACTGACTCCTTGACATATAAGATTCTCTTGTCAATAACCATTTCTTGACAAAACATATATTCAAGAGTTAGTGTAGCTTCTATCAAAACACTTCATAAATTGGTCCTAGTTGGTCTTTGTCTTATCCAAGGCATCACAACTTTCCACATTTGATGAACGTTATAAACCTTTTAACACTTTTCACTCATTGTCACAATCTTATCTTTAAGACTTGTTGTTGGAACGAAGTATGATGGACTTCTTGATTTAACCATTTCTTCAATCCTTGATTCCTCTTCATAAACATACAATTGTACTAAGACTCACTTAGAGGATCAATTAAGATATGGTTCTTAATCATTAAGATCTATCATAAAGCATAAAAGCTACTCTCCCTTCTTCTTAGAATGGAGAAACTTTTTTTTTCTGCCTACTTGATTCTTCTTATTCGTTCTACTATTGATCTAAACCCTTTAATCAATTCAGAATTACACTTAATCTTGTAAGTATAATCATATTTACTAATCCTTTAGTAAATCATGACGAATATCTTTGTTACTCTTATAGTGAACTTGATCAACACACAACTTTGTGTACTCGATCTCCTAGTCCTTCACTTGACACTTTGTCAACGAATTTGGCTAATTTCCAAATATGAATTTTCTCATTCATCATGCAACCAAGTTGCGTGATTCCACATTTCAGTCCAATTGAAATTTGGGCGATGAGAAACTCTCCCTATTTGGTAAATTCTCGACATTTCCATAAATAACATATCTAAGAATCATATCCATTCGTTGTAGAAATATGCAAACATCAATTTTCATAACGATTTCATTGCAAGGAAGTAAATAAATAAATAAATAAGTCAAACAAAAATTATTTTATTTATAAAAGCCGCGGAAAAATTTGTCCTTACAATGCAAAATCCATTGAAAACTATGTACAAAAGAAAATTTCTAACAACTCTATCACAACTTTCTAAGCTCAAAATCTAATCTCCAAGTCCATGCGATCGAGATCCATCTCTTGTGATTAGATTCATCTTGCTCTCTTATCAAGTTTCCTTTCTTTTCACCGATCCTACAAAAAAACACTCAAATGCAATCTTATCACATCATGTATCAATGAATAGAAACTTAATGGAGTTATATAGTGGATTCTTACCTAAAGTAGAGCCATACGTTCTGACTGTCCCATCTTTTAGATCTCTTAGGTAATTAGGACAACTTCGTCTCCAATGCCCCTTCTCTTGGCAATAAAAAGCAAATTGACTCTTTTGGAACAACACATGGAACTACTTCAGACATCGCCTTTCTCTTATGATCAAACTTTTCGATCATTGCATGTCTTTCATTGCCATTGTCTATATCCATAGAGGTCTTGAAGGCAGACTCACCAATCAACTTTGCTTTTCTATTGCGCCAAACCATTGCTGATTGAGCAGCAATAAGCATGTATGTGAGATCCATAAGGGTCACGTCGTGGTTCATCATATAGTACTCTCTTACGAACTCACTATATGAGTTGGGAAGTGACTGAAGAACCCAATCAACAGCCATCTCTTCACCGACAACGGATCCCATCATTCTTAACCTATGAATGTGTGACTTCATCCCTAAGACGTGTGGACACACCGACTTTCCTTCTTTATGTTTACTTGCCAAAAGGGCTTGAGTGATATTGAACCTTTCAATTTTACAATCTTGTGGGTTAGGGAGAATAATTGGAGGAGGAGGAGGAAGTGAAGCATGATTTCTTGTTCCTCGATCGAATCGTGGAATATCATCTTCATGTGGAATGCTTGTTCCACGGGATTTGGGAAGACCATAGTTGTCGAACTTTGACATCTACAAAACGGGAGAAAACAAATTCAAGTTAGTTGATCGATTGAGTCCTTAGTAAATCACCCAAATGAGATACTAAGGCTAGGACCCAACACAATACGCTACAACCTATAAAAGGGATGTCGTAATCTAGTTGCAGAATATTTGAAGGTAAGTGAATGACGATTCACTAATTTCCACCATGAAAAACGAAAAAGAAATTTAAGTTTTAAATCTATGAAAACTCCTAGATCCTTTGAGATTCATTGAACTTTCAATGGCATGTTTAAATCTCGACATGCCCCTCTTGTTTGTGACTGGGATGCCGAGGATCACAAAGCGGGTGTGAATAACCATGCAAACTTACATGGTGCCCTCACATGTTACAATCACCCATTCGATGTGCCGGTAAACCACACACGCTCCACCGAACTATGACAAACATTGAGTCACCCTTTGCAACCTTTGCTTAGAACCATTTAGTGTGCCAGTAAACCACACACGCTCCACTAACGTCTTCGCAAGGGCACAAAGTGTAATTTCATGGAATTGCATCAATTCACTTTTGCCTAAGTAACTAAGATTGGGAATTAGAAAAACATTTAGTTACTTTGTATTTCATTATACTTATAATGGAAGGTTTCGTCCTATCCTACCCGTTCGGCTAACGACCCTCCACTAGTCAAGAGTGCGGTGGGTAAGAGTGGATACCCATTCAATCGCCATTTTATAGGCAATTTCCTTAAACACTCCTTATAGACCAGCTTCGTGAATGAGGCCTACTAACGGTAAGACTGACTTTTACTCATACATATATATAATGTTAGACTTTTAATGTTCTATATATAGTATAGGGTGCATTTCATACTTTTAAAATACTATGTAGTCAAATTTAATAATTATACCTTTAATTCAATTAAATTGCAAACCAAAACTTTTATGGATTTATTAAATCTCTTTTAATTATACACCTTAATTAATTAATAAAACCATAAGGGTGTGATTTGACCTTTTCAAAACAATACTAGGGTTTTAGAATTTAACACTTCTAATTAAACCTTTTTAATCAACTTTTAAATTCCAAAACTTGAGGGCAAGTTTTGAAACATTTCAAAACAATTTAGTTTTAATCTATCTTAAAATTTCGAATTTATGACATTTAAATTAAAATTTTAAATATTAAAACTCTTGATTTAATAATTATCTTGAATTAGACTATTAATTTAATTATTAAATCAAAAGGGATTATCTAAATAACGAGGATAATTACCATTTATACATTTAAGTTATCCTAATCCCTTAAATATGTATATAGATTTCGAAAATATGGATAGATAATGCAAGATCTTGAATTACCATATATAACAATTAAAGGATAATTACAAGATATGGGATAATCCAAATCCCTAAAAATTAGGATCTTATCTTGGGGAGGAGGCAAATTTCGAAAATCAAGGGATTATAACAAACCCTAGATTTCGAAATTTAAGGGTTTAAGGAAAGGATTTGAAGATCTTATTCAAACTCTTGCAAATTAGGGTTTGCAAACCCTAATCTCAAAAAAAACCCTAGCCTCCTAGGGTTTATTGGCAATAAACCCTAATATATCAAGTTCATACAATTGAAACCAAACCATTGTCTCTGATACCACTGATGGGTTTTAGTCATAAGACATCCTATGTGCTCATACAAACCCTAATGCTTGGATCTAGGTTTCTCTATTGTACATGCTTTGAATCCAAGACTATAAACCATAATTCTAGCATTCAAATAATCATATTAACATGAGAATAGGTTTAAGAACATACTTTGATTGTTATATAGCAATAACAATCCTAATTCCACCTTGAATTGACTTTGGAATGCTTAGAGTCACAAGTGTCACTCCTCTAATGGCTTACAAACACCAAGAGCAAATGGAGAAGGTATAAAGAGAGAAGAGAGTGGTAGGAATTCGTCCTTAGATGCTCTAGGGATCAAGTACACGAATTCTAAGGCCTTAGGGTCTTTATATAGGTGTAGAGATAGGGTTTCAGTCATTATCCTTATCTAGTTAATTATCCACAAAGCAACCATAAGATAAGCCTTGAAAACCCTTATCCTTTATCCTTTGGATGATTTCAAGGATCCTTATCTCGTTGAATTCGTTCAACCCATATTTAGGATAACCATTACCATATTTTGTAACTATCACATAATTACAATTCAGCCCCTCTAGTTTAATTAATTACACTTGATCACAAAATTAATTCCTAATTAATTATTGACCAATATTAATTAAGCAAATATGATTTCTCCTTTAATATATTATTCTTATAACATATTAATAAATCATAATAACCTCTCTCTCTTTATTTATTTCTCCAATCAAGTTGCTTTGGTGAAGGCAACCCAAAAGGACCATGCACCATCGGGTCAAGTCCATACCAAAATAGTTATGGACTTAGACACTAATCCAACAATGACACCCTGTGTGAGATACCTATTTGCTGAAAATATTTATGGAGCTTATGGTACTCGCCACCCCAATCAGATTGAACAGTTCTAATTTTAGTGTTTAGAAGACGTTCAACATGATGTTGAAAGTCATAGAAAACCTGTTCAACATCAGATTTATGCTTGATAAGATAAATCTAGGTATAACGGCTATAATCATCAAGAAAACTAACATAGTATTTAAAACCACCACTAGATTCCTGTGCAGGTCCCCAAACATCAGTATGAACAAGTTCTAACGGAAAAGTTGTAGAATGAAAACTTTTATTATAGGAAAGTTGATGACTCTTTGCACGTTGACATGCATCACAAACACTTGGAACACTATTAAAGGAACAATCTAATTTATCGGACTTCAAAATAGACCTAACAACTACGGGTGAGGGATGACCCAGACGTTGATGCCATTGTAACGGAGACACTTTAACACTAGATGCAGCTTGAGGAATATGAGACGAACTAGCAATGGGCACCGGATAGAGACCTCCTTTGCTTCTACCGAACATAAGTGTTTTCTTCGTGACCTTGTCCTTTACAAGAAACATATTTTGATGAATTTCAATAAACACATTATTATCAGAGACAAGTCTATAAGCTGAAAGGAGATGTTTACTAATATGAGGTACTCTTAGAATGTTTTTGAGAACAAGGGACCGATTCAAACAAGGAATATGTGAATGACCAATGTGAGAAATATTCAAACTTGCACCATTGGCGACTTGAACTTGATCTTTTCCATGATATCTTTCCTGCACAATCATTTTGTCAAGGTCACTTGTAAGGTGATCTGTTGCTCCACAGTCAAGGTACCAGTGTGGATCGTGATTGTTTTTTCCTGTGGTAACGTTGTTCCCTGATCGATTCTCTTCTGATTCATAGGTATGGTTAAATCGATTTCTGCAGTTAAGAGCAACATGGCCTGAGATGCCACAAACCTAACATTAAGGGCCACCATAGTTCCTTCCACGACCTCTCCCACGACCGCGACCTCCACCATTGTTTCTGAAATTGTTGTTTCGATAGTTGCTGTTGTTGGAATTGTAAGAGTTTTGTCCGTTTTGGTTGAAGTTGCGACGAGGTCCATTGGAATTTTGTCTTGTGGCATTATTGGCGGATGACACAAATTCTATAGTGGTACTGTTCGCAGCTAAAGATTGAGCTTCATGGGCAATCAAGTAGGAGTAAAATTCTGGTAAGGTCACCGCTCTTTGGTTTCCTAGCACCGTTATCGCCGTGAATAGATCCCCATGTCCTGGGTCTAGTCCAACAAGAATATACCCTATGACTTCCTCATCGGTCATAGGATGCCATATGTTTGCCATAGTATTTGCAAGAGAAGTCATCTTTTGATAAAACTCTGAAGCAGTCATATCACCCTTCTTTGTTGTAGACAGCTGCGTTCGAATCTGGATCGAGTTTCCCCTATGTTGAGCAGAGAACATTGTATGGAGCGATGTCCATAATTGGCTTGATGTGTCAATACATCTGGTGAGTTGTGACAGAACATCCTCTGTCATAGAGGATAGTAATCCCCCAATAATAGCTTGATCTTGAACCACCCAGTCCAAGTATTTAGGATTACCGGCTTCCTTTGGAGCTTCTTTTCCGTTGGAACTACTTGGAGTTGCAATTTTGGCATTTGGGGTTTCTGTAGTTCCATCGAGGAAGCAATACAACTGAACTCCCCGTAAGATCGGGACTACCTGAGCTTTCCAAAGAAGAAAATTAGTGCGTGTTAGCTTGCACGTTATAACAGTGGCTATCTTGGCAGAATTAATGAAAGGGGGAGCCATGGAGGAAGTGATCTGGCAGAGGACCAGAAGTTGAGAAGAAAAGAGAAGAAAGAATTTAAGAACCCTAATGATCGTGGGCTCTGATACCAAGTCAAACGAGATATTTGCCTTGAAAGACCCTCAGGTCATACTCCCATACATATATATATATATATATATATATATATATATATATATATATATATATATATATATATATATATATATATATATATATATATATATATATATAATACAAAGATAGGATTACATCATATTTAAATATTATTAATATCTATCTATACAACAAATCATAACTGACTATCTAATCTCGTATCCTCTATCTTTGACTTCTATCTTTGACTTCTGCTTACAACTATTTCGATGATAATATCTGCCATTTTGATGATCGAAACTTTTATGGCCCCATGGTCCAAATGATTATGATGAATTAGATTGTTATATTATTTATAATTATAATTTTAATAACCAGACACCTTCAACAAAAGGGCAAAATTTTGAAGAGACCACATGTATAAAACTACTTATGAACTCCTAAATAATGTTCCACGTTATACTTATATATGATAAAAACATCTACAATTCCATCCGGATTTAAATTGATTTTAACAAAAAACTTTGCACTTTGCAGGCCGATTGATAACCCATATCTCTTAGCGGGCTACCAACAACGCGCCATATGATTAAGGATTATGGATATGGTGCACGCTTGTCCGTCTGGGTCGGGTTCAAATCGGATAATTTTGCAGGCCAATGATACTCCGATGAGATCCGTCTGTCTTTTAACTAACTACATTAAACGGCTAAACCCAATAGTCACCTCTAAACCTAAATCTCCCTTTTATCTCACTCAATCAAAACCCTAATCTTATCTTTTCCTATAGCTGTGTCCGAGTTACAAAGCCATGTGAATTCATAACTATTTCGGTTTACATGTAAGCCATTTGGATAATGCTTTCGGTGATGGTGTCGGTGTGCTATCCGCATTGGTGATTTATAGGGTTTGGATATATCTACTGGAGTTTATTGGTGTTAGATGGGTTGCATTTCAAACGTTGTTACGGCTGGTTTTGTTTAATTATACTTCGTCTTGATCTGCAGATCATGATCAATTGCATTGATGATTTGGTTAAAAATGTGTTTCTTAAGTGGTCATGGGCTGATACAGGAATGAAGGTGATGACGGTGTATCTATATAGACGTGTTTTTGTGTAGAATCGAGTAGTTGAAGATGTCGTTTAAAAGTATAATTCAGGACATGAAGGGAGAGTTTGGTAGTATATCTAGAAAAGGGTTTGGTTTGAGGTCGAGATCACTAAAATTGGTCGAGGACGATTCTATGATCATTGTTGATGCGTTGAAGCAGAGTTGTTGGGCCAACATGCCGCCGGAGTTGTTGCGGGACGTGTTGATGAGGATCGAGGCATCCGAGTGTACCTGGCCTCCTCGGAAGAATGTGGTGTCTTGTGCCGGAGTTTGTAGGAATTGGAGAGAAATCATGAAAGAAATTGTTAAGAACCCAGAACTTTCTGGCAAATTGACTTTCCCCATATCACTGAAACAGGTTTGCTATGTCTTCAAATCTCTTCTTTTAACCTGTATAGATGCTATCAATATTGGATCTTGTTTGTAAACCCTAGTTGAATTCATACAGTCTTTTCACATTAATCGTGTTCTTTACAAAGAATTTTTAGGGTAACATGGAATTTTGATAATCTGTATATTCTGTTTAGTTAACACGGGAATGACTGTTTTTTAGTTTTGTAGGGCAGTTTATTTGGTTAATAATGAGGAAAGAAAAAACATTAACACCCACACACACTAACAGTAGCAGGTAAGTTGAAATTGAAGAGTCAACATTTTTCCAGGATTCAATAATTTGCTTACACCCATGGTCGTTTTTAGATCCTTATTATAATTTATAAATTGTATAAAGAAAGAAGAGTGATTCATTAGAAGAACAATCTCAGCCAGAAAAAAAGGGATAAGACTATAAAACTTGTAATTCTATCCAAGTTTTAACAATTTCATTTACACTGGGCAGAGTTGATTTAGAAGTTAATTCTTATGAAGTATAGTTTGCATGCACATTTTTTAAAAGTGAAATCATATATCCATAAATTCCAACAACCACAATGGCTATAAATAATTTCATCATATAAATGATTCATTTGGATGCTTTGTTGTTGACTGTTGAAGTAAGAATTTGCAGTGGGTTGATTAGTTGATAAAGATAAAGTTGAAGTGAAATTTATTTATTAGTTTTACTTGTTTCCAGCCTGGTTCAAGAGGATCTCTAATACAATGCTATATAAAGCGAAACCGAAGCGCTCAAACATATCATCTCTACCTCAGTTTGAATCAAGGTGACCATTTAATCCAATTTTGTGTATTCCTTAAGAATAATATGTCGCTAAATCTTGTAATATATGTATAATGTCAGCATCAAACGATGATGGGAAGTTCCTTCTTGCTGCAAAAAAGTGTAGACGTGCCACATGCACAGATTATATAATATCTCTCAGTCCAGAAGATGTATCAAAAGGGAGTAGCACTTACATTGGAAAATTAAGGTAAACTTTATATTCTTACACACATATGGATAAGGTGTTTTTTGTTTTTTAAAATATTGCTGAAATGAATTGACAACCAGATCAAACTTCCTTGGGACAAAATTCACCATCTATGATGCACAGCCTTCAAATGGTGGAGTTTTGGCAACAAAATGCCGTTCCTTCAGACCAGGGAGTATGAAAAGAGTGTCGCCCAGAGTTCCTGCTGGAAACTACCCGGTTTCCCACATTTCATATGAGCTCAATGTCTTGGGGTCCAGGTATGATAAGGATATTCTCAATTAATTAATTATTTTCCACACTAAAGAAGACATGATTTGTTGTAATATATATATATATATATATATATATATATATATATATATATATCCCTTCCTACAGGGGTCCGAGAAGGATGCAATGTGTGATGAATGCAATCCCTGCAAGTGCCATGGAGCCAGGAGGAGTGGCTCCAACACAAACCGAGTTCCTGGTGAACAAAACGGATTCGTTTTCATCTGTCCCCTTTTTCAGATCAAAATCTGCAGGCATGGGAATGGAGAGTTGTGAATCCCATTTGCTGATGCTGAAGAACAAGGCGCCCAGGTGGCATGAACAGCTACAATGCTGGTGCCTCAACTTCAACGGGAGGGTGACAGTTGCTTCGGTTAAAAACTTTCAGTTGGTGGCTTGTAGTGGGGAGGAGAATGGAGAGGATGTGATTGTACAGTTTGGGAAAGTTGGAAAAGATGCATTCACCATGGATTATCAGTACCCGATATCAGCCTTTCAGGCCTTTGCTATATGTCTTAGCAGCTTTGATACTAAAATTGCCTGTGAATAACCAACCTCCCAACCTTGCTTATGGAGGAGGATGAGGATACTTGCATTGTTTTTTTTTTCCTTGTTCCTGTTCCTGTTGTTGTATATGTATATATGCATGCATCGTAACATATCACCAGACAGATAGATAATTGCTTGCCTATTTTACCTAGATGCTCTCTCTAAATATGGCTTTCTATTTAATATTTATGCACCCTCTACTCTCTATTCATCAAACGTTTTCAGGTAACAGAATTTTTACATGAATACATAATAAAATTTTAAGCTTTACCAACTTTTGACGTTCATACAGGATAAAACTGTTCGTTGTTAATGTTACAAATATAGTCGTTTGATATTTATGCATCCTCACTTTTTATTATTATTATTTTTTTTAATTGTGATATGAATTCACTTCCTTTTCGATCTGAAATTCTTCAAAAAAAAAAATTCCATCATTAGAGATTCGTTGGCTTAGTGTGGATCGAGCTAGTCGGGAGTTTTACAAAATCGTGGTTGCTTTGCTACTGATAATTTTGACTAAAACAAACCGAAAGCCGATTCAACAACTACCATACGTTAGCTGGGTGGACTTGTGATATAAAAGTATGAATTTATTGTTTTTGTCGTGATAAAAAAGCTCGAAATATTTTTTAAGGTACAATCCTCTCCACTTGTTATCAAATCTTCTGACATCGTTTTCTGCCGAATATTCCAATTTGTTTGGTAGGAATAGGATGATGATCCAAGTTCGACAATTTCTTCAAGTTTCTGTTTTATGTTCAAAACTCATTAAAGAGCAACAAATCACGGTATTCAGAAATTGATCGGGATATAACGTAAAAATAAGGCGTTTAAGGAAAACAAATATTCTGTGAGATATTGAAAAAAAAACCCTCAGATTAGCATGTTGCCACATTCTTCCTCGAATCAAGGACTCCATGGTAATCTCCATGGATGCGCAATTTTGTCCTTGACGCGCATGGCAAACATGTGTCCTCATAGGCAAACAATAATCAATCAAACAGAACAAAAAAAAAACAAACCTAAATGTTTCAATTGAAACAAACAAGCACACACTTCAATCGTAAGCTCCTAAATCATACTGCATCTAACGACAAAAGCTCTCGTGAGGATTGCTCTGTCAATCAAACTAGGGTTTTGCAGATTATGATTTCAATTTAAACTCCACAATAGTCAATATCTATGGACGGGGCTTTGTTAGATCGGATCAGGCCCCATACATACTAGAGCCCGTTAGACAAAAGCTGAAGAGTGAAGACCAACGTATTGTACTAGATTTAGATAATTGGATCAAAGTAAACATATTATTTTGAGCCCATATACTCAAACCATATTTGAAATTAAAAAACAGCTAAACAAGGTGAGGTTAGAGGTGGGGAAAAAGGGATAATGACTTGAAAGGGTAAGTAACTTTCGATTTTTATCATATTTAGTCACTAAATTTTTTTTTGTTATCTATTTGCCATTGAACTATTGAAATTGTTCACATTTTACCCTTATGACCAGCAACAGCCGGTCATAAGGGTAAAATGTGAACAGTTTCAATAGTTCAATGGTAAATAGATAACGAAAAAATGTTTAGTGACTAAATATGAACAAAATCGAAAGTTCGTTTCCCTCTAAAAAATTCAATGACTAAATGTGAACAAACTTCCTCTTGTATTATGTTTTACCAAATTATTTATTTTTGTTAAATTGTAGCAACATTTGTTGATGAAGAAATCTATGAAATAAAAAAAAAACAAAAACAAAACCCGGAAAATATATTTAAAAAAAAACAAAAAACCAAAACCGAAATAAAAAACCAATGGTTTTACATTTTCCAAAATAAAAAATCAAAATTTCCAATCTGATTTTGGTTTTACAAAAAAATGAATCATTCTCACTGATGTGAATTATGACCATTGGTTTGGCATGCGAAATTTGTGACATCCCATGAATATGTAGTTACAACATCGTCTGAACTCGTAATTCATAGTAAGGGGTTAGAGTATCATCGCATGAATACGTAGTTACAACATCACCTGAAATCGTAATTCATCACCTACAGGTTATGGGCCTGCTAGTGTTTCCACTGGGTTGTCTAGAATAGTCCGTGGTCGCCATCTATACTCTGGTAGATTACTACATCGCCACATTATTCGTTAAGGTTACGGTATCTCCTTTCATCCTACATCACATATTCATCATCATCTATTTACCTAATTATCATCACCTATCTCTCATCATTTTATTTCACATTGCTGGTTAAGGTTATGCTTCCTAACTTCGAACCCCAAGGTTTACTCTACAAAAGCTTCATATTCTCGGCTCTCTGGACCTAGAAGGGTCCAGATCTATCACACCAAAAAGCTTAAGATAGCTCTTCCTCTCACTCTACACACTCAAGCTCGCTGGGGTTCTCACTTATGGGAAAGGTATTCGCAATTGAAGGCCATAAGTGCCTTTAAATATGGCTCGGGCCCAAAGATTTAGGGTTTCTGCCAACAGCGCGGACTCGTCGAGTCGCCTCACCGACTCGTCGAGTCCATTCATTAATCTGAGTCATCAGTCGCGACCTTACTCGACGAGTTGAGGCGTCAACTCGTCGAGTCTCTCTTCTTAACTCAAAAGAAAAATACTTAAATTATGATACCTGGAAATCCGGATGCTACATTTTGTTTTTTTATTTCATAGATTTCTTCATCAACAAATGTTGCTACAATTTAACAAAAATAAATAATTTGGTAAAACATAATACAAGAGGAAGTTTGTTCACATTTAGTCATTGAACTTTTTAGAGGGAAACGAACTTTCGATTTTGTTCATATTTAGTCACTAAACTTTTTTTCGTTATCTATTTGCCATTGAACTATTGAAATTGTTCACATTTTACCCTTATGACCGGCAACAGCCGGTCATAAGGGTAAAATGTGAACAGTTTCAATAGTTCAATGGCAAATAGATAACGAAAAAAAGTTTAGTGACTAAACGTAACAAAAGTCAAAAGTTCGTTACTCTTTCAAGTCATTATCCCGGGGAAAAATGCTGGTTTATGATACAAAACCAGTTTGAGCCCATATACTCACATCTTTTTTTATGTTGATGATGCATTTATTTTTTGGGTGTGTGGTTACATCATAATATTGTCATTATTATAACATATATTAATTGTTTTTATATGGTTTATGATCTCAATATTAACATATGCAGGTCGGGTTTGTATGGTGTTGGGATGGAGCTCGATAAAGTTAGGCACTTTGAAGAAGTTACACGTGTTGGGGTGGAGTTCGATGAAGTTGAGCACTTTGAGGAAGTTACACGTTGTTTCCTCATAAATTTCCTTCTTTTATCTTGGTATTCTAATTGGTGCTAATATGTCTAGACTTTAAGGTTGGCAAACTTTAAAAGATAGATTTGAAAAGAAGCTTTCGAAGTGGAAAGTTAAAATGTTTTCTATTCAGGGTAGATTTATGTTGTGTGTCATGAATCCTTGGATTGTTCGTGACATCTATTATTTGTCCATGTTACATTTGTTTGGTGGTTGTGAGATTGCTACAAAGACTTGGAATGATTTGAGTTGGTGGAGGAGATTGATTTTCCTGTGAATGCAAATATAGGTGATAGTGTGGCTTTGATGGATTCAATTCATGTTTCCTTAACCAAGAAGGAGACGATTTATACCATTTATAAGAGAGCTTGTTGGGTCTTATGATATTTCAGATCAATACATTCTTTAATGGCAATAAGAGAATAAATAGTGAATTTTTGACTCGATAATTGATTTTATTTTTATTAATTTTTTTTTGATGGTTGACTAATAGAAATACAAAAGTTAGTTTCAGTTGGCTAGATTGGATTAAAAATCCTCTAAAAACTTTGTAATTGGTTTTAGCTCCTTGCTAGTATGTCTTCTACTTTTTATATCGTTCAAAGAAAAATAAGTCTCTCGTGGTTCGACCAGCTTTTTCGGATTAGCGTAACATCAACTCTCCATCCCATATCAATCAAGTGGCCATCTTGAACGAGTCTAATCTCAGTGGCGTACGAATCTAACCCAACCCATCGGTGTTTGTCTAATGAGATGACGTGGGTTGAAACCTTGGACTTTTTTTTGAATAAGTTTGAGTTTCTTCAGGCTGTGGATCTTGTGTTTTTTTTATCTACTTAAACTAATATTTTGAAATTTAGTTAATATTTTTATAAAAAAACATAGACTCTATGTATATCCCCTAAAGTGAATATTGGGGCTTAAGTCTCGTTGTGGACATTAGGAGTGCACATTCGGACGTAGTCGGGACATGTACTTGGACTGATACCAGTTTTATGTCGTCATGTTAGTTATCGGTTCTTTGTTTTACTTTATAAGGGTTTCAAGTTTTTTATGGGTTCAGTTCACTGATTTTTTTTATCGTAATTTTATTTGCATAATTTGTGGAATTTTTAAAAGTGTTTAATTCGTTTGTTTTAAGTCGAACTGACATTATATTTTTTTCCAACATGTACTTTAGTGTTTTTATATTTTTTTGAACAACTACAATTTCACATGAATATAAAAAGAAGTTTCGAAAACTACAAAGGGGAATTAAGCCTAACATTCTACATTACATCGAACTGGAAGCTCGGCTTTTATGCCAAGAAAACGAACTAAACATAATACTATCAAATAATGATTTTTTTTCCCAATTTTTTTTCCATCAAACACCACCGAATACCTGTACATCCATAATATCCAACACGTAGCTAACACAATCACTTCCAATTGTATACATTTTGATTCCACATTCTAGTGTTTGTACCTTTTTACATTGTAATTTCATCTTTTTAGTTATATAATCATTGAGTTTTATACTCCTCCGAAGACGGGGTATTAAAGCTGAAAGGTTTTTAGTTTTTCTGCATATTATGTAATCTATGATTTTTTTTTTTAAATCTCATAAATCATTCATTTGCAGTCAAATTGACATATTTTTTTTTTTCTAACATGTAATTTAGTGTTTGTATTTTAGTTTAGAGCATAATTTCATTTTTTTTAATTACATATTCATTTATTCATTTAGTTGCATTTTTTTTGAAAACGGAGTATCAAAGGCCAAAGAAAGGTTTTTATTGGCTTTTAGTTTTTATGTTTTGTGATTTTATTCATTATGATTATTTATGTGTTTCTTTACATATAAAGCCTATTAAAAAAACTTGGCAGTGTACAATAACATTCGAGACAAACTGTCCAAAAATTCATTACACACATGACTGATCTACATTCTCAGCTGATGACATAAGACAACAACTAAAAAAAAGTTGTAAATGTTGAAATAACTCAAATAAGTCATCTAAATCGTTGGATAGCAACCGCTTCATCTAAATCATTGTAAATGAGTATTTTATTAAAGTTGGAAAAAAAATTCAAAGAAAATAGATTATTTTTAGTGCATTCTTGAACGTTTAATTTTATTATCCTATTATCAGCATCATGTGAAATTCCTTTATATCATATTCTTATCCAATCATATACCGCATAATTAATGTAGTGTCATAATGGAAAATTCATAAAACAAGCAAGGGTCGGCATTTGAATTGGGAGTTGTTAAATAGATATTTTATAGATATGTTTTATCAAAAGTCAATTTATTATTAATTATTTATAAATTTTTTTTTGAAAAAAATGCAATTTCAACTGAATTAAAATAATTGAATAACTAAAAATATATCTTTAAAAACATGTTTTGAGATATTTTTTTAACCAGACTCTTTTAAATTTTGTCACAATATAGATTTTGACTCCGATTCTAAGTTCAACTATTCAACAAATGACTTCTATAGTTGCGTATGCATCGGCTCTATCACCCACTAATTAGCTCGGTCGCATTTATTTCTTTGCGGAAACTTTTTCTAAAGGAAATCAATATATTGATGCATGCTTTATATAACAAAGACAGGTTATAATATATATATATATATATATATATATATATATATATATATATATATATATATATATATATATATATATATATATATATATATATATATATAGTGGTTCTTTATAGATTTATTAAATGTGAATCTCTTATCTATTATCTATTTATATATGAATGTAATACCCCCATAAATATGTGTTTCTCCATTTTAATTGAACTTTATGAAAAAGAAAAATTGAACTTTATAAATATAAAATCTTATATTATGCCGTAGAAAATCTAGTAATTCTATTATTAAAGGGATTAGACATCTTTTTGAATACACCTTGGAATTAGGATGACTTTCTACCCTTTTTTTTTTAATTATTTTAATATTATTAGTTTTATTCTTTTGACCCATCAGAGTATAGCCTTTAATTTGAAGTTTCTGACATAACTTTTTATTTTTTATTTTATTAAAGAGAATAGAGAAAATCCAAAATATTTTGGTTTGATCCCTAGGACTAGGTGAGGTGGTTACGTGGTCCATGTTTTCGTGGACCATTTAATGGACCAAATAAGTTGCCGAAAGTTAATGGACCTTTCATAATCGGGCCACTTGTGGTCCATAAAAGGATCCGACGCCAACGTGAATACTACAAGTGCATGACCCATTCAATATACAATAATTCAAACAAAAATAATGATTACACAAGTGGGAAATACTTGGTTTAATATCTTTGGATATATATAGTTATATACCAATTAACGATGGACCTATTATGTTTTTGCACTAGTAAGTTGAACCTGTTGGTTGTGGTTCACCTACCGAATCAAAGTTTTTGTCATTGGCAGATCTAATTTTCTAATCGTTAATTTCCATGTACTGAATATCATACCATGATAACAATTGGTTCATTACACTTTACAAATAAAAAAACAAAAAATGAATTAAAATTACAACCAATAACTTGAAATTTGCTATTTAGGTTGTTTGGTGTTGACAATATTCACCAGTGTTTTTAGCATCTTCAAGAAGGAAACGGCGTTTAAGGGAGGTTTTGGTGGTAACGGGCCTGCTAGACAATCTATAATAGTCTGTGGTCATCATCTATATTCTAATAGATGACTGGGTCAGCTTTCAGCATCAAGACCTCTCATCATTTTATTTCATCTTTCATCATCTATTTCATCTACCCATCTTTTCTCAACATAATGATAGGTATAAAATACATATCTAGTTTAAATCAAGTAAAACATGTATACATCGTTCATCAAACATAGATATTAAGAACACAAATAATATGCACGTATATCACATAATATATATTAAATACTTCATATCTATGTGTAAGATGAGAGTAACTATGCATTCATTTGTTAAAATAATGACTCGTAATTCGGGCAGCGCTTCGCTTCTACCGATTTTATTTTCCCCCGACGAACCCTAATATCATTATTACTATATTTTAGTCTAATATTTGGGACTAATTATTAGTCTAGATTCATCATTAACTCAAAGTCTATGTCATGATCTATCAAGTAAGGAACAGCCAGGTATGGTCATATCGAAGGTAGGGTCCGTTTGGTATACGTAGTATACTGTTTGGAAAACCCACTTTAAACACCTCATTAAATCGCAACCTAGACAGCATCCCCGTAAGTAGATCAATAAGTATAACGACTTTGAATCACTGATAAATCTTGTTTATAGGTTCATAATAATGTTAATGAACTTAAACATAAGTTATACTTAAAGTAGGGTAATCATAACTCACTTACAAGGGGGGTTTAACTAGGAGTCGGGCTCCGTAGGGGAAGAACTCCTGAGCCAAAAGCTCTTCTTCTCGGAGCCTTCTGGCGCTCTGGGCTTCGCCTCTAACACTTGGGAAGTGCCATGGAAATTTTGAGAAGGGTTGCAGGGCGTAATATCAACGTATGTTGGGCGTACTCGGTATGCGGGATGTACCAAGCCTGGTACGTTGGGCGTAATGGACACGTGTCGCGATCCGGTGGCAAGGCCTGGGGAGGAAGCAACGGTCAGGATTGTGCCACGTGTCAGCCGCACAACTTAACCCACAATTTAATTATCTTCTAAATTCCGTAACTTTCACATGCGAGCTACGTTTATGACGTTCTTTATGTCCACGTGTAGGTAATGACGTGATCTACAACTTTCGTTTAGACTCCGTCGGCTAATTTTGACTTTATTTTTAAAATTATATTTTAATAGGCTTAGACAATTAATGTCCGTTAAAAATTCATAACTTTGTCATCTGACGTGATCTACAGCGTTCCTTATATCCCCGAAATCCTTGTTACGACTACTTCAACTTTCTTTAAAAATATTGGGTCAAATATTCATTATATTTTTGACACATATATTTATTATTGTATTATTATATCGTTATATGCACATATGTAGCACATATAATACTCAAATAATTCCTCTTTATTACTTCAAAATAGGTTACAATTATTGAAACTAACTATTACATCATAATATTAAATCTTAGCTAGAAACATGGGCGTTACAACTCTCTCCTCCTTAGTATGATTATGTCCTGGAATCATGCATCAGAAAACAGATGTGGATAGTGACTCATGATGTCACTCTCTGTTTCCCAGGTGAGGTGTGGCCTATTCGAATGTTTACATCATACAAGCACTAATTCAACCATCTTACGTCGCAACGTCTTTATCTTATGGTCGACAATTGTTTCGGGCTCTTCGATTAACCCCTTATTTTCCTCCATCCTTAACTTCGAAAGTGGAATTATATCGGGAATTTCTCCCATGAACTTCCTCAAATAACAAACATGGAAAGTGTTATGAATACCATCT
The DNA here is from genome assembly GCF_052625555.1 of Lactuca saligna. Lineage (NCBI taxonomy): Eukaryota > Viridiplantae > Streptophyta > Magnoliopsida > Asterales > Asteraceae > Lactuca > Lactuca saligna. The sequence goes on from NC_136421.1 coordinate 317,274,524, forward strand.
AGTTCTTCAGGTAATTCTAGCTTGTAAGCTTGGTTCCCAATCCTTTGAAGAACCTTGAATGATCCAATAAATCTTGGACTTCGCTTTCCTCTCTTTCCAACTATTATAAGTCCTTTCCACAGTGAAACTTTGAGTAAAACTAAATATCCAACTTCAAATGTCATTGGTTGTCGCTTTTTGTCGGCATAGCTCTTTTGTCGATTCTGAGTTGTTAACATCCTTTCTCTAATCAATTTTAGCTTTTTAGCAGTTTGGTGGACTATTTCGGGTCCCATAAATCACTTCTCTCCAGCCTTAAGCCAACAAGACGGCGTACGACACTTCAGTCCGTACAAGGCTTGATAAGGCGCAATCTTAATGCTTGAATGGTAACTCTTGTTGTAGGAAAACTCTACCAGGGGTAAATTCTCATCCCAGTTACCTTGAAATTCTAGGGTACATGCTCTTAACATATCTTCCAATGTTTGAATTGTTCTTTTGCTCTAACCATCTGTCTGCGGATGGCAGGTTGTACTCAAACACAACTTTGTACCCATTTCCTCTTGTAAACTCTTCCAAAATCTTGATGTGAAACGACCGTCACGATTTGATACGATCATTAAAGGAACACAGTGAAGTCTTACTATCTCCTTCACGTAAGAATTTGCAAGCTTATCTATAGATCATCTCTCATTGGCTGCTATGAAGTGTGTACTCTTTGTGAACCAATCCACGACTACTTAAATCATGTCGTAATCGTTTTTCATCCTGGGCAGTTTAGTCACAAAATCCATGATGATGTCTTCCCATTTACCTATGGGTGCATGTAAAGGTTCTAAACTCCCATATGGTTTCTGATGTTGCATTTTAACTCTTTCACATGTTACACAATCTACCACATACTTTGCAACATCGAGCTTCATCATCGGCCACCAATAGTAAGGTTTCAGATCCCTATACAACTTAGTGTTGCTGGGATGAATCGAGTACATGATCTTGTGAGCTTCTTCCATTAGAAGATCTCTTATTCCTCCCATTTTAGGCACCCAATTTCTATCTTGGAATACTCTTTGACTATTTATACCAAATACCAACGTTTTACGTAAACGTTCTTCCTTTCGGTCATTTTTCTCCAAAGCTTCTTCCTGAGATTTTTTAATGATTTCCATAATTGTCGAGACAACTTCTATTATTAACGCTCTTGGCCTTTTCCTTTCCAGGTTTACTTTTCAACTTAGAGCTTCATCTACAACATTTGCTTTACCAGGGTGGTAAAGTATCTCACAGTCATAATTCTTGAGCAACTCTAGCTAGCATCGTTGCCTCATATTCAATTCCTTTTGATCAAAGAGATACTAGAGACTTTTATAATCATTGAAGAGTTCGCACTCTGTGTCATAAAGATAATGCCTCCATATCTTTAATGCGAATACTACCGCTGCCAACTCCATATCATGAGTGGGGTAGTTCTTATCATGCTCTTTCAATTATCGAGATGCATATGGTATCATTTTATCTCTTTGGGTCAGAACACAACCTAACCCAACTCCATATGCATCGGTATAGACTGCGAAGTCTCTAAATCCGTTAGGTAAAGAAAGAATCGGTGTTTCACAGAACTTCTTCTTTAATTTCTCAAATGCTTATTCATGTTTCTTACTCCATGTATCGGTAGCTCCTTTATGAGTCAAATATGTCAGTGGATCAACTATTGAAGAAAAGTCTTGGATAAATCTTCAGTAATATCCAGCTAATCCCAAAAAGCTTCTAATCTCGATGTGACTTTTTGGTCGTTACCGTTTATCACAACTTCAATCTTTGCTGGGCCAACCATTATTCCCTCTTGGTTAACCACCTGACCCAAAAAATGGACTTCTCGAAGCCAGAAATCATGTTTGGAATACTTCGCATACAACTTCTCCTTCTTGAGAACTTCTATTAATTATCGCAAGCGCTTGCCATGCTCATGCTGACTCTTTGAGTAAATCAGAATATCATCTATGAACACTATCATGGATTTATTAAAGATTGGTTTACAAACCCTATTCATCAAATCCATAAATGTTGTTGGAGCATTGGTTAGTCCAAATGATGTAACCAAGAACTCATGGTGTCTGTATCTCGTTCTGAGTGCGGTCTTCTCAATATCTTGTTCTCTTAACTTCAGCTAATTGATATGCTCATAAAGTACACAATTGATGTCTTAATACTATCATTCAATCCTTTTGTGTGTAGAATATACTGACTATAATCCTTTACCTAAAGTCTTAAAGCATATGGTGAGTTTTAGTGAATGTTGGAATTCTACATAACAACTTTGCCCCATCTCGCGAGAGCTATAGCTGCTAATCTGGGCAGAATTTGATGATGCTCCAATCTCATGAAGTTCTAGGAAATCAAGTCTAGTTTCCATAAACTCCAATTCATCCCAATTAGAGTTGTAGATTCGATTTTATGCTTAAAACACTGAATATGGGCTGGACTAGGAAATTATAAAAAATAATATAAAAGTTAGAATAAAGTAGTATATTTGAAATATATACTTTATTTGTTAATTGCTTGTTATGTGTGGTGTTTAGGTGGGGCCTTGAGAATTTCAAATAAGTTCAAGACTTGGAATAGAAGGACGATTTCTTTAAGGATAAATGTAGTTTATAGTTTTAGCTCACTAAGGTTGCATGATTAAAACGTGCAATCCGTAGATGGTGATTTGATTCACTTTAGGTTGACCATATAATTACTTGTGCTTGATTATGATATGATATTTGTGATTCTAATATATGCTTTGTGGTAATTTCGTGTTATGACCTAATTGCTATGTTGCTTTCACTTTGATGAACTTGATGTGTGTATATATATATATATATATATATATATATATATATATATATATATATATATATCATGCTAGCTTAAGTTGCTTGAAATATGATGTATGGTTGTATTTTGATGTGTTGGTTATGAATACATTGCATGTTTAATACACATTAATATGGTATGCATTACATGCTGTACTTAATGTATAAATGATATTGCAGGGTGTAATGGTGACATAGGTAGAACCTTTCAAGTTTAATAGGTTGAAAGAGCTTAAGCCTTATTGGTTGTTAGTTACATGAACTTTGTAGATGGTCGTGTGACACATAGTTCATGTGTACCTCGATGTATGGGAACTCGAGTGGTGTTGGCTTTATGGTGTGGCCGGATCAAACATCATGTGGGAATCAGGAGGTGTATCGGTATAATTGACACCGTTTGTACCGATCCTGAACGACACTACGGGGTACTTGTACTTTGCAAAATCAGAGTAGTGAAAGTGGAGTCACGGGGTTGGTGTTCCGGGTGGAAGTCAAGAGCCACTTATAGCATTGGGTTGGCCGTGCACACAAGTAGTGAACGATGTGTTTCTCTTGGGTTTGGTAGCACTAAGGGACACTTTTCTATCAATCGGTTGGATAGATATAATAAAAGGTTGAATATATAACAAAGGTTGTTTGTATATTAAAATGTTGAGTATGTAACAAAAGGTTGAACAAGTAATGGTTATCTATATATGAAATGTGATTTTTTACATGCTACTCGGTTCTTTATGTGGTATATGGTTGATCATATATGTAATGTGGTAGAATTGCAGTTGAACATTTATGGATGTATGTGGTGGAATATATGACTGGTTAACTAATTACGCGGTTGTTTGCTATCTTTTATTTATCTATCATTTTTATGCTTTATCATAAAATGAATGATGACCGATTTAGGGTTTGTATGTTTTATGTGCAACTTTATGAACTCACTCAAAAGGGGCTAACACTTGTAGATTTTCTCTTTTGTGTCTTATGATTGGTACAAGCAGTTTAAAAGATTGGTGTTGGTGATAGGGGTTCTTATGGGTAGTAGATTTATATTAACGATACCACTCTTGGACACGTTTTTTATTATTTACTTTAAAGTGCTTTTGTTTATCTTTTAAATGGTTTGGAATTATGTTTGAGTTTTTGAAGTAACGTTGTGGTTTTGAAAATGTTTTGAATTAAAAACTAAGTCTTCCGCTAACGTATTCTGTTAAATAAATGTTTTAAAAAGAAAAAAACTTATGGTGAAAATCATGACGTTACATGGAGCTTGCTTGAGGCCATACACAACTTTTCAGAGTTTGTAGCAGTAGTTCGGATAAGAAGGATTGACAAACCTGGCGGTTGTTGGAGATACACTTCAGTATCTAGTTCACCATTAAGAAAGTCACTCTTGACATCCATTTGGTAAGCTTTGAAGCCTTTATGATCTGCGTAAGAAAGAAATATTTTGATGGATTCAATGCAAGCAACAAGAGTAAAGGTCTTTTCATAGTTGAGTCCTTCAATCTGAGTGAAGCCTTTGGACACCAATCTTGCCTTGTTTCGAATGAATACTCCAACATTGTCTGGCTTGTTTCGTAAAACCCATCTTGTGCCAACAATAAGGTGATCCTAAGGAGGAAGGACGATAGGTTATACTTCATTTCTTCTGAATTATGCGAACTGTTCCTTCATGGATATAATCCAATCAGCATGTTCTAATGCTTCCTTTATGGATTTTGATTCAACCATTGAGATAAATGTCAAGAAACGACATTCATTTTGGATACTAGTAACAGAGCAAGTTTGTACACCGGCATTGAGGTTCCCTATAACTTGGTTTGGAGGATGATCCTTTGTCCAGATGTGTAGTCTTGGAAGTTCTTGAGCAACTGAGGATTCGATGTCAACGATGGGATTGTGTTTCTCCCCCTGAACAACTTGAATTTGAGGATGATGCTCCCCTAAACTTCTGAACCGGAGATATCAACGTTATCTTCGATCGGGAAGTCAAAGAAGTTAGCATCACCATCACCTTCGATGTTAGTCAGAATAGGGTTGAATTCATCAAATTGATCCGCTGCATCTTAAAAACCATCAACATTTGATTCAAGAGAGGAGGAACCATTCTGCCCCTCAACCTGAGAAGGTTGACATGGATTGGAATCAAATGGAGGAAAGGAGGGGGTTGGACCAGAAACATTTTGAGAAACTTGAGTTGAGGAAGAGGATTGCCTTGATCGAGATTCTGAATCAACAGTTGTTTCTAATGGTCCAAATAAGGTTTCAAAGTTGACCTCATAAATGAATTAGGTATTTGGACATTCTGGCGCTGGAGCATCGGACTCCATGATGTGGTTGGTGACATGAGTTGGGTCATAATTCCGAACATAATTATCATCAAAGGTGACATCAAAACTTCCTTCTAGAACATGAGTCTGATGGTTCAGAACTCGATAAGCTTTTGATTTTGCTGAGTATCCAAGGAAAATTGCTTCATCTGCTTTAGGCTAGAATTTTGTGAGGTGATCACGATTGTTCTTGATAAAGGAAATACTTCGCTTATGTCCATTCATTGCTTCATATTGTGTCATATTGAGGTGTCGATTGATGATGCTTCGATTCTGAGTGAAGCAGACAGTAGTCACAACTTCAGCCTAAAGATAAAGTAGGAGATTTGCAAAATTTAGCATCGATCGAGCAGCTTCAACTGGTGTTTTGTTACGTCTTTCAACCACACCATTTTGTTGTCGAGTGTAGGTAGCTGATAAATTATGGTCAATTCCTTTCTTGGAGAGGAATTTCTCAATGGAGAGATTGTTAAACTCTGAACCATTATCAATTTGGATTCGTCACACAGGCAACTTGATGAGAACTTTAGTTCCTTTGATAAAGTTGATGAGTTCCGATGCTGTGTCTAATTTAAGACTTAGGAAGAAGACCCAGTTGAACCTTGTAAAATCATTCAAAAATCACAAGAATATACTTTTTGTGATGCATACTTTCTACAGTGGAAGGTCCACACAGATCTATATGAAACAGATCTAACAGTTTCGAGTTAGATTTGTTGGTGATGACAGGATGACCTTTGTTCATTTGCTTCCCACATTCACAGGCAACACACAGATGATCGTTTTCAAACTTGAGGAGAGGCAGAACTCGGACCATGTAACACTCAAAATCAAAAAGGATAAGAAAGGAAAGGAAAACCCTAAGTAAAGGGGTCAACTCGTCTAGTCCATAGGTGAACTCAGCGAGTCGGAGCGGGATCCGAGTTATGGAATAAGTGACCGACTTGACGAGTCGAAAAGTGGACTCGGCGAGTCTGGTCTGATCGAGGAAAGCCCTAATCCAAGGGTTTGCACCCTATTTAAAGGACCTTAAGTCCTCTCCTTAGTCCCCCTTGTCGGCCAGAAGCTGCTATACACGATTCCAAACCCTAGTTAGGTGAGAGAAGGAAGGAAGTGGGTTTGAGGTTTTTGCAAGAGGAAGGTTTGGAGAATTTGACCACTAAGGAATTGGAGGATCCAACCCTTTTGTTGTGAGCATCAGTTTGAAGGTAACAATCTGTTACTTTGCCTTTGTTGCTTCTAGATCTTTTCATGGATGATGTTTTGGGGCCATTTTGGTATGATAAGAAGCCTTTTTGAGTTAGAAGTCCAGATTTGAAGTTGCTACTTCAGATCTAGGTGTATCTTGGCCCAGAGATCCATAAAGTATCATTTTTTGGTGTGTTAGTTAAGCATGATTTCCCCAAACCCTAGCCTTGGAGTGTTTTAAGCCCATAACTCTTTCGTTTCACGTAAAGTTTGCAACTTTACGTGAGGAATAGACTTGGTAAGAGTGGATCTATGAGTTGGAGCCCCTGCATGGCTCGAAAAGCCACTGTATGGATTAAGAACTGAATAGACTCGGCGAGTCCTTCGAGTGGACTCGGCGAGTAGTATGAAGATGGAGATGAACTCGACGAGTTGGATGAACAACTCGGCGGGTCTTTTGAAGATTGCTTTGGACTCGGCGAGTCAAGTTGTGAAACCCCAAACCCTTCAAGTTAAGACTCGGATCAGTGAGTTGAGTGGGGACTCAGTGAGTTGGACACGTCAGGACTCGGAAATCGGTAGACTCGACGAGTTGGGGGCTGACTCGGCGAGTCGAGTCGTGAATGAAAGGATTCTGAGCATATAAACTCGGCGAGTCAGTAGGCAGACTCAGCGAGTAGGGTTGGCCGGAAGGTTGACTTTGACCAGGACTTTGACTTTGACCAGAGTGGATATGGTTGACTTTCAGAGGACAGTTTGACTAAGTGCTATATTGATATTGGTAGCTCGGGGAGCTTGTGGAGCAGCAGTTCAGAGAGAGTTGTCAGGCAGCGGTCAGAGAGTTATCAACAAGTTCAGCAGTGCAGGTGAGTTTCCCTTTGTGTGAATGGGTCTAAGGCCACAATATCGGACCATGTAGGTATGAGTAGGAAGGCCTAGGGGTTAGCCCTAAGCACTGTATGCCAGTATGTTATTTAGGACTAAGGTCCATTGATAGCGGGTGGGTGCCCAAGGAAGGGTTTGCATGATAGAGTATACTTGTTGTCTGTGTGATACTTGTATGTGCCTGGTAGGGAGGTGAGTGTGAGCGAGGTGTCGTATCTCACCAACAGAAAAGTGTGGACGGTGTTCCACATCTCATTAGCAGCAGAACAGGCGTGAAGCCTAAGTTAGGGAAAGAGTGAGTGTGGGCTGGGCCCGTATTCTCACTATCGGTAGGAGCGTGGACGGGGTTCCATAACTCATCGGTAGCAGGACAAGGGCAAGGCCCAAGATAGGCGAGGCCTTAGGACAGGATTCATTAGTATATGTTTTACTCTGATAATGAAAATATGTTTTGGAAATGATACTCTGAATTTATGTTATGACTTATGATATGTTTTATGAATATGACTTTGGTAATGATTTAAAGAAAACTTTTGGTACGGACTTTTGGGACGTTACAGACCATTTCACCGGAAACCAGATCATTCATATAACGAAAGTTTAAGTGAGAAAGCCTCTGATGTCATAGCCAACTGAGGCTAGGAACGATTTTTGATAATAGACAAAGTTAAGGTTTGCCAATGATCATGTTGATGTCTAGAAGATACATACTTTTGTTGTGTTTCGATTTGATTAGACATTCTTTCTGGTCTTTTGTCATGACGTAGCTGTGTTTCTTGCAGAAATTAACTGGACAATTTGCATCAATAAGTTGAGCTACACTAATTAGGTTATGCTTCATATCAGCTATGTATGCTACTTTTGAGATAGTGAAATTTCCATTGGTGAGGATGTCATAACCTCAGATCTTAGAGTTGGAGTTGTTGCCATATGTAACGTATCCAACATTTGGTGAGAGTTTATGATCACGCAGAAAATCATTCTTCCCCGTCATGTGCATGGAACAAGCACTATCAATATACCATATTATATCTTGTTCCGAAGCACATAGTGCCTACAAAAATTAGTGAATTTTTGGAGTTTTTAGGCTCCGAGTTAGGTTTTGGGACATAGGCACGGGCTTTGGACTTTTGTTGTGACTTTTGAGCAACAGTTGTCTCAGAGGACTTGTTCTGAGATCCTTTTGGAAGGAAACGGAAAGCCATGGTGTTTTCATTAATCCAGAAGTCATATTCAACAACAGGTCGTTTTGGAATAACGTTTCTTGGACAAGCTTCTTTCAGAGCTGTAGGAATCACAGTGTTACTTAGAGTTGCAGTTTCCTTTTCGATATTTTTCACCTTCCACTCAAATTTTTTTTTCGAATTGCTTGAAGATTTTTGAGAAACCGTTTTTTTAGCAACTCGTTCGTTGGTTTCTACCTTTGAAGGTTGTGGTTTAAAAATCATACAATTAGATTTAGCAATGAACACTTTAGAAATTGTCCAAGAATAGTTAGTATTGGTGAGATGAACATATGCCGACTTTTTCGGAATGGGAGTGACGACTTTGTTTTCAGGTACCAAACTAGGAGGATTTAAGGGCCTTTTAAGAATCTTAACAGGCACAAAAGTGGTGTGGTTCCTAGTGAATGGGCTCATAGTCCGAGATACTTTATTCTTAGAATTTTCTATGAATCTGGAATCATGTGTTGACCTAATTTCCTTTCGAAATGCATTTTTGGCTTCTTTCTTAGGATCGACAACATCTTTTCTATTCAGATAGGGTTTCTTCCTGGAGTCAGATGACGACTTGGAAGTTTGGTCAACAGATGGGTTGTTAAACTTAGGCTTTATCGACACTAAGTAGGTTTTTGAATTCACTTACGAGTTAAAGACACATGATTCAAATGAGTATTCTGCTACAACTTCTTCTTCAACATCACTATGAAAGGATGCCTAGACAAAATCCAGTTTATCTGAGTCGGGTCTAGTTATGTCTAGAATTATTTCCTCAATGACACAATTATTAGGAGGATTGTGGTTTGGAACTTGAACTACAGTACTAGTGACACTAGGGATGGATTCTGAGGTCTGATTCAGGTCTAGGGGTATCAGAGGCAGAAGAGGGGTGAAATCAAGACACTTGACAACTATTGGTTTAAACTCAGGAAATATGGACGGAAATCGGTTGGAGGTCACAGGAAAGGGTGACAATGGTAAGACAGGGGTATATGAATAAGTGTGGTTCAGAATGTCTCCCATAAAGGTAAAATCCTACAACTCTTTCAAAGGACGAACAATAGGTTTCGGAAACTCGCTTCCGAGGCCAGGTGCTTTGGAACAAGGATGACAAAAATTATGAGTCATCCATTCATTGGCTTCAAGAATCTCAATGACATTGTGTAAAGCATCTATTTTGGCATTGAGACGTTTGTTATCATAAATCAAACCATTTCTATCATCATAATAGATTTTACATTTATCATTAAGAATGATACATTCATCTTTTGACATTACAAGTTCATGCTCAAAAGAGTCTATTTCAAGCTTCTTATCCTCGAAATGTAATCTAAGACAACTTAATTCACTTTCCATCTTCCCACTAGCTTCTATAGCAGACTCATAGGCTTTATAGATGGTGTTTATATCTGATTGAATATGAGTTAGATATGGTTCACAAAAAGACAAATCAAAATTATTATAAGTAATCATAGATTTTACACATTGCATGATGCTTCGTCCTGGTGGATCCTTGGTAGCCATGTAGCAGTAGTTTGGCTCAACATCTTCATCATCTACATCTGATCCACATGACCAGTAGCCTTCATCAGATTCGATGCTTTTTCTAACCATAAGACACATGTTTCTCCCAATACTCACACCATCTTCATCTCCTGATGACTAATATCCTTCCACATCTCTTGAACAGTGGTAACAAATTCTTTCTTACTAGCATCCATTTCTTGGGCTCAACGTGCATAATATGCAGAGTCCTTGATCTTGGGTTTTTGTGGTGCTTCAGCCAGACAATCTTTGGCATAGTGATTTGCATGACCACACTTGTTACAAACGATCTTAGGTTTGTCTGACTTCAAAGTCTCATGAGGTTCTAAGGTATGTTTTGATGTAGAGATGTTGGGTTTATAAGCAACTGGATTTTCTGAAGGTTTGGGAAATGGTTGGGGATTACTTTGATGAGGAGCTTAAAAACATTTGTGATATGTTTTGTGAGAGGGATTGAAAGGATGTTTATATTTCATGGAAAGTAAGGAAAACTCTTGTTGAATATGGAGTTCGGAGTTCATTTCTTTAGAGTCAAGGTCTCCATCAAACTGATAGTTTAGATTAGCTGGGGCGGGTAAAGTAGGTGGAAATGGTTCAACAGAAGGGAAATGAGGGATTAAAGCTTTGAAGGGGTCTGAACCAGAGGAGTTTGAGACCTAAGAATCAAAATAACTAATAAGAGCAAGTGGACCTCATGAGTGTTCTCTCAATGTTTGAACCACATTTGATTCATGTCCTTGAAGTTCATCAAATAGTTGGTATAGATTTAGCTTTTTTAGAGATCCATTACTATGAAGACATGATTTCACTTTTCCCCATCCTTTACCAAGACTGTTGATGAATTTGAGGTTGTATTCCAATGGTTTTTGGACCATCCCATGAGCAATCATGTTGTTGACGATGATTCAGTATCTGTTGGAAGCCGAGGCAATAGACTCACCAGAGTTGTAGTGAAGGTATCAAACTTGTTCACGACTGAGGTCAACCGCTTGTCCTTCATGTTTTTTGATCCCTAGAACCGGTCTTGGAGATTGTCCCATGTCTCTTTTGCATACTTGCACAACTTAATGTGCTCAAAGAGAGAATGAGGAACACCAAACGCCATCTCGGAAAATGCAACTTGGTCTACATGCAGTTTCTCTAAGTCGACAACGGTGAGAGGTGCCTAACACTGTTCATCTTGGCCCAGAAGAGTTGCAACACTATCTCTTACATCTTGTTTAACAGGAACATGTGGACCTTCTTTCACAGATCTCCAAATTTATTCACCTTTTTCTTTACCAAGCAATAACTTTTCCATTCTGACTTTCTAGTGATCATACTATTCAACAACTAGCAATGGGGCACGAGAAGGGCAACCCACGTTATTTCTATTTGCATTGAATACATTTATTGAGAATTAGGAGTAGTCATTGAATCTTAGGTATAAGAGCAGAAGCAGTATATAGAAGAACTTTTATCCTAAACACACAAATGATCGAAATACCAAGGTAATTTATGAATCAACTATAATTTGTTCTTATGGATTCAAAGGACAACCACTCAAGCTCTGATACCAATTGTGAGTACTAAAAATCAATGTTCATGGACATGGTTTGAAAAATCAAACCTTGAGTTAATCTTAAAGATCAATGTCTTCCCATAATTGAAGTTCCAGTCAAGTCTAGTAATACCAGTCGAGACTTGAAGTAAAGATTCAACAAAGTACACAAGTATTAAATGAAGAAAGTATGAGTATAATCAATGCAAAGACAATAAATGAACAATAAGAATGTTGTGAAGAGTTTTGACTTGAGAGAAAAGTGAAAGAGAATTAATAGGAATATTTGTTATCTTTAGAGGAACAATTTGTATCATGCTTGTCATTAAACACACTCCTTATATATGAAAAGGAGGTACATCGTACAAACTACAAAAGTTTCCTAGGACTGGATAATAAACAACTTCTAACAACTGATTATATAATTAATACAAAATGCAAACTACTGTGAAATGTTACATCACATAAAAGATAAGAAATAATAAATGTATAAACATACTATCAATCTTGGATCTATGCTCCATCTCGGAATGGTCTTCACTTCGGACTACATCTCTATTTCGGAACTTGCTGACTTTAGATCTTCAATACATGTGATTGCTAGAGGTTTACTTTCAAGTTCCAACATTGGCAGGCAATTCATTCACAAGAAAGGTACCTGAATCGACATCTGCTTCATCCTTTTCTACTTCAAGGGTCATCAAGAATGCTCTTGCTTTTGGCCTCGACGAAACATTAGGCCTTGTTGCATCCTTCTTCTTCGAGCAGTCCCTAGAAATATGCCCTTTTTCATTACATCCAAAACACACCTTCTTGTTGAATGTGCACTCATTGGCGTAATGCCCAGACTTTCCCCATTTGAAATAGGTTACCTCCTCGCTACATTTTCCAAAGTGCTTCTATTTGCACTTCTCACACCATCTTGCCTCACCTCCTCCTCTTCCAAATTTATTGGAACCAAACTTTGAGAACTTGCTTTTCTTGTTGGACCTTGAAGATCCATAAAACTTCCTTCACTCTCATACCTCAGCTCTCACCAGACCCTTCTCCCTTATGTGGGTCTTAGCATTCTTAGCTTCCCAGATGGTGGTTTTTTTGACATCCCCATTTTCACGGCCAGAAAAGACCGATTTTGTTTATGCTTTATAAAAACCAGAGTATCTTTTTCAATAAAAACATTGCGGAATTTGTTCCCAGAAGAACATGATAATTTCATTATCAAATCATTTCTGAAGAAATTTATTTTTATTCTTTTTAAAACATTTGGGATGTCATCGTCAATACAGAAACATAAACATAAATAGAACTTACATTCATTTACACTAGTGATATATATCTCCTTAATCTCTCAGTGTAATGTAACTTCACATCGTCACTTGTGATACAAGTAAACTGAGTAGGTCAGGTTGGGAAACCGGATGAGTACATAGGGTTTTCAACCCACAATAATATAATTATTATGTTTAATCATCAAAAAATTAACCCAATTACCCATCCCCATTATCTTATTTATTCCTAAGTACCTTCCCTAAGGATTTATCCTAAGGGTCGTCTCCTACATCATATTCACCTCTCATCTCCTTACATCTCATTTCCTTATATGTTTGTTCCTAAGGACTCTCCCTAAGGATCATCGCCTACCTCGCATAGACAATATTGATTCAGGGATTACTCCCTCAATACATGCCCAAAAAGGGTTAGGGTATCATCGCATGAATACGTAGTTACAACATCGCATGAACTTATAATTCATAGTAAGGGGTTAGAGTATCATCGCATGAATACGTAGTTACAACATCGCCTAAATATGAGCCTGTTGGTGTTTCCACAGGGTTTTCTATAATAGTCCGTGGTCACCATGTCTACTCTGGTAGATGACTACATCTCCAAATTGCCGGACAAGGTTATAGTATCTTTCATCTTACATCACCGATTCATCATCACCTATGTATCCTCACCTAATTATCATCACATATCTCTCATCATTTTATTTCATCACACATCAACTATTTCATCTACCTATGTTTTATCCCAACATATTTGTAGATAATAAATATATAGTTTAAATCATTTAAAACATGTATAAAATCATTCATCTAGCATAGACAACAAGTATTCAAATAATATGCACACATAGCACGTAATTTATATAAAATAATTCATATATATGTGTAAGATGAAAGTAACTATGCACTCACAACACGTAATTTGTATTAAATACTTCATATTTATGTGTAAGATGAAAGAGACTATGCACTCACTTGTTAAAGTGATGATTCCAAACTCGGACATTGTTTCGCTTCTTAACAATATAATTTCCTTCGACGAAACCTAGTATTATTACCACTAGATTTTAGTATAATATTTACCGTGACTAATTATTCTTATTATTATTATTATTATTATTATTATTATTATTATTATTATTATTATTATTACTAGGTGCTAATAACATTACTATATTTAAATAAAAGCTATATTAGAAATAGTGTAGGCGTAGCTCACTTACAGCGGGTTTTTATTAAAAACCCGGGCTTCGCTGGAGCAACGTTCCCGAGCCGGAAAGCTTTTCTTCTCGGAGCTGTCGGGCGCTCCGGGGCTTCCTTCTTGTGCTAGGGAGGTTCCCTAGACTTGGGAGGGGTTTAAGGAGGCTAGAGAGAAGTTAGAGAGAGAAGTAGAGGTTATGGCGTGAAGAAAATATGATGGATTCATCCTTTATTTATAGGGATTTTATCATAGAGTAGTCTCTAAGCTTCGTCCGTATCTTCCGCGTACGAGCTCCGTTTTCTACATTATTTATATCCACGCGTTGGTATTTACAAGTACTACAACTTTCGTTTAGACCCCGTCGGTTAATTCTCATTGTATCTTAGATTTACAAAACTATATTCGAATTCGCCACGCTCGAAAAGTAGAGACTAAGCTTCGTCCATATCTTTCGCATACGAGCTTCGTTTTCGATGTTATTTATATCCATGTGTTGGTATGTATGAGTACTACAACTTTCGTTTAGACACCGTTGGCTAATTCTCATTCTATCTCGGAATTACAAAACTGTATCGAATTCGCCTCGTTCGAAGAGTAGAGACTAAGCTTCGTCCATATCTTTCGCATACGAGCTCCATTTTCATCTGTATTTTTATTGTTTAACTCCTATTAACGATATCTTCATTTCTCGTTTAGATTATTTTGGCTGAAAATCGACCGATCTAAAATTCAAATTTCGGGTTGTGCATTGTTATGCTAAATCTTAGAAAAATCATAACTTCCTAATACGAAGTCTGTTTTGGACGTTCTTTTTATGCACACTCTCAGTTTAACATATACTATGACTTTCGTCTAGATTGCTAAGGCTAGAAAGTATTTTGTCGTGAATTCACTTTTTACAATTCCCGGTGTCTCTCCGGTTTTGCCTTAAAACTTCGACGAGTCATAACTTATTCGTTATAACTCGGATTTCGGCATTCTTTATATGTACAGAAACTTTGTGAAATATACTATAACTTGGTTAAGATTATTTATTCTAAATAATGTTCTATCAAAAAATTCATTTTTGACGCTCGGTGTCTCCAAAGTAACTAGCTAGGATCTACGGGCGTTACAGGTTTCAAAGTGGTTGATTGTTTGACCATTGGACCAAAGTCTATCGGTAATCCATTGGAAATTTTTTTGACCTTGGAGAGTTAAGTTGGAACTAGGTAAGGAACAAGCTTCATTTTCTTCGTAAAACTTGAAGCATACTCGGTGATGCTCATTCTTCCATTCTTTAGGTTTTGAAATTCATTGTTGATTTCTAGTAGATCCTGCTCATAGCAATATTGCATTTTTAGTTGCACCAAAAAGTCTTCCCAAGAAATCTTGATAGATTCTCCCTTGGGCATGGTATCATCTATTAGCATACACCAGCTCAATACCCTTGACTTTAACAGTGTAACCACGAGAGCGGTCTCCTGTTTGTTGCTGCAGTCGCAACTTTCAAATATCATCTCCATCTCGGAGATCCAATCCATGAATTCCGCCAGTGTTGGGCTGCCATAAAGACTCAGTGGGTTCGATGCCATGAAATCCTTGTACTTGCACCTACGTTTGTCATTTCCTCCATTTTCTTGGTTTCTTCTAACCATTCGTGTCACAACTTGACTGACAGTTCTATTGTAATACCCTTATTCTGACTGTTTGATGTTCAGTTCAGGTTGCACAATAGGGACAATAGGTTCATCCTTATTATCCTTCAACATTTGTCTCATCTCTTATCATTGTTCGACCATCAAAGCCTGAATGATTGCTTGGACTCTTGCCATTGTGATTGGTTCTAGTGCAGTTGCTACTTCCAGTGCACACTCAATCACTGGTCACTGATTAACATTAGTATTTCCATTAGCATTTCCGAATCCACTTTGGGTTCTCTCAATCTCGATCTATACACCAAAGTAGGTGAATTTAGATATTTATTTACGATAGACGTTTAAATCCTCCTTGTTTCTCTACAAAGATACATGTCAGATCTAATATCGTCGTCGAACGTTTAGAAATCTGAACACGTAAAGTTTACAGATTCGGTTGGCAATAGACCATGGATCCAATCAAATAATAACATAAATCATTTAGCACATAAAAGCAATTTAGGCATAGTTCCAAAAATAAGCTAGTGCATGTGTCTAAGTTTAAGTCTAGAAATCCTAAACATTCCTAGTTCGCTTAAACTAATGCTCTGATACCAACTGTGACATCCCCAATTTCACAGCTAGAAAAGACCGATTTGTTTACGCTTTATTTGAAAATCAGAGTATCCTTTTGAAGAAACATGTTACGGAATTTGTTCCCAAATATATGATAAAGATATTATGAAAGCATTTCCGAAGAAATATATTTTAATTATATTAAAAATATTGAGATGTCATTGTTAATACAGTACAATAGCATAAACAGAAATAATACATGCCTTACAATATCTATTATTCTAATGGCCTATAATTCATAGATCTCTCATCAAATCATTACTCATGTGCTCTTTTGTCACTACCTCTAATACAAGAAACCGAATGTGTCAGACTTGGGAGCCTAGTGAGCACATAATGTTTTCAACCCTCAATAATTAAGTTTATTAATTTCATTAAATCATTCAACCTTATTACCCGTACCCGTTATCCTCACTTTTTATCCCTAAAGCATCTAATTCAAGGGACCTAGCCTAAGGATCATGATCGGGAAGATAATAGTGCTTAGGGGATTCATCAGCAATAGGGATGAGCAAAAGGACCGAACCGGCCGGAACCGGCCTGAACCGGACCGGAACCAAGAACCGGCTTCGACCAAAATCAAGAACCGAACCGGCCCAGTGGTTCTACCGGTTCCCGGTTCCTACCGGTTCTTGTCATGTCTTCAAATGTTTGAACCGATCTTCGAAAAATATCATCATACGGTTCCGGTTTTTTCCGGTTCTACCAGTTCCGGTTATATCGGTTCTGGTTCCTACCGGTTCAAAAAATCCACAAAAATAACATCCCGATCCCGGCCCAACCGGTTCCATCGGGTTCCGGTTCCGGTACCGGTTCCCCGGTCCATATGCTCATCCCTAATCAGCAATATATGTCAGTAAGGCAACCATGAGGGGTATGGAGTACACTGGTGGACATATCCTTCAAAAACACCTACAGGTTGCGAGCCTACTCTCGTTCTACTAGACATTCTAAAATAGTATGTGGTCGTCATCTATACTCCGGTAGATGATTGGGTCAACTTTCAACATCGAGGCCTCTCATTATTTATTTCATCTTTCATTATTTATTTTATCTACTCATCTTTTCCCAATATATTGATTGGTATAAAATCCATATACAATTTAAATCAAGTAAAACATGTATACATCGTTCATACAACATAAATATCAAGAAAACAGATAATATGCATGTATAGCACGTAATATATATTAAATACTTCATATCTATGTGTAAGATAAAAGTAACTATGCACTCACTTGTTAAAGTGATGACTCGTATTTTGGGCAGCGCTTCGCTTCTAACAATTTTCTTTTCCTCGGACGAAACCTAATATCATTATTACTAGATTTTAGCCTAATATTTATTGCGACTAATTATTAGTCTATATTCATCATTAACTCAAAGTCTATGTCATGATCTATCAATTAAGGAACAACCATGTAGGATCATATAAGAGGTAGGGTCTGTTTGGTATAGGTACTATACTGTTTGGAAAGCCCACTTTAAATACTTCACTAAATCACAACCTAGACATCATCCCCTTAAGTAGATCAATCAGGATAACGACTTTGAATCATTGATAAATCTTGTTTGTAGGTTCATAATAACGTTAGTGAACTTAAACATAAGTTATACTTGAAGTATGGTAAGCATAACTCACTTACAAGGGGGTTTAGCTAGGAGTCAGGCTCCGTAGGGGCAGAGCTTCTGAACTAAAAGCTCTTCTTCTCGGAGCCTTCTAGTGCTCCGGGCTTCGCCTCTAACACTTGGGAAGTGCAAGAGAAAATTTTAGAAGGGTTTGGGTGTTTGGGAGAGAAGGATTGAGAAAGTTGTGAGAAAATGAGGTGATTTACGCCTCTATTTATAGGCTGGAATCGGAGAGTACGCGGGGTGTAATATCGATGTATGTTGGGCATACTCGGTAAGCGGGGAGTACAAGCCAGGTATGCTAGGGGTATTGGACACGTGTCGTGATCCAGTGGCAAGGCGTGGGGAGAAAGCAACGGTCAGGATCGAGCCACGTGCCAGCCTCGCAACTTAACCCACAATATAATTATCTTCTAAATTCTGTAACTTTCGCATACAACCTCCGTTTTTGACATTCTTTATATCCACGCATAGGTAGCAATGTGATACACAACTTTCGTTTAGACTCTATCGGCTAATTTTTATTTTATTTTTAAAGTTATATTTTAACAGACTTAGACAGTTAAAGTACGTTAAAACTCATAACTTTGTCATCCAACATCTGATTTCGTCTGTCTTTATATCGTTCAACTCCTATTAACGAGATCTTCGATTCTCGTTTAGATTGTGTCAGCAAAAAATCGTTCGATCTAAAATTCGTTTTTTGGGTTGCACATTGTTATTCCAAATCTTAGAAAAATAATAACTTCCTCTAACGAAATCAGATTTTGACGTTCTCTATATACACGTTCTCAGTTTAACATATACTACTAATTTCGTTTAGATCGCTAAGGCTAAAAAATATGAAACCGCAAACTCACTTTTTACGATACACAACGTCGTGCCGGTTTTGTTGCAAAACTTCGATGGTGCATAACTTTTTCGTTATAAGTTGGATTTCAGTGTTCCTTATATCGACGAAATCTTTGTTACTACTACTTCAACTTTCTTTAAAGATATTGGATCAAATCTTCATTTTATTTTGACGCATATTTTATTATTATTATATTATATCATTATAAGCCCATATGTAACACATAAATCGCATAATACTCAAATAATTTCTTTTTATTACTTCAAAATAGGTTATAATTGTTGATCCTAACTATTACATTATAATATTAACTCTTAGCTAGAAACACGGGCGCTATGTACATGGACCATATTTGAACTTTTAGGATTGATTTTTTTTTAAAAATAACCACGTTAACCATGAAAATCAGTAAATGGGGTAGAGTGATAACTTTACATCCCATTTGTGGTCGTAGCCAACAAAAAATAAAATAAATAACAAGGCTTTTCTCAATTACGCGTAAGAATGTTATGGTTTTTATGGTATTTGTGTTTGTTATAATATGTACATATGATTACTAAGAATCAGTTCAACGTAATAGATGAGTGTACTTTAAATTAAACCAACATATCATTCTCAAGGAAACCATTCATAACTTGTCATTCTCAGTAAAACATTAAAGGCCACAAATTGCAATTCTTAGCATCATATCATCAAAATCTTCCAATCAAGTATCAAGGGGTTACTCATTCATCATCGCTCCACATCATCTTAGTTTATTTTAGTTTTTAAATTAATAATAAAAATATACAACTAAAAGTTAAAATTACGTAGCTAAAATTAAAAACTACATACTGAAAATTAATTACTGCATCATAAAAATTTAGAAATTATTTCTCGTCGTCCTTGTTGTCACTGAAATTGTTGATGTATATATACGGTACATCAGATCTTATCGAAACTCGAAAGAATTAAGCAAGTGTGGGTATTCTCACGTAAAAGGCATACACTATGTTAAATTTATCAAAGAAATCTTTAGTAAATTTTAAAAGTGGTTCAACAAAAAATTTATTTTGTGTTATATATCATTACCAATTTGTTATCATTACCAATTTGTTGGTAGCCAAATGTTCTAGGTACGGTAATGATACTTATATTTGTGTACTAATTATAGTTAGCATGGGGACGTTGAAAGAGGGCAAAGTGGACAACTGCACAATACTAATTATAGTTACCATGGGGATGTTGAAAGAGGGCAAAGTGGATAACTGCACAAGATCAAACTTTTTTAATTATATATTTTTATTTAAAAATGAAAACTTATAATAACGATAATGACCCTTTTTTCTGACTCGTCCTGGTCCTTTGAGGAGCATTAATTCCTTAGGACTAGCCCTTATAGTATGTACGATATACAATTTAAGAAAAAAAAAAAAAAGAATAGGCTGATATTATAGCATGTTCATCCTTAGTAGTTTTACTTATTCATGGATAAGGTTCTCTACCACTTGAATGAATATGGTTAGAAACATACCGTCTTTTGATGAATACGAAGAAAAAGCATATCACAACAGTTTTTTGAGTGTTTATTAGATTAAAATTGTAACAGGTATGAATCATCTTTCTTGTATTTATTTTAAAAGGAGTGGTCACGACGTGGTGGAGCATCACCACGATGCGACATATCAGTTTGGATCACGAAATTTTAATGACCTACCACGGCGTGGTCTTGAGGCACCACGACGTTGTGGTTGCTTTTTGGTGAAAACCCTAATTTTTAGGTCTTAGACCCTATACAAGGAACATTAAGGCTAGGGTTTCAACCTCCATCCTCCACCCAACCTCATAAACCATAACCCTAGCCTCCATTAAAGTTGTGAGCTCATTCTTGGTGCTTTTGGTGATTTTAGAAGGAGAATGAAGCTCTTGGTGAGGTGGTTACTGTTGGATTAGTGTCTAAGTCCATAACTATTTTGGTATGTACTTGACCCGATTGTGCATGGTCCTTTTGGGTTGCCTTCACACTGGTGACTAGACAAGATGATTGTTGAGGAGAGAGGCTGGTTTATTGATAAGAATAATAAATAAGGGTGTAAATATGATTTGTTAATATATTATATGAATAATATATTAATTTGGAATCATATTATTAATTAGTATTTAATCAGAAATTAATTGGAAATTAATTTCGGGATTAAAGGAATTAATTAAATGTACAGGGGCTGTTTTGTAATTATTTGATAGTTGAGACTTTGGGCTACTGGATCACCTTTATTAAGGCTTGAACGAAAATCCTAGAAGGATCTAGGAGTTTTCGTCCAAAGGCTTAAGGAAAGGAGTCAATGGACTTGCTTAGGTCCTAAGCTAAGGGATTAGGGTTTACACCTTGAAACCCTAGTTAGCCTTAAGTATAAATAGCACCCTAAGGCACTAAGATTTCGTCCAACCCTTGGGGGAACCCTAAAAGGGACGAAATCTAGGGTAAGATACCCTTCTCTCCTCTCTCCCATATTCATCCTTTCACCTAGTGTGTTTGTGGGCCATTAGAAGTACTACACTTGTGGTACTTGCTTTCAAGAGCTAAGGAAATTCAAGGAACTAGTTGTTATTGCTATATAGCAACAAAAGGTATGTATTCTAATTTTATATATGAATTTCGAAAATTATAGTAGCATGCCAGGTTTCTTTTTGTGTTCATAAAGTTGTATAACTAATAGTGAAAACATAGATCCAACTCTAGGGTTGCATGCACACATAAGATTGTTTGTATAAAATCCATCAGTGGTATCAAAGCCAATGGTTTTTGTTTTCAATTAGCTTTTATTCAAATGTATGAACTTGATATATTAGGTTTTATGGCTAGTAAACCTTCAAGGCTAGGTAATTTTCACAATTAGGGTTGCAAAACCCTAGTTAGCGATTTTTGTTAGGGTTTCCCAAATCCTTTCCTTAGCCTCCAAGATTTTGAAATCTAGGGTTATCCAACCCTTGGATTTCGAAATTACCTCCTTTTCCAAGGTTAGATCCTAAATTTTAGGGATTTGGATAATCTCATATCTTGTAATTATCTTTTAATTGTTAAATATGGTAATTAAAGATCTTGAATTATCCCATCCCTTATTTTCGAGATTTAGAGAGGGATTCAAGGGATTAGGATATCTTAAATGTATAAATGGTAACTATCCTCATGATCTAGATAATCCCTTGTGATTTAATAATTTAAATTAATTGTTTAATTTATGGTAATTATTAAATCAAGAGTTTTAATATTTAAAATTTTAATTTAAATGTCTTAAATTCGAAAATTTTAAGTGATATTAAAACCTAATTGTTTTGAAGAGTTTCAAAACATGCCCTCAAGTTTTGGAATTTAAATTGTTGATTAAAAGTTAATTTTGAAAGTCTAAATTCCAAAACCCTAATTTTGAAAGGTTCAAATTACACCCTTATGGTTTTATTAAATTAATTAAGTGTATAATTAAAAGAAAGTTAATAAATCCATAATGATTTTGGTTAATTAAAAGTATAATTTAAACCACCTAGTATTTTAAAAGTGTAAAATACACCCTTATACTATGTATAACATTAAAAGTTTAATATTATATATGTATAACTAAAATGCTAATCTTACCGTTTGTAGGCCTCATTCATGAAGCCGATCTATAAGGGGGGTATAAGGTTATGGCCTATAAAATGGCCGTTTAATGGATATCCACTCTTACCCACCGCTTCCTTGATTGCTGGAGGGTCGTTAGCTGAACGGGTAGGATAGGGCAAACCCTTTCCATTAAAAGTATAATGAAGTATAAAGTAACTAAAAGTTTTACAAAATTCCCAATCTTAGTTACTTTAGGAAAAAGTGAATTGATGTAATTCCATGAAATTACACTTTGTGCCCTTGCGAAGACGTTAGCGGAGCGTGTGTGGTTAACCGGCACAGTAAATGGTTCTAAGCAAAGGTAGCAAAGGGTGACTCGATGTTTGTCATAGTTCTGTGGAGCGTGTGTGGTTAACCGACACATCGAATAGGTGACTGTAACATGTGGGGGCACCATGTAAGTTTGCATGGTTATTCACACCCGCTTTGTGATCATCGGTATCCTAGTCACAAACTAGAGGGGCATATCGAGATTTAAACATGCCATTGAAAAATTTCAATGAATCTCAAAGGATCTAGGAGTTTTCATAGATTTAAAACTTAAATTTCTTTTTCGTTTTTCATGGTGGAAATTGGTAAATCGTCATTGACCTACCTTCAAATATTCTACAACTAGATTACGGCATCCCTTTTCTAGGTTGTAGCGTATTGTGTTGGGTCCTAGCCTTAATATCTCATTTGGGTGATTTATTAAGGACTCAATCAATCAACTAACTTGAATTTAGTTTCTCTCATTTTGTAGATGTCAAAGTACGACAACTATGGTATTCCCAAATCCCATGGAACAAGCTTTCCACATGAAGATGATATTCCACGATTCAATCGAGGAACAAGAGATCATGCTTCACTTCCTCCACCTTCTCCAATTATTCTCCCTAACCCACAAGTTCGAAGGCTTGAAAGTTCAAGATCACTCAAGCCCTTTTGGCAAGTAAACATGGGAAACTTATGTGTGTACACGTCTTAGAGATGAAATCACACATTGAAAGGTTAAGGATGTTGGGTGTCGAGATTTCAGGTAAGTTGGCTGTTGACTGGGTTCTTCAGTCGCTTCCTGAATCATATAGTGAGTTCGCAAGAAAGTACTATATGATGGATCATGACGTGACCCTCATTGATTTGACCTATTTGCTTATAGTTGCTGAATCAGAAATGATTTGGTGAGCTGGTCAAGCAAATTTGTCTGGTAAATCAAACTCCTAAACTTCAATGGATATTAAAAATGGTGACATTAGAGATCTAGAAAAGGTAGATTCTAAGATAGTTCCATGTGCCATTCCAAAGGAATCTATTTGCTTTTATTGCTAAGAGAAGGGACATTGGAGACGAAGCTGCCCTATTTACCTAAGAGATCTAAGAGATGGGAGAGTCAAAACGTATGGCTCTAATTTAGGTAAAATCCATTAACTGACTCTTTTAAGTTCCTATTCTGGATTCTTAATACATGATGTGATAAGATTACATTTGATGTTTTGTAGAATCGAAGAAAAGAGAGGAATCTTAAGGGAAGAAATGAGTGGAATCTAATCATGAAGAAATGGATTTCGATCGCATTACTTGAAGATTAGATTCTTGAGCTACTACTTAGAGTTAGAATAAGAGTGCTAAGAAATATGCATAGTTTTTCAATGAATTGCATTGTAAGGACAAATTTTTCCGCAATAAAATAAAATTTTGATTTTATCTTATTTATTTATCCTTGCAATGGCGTGTATGAAAAATTGATGTTTAGAATGTTTCTATTATTAGCAATAATGGATTTGATTATTAATTATGTGGAAATATCGAGAATTTACCAAATAGGGAGAGTTTCTCATCACCCAAGTTTCAATTGGACAGAAACTTGGAATCATGCAACTTGGTTGCATGATGAATGAGAAATTTCATATTTGGAAATTAGACTAATTCGTTAACAAAGTGTCAAGTGAAGGACTAGGAGATCGAGTACACAAACTTGTGTGTTGATCAAGTCCACCACAAGAGTAACAAAGATATTCGTCATGATTTACGAAAGGTTTAGTAAATATGGTTATACTTATAATATTAAGTGTAATTCTGAATTGATTGAAAGAGTTTAAATCAATAGCAGAACGAATAAGAAGAATCAAGTAGGCAGAAAGATAAAAGTTTCTCTATTCTAAGAAGAAGGGAGAGTACCTTTTATTATGTTTTATGATAGGTCTTAATAATTAAGAACCATATCTCAATTGATCCTCTAAGTGAGTCTTAGTACAATTGTATGTCTGATAAGAGAATCAAGAAATGGTTAAATCAAGAAGTCAATCATACTTCGTTCCAAAACAAGTCTTAGAGCTAAGATTGTGACATTGAGTGAAAAGTATTAAGAAGGTTTATAACATTCACCAAATGTGGAAAGTTGTGATGTCTTGGATAAGACAAAGACCAACTAGGACCAATTTTGTGAAGTGTTTTGTCTTGATAAAAGCTACACTAACTCTTGAATATTTGTTTGTCGAGAAATGTTTATTGACAAGAGAATCTTATATGTCAAGGAGTCAGTGGGAGTCTTAATGGTCTTGAAAGGTTACAAGAACAAATCAAGAATAAACCTTATCGATCATCACTAGCACACGACTTGAGGTTTATAACTTATCGTGTTGACGTTATTTTGTTTCTGTGTCATTCCAATTGAGTTAATTATGCATGTGAGTTCTATGAGTTCTCATTTGAATGCATAAGAGGAAAGGACCTTGGTCAATGAAAAGTACATTGATAGGAAAGGGTGAGTTGCTTAACTACTTGGAAGACATGGTGGGCACTCGTGTTACCATAAGGCAAGAAATCAAGATTAAGAGTTCGGTCCATATGAGTTTGGATTTGTCGCAAACTTTGGTTTTGACAAATTCAAATGGATAGGAACACATGTACCATTAAAATCTAAGTGTCATAAGATTCCCTCCTTCATGAAAATGACTGTGAGGAAATGCTTTCACTAAGAGAGATTTTAAGAAGATAGTGATTGTGAAAATTGCATTCTTAAATTCGATTATCGTTACGACATCCCTTTCCATGATTCGAATTGTGAGATTTGGCAATTAGTATAAATTGTTTAGACACACATATGAGCTATCTAAGGCAAAGGTGTATAAGCTTAGATAAAGGATTATCAAAGCATTAGGTATTAGAAATATGAACTTAAGAAATTCAATAGGTATTGTTTTTCTGGAAATTAAGCTGTTTTCTAATTACATGTCAAAGCTAGTGGGAGCATAAGAGTTATGCTTATATGATAATAATCATCATGATAGTGGGAGCATAAAAGTTGTGTTTGTATGATTATTATGGCAAGTATTGCAAGTTAGCAATATTAATTATAGAAAACAAGAGCTATACTTTGCAAAGTCGCAAGGGTTGAAAGGTTGTTTTGCTATAATTAAGGGAGAGAATATTATGCTTCATTTCAAATCTAAAGGCTTAGGTTGTGGAATATTAATAAATTTAGTCAAGGATACATAGTGCGTTCTCAAAATTTCGATTATGATTATGGCATCCCTCTTCATAGTTCGAATTGTGAGAATGTGACACATTAAATATTATGGCAGAAGATTGATAAAGTATCGTATCTTTATGTAAACATTATGCATCGTGTCCCATACACTTCGGGTATAGGATCGATTGCAAGTTCTATAATATTTGACCATTCTAAACTTTTCCAAATGTCTAGCACATTTAGAGGGAAAAAGGACAAGAATCGTTTTTGACTAAGATAATTAAACAACTATCAAAGGAAGATCCAAAGCTCGCTGAGGATTGGTCGCTTGTGAGTAGTTGGAAGTATGGTATTGGATGGAACATATCGACATTATTATGAATAGATAAGATTCTATTGAGAATGAGTTGTCATATGGCAAATATGGAAACGTTTCCATATTAGAAGTTGGATATTGAGAATCTGTATATAGATTAGAAACTTTTATGCAAGAAAGGATGTTCAAAGGAATATACTTTGGGTAAGAGACATCCTATCTATAGAATTGTTTCTTATAGAGATTGGCCAAGTCTTGATGATTTTGAGCTATGACTTTATGAAAGAATCGTTGCATAAAATGTTAAAATCTAGCATAAGTAACAAGAATATGATATTATTACACTTGTGATAGGGATTGGGAGTTGTGAAATGAGCATGATTGGAAATGTGTTCATTTGATCCATTTCACAAAGTAAGGACCATAGGTAAACATTGTGTGCATGCTAAGAGCATGGGACAAGTGTAGTAAAAATTCAAGTAAGAAGTTGATTACCCGAAACAACAAATAATGAGTAATCGATATGGTGATAAATAAAAGGTGTTTTATTTCTACTCAAGGGTTTGGGACCATATAGGATTAGTATTATTCTTCTGTTTCACTTTGCATGTTTTGACTTCCTGAATAATTAATTATTTCAGAATAATCGAATTATTCGAACGGACCACAGTCGTTCATATGTTGGAAGTAGGTATGAATGAAGACTGTCGTGAATTGGTGTGTGGATTGTCTAAAGTGTATTAGACATAAGCAAATGTTTGCTGCAACCTTCATGAGTGCTTATGAATATGATTTGAGCATTGGATTAAACCCACACTCACTTGGATCACTTCATGGATTTTATCACGAGTGATTAGTGAGACGATAATATCTTATATTCTTGAAACTGAGATGTGTGAGTTGTATCTTGCGAGTTGGTTACACATTGATAATATGTAAACGCACCAGTAACTTAGTGTCATAAATCATATTGTTATGTGTGATTCGGTAAGTGAGTGCAAGCAAGCATTGAATCAAAGTTTATCCGTTCCTTTTATCTAAAGTGGATGAAAGCGATATTTGTGGGCCCCTCGATGATTTAGTGATGACACCTAAGTGCTTGGCCAAGCCGGGACTAATTTGATGTGTTCAAGTGTAGTCTGTTGTTAGTCGTCATAAATCGGAATTCGGGAAACAACACATAGACAGAGAGAATGATTTAAATCCATGTATCAGTCTCTACGATATCTAGAATGGAGGAATATATGATTCCTTATCTAAAGGACGCGTATCTGATAAGATAAGAGTTGATAGTGGCTTTCGAAAGGTACGATTGCTAATCAGGATCTGAGGTTATATGCAGAATAGTTATTAGACTTATCCAAGTGGGAGACTGTTGGATTAGTGTCTAAGTCCATAACTATTTTGGTATGTACTTGACCAGATTGTGCATGGTCCTTTTGGGTTGCCTTCACACTGGTGACTAGACAAGATGATTGTTGAGGAGAGAGATTGGTTTATTGATAAAAAATAATAAATAAGGGTATAAATATGATTTGTTAATATATTATATGAATAATATATTAATTTGGAATCAAATTATTAATTATTATTTAATATGAAATTAATTAGAAATTAATTTCGGGATTAAAGGAATTAATTAAAAGTACAGGGGCTGTTTTGTAATTATTTGATAGTTGAGACTTTGGGCTATTGGATCACCTTTATTTAGGCTTGAACGAAAATCCTAGAAGGATCTAGGAGTTTTCGTCCAAGGGCTTAAGGAAAGGAGTCCATGGACTTGCTTAGGCCCTAAGCTAAGGGATTAGGGTTTACACCTTGAAACCCTAGTTAGCCTTAAGTAATAATACCACCCTAAGGCACTAAGATTTCGTCCAAACCTTGGGGGAACCCTAAAAGGTATGAAATCTC
The DNA here is from genome assembly GCF_052625555.1 of Lactuca saligna. Classification (NCBI taxonomy): domain Eukaryota; kingdom Viridiplantae; phylum Streptophyta; class Magnoliopsida; order Asterales; family Asteraceae; genus Lactuca; species Lactuca saligna. Next base: position 317,302,602 of record NC_136421.1, read on the forward strand.
GGGTAAGATACCCTTCTCTCCTCTCTCCCATATTCATCCTTTCACCTAGTGTGTTTGTGAGCCATTAGAGGTACTACACTTGTGGTACTTGCTTTCAAGAGCTAAGGAAATTCAAGGAACTAGTTGTTATTGCTATATAACAACAAAAGGTATGTATTCTAATTTTATATATGAATTTCAAAAATTATAGTAGCATGCCAGGTTTCTTTTTGTGTTCATAAAGTTGTATAACTAATAGTGAAAACATAGATCCAACTCTAGGGTTGCATGCACACATAGGATTGTTTTTATAAAATCCATCAGTTACTTGACAAGCATCATTTCTTCACCTAAGCTCATCTCGTGGACCTTGGTGAGTGTCAAAGACTCAACCTTTTCTTGCCATGTTTCTAGATCTCTTGTTATTGTTCTCTTTCTCATGTAATTTGATGGACTTAAGTAATGGGATCTCATAAAGTTGGCAACTTTATGAATCTCTAGGTCAAAATGAGCATTTAGTGTCGTGGAATTCTAATCAAGTTTTGATGTCATGCATGAGATTTTGGTCATTAAACCCTATTTTTGACCTAAAATGGAAAACGCATGTAGTGGACATGCAAGTCCACAAAGCCACAATTATTAAGGTCACTTTTGGAGTGTGAAACCTTTCTGGAAACTTTGTAGGTGCAACTCTAAGGATTCAGTGCTTAATGAGAATCTTGATACATTAAGTTACCATTAGTGGCTGGGGTTGGGTTTTTGGGTTATAGAAGGGTTTGAGGGATAAAGTTGGAAACTTTACCTATGAAGACCATGGGAAGGACCAGATATGAGCCTTAGAGTTTTTGTAGTTGAAGGAAAAGGACTTAATGGTTTAAGCTCTTCAGATGCATCACCACGACGTTGTGACTTGGTCTAGATTCGTCTATTTTGGAGGTTTGCAACCACGACGTAACCAAGGAGTCCACGACGTGGTGGCTAACTTGGTTGACTTTTGACTTTTAACTTTGACCTAGATTTTGACCAAAGTTTTACCTAGGGATATTTTGGGTATTTTGTTATGTATTATGAGTTTTGGGTCACTATATTTATAAAGGTGAGTGGTAGAGTTGATTTCATAGCAACATATTGTTTCAGTTTCTTATCTGTCTGTGAGGTGAGTCTTCTCACTATATCCATGGGTTGAAGGCACCAATACCAACTCATTATTATGTTATTTAGGATGATGATAATTATGTAACTTATATGAGTTGGTATGATGGGTTGAAATAAACCCCATGGCGGGGCCCACTATTGTATGTTTGAGTTGAAAGATACCCCAGGGAAGGGCCCATATATGTTGATCAGGTTGAAATACACCCCAGGGGGAGGCCCCAGGATGGGGCCCATATGTACATATTGGGCTGGATTATACCCCAGGGGTAAGACCAGTTGTATGTTTGGTATGTGATACTTTGGGGAACTCACTAAGCTTTTTTCTTACAGTTATGTTTATGGTTTTTGGTACTTCCAATTCAAAAGGGAAGCATCTGGCGTGATGACACAACATCCTCCCCTCATGATTTCCGCATGTTGAATAATTATACTCGAATGTTTTGAATATTATATTTGAGGATGGTTTTTGGAACAATTAGTGAATGAAATTAATAGTCTTTGAATGAAATTTGTATAATTGTTTTTGGGCTATTACACAAAAGTGAAATGTTTCTATGAAAATGTTATACATTAAGAGTATTCATAAGGTTAATTTTATTAAAGAAAAGTAAAGGAAAAACATTAATAAAAATAATCCTAATTTTTTAATGGAAAAAGCTTTGAACGGATGTAGTTGGGGTGTGGGGGTACAAGGGTATCCCAATAAATAAAATTGTAATGTATTAGAGCCTTTGAATGAAAATTTTTATCACTGTTTTTGGGATGTTACAAGTTGGTATCAGAGTCTTGGTTTGAGTAATTCGAGCACACTTTCGGGTGTGTCAGAACTCAAACTGCGGAAATGATAAAAAATTTAAGGAAAACGAAATTGAATTTCTAAAAAGATTATTACTAAGTAAAAGGGGCGCGATGCGTGCAATCAGCCGAGCTCAAGTAAGTGGTTCCCAAAATACCCATACCCGAGTATTATGATTAGTATGCTTGATATGAGAATTGCATGCTATAGTAAGGATAAGAATATCTTCAGGAATCATACGATAGAATTTCCTGACTTGTGTGATGCCTTATAGCCTAAGGGAATTTGATGCTATGTATTACTTGGAATTGATATTGGCTCGGTAAATTGCTAAGTGTATGCTTTCAAAGTTGTATACGACTAGGATCATATAGCCCTAGAATAATTGATTTGGCCTCATTTCTTGATCCTTTTTTGGTTATGGACTTAGTATAGAATCATCATTTGACTGTCTATGTGATTCTATTTGTGTAACACTTGCATGCATAAGGCAACCAACGATAGTGATTGAGGTTCTTGGTGTTGGAATAGTGTCTAAGGCTGCAACTATATTAGGCAAGTATTTGACCCGATTGTGCATGGTCCTTTTGGGTTGCCTTCACCATAGCAACTTGGTAGGATGATTTATTATGAGAGAATAGATATTATTAATATATTATGAGAATAATTTAAGGAATAATAATATAGTTATTTGATTAATATAAGTCATAGATTAATTGGTAATAATTTGGTGACTTAAGGAGATTAATTAAATAAGAGGGTATAAACTATCAATTGTTTGATAGTTAAACTTTAGACTGTAAATCCATATTGAAATGCATTGGACGGATTCTAGAAGCTAAGGATTGCTTCAAATCGTCCAAGGCATTATCTTGGAAGGATTTGGATTGCTTTGAGTAATAGTTATCCAACTAGGGTTTAAGTGGTAACCCTTAAGGAGTCTACAAGTATAAATAGACCCTATGGCATAAGGAAATCGACACTTCACCTAAAGTAGAGAAGCTCTGGCCGAATTCCTCCTCTCTCCTCTCTCTCAAATCATCCTCTTTGCTAGTTGGTGTTTGTAAGCCATTAGAGGAGTGACAATTGTGACTCTAAAGCTCCAAGAACAAGAAGATCAAACAAGTGTCTCAAGGTATGATTCTAACTCTGACTTTTGTGTTGTTCTTATACCTAATAAGTCATTAGAAGTCTTGGATTCAAAGCATGTTTAATAGAGAAACCTAGATCCGAGCATTAGGGTTTGTATGCGCACTTAGGAAAGTTCTTATGTACAAAACCCATCACTCGGTACTACGAGCGGTGGGAGTTGTGAATTCTTAGGAAAGCCTAGGATATGTATGCTATTTAGCACAAGAAAGATGTGTAGTTGGTTACTTAGAGTAATCAAGACCAGGCATAGATCTTATATAGGGCCAGGAAGGGTTGTGGTCCCCTTATTTTTTTATACTTAGTTCATAACTATTAAAAAAATTACATATTTGGCCTACAACTATAAAATTTAACTTTGGCCTCCCTATTCTCCAGTTTTACCCCCCCCCCCCCCCATATCAAAATTTCAAGCTTTGTCACTAATCAGAACGACTCTTGAGGAGGGTACAGGTAGGTGTGAAAGGTAATATTGGGCTCCTACTACTGGAAGCACATGATCTATACTTGAGACAAGAACAAACTTAAAAACTATAAGGAGGCTTAGTAGTGAGAATTCCATCGATTCATATGCTGATTATTTATATGTTGTGTTTCAGTTTAAGGATGGTGATGACTACTCGAGGAGGTTCTGGCTCTGGTTCTGGTTCGGGTTTTGGCTCAGGCACGGAAGCGAGTGATAATAGACTACGCGAGTTCATTTCGACTGAGGTTACTCATGATATCTTGGACGCTACTCATGTGATGTTCGGTACCATCAAGGAGGGGATTATGGAGCTGATGGATGAGAGGCCCAAGTCTTTTCGAGTTGAGATTGATGCGGGTCAGATAGGAGCTCGAACTCCCTCATTCCAGGAGTTCAAGGCCTATGGAGCTCCTGAGCTCTTTGGGGATAAGTACCCCATCGCTAGCCAATGTTGGATTACTAACATGAAGAATCCTCAGCGGACGAGTTGTTGCCATGAGGGGGAAAATATGGGATTTGCATACTGCTTACTGAGGGACCGAGCACGAGACTAGTGAGAGGAGGTTAGCCAAGCTGTAGGGTTAGCGGTAGTGGTAGTTATAACCTGGGAGTATTTTGTTTCAAGGTTTCATAGGGATTTTGCACCTGCTATTGAGGTGCAATAGCTAGCGAGGGAGTTCCAGGACCTTCATCGGACAACTAAGACTGTGGCAAAGATTACCGCTAAATTCAGGGAGAGGGGTTTGTTGGTTTCACAATATGTTGTGGATGAGGTGCTGAGGAAGACGAGATACCATGAATGAAATGATTAAAAAGGCCTGTGAGCGGCAGTTTGAATTGGAACTTTGGACAAAGCGGAATCCAGAGCAGGTATAGACAGCGGTGGGTCAGGCTAATAGCCCCAAGACTTCTAATTCCCGCATCAGAGGCCAGCAGGGCCGGAGCTGTTGTGGTAACTACAGAAAGTCACACGGTGGGGCTTGTCAATTGATGGGTTCAGTATCTTTCGGTTGTGGTCAACCAATCCACATTAGTACGTGTTGCACCATGGGGGCTCTGATTTTCTTTCATTACAATCAAATTGGCCATAAAAAGCCCAGTTGTCGAAGATTGTCAAGGGGAGTAGTAATGGCACCTACGCCAGCCACCTTGAGGATTACTGATGGCCGTCAGGGAAAGTTAGAGGCTCCAGTGGTGAAGAGCAGGGCATTTCAGCTGACCACCAATGAGGCTCGTGCATCACCGGATGTGGTTACTGGTACGTAACTTATTCTTATCTTTTATTGCTTTCCTTATTCGTGCTGATGATTATATGTGATCTTGTATAGGGACCTTTTTGGTCAATGGTATGTCCACTTGTGTTATGTTATATTCGGGTGTTACTTGATCTTTTGTATCTCTTGCCCTTAGCAAGAAGATTTCTCATGCTCCCGGGACTCTGGATGTGACATCCCCCTTTTCACGGCCAGAAAAGACCGATTTGTTTATGCTTGTTTTTAAAATCAGAGTACTCTTTTAAAGAAAATAGTTGCGGAATTTGTTCCCAAAACAAGATATGATAATAACTTATCAAAACATTTCTCGAAGAGAATGTATTTTCATTTAATAATAAAACATCGGGATGTCATGTTCCGATACAGACATATATGCATAAACAGAACTTACATTCAATTACACTAATGATTTATATCTCCTTTAAATCTCTCTGTGAAATATGTCTTCGTATCGATACCTGTGATACAAAGAAAACTGAGTGGGTTAGGCTTGGGAGCCTGGTGAGCATATAGGGTTTTCATACCACAATGTTGATGGGTTTTGGTCATAAGACATCCTATGTGCTGATACAAACCCTAATGCTTGGATCTAGGTTTCTCTATTGTACATGCTTTGAATCCAAGACTATAAACCCTAATTCTAGCATACAAGTAATCATATTAATATGTAATTAGGTTTAAGATCATACCTTGATTGTTATGTAGCAATAACAATCCCAATTCCACCTTGGATTGACTTTGTAATGCTTAGAGTCACAAGTATCACTCCTCTAATGGCTCACAAACACCATAAGCAAATGGAGAAGGTATAAAGAGAGAGGTGAGAGGTTAGAATTCGTATCTAGGACCTCTTGGGAAGGGATATACGAATTCATGACCCTAGGGGTGTTTATATAGGTGTAGAGATAGGGTTTCAGTCATTATCCTTATCTAGTTGATTATCCATTAAGCAACCAATAAGATAATCCTTGAATCCTTATCATACTCGAATTCTATGGCTTTCCAACCTTAAATTCGTCCACCATATAAATAAGATAATCCTTACCTTATTTTGTAACTATCACATAATTACAAATCAGCCCCTTTAGTTTAATTAATTACATTTGATCACAAAACTAATTCTTAATTAATTATTGACCAATATTAATTAAAAAAATATGATTTCTCCTTTAATATATTATTCTTATAACATATTAATAAATCATATTATCCTCTCTCTCTTTATTCATTTCTCCAATCAAGTTGCTTTGCTGAAGGCAACCCAAAAGGACCATGCACCATCGGGTCAAGTACATACCAAAATAGTTATGGACTTAGACACTAATCCAACAGTCTCCCACTTGGATAAGTCTAACAACTATTCTGCGTATGACTTCAGATCCTGATCTACAATCGTAGCTTTCCAAAGCCGCTGTCAACTCTGATCATATCAGATACGCGTGTTCTTAGATAAGGGATCATATATTCCTCCATTCTAGATATCGTATGAGATATGATTTCAAATCATTCTCTTTGTACTATATCTCGATTTCCGATTTATGACGACTGACTAATTGAACAAATCAAGTTAGCCCTAGCCCGGCCGAGCATTTACGTATGTCATCACTAAACCATCGAGGGGCCCAAAGATATCGCTTTTATCCTACTTTGGATAAAAGGAACGGATAAACTTTGATACAATGCTCGCTTGCACTCACTCACCGAATTACACACAACAATATGTTTTATAACACCAAGTTACTGGTGCGTTTACATATTATCAATGTGCAACCGATTCGCAAGATACAACTCACACATCTCGGTTTCAAGAATATAAGATGTTATCGTCTCACTAATCACTCGTAATACAATTCATGGAGTGATCCAAGTGAGCGTGGGTTTAATCCAATGCTCAAATCATATTCATAAGCACTCATGAACGTTGCAGCAAACATTTGCTTATGTCTAATACTCTTCTAGACAATCCACACACCAATTCACGACAGTCTTCATTCATATCTACTTCCAAAATATGAACGACCGTGGCCCGTTCAAATAATTCGATTATTCTTAATAAACTCAATTATTCTGGAAGTCAAAACATGCAAAGTGAAACACAAGAATAATACTAATCCCATATGGCCTCAAACCTTTGAGTATAAACAAAACACGTTTTATTTATCACCATATCGATTACTCATTATCTGTCGTTTCGGGTAATCAACTTCTTACTTGAATTCCAACACTTGTCCCATGCTCCTAGCATGCACACAATGTTTATCTATGGTTCTTACTTTTGTGAAATAGACAAATTGAACACGTTTCCAATCCTTCTCATTTTACAACTCCAAATCCATTTTCTTAAGTGTAAGAATATCAAATTCTCGCTACTTATAGAATATGCTAGATTTTAACACTTTATGCAACGATCCTTTCGTAATGTCACTGCACCAAGGTCACAAAGACTATTGCCAATGATATTACAAAGTCCTCTATCGGAGATTGTTACAAGACAATTCCTTAGATATGATGTCTCTCACTCAAAGTACATTCCTTTGAACATCCTTTTGCATAAAAGTTTCTAATCTAGACATAGATTTTCAATATTTACTTCCCAATATGGACACGCTTCCATATTTTCCATATGACAACTAATTTCTTAATAGAATCTTATCTATTCGTAATGATGTCGATATTGTCCATCCAATATGGAAACATTTCCATAATTTCCAATACTATACTTCCAACTACTCACAAGCGACCAATCCTCGTCGAACTTTGGATTGTCCTTTGATAGTTGTTTAATTATTTTAGTCAAAACCAATTCTAGTCCCTTTTCCCTCTAAATGCACTAGACATTTGGAAAATTTTAGAATGGTCAAACATTAAATCATTTGCAATCGATCCTATACTCGAAGCGTATGGGACACGACGCACAATGTTTTATTTTCTATGTTCTCAAAATTTGAATTGTGAAAAGGAATGTCATAATCATAATCGAAATTTTAAGAACACACTATGTACCTTTGACTAAATTTATTAACATTCCACAACCTAATCCTTTAGATTTGAAATGAAGCATAATATTCTCTCCCTTAATTATAGCAAAACAACCTTTCAACTCTTACAACTTTGCAAAGTATGACTCTTGTTTTCTATAATTAATATTGCCAACTATGCAATACGCGCCTTAATAATCATACAATCATAACATTTATGCTCCCACTATCATGATGATTATTATAAAACATAACATTTATGCTCCCACTAGCTTCGACATGTATTCATAAACATCTTAACTTTTAGAAAAACAATACTTATTGAATTTCTTAAGTTCATGTTTCTAATACTTAGTGCTTTGATAATCTTTTATCAAGGCTTCTTGAACTTATACACTTTTGCCTTAGATAGTTCATATGTGTGTCTTAACAATTAAGACTAATTGCCAAACCTCACAATTCAAATTATGGAAAGGGATGCCGTAACCATGATCGAATTCGAGAATGCAATTTTACAATCACTATCTTTAAAATCTTTCTTAGTGAAAGCATTTTCTCACAATCATTTTCATGAAGGAGGAAATCTTATGACACTTAGATTTAAACGGTGTATGTGTTCCTATCCATGTGAATTTGTTAAAAACCAAAGTTTATGACAAATTCAAACTCATATGGATCGAACTTTCTTAATCTTGATTTCTTGCCTTATGGTAGCACAGCTGCCCACCACGTCTTCCAAGTAGTTAAGTAGCTCACCTTTTCCTATCAATGTACTTTCCATTGATCAAGGTCCTTGCCTTTTATGCATTCAAATGAGAACTCATAGGACTCACATGCATAATTAACTCGATTGGATTGGCACAGAAACAAAATAATATCTTCACGATAGGTTGTAAACCTCAACTCGTGTGCTAGTGATGATCGATAAGGCTTATTTGATTTGTTCTTGAAACTTTTCAAGACTATTAAGACTCCCACTGACTCCTTGACATATACGATTCTCTTATCAAAACATTTCTTGACAAACAAATATTCAAGAGTTAGTGTAGCTTATATCAAAACAAAACACTTCATAATTTTGGTCTTAGTTGGTCTTTGTCTTATCCAAGACATTACAACTTTCCACAATTGATGAATGTTATAAACCTTCTTAATACTATTCACTCAATGTCACAATCTTGACTTTAAGACTTGTTTTGGAACGAAGTATGATTGACTTCTTGATTTGACAATTTCTTCAATCTTTGATTCCTCTTCTTGGACATACAATTGTACCAAGACTCATTAGAGGATCAATTGAGATATGGTTCTTAATCATTAGGACCTATCATAAAGCATAAAAGCTACTCTCCCTTCTTCTTAGAATGGAGAAACTCTTATCTTTCTGCCTACTTGATTCTTCTTATTCGTTTTGCTATTGATCTAAACCCTTTAATCCATTCAAAATTACACTTAATCTTGTAAGTGTAATCATATTTACTAAGCCTTTAGTAAATCATGACGAATATCTTTGTTACTCTTATGGTGAACTTGATCAACACACAACTTTGTGTACTTGATCTCCTAGTCCTTCACTTGACACTTTGTCAATGAATTAGGCTAATTTCCAAATACGTAATTTCTCATTCATCGTGCATCCACGTTGCATGATTCCAAGTTTCTGTCCAATTGAAACTTGGGCGATGAGAAACTCTCCCTATTTGGTAAATTCCTGACATTTCCATAAATAACATAACTGAGAATCATATCCATTCGTTGTAGAAATATGCAAGCATCAATTTTCATAACAATTTCATTGCAAGGAAGTAAACAAATAAATAAGTTAAACAAAATTTGTTTTATTTATAAAAGCAGCGGAAAAATATTTTTCCTTACAATGCAAAATCTATTGAAAACTATGTAAAAGGAAAATTTCTAACAACTCTATCATAACTATCTAAGCTCAAAATCCAATCTTCAAGTCCATGTGATCGAGATCCATCACTTGTGATTAGATTCATCTTGCTCCCTTATCAAGCTTCCTTTCTTTTCACCGATCCTTCAAAACATTCAAATGCAATCTTATCACATCATGTATTAAGAATCAATGAATAGGAACTTAATGGAGTTAGATAGTGGATTCTTACCTAAAGCGTAGTCATACTTTTGACTCTCCCATCTCTTAGATCTCTTAGGTAAATAGGGCAACTTCGTCTCCAATGCCCCTTCTTTTGGCAATAAAAGCAAATTGACTCTTTTGGAACAACACATGGAACTACCTCAGACATCGCCTTTCTCTTATGATCAAACTTTTCGATCATTGCATGTCTTTCATTGCCATTGTCTATATCCATATAGGTCTTGAAGGCAGATTCACCAATCAATTTTGCTTTTCTATTGCGCCAAACCATTGTTGATTCAGCAACAATAAGCATGTAGGTGAGATCTATAAGTGTCACGTCGTGGTTCATCATATAGTACTCTCTTACGAACTCACTATACGAGTTAGGAAGTGACTGAAGAACCCAATCAATAGCCATCGCTTCACCGACAACGGATCCCATCATTCTTAATCTATCAATGTGTGACTTCATCCCTAAGACGTGTGCACACACGGACTTTCCCTTTTTACGTTTACTTGCCAAACGGGCTTGAGTGATATTGAACCTTTCAATTTTACAATCTTGTGGGTTAGGGAGAATAATTGGAGGAGGAGGAGGAAGTGAAGCATGATTTCTTTTTCCTCGATCGAATCGTGGAATATCATCTTCATGTGGAATACTTGTTCCACGGGATTTGAGAAGACCATAGTTGTCGAACTTTGACATCGGGAGAAAAATGGATTCAAGTTAGTTGATTGATTAAGTCCTTAGTAAATCACCCAAATGAAATACTAAGGCTAGGACCCAACACAATATTCTACAACTCGGGAGAGGGATGTCGTAACCCAAATCGCAGAACATTTTAAGGTAAGTGAATGACGATTCACTAGTTTCCACCATGAAAAACGAAAAGGAAATTTAAGTTTTAAATCTATGAAAACTCCTAGATCCTTTGAGATTCATTGAACATTTCAATGGCATGTTTAAATCTCGATATGCCCCTCTTGTTTGTGACTGGGATGCCGAGGATCACAAAGCGGGTGTGAATAACCATGCAAACTACATGGTGCCCTCACATGTTACAATCACCTATTCGAAGTGCCGGTAAACCACACACGCTCCACCGAACTATGACAAACATTGAGTCACCCTTTGCTACCTTTGCTTAGAACCATTTAGTGTGCCGGTAAACCACACACGCTCCACTAACCTCTTCGCAAGGGCACAAAGTGTAATTTCATGGAATTGCATCAATTCACTTTTGCCTAAGTAACTAAGATTGGGAATTAGAAAAACATTTAGTTACTTTGTATTTCATTATACTTATAATGGAAGGTTTCGTCCTATCCTACCCGTTCGGCTAACGACCCTCCACTAGTCAAGAGTGCGGTGGGTAAGAGTGGATACCCATTCAATCGCCATTTTATAGGCAATTTCCTTAAACACCCCTTATAGACCAGCTTCGTGAATGAGGCCTACTAACGGTAAGACTGACTTTTACTCATACATATATATAATGTTAGACTTTTAATGTTATATATAGTACACGGTGCATTTTATACTTTTAAAATACTATGTGGTTAACTTTAACAATTATACTTTTAACTCAATTAAATGGTTAACCTAAATTTTTATGGATTTATTAAATCTCCTTTAATTATACTCCTTAATTAATTAATAAAACCATAAGGGTGTATTTGAACTTTTCAAAACATTACTAGGGTTTTAGAATTTAACATTTCTAATTAAACTTTTAATCAACTTTTAAATTCCAAAACTTGAGGGCAAGTTTTGAAACATTTCAAAACATTAGGGTTTTAACTATTTAAATTTCAAAACTTAAAACTTTTGGGTTCAAATTTAAACTATAAAACCTAAAGGGGAAAATATGAAACTTTTCATAACTACAAGGATCAAATAACAAATAATCTAAACTAACATTTAGTTACATAATTATCCATATTTGATTTGTTTAATGATTTCTTGCAAAACAATTTATCAATTTACTCAAAATAATTAATCAATTATCTTATAAGGAAACAATTAGCTTGTTAATTGATAATTATCTTTAATTAGATCAAGAATATAGTCATATATATCATAAAATCGGATTTATATTGATCTAACATGATAAGGTAACTATCCAAATGCAAAAACAGCAAGAAATCCCGAGATAAGCATTATCTGACGCTCGAACTCGCTGAGTACCACACTGTACTCGCCGAGTTGAGGTCTACTCGCCGAGTACACTGTGGTACTCGCCGAGTTCCTCAGCCATAAAGCCCAAAAAACGATTTTCCAGTTATACAATGCATCAATACAATTGAAACCAAGCTATGCTCTGATACCACTGATGGGTTTTGGTCATAAGACATCCTATGTGCTCATACAAACCCTAATGCTTGGATCTAGGTTTCTCTATTGTACATGCTTTGAATCCAAGACTATAAACCCTAATTCTAGCATACAAGTAATCATATTAATATGTAATTAGGTTTAAGATCATACCTTGATTGTTATGTAGCAATAACAATCCCAATTCCACCTTGGATTGACTTTGGAATGCTTAGAGTCACAAGTGTCACTCCTCTAATGGCTCACAAACACCATAAGCAAATGGAGAAGGTATAAAGAGAGAGGTGAGAGGTTAGAATTCGTATCTAGGACCTCTTGGGAAGGGATATACGAATTCATGACCCTAGGGGTGTTTATATAGGTGTAGAGATAGGGTTTCAGTCATTATCCTTATCTAGTTGATTATCCATTAAGCAACCAATAAGATAATCCTTGAATCCTTATCATACTCGAATTCTAAGGCTTTCCAACCTTAAATTCGTCCACCATATAAATAAGATAATCCTTACCTTATTTTGTAACTATCACATAATTACAAATCAGCCCCTCTAGTTTAATTAATTACATTTGATCACAAAACTAATTCTTAATTAATTATTGACCAATATTAATTAAACAAATATGATTTCTCCTTTAATATATTATTCTTATAACATATTAATAAATCATATTATCCTTTCTCTCTTTATTCATTTCTCCAATCAAGTTGCTTTGGTGAAGGCAACACAAAAGGACCATGCACCATCGGGTCAAGTACATACCAAAATAGTTATGGACTTAGACACTAATCCAACAAATGTTATATCATATATTTATACATATAGAACATTCAAACTTGTACAATTTCACCATATAAAGTCAACTCTTATCCCACCCCATCGATCCTCACAGCGACACGATCTAAACTCTCGTATCTAAAATTTTCCTCTTAACCTGATCCCTACTCACAGATCTAAAACTAACCTTTTTCACCTGATCCATACTCACGGATCTAAAACTACCTGATCCATACTCACGGATCTAAAACTAACCTCCAGATCTGATCCATACTCCCGGATCAATAATTGTACCCAATCCATACTCCCGGAATAAGGACAATTAACTATACCCTAATCCTGATCTGATCCATACTCCCGGATCAATAACTGTGCCCAATCCATACTCCCGGACTAGGGACATTAACTTAGTCTTAATCCATACTCCCGGACTAATAACAAGTTTTATCTCTTTACCTGATCCATACTCCCGGATCTAAAACTAACCTCTTGGTCTAATCCATACTCGTTGAATAACTAGATCAACAACAACAACATCGGGGCCTCTCATCTGTTTATCACACATCAACTATCTACCCAACATATTAGTAGATAAAAATATATATTTTTATACATAGTTTACAACCTGTATAACATTCTCATTCAATATCTATTCCACATAACAGATGAGGCACACCCACATAACACGTATTTCATAGAGAATAAACCAGATCTATGAGATAGAAGAAAGTGAATATACATTCACGCATATAACAACAAAATATACACATAACACGTATTTAATATTAAATACTTAATAATTATGTGTTAGAAGAAAGTAACCACACACTCACTTGATCAGAAGATGATCGGACAACACTACGACTTGTAGAAGTAGTATTCTTCGGTAGATCTGGAAGATCTTCACAAAAACCGGGCTCCTCGCGGGCAGAACTTCAGCTCGGGAATCGTACTTCTCGGGATCTTCAGGGCCTCGGGACTTGCTTCGGGGCTCAGGAATGATACCGGGGCTTCGGGATAATTTTTGCACGAAAAACGATGCAAAAAGCGCGAGAAAACGGGAAGAAATGAGCAAAGAAATCGGTTGCCCTCGACACCCTTTTATAGGGGGCTGGAACACAAATTACGCTGGGCGTAATTCTAAATTACGTTGGGCGTAACGGCGATAAGATCGATTACTCCCCCCCTTTCGGATAATATCGGAATTTATATATAAATAAAATATCGAAAATATTTAATAAATTTCAAAAATTCATATCTTCCTCATACAAACTCCGTTTTCGATGTTCTTTATATCCACGTGTAGGTGAGACTACGATCTACAACTTTTGTTTAGACTCCGTCGGCTAATTTTGACTTTATTTTTTTTATTTATTTTTAGTAGGCCGGGACAGGAAAACTCCGTTATAAAATCATAACTTCTTTATCCGATGTCCGTTTTCGCCTATATTTTTATCATTTTACTCCTATTAACGAGACCTTCGATTCTCATTTAGATTGTTTCGGCTAAAAACCGCTCGGTCTCAAATCGAGCATTCGGGCTGCATACCGTTAAGTCGAAACTTCGAAAAATCATAACTTCCTCATACGAAGTCAGATTTGGGCGTTCTTTTTATGCACGCTCATGGTTTAACGTATTTTACGCCTTTCATTTAGATTGCTAAGGCTAAATATCGCTCTAACGTAAATTTACTTTTTACGTCGCGCTGTGTCGTGCCGGTTCTGTCGCAAAACTTCGACAGGTCATAACTTCATTGTTATAACTCGGATTTCGACATTTTTTATATGCACGGAAACCTTGTAACATATACTATAACTTAATTAAGATTATTCCTTCAAAATAATCTTCCATCAAAAAGTCATTTTTGATGCTTAACGTCTCTAATTGACTAGCCCGGATGTACGGGCGTTACACTGGATTACCCGTTGGAGGTTAGGATTGTAGATGACCGTATTGTGAGTGTTTCGAGGGTTCATCATGGGTGTGTTATGAATCTATTTAGTGAGATATACTCTATTTATTTGGTGTCAATTCCTCTGCGATGATCGAAGGTAATTATTGGAATGGATTGGTTGGGCCCTAATGGGGACATGATTGACTGTGAGTGCCAACTACTGAGAGTTCAAACCTCAAGTGGGGGAGAATTGGTTATTCCTGGAGAGGGAGATTTGCATGGGTCGAATCTTTGCTCAGCTGCGAGGGCTTGAAGATATCTTCAGCAGGGTTGTTTGGGGTTTTTGGCCTATGTGGTTAATACTCGGGTGGAGGGCACAACGATGTTAATTGAGGTGCCCATTATTCGGGATTTTCCCGATGTGTTACGTAAGGACTTACCAGGGGTGCCTAATAAGAGGTAAGTCGAGTTACAGATCGATTTGATTCCTAAAGAGGCCCCCATAGCCAAGGCTTCGTATCGTTTGGCACCACCTGATATGCAAGAGTTGTCTACGCAGCTTCAAGAGCTACTAGACAATGGAATTATTTGACTGAGCAGTTCTTGTGGGGAGCACCGATCTTGTTAGTGAAAAAGATGGATGGTTCATACATGATGTGCATTGACTACCTAGAGTTGAATAAAATAACGGTGAAGAATCGTTACCCACTTCCAAGGATTGACGATTTATTTGAACAACTCTAGGGTGCATCTTTGTTTTCCAAGATTGATTTGCGATCTTGGTACCATCATATGAGGGTCAAGGATGATGAAGTGCAGAAGACATCCTTCAGGACTCGATAAGGTCATTATGAGTTCGTAGTGATGTATTTCAGACTCACCAATGCACCATCAACATTCATGGATCTCATGAACTGGGTTTGTAGGTCGAAGTTGGATTGGTCGATGATAGTACTCACATATGACATTCTGGTCCACTCAATGCCAAGGAGTAGCAAGAGAAATACCTACGAGAGGTGTTGGAGGACTTGAGGAGGGAGAGTATACATGCCAAATTCTCAAATGTGAATTTTGGTTGCGCAAGGTGCAGTTCTTGGGGCACATCATCAATCAGAAGGGATTATTGGTTAACCCGAGCAAGATTGAGGCGTGATGTGATTGGAGGTTCTGAGAACCCCATCTAAGATTCGGAGATTCCTAGTTTTCGTGGGGTATTATGGGAGATTTATCTAGGATTTCTTCAAGATTTTAGTGCCTTTGACCCGCTTGGCGAAGAAGAATATGACCTTTCAGTGGGGAGCCTTATTAGTAGTTGGCTTTTGAGACTCTGAGGTAGAGATTGTGTGAGGCCCCGATTCTTACGCTTCTCGAGGGGTTGGATGATTTTTTGGTTTATTGTGACGCCTCTATTTTGGGGTTGGGAGTTGTTCTTATGCACAGGGGTCACGTGATTGCTTATGCTTCAAGGCAGTTGAAGCCTCATGAGGCGCTACACATGATTTGGAATTAGGGGTCGTGGTTTTTTCCTTCAAATTTTAGATACATTCTTTGTATGGGGTTAGGTGTACTATATACACCGACCACAAGAGTTTGTGGTATCTCATGGATTATCTATGACATCCCCATTTTCACGGCCAGAAAAGATCGATATATTTATGCTTTATTTCGAAATTCAGAGTATCTTTTAAAGAAATATGTTGCGGAATTTGTCCCCGGAAAAACATGATAAATGTATTATCAAAGCATTTCCGAAGAAATGTATTTTATTCCTTTTTAAAACATTGGGATGTCAACGTTAATATAGAAACGTAAGCATAAACAGACCTTACATTCATTTACACTAGTGATCTAAATCTCCTTAGTCTCTCAATGTAATGTAGCTCCGTATCAACACCCGTGATACAAATAAACTGAGTGGGTCAGGTTGGGAAACCTGGTGAGTACATTAGGGTTTCAACCCCACAATGTTATATCATGTATATATAATTGAGAACTCACAAAATATACAATTTCACTATATATATAAGAAACTCTTACCCCACCACGTCGATCCTCACAACGACACTATCCATACTCTCGGAACTTAAAATTTATCTCTTTACTTAATCCATACTCTCGGATCTAATCCATGCTCTCGGATCAATAACTGTGCCCATTCCATACTCTCGGACTAGGGACAAATGTCTAAATCCATACTCTCGGATCTAATCCATGCTCTCGGATCAATAATTGTGCCCATTCCATACTCTCGGACTAGGGGAAAATGTCTACATCCATTCTACCAGATTAATGTAAAATAACTATATCCTATCCATACTCCTGGACTAAGGAAAACTAACTATGTCTTAATCCATATTCTCAGATTAATGACAACTGATTATGTCTTAATCCATACTCCCGGATTAATGACTATTGACTATGTCCAATCCATACTCTCAGACTAGGGACAATGACTATGTCTAATCTATGCTCCCAGATAAATGACATGTTTTAAATCTCTATTCTCTGTGTATATCTCACTCGCTCTCATAAAGAGATACTGCCCAATAATCCTCTTAATTAATTTAGGTTTACTCTATATCCTAAATTATCATATATTATCATATATGCTCTTAACACATATTTTAGGCAATATCAAATATTTTACACGCCAACAAACATTAAATACATTATTTAATACTTGTATTAAAATCATGTTCATGAAAAGGACTATGCACTCACTTGTTAAAGTGACAACTCGAAATTCGAGCAGCGCTTCACTTCTTAAAAATATGATTTCCTTCGACGAAACCTAGTATTATTACCACTAGATTTTAGTCTAATATTTATTGCGACTAATTATTATTCTAGGTTCGTCATTAACTCAGAGTCTACTTCATGATCTATCTAGTAAGGAACAACCAGGTAGGATCGTATCAGAGGTAGGGTCTGTTTGGTATATGAAGTATACTGTTTGGAAATCCCACTTTAAACACATCACTAAATCATAGCCTAGACATCATAACACTAAATAGATCAATCAGTATAACGACTTTGAATCACTGATATATTTTATTTATAGGTTCACAATAACGATATTATAAGCTATATTTAAAGTAGGGTAGCATAACTTACTTAGCTAGGAGCTGGGCTTTGCAGGGGTAGAACTTCGTCGCTGAATCTTTCTAAGAAAGATTCTTGCAGCGCTTCAGCGCTCACCTTACTATACTAAAAACTACAGAAAGAGAAGTCGAATCACGTGGGACCAAAATGCTCGGGGGATAAGAACAGAAAGACTCTTGAATTAAGAGAATGATGCAAGAAATATGAGAGCCTAGAGGATATTATTTATAGTAATTAAATTTTCAAAAACCATCCTCTATGTTTACTTAAATGACTAAACACCCATTTATAATACTATTTTAAATAAATTTAATGATATATGTACTAAACTAATGTCGAAAATACTCAACACTAGTCTTTCAATGACCGCATCGTCAATACCTTTCTAATGATATATACATATGTGTGTGTGTGTATATATATATATATATATGTGTGTGTGTGTGTGTGTGTATATGTGTGTGTGTTTGTATACATATATATGATCTATAATTTATTTTAATACGTAAATGTGCTATTAAAAATTATATCTCGTTCATACGAACTCCATTTCGATGTTTTTTATATCAACGTGTTGTTATTTACGAGTACTACAACTTTCATTTAGACGCTGTCAGCTAATTCTCGTTCTATCTCAGATTTACAAAACTGTATCGAATTTATCGCGTTTAAAGAGTAGGGACCAAGTTTCATCCATATCGTTAACATACGAGCTCTATTCTTGACGTTCTTTATATCCACGCATTGATATTTATGAGTACTACAACTTTCATTTAGACGTCGTCAGCTAATCCTCATTATATCTCAGATTTACAAAACTGTATCGAATTCGCCGCACTTGAAGAGTAAGGATTAAGCTTCGTCCATATCTTATCGTTGAACTCCTGGTAATGATATCTTCATTTCTCGTTTAGATTATTTTGGTAAAAAAAATCGACTGATCTAAAATTCGAATTTCGGGCTGTGCACTGTTATGCTAAATCTTAGAAAAATCATAACTTCCTTATACGAAGTCAGATTTGGACGTTCCTTTTATGCACACTCTCGGTTTAACATATACTACGACTTTCGCTTAGATCGCTAAGGCTAGAAAGTATTTTATTGTAAAATCATTTTTTACGATTCCCGATGTCGTGTCGGTTTTACCGTAAAACTTCGATGGGTCATAACTTCTTTTTATAACTCGGATTTCAGCGTTCTTTATATGTACATAACCCTTGTGATATATACTATAACTTGGTCAAGATTATTTATTCTTAATAATCTTATATCAAAAAAGAAGTTATTTTTTATGTTTATTGTCTCTAAATTGACTAACCCGAATCTACGGGTGTTACATCAGCGGAATTTGAATATACGGCGGCAAAGATGGTTGGATGTTGTGAAGTACTATGATTGTGGTATCATGTACCACCCCAGGAAGGCCAATGTGGTTGTCGATGCTTTGAGCAGTAAGGCAAGGACTGGTCATATCTGGGATGTTTGCTTGAGGATGTTATCACTTCGACTTTGTTGGAGTTGATCAAAAAGGATTAGGTGGAGGAATTAAAGAAGGCTAATTGGAATGCCAAGCGAATCAAAGGATCAGGTGAGGTTACGCATAGTATTCTGGACCAGACTCCCATGATCTTTGGTTCGGTCGAGGAGGGTATTTTGGAGCTTCTGAATGAGAAGCTCGGAGTTTTTCATACTAAGATGATAGCCATGATGGGGGCGCATTCGCTGACATTTCGAGAGTTCAGAGCTTGTGGGGCTCCAGATTATCATGGGGCTAGGGACCCCATTTCTAGCAGCAGGTGGTTGGTTGATGTCACCAACGCTTTCCATATGAGTCGGTGCCCTAAGGGGGACAAGGTTTGACTTGCCTCCTGTCTTCTGAAGGACAGAGCACGGGACTGGTAGGAGGAGGTTGGACATACTATTGGAGATGATGCCGCGTTGGACGTGATGACATGGACTGATTTCTCGGCTAGGTTCAAGGCCAAGTTTGCACCAGTTATTGAGGTGCAACAATTAGCACGGGAGTTTCAGGACCTCCAGCAGACTACTGAGATAGTGTCGGAAATCACCACCAAGTTCAGGGAGAGGGCTCTTCTTGTTTCGCAGTATGTCACGGCCGAGGAAATGAAGAAGGCTTGATATCACGAGATGTTGAGGAGTGACATCAGGGATTTTGTGATCAAGTCTAGTTGCAAGACGTTGTAGGATATGATTGTTCGGGCCAGGGAAAGGGAGATCGATCTGGAGCACCTCGGGAAGAGGAAGCCAAAGGAGGTACATGTAGCTACAGGTTCAGGCAAGAGACCCAAGGGTTCGGATGTGATATTGAGGGATTATCAATCAGTTTTTGTGGCAAGTCTGGCAGGACGCACGAGGGTGTATGCAGGGGTGGCAGTATGGGTGTTTTTGGTTGCTTCAAGTGTGGCCGGACTGGTCATTTCAATAGAAATTGTACTACTACCACCACTCAGGGAACAGACCAGATATGTTTCCACTACAATCAGAGGGGCCACAAGAAGGCCCAGTATCCGAGTTTGCTTCTAGTAGGATAGGTGATGGCACCCGCCCCTGTGACTTTGAGGATCACCGATGGCCGTCAGGGTCGAGCAGTGGCGCTTGCAGTGGGGAGAAGGGATTTTTAGTTATCTACAGTGGATACGTGAGCAACATCAAACGTTGCAGGTATATATCTTTTGCTTTCATGCTAACTTTTATTCATGATCATATTGTTATGGTACTGACTCTATGTTAGTGAATGTATGATAGAACTTTATTTCTATTCGTGTTCGGATCATATGCCATCTGCATACCATGGATTTTCGGGCGGTAGTTCATATTAGTACCCCCTCCTTTTTGAGCCAGTTTTCGGGATGCAGTCGCCGTAGTAGGAACAAGTGGGGTTCAAGAAGTGCCCTGTTAGTCTTCAAGAGTGGTTCAGGTTTGGTGTTGGTTGGTTGGAGCATTAGCAGTGGTAAGTGTTGGATGTCAGCAGATCGACCCTTAGATGGAGAGAAGGATTGGGAATCCTTCCCAAGTTGGGAGCTATAGGGATCTAGTCGAATCGAAGTGGGGGAGAGCTATCCCAAAGACCAGGAGCGGGAGTAAGTGCAAATTGGGATGAGTTCACAACTTTGTTGGGAAAAAAGTAACCCCAATGGTTGTTGGGTTAGAGGAGCACGCGGGTTGGGAGTTTAAGAAACTTCCCAACATTGAGTTCCGGTTTTTGCGGTAGATGATACCTGGGTAGGAACCAAGTGGGAGATGTTCTCGGCAGGGTGGCAGTTTAGTCATGATTTAAGACTGCATGGTAGCCATAGCATTTCGTTAGCAGCTAGTTAGAGGAGTGTGTGTGAGGCCCCGTATCTCCTGGTTAGCAGAGTGTGGGCGAGCCCCGAATCTCCTAGATAGCATGATCGATAGAGAGGGTAGTTCGTTGAGTTTTACGATGGAGTGGGGCCTTCATAGCCCAAGATAGGTGAGACCTGTGGGAGAGGCCACTCCAAGATGTAGTTGGGTGAGACCCGTCGGAGAGGCCCATATGATTGCAGTAGCACAGGTGGGACCTGGTTGAGACCGTAGGGCCAATTTAGAGGAACGAGGATCCCAGGACTTAGGGAGCCAGAGTGGCAAGGTAGATAGAGAATTTTTAGCTAGCTGAAGTTTCTTCAGAGGTCGCTGGGAGCCACTGAGAGTTTGAGCTTAGGTTCTGTAACCGGAGGGAATCCAGTATTTCGGAGGGTGGAAAAGTTCGTCTTCTTCATAATGAAAGACCGAGTTGGCTTTCACAGCCTTGGGAATGTTGTTTCGCACATAGAATCATCAGTTGTGTTCCGCAGATCAATTGTTGGGAGATAGGTGGTAGTAAGGAGAGACTTCAAGGACGAAGTCTAGTTTAAGTGGGGGAGAGTTGTAACACCCTGTTCTAAAAATGTTTGTTTATGAATTCCAGAGGCCCAGGCTAGGGGCATTTTGGTATTTTATGGGTTTTGAAGTTTTTATTCGAGAGGTTCGGAGCCAGGGTGTGTTGCTAGAAGCATAGGGATTCTCGCCACCTTTTCATGGATATAAAGTTTGTCGGAAACGGACTCATAATGAAGGAGTTATAGCACTTTGAAGTTATTGACATTAATGGTCCTTTAATGGAAATAAATGACAAGAAGGGCCATGCATGCAACGTGGTGAACGCACAATCACACCCAGTGTATAAAGGCATAAGATCATGGGTGCTTTTAGCGTACGCCCAGCGTACAGAGTGTACGCCCAACGTACGTCCAGTGTCCAGAAACCCTAACTTTAGGGTGAGCCACTATATAAAGAACATAATGGCTCAAACCCTAGCATCTTTATCCGTCCCCCAATCTCAGTGAAACCCTAGAACACCTCATCTCTTTATCCTTGGGCGATTTTGACTACAAGAAACTCATTTTGGGTTGCTGTGAGCTTGGAAGAGGCAAAGAAGGAGTTGGCAAGGAAGAACCTGGAAGGTTGGAGCTCGTGGATCTGGAATAGCATCCTCATTTGGAACTCTTTGGAGGTATAAAGTTCACAACTTTAATTAAGGGTGCTTAGATCTAGTATAGTGTGGTTTTGGAGTTGTTTTTGGTCCAAAGATTGAACCTTTATGATGAAATTCCGTTTGTGAGCTTGGGGTTGCCACCCTTAGAGCTAAAAGGGTCCCATAAGTAGTAAAGTCTCCATATTGAATGTCTTAATGGGTCCATACATGAGATCGAGCCATTTCCATTGGAGTATGTTGTCACATTTCAAGTTTAGGCTCTTTTGGTGGGTTGCAAGCCACCAAGTAGTCAACTTTATGGATTAAGACGTGAAAAAGGACTTGGATATGTGTTAGTAGCTTTTGGAGTAGAGTATTAAGCACTTAATGGGAAAGTGACTTAACAGGAGGGAGTACGCTGAGCTTACATGCAGGTACGCCCAACGTACACACCAATGGCTAGTACGCTTAGTGTACGGGAATGTACCCCCCACGTAACCTGTCAGTTTGGGCTTTGCATCTTTGGGCCTCGGTTTGGGCCATGCCTTGGGTTCTTGGGCCTTTAGGGGCCATCAGAAGTCAGATAATATGGTCCAAGGAAATGTTTGGGCTTAAGATAAGGCCTATTAGAGGAATTGGGCCCGATTTAGCAAATTAGGCCATAGTGGGCCACTAGCAAAATGTTTCATTTATAAATATATAAAGATTCATATCGTACATTGTTATTTCTATATAATTTGCAAAAACAACTTCGTGAATTATATTTTGGAAAGTGTAAATTCGGTCGCCTAATAAAGTTTGAACACAAACACATTCACTTTAGCAATTCTATACGTAGGTTTTTTCTAACGGCATAAAGATTACGTATTAGTTTATATATTTTTTATACTTTATGAAGATTCTATTGGTTCACAAACTTTTTTTAAGGGCGTAAAAATTATATTAATTCACAATTTAAAAAAAAAGTCTCGTTTCATAAAGTTTTAATTTTTAAATACAAAAGTTTTATCAACTTATGGAATATTAGATTGAGATATATCAAGAAAAGTTCCAATATTTTAGGCAACATTTTAATAAAATTCTAAATTTTTTTTTTTGAATAAAAAATTACTAACTTTTTCACCTTTTGAATAGACAAGTCCAAGCAACCGGCAATTTTATTCACTTTAATCCATTTTGACCTGTTCAGCAGGTCATTTGACCAAATTGTTAATTTTTCAAAAATTATTAGACTTTTTTGCAGATTTCGTCAAAATTTTTATATAATGTATAAACATATTTTTTTACATCTCTATATCTATTTTTACGTATTTTTGTAATTTTTTATGTTTTTATATGTATGTATTTATGTATTTTTATGTATTTTAATTGTATAAACGTATATTTTTACTTATTTATATTTATTTTAAACCATTTTACATATTTTTTTATGTATTTTTATGTGTTATTTTTTATGTATTATGTATTTATATGTATTTTTATATTTTTTTACGTATTTATGTATTTTTTAAAGCTTTTATATAGATGTTTATGTATTTTAAGTATATAAACGTATTTTTACGTATTTATATCTATTTTTAAGTATTTTACATATTTTTTATGTATTACGTATTTATGTATTTTTTAAAGTTTTTTACATAGATGTTTTTGTATATTTATGTATTTTAAATGTATAAACGTGTTGTTTTATATCTTTATATATATATATATATATATATATATATATATATATATATATATTTTAAGTATTTTACATATTTTTTTTGTGTGTTTTTATGCGTTTTTTATGTATTATATATATATATATATATATATATATATATATATATATATATATATATATATATATATATATATATGCATATTTATGTATTTTTTAGTTTCATTATATAGATGATTATGTATTTTTATGTATATTAAATGTTTAATTGTACTATTTTTACGTAAAAAATATAAAACACGTAAAAATAATACAATTAAACATTTAATATATACATAAAAATACATAAACATCTATATAAGAAAACAAAAAAAATACATAAATACGCAAAAATACATATAAGTACATAATACATAAAAAACACATAAAAACACACAAAAATATGTAAAATTTTTAAAAATAATACATATAAATACGTAAAACAATACGTACATACATTTAAAATACATAAATATACAAAAAAAACATCTATATAAAACACTTAAAAAATACATAAATACGCAATACATAAAAAATATGTAAAATACTTCAAAATATATATAAATACGTAAAATATATGTTTATACATTTACAATATATAAACATCTACATACAAAGCTTTAAAAAACACATAAATACATAAAAATACATATAAATACATAATACATAAAAAATAAAACATAAAAATACATTAAAAAATATGTAAAATAGTTAAAAGTGCATATAAATAAGAAAAAAATATGTTTATACATTTAAAATACATAAAAATACGTAAAATATATACATATAAAAACATAAAAAAATACATAAATACGTAAAAATAGATATAGATACGTAAAAAAAATATGTTTATACATTATATAAATTTTTTGACGAAATCTGCAAAAAAATCTCATTATTTTCGAAAAATTAATAATTTGGTTTCATGACATACTGAACAGATCAAAAAGTCCTAAAGTGAATAAATTAGCCGATTTTTTAGACTTTTCCATTCAAATGGTGAAAAAATGAGGATTGTTTTCTTCAAAAAAAATAAAATTTATGAATTTATTAAAAAATTTTCCTAAAATATAAGGATTTTCTTGAGATATCCGATATTAGATTTATAAAAACTTTGATAACTTTTTTGTGTTAAATAGGATGCCACTTTTCAAGTGTGTGGTTTGAATGGGTAGGCTGTGGGAAGGGTAGTTACACATGCGTCTTAAATTTCTTGTCTTTTTCTTTTTCCCTTATAAAGTTAATTGTTACAACTTACAACAAGCTTTTCTTCCAATTTCCATAATGCAATTGACTTTGATAATGAAATGCTTCTATCTACTTTTGTTCTTTGCTAGATCCAATAGCAATGCGAAATTCGGATTTTGGACCCCGTCTATCTTTTTTTCTTTTTAAATTATAAAACGGCAAATGAATTTAAAAGTTTTATTAAAAGGTAATAAATCATTATAACTCTCCTTTTTTATCGAAGAAATATATAATAAATAAAAATATCGATATGGGCATCAGGTTTTTGTACTCTGATCAATTTGTAAAAAGTGAATTGGTCCCTAAAAGGATTGTCAAACAATGTAACAAATGATGGATGCATAGCATTATTGAAAAACAAATCATTGCATTGAATTTCACATAAAATGTTTTTAGTTTTAAAGTATCTTATTCAAGGTTCAAAATAAGTTAGACAGACGATTTAATGACAATGTCAAATATAAGTTTTGGAGTTATGCCACGTCACGGCGAAACCATAACGAATTTTTTAGAATCTTGATCTTATTACATCAAAATTTGAAAAGGATATCAATGTTACCCTTACCTCAATAGTTATAATATAAAATTACGAAGTTAAGCAATAAACACTAAGAATATGGCAATGGGTAAATATTCTATGTGTAAGCTTGTGGTTCACCTTTACACCAAAACATACGTGAATTAAGATAAGATGACAATTCTAATTCATTTATATGGAAGTTGATTAGTTTGAAACTAATTTTTGACTTAAGGACTACTGAGATTGTGTTTCAAATAT
The DNA here is from genome assembly GCF_052625555.1 of Lactuca saligna. Classification (NCBI taxonomy): domain Eukaryota; kingdom Viridiplantae; phylum Streptophyta; class Magnoliopsida; order Asterales; family Asteraceae; genus Lactuca; species Lactuca saligna. Next base: position 317,328,828 of record NC_136421.1, read on the forward strand.
ATATATATATATATATATATATATATATATATATATATATATATATATATATATATATATATATATATATATATTGATAAAAGTGTTTAATAGTTTATGTTGTAGAAAAATGATTTATTTAAAAAATGTTTTGATTAACTTATATGGCGACAAAAAGTATAACTTATAAACATTTTAAGGAAAGAGATAAAAAAAAGTGTGAGGTTAGTATTGATGTTTTTTTTATGTGAAAAAGTTATAAGAAGTTTCAAAATGTTAGTAGAGATAACTTTTTGAGAACTCTTTATCATAATTGGAAAAAACAATTTTGAAAATCTATTTTCAATATCCAAACATTCAATTAAGCTTCTTAACTTCTTAAGAAAGCAATAAAATAATAAATCGTTTCAAAACACACTCTCAAAGGTCAATTCTCATATTTTGGAAAAAATATGCATGCAAAAGTAGGTTTGAGGTTTGAAAAGCAACTACAAAACAAGTACAATATTATATGGAAGGGGAGAAAAAGAAAGTTACATAAGATTCTTTTGAAACACCAAAACAAACAACACGGTAATCGCCAAAGTCATAATAGAATTGGATGTAAAGTCACTATATGATTGAAGGTTAATGTCGTGCGATTGAGGTCGTATATTTTGAGAAGAACACAATCAGAAATTGGTGAATCGAGAAGATTTCCATTTGTAAAATGTAATAGAAGACTTACATCTCACCAAAAACAACTATAAAAAACTATACGATGGTTCGGTTATAACATTAATTGTATTGAAGGAAATGCAAGGTGGTTTTCAAAGTCTAAAAGAAACTGAATTTGAATGCAAGAATTCTAAAAAGGGATTGTAATTTAATCATGGGCGAGTGTAACGCTCGATAATTCTAAGGTGTTTTTATTTAAATTTGGTTATTTATTTATTTTGATTTTGGGCATCGGAGATATTGGACTTAATCATTTTGGGCTTGGGTATGTCGTACACGGGGCTACCACCCTATATACGCAGGGCATACTAGAGAAAATGGAACACGGATGTGACATCCCCATTTTCACGGTCAGAAAATACCAATTTTGTTTATGCTTGTTTGAAAATCAGAGTAATATTTTTCATAAAAGTGTTGCGGAATTTGTTCCCAAAATAAAATATGATAAAGATTTATCAAATCATTTTCGTAGAAATGTATTTCATTAAAAAGACTCGGGATGTCATGTTCGATACAGATCAAAAACATAAAAGTACAATATAAGCCTTACTACATTATTTCATATCTACAGGCCTATATCCATAATCCCTCATCCAAAACATCACATCTATGCTCGAGGGCCACTACCTGTAATACATGAAACTGAGTGGGTCAGACTTGGGAGTCTGGTGAGCACATAGGGTTTTCAACCCACAATAAATAAGTTTATTAATTTCATCAACCAACAATAACCCGATTACCCGTTCCTGTTATCCTCACATTACGTACCTAAAACACCTATCATAAGGGACCTATAATTAGGATTAACATCGGGATAGGCACTAATGCTAAGGGGATTCCTCAGCAATAAATGTCATTAAGGCAACCATGTGGGGGATGGAGTACATCGGTAGCATATCGTTCACAAACACCTACAGGTTGTGAGCATGCTAGCATTCCACTAGACTGTCTAGAAGAGTCCGTGGTCGTCATTCATACTCCGCTAGATGACAAAATCAACAACAACATCGAGGCATCTCATCATTTTATCAAACATCGTCTATTACATCTACTCATGTTTTACCCCGTCATTTTTGTAGATATAAAATATATATACAATTTAAATCATTTAGAACGTGTATAAAAATCTTTCATCAGCATAGACATCAAGTATTGACATCAAGTATTCAAACAATATGCACACATAGCACGTACTTTATATTTAATACTTCATATCTATGTGTAACATGAAAGTAACTATGCACTCACCTGAAAAGGTGATGAATCTGAACTCAGAAAGCGCTTCGCTTCTTAAAAATTATTTCCTTCGACGAAACCTAGTATTATTACAACTAGAGTTTAGTCTATTATTCGTCGAGACTAATTAATAGTCTAGCTATTATTATTATTATTATTATTATTATTATTATTATTATTATTATTATTATTATTATTATTATATAAGCATTAAACAATACTTATATAACTCATAATAATAGCCCGAATACTTATTATAAGTTCCTAATAACGATACTATAATTAAATAAAAGCTATATTAAAAATAGTGTAGACGTAACTCACTTACAACGAGTTTTATAGAAAACCGGGCTTTGCTTGGAGCAGCGTTCCCGAGCCGAAAATCTCTTCTTCTCGAAGCTCCCGAGCACTCCGGGGCTTCCACCTCGTGCTACGGAGGTTCCCTAGGCTTTTCGGGGAGCTTCGGGGCTAGAGAGAGGTTCTAGAGAGAGTGTAAAGAGAAGAAAGAATGGAAAAGGTGTGAAGAAAATGAGAGTGGAAGAGGTTTTATTTATAGGGTGAAATATGGCTGAACTTTGTGCCACATGTCACTATCTGGTGTCAAGACTTTGGGAGAAAGCAATAGCCAAGATTGTGCTACGTCACATATGTTTGCACAGCACACTTCCAACTTCTAAAATCCGTAACTTTCACATACGAGCTCCGTTTTTAACGTTATTTATCTCCACGCGTAGGTAAAAATAAGATCCACAACTTTCATTTTGACTTCGTCGGCTAATTCTCTACCGATATTAAATTTAACAGTACGAGGAGATTATACTGTTAAATGTCCGCGTAAAATTCATAACTTCTACATACGGACTCTGTTTTCGTCTGTCTTTCTACCGTTGAGTTCCTATTAATGAAATCTTCAATTCTCATTTAGGTCGTGTAGGACAGAAACCGCTCGATCTAAAATTCGAGTTTCGAGTTGTGCACTGCTAAGCTAACTCTTAGAAAATTCATAACTTCCTCATACGAAGTCAGATTTAGGCGTTCTTTTTTTATATGTTCTCGGTTTAACGTATAATACAACTTTTGCTTGGATTTCTAAGGCTAAAAAGTCATCCATCATAAACTCACTATTTACGCTTCCTGGTGTTGTGTCGGTTCCGTTGCGAAACTTCGACGGGTCATAACTTCTTCGTTATAACTCGGATTTCGGCGTTCTTTATATCCATGTGATCCTTGTTTAGAACACTAAAACTTTATGTAAATATATCAGTCTTATCTCACACTTTAATTTTGACGCTTATTTTTATTCTTTGTTAATTATACCTTTATAATTAAGTTATAGGCACACAAATACACATAATTCTCATAGTATTCAAATATTTCTTCATTATTACTTCAAAAAGAGTTACAATAGTTCACCTCGACTATTACATCATCTAAAATGCTTAGCCCTGAAACCCGGCGTTACAGTGGATGCCATGCACGTGCGCGGCATACGAAGTGGGTACGCGCACTATACGTGTCCAGACCCCAAACCCTAATATTTAGGGTTTGAGCACTATTTAAAGAAAATTATGTCACAATGATCTTTTCTATCAGCCACCCTCATGTCCTTAATCAGCCTCCACGAAACCCAACTCCATTGTTAAGTGTTCTTGAGCTTGAAAGGCCATTTTGAGTGTATTTTGGTGTTTTGAAGGAAGGAAATCATCTTGAAGCTTCATTGGAGGAGTAAGAGCTTGTAGATCCGGAACATCATCATCATTTGGCACTCACTAGAGGTATAAAGGTTTGAATTTGCTGTGTCATAGCTTAGATGTAATTCTAGCTTGGTTTTGGTTAATTGTTGGTCCCATGAGAGAGATTTGGTGGCTTGATGCAATTTTAAAAGTTATGAGTTGCACCTCTTGACGTTTTGAGGTTTCTAAGCCTTAAAGTTAGCATCTTTTGGGTTAAGAATCACCCATTAATGGGTTTAGACCCTTATTGTGGAAGTAGATTGCCATATTTTGATGTTGGTACCTTTTAAGACATGCAAAGTCACCAAGTCAGTGCGTTTATGGTTTTAGAGGTCTATTAGGAGCTAGATCCATGATTTGGAAATTTGGTATTAAGCATTAAATGCTTAATGGACTTTTTGGACCTTTTGACGTTTACGTCCAGTGTAAATAGGAGTATGATGTGCATGCTCGTGAGACTTCCTGATCCAGGAAAACAGCCTGGTGCGCGGGGCGTACCAGGGTTACGCCTAACGTAGTGTGATCCGTTGGTTTCAATGTTGGGCTTTAGGTTTGGGCCATGTTTTAGGCTTAGAAGGTTGTGGATTAGTTGGGCCATCTGAAATCAAGCTTTTGTGCTAAGGAAATTTATTGGCCTTTAGGGTAAGGCACATATTGGGGGTTTGGGTCTAATTTGGAATAGGCCATAAGTGGGCCTTAAAGGATTATTTGGTATTGGGCCTTTTAGATTGTGGTTTTGGGCCTTAGTCTTAGATCAAGCTAGTCCAGGGGTAAAATGATAATTTTACCCCAAGGATGGATTATTGGATATAGAATGGAACCTAAGTGTTAGTTGGGTGTTATTTTGTACTGATAGCTCAGGGAGTCGTCAGGGCAGCAGCTAGGGATCTTTAGTGAGATTCGACATTCGAGGAGAGTTACCTCACTGGTTTGGTGGGTCTAAGGCACTAATGTCGACCCTTATTGATTATTTCATGAAGCTCTGAGTCTGCGTGACCCTTGCATGTATTATGTGCGACTATATATGTCGGGCGGAGCCCGATGCCGAGTGAGGCCCGATAATTGATTCGTATGTTATTATTTTATGATCATTGTATGTGTTAGCGTGATTATGTGATATGTATACTGTATGTGAATAGTGGGTATGGCCTGATGTAAGGCGGGACCTAAGAATAATAGATATGTATACCGGGCGGGGATCGAAGTCAGACGGGGGTTGAAGCTGAGTGGGACTTGATACCAAGTGGGGTAGGTGGTACGTGAGAGGGGGTGTATAATTTATTATATATGATGTAGGGTGGTTTGGGGAACTCATTAAGCTTTGTGCTTACAGTTTTCAGTTTATGTTTTAGGTACTTCCGATTCCAAGGGGAAGAGCTCGGGATGACTGCATTTCACACACAACATGGATTACACACTTGATATTTCACTCTGATTTTTATGATATTTGATACACTTGTTTTAATTGGGATGTATGTATGTTGTTGGAATAATGTTTTACTTAAATTAAAAATGAATTTTTTGGATCATATTTTTGGACGTTTCAAGTTGGTATCAGAGCCTTGGTTTGAGGGATTCGGGCACACTCTTAGGTGTGTCTGAACTTAAACTGAGGATTTGGAAAGATTTTTTCCAAAATAAATATAAAGTTTTAGAAAAGAGTTTTCTAAAATAAGGAAGGGTGTGGTGCATGCAATCAACCGAACTCAAGTAAGTTTCCTAAAATACCCATAAATGTTATCTAATATGTTTTGAATGGTGAATCACATGCTAGTTAGGGATAATGATATACTTAGTTTTGCATGGTAGAATGCTAGGAGAGATGCCTTTGTTTGCCGGTTGTATGAGCATGTAGACTTGCATGCTAGTACTGATCAGTCAGTGATAGGATGACCTAATTAGGTTTGTGCTTAGAGGACTTCTTACTAACTTCAGCTAACTAGTAAGCGAATATGCTATGTTACATGCTATGGGGACTGAATAATCTTAGAAGGTTAGGTTTTAACTCTATTACACAGCTCTTGTTTGAGTCCAACCATTGTAGTGTGTGACCTTTCATTCGAAGAATTATCCGATTTTAGTGGTATGTAATAGTATTTGTGGACTAGTTAGAGGAAGTTATCTGGAGTTCCTTCTGCGGCTGATGGTCGAGAGTAGTGTGGATTTTACCCTAGGAGAAACCTAGGATGAGATCTAGTGTTGGGAGCCTTATATGTGAGGGAAAATTGTATAGATATAAGTAACTTGGTTGAGTCAAGGCACTTCTTGAGGGAAGTACGAATATATGTGGAAGGTAGTTTAGGCCCATACTACTGGAAGCAAATGATCCGTACTCTATTCAAAGAGAGCTACGACGAGACTAGGGAGCTTGAGGAGTGTGTAGTTCTCATATATATATATATATATATATATATATATATATATATATATATATATATATATATATATATATATATCGATGTGTGTGTTCTGATGGTTTATATGTTCTATTTTCATTATGGTGGTATTGTGGGGTAGACCTATTGGAAGTGTTGGTGCCAGTGAGGGTTCAGGCTCAGGATCTGGAGCTAGGTAGCTCGATGAGCATACCAAGGAGTTCCTCTCGTCTGAGATTACTCGTTGCATTCTTGATCAGACTCCTGTGACCTTGGCCCGGCCAAGGAGGGTATCCAGGAGGTTTTGGATGAGCGTTTGAGCTCATTTTGTTCTGAGATGATAACGTTAGCAGGAGCACGTTCTTTGACATTCAGGTTGTTCCAAGCATGTGGAGCTCTAGACTATCATGGGGAGAAGGACCCCATAGGATTCGGTGGTGGTTAGTAAATATTTCTAACGCCTTCTGCACCAATCGTTGTCCCGAAGGGGACAAGGTCAGACTAATTTCCTTACTTTTGAAGGACAGGGCACGTTACAGGTGGGAGGAGGTAGGAAATGTTGTGGGTGATGAACCCATTAACGAGATGACCTAGGATGATTTCTTGACCAGGTTCCAAGGTGATTTTGCACCGGTGCTCGAGGTACAGTAGTTGGCGCGAGAGTTTTAGGATCTCTGCCAGACTACGGAGACGGTAGTTGAGATCACCGTGATGTTCTAGGAGAGGTCACTTCTTGTTTAGCAGTATGTGGCAGATGAGAAGATGAAGAAGGCTAGATATCATGAGATGCTGAGGAGTGACATTCGTCAGTTTGTGAGTTGATACAGCTGCAAGACGTTGGAGGATATGATAGCTCGGGCTAGGGAGAGTGAGATTGACCTGGAGATGGAGATGAAGAGGATGTCAGATAGGGTTTAAACATCAGGGGGTTCAGGAAAGAGGCCTAAGGTATCGGATTCCAGATCGAGGGGCCATCAAGGTTGTAGCCGTTGTGGTAAGTGTGGCAGGACGCACGAGGGACCGTGCAGGAGCGGTGGTGGTTCTGGTTGCTTCAAGTGAGGCCAGACGGGTCACTATAAAAATAATTGTACTGTTACCACCACCCAAGGATCTGATATGATTTACTTTCATTGCAATCGAAGGGTCCACAAGAAGGCCTATTATATGAGTTTGGCTGCAACAGGACCGGTGCTAATACCCGCTCCTACAGCTCTTCGGATTACCGACGACTTCCAAGTCCGGGAAGATGCGTCTGCAACGAAGAGCAGGGCTTCCCAGCTGACGGCAGAGGAGGCACATGAAGCTCCAGATATAATGAAGGATATGTATCTTCTCCTTAACTCTTTATTTATATTAAATTGTTTGCTTATGTTCATATGTATTATTTTAGGATCGTTCCTTGTGAACAGTATTTCTACTTTAGTATTGCTTGATTCGAGGCTACCCGATCCTTTGTATCGCTTGCGCTTAGCAAGAGATTTGTTGGAGATCCGGGGGAGCTGGATTGTCCTTTTGATTTTGATATTGTTGATGATAGGATGGTTTTGGTTGCGAGGGTTCATCGGGGTTGTAGCCTTTAACTATTCAGCAAGCATTATCCGGTTGATTTGGTTCCCATCCCTCTGCATGGGAACAAGGTCATTATGGGCATGGATTGGTTGAGCCCTAATGATGCAGTGATTGATTGTGAGCAACAGTTAGTTCGAGGTGAGTTTCCTCACTGGTTTAGCGGGTCTAAGGCACCAATGTCGACCCTTATTGATTATGTTATGATGCTAGGAGTCTGCTCGAACCTTGCATGTATTACGTGCTGCTATGTATTATGGGCGGGACCTAATGTCGGGTGAGGCCCGATGATTGATTCGTATGCTATTGTTTTATGATCATTTTATGTGTTAGCATGATTTATGTGATATGTATACTGTATGTGAATAGTGTTCGGGGCCCCATGTTAGGCGGGGCCTAAGAATAACAGATATGTATATCGGGCGGGGCTCGAAGTCAGGTGGGCCTGAAGCCGAGTGGGACTTGATACCAGGTGGGGCTCGGTGGTGGGCGGAGGGCCCAAGGTATAATTTATTGTATATGGTATGGGGTAGTTTGGGAAACTCATTAAACTTTGCGCTTACTGTTTTCAGTTTATGTTTTGGGTACTTCTAGTTCCCAGGGGAAGAGCTCAGGATGACTGCATCGCAAACACCACATGGATTCCGCACTTGATGTTTCACTCTGGTTTTTATGATATTTGATACACTTGTTTTATTTGGGATGTATGGATGATGTTGGATAACTGTTTTACTTAAATTAAAATTGAAAATTTTGGATCATATATTTGGGACGTTTCAGTGAGAATAACAAGGACTTTGTGATCGAAAAACTCAGTAAAAATGAGTATTTACAAGACTTTTCTTCTGAATATTGTATGGAAAGCGATGAAAAGTTAAGCGGGCTATTTTTATGGAGAAACGTAGCATAATTATAATGTTTTTGGAGATGTATCGAGTTCAATGCTACTTACCAAACAAACAAGTATGTGATAGTCTTTTGTATCATGTAATTATATTTTTCCAAGTTTAGTTCTACCGTATTAATTTAATGTTTGTCTATAACTTTTATTTCAATAGGAACACAATGGTTTTTTTCCCATTTACTAGTATAGATAGTAACAAAAAAGTGTGTCACGTTTGCAGTTCAATTACTTTATTGTGTGATAAGAGAATCGTATAAATGGTTCTTAACTTGTTTTAAAAACATTTTATGGGGTACCAACCATATTAATGAATGAGCAAGACCCTTCTATCAAGCAAGTGATTCTCAAGTTGTAGTGTCAAAATAAAAATGCGGTCTTTTAATTATTATTGTATTTTATGTTTATGCTAAAAAAATCTCAATAAATTTGCATGTCTTAGGCTTGCGGTTTTGTTACAAAAATTTAAGAAAAATTTGTATTTGTTTAGGGTCAGGTGTGTATGGATAAATTTGACATGAGGGGTGATTTAGGCCCCATTTGATAGTCGCTGACTAAGAAAGTGTTGACTGGAAAAGGTCTGTCTGAGTAATAATTTCTAATTGAGTAAAAAACATGTTGTTTGATTATACATCCGACTATATGTGCTGATTGATGCAAATTGACCATTTTACCTAGTTGCTCTATATAGTGATTAATAACAACAACAACAACAACAACAACAACAACAACAACAATAATAATAATAATAATAATAATAATAATAATAATAATAATAATAATAATAATAATAATAATAATAACAGTGTATACAAAAACTTTCACCATAATAGACATTAAAAATTTACTATTTTAGGGATTAAACACACAAAAAGCCCTCTAGCTTGTTGGTAAACATCATTGATTGTACATGGAGACCCAAGTTCTTTTCCCGTAACCTCCATTTTCCTCTGTTGAGGTGCGAATTTTTATCCAAGAGCAACGGTACTATTGGGAAGCCTTGCTTTCTTTCTCAGTCAGCCATCTGCCAACTTCTTTCTCGGTCAGACCTTGCTTTCCGAGTCATAAGCCCAAATTGTTTATCAAACACCATCATTTGTCCGAATTATCTAAAAATGTCTAACCGAGTCAGGTCAGACGCATATCAAATAGGGCCTTAGAGAAATAATATTTAAAAAACTTGCAATTCCAAAATATGAATAAAATTTGAATGCGAAATGACGATACACTATTACAACATATTTGTAGTAGGTAACTAATTTTTTTTCCAACATAGTTCTTTTTAAGTGAGTTCAATAATATAAGATGGTGTTGTTTATAGTGTGGTTTATTCTTGTGTCAATTTGGGCATAGACCTTGCATTCCAAGTCATAAGACCAAATTTTGTTTATCAAACACCTTCATTTGTCCGAATTAGCTAAAAATGTCTGACCTGACTCAGTTAAATGCATATCAAATAGGACCTTAGAGAAATAATATTTAAAAAACTTGCAATTCCAAAATATGAACAAAATTTGAATGCAAAATGACGATACACTATTACAACGTATTTGTAGCAGGTAACTAATTTTTTTCCAACATAGTTCTTTTTAAGTGAGTTCAATAATATAAGATGATGTTGTTTATAATGTGGTTTATTCTTGTGTCAATTTGGGCATAGACCTTGCATTTCGAGTCATAAGACCAAATTTTGTTTATCAAACACCTTCATTTGTCTGAATTAGCTAAAAATGTCTGACCTGACTCAGTTAAATGCATATCAAATAGGGCCTTAGAGAAATAATATTTTAAAAAACTTGTAATTCCAAAATATGAACAAAATTTGAATTCGAAATGATGATACACTATTACAACATATTTGTTTTAGGTAACTACATTTTTTCCAACATAATTCTTTTCAAGTGAGTTCAATAATATAAGATGGTGTTGTTTATAATGTGGCTTATTCTTATATCAATTTGGGCATAAAAAAGGAATCAGATTTATTATTGGTGAGTTCATCTCTGTGAATGGAGGAACAAATTGACGTTTGGTCAATAATGGTACTGATGGGTTTTATGGGTTACAAAAACTAAGTGCTTGTGAAAAATATTTTAACACTTAATGGCACATAGAACCAAAATGATCTATGTCATAATACTTTGAAGGTAACATACAATGAACAACAAAACCTAACATGTGACAACCAAGAACCGAAAACATTTCATCACTGACCACTGTTAGGAGAGAGAGAGTAGGAAAATACATGTAATAGCTTAATATTGTAATATTTGATTTATGATATAACAAAATTCAAATATGTCGTTACATTTATAGTTAAATCGACTATTAGCCTAAAACTAAGCATCCCTAAAGTTGTACCGCCTTCTAAGCTGGTTAACGTATTTGGAAAGTACTCGTTCATGTGATCCGAAGGATATAAGATTCGTAAAAACCCGACTCTAAATGAAAGAGTTATGGATGTTATAAAATTAAAATCAACCGCGTAATTAAAGTTAATTATGTTAAAATGGTATTAAAGATTGGTTGGGTTTTGACTAAAAGTGCAAAAAAGGAGATTTGTAGTACTTCTTAAGATACAAACTTTAGGACAAAGAATACCGAAAACGGGATCCGTATGAAAGAAATATGATTTTTCTAAAATCATTTTTTTTACCACCGTTAGTCAAAAAAATAAAAGTCAAAACTAGCTACAAACCTAAAAGAGAGTTGTAGTACTCCTTAAGATCATTACATAGATATAAAGAGGGCTTCAAGGGTTGTTGAGGACTACTGAAAGTGGGTTGAAAGGCAAAGTTGACGCATCCAGTACTACTGTTGTTGCCCCAGTCCTGACTATTGGACATGGGAAGGGGAAGAAGAGGAAAGCTCCCTCTAAGAATCACAAGGGAAAGTCTCATGATAGATCTTCTTCAAATGGATCCAAAGGAAAAGGTGGTTTTGCTGATCCTTCATCTGATCCAAAAGAAGCAGAGTGCTTCTACTATCATGACAAAGGGCAATGGAAATGAAGTTGTCTGAAGTATCTGCAAGATATCACGTATGGGAAGATAAAGCCCACCTTCGCAGATATTTACATTATTCAGTCTAATAACTCATCACATGCTAATTCTTGGGTCCTTGATACAGGATGTGGTTTTCACATTTGTTCTCATTTTCAGGGGCTAAAAAGAAGTAGGGATGTGGAGCATAGGAATATGAACATAATAATGGGGAATATGAAATCATCGTTTGTCACCAAGATCGGGATCTATTCTTTAGTGCTTAGTAGTGGGTTAGGATTAGTGTTGAATGATTGTTGCTACTCGTCATAAATGACGAGAAATATTATTTCTTTTCATGGTTTGTATAGATAAGGTATTAGATCTTTGTTTAACAATGAAATTGGTTCTATTAATGCTTTCTATAATGGAACCTTTTATTTTGAAGCATTACATTGTAATGGTGTATATGAAACTGTGATGATTGTTGATAACCTAGGAAATAATGTGTTGCATATCGATTCGTCTAATGGTTTAGACAAGGCATTCTTATCGCATTGTCTTCTTGGACATGTCAACGAGAAGCACATAGCCAAACTCCAAAAGGATAGAGTATTGGAGTCGTTTAACCTAAAGTCGGATGACACGTATGAATATTGCTTGCTTGGAAAGATGACCAAATCACGTTTCACTGGTACTTGTGGAAGAGGTGAGGGATTGTTGGATTTCCCTTTAGATCCATCACAAGGGATGCTAACCGCTTCTATGTGTCTTTTACCAATAACTATAGCAGATATGGATATATCTACTTAATCAAGCACAAGTCGGAAACCTTTGAAAAGTTCAAAGAGTTTAAGCAAAAAGTGGAGAATCAATTAGGCAGTAAGATAAAGATGCTCAGATTCGATAGGGGTGGTGAGTATCTTAGTATCACGTTCCACGACTATCTTAAGGAATCTGGAATTGCTTCATAATTGACGCCACCTAGGACACCGCAACTCAATGGTGTAGCTGAGAGTCGTAATCGAACCTTGTTTGAAATGGTTCATTCCATGATGAGTCGAGCTTCGTTACCTATCTCATTTTGGGGGTGTGCCTTAGATATTGCCACCCATATCCTTAATCTAGTCCCAACTAAGAAGGTTGCCAAAACACCTCACGAGATGTGGACATGGAAGGTTCTCTCATTGGCACATATCAAGGTTTGGGGTTACGAGGCTTTCGTAAGACAAGAGACTCACTATAAGCTTGAACCACGCAATGAGCAGTGTATTTTCATCATCTACCCACATAAATCTTTTGGATATCTTTTCTACAAACCTAGTGACAACGTGATCTTCGTAGCGAGGAGATGGGTTTTCTGCAAGAGAGAACTCATATGGCAAGAGGACAGTGGGAGACAAAATGATCTTGAAGAGCTTCAAGAGTCAAGCGATGAAGGAACCTCTAACACTAGCGCTCAACATGAGGAAGAGATTCATGTTGAACCAGTTGACGAGTCCTTGCCTCTGAGATGTTCCAATAGAGTTAGTATTCAACCTGTGTTGTATGGTTTCCATATAACAGCTGAAGGTGATACATAGGGCTGTTCACTATTTAGATAAAATTGAATTGGACAATTGGACAATTCGGATCGGACTATTTGGTTTGGATATTCAGATTTTTAGATTGGTTTTCAACAAACCCGAATTATTATTTTGGATTGGTTTTGGTTTAGAAAATAAGAACCGAATAGTCCAAAAAACCAAATAAACATTATTTATTTATTTATTTTTAATATATATATATATATATATATATATATATATATATATATATATATATATATATATTTGTAATTTATTCTTTAAAATAGGTTCAAAAGGTTTCACCCAATAAAAAAATATTAATATGTATTTTCTCTCAAAGTTTTATATCTATATAATATTTAACTATAACATACATTCCTGATAGTTTTTTATAAATTTTAAAATTACTACTAAATATTTTTTTTTTCATTTCTTTTGTAAAATTGGGTAATATTATAATTATATGTCGTTTTAAAATGTTTTTCTTTTTGAAAACCGAATTATATGAACCGATCAAACCGAAATGTAATTGGATCGAATCGGATCGGATTTGAAGTTAGTTTAAACTATTCGGATCCATGTTTTGAAAACTGAAATCAATTTGGATTCACTTGATTGGATCGGATCAAACTGATCCATCCAAACGAACACCCCTAGTGATACATTTATCAGCGATAGTACACTGATAAATTTAGATGAACCTAACAACTACAAGGAAGCCATGACATGCCCAGAGTCTGCAAAATGGAAAGAAGCAACGAATAACGAATATAGTATGCAAGCTTGAGAAGTCCATTTATGGATTAAAGCAAGCGTCTCGCGGATGGAATCTTTGTTTCGATGAGAAAGTCAACGAGTTTGGATTTTTGAGAAGCAAGGATGAGTCATGTGTGTATGTCCAGGCTAGTGGGAGTATAGTTACGTTTCTAGTTTTTTTTTTTGTTGATGACATAGTGCTCATTGGAAACGACATCCCAACCTTGCAGTAGGTTAAGTCCTGGCTTGGGAAGTGTTTCGCTATGAAGGATCTAGGGGAAGCTTCTTATATTCTAGGGATGAGGATCTTGAGAGATAGGAGTAGAAGAATAATAGGACTTAGTCATAATACTTACTTGGATAAGGTGCTGAAACATTTTAGCATGGAGAATTACAAGTAAGGGGAACTGCTAATCCAAAGTAGTACCAATCTAAGTAAGACTTAAAGTCTGAGTACCGATGGCGAGATACCGAAAATGAGTCGAGTGCCATATGCTTCTATCATTGGCTCGATCATGTACGCTATGACATGTACTCACCCTGGTGTGGCTTTTGTGTTGAGCATGGTTAGCCAATATCAAGGGAACCCGGGTAGAGCTCATTGGACTGTAGTGAAAAACATTCTTAAGTACCTATGAAGAACTAAGGACTAGGTCCTTATACTTGGTGGGAGTGATGACTTGAGAGTGACAGGTTATAGTGATGCCAGCTTTCAGACCAATAGAGATAACTTTCGATCTCAGTCGGGTTGGGTGTTTACCCTGAATGGAGGAACAGTTACTTGGAAAAGTTCCAAGCAGAATACCATGGCTGATTCAACATGTGAATCAGAGTACATAGTAGCGAGCAAAGTGTCGAAGGGGACGATATGGTTGAAGAACTTCATTGGAGACCTTGGAGTTGTACCATCCATAAAGGAGGCTATGGAGGTCTTTTGTGATAATGAAGGAGCGGTTGCCTTAACCAAGGAATTGAGGGATCATGGCAGATCCTGACATATCGACAGAAAATACCACTTCATTAGACATCAGGTAGAGAAAGGAATCCTTGTAGTCAAGAGGCTATCGTCCGAGGAGAACCCAACAAATCCACTCACAAAGGGTCTGAGTAGGGTTAAGCACTTACATCATGTGAGGAACATTGTTCTGTAGGATAATATTAGTTTTAGTGATTAGATAGGTGTATAGAAACTTGTAATAGATAAATGTAATTGACATTTGATGATTAATTAATGGAGAGTTATTTATGTGTAAAGTTTACTATCTTGTCTCAATTGTTTACTATTCTTTCACTTTTTTCATGTTTTTACTTCCAGAATAATTAGATTGTTCAAATTATCCATAGTCAATCATACTTTGGGAGTAAGTTATGAGGTAAGACTATCATGAATTGGTTTGTAGACTGTCTAAGTGTTTAGACATAGCAACGGTTTGCTGCAACGTTCATGACTACTCTTGAAATAAGATTTTAGTACTGGATTAAACCCACGCTCATGTGAATCATTTCATTGAATTTATCACGAGTGATTGTGAGAGGATAATATTGTATAATCTTTAAACTAAGATATATGAGTTGTAGTTTTCAAGTTGGTTGTGCATTAATAATGTGAAACGCATCGGTAACTTGGTGTTATAAAATTTGTTGTTGTGTATGATTTGATGAGCAAATACTACAAGAATATAAGTCAAAGTTTATCAGCTCCTTTTATCCTAAGAGGTTAAAAGCGATATCTTGGGCCCCTCGATGATTTTTGAGTTGACTTATGTGTCGGGCCCGGTCAGGACTAAATTGATGTGTTCAATTACGTTCTATATCAAACAAATCAGAAGTCGGGAAACAACTTTTGGACATTGAGAATGATTATGTTCCATGTCTTTGTCCACATGATATCTTGCAGAACAGAGTATTATATGATCCCTTTTCTAAAGGACGCGTTATCGACTACGTCAGAGTTCGACAATGGCTTTTGAGAGCTATGATTTCTAATCGGATTTTGAAGTGGCATTGGTAGTTATAGTTATTAGATTTATCTGGTGGGTTTTGTGCAAAACATCAATCCTATGGTGTACATGCAAACCCTAAAGCTTTGGATCTAGTTTGTCTAATGAACATGCAATAATCATCCAAAGCTCATAAACCCTAGAGCTAGCATATAATAATCGATATTATCATAATAAAAGGGTTTAGATCTTACCTTGATTGTTATGTAGCAATAACAATCACAAATCTCATTGATCCTGACTCTTGAAAGCTTAGTGCCTCAAATGTTGCACCTCTAATGGAACCACAAACACCAAGATCAACAAGATAACTTAGGAGAAGGAGGAGGAGCACCAAAAACATCTAAGAACCCTTAGGGATTCCTTCCACACGTTTTTGGGGCCTTAGGGGTTTCTTAAATAGTGAGGCTATTAGGGTTATCAAACAATGAAACCCTAATTTGACTGCTTAAGCTCCAAGCAGCCCATTGACTCCCTCCTTAAAAGCCTTGGAAGAATTCTAATGGGTTTCCCCATAGATTTCGTCCACTCAAACTTCTATGGAGTCCATTAGCCCAATATTCAACTATCACACAATTAACAGTTCTAATCCCTTTTATTTAATTAATCTCTTTTACTAATTCTTAATTAATTATTAACTATTATTAATTAAACAATATGATTTCTCCTTTAATAGATTATTCTTATAATATATTAATAAATCATAATTAATCATCTTTCTCCTTAGTTCATCCTATCAGTTGCTATGGTGAAGGCAACCCAAAAGGACCATGCTCGTAATTGGGTCAAGTACATACCAAAATAATTATGGGCTTAGACACCTAATCCAACAGTCTCCCACTTGGATAAATCTAATAACTATTTTGCATATGACTTCAGAACCTGATCAACAATCATAGCTTTCAAAAGTTGTTGTCAACTCTAAACTTATTAGTAACGTGTCCTTTAGATAAGGGATCATATATTCCTCAATTCTAGATATCGTATGAACTGATACATGGATTTAAATTATACTCTCTATTCATGTGTTGTTTCCCGATTTTCGGTTGATGATGACCGACAACAAACTACAATTGAACACATCAACTTAGTCCCGGCTTGGTCAAGCGCTTAGGGTGTCATCACTAAATCATCGAGGGGTCCACATATATCGCTTTTATCCCACTGTGGGTAAAAGGAACGGATAAACTTCGACTAAAATTCTTGCTTGTACTTACTCATTAAATCACACACAACAATACGCTTTATAACACCAAGTTACTGGTGCGTTTACATATTATCAATGTGCAACCGACTTGCATAATACAACTCACACGTATCGGTTTTAATAATATAAGATATTATCATCTCACCAATCACTCGTGATAAAATCCATGAAGCGATCCAAGTGAGCGTGGGTTTAATCCAATACTCTAATCTTATAGGAGCACTCATGAACCCTGCAACAAACTTTTGCTATGTCTAAAACGTTTTAGACAATCTACAGTCAGATTCATGACAGTCTTCTTTCATACCTACTTTAAATGTATGACCGACTGTTGATGGTTTAAATAACCTAGTTATTATGGAAGTCAAAACATGCAAAGTGAGACACAAGAATAATCTAATCCAATAGGGCCCCAAAATTTTGAGTATAAATAAAACTCCTTTTATTTAGTCACCATATTGATTACACATTATTCATTGTATCATGTTTCGGGTAATCAACTTATTACTTGAATTATAACAACAATTGTCCCATGCTCCAAACATGCACACTATGTTTACCTATGGTCCATACTTTTTGAAATATATAAAATGAAAACATTTCCAATGATTCTCATTTCACAACTCCTAATCCTTATCGTTAGTGTAAGAATACAAATTCTTGCCACTATTAGAATATGTTAGATTTTAACATTTTATGCAATGATCCTTTCGTAATGTCACAACACCAAAATCACAAAGACTTTCGCAATGAAATTACAAAATCATTTATTGGATATTGTTACGAGACAATTCCATATACATGAAGTCTCGCATTCAAAGTACATTCCTTTGAACATCATTCTTGCATAAAAGTTTCTAATCTATACATAGATTCTTGATATCCAACTCCCAATATGGAAACATTTCCATATTTGCCATATGACAACTTATTCTTAATTGATTCCTATCTATTCATAATAATATCAATATGGTCCATCCATTACTATACTTCCAGCTGTCCACAAGGGACCAATCATTGGCGAACCTTAGATTGTCCTTGACAATTGTTTAATTAATTTAGTCAAATCTGGTTCTAGTCATTTTTTCCTCTCAATGCCCTTGGCATTTGGAAAATTTAGAACATTGGAATAATACAACATATGCAATCGATCCTATACCCGAAGCGTATGGGACACAAATTCCTAATGAAAAACGTGATAGTTTACCAGTTTCATGCTATAATATTTCCACATATAGAATCCCTTTATGTTAAATATTTTCAACATATGATCCATATATGTTCTTTGATTAAATTCAATTAAAATTTCTCGATCCAAGCTTTTAGATTTTGAAACGAAATATAATATTCTCTCCATTAACTATAGAAAAATAACTTTTTAACCCCTACAACTTTGCAAAGTGAAACCTTTTGTTTTCTATAATTAATATTGCTAACTTGAAACACTTAAAATAATAATAATGCTCCCACTAACATGATGATTATATCCATACTAGCATAACATTTATGCTCCCACTAGCTTTGAGATATATTCAGAAAACAGTTGGACTTCTAGAAAACAATACTTATTGACTTCCAAAGTTCATATTTTTAATACGATATGCTTCGATAAGCCTTTATCTAAGTTTCTCAAACTCATACACCTTTCTTTAGATAATTCACATGTGTGTCTAAACAATTATAGATTTTACAGCAATAAGTCTCAAATGTTCAAACTAATTTCCAAATGTCACAATTCGAACTATGAATAGAGATGTCGTAATCATGATCGAATTTGAGAATGAAATTTACACAATCGCTATCTCCTTAAAATCTCTCTAGTGAAAGCGTTTCCACACAATCATTTTCATGAAGAAGAGAAACCTTATGACACTTAGTTTTTATTGTGTATGTATTCCTATCCACGTGAATTTGCTATAACCATAATCATATGATAATGTTTGTGACAAATCCAAACTCTTATGAACAAAACTATTAATAAACGATGTTAACTTACTATAACAATTAACAACCAGTCTACATTGATGTTATCTTAGGTCTAATTGATCTTCATAGTTGAGACACATTCTAAAGGTTTTCCGATGCATTGCATGTGGTGCAAAATTTAGGTTACCACTATTTTATAGTCATTATATGTGATGAATCAAAAGAAAGGGGGTGAAAATATAACGTATAGAAAGTAAAGGCCGTAATTGAAATTAAGACAAAGTAGTAGGTCAAAGAACAGTAGGAGTACAGTACAAACACAAAACACTTCCCCGCTCGTATACACAAAACCCGTTTTCAGCGGCTGCGCTTCGTCGCGAGAGGATAAGACTACCTTGACCACCATGAAAATACCTCCTTCCATCCAACGGTCTAAAATACCCTAATCCACACCTGTCAGATTCTGAACCGTTGATCTGTTACCGTACCCACCACCACCACCATCACATACACGTTATATAACCCAGGTACATTTTAATCACACCAATCAATCACGTCACACACCAATCTCTCTCTGCAACTGAATATAGCTTCGATCTGGTATCTTTAATGGTGCCGTATGCTAAGATCTGACGGCGAAGTGTAGATTGGAAAAGTATCTGGTTGTATATATAACTTGTTCTACGTCCGTCGGTGGTGTTGTAAAATGGGGCATTCGTTTCCGGAGGAGGTGCTGGAGCATGTGTTTTCGTTCATAACCTCACATAAAGACAGGAATGTCGTTTCATTGGTGTGCAAGTCGTGGTATGAGATCGAGAGATGGTGCCGGAGGAGTATTTTCATCGGGAACTGTTACGCCGTGAGTCCGAAGATGATGATCAGGAGGTTTCCGGAGGTGAGATCCGTGGAATTGAAAGGGAAGCCGCATTTTGCTGACTTCAATTTGGTGCCGGATGGTTGGGGAGGGTATTTTTACCCTTGGATCTCTGAAATGTCTAGGGCTTACCCGTGGTTGGAGGAGATTAAGCTTAAACGGATGGTGGTCACAGATGAGGGTTTGGAGTTGATCTCCAAATCTTTTAAGAACTTTAAAGTTTTGATTTTGTCTTCTTGTGAGGGTTTCAGCACCGATGGACTCGCTGCCATTGCCGCCCATTGCAGGTGAAATTTCTCTCGATTTCTGAATGGAACTTCAAATTTCGAGTATAGTTTGTTCCATTTTAAAAAAAATTAGCGAAACTGTATACGAGAGATTTGGATCTCTAGGGCCATAATTAGACAAATGCAGTCACTATAATCTACTGTTTGCTAAATTGTAAGTTGCTTTTGTCCTCATTTCTTTCTTTAGAATTTAGAAAAACAGTGTCAAACTCGTCTGCATCTGCCTCTGATCTGCCTACCTTGCTTTTAATCTTCTTCAACTCCTAATTCATGGAGCCCACCACAAACATCTGATATTATGCTTTCCCTAGATTCTCTTTGTAATCACTCGAGGCCTTGCTTGCTGGTTATTTGATGCTAATCACATTTGCAAACAAAAATTTGTATTATTAACACATTCCTTTTGTATTTCGCAATTGTAGAAACCTGAAAGAATTGGATTTGCGTGAGAGCGAGGTGGAAGATGTAAGTGGGCATTGGCTAAGCCATTTCCCTGAGACCTGCACGAGCTTAGAGTCTCTGAACATGGCTTGCTTAGGTTCTGAAGTAAGCTTCTCAGCCCTCCAACGCCTCGTCACCCGCTCCCCCAACCTCAAGACTCTCAGACTCAATCGCACTGTCCCTCTGGAAAAGCTCTCCACCCTCCTCCGCCGGGCCCCACAGCTTCTCCAAATGGGCACAGGCGCCTATTCTGCTGAACCCCGATCCGATCTGTACTCAAATTTACTCGACGCCTTCTCAAAATGCAAGAATCTTAATGAACTTTCCGGATTTTGGGATGTGGTCCCCTCTTATCTCCCAGCTTTTTATCCCGTTTGTTCTCGACTCACGTCCTTAAACCTAAGTTATGCCAGCATCCAAAGCCCTGAGATCACGAAGATTGTGACCCAGTGTCCTAATCTCCAACGTCTATGGGTAAGTAAAGTCAAAGTCTGTCTTGTTGTTGTTCTTGTTTTGATAATGATAATAAATAATTTGTATTATGTGATAAAACAGGTGCTGGATTACATTGAGGACACGGGACTGAATGCCCTTTCGTTGTCCTGTAAGGAGTTACGCGAACTGAGAGTTTTCCCTTCGGATCCGTTTGTTGTCGATGCAAATGTATCATTAACAGAAGAAGGTCTGGTTGCGGTTTCCCAAGGCTGCACAAACCTCCAATCGGTTCTCTACTTCTGCCGCCAGATGACAAACTCCGCATTGACCACCATTGCGAGAAACCGCCCTAACCTAACCTGCTTCCGGTTATGCATCCTGGAGCCACGGGCCCCGGACTACCTAACACTGGAACCACTCGACACAGGGTTCGGAGCCATTGTGGAACACTGCAAAGGGCTGGAACGGCTTTCGTTATCGGGTCTTTTAACAGACCGTGTGTTTGAGTACATCGGGACGCGTGGTAAGAAACTGGAGATGCTTTCTATCGCGTTTGCTGGGGATAGTGATTTAGGGCTGCATCATGTGTTGTCTGGGTGTGAGAGTCTTCGGAAGCTTGAGATACGCGATTGCCCGTTTGGGGATAAAGCTTTGTTGGCGAATGTTTCCAAGTTGGAGACAATGCGATCCCTTTGGATGTCTTCCTGTTTGGTTAGTCTTGGAGCGTGTAAGCTGCTGAGTCAGAAGATGCCTCGTCTTAATGTTGAGGTTATAGATGAACGGGGTGACTTGGACTCCATGCCACATTCTTATCCTGTTGAAAAGCTTTATATATACCGCACTGTTGCGGGCCCCAGGTTCGACATGCCTAGCTTTATTCGGACCATGGCTCTGGATCAACAACCAATTCGGTAATCTTTTTTTTTTTTTTTTTTTTTTTTTTTTTTTTTTTTTTTTAAATACTTATGCTTCTTTTAAGTTTTAAGTCAGGCTTTTAGACTTTAGAGTGTGTTGAAGATTGTTAAACATCTCAAGTTTCATTGTTTGTATCTTGTTTGTATCCTGTGCATTAGAAGCTGTACATTCCACTAATTTCTATCTTTTTATGGACTATTTGGTGATTGGCGACCCCACCACATTTACAGAAGAAAAAAAAAAGACTGATGTCTGATGATGATGCCCACCCCTTTATCAAATGTGGATCATTCATATTCCCTCATCATTTGCATCATACCTGAATTCTCTCTATCGTCTACCATGCATTATTTATTATAGGGCTTCCTGCTACTGTTTTAGTTGAGTTATGAAAAGCTGAATTATTATATTCTAATAATATCTATTGTTGCATTTGTTGATCAATTTAATGACATTGATGTCGTTTGCGTTAAGATTTTGTTTATGTTAAAAATTAAAATGCAAAAATGGTACAAAAAGGATTTGGAATATATTCTCATGTAATTAGGGAATATATTCTCTTGAGCTTTCAAAAGTGACACAAAATTTAACTTGTCATTGCTATGGACCCTTTGAATAAGAAAAGGTATAACTTTGCGACAAGTACATGCATATAGGTACGTTGATATTGGAGTAAATTACACGAATGGTCCCTATGGTTTAGGGTAATTTGCACGTTTGGTCCCTAATTTATTTTTTAACTCGGAAGGTACCTACTGTTTGTTTTTGTTACACGCTTGGTCCCTATCTTACCTAAAAAGACTATTTTGCCCTTGATTTTTTAATTTATTTAAATAAACACACTCCCAACCTCACTCCACTCACCTTACCCTACCTATCCCATCATCTTTCTCTAATCAAATAATAATCTTTTTAGGTAAGACAGGGACCAAGCGCGTAACAAAAACAAATAGAAGGGACCAAACACATAACAAAAACAAACAGTAAGGACTTTCCGAGTTAAAAAAGTAAGTTAGGGACCAAACGTGCAAATTACCCCAAACCATAGGGACCATTCGTGTAATTTACTCTTGATATTGTTTATTATATGCTTGATCAAAATATTTGTTAAATATATTTTTAAAACACAATAATCTTATTCTTTCTTTATTCTATTAACACTCTTTGTGTAGAATTTTATAAATAGTTTATTGCGTTATATATGATTATAAAACCATGTAATTATCTATGTTCTATATAAAACTATTTACAAAATCGAGGCCATTTGACTACACTTTAGTAGGTACATTTTAAGGGTTCAGGATTGTTTATTCAATTAAAATATTTTTTTGATAAAAATGTTTATTAGCTCATGTGGTGAAAAAGAGGACTTTTATATTTTATTTTAATTTTCTTTTATTAATGTTTAGATTAGTTTATATGGTCTAATTTTTAATAAACTATGTTTGGATAAATTTATAATTATTTTAGATGAACAAGTCATAAGTATTTTTAAAAAGCTAGAAATGTATTAACTTTTTAAAAACCCATTTCTAAGGATAATAAAAAGTTGTTTTAAAAACACTTTTTTTCATTTTCAAATAGTTTTTAAATAGAATTTTTGAAAAGCTAATATATTAATAAATACTTTTCAAATTCAATCTCAAATACCTTTTAATAGACAAATATATGATGTTTCAAACAGAATAATTTCGGAGACGAAAATGATTCACATGGTGTCTTGTGAATCTTGAAAATGGAGAATCATCCGTTAACAAACATAATTTTCATAGAGATACATGGTATTCGTATTTTTACATTATTATTTATAAAATTAATAAAATAAATCAAATATTGTTGATAGATTGACACGAATGTGATATGTTATATGCTTTAATCTGAATCTATTTTGTTAACAAAACATACATTATCAACCTATTTTCTGGAATTCTGGCTTGTGATTATACCCTATCCAAAACAAAAAGAAATATAAATATACATAATTCATTAAAATGAACATGACCATGTAAGTGATATTGTAATATGTTTGTTGGTTATTTTTGGGGAGAAGAGAAAATAAAGGTCATGTGGCTACATCTTACCTCTTATCATGGTCAGTTTTGTGAATATGGCTATACATAAGTACTTATTTGAATATTTTAAAACTAAAATTACATTTTATTCTAGAGCGAAAAAAATACACAAGCTCCTCACAATTTTAACCTCAGACATGTTAGAATACCAATATAAATCATATATCACATAATTTCATATGTTTTAAAAGGGAAATATGCAAAAAAAAAATCATATAGTTTAGCTTTATTGGCAAAAAGTCACCTGTGGTTTTTTTTTTTTTTTTTTTTTTTTTTTTGTAATTTAACCACTAAGATTATGTTTGGTGTACTAGCTGAAAAGCTAGCTGTTAAATAAAAAGCTAGCTGATAAAAAATAACGTTTGGTAAAACTAGCTAAAAAGCTAGCTGAAATATATAAAATTACATAAAAGAACATGTAAGGATATGTGTTTCTATAATTAATTAATAGGTGTATTCGAAATTTTTTAAAAAAACCTCTAAAAAGCTAGTCTAAGTAGTTTTTTAAAAAGCTTGCGGATAAGTTAGCTTATAAGCTACTTTTTGGCTTACCAAACACGACAACATAAAAAGGTTCGAAAAATAAGCTAGCTTATCAGGTAGCTGTGGCGCGTCAAACACAGTCTAAAACCGATAAACACTTGTAAAATAACCATTATACCATATTAGTGTCAGATTTATGAGTTAAATTGCAAAAAAAAAAAAAAACCCTAAATATATATATATATATATATATATATATATATATATATATATATATATATATATATATACTAAAATTATTTAAAGACAACTTATATATTTATTTATTAAAAAACATAAAATAAAGATACCATCTATATCACTTTCACTATAAAACTAATATTTTTTCTATTAAAAAAAATACAATAATGATTATTTATATATCTTTTTTTTAATAGATATCATTACTATAATCATAAAGATAACATCTAAATACAATCCCTAAATAAGCTCTATGATATATGTGGCCTAGAAACAATTTTTTTTTTACCTTTTTACGATAAATCAACAAAACTCCTATTAATTGTATTTAACATGTGTTTTTATAACTATTGTAACTCTTATATTAGGGTTATTGCCATAACTGCCATCATATTTACATTTAATGTGTGGTTATGTCTTAAGTCCAAATTTATGTTCATTAATGCTTCTCAATTGGTAATTTTTGTCACTTTTTATCAGGTTGTGAACAAATAGTCAGTGACCTAAGGGCTTTCAAATAAATATAAGGGCAACCTTGGTGCCTAAAATGTTACACTTATACGTTTTCATCATAAGAGTGTTGTGGTGATGATGTGTAAATATGAGGGTTATTACGATAATGGTGACCGGTTAAGAGGGTGCAAAACTTGATAAAATGTTAAAATAATTTTGTATTTTTCATAAATATGAGGTATTAATGAACATAAAACGTACTTAGGAAATAACCACATATTTCATATAAATATGATAATAGCCTCTTATATTAATACATGAGCTACAATAGTTATAAAAAAACATATTAAATACAATTAATAAAACTTTTGTTGATTTGTTCTAAGGAGTGTGTTTCTAGGCCACATAATATATATAATGAAACTCTATTTAGGAATAACAATATTTGATAAACATGTTTTTTATGAGTTGTTGTTTGATTGTAAAAGAATCTTCAGTAAGTTGTAGTTTTATGATAAACATTTTACATCTAAGACTTAAAAATTTAACAATGAAGTCACATTTGACTTAGAAATGCACATTTTGCAACAAATCAACAAAATTATTTTTAAGTTATATATATGATATAGATGATATCTTCATGATTGTAATAATGATATTTATTAAAGAGAATCAATTTTTTTTTTTCAAAAATGATATATAAATTATTATCAATGTGTTTTTTAATAAAAAAATGTTTTTATTTTGAGTTTTTTTTAATAAATAAATGTAAGTTTTCTTCAAATAAATTTAGTATATATGAAAACAAAAATCTTCAAAAAAATCCTTAAACTCAAACCTTATTAACGAAAAGAATCATCTACGATTATTTTTTTCTATTATTTTTTATTTTTACAATTTATTTATTTATTATTATTATTTTTTTTGAAACGATAAATCTAACATATTCTTAAACTACACCTTAAATCAACCTAAGATCACGACAGAACTTGAACCCTCAACCTTAATGAGGGAGGATAACACCGGATACCGCTGGACTAGAAGCCTCAACCTACTCCTAAACTACACTTTACGATTTAACCCTTAAAATCATCTCGTACCAAAATGGGGAAAAAAAAACCAAAATTGACTTTTTAATGACGTTTATGTATATTTTCCGTGTTAAAATAGTGGAGTTCAGGGCTATCTTGTAAAAGACCTTAAACTTCAGGAGTTTGTATTATAATATGATTAATATCTTTTAACTTTTATGTGTCATTAAATCTAATCAAAGATACTAGGAAATCTTTTCTTCTCTCTATATATAAACTAATAAAATACTTCTATCGGCGTCATAACTGTTTAATGGTGTTTTTTTATGTCCCAATATGCTTCATAGCGCCTGATGTTTTCGGCGACGGTGGCATAGTTGCTGCCGTTAAAGGGTGTTAGAGTACGATTTCTGTTTCATAAGTTCCGACGATCGAGAACCAAACACGATTTGATGGTTCGCAGATTAATAAGTTTTGCCGGAGGAGGATTTTCGTTGGGAATTGCAGTTACGATGTACATAAGAGATTTCAATTTCACATATAAAAGTCTAAGAGGGTTTCTGACTTTCATCTGTGAAAGTATTCCTTTTACTACTGCAAATTGCAAGTGCATGGAAATACCCATGCATGTTTTAAATCGGGTAATGTTATTCAAAACTTGCTTAGTATAATATGGGGATTAAATACATGCGAACAATGTTGGAATCTTACCAAGTTACGAGAGAAATTAAATATTTTCTTACATTTTATTTCTATTTATTCTCGTATCATGTCACATTTAATAACACATCTAATGAAATTGATAATATTTTAATCTAATTTTCATGTGTATAAGAAGATAGTAGGAACAAATTGTAGGAAAATATTAAAATTTTCGAATCTTATATCACACACTCACAATTAAAAAGTATATATGTAAGAAATGGTTTTGGGGAAGAAAAGTTTTAACTCTAGTCATCGCTGTCATGTCCATTTTATATTGCTACCTAAATTGCCTCAAAAGTTTGAATCATATGGCTTTATGATAAGTTTAGGTTTTAGATTATGACCTTTGAAAATAAATAAGTAAATTCATATACAAACATGAACTAATCAAGATAATTAAGGGCAAATGTGATAGCAAATTATTTTCCCATGTCATCTTTTATATATATATATATATATATATATATATATATATATATATATATATATATATATGGAAAAGTGAATATACCCTTAAAAGTATATAAGATTAGGTACCCACTATTTAAAACTATATAGTTTAGATTAGTGGGTTAATTTGCTATATAAAATAAATCCTTAAAAAAATATGTGATTTCCTTAATCGTGATCACGTTCCAATAGTTCCATCATCAAGAAATCGGAATCTGGAATTGCAATTCACACGAATTAAAATAAAAAGAAGATTTCAATTCAATCATAATCTTGTTTGGTTGTTCTTTTCATTCTTACGACCTCTCTTTCAGGTAATATACAAACATTTATTTTTTTATATCTACTTATTGCAATCTTCTTAGTTTGTATTTTTATATTATTAATTGGAATCGTTTGCAATTAATACACATATATTAAGTTTACAAAATTATTTGTAACCCTTAATTTCAATTATTTGGTTCTCTGTGTGGTCTTTAATGCAACGACATTTTTTTTTTGTTTTTGGCTGAAGGCATATACTTCATTAATAATGCAGCGGTATTTTTTTTTATTATTATTTTTTTGGATGAAAACATATACTTCATTAATAAAAACAGTTTGATCTATTATAGATGGTTTAGACAATTCATTATTCTAAAGAGTTAACTTCATGCCTTCTAAAGTCTTTGTTTTGGGTTAACTTGGATGAATTTGATCAAACTTATTGCAAACAATAAAAAATTGATAATAAAAAGCAACAAACAAATTGAATATGAAGTCATCGGTTGTAATGTATTTTAAAGAATGATCTTTTTATGTTCCGAGTTGTAATGTATTTTAACGAATGGTTTTTTTTCTGCTCCAATTCCATGGAAGCCAATTAACGTAAATCATACAAATTGTAATTCACATTAATTCATACAAATTGCAATTGACAAGAATTCATACAAACTAGGGGAAGTTTCCCGCGCCAAAGGAGGGGGTGCAGGGAGGTTTTTAGTTGTAAGGTACATCGACAATGATAAGGAAAACGATAATGCTTTACTATATGTCAAAGTAGTAAATTGATATTAATGGCTTTAATTTACTTTTACATAGATGGATTGGAAAACATGTATGTATATAAAACATAAAGAGTACATAACTTGTTATTTATTTAGATGAGTTTCATATAGTGGTTTGAATAAGTGAGTTATGCAAAAAAGCAAATATACATACTTCTTTGATGTTTAGTGGAGAGTCGTATGACATGAAAAAAAAAAAGATGTTCTTCATTATCATTTTGTGACCTGTGATTGCATCTTTGATTTCGGTTTGATTTTTCTCGTAAGCCTTTCTTCGTTTTAGTATTTTTACCGTGTTTATAAATTAAAATTTTTTACCATGTTTATAACTTGTTATTTATTGTGTTTTTTATGTATAATGTTTCCATTATATTCAATATAAAAAAAAATTGGTGTTAATCTTTTATTTGGAAATATGCATCGTTGTCTATTGCAGACCACAATGAGTGAAGCCGAAGCAACTAATCAAGCTATAGAACCATATATAACCGAAGATAGTGATACAAATGATTACGTGGAAGCAACATATGAATGTGAAAAAATAAATAGTATCGTTGAGAACATTGAATTTGACGAAGAGGAAGTTAACAATGAAAGTATACTTGGAAAGGTTTTTGATACACCCGATGATGCTTATACATTTTATAATGATTATTCATTTTTACATGGTTTTGGTATACGTAGAGATGACACAATTAAAAATCCTAAAACAAATGAGCATTTTGGGAAGATATATGTATGTAATAAAGAAGGTTTCAAAATGATGGATAAAATGCTTCAAGTGAAAATGAGAAAAAACGTCGTAGAGATGTTAGAACCGGATGTCAAGCAAAGCTTCGAATAACAAAACAGGAGGATGAGAAATGGTTGGTGGACTCGTTTAATGACACACACAATCACGACTTGACCATGACACCTACGAAGGTTATGAAACATCGATCTCATAACAATTTCCACCATTCAATAGAAGGTAAATCTCTTATGCTCCAATTTGGTCAAGCAGGGTTGAAACCTTCTCAGATTAAAAGGGTTGTTAATACAATGAAAACCTCAAATGTAGCTGATGTTACTTCAAAGCAATGTGCTGATGTCTTATTTGAGCAACGAAAGCAACATAAAGGAAAGGAGTTCTATGGACTTATAAAACATTTTCAAGATAAAACATTAGTTGATAGTGTCCAGTATTTTGTCGTGGATTTGTCTGATGATGGGTATCCTAAAAATATCTTTTGGGCTGATGGTAGATCAAGAGATGCTTATACAAAATTCAGAGATGTTGTTGTGTTTGATGTCACTTATATGATTAACAAGTTCAAGATGCTTTTCTCCCTTTACTGGGGTGAATCATCATGGGCAGTTTATACTTTTTGGTGGAGCATTGCTTGAAAATGAAAAGGAAGAGACATTTGAATGGTTATTTGAACATTTCCTCAAATGTATGTTTAATAAGTATCCGAAAGCAATTATAACAGATCAAGACAAAGCAATGGGAAATGCAATAAAAAAGTGTTTCCGAATACTCGACATCATTTTTGTTCATGGCATATCATGAAGCATGAAACTGATCACCTTCGATCGTATGTTTCCCGTTATAGTGATTTTCAAGAAACGCACAAACAATGGGTAAATAGTGACACCATTGAACAATTTGAAGCAAGATGGGAGATTATGCGTAATAAGTATGAATTGGAAAGTAATTGTTGGATTAGTGACATGTATAACCAACGTATACATTGGGCTAAACCCTTCTTGAAGGATACTTTCTTTGCTGGTATGACAACAACCGGACGAAGTGAGAGTATCAATTCATTTTTTGATGGATTTGTTAATTCAAGGACCATGTTGAATGAATTTGTTGTACAATACGACAAAGCAGTTGAGTCTCGAAGGGCCGCCGAAGAAGATGAAGACTTCAAGACAATGAACTCGAGGCCGATTCTTTCTTCAGTGCATCCAATCGAAGCAAAAGCAGGTCAATATTATACTAGAAAGATATTTGATACTTTAAAAAAAGAATGGACCGAAGCTATTACCAATTTGACTCATTAGACTATAGGAAAAACTGTCGAAGAAAACACATACCGAGTTGGTCAATTGGACGTTGATAAAAAATATTGGCACATTGTTACCTTTCGTTCTTTGGATCAAGTTAGCGTCACATGTGTGACAACCCGATATTTCGAGACAATGTAATGTAAAACCAATCAAATTTAGGTCAAAATCATAACTTTCTCATACGAAGTCAGATTTGGACGTTCTTTTTATGTACGCTCACGGTTTGAGGTTATCTATAACTTTAATTTAGATACTTAAGGCTAAAAACTATTGTATTGAAACTTCGCGTTTTTCGTTTAATCGGTGTTGCCGGTTTTGCCGAGAATCTTCGGTTGGTCATAACTTCTTCGTTATAACTCGGATTTTAGGGTTCTTTATATGTACGAAAACCTTGATACGATTCCTACTACTTTATTTAACCGAAATAAGATTTTAGGAAAGTTATATTTTGACCTAAATTTGATTGGTTTTACATTACATTGTCTCGAAATATAACTATAAATACAATGGGATTAAAAATACTCTGATTTAGAGTTTATACTTTAAATAGTAAAATATTTAAGTAAATATACGTGTCTGCATTCATACTAAAATCAGTGTCACTAGGACAGTACAAAAGAATTACGATTGTTGGACAACACAAGTGGGCTTAGAGACATATGGTCAAAACTGGGAAGATATAGCCTGATCACCTATATTATCCGAGGGTTGACTAGCATGTGCCTAAGCTTAAGTGTGTGGTTGCAACAATGCTAAAATCTTACCAACCCTACCACAACGAGAACAATAGAACATAACAATAAAATTTAAAATACTATAGGAGTATTTGGTGTTACTAAAAGTACTTTATACTTGAGAACTAAAACGGGATCTTCATTTTTAAGTTGATAGTTTCTAAGTGGATACACTGAGGCTATATGTAATTAGGATGTAATAGACTTAGAATCTGTGATAATTTTTCCTTGCCCCTATTCTATGTGAATTTGGAATTAAGGTCACTTATTCGAAGGTCTATCCTGTTTAGATTACACATAGCTGGTATGCACTTCACAAATAGCGATGTAACTAATGAAGGTTTTCTAAATAATTATCTAGATAGCTCGTCTAATAATTATTCTCTTACCCTTAAATTCTCGCATAGAAAACATAACTGGACTTCATCCCCTCGACAACCAGTACCTTCCAAATGAAGTCATAGCTGGTTGGTTTGGAGAATAACCAGAGAATGATCATCCTTTTCCTCTTGAATGATCACCATGATGAAGACTTTTCGTATGATGCTAACTCCGAAGCAGAGGTTGAAAACCTACTCCGAGCAGCTCCCTTTCCAATTCCTAACCCTCGTCCGGCTTTTTCATGGCCCGACCCTGAGTGTGTGGAATGCTTGGAAATATGGAGCCAAGGACAAGATCAATCTATGCTATTTGATGGCGACCGAAGCTTTTCCGACTTGAGCAGTGGGGGCTCAGCAGATAGATTCTTGCCAATCTTGGTCCGCAGAATGGCCCGAAAGGAGATTCAAGGCAGGACAGCCCTAAGTCAGATTACAGAAGTAGTCGCCTATGCTAGAATGCATACCCTCCGCACCGTTCGTCTAAGAAGATGCTCACGAGAGGTTAGAGAGAAACCATGAAACCCTGCTGCAAGCACTGGCTGAATCACGAGCTGAAGTCATAGGGCTCTGAGTAAGCCAGATGGTGTACGAAAGACACCTACTTGACATGGAACGTCAATTGGCTGAACTAAGAGTTCACCAGAGTGATGACCGTCGCCAGTAGTAGACGCTTTACTTTATTTCCTTATAAAGAAGAATCATAATTTTCTGTCTATACCTGATGTGGCATTTTCTAGGAAATTTTCTTGTTCCGTAAGTACTTTAGCTAGGTCTTTAGGCTGTCAGGAACTATCTTCTGCGGATATGATGTAAGACCTTTACAAGATCATTTTCCAGAATCCTTACATCGTGAATATCAAAGATATTGACAGCCGACTAACTTCTGTGTCATTCTTCATTCAAGTACTCTTATCATACTTTCATTGGAGTCTATATGAAACATGCTTTAGTTAAGTCATTGGACTATAACGATTTATCTCCGGAGACACTTCCAAGCCTCTTTCCGTGGTTGGATCTCCAACCCATGATACCTCAGCTCGAACGACAAACGTCTTGCGACCATTCTACGAACATACTCCCATTCCGTACTAGGACTGCATCATAGGGATGTAGGTCAAACCTTCGCTAACATACTTTCATTCTTTACTAGGACTGCATCATAGGGATGTAGGTCAAACTTTCGAGATCATACTCTTACTCTTTTCAAGGACAATCTAAGTACATCAAGGGTCAACCAGAATCGCTCACAAAACCTTTATTCTTTCGTATTAACAAAATCATGTCGTCATCCGGAAACAACCAGCCAAGTAACGAGACCTCTACTTTTCCTATGGACGCCGCTACCTTTCAAATGGCAGTTACAGCTGCCGCAGTGGCTGCCGTAACCGCGGTTCCTGCGCACCGTAGCGCTAACAGCACAGTCAATGCTACTGATGGGAATGAAGTTTCCAATCGTGGTATCCATCCAGGAAGTCACCAAACGGTAACGGCCTCAGGCCCGCAAAGCCAAAAACCAAAGAAAAAGAAACGGAAGCGTCAAACTCAGACAGAACGCGAGAAACCCCGAAAACTTTCCATGCAACAACAGCAAGCGGAAACCTCTGCCATCCCAGTACCGAGCAGACCATACAAGGGAACACTCCCGAAGTGCGACCGGTGCAATTACCACCACGAGGGAATCTGCCGAGCCTTGCAATGCAAAAATTGCAACAAAAAGGGGCACACCAAACGTTACTGCAAGAGCCTAACAAAACCGATCAACAATTCGCCCAACGCCGATGGGAACCAGACTTGCTATCATTGTGGAGAGTTTGGGCACTATAAGAGAGATTGCCCGAAAAAGGAAAGAACCCGCATCCCCATAACTCCTACTCGACGTTTCACTTCCACCACAAATGTGGGTGCTGTCCATATATGTTACTAATGCGGTGAAATTGGACACCTTCAGAAGGATTGACCGATAACACAAAACTCTGGCGTAGACGGGAAGATTCTCAGGATCACAGCCGCAGGAGAGCCTGCTCCGGAACCACGTTAAATGTAATTTAGGCGTTTTGTTGTAACAGACTTATAAACCATCTAAAACTAGTGCAACTAGAGTCTTACCTTTTGCGAGATCCTGTCTGTATAGGAATTCTCGTGCTGTGTATACTTGTCTTTTGTAGTATATCTTATTCGCAGAAATAGTCTTATGGTAAATCTAAAGTATTGTAACTTTGTTCATGGTTGCACGGTTGTGCTTTGTCTGTAAACGTCTTATGTTTAAATCCAATGTCTTTAAGTTTCAATATGATTTCGACATTATCATACGAATTGATTCAGTTTGGTCCTCATGAAAACAGCTTCATACGTACATCTCTTTCTTCTGGATCACTTTTCCAGCGAAACCGTTATTCGACTACCTTTTCAACCTTAATTATATATGACTCGTATACATGAAAGGGTGATTGTGAAACTAGGTATGAATTCTAATATGAACTTCAGGACGGAGAACTGCCTAAGTATGAGTAATCACATCGTCATGAGAACAAGCATAGAACCCAGTACGACTCCCGTAAGCAGATCACCTTATAGTTTAAACACCCACGGAGATACAAGAACAGTTTGAACAACTTAGCGAACTACACATAAATAGAATTAGAAGACTAGGTTTCTCACCCTAGAGAACCTCGGTCATATTCTTCCAGAGATCGACAGATCGCATTGCATGTACCTCGGTTATCGAAGACTCCGTCAAGATTTTCATAGAAATCGTTATCTCTACCTCGCATAGATAAAATAGTTGAGCAAACGCAAGGAAAGAAACTACTTCCAGGAATGGATCTGGAATCCGAATATCACCAGTTCGAGTGTTAGGGGAGGATGTCTGCAAGACTATATCTTGAACTCGATGCTGACACTTCGAGTTCGTAGGGATACCTTTCGGATAGGACCAATACGCCCATAGTTTTCATGAGCTAAATAAATAGAGTTACGTCTTTCTTACTAGGACCAATCATCATTTCTCCATGTAATGACTTACTTATTTACCCTCGTAGTAAGAAGAAAGCCAATGGTAACATTCCTACAGAGGAACTCTTAGCAAAGTTCTCTAGGCGCGAGTTTTGAAATTGAAGAGTCAAATTTCTAGGACACACTGTTAGTAATGTGAGAAATTATGAGTACTCTTGCAATTTGTCAAAACCGTTGAGCATTTATCGACATCAGAGACGCCGACAGTCTTTCGCCAGATTCTAGGTCTTACCGACCTACCGCCTTAGTTCATTCAGAACTCCTCGCAAGCTACAGAAACTCATACGACTTTGACCCAGCAAGGGATGGCCTTTGACTGGGAGGTTACGCAAGAAAAGGAACCTTAGAGATTCCAAGTGAGTGACCAAGTTCTTTAGGATAACTCACTCTGGGAATGGCTTAATACGCTTTGTAAAGCGTGGAAAGCTAAATCCAAGGTAGACAGGACCTCCGAGATTCTTATCAGAATCGGTCTTGTGCCTCACACAAACTAGACCTACTCCGCGAACTCAGTAACGTACTTTCTACTCTTCGCATCTCGATCGTGAAACCATACCTTTCCGTTAGGACTCTTGCAAGTCCACTCGTTGAGATCCTTGCCTTTGTATTAGAACTGTAGTGACCCTCGACCGAGAGGTCAAGCAGACGAAGAAACGCCATCGCCAGTTAATGAAGGTTCGTTGGAATGCCAACCGAGAACCCGTTATCACTTAGGTGCACTAGAATCAATCGATTAGGAAGTTTCCTCCTCACGACTCGATCATTCGTGCATACTTCCTTGCTTAAATTCTAATTTCGGGACGAAATTCCTTCTAACGGGGGGATAATGTGACAACCCGATATTTCGAGACAATGTAATGTAAAACCAATCAAATTTAGGTCAAAATATAACTTTCCTAAAATCTTATTTCGGTTAAATAAAGTAGTAGGAATCGTATCAAGGTTTTCGTACATATAAAGAACCCTAAAATCCGAGTTATAACGAAGAAGTTATGACCAACCGAAGATTCTCGGCAAAACCGGCGACACCGATTAAACGAAAAAACGCGAAGTTTCAATACAATAGTTTTTAGCCTTAAGTATTTAAATTAAAGTTATAGATAACCTCAAACCGTGAGCGTACATAAAAAGAACGTCAAAATCTGACTTCGTATGAGAAAGTTATGATTTTTCCAAGATACGGGTATAGCAGTAGACAGCTAAAAACTCGAAATAGAGCTCAAGATACTTTTGACCAAAACAACCTAAATGAGAATCTAAGGTCTCAACATTAGTAGCGCAACGATGAAAAGTCTGACGAAAACGGACATCGGATGAAGAAGTTATGGATTTCTAACGGAATTATCGCGTCCCGGCCCGTTAAAAATAAATAATTAAAAATAAATTCAGAATTTGCCAATGAAGTCTAAACGAGAGTTATAGATCATGTTTTTAGCTACGCGTGCATATAAAGAACGTCGAAAACGGAGCTCGTACGCGAAAGTTATGGATTTTACAAGTTCGAGGTCCGAAATTCGAGGCTGTCAGGCTTGCCACGACGTGGCACAAGCTTGCCGCGACCCGGAAAGTGACTGAGGGCATCCAATCAATGGAAGAGGATAAGCTTGACTCCCCACGACGTGGCCATCACTGCCACGACGTGGCACACCCCAAAAACTCCCCTATAAGTAGATTTCAAGGGTTCCGAGCTCCATTGCTCAGTTCCTTTCTTTCTCGCGCCGAAACTCTGCGTTTAAGCCCCCGAGACCCTCCCGAAGCCCCGGTTTTCACCTTCAAGTCCCGAAGGAAGGTTTTGTGTTCCCGAGATTCCCGAGATTCCCGAGAATCTCGAGATTTCCCGCGTTTTCAACTCTTCCTGTCGAAGTTCTGCTCGATTCTTCTCTCGACTACTTCAAATCAACCACTTCAATCAAGTGAGTTCATACCCCTTTCAAACACACTTTAAATACATTTTAAATACTTTTATACTCGTTTAGGGGGGGAATACAAGTAAACATACGGTTATTATCGTGTATTTTATAAAGTTTCACTTCACTTGTTTTACCGAATAAATCACTTGGAACTCATTACTATTATGGAAAACTCCTGTCATACTTTGTGTGCATTAGACTTATGCAAGTATATAATGATTTCAAAGTACCTTTCATTGTTAAGTCGTTTTATACATTCTAAAAACTTATGATTCATGTTTCGTCAAACATTGTGAAAAAGGATAAACTTTGCATACAAAAACTATCACTTTAATACAGGCTTAGTTGAGAATCCATGAGACGTGTATATCTTCACACGTTACTTTTCTTTATTAGAAAGTAATGCTGCAAGTCCTGTCTATAACCAGAGTCTCCCGTTCGGAGAACGTGTCAAATGTGTATAGATCTATACGGGAAGTCATGATCCCGCGCCCTGACTGTTAGCTACAGTCCGTCCTTTGGAGTGACAGTTGTCATAACGCTGCGACGCCTGAAGAACATCGTTACAGGCATATTATGTTTAGTATGGTTATAAAACTCATCGGATATACAATTATTATGGTATTATGCTTTTATGAACGAGTGACTGTTAAAACTATTCTTTAGCTAACAAACGCGATCTTCGTATAGCTTTATTATATAAAACTATGACAAAACTTTTAAGAACGTCGTTTTCTTGCGATTTTCGGTCTTAGAGACTGCCAGCCATGTTAGGAAAATAAGGGTTTTTCCTGTATACAAACCAAACAACTAATAGGAAGATAAGGGATTTTCCTGGTGCAATTATTTACAACTTATGACACGAACATTCATATGCATTTCATACTTTTATAAGAAAATAAGGGTTTTTCTTGGAAGATACAACAAATCATATCTCATCCATTAGGGAAAATATGGGATTTTCTGGATCTAATACATTCATTTTCAATACAACAAGTCACAACTCTTCACACTTGAAATACTGAGTTTTTTTGGAAAGCATACACCTATTTTGGAATGGCATCCAATTTTTCTAAACTACTTATGAACTCACCAACATAATTGTTGACACTTTTTCTTTGAAATAACTTGTATTCTCAGGGAACCGCTAAGCAGGTTTGGGAATCAACTTTTGGGATTAACGCGCCGGTGTTAATTACTTCTTTTGAATGATGTGTATGTATTTATCTTTTGAACATGTAATGAATACAATTATGTAAACATCTTGGAAACTTTAACATATATGGTGGTGTGTACTTTCCTTTCTATGAACTGTTATGATACTGAATATGACGTCCTCCGCCCCCGAACGTTTCTGCCGTTCTGGTTTGGGGGTGTGACAACATGTTCCTGTGCTAAGTATGAGACAAATGGGATTTTATGTAAGCATAGCCTATATGTGATGAAGAAGAAGCATCTTAAAGAACTCCCGAATCACTATATTTTACCACGATGGATCCTTAATGTTAGGTACAAACTAGGTAGTGCTAGTATCGGACTCGAAGAAATGAATAATGAAAATGGAGTTAGTGCCTACACACTATGGTGTGTCCGTTCAAATTTTACTAAACTAATTGAACAAGCTAGAGACTCCCCTTCAGAGATACAAAAAGTCAATACACTATTGATAAGTCTTTTGCATGATCAAACAAATCAAAAGAAATCTATGTCTTTGGAGAATGCATCTCAAGGTTCTTGTATGGGAGTTTCGCAAATAGATATGATGCCACAATTATCTGTCCGTGATCCTCTTGGTCCAACTACCACAAAAGGCGTCCTAAAATTGCTAGTAGAATTAGATCTTCTTTAGAAGCTCCCAAAAACGTACATGCTCTTACTGTCAAGGATTGGGTCATTACGCTACTAGTTGTTCCAAAAGAAATGTACTTTTAATATTAATTTAATTTATTTTTAATGATTTAGAACTCTAATAATTATATTAACATTTAACAATATTTTTTTACATGTATCAGGCAGATGAATCATTGGAAGAGACATAATGATGAGTTGTGTTGTTTTTGTCCGCAACGGAAATTCGATATGCTTCTTGGCATTTTTGACATTTTTTGGGGTTAACAATATATGAATAGTCTGGAAATTGTTTTATGTTTCTTAACATTTTTTGTATAGTTTTTAAATGAAAATTTGTTCATTATTTATGATTTTTGTGATTAAAGTTGCATGTTGGTTGTTCTTATGTGTTTCAAAATGAAAATATGATACTATTATGGGTTAAAAACGAAAATATGATACTATTGTGGGTTAAAAATGAAAATATGATGCTATTGTGGGTTAAAAACAAAATATGATGCTATTGTGGGTTAAAAACAAAATTATGATACAAGTATGGGTGAAAAACAAAATTATGATGTTATTGTGGGTGAAAACGAAAATATGATGCTAGTATGGGTTAAAAACGAAAATATGATATTATTGTGGGTTAAAAATGAAAGTATTTATAAGTACATTGCTATTTCGAATAAATAAGAAAAGTGGATTGCAATTTCAGCTCAATCCAACAAAAACAATACTTTTCAATACAATTTCTGTCAACATATACAATTCGTCAAAAAACCTTTACAAATTATGTCCTAAGTAATACATGATTACATCATCTAATACAATCTTCAGCTTCTTTGGCATCTCCGTGCAACCCAAGATCTTTGCAATGGAAATAGATACATTTTTTGTCCCCTTGATTATTGCTGGAAAAAACTGAACTAAATTAACCTAAACGTTATCCCTATTTATACTAATCTTAACCGAATCCTAAACAAACACATAAACTACATATAAAGGCAAGTTTCCTATTTTACCCCTGGAACTCAAATCTGTCCCATATTTTAGCCTTGTAGAAAAGATTTGTCTCCTATTTTCATGAGCCTTGATATTCTGTTGTAAGAGCAAGAATGAGATTAATTCTAATTTATAACCATTAAAGGGGAAGGAGAATAAAGAATATAAAAAAGAAACAACCGCAGTCCTTGTTAATAAATCTTGAAACTTTTTTGTAGCTCCCCGTTAGCATGTTCTTCAGATCATAACAAACAGTATTAGAATGGAAGATTGTATCTTTTCCATGTTTTGAAGAGTTTGCAAATCAGATAAAACTACATTTAGAGCTGTTATATCGTTCTTTATCAAGGCTATTGTAACGACCAAAAATTTCAACAAAATTTTAAACTTTTCAAAAACATCCCAATTCATTAAGTCATTACAAAAAGGTTTTCAATACATTTATTATTAGAGTATTCCCAGGTCCATATCATAAAACATTAACACGAGGAGCGGTACGATCACGCCTTCGCCTTGCCACGGTCTCCTGAAGAACCTAAAAAACATTAAACCACAACTGTAAGCCCGAAAGCTTAGTGAGATACCCCCAAAATACCAACCACATATACCATACACATAACATGCTATATCATATCGAATCACAGAACAACCACGCATATCGGGTCTACTGTGTGACTGGTCCGCCGTATCGGGCCTTCAGTCCACCTGGTCCACCCTCCAAGTCCAGTCATGTCCCTCGAGTCTGTAGTATGGTTGGTCCACCCTCACCGGGCCTTTAACCCACCTGGTCCACTCTCTGAGTCTACAGTATGACTGGTCCGCCCGCATCGGGCCTTCAGTCGGTCTGATCCACTCTACGAGCCTCGGCACGTCTGGTCCTCCCTCGGGGGCCTACAGCCTATCCGGACCGCTTGCTGGGCCTTCGGAACAACCGGTCCACCCTGGGTATCTTGGCCTACAGCACAAAGCAGGACCCGCCTCAACCCAACTCTAGTCCAAACAACCATGTGCACATAACATACAATCATATAACAGTTCATAGTCAACAAGCCGATCAAGCAGATCACATAACATATCATTACCCTAACCAGGATACCGACCTAACTGGTCATTAGCATAGCATCACCCTACATATCAGGAAACCGACCTTAACTAGGTCTCTAACATATACCATCCTAGCTACCAGGATGCAGACATATCAAAGCAATAACATAACAACAAATATCCAGATCTCAATCCGATAAAGGGCCGGCCTTGGTGCCTTAGACCCTGTCGATATAGTGAGGATAACTCACCTCGCAACTGCTAACTGACAAGATAGCTCACCCTGCTCCAACCTCCGACACGAACTTCACCACTGATAATACCAAAAGACTAAACTCAATAAATACCAATAATGACCAAAATACCCCAGGAAGTCAACTGGTCAACCCTTGGTCAAATTCAAAGTCAAAGTCAACCTTCTGGCTGACTCTACTCGCCGAGTCCCCCATACTGAAAAGGACCCCCTTCCAACTCATTGAGTCATCCCTTGACTCACCGATTCTTAGCTTAACCAGAAAAGGCTAGGACCTCAAGATCAGACTCGCCGAGTCCAAGAACAGACTCACCGAGTCCAAGGCTATCTTTAATCAACTCGCCGAGTTGTTCTTCCAACTCGCTGAGTTTCTTCCCATCTTCAAGCAACTCACCGAGTACCACTAGCTCTTAACCCATACAGAGGCTTTCCAAGCCATGCAGGGGTTCCAATCCACATATCTACTCTTCCACAAGCTATTCCTCACGTAAAGTTGCAAACTTTACGTGAATCCAAAGAGATCTAAGCATAATATACTCTAGGGATAGGGTTTGGGACAAAAGAACTTCACCAACAACTCTTAAGCATAGACTTTATGGCTTTCTGGATCATTAACCACCTAGATCTGAGGTAGCAACCTCAGATCTTACACCAAACTTGAGATAGACCTCATACATACCACAAAAACCCCACAATTGATTGATTTAGATGCACAAAAGCTCAAACAGCAGATTATTACCTCAAATGAAAGCTCCAACTGAAGAATAAGCTAAATCTATGCAAAGCCCCTTGCTCCAACCTTCTTGTTCTTCACTTCACTTCCAAGATTTCCTCCTCCAAGGCTCTAAATGCTCTCCAACTCTCTCATAACCGTAAGCTAGGGTTTCTGGACTTCAAGGGAGAGTAAAGAGGTTGGGGAGAGGGTTTTATGTTCATTATATAGGGCTAAATCCCCGGGATTAGGGTTTTCTCCATGCAACACCAACTCACTGAGTCCACCCTTGAGACTCACCGAGTTGGTCACTTATCACTCGACCATCATCGCGACCCTACTCGCCGAGTCCACCCATGGAATCGCCGAGTTACCCTTTCACATTTTCACTTTGAACCCCGAA
Source organism: Lactuca saligna (assembly GCF_052625555.1). Taxonomy (NCBI): domain Eukaryota; kingdom Viridiplantae; phylum Streptophyta; class Magnoliopsida; order Asterales; family Asteraceae; genus Lactuca; species Lactuca saligna. Next base: position 317,370,543 of record NC_136421.1, read on the forward strand.
CTTTCACTCCTGAACTCGGGATGTTACAATTAGTTTTTGTATCTCCTTCAACGGATCATCAAAACCCAAGTAGAATAACATTGCTTCTATGTGAACATACTTATCTTTCATACCCTTCCATTCCATTATCGTGTAACAAATTGCTAAATTAACTTTCCTAATTCGTCATACAAATAAAATAAACAATTAATCAGTGAAGAAACCTGTGGCTAGAATTACAAACTTAACTTTTCTAACAAAAACAATTAAAACCATAGTAATAGAACTTGTCTTCATTGCTTTAACAATATTTATGCTAAAATTGAAACCATATTTAGAACTGGGCAAGCCCAAACTGACTAGCGATCCACAAGCAATCTTGGAAGAGAGAAAAAACCAGGAGCATCCACAAAATAAGGGAAAATGGAGGAAAACAAACCAACAGCTCCAGAAGACCCAAGAGAAACCAAAAAAATTATGAAAAACAACCATTGTACAAACAAGGGGTAACAAGTTCTTAATCATGCAAACTTTTTGAATTAAATCCAAAAAATTATGAGTAACACCCATTGTCAATAAAAGCCAATGCCTTTTAACCCATATTGAGACAAAATTTCACTAACACATTTAATCAAACACCTGGTGTACATTATCAGAAACAATATATTTGTAAAGAAAAATGCATAGAAATTACCATATAATGAACCCGGTGTCGTTCACACAGCTAAATATAAGGAAATTAGTATATATCTAATTTAATTTTATCTAATGCACACTAAGAACAAATTGAAGAAGATGTAATCGAAAAACGCCTTAATTTGTCAAGTGAAATTAGTATAAATCTAATTGGGAAGAATTGGCGAATACACGTAATCATGGAAGCAATCTAAAATCAATAAAGCTATAAGATTGATCGAAGAATTGATGCCAAAATCACGAATCAAACCATGTTGTATAAGTATAAATTGATGGCGAAGCAGCAAAATCAAGAAATGATGGAGCCTTCATGTTTTTTAGGTTAATAAATGACAAACCTCGGTGTTTTAGGAAGGAAATAGTAGTTATCAGTGTGTTTTTAGGAAGGAAGTATTGACGTAGCAAAACGAAACGACACAATTTTGATTATCGGGTACCTAATATTGTAAGCAGATGAAGTCGTTGTCTTATCCGAGTTATCAATTTAACCATAAAATAAGAAAGTGAAGAACAAAAAGAAAGAGACATCATCAATATTTTTTCTCAAATTCATCGGAAACCGGAAATAGAAACAAAAACTTTATGCTTAGAACTAAAAACCCGATCAAACTACTTTCTTTCAAATTTTGTAGTAACATGGTCACTTAATTCAATCAACACCCGAAATTGCATTTTTTCCTAGCAAAAGAATCAATCTTTATACATATTGGGACAAGATTTCACTAACACATTTAATCAAACACCTGGTGTACATTACTGTACATTACTAGAGACATTATATTTGAAAAAGAAAATACATAGAAGCTAATCACCATAGCTGAACCTGCTATTGTTCAAACACCCCAATCTATAGAAATTACCTAATGCACACCAAGAAAAAATTGAAGAAGATGAAATCAAAAAATGTCTCAACTTATCACCTGGTATCGTTCAAACACCCCAGTCGATTCTAAATAAGATAGGTTTGCTTTATCAATCTTCGTGATTAATATTATTGGGAAGAATTGATGCATATACGCAATAAGAAAACTCCAACACTGAACTACTAAAGGATTCACCAGACCTTCAAAATCAACAAAACTCACGAACCAGGGCACCTCTAGAAATTAGTCGAACTCACGAAACCAGAAGTAACTATATAATGGTTAATCGATGGCAAATCAGAAAAAATCAAGAAATCAAAGAAACTCGGTGTTTTTAGTGTAAGGATACAATAGTTTTCAGTGTTTTTAGGAAGTATTCACGTATCGATTTTTATTTCTTACACAAACACTGTCAAACGACGCAGTTTCGATTATTGGGTTCCTAATCTTATATACCATTAGGTATATTCACTATCCCTATATATATATATATATATATATATATATATATATATATATATATATATATATATATATATATATATATATATATATATATATATATATAGAACGTTCAATCGAGAACATTTTTTATCGCGAGAACAAAAAACAAATTTGAAAAATACAATTATTTTAATTAAAATTATAAAATAATATTCATATAAATCAAAAAATAATTACAAACAATTAAAAAACCCACTAACTAACACCACTCACCACCCAACCAACACCACCCACCACCACCACCACGCGCTACCACCACCCATCACCACCCACCTACCCACCACCACCACCACCAACCACCTCCACCACCCGCCACCATCACCCATCACCACCGTTCGCCACCACCACCAACAATCACTACCTACCACCCATCACCACCAACCACTACCCACCACCTATAATTACCTACCACCCACAACCACCCACCTGCCATAACCACCACCACCACCAACCACCACCCACCACCCATCACTACCCACCACCACCCACCACCACCACCCACCATTACCCACCACCCGTCACCACCAACCACCACCCGACACCCACCACCAATCATTACCCACCACCACCATCACCTGCCACCACCATCACCTGCCACCACTACTTGCCATCACCACCACTACCCACCACCACCACCCATCACTAACCACCACCACCAACCACCACCCACCACCCGTCATTACCTACCACCACCATCACCAACCACCACCCGCCACCACCATCACTACCCAACCACCATCACTCGCCACCACCACCCATCACTACCCATTACCTATCAGCACTCACCACTACCCTCCACCACCCACCACCACCAACCACTACTTGCCACCACCACCAACCACCACCCACCACCTATCACTATCCACCACCCACTACCACCCACCACCAACACCACCTAGCACCCACCCACCATAACCATCACCACCACCCGCCACTACCATCACCACCCATCATCATCACCACCCACCCAACACCACTCGCCACCACCCCCCACCACCCACCTCCACCACTGATACCCACCACCCACCAAAACCATCACCCGTTACTATCACTACCACTTGCAACCACCCACCAACCATCACCACACATCATCACCACCCCACCTCCACCACCCGCCGCCACCACCCCTACCCCCACCTACAAAGATTTATTATTGTGTTTTTGATTCATTAAGTTTTCTATTGTATATAATCACATGTGATTATATGTATCGAGTCACATGTGATTATATGTATTGAATCATATATGATTTATATGTTATTAAATACATATAATCACATGTGATTAAATACACGTGAAAAACTAGTGAATCGATAATGCAAAAATGAATATTGTCTACGTAAATCATATGTGATTAGATACATATAACTACATGTGATTATATGTATTTAATAAAATATTATTTACGTGGGTCGTATTTATTTTCGTGTTTTTTATTTAATAATTAACATCATGTATTAAATCATATGTGATTATATGTATTTAATCACATATGATTTATATGGACAATATTTTTTTTTCACGTGTTGATTTAATAGTTGTTCATTGTGTATTTAATCACATGTGATTATATATATATTTAATCACATATGATTCGTATGAAAAATATTTTTTCTTGCGTCGATTCAATAATTGTTCTAATATATTTAATCACATGTGATTATATGTATTTAATCACATATGATTTATGTGGACAATATTCATTATTTCTTTCTCAATTCAATAGTTGTACTAATGTACTTAATCACATATGATTATATGTATCAAATCGCATATGATTTATATTGATAATATTCATGAGTCAATATTTTTTCTTATATATTTAATCATATGTGATTGTATGTATTAATCACATATGATTAATGTATAAAAAGAAAAGTTATTTAATCAAAAACACGAAAATGAATCTTGTGTATAGAAATTATATGTGACTAAATGTACAAGAACAACTATTGAACAAGAACGTGAAAATGAATATTGTCCATATAAATCATATCTAATTAGATACATATAATCTCATGTAATTAAGCACACAAGAACAACAACAGAATCGAGAACGCGAAAATAAATATTTTCCACATAAATTCTATGTGATTACGTACATATAATCACAAGTGATTATATGCATTTAATCACATATGATATATGTGGACAATATTTATCTTTATGTTTTCGATTCAATAATTGTTCTTGCGTATATAATCATATGTGACTATATGTATCTAATCACATATGATTTATATAGACATCATTATTATTTGTCCGTATAAATCATATGTGATTAGGTACATATAATCACATATGATTATATGTATTTAATCACATATGATTGCAGTGGACAAAGAACAATTATGGAATCGAGAATGTGATAATGAATATCAACCATATAAATCATATGTGATTAGATACATATAATCACATACGATTATAAGTATTTAATTATATTTAATCATATGTGATTAGATACATAAATCATATGTGATTATATTCATATAATCACATGTGATTTGATGTATTTAATCATATATGATTAATGTGGATAAAGATTTGTTTTCACGTTCTTGATTCAATATTTGTTATCGTGTATATAATCACATGTGATTTTATATAGCTAATCACATATGATTTATATAGACAAGATTCGTTTTTTCCAAGTAAAATCATATGTGATTAGAAGCATATAATCATATCTGATTAAATGTATTTAATCACATATGATTAAAGTGGAAAAAACAATAATTAAATCAAGAATGTGAAAATGAATCTTGTCTAGAAAAATCATATGTGATTAGATACATATAATCATGTGTGATTATATGCATTTAATCACATATGATATATGTGGATAATATTTATCTTTGTGTTCTAGATTCAATAGTTGTTCTTGTGTATATAATCATATGTGATTAGATGTATCTAATCACATATGATTTATATAGACATTATTATTTTTTGTCTGTATAAATCATATGTGACTAGATACATATAATCACATATGATTATATGTATTTAATCACATATGATTACAGTGGACAAAGAACAATTATTTAATCGAGAATTTGACATTGAGTCTCAACCATACAAAATCATATATGACTGGATACATATAATTACATGTGATTATATGTATTTAATCAGATATGATTTATGTAGACAATATTTATTTTTGTGGTTTTGACTGAATAATTACTTTTATATGTATCTAATCACAAATGATTTATATGTGATTATATGTATCTAATCACAAATGATTTATATGGACAAAATTTGTTTTTGTATTTTCTATTCAATAAATTTTCTAATGTATTTATTAATATATATATATATATATATATATATATATATATATATATATATATATATATGATTTTATGTATTTAATCACATATGATTCAATATATGTTCTCGTGTATAAAATCACATGTGATTATATGTATCTAATCACATATGATTTATATGGACACTGTTCTTTTTTGTCCATATAAATCATATGTGATTAGATACATATAATCACTTGTGATTAGATATATTTAATCACATATGATTAAAGTCGAGAAAAAACAATAATTGAATCAACAACATGATAACGAATCTTGTCCACATAAATCACATGTGATTAGATACATATAATCACATGTGATTATATGTATATAATCACATATGATTTGAGGTGGACAAGATTCATTTTTTCATTCTCGATTCAATAGTTATGTTCATATACTTAATCACATACGATTATACATATAATCACATGTGATAAAATAAATGAGAACAACTATTGAATCGACAAAGCAAAAATGAATTGTGTTCACATAAATCATATGTGATTAGATTCATATAATCACACGTGATTAGATATATTTAATCACATATGATTAATTTGGATAAAGATTTGTTTTCGTGTTCTTGGATCAATATTTGTTATTGTGTATATAATCACATGTGATTGTATGTATATAATCACAAATAATTTTTACAGAAAATATTCGTTTTTCCAAATAAAATCATATGTGATTAGAAATATATAATCACATCCGATTAAATGTATTTAATCACATATAATTAAAGTGGAAAAAAACAAATATTGAATCGAGAACGTGGAAATGGATCTTAGCCACATAAATCATACGTGATTAGATACACATAATCACATGTTATTATATATATCTAATCGCATATGATTTATGTGGACGATATTCATTTTCGTGTTCTCGATTCAATAGTTGTTCTCGTGTATTTAATCACATGTGATTAGAGTTATTAAAAAAAAACTATTGAATCAAGAACGTAATGATGAATATTGTCGATATAAATATATGTTATTATATACATATAATCACATGTAATTAATGTATTTAATCATATATGATTTATGTGGAAAGTATTTGTTTTCGTGAACTTTGTCTAACACCCCCACCACCAGCACATGTGATTATATGTATACATATGATTTATATGGATAAGATTGATTTTTGTCTAAATAAATTATACGTGATTAGATACCTATAATCATATATGATTAAATACACAAGAATAACAAAAATGTATTTTATCCACATAAATCACATGTGATTAGACATATATAATCACATGTGATTCTATGTTTTAATCATATATGATTTATGTAAAGAAAATGCGTTTTCGCGTTGTCGATTCATTAGTTGTTCTCTTATATCTAATCACGTGTGATTAGACATATATAATCACATGTGATTCTGTGTTTTAATCATATATGATTTATGTCACTACAAGAAAAATAGCCTTTAATGACGTGCAAACAATGACACTCGTTGATTCACGTTACGCATTTCTGAGTGTCCTTGAAAATAATGTTAGACTTCCAAAATTTGAAGGATAGTGGACACGCATTTTTGCGTGCCCTTAAATTAGTGTCTCAAGAAAAAAAATTAAAAACACGGAGGGCGCTTTATCTTAAACGTGCGTCTTCTGTAGGTGTCGCTTAATAATTTTAGTGAAACGCGCCTTGAGAAGATAATGGGGGAAAACGAAGCCCTAAAATTTTGAAAACCCGCCTTTCTTTTCTACCTTCTTTTCTTCATCTTCACAATCGACTCTCCCCTCTTGTTTCTATACAGTGAGAAGTGACGGAAATAAGGGAGACTAGGATGGGTCTGTCGGTGATGATGAATGGAGTTGCTTTCCGGTCAATTTCGGAGATGGCATTGTCGATTTCGATGCTTGTTTCCCTCTTGCCCTAATCACGTCGTCGCCGCGAATCACACACTGCCAGGCAGTGGAAGAAGATGATGAAGTTTGTCGTTGTCGTATGTCGACCTCCCTCGCAGTCTCCAACTATCTCTGCCCTTTCTTTATTCTTCGTTTCTATGATCGTCTTGTCTTCCTTCATCTTCTCGGTTTTCCATCAGGTAATTATTGGGTTTGCTCGTGATGCTGAAATTCATAAAAGAGTTCTTCTCCGGTATTAGCATCTTCCTGGGTAGCTGAACTTCTATCATCGCTTGAGATCGATCTCAGCCTCCTATTCACCTCTATACGGCCTTACTTGTAAGTCCACACCACACTTGTTCTTATCTTGTTCTGGAAAATCAAGAAACATTCGAAAAACCTTAGGGTTTTGCTTCTTATCATCGGTGAGGTCGCGTTTCTTCATATCAATACTAGGGTATCGTTTCTTATCATCGGTGAGGACTCGTTTCTTCTTATCAGTATCGGATTTCTTCTTGACTGAGGGGTTATATTGACGAGACCTGTGAGACTTTTGAGATCGCTCCATGCTCCCTGTGTGACTGTGTGAGGGTACAAAGATTAATGGCCGCGACAGGGGTTAGCAAAGCTCCTTATTTCTTCTCTACGAGGTATAATAATTGTTGCTTAAAATGGTTAGTTTTTCCTATTCATCACTGTTAGGGATTATTTCTTCTTTGGGACGAATTTGATTTTTTTTTTCTGATTTGGGAACCAAAACATGCGAGACTAATGAATCTATTGGTGATAATTAATGGTTTGATGATTCCTTAACCTATGAACATTCACATTTATTTGTTATAGTGAACATCAAATCTTGTGTTTGGATACAATAACAGGCAAATATACTTACTGTTTATTTAAGTTCAAATATGGAGTGGACCAAACAACAAAACATTCTCAGAGATCTTTGTTCTGGGCGTTGCAGTTACATTCAATTTGCACCTTGTGCACCAAGGTAAAAGAAATAGACAGAACAGGGGAAAAGCAATCATAGGTAAAAGAAATTGTAGTAAATTAAGCAGGGTTAAATATGCCAATTTTTTACTTGAAAAAAATGTTTTTTTATTGTAGGTTATTATAGCTACTTGTATGCAAAGTATTTTGCATCAACCTTATGGGAAAGAGTATGCAAGGAGGATCCATTGTCATTAGAGACTGGTACTATTATTAGAAAAAAGTTACTGCAACATGGTGGATCTAAAGATCCTACACAGTTACTTAATGATCTTGCTGGTGATGGTATTACAAGGAGCTACCAAAATCAAGGACATGGAGGAGGTATACTTCCAGACATTACAAGCCAATGTAACGAATTGAACTTGAGAAGATGAAAAAAATCACGATTTTGTCCTCCTGTGTTGTTTTTCCAGAGAAGGAAGTTAAGCAGGTCTGGTGTGACCAATGATGACAGTTGCCTTTCCTTAATGTTTTTCTTATTGTGTTCTAGGTAGGAACTAGTAAAATAGGTTTCAGGTATCTGCAATCATCAAGAACATTATTATTAATTATCATTTGATGCTAATGAAATTTGGGAGAAATTAGATCAAGGGTTTCAGACCTTCATGATAACAGGTTGTCCATCCTAAAAAGGTATATCTGGAAGGACTCACTAAAGATTGGAATGAAGAGAATTGACCCCTGCATCTTCTCTCTTTTTACTCTGTTTTTGTTGTGTGAAACAGGGGCTGAACCAACACATATGTTATTGCTGTTGTTGTATCTGATTCTTTTTTATTCATTGTCTACAAGACACTTCAAGGAGATGGTATGATTATTATTTTTAAAGGCTTAAATGCAAGAAATGGAAGTAGAGTGAAAGTAGATTGGTATTAGGGATTGTTTAAATATTGATGTGGTTGGTGTGGTGTTTGATAAAAATAAAGGTGCAATGATTGTATTGTATTTGTATATGTAGGAAACACATACTGTTGTTGTACCTGAGGTTTAACCTTACACTCACACTCACAGACCCTATCAACAACAATCTTCAATCCTTCAATGTGAACGTGATCCTTATGATTCTCTCCTCCCAATCCCAAGGTCAACGTTACTAATAATAATAATTGTATTTTTTTAATTTGAGATTTATATTTACATTTCAAAATGTTTTTGTGACTTGTGTAGATGTGTTGGACATGATGGCAGAGGTGTAATGTAAATGAAACAATTTACCCTGATGAAATATAATGTAAATGTCCTATATGCCCCTCATCAGTTCATGCAAAATGGTTTGATTGATGGACATGGAGGAGGTCTAGGATCTTACCCTAGGCCTACGGCACACCCTCCCTCACCCTCTCTCACTACTCAACGCTTAATACATGAACAACAGGTACTACATTGGTGATAATATTTTTGCTTCTTTTTTCTCTTAAAATACGCACTTAGTACAACATTGTCATCATCTGAAATGTCATCTTGTGTTTTCTCAATTCGGACCTTATTCTTACTCCTAATATCAAAGTAAAAAAATATATTTATTTATTTACTTATTTATTTATTTATTTATCAATGTAGATTCCGTGTTGTAAAATAAAAAGTACCTTTTCTTTAGTGATAAAAGTGTTACACCAACTGAAACATCATCATCTCTCAAGTTCAATTTATCATTTGACTTTTGTTTTTTGACACGTAAGCCAAGTTGTGTCAGCTTACGTGTAATTTGTGTTGCTGACAGAGAAAAGGAAGCTACCATGGAAGAAGAAAGGCGAAAGGAGGAGGAGGCACGGATTAAGTTAGAAGAAGAGTATGTGAGCCTGTTTATATGTTGTAGTTTATAAACTTTGTGATAAATGACAATTTTGCCCCTTTTCAGGAAATCAAAAAATTACTGGTACAATGTTTGCAAATTTCAATTTTACCCTTTTGTCTCATTGTTCATCAATATCACATTAAAAATAACTACTAGTGTATTTTACTTTTTTAGTCTGATTTTTGTAACCATTTTGATCCATATTAAGTTAGAAGAAGCTTCGGGTTCTTCACATTAGAAATAACTACTAGTGTATTTTACCGCGTCTTTTTTTTTTGTTATTCTCGTTTCTAACCCTACGCTGCTACACAATACTCCAACACGTTTCTATCGGTTTTTCATCAGCGATCGCGTAGGAGAATCACACAAGTGTCATCGCCTCTATTCTCTGCTAGTCGATCACCACCGCCGGTTGATCACCACCTCCAGTCGACTTCCACCCATTGCATCAGAAGAAGGTAAGGTCTTCAAAAGTTTTTTTTTTTTTTTTTTTTTTTTTTGAATTGGATGCAAACGAAACCTGATGATATTTGTTTCTAGAAATCGGATAAGATACATAGTATTGTTACAATTACATGTTCTTTGATATGTATGATATGAAATCAAATATTGTTTTTTCTGAACTGGAAGTGAAAACAAAAACATATGGTATTTGTTTCTTGAAATCAAATGATATTTGTTGCTGGAAATTAGAAAATCAGATAAGATGTATAGTATTGCTCCAATAATATGTTATTTGGTATATGTGATATGAATCAAATGTAGTTTCTGCTAAACTAGAAGCAAAAATGAATTCCTTTTTGTATTTGTTTCTTGAAATCAAATGATATTTGTTGTTGGGAATTAGATAATATGCATAATATTGTTGCAATTGTATATTATTTGATATGTATGATACATGTTTAGTATTGTAGAAGTATATTAGAGGACAATGATATGTAAACTGAAGTTAATGTTTTTTCAGGGAAAAGGATGAAGAGTTGGATGTTGTAACACTTTGTGCTAAATCATTGCTATATCATTTAAATCAGATGTATGGTTCCACGAAAGATTAGGGAGACATTTTTCTTGGTAAATTACAGATTGCTTTCTTGCTTGCTCTGTTTGTATCTGATCACTTTGGAGGGCACGCAAGTCTATATCCGGATCAAACTATAACAAGCCTTTTGTCTGCACAAACTATAACGAGCCTTTTGTCCCTATTGGAGCTCTACAATTTGGTGTTTGTAGACACAAGTCATTTCTCGTGAAGGTAGTTTAATAATCTATTTACTTGGGTAACTAGTAATGCATCATTTACTTTCTATGTATAAATAAATAATTTATTTCTTTTCCTATTTGCTTATAATTCAGTACCTTTGTGATCGAATGGAGCCTCAAGTACCATGTGAACTTGTGACACCACAGGTATGAAGCAAAAACTAATTAACACTAATCATAGTGTCTAATTAACATGGTCTGAGCGTAAATCTAGTAGTGTGTGTGCACGAATTAACCATGCTTTGTGCTAAACCTAATTGCTTGGTGTTAAGTATTTACAGAATTTTACTATCTCTGTGGACGAATCAGCTAAAGACATGTTATGATGTATACTTTTATTTTCCCTATGCTATAGATCTGATTTTCACTTTCTGGAGTGTTTTCTATTCTGTGATGGATCTTATTGTGCAAGATGCACAATTATATTTCCTTTTTTTTTGGTAATCATTATACTTATTTTGTTTACTTTATGTAGATCATATACGGTACACCAAGCTGCTGCAACAGCCTATGGTGCCTTGTGTGCAGTCTTATGTTCACTCCTTATTGGGTCAAATGGAAGACAAAACCATGTAATTCTTAGAAATTTAGTTGATAGATTTATAGGATGGGCATTGTCATTGTTTAGCAATATTAATGTTGGTGATGGGATAGTGGAACTTGCAGCAGAAGGTCTTCATGAATTCCTCAATGTTGCAGAAGGTCTTAATGCTGGTGATGGGACAACTACTAAGCTCTCTTCACGACTTTGTCCCACTATGGGAAAGTCATGGAGATTATTTCTTCAAATCAAGTGTTTAATTCTATTCTTTCACACAAACTTATGTTGTCTGCATGTGTTAAGGTATTCATTGCAGATTATTTCTTCGGATCAAGTTTAGCCGAAAGTTCTACCTATGCAGATTTAAAGGTAATTAACATCTTCACAACTGATTTTTCGCCTTCAATAATTTCGTGATCTTTTAAAGTAAGAAGAGTTGTATAATGGTGGAATTCATGTGTTTTTATACACTAGGTTGAAGTAATACTTGATAAGTCTATGAAGATCAATAACATTACAGATGCCAAAATTGAAGCCACACTATTTGATATCAATACCAATGAGGGTTCCAATCTGCTATCAACTAACGTGGCCAGTTTGGAGCTTCAGCAGCCCCCTCATTTTCCTTTAGGGTTTCATGGGTATCGATTAGAAGGAAAACTGAAAAATCCCAAGCTTTGGTCTGCAGAGCAAGTGAGAAATCTTGTCTTTTAATCAAACAAATTACTTTTCTTTTCACCTCTTCATCTAATAACATTGGATTATGTTGCATGCAGCTAAATCTGTATACATTAGTTGTCACCCTGAAAGATGCATCAGGCAACATTATTGACTGTGAATTATGTCTAAGTAGGCAAGGAGGGTTTATTTAGGATTGGGTTGACCATGTCTATTTGGGATTAGGTTGACCAGGTTTGAAACTCATCTCTAAAATTTTATAAAATTGTAAATGTGGTGCAAGGGTAGTTCTAAATATTTGCATCTGGTTTCAGGGGTTACTCAAGGAAAATTCAAATGGTAGCAAATATTGGGCATATGGAGGTGACTTTGAATATACACCAAATGACTTCAGAAGGCAGAAAAGAGATTGCAAGTTGATCCTGCTACATGGCCAATAATGATCTTTAGGGTCTGCTAGAAGGATTGGAGATTGCAGCTAAGCTTCTATTTAAGACTTCACGCCAAGGACTTGATGAATTAAAGATATCATATTTTGGCATGGCTAGAAGCTTTGGAGGAAACGAGACTCAAGCAAAAGTAAACACATAGAGAGTTGTTGGCACATAGTAAGCTAGATAATGCAATTGTATATAAATGAGTTCATTTTTTATAACATTTACTCACTATTGGAATAATTATTTGTATTTGACATATTAGTGAAATGAATTATTTTTGTTATTTATGGTATTTTATTTTGTATTATGAGATTTTTAATGTATTATTTAATTTGAAAATTAGTAAATCTATAAATAATAATTTTTTTAACATTTAAAATTATGATACGCAAAAATGAGTGTCATCTTCGTTTATGACATGGCCTTTCTTGACAGGGGCTTCCTTGATACGCATTGCGTGTCATAAACACGCGCGTTGTAAGGTTACGACACGCAAATGCGTGTCGTCTTCCTTTATGACAGGGCCTTCCTTGATACGCATTGCGTGTCATAACCGCGCGTCGTAAACGAGCGTCATAAATGCGCGTCGTAAATGCGCGTCGTCTCTCTTTATGACAGGGCCTTCCTTGACACGCATTTGCGCGTCGTCTGAGCGTTTTACGATGCGCAATGAGCGTCGTAAAAGGCCTTTTTTCTAGTAGTGTGTAAAGAAAATGCGTTTTCGCGTTGTCGATTCATTAGTTGTTCTCTTATATTTAATCACGTGTGATTATATATATATATATATATATATATATATATATATATATATATATATATATATATATATATATATAATCACATATAATCTGTGTGGCTAAGATTCATTTCCACGTTCTCGATTCAATAATTCTTTTTTTTTTCCACTTTAATCATATGTGATTAAATACATTTAATTGGATGTGATTATATATTTCTAATCACATATGATTTTATTTTGAAAAACGAATCTTGTCTGTAAAAATCCTATGTGATTGTATACATACAATCACATGTGATTATATACACGATAACAAATATTGAACCAAGAACACGAAAACAAATCTTTCTCCAAATTAATCATATTTGATTAAATATATCTAATCATATATGATTATATGAATCTAATTACATATGATTTATATGGATAAGATTCATTTTTGTCTAAATATATCATACGTGATTAGATACCTATAATCATATATGATAAAATACACAAGAATAACACAAATGTATTTTATCCACATAAATCACATGTGATTAGACATATATAATCACATGTGATTCTATGTTTTAATCATATATGATTTATGTAAACAAAATGCATTTTCGCGTTGTCGATTCATTAGTTGTTCTCTTATATTTAATCACATGTGATTATATATATATATATATATATATATATATATATATATATATATATATATGTCTAATCACATATGATGTGTTTGAAAAGGATTTCTTTTCAAGTGTTTGATTCAACAATTATTCTCATATATATAATCACATGTGATTATATGTATTTAATCACATATGATTAATGTGGAAAAAGAACAATTATTAAATTGAGAATGCGAAAACGAATCTTGTCAATATAAATCACATGGGATTGAATATATATAATAAATGTGATTAAATACATGAGAAAATTTATTGAATTGAAAATGCGAAAACAAATTTTTTCCATATAAATCGTATGTGATTGGATACATGTAATCATATGTGATTACGTACACATAATAGGAGAGTTAGTGTAACTCGCCTCCTTGAACTTGAAAATCAGCTAGCATGAGCAAGATGGATTGTTTCCTTTCTAAGAACCTACACAACAATTATAACATTATTTAGCTTGTGCTTTGTTGTATTACTCTTATAAAACTTATGTATATATTTTCTTATTTTATCTTTGATTGTAGTACTCTTTTGGGATCTGTTTTCTTACCTTTCAACTCATTCTTAAATTTTGATAAAATAATATTGGTAAAGTTCCCTCTTTTATCTTTTCAGAGATAAAAAGATCTCGTTCTAATGAGTTTTTTTTTATATTTTATATTAAATCTACAAGTTAGTAACTTTAAGTTGTCACATTCTGGACCACTCAACACTATTGGAATAAAACTGTACCAATCTACTAAGAATTACATCAAACCCTTTATATGTGGGAAACTATACATCCATATATGACTATAGGCTTTTGAATGGAGTTCAGTTGAATTTATTATGATATTTTGAAGACAATGCATGAAATCTGTGATAGCATGGACCAAACTGAGAAGATTGCCAATTTTACCTCTCAAGGATTTGGAATTTCGAAATGTGATTCAAAGTTTGAAGAAACTAGACACAATAATATTTCCATAAAAATAAGTCTCATTATTTTTAGATTTTCCTACTAACTTTCACGAATTTTAGAAGTTGGAGGACAGATTTGGTAAAATTGATCATAATAGCTTTTAAATCACTTTTGGTGTTCTATTAACTACTTAATGGTTAAGCCTTAAGTTTATCACTTTTAACATGATTTTTGGTTACTCATTGGGATATTGAGATGTGAAATTCAATGTAACCTAAGGACCTTAATGTTTGGCTTAATGAGGGTTCAAAGTTAAGGATTTTCACATAAAATGCAACTTTTACACTTATTAGGTTCTTTCAGACAATATGACAAACACCTTGTGTGCATGAAATCCTACAATGATCATCAACTCTCTAACAGACTCCAATCTAGCCCTAAAGCTTACTACTTTCATTTATCATTGACACGAATAATTAGCATAAAAAAGAAACGATTCATGATTATAAATGGAACGATGTCAGATTTCACAATATCATGAATCTCACTCATAATTCGATAAGATCCATTGTTTTCCTGATTAAAGTAAAATCAAACTAGAATGTGCTAATGTGTGTGTGTGAGAGAGAGATAGAGAGAGAGAGAGTAGTGATAGTACCTTCAGAAGATCAGATTGTTGACTTTGAGCATTGAATTTATGGAACAACTATCGTGCATAGATGAAAGTTCATGGGAAGAAGAAAAGCACTAGGAGGCGGGGTCAATGTCGGAGGGTCATAACGGGAGGAGTCAGTGTTAGTCAGAGGGTAGGACGAAATAATGGTGTCACGAAGTTTGTGCGTGTTTTTTGAACTCATAGGCTAAAAAATGTTCTCATTGGAACATAACTCTCTCTCTCTCTATATATATATATATATATATATATATATATATGTGTGTGTGTGTGTGTGTGTGTATATATATATATATATATATATATATATATATATATCGGGAGAGGTTCTATTGAGAACGAAAAGATTGAGAACGCGAAAACGATTGTAGACCGCTCGTTACGTAAGGAAATTATAGGAAAATTTCATTTTCATTTAATATAAATAAAATTGTTTGTTTGTAACTTCCATTTTCATTAATTAATTTCATTAATTTTGATGTAACATACCAAACAAAATCTCATATTATTTAATTTTGATGTAACATACCAAAAACAATATACACATACACACATAATTTAACATACACACACACTCTAATTTCTCTGCTTTTATCTAAAAAGAGGTTTTGTTCGCTAATTTTGAAGACACTGCTTTGAATTTTCACTATTCGTTTGTATCATTTCTTACAACTCTTTTCCAATTAGCCTCTCAATTTCAATTTTAATAGGTAACTTAATCCCAATTTCGTTAGTCTCTACAAGACGGGAATAACCACCGGCTTCTGATGGCCACTTACATGCTTCCGCACGTTTTCCCGTTTTTGAGGTTTGTTGATTAATTGTAGTTTCAATCTCCATACTTCATAAAAACCTCCCTTAAACGCCACGTGTCGCTCTTTTAGACCTCATTTTTGTCACGTGACACTCTCTCCAGCAATATACTTTATTTTTTCCCGCTCAATTTGTCACACCTCTGTTCCACGAAATTACTTCAATTCACCATTAACAGTTATCAATATCAACATTTGTATCCCTAAATATCAGCAATTAAATTAAATTTCAAACAGTTGCCGAATTTGGTGCATTTCAGTTTTCATTATCTCTGTCCTAAAATACCTTTAGTCAAATATAATTGGAATTTTAATTTTGCTTTCGGTTTTGAACTCTCTATGCTGTAGAAATATCTTCAAGTTATATCATATCCCTGAAAATAAGGAAAAAAATTGAATTAATTTCTATTATACCAAATATATCTCTAATACAAAAGGAAACTAAAAATCTATACAAAACTTACACACATATTATTTGAAATTTGAAATTTCAATCCCAAAAACCAGGCTCAAATAAATACATATACATATATTATTCATCCACGAATCCGCGTCTTACTTTTATTTGCAAACGCTCTTCTGCTTCAAAGCTTCCTCGACAATTTCATTCCAATTGATCACAAGTTCCATCAGCCATTCACACTAAGAATAATGGATGAAAAGAACAAAAGGTTAGAGCTTTATTTCGATTGCAACACCTTTTTTATGTTTTATTATTTATCATTTAATTATATGTCTTTGATTCCTGATATCCAAGACTTTAAAATTTTCTGCAAGTTTACCACCTTTGAACCATTTGTATTTTAATGTTTGAGAACACCGTATGATTTTTGTTCATTTTTATAACTACATTCCTATGATTTTTGTGTTTCTGTGATAAAATACCAAGAAATAGTTGATTACCTTCTCACATAATTGCTTGCTTTGCCTGCTGAGATCCATTTTATTTATCTGTTTTTTCATACTATCACCATAATGGGTACCTAAACAAAAAATAAAAAAATAAACATTATTTACATATTGATGTATAATTTACAGAGAAGTTCAGTTCAATAATTTGTTCCTGATTTGTGTCTATGTTACTAAACTTATTTTCTTATTAGTTGATGATTTTGATTGTTTATGTGTGTGTGTGTTTATGTTCATTTATGTATGAATGTGTGTGTGTTTCTGTTTCTGTGCGTGAGTTTATTGGCATCAAATTTAGATCTATTTTATGTTCCTGTTATTCGAATGCAAGAAACAACAATTACTTGTGTCGATGTGACTGTTTATCATGATTCATAGCATTGAATTAACAATGTACTTTTCAAACTCAAGAACCATTTGTTCATTTTGTTTACTACCTGCCTATGATTTTTGTGTTTTTGTGTTAAAATACCAAAAATATAGTTTATTACCTTCTCATAGAAAGTGCAAGATTAAAAGAAAATGACATAATTGTCTTTTTATATTATAAAGAAATGATGGCAGTTTTTTTATTTGTAAGACTCAGATAAATTGGACTTCATTGATAAAGCTAACTTCAAATAAAAAAAATATAATCTTTTAAAAGTAAATCAACATCTACTATACATCTGAAAAGTGTAAAAAGAAAATTTAATTACCTAATAACACTCTACTGCTTTATACTAAAACACACACATTATTCACTAGACATTGCATTAACCAATAAAAACATAATAGTGGTAGGCACCGGCTTACTTAAAAAGCTAAGATGGTTACTTTATATGTTATTTCATACATTTACTATTTTTAGGTAAAATGTTGAATTCCTATATTTTAGGACAGAATGTTAAAATCCACATGTCAAAATATTTATTAATTTCAATTAGATTCAATTTGCAACCAATGTCATAATGGAATGGAACTGGATTCCAATTTCGGAAAATCACAAATCCTTTCAAATAACACATACATCCAGATTAACGCCCTTATATGAAATTAGGGATTAAATTATTATTATTGTTAGGAAACTTGACAACAAATCAAACAATTTTACGAAAAAGTGCTAAGATTTGAAACGCAATTACTAAAAAAATCCGAGTATAAGAATTGATCATAATACGTTTGTATTTTGAAAATATATATACCAGTTTAATCCGAAATTCATCTTCTTCTCTTTGTTATCAGCTGATTCATTGTGTAAACCTGTTGAATAGGTCGCCTCGGAATAGGTCATCGTTTTCATGAAACCATCGTCGTCTTGTAATTACTCCTCCCCGTCAGATCTTGGTTTTATTAATCTTTGAATTTCACTTGCATTGTATATCTTGCTCAGAGATCACCGACATTTCCAAGAGATTGAAACGACGAGAGCATTACCCCCAAATCTGAAGGTATTGATCCCATCTAAACTACTCCACAATTATGTATGTAACACCTTTAATTTTAAATTATCTATATTTATTACCCCCAAATTACTTCCATTACTTGATTTTGTTAATAAAGCTTTATAGATACACCAAATACATAAATTTCATTATACTATTTTTCTTTATCTATGTTTTAAGTTCACCTTTTATCATTACAAAATATAGCGTAATAATGCTTTTTAAAAATATAACATTACTTAGATAAAAAAAACCAAACCAAACCAACCTAAAATATAATAATTATGTTTTAATATTTTACAATTATTTATTATGTTAATAGTATTACATATTCTATTTTTCCAAGTAACTCATATTGTAAACAAATAAATCCAATTATATTATTTTTGATGATTTTATTAATTTTTGTTTATAATTACAAAATAAATATAACCATTAATTTTTTTAAAATATAAATAATTTGTTCCAAAAAAAACTAATGTAAAAGTTAAAACCTAATAAAATAATAAAATAAATTTAAATTCAAAAAAATATATATCGAAGTTTGAATATTATTTAACAAAGTAATTTATAATACAATAGTATCAGCAAATAAATGTAAATACTATTTAAATTATTTTCATAAAATTGATATACAACTAAAAATCAATATTTATTTTGAATATATAAATAAATTGCACCATATTATTATTAAAAAAAAACTTAAAATTAAATAAAAGATAAGAACATATATGTTAATTTCGAAATGCATATGCAACTTTGTTTATTTTTAACCAAATATTTAATAGTGATGATATATATATTTATTAATCATTGCAATACAATCTCCGTATAGATATTTTGGGGTATATGCAAAAAATTTATTACTTTTCACTATTTATTAAAAAAGAACACAGATTTCACAGATGCTAGAGAGAATGAAAAAATATCAGATATTCTTGGATGATAGAAAATCCAAGAAAAAAATACAACGCATAATCGTCTCAATCGTTTCAACATTTTAATTTGTAATTCTTTTGTCTACTTAATTTTCTTGTATTACAATAGTTTTTAAATATCATGTAGGAGTGTCAGTTCCGTGATTTTTTTTTGTTTTTGTTTAAATGTATATTCAAATTTATATTGCGTTGTACAATATCATAATTTTATAACATATGTATAAATACAGTTGCCGATCGGATATTCAAATCAATATGCATTCGTAATTTCAACCAATCATAATATAATTATGAAACTTACTAACACAACATCTATTTTTATAAATTATTAAAAAATTCATCATTGTTTAATAATTACCTTATAATTTAATTAAAATTATTTTTTATCTTTCTCACCCGTGGTGTCCACGGGTTATAACCTAGTTAATTATAAATGAATGGAATTTAAATATTCAATCCATTGAAATTTCGTGTAGGTAAGTTGCTTTGGTGATGGTGATAGATCATATAGTGAAGATCATTGGAAGTGAAAGACCAATTATTATCTTCATTTCTTAATTATGATTTATAATCTTAATTTATACACCTATTTATCTAATCTATTTTGTTGATTTTGGCATGAGAAGAGATACAGAGGCATTGTTGAGAATAATCATCTTTGGAGGCTATATTTGATAATGTGATTGGAGGGTATTTACGTCTTTTATAGCGTCTTTTATAGCAGTAAAATTTTTAAATATTTGAATGAGGTTTCTATAGTTTTGTAGATTTTTCAAACTACGATGTTTTTGCAAAGGGCAAAATGCAATAAATAGCAATGTAGTTTCTAATTTTTTCTTTATTTGAGTTATATATTTTCCAATTTTCTTATTACATCTTTGTACATTTAAATTATTTCTTATTAAACTATTGTACTTAATCATCATAACAAAAATTAACATGTTTCTATACAATGCCATCGTCCACGTAGGAGATACATGTTTGATATATTGTTGAATGTGGTAAAAGCTGATAATTTTTATATTGAAACTGTCCATATCCGATCTATAAAAAAATTACCACTTTTTATAACCATAGCATCAAACTTTAATTTTTTAAAGACATATTTCATATATTAAACATATTCTCAAACGATCACCATCTGATGTTTACACAGGTTAAATATGTTTCTTTAAATGAAATAATGATTTCTATCATCCTACAAATGTTTTTGTAATTTATTCTTTACTCTGATGAGTATGATAACTATATGTGATGATATATTGTCTTCATTTTTATGGGCATTTCACCCGAGTAACAAAAAAATTCCAAAAAAAAAAAGAAAAGAAAATGTAACACCTCTAACCCATGCGTAGCATGGGTTCACCATTAGCATGAGTTCACCACCTAGTTGATATTAAAAAAACATTTTCCTTTTTATTCGTTAATGAATGAAAGTGTACACAAAAATGTTTTATATTATTATTATTATTATTATTTTATAGAATTTATGATAATTTATTTTGATCTAATTATGTTAATCATGAATGATTATATAAATAAATAAATATTAAATATATAAACATTAAGCATTTTGATAGATTACAATCTTCATGCATTTACCTAAAACAAATATATAATCATCCAATTCTATTCATAAATGAATAAAATAACATTCAACATACTCTCGTTATGTTTCAATTTTATTCGTAAGTACATAATTGTTTTTGGTTTTGCTTTAATATGTTTTTTTCTTGTGTTGAATATCTTGACTTTGGAATGAGTTGCTCTAACATGAACTTGTGTTTCTTGTTGGCTCCTAAAATTCACGTGCTTGTGAAACAAACAATATTGACACCTACAAAATTGCTAACATGTAAGGGGCCATTTCTGTTAATATGAAAACTAAATATCTCATTAAAAATAAAAAATAAAAAATAAAAAAATAAAAAAATAAAAAAATTTAAAAGGATAATCATCAAGATCACGAGAAAGCCGACATAACAATGAATTTGGTGTTTTGGTAATGATAATAGGTTAACAATAATAATAATAATAATAATAATAATAATAATAATAATAATAATAATAATAAGTCACTAAAGTTCGAAATTACTTCAAATCTTGCAAAATATGAAGCCTAATAACATAAATACATTTGATATCTTCAAGTTCCTCTTCATAACTGTCTTCTAATTATTCATTATACGTAAAATACCTTTTTTATTGAACAATTACAATGAATCGATGTCAAATATGACATCTCTTAAGAGATGAAAGTGGCTATATAAAATAGAGACTTCAAATAGAAAATTGCATCCAACATTAGTCGGACTACCAAATCACCTAGGGGAATAATTGAGAGCCTAACTCCTAAAATATCTTACTAAATGGATCTTACCTTTGATTGTGAAACTGCTTAGCTGTTTTATTGATGGGTTCATCGGATAATTGAGTTTCTTCACCGAATGAGAAGCCTTAGCCTATGTTCGAAATAATAAGAAAATGATGAACTTTGTTTTTTTCGGATCCAAAATACGATCACCGTCTCGGTCACCGTAAGTTGCGCCGATGCTGGCTCTATGGCCTCCATCAGCTTACGGTGTCGCAGAAGTAGTAGACAAGCATATTTTTTGTTCTAGTTTTCCTCTATTTCCGATGCACAATGCCTGTTTTGTATCTATGTTGCACGATCTCTACCCTCTCCGGTTTGTCTCGATTAACGAAAATGGTGGAGATTAAGACTTGATGGAACCGATAAATAGTGTAACGCCCGCAGATCCGGGCTAGTCAATTTAGAGGCAATAGGGGTCAAAAATGACTTTTCGACAAAAGATTATTTATAATGAATAGTCTTAACCAAGTTTTAGAATATGTCACAAGGTTTCCGTACATATAAAGAACGCCGAAATCCGAGTTATAACGAAGAAGTTATGGCCCGCCGAAGTTTTACGGCAAAACCGGCACGACACCGGAAGACGTAAATAGTGAATTTACGATAGAAGACTTTTTATCCTTAGAAATCTAAACAAAAGTCGTAGAATATGTTAAACTAAGAGTGTCGATAAAAAGAACGCCCAAATCTGACTTCGTATGAGGAAGTTATGATTTTTCTAAGATTCGGCTTAGCAGTGTACAGCCCGAAACTCGAATTTTAGTTCGAGCGGTTTTTGGCTTACGTGAAATAAATGAAAGTTGAAGATATCATTAATAGGAACTCAACGGTAAAAAGACAGACGAAAACGGAGTCCGTATGAAGGAGTTACGAATTCTTCGTGGTCATTTAACAGTCTAAACGCCTCGTACTGTTAAATTTAAGATCGGTCGAGAATTAGCCGACGGAGTCAAAATGAAAGTTGTAGATATTATTTTTACCTACGCGTGGATATAAAGAACGTCAAAAACGGAGGTCGTATGTGAAAGTTACGGATTTTAGAAGTCGGAAGTGTGTTGTGCGAAAATGGGTGATGTGGCACAATCTTGGCCATTGCTTTCTCCCCAAGTTTTGCCACTAGATGGTGACATGTGGCACCAAGTTCAGCCATTTTCACCCTATAAATACCACCTCTCCCACCCTCATTTTCTTCACACCTTTCCCATTCTTTCTTCTCTTTACTCTCTCTCTAGAACCTCTCTCTAGCCCCGAAATCCCCCGAAAAGCCTAGGAAACCTCCCTAGCACGAGGCGGAAGCCCCGGAGTGCTCGACGGCTCCGAGAAGAAGAGCTTTTCGGCTCGGAAACGCTGCTCCAAGCAAAGCCTGGTTTTCTATAAAACCCGCTGTAAGTGAGCTACACCTATGCTATTTTTAATATAGTTTTTATTTAATTATATTAACGTTATTAAGAACATATAATAAATACTTGGGCTATTATTATGGGTTATGTAAGTATTTTTTTAACGCTTATATAATAGTAATAATAGCTAGACTATTAATTAGTCTCGGCGAATAATAGACTAAAATCTATTGGTGATAATACTAGGTTTCGTCGAAGGAAATTATTTTAAAGTAAACGAAGCGCTGTCCGAGTACCGAGTCACCACCTTCTCAGGTGAGTGCATAGTCCCTTTCATGAACATGATTTTAATACAAGTATTGATTGAAGTATTAATTATATGTTTATGTGCGAGTTAATTGATGTTGCTTGAAATTCGTGTTAAAGAACATACCTGATTATATTTGATAATTTAGGATAAAGAGTAGACCTAAATTAAAAATGAGGAATATTGGGTAGTATATTCTTACGAGTACAAGTGAGTAAAACTCAGAGAATAGAAGTTAGTATATGTCACTTATTCGGGAGTATGGATTAGACATAGTCATTGTCCCTAGTCCGAGAATATGGATTAGGCATAATCATTCGTCGTTAATCCGAGAGTATGGATTATCTATTGTCCCTAGTCCGAGAGTATGGATTAGGCATAATCATTCATCTTTAATCCGAGAGTATGGATTAGTCATTCGTCCCTAGTCCGAGAGTATGGATTTGGTAAATTCGTTCATTTCTGATCCGAGAGTATGGATTAGGTAAAACGACTAATCTTAGGTCCGAGAGTATGGATAGCCTCGTTGCGAGGATCGACGGGGTGGGATAAGAGTTGTTTATATATATGTATGGTGAAATTGTATATTTTGTGAATTTTAAACTATATATATGGTATATCATTGTGGGATTGAAATCCCTATGTGCTCACCAGGTTTCCTAACCTGACCCACTCAGTTTATTTATATCACAGGTGTTGATATGAAGTGACATTACACTGAGAGATTTAAAGAGATGTAGATCACTAGTGTGAATAATTGTAAGTTCTGTTTATGCTTATGTTCTTGTATTAACGATGACATCCCAAATGTTTTAAAATGAAATAAATACGTTTCTTCGAAAATGTTTTAATAACGTATTTACCATGTTTTTCTGGGAACAAATTCCGCAACCTTTTTATAAAATGAAGTACTCTGATTTTTATAAAGCATAAACAAAATCGGTCTTTTCTGGCCGTGATTTTGGGGATGTCACAAATAGAAAGGGGAAGGAAGCGATGAGCATGAAGGGTTGAAGACAGTGTATTACTTGTGGTTTGTAGATGTGTAACGACCCCAAAATAATAACTAAAAATTTCTTTTTTTTAAACATTACTTAAAACATAATTATCAAACCATAAATAAAATCCTAACATAATTCAGAGTGTTAATTCCAAAACATATTTCCATTATCAGAGCAAAACATCCCAAGTTGACTAATCAATGGTGCGTGTCACACGATCACCCCGAGCTCTTCCTTTCGCTACCGGAAGTACCTGAAACCAAAACTGAAAACCGTAAGCACGAACCTTAGTGAGTTCCCCAACCTACCACATACCCTGCATAATCACATACTGCATATATTGGGCCACGCTCGCTACTTCGGGCCTCGCCCGCTACATCGGACCACTCCATCCCAGGCCCCGCTTGTCTTCGAGCCCCGCTCGGATACAAATCTGTTTCTCTTAGGCCCTGCCTGTCTTTGGGCCCCACCCGCTGAACACATACTACATATAACAATGATATATAACACATAAGCTGAGCATACCCTACTGCATTCCTGTACTAAGGCCTCGCCTGTCTTGGGCCTCGCCACTGACCTGCTACTAGTGAGTCATGGAACCCTGTCCAAGCTCCTGCTGTAAGCGAGATACGAGCCCCTGCCAACACTCTCTCCACTCCTATCTTGGGCCTCACCCCTGCTCTGCTACAAATGAGGTATGGAACACCGTCCACCCTCTACTATTGGTGAGATACGGGACCTCACCCACACTCACCTCCCTACCTGGCACATACATGTATCACACAAACAACAAGTATAAACTATCATGTAAACCGATCCTTGGGCACCCGCCCGCTAACACTAGACCTTGGTCTTGAATATCATAATAGCATAAAGTGCCTAGGGCTAACCCCCGGGTCTTCCTACTCATAACCAACTGGTCAAAGTCAAAATCCTGGTCAAAGTCAACCTTCCATGTTGAACTTACTCACCAAGTCAGCCTACTGACTCACCGAGTTCATAAATTCAGAAATCCTTCCTGCCGCGACTCGACTCGCCGAGTCTTCCAATCTCCGAGTTCTGTCCTGACCAACTCACTGAGTCACCACTCAACTCACTGCTTTGACTCGGAACCAAAAGGGATTAGGGTTTCGATCCAACTCGTAGAGTCCAATAACAGACTCGCCGAGTCCACCTTCAACATTTTCAATTTTTTTGATTACAGCCCAATCCATTGCTTCCCAATTGTAGATCTGGACTCCTAGTGCTAACATTACACGTAAAGTTGCTAAATTTACGTGCATGCAAAGGGTTATGAGACTAGAATACCAAATCCCAACTAGAATGGAGGTCCAAGTCATAAAATGAAGCCATAGTTGAATAAAGCTTCTCACTCAGAGCCCCCAAGGCTCAGAAGTGATCAAATATGAAGTTTAATACATCCCCAAGGGCTTATAACACATATTAACCTTGGAAATAGCACAAAAGGGACAAAATCTAAGCTAAGAAGGGGATCTAGATGAACAATAGCCAATGTATAAGCTTCATACCTTCAAATGATCTTAGATCTCACACCAACTCCGGATCTACTACCTCTTCTTGAATCACCAAAGGTTCCTTTCTTCCTTCTAGCTTCAAATCACCCAAAAATGGCAAGGAAAACTTAAGAGCACTTCAATGGAGGCTTAGGGTTTCGAGGATAGGTGAGGAGAGTGATGGAGGCTCGGTTGGAGGCCTAAAATGTTCTTTAAATAAGGTGTTGGGTCCTACAATCAGGGTTTCCCAACCTAGACTTGACTCGCCGAGTTCATTCCCCCGACTCGCCAAGTCGGTCACTTAAAATGCGACACGCTGCCCGCTTCGACTCGTCAAGTTTCTCCTTGGACTCGACGAGTTGGCCCCCTTTGACTTAGGGTTTCATTTCCTTTTCTTGGTGTTGCTGAATTAGGGGTGTTACAAGATGGAGACAATCTTGTTGATGGTGATACACCATGTGCCAAGGAACAAAGGCCGCCTCCCAAACACGCATAAGTCATAACCAACAAACGATATTAAGCCTAATTTAAGGAAATTAGATTTACGTTATTTTCTTATTCACACTTACCCTAATTAAGTCATTTGAATTTACCTCAATACCATTTACTATATTTTCTTATTTACATTTGAGATATTTACGGTGCGTTTGGTTGTAGAAAATTTTTCAGTTTTCTAGGAAAATTTTCCAAGAAAAACGGAAATTTTGAAAACACGTTTGGTTCGTTCAGTTTTTCAAAATTTTCTAAGAAACTGAAAATTTTCAGTTTTCCAAATTGTATGTAAATTAGAAAAGTTATTTTTACAGTGTTCCAAAGTTTTCCAAATTTCTAAGATGGAAAATGAAAACTCCACCCGTTCCAACAAAACGCGTTTTTATTGAAAACTGAAAATAAAAAACTCAACCCTATTTTCTGAAAACATTTTCATAGAAAATGAAAACAGTTTTCCACAACCAAACGCACCCTTAGGGTGCGTTTGGTTGTGAAAACCAGAAAATTTTCCAAGAAAAATGGAAATTTTGAAAACGCGTTTGGTTCGTTCAGTTTTCCAAAGTTTCTAAGAAAATGAAAATTTTCAGTTTTCCAAATTGTATGTAAATTAGAAAAGTGATTTTTACAGTTTTCCAAAGTTTTCTAAATTTCTAAGATGGAAAATGAAAACTCCACATGTTCCAACCAAACGCGTTTTCACTTAAAATTGAAATTGAAAACTCAACTCTATTTTCTGAAAACATTTTCATAGAAAATGAAAACAGTTTTCCATAACCAAACGCACCCTTAGTTTTTCATATTAACAAAAATGTCCCCTTACATGTTAGCTCTACATCTAAGAAATCGGATGGTCGTGATTTGTTCTCGCGTTCTCAACCTTTATCATGTTCTCAATTTAACTTACCTCTCTCTCTCTCTCTCTCTTTCTCTCTCTCTCTCTCTCTCTCTATATATATATATATATATATATATATATATATATATATATATATATATATATATATATATATATATATATAGAGAGAGAGAGAGAGAGAGATAGAGAGCTAGGTTCAAATGTGGATTGACATCTATTGTGTAGACGTGTGGATAATGCTATTTTGTGAGAATTACAAAGAAAATATATTGTTTGATAATATGAATATGTTCAATCTTATATAATTATTTTATTTATTAAGCATTTTTACTAATTAAATCGTCTATAAGGTTATTATATATATATATATATATATATATATATATATATATATATATATATATTTAATTATTCTCATCCTATCAGAATTTTATCAGGATGTTTATTGAGTCGTATTCTGTAAGAATTAAAATAAATAAAAAACGATGAATGAGAACAAAAATGAATTAGAATTGGTGAGAATCTATTAAAATAACAATAGTTATGTGAGATTGAACGTATTCACATTACTAAACAACATATTCTCTTAGTAATTTTCATTAAATAGCATTATCCACACGTCCACACAATAATTGTTCATCCACATTATAACCTAGCCATATATATATATATATATATATATATATATATATATATATATATATATATATATATATATATATATATATATTCAACAACAAGTCACCACCACCATAAGAAACAACTACCACCCTCTTGGCCAGTTAGCTACTTGTGCAACCATCCTCCACCACCATACCACAACAATTTGCCACCATTTTCGAATTTGCACACAATGTTGAAACCGCCTTCCATCTGCTATTAAACCCTACCAACTACCATTATCTTTTGACCACTACAACTACCTATGCCACCTTCCTCTCCCCGTTGGAAAACCAAACCCCCCTTATCCATCCCTTTTAATTTCACCCTCACCCTTATCACCACTAGAAGCAACCACCACCAACACCTCTAGCTGCCGCCACCCTTGATTTGTTTTTTTATTTTTAGATATTGGTGGTGATTTGTGTTTGTCGTAAACCATAGTTGCCATCATCTGTGTTGCGTCTTTTGATTTTTAGAGGGTAGTGATGGTGGCGATGTTGTTTCCAAGTTTGTATGTGTTTTTTGATGATTTTTAGAGTATGGTGGTGGGCAGTGGCGAATCCAAACTGCAAGTCAAGTGGGGTGCATAATGTTGACTATATATATTAATAAAAAAATTAAACACTAAAAAGTAGAACCTCTTAATTTGGTTAACTGTTAGTCTGTTAACTGAACATTTCTTTTGTTCAAGTATATAGATCTACTGATTCACTTACATAAATATAAAATTAAGAAAAAAAATTAACAAACCAACAACTAATCATTCGTAGAAACAATAAAAAATAACTTTACTCAAGTCTTCATCCCAAACATAACACAAAGTAAACTAACAACCTCTTAAAAAAATAGCAGATAACTCTATTAGTAGTTCCAACAAACAATACTAATTATTAAGGAGTGTGGAGCCATTTTGTTTTTTTTAGGGAAATACACTTACTAAGGTAATTAACTTTTCGGTTTGTTTACATTTGGATAACTATATATATATATATATATATATATATATATATATATATATATATATATATATATATATACTAGGTTATAACCCGTGTGTTACACGGTTAACAAAATAAAATAAGATAAGAAAAATGTAATCATTAATTATAAATTTATAAAGTTACTTTTATATAACATTTGATACTTGTTTAAATGTTCTTTGAAAATTTTAATTGGATTCTTTAATATTTTATGAATCCGATGCTTATTCAGCATATTACATTTGAGTTGAATAAATTCATAAAATAAAAATATGAAACATGATTGCGTAAATATTAATTTATCCTTCTAAGTGTATCAAAAATGAAAATGTAGGTGTAGAAATGTTATTTTTCTATTGATTATTAGACGGAAGGTGTTTACAAAAGTATAACTTGTAATTGTATAACTTGAAACCAATATCATTTTTTAAACACAATTTAAATAATATAATATAAACTAATATCTTTCAATACAAATTCTCAACAATTTTAAACAACTTCCAACATACAATGGTTAAAAAGGAAAAAAAAAGTTAAAATTATAAAATAAATAAATAAAATCAGAGATTATATATGATTTGGATTTTCTTTTGCGGTTCCAAAATTATTTCTTTTTATGTAAAAAAAGAATTATGGTTGTAATTAGGGTTTATAGATATTGCATGTGATCAACTTGGTAGTTCACCTTAAAATTGTAAAATTACTATTTTGAACATCAAATGTCTTTGATCCATTTATCTCAAATTTATTTTGGGGTTTTTATTTTGCAAAATCATATTTCTAGCAAGAAATTTCTCTTAAAAGAATATAACCTTGACTCTACAACGAATCAAATTGGGTATTATTTTCATGTTAAACATTTTTCAAGTTAATAAGGGCAAAACAGTCATATTATCATCCCCAAATCAAAGAGAAGTTAAGAGTTGTGGAACTTAGGACCGAAGTTAATTATTGTTAGATTCATGTCTTTTATACATAATTCATTTTATCATCGGGTCATTGGACAAGATTTACCAGAACGTCTAGTGTCATGGACTTTTGAACAATATCCTTTAATCTTTTGTTGTTTGATAATATACTCACTTCACCTTTTTCCATACGCCTTCAAAATCTTCTACCAATACAATGGAAGATAAAATTAGAAATAATATACTGTAAAATATGATAATAGAGAAAATATATATTACATATAACACAGAAGATTTGCATTCCATCTTCAAGCCATTTATGATTAAAGATGATTATAGTAAATCAAAAACTTCATCAGGCACCTTCAAACTTGATTCTAATCATTATAGAAAGGAAAACAATAATGTTTATCATCAACCATGCTTGCTTGATGGATTGTTGTCCTAAAATCTTAAAAACCATATAAAGACAAAAAGTATTTTTTAAATTTGGATTCATGAGATGAATAATTAATTAATTTTCATAAAAGGTTGAATGGAATGAACAATTGTTCAGCTCTTGCAATAAAATTTTACTATGGCATTCCATCAAACACCTTGTATGCGCTCTAACGAATATTAACTCTCATCTCCTTATTATCGGTTACCTATTACCATTTATAAACCATTCAAGCTAATAGTTATATTAAAGTACTATGAATCAACTTTATTTATTGAAATGTGATTCAAATTAAACTTAACGAATAAATAATAAATAATTTTTTCTAGATTAAGGAAGCAAAAAAATAAGGATGAAATTTAGGAATAAGCACTTAGTAACATCGATGATATTCAACTAAGGAGGACCTGCAAACTCATCGCATGATTTCTTTTAGAGATTTAGAAAAAAGGTAGCATCTTCCAATGGGGTAAGGCGTCCACATTTAAAGTACAACACACACACGCAATACAACAACACAAAAAAATTTACCTGACGGTATGAATCTTCAAAACTCATAAAAGGATGAATATTAAAATCGATGCAAAAATTAAAAGCATGTAGGCTGCTAGAAACCGAGTGCAGATGAATGTTCAAATCACAAAATTACCAAAGCATATAAGAAGGGGAGTAATTGGGTCATCAGTTTAAATCTTCTGGAAAGATTACGTTTGCTAATATATTGCCTAGATTATTGCTAATTTATTGAAATCAGAATAGTTTCTGATTTAAAAATTGATTTTCAGCAACGTTTTTGGATGAATAAAAAAAGCGGGAAATTGAGTCAAGGGCTTAGGAGAATATGACACGTGGCATGAGATTGTGTTTAAAAGAAGACATATGGCTGGTTTAAGAGTCTTTTATTATATATATATATATATATATATATATATATTGTATATATTTAGGTAAAAAACTTTTTGGAAGTGTTCACATATGACCATTATGATCAGCTGTAGCAGGTTATATCCGATCATAATGGTCATGTGTGAATACTTCCAAAAAGATTGTTACCTAGATGTGTATAAAAAAAAGATAGTTACACATATGTAAACAAACCGAAAAGCAACCAAAAAGATTGTATTTCATAAGGATAATGAAAATTTGTATCTAATCTTAAAATTTAAATCTTATAATGAAACTTTCTGATCTAATCTAATAAATTTAAATCTTATCAAAAAAGCAACCAACCTACATAAATTATAAATCTATGTAAACTCAATCCTTTGAAAGATTGAAAACCCTAAAAAATTATACGCATTTCACCACTGCCAACTCCCATCGGTGCTCACCAGAGGCTTCGTTAAAAGATCCAACTTTACATAATTCAAATAACTTTCACCCTTTGGTAATTGGCCACCATCAAACCCCTGCCAGTGCTCATCGGGGATAAGATTTTGCTTACCGAAATAAGTTTGGCTTGCTTACATTTCCCTTAGTCAGAAAATAAAAATGGGCTCCTTGTGTAGTTGTGGATCTCACTTCTCCTCCACCTCCACCGGAAACAAGATTTTGCTCAGGCATCGTTCTTCTCGGAAAGAAATTACACTCGGTATTCTAATTTCACTTTCTTTATCTCTCTTTTTAAAGTCTCAATAGTGTGAAAAGTAAGGACAAGAGTAATCAGTAATATGATTATGATTTGTTCAAAACTTCAAATCAATTTTCGGGAATATCTTAAAGGCTGCAAAAGCAAGAAAAGTAGAAAACCATTTAATTATTTTACATAGATACTAAAGAATTTGAAAAAACTTTTCACAACAGTCAATAGTCATACATGTTATTGTATTTTGTTAATTTATAGAGCAATTGATAACTTATTGTTATATTGTCTTATTTTAGGTTGTATTTTTGTTAAACTACTTGTTTTTTTCAATCAAATTGTTAAAAAAATTATATGCCATTTTTTGAATTTTGGTTTCGGCCCCCTACTTCAAAGGCTCGTGTTCCGCCCCTACTGATCATATTGGACATATGTGAACACTTACAATAAATTCGTTATCTAAATGTGTAAAAAAAGGTAATTACCAAAATGTAAAAAAACCGAAAAATTAATTACCTTATTAAGTCTATTACCATTTTTTTAAGGAGAGAAAGAGAGTTTTGAATGAGACCAACTTTTTGAAGTAGAACCATTATTTACAATAAAAAATGATAATAATAGTCGGTGGTGGTCCTAGTATGACAGTGTGGGCAGCTACCCCACAAAAAAAAAAAAAGTTAATTAAAAAGTAAGTTTTTTTTAAAAAAAATGTTATATTTTTTACTTTGACTTTTCAAAATTATTTGCCCCAACATTATAAAAAAATATTTGCCCCCCTTTTAGAAAATTCTTCGGTCCGTGTAGTTATATGAATGCATCGCTTCCGCCACTCGTGGTTATCATACATTGCCTCCACCACTAGAGTGGTAGGTGCGGAAATGGTGGTGGATATGGGAGCAAATGGTGGTGGTTGCTTCTGATTTTTATTATGGTGGCAAATGGTGGTCAAATCTAAATAAATCTTTTCAAATATTAGACAATTTTTGTTTAGACATTAACGCATCGAAAACCATTGAAACAAAACAATCAAAACATGACAAATTTTTTAGCTAAACTATTTTGATATTATTGATATTGGCTTTTAGAAAGGAATTCATTCGTACACAATATTTTTTCTCCATACACAATACTTTTTCTCCATACATAATAATTTTTTATGCTGTATACAATTCTATAATGGTTGTATAGAAAAAAAATGTTGAGTTAATTTCCTTTCTTTTTAGAAGATCAGAGGGTTGCCCGGGTCGGGTTTATTAAAGTTGGACAGGACAATTGCATGTAGTCTGGCCGGAAACGGAAAGGACGTGATTTCTACCAAGAAGTCAAGAACACTAGTCATTTGATACGACTCAAATGCAAATCGCTTCATCTTTCTAAAATTATTATGTCAGTCGTAACTAGGCGCTTCCGTTCTTCAGATTATTTACGTTAGGTATCTTCTTATTCCAATGTCTGTGTATATCGATCACTTTGTGTCGTTGTGTGTGCGTGTTTCATGCTTAATGTAGTTTTGCCAATCGGATTAATTTTGTTGAAACTTGTATCGTTATATATTCATAAACAAAATCAAAAGGAAGCGAAGAATGATATTAATTAATTATTAGGTTTCACTAATGTACTAGTTTCCATTATGACGAATCTTGGAATTCTATAAGTTCATAGGATTAGGGAATTAGGGATGTTCGTATGTTTTTGTAATTCCAGTATTTCTTGACGAATTCATGTGCTTGACAACGATTTCATTCTTCTTTCTGTTGTTTTGGTGAATTGAAAAGAAAGATCTTTGAACTGCAAACCCTGAATCTGAATGCCTCATATATGGGGTAACTCTCAATTTTGTATCGTGTTATTTTTTCTCAAATGTAATCGAGTGTTGTGTTCCAGGTTAAGTTTATTTTACTAACTATACCTTATACTATATTACAAGGGCGAGTTATGTAATTATTTTGTGACTTTCCTTTTTACTTTCTCATAGTAGTGAGATGGGCATTCTTGTGTGGTGCTTTGTTTGTTACTTAGGAATTAGGATCATATTCTATATTCTTTATTTATCATCTGTCTGAGGTGCATCTGTCCAACCTTTTATGCATGTCAGATTTGGTGTCTATTGCAGTTAGTTGATACGATGTCACAAAGATTCATTGGCTAGCTCGATTAATACCAATATTGTAAAATAGGGTTCATTATCGTGATTGACATTACATAGTATGGAAACTGTAAAGGTTTACAAAAAGGCTAACAGAAACTAGTGAAGTGTAACAGTGCTAGCTTTTACCTAAAATCAAGGCTGTGCCCATTAGGATGCTCATAAACTGTTGGATTTTCCCAAAGCTATAAATAAGAGTCTCAATGAAAAACTATGAATGGGTTGTCAGCATATAAGCTTGTAGCCATGGCTATTATCTAAGTGGAAAACCGTGATAATAAAAATTTATTAAGAAAGATTGTAATAAGAGGTTTTTGAAATAAGTGATTGGCGGATATGAAAGAGGGTCTGTTATTAGATAGTACATTGACTGTTTTTAGGTTATGCATACAATCGTTGTCATGAGAGGCCTCGTAGTGTGCATGTTTTGGGTGCTTTAATATGTACAAAGATTCAAAACTTCGAAATAATATATCTTGCTACTCAAATTAGAAAGAGATAAAAGTATTAGGCATCTCAATTGATGAAGGATTTGCAGATATTTATATTTTTTATTTATTTCATGTTACTGGCCTCAAGATTGCCACATATCTTATGTAGCAGAAGGTATTCTCATCAAAACTGTATAAACTGTTGATAAAAGCAATAATAAAAGTTTATGGCTTCTCAATCATGGATATCTGCGCTCTTAGTTAGTCTCTGAAAACAAGTTTTCTGGATATCCTCAAAATATACGTAGTTGAGAAGTTATTTTCTTTCCCATTATAAAAATCATGATATGTATGCTAAATATTCATAATGATGTTTAGATCGTTTACTAGTGATGATATCTTTTTCCTGGCATCAAACAAGTGGAGACAGAAGTTAAATTGATCCACTCCTGAAGCTTTTTGTTCCCCATAATAAATATTCCTAACTTTTTTAGTAAACTAAAAGCTAATATAGTAAGGGTCTTACATATTCCATAAGGCTCATATTACTCAACCATAATAGGTATGTTACATAAGGAACATTGACTACTTCTTTTTTCATCTTAATTAAACCCATATGGCATTTGCCTTTTTGAGCAAGTCCACCAGTTTGCCCTTGAGTTGGAGGCTCATTATCTCATCAGGGCCACCAACGAGTTCATGGCCTATGAAAACTGCTGGTACACTCGGCCTACTACTATCCAACATCTTCAGCTCTCTCTCCATTTGCTGCCCCTTTGGGTCTTCATCTATCTCGTATACTGTAGCATTCACCCCATAACTTCTTATCAGAGTCTTGATGGAATGGCACATGCTGCAAGAGCTTTTGCTGAATATCACCACTGGCTTTTTAGCACCTAAGTTGGTAACCAAGGCCATTAGTTTATGAGAATGGAAAAGGAAGAAGAATTTTTCAGATGCAAGGGGGCGTTATGCAGAGAAAAGTTTTTATGTAAATGAAGACCTTACATTGAGGAAATAGGAACTCCCATCATGCCTATATATAGAGGGTTAAGAGTACTGGACTGAAATGTAAAAGAGAATTTAAAAGGAATATATTGTGATGTTCATAAACGATATCTTATCTAATGCCTGAGATTACTAGTTAAAACTATTGGCATGGTAGGCTGCAAGTGTAATTGGTGCATGCATTAATTAGTATTAAGAATAATCGGACAAGGGAGAATATATCTTTGTTACCTAAAGATAGAAAATGGATTTTAGATTATCTTTATTAAGATTCCAATGTGTGCATATCTAAAGTAAGCCGAAAGTTTAATTAACGACAAAGGAATTGAAGTCAGAATTTTGAAATAGTTAGAAGCTTATTTAATATGATAAAGTCCGTACAAGTAGGGAATTAAGAGGATTATCCCAAAGGATTTAATCATTGTTTCTTAAGCTAAGATCACTTAGTTGGTTAGTGAGTGCCACGTCTACTAATTCTTCTTACTGAAGAAACCACTAAGGACGCCATGTAGTGGCTCCAACTAATTAAAGAGTTAGTGATGAAGACATGTTGTATTACTTTTTTTTTAGGAGTAATTAGCTTTTGTAGAGAATTCGAGGTCTATCTTGATCCAGATAGATGTATTGGATGAATATATCCCCTCATCTTTGTTGTGTGATGATGGTGATGGATCAAATGAAATTTATTATTTCCTGGTCCTAGATATGGCCACATACATGCCAGCCCAAAAGCCAAAACAAGAAGAAAATTATGACACGTGGTATGAACTGGTGGAATCAATTTGTATAACTGGCCCAAACTGAAACTAAGGGACAGTTATATAGGCTCAGCAACTTATACAAAAGTTGATATCAGTAAACCATATATATCGACTTTTGAAGACTTTCATTCATATTTGTCTTCAGTGCTCAAGAGAACTTGCTTTACCATAATAGTATATCATTTCAACATTTTCTTCATGGCTTTTGGCATAGAATCTGCAAATATAGTTTTAACTTTCCATTTATTGTTTTCTGATTAAAAAGGTGGTTAGTATGTATGGACTAACATAAACAAACAAGTCCTTGCATCACATGTCTTTTTTCTATTTTGCTGATGTAAAGCTTTATATGGTGTGGGTGAGATAAGATAAAGGTCTTGTAAGAAAAAGAGGCTTCGAATTTCCAATATAGCATGCATAGCATAGTCACGTAAACTAAATTCATGATATTGCTATAAAACATTAAAACCTGTTTTGAAACTTATTCTTTTCAGTTACAGATCTTACTTATCCAAATCTAGATGAAGAACCAAGGTCAGTAAACCATGTTATTATGGCATCTTGATTTTCCTTCCATATGTTATTTTGCTTCATTATAGTGACACACAAGTCTGCACAAGTTTCTGTATACATGAAGTGGAGACAAAATGACAAGTAAAATTCCCAAAAGTTAACTGGTGAAGTATGACGAATACCTATATTATTGGAAGATAGTATCTCAGTACATGAGCATAAAGGAACCCATGGACAGATTCAATTTAGCCATTTGTTAATATAGAGCCTAATGCAAACTATTACTATGATGTATACGGGCTCTTTGAGGTAATCCAAGTAATCTTGTGTCATTGAATTTATCAAAGCAATAACATCAATAATCAATGAATGACCACAACAGAGCCTTGAAGTATAAGCTTCTATAATAGAAGGAATGAAAAAATTGGAATCTTAGAATATTTCTTGTACTTCAGTTGCTTCTGGTTGCAATTAGGCCTCTTGACTCTGATGGGCAACCAGAATACAATAAAAATTTCAGTGCTAGTATACAAGAGATGTTAACACACTTTTTAACATCAAATTTTAACTCTAAGAGCAGTAGTAGTAGCTCCTAAATAACATCGTATCTCTGTTCCTTTTCTAATGATATAATGCATCAATCTGCTTCTCAAAAAGTATTGAAATTACATACAATATTGTTGGAACTTGATATTTTTTAATATGGTTGACCAAAGCCATATAGCATTAGCATTGAGTCGTAGCTCCTGAGAAATATCTTATCTCTTATTGTTTCAAAAAAGGTAGTGAAATTACATATGGAAGTTAGCACATTAGTTATGATTGGCCTCAGAAGAGCAAAAAGAAGGCTAAAAACATTTCTTTCTGTTCCTGTTCTAATGACTATAATGCATCAATCTGCTTCAACCTTTACAATATTGTAGGAACTTGATATTTGTGAACATGTTTGACTAAAGCCATATAGCATTAGCATTGAGGAGCAAGGGTACCAGTTGACCCTTGAGATGAAGGCTCATAATTTCATTGGCACCACCAATGAGCTCCTCTCCTATGAACACAGCTGGCACACTTGGCTTGCACCCTAATCCTCTCAGTTCCTTCTCTATCTGCTTCCCTTGTGGATGCTCATCTACCTCATAAACTCTAGGATTTGCCCCAAAACTGCTTATCAGTGTCTTAATGGTGTAGCACATGCAGCAGGAGCTTTTGCTGAATATAACCACAGGCCTTTCGTTCACCAGTGCTGTAACCAAAGCCATTTCTGGAGATTCTAGCAGTCGATGTTTTATAAAACAACACTAGCTAATTTAGTAGAATAAACCGTTGCAAGTGTATTTGCAGAAAGTTTGGTGTGATGTTTGCTGTGAGTAATGTAAGCTACTGCCATGGCTATATATAGTGATAAGTGTTGAAAATTTTGGGCGGTGGTTCTTATTAGATTCTGAAAAAAGATCATATTCTTTATCAGACTTGCAGATGATAGGAAAGTACTGAGTAATTGTGTAGTATATAACAAGTGGCTTATCTTCTCTATAGGTTGATATGCATGGCAGAAAAGTACATATCAGAATGACATCTTTAACCTTGAGAATCAATTAAAAAGTTCTTGGCAACTATATCCAATCGGTGGCTAGTTTGGTGATTACATGTCATATGTAAGCATATGTATATTTGTCAACTAATTTTAAGTCAAGAGCTTTTTGATATTTCTTTCTCAGAACATCTATTTAGACGAGGAAGATGCTTATCCATTGAAATAATGTTAACTTGAAGCGTTTGAACAAAAGCTTAAGGGAAATGAAGCGTGGAATCGTCAGATGTATGACAATGATTACAGAACATTCTTACAAGTACTTGCATTCTTTACTTTATCCCACGATTTATCACCCACGTGAACGTGAATATCGCTTGCTTATTGTATACACAATGTGCACAAAATGTTATTTCTCACATCAAGTCATTCTTTGTGAATAGGCTTGTTTTGGCATCAAACATATGGTTATTAACTTTAGCCTACACAGTTTGCACAAAACACGTAGGGAAATCATAACAATATGAGATAATCTTATTTTGTGATTTGGATGTGCTTGGTTACCAGCTCAATGAATGTAGTGAAAGTGAAAGGTCACCCTTCTTTCTCTCTCTGCTCGTGTTTTGTTTGTCTTTTTGTGATAAAGAAGAGATTGTGCTGTACATTTGAAAGTACATACGAATCTAAGTATCAGATGCTGTGATCTTACTGCAGCCTTAGGAAAGGAAGCATAACAATCTGCCATGTGGCTACAGGAAGATTTGCATATAACTGACTCAAAACAAACTGAAGGGCCATTTATGTTTGACACTTGATCACCACGTGATTATGCTGGTATACCAGACCATTTCATCAGTTTATTTGTGTGCATTTGTTTAAGATACCTTTTTTGTTTTCAAAAACACTTTCAATAATTATATAATTTTTAATTTTTTTTTTTTTACTACTATGCAGTATGCCAATGAAGAATGAAATATATTTGTAGTTGTATTACTTGTCATTCTGTTGCAGAACATCTAACGTGCTTGGGAAAATGCATAAGATCACCAAAGTTTGCAATTTCTTGTGTTTTTGAACAAAAATTAAAAGCACAACGTTTTTTTTTCATCCACAAATTGACAAGTTGTTTGGTTGAGAACTCAAGAATTTATAGACTTAGAGCATCTACAATGAGGGCTTTTTTATAAATTAATTACTATTTCTTCAACGACTTAATACCATTAGACTGCATATCTTATTTTACTATTCTATTCTATCAAACACTTATCATTCACAACTACTAATTTATCTACTGTAGTATTGCTTTCTATACCCCCTCATCTTAATAACATTTTCGTTTTATGCCCTTTAATAATATTTGCATATTTTATAGCTTTATCATTTTTCACTATTTAATCTAATTAATCAAATATGCAAATAAAAATTACAGTATTTTTTTTTCCTACTATATAATTGATAAAATAACATCAATTTTAAATATGATGTGTGCTTAAAAAACAAAAAAGTTATAGGATGTTTTATAAAACATATCAAATAGATGGGGTAAATGTTTAATTATATAAAAAAAACTTGCGCTTTGAAGAAGGTTTTTAAAGATGATTTTTTATTGACTTGACATAATAAATAAGCTTTACAAGTGGTTAACTATAGTGGATGGTCTTAGGTGGTGGTGTTTTTATTTATTTTCACAGGTGCAATGGTTATTTTTCAATGCTGTGACAAATAGAGTGG
This sequence comes from Lactuca saligna, assembly GCF_052625555.1. Classification (NCBI taxonomy): domain Eukaryota; kingdom Viridiplantae; phylum Streptophyta; class Magnoliopsida; order Asterales; family Asteraceae; genus Lactuca; species Lactuca saligna. The sequence continues at coordinate 317,411,126 of NC_136421.1, forward strand.
TTAAAATTCATGTCTTGTGATATCTAACCATGTTCTGTTATTTTTCTGTAAAAAGCTGCATCTCTTTTTCTGAATAAAAATAAACTGGAAAGTGCTGATTTCTTTTTGCACTTAGTGTTATTATAGTTTTATGCTTGGGTACTAGATGTAAATATTTACTAAGAAAAGAGATTTCTGATATTGGAATATAAACCACTATATTCTTCTTAACCAAATAATATATATGCCAATGTTGGTCACTATTTTTTTGATATATCTATTGTGTCAGTGCATTGTTTCATACTCAACTCACATTTATTGTCCTCAAAACCAATGGGCTTATATATATATATATATATATATATATATATATATATATATATATATATATATATATATATATAATTCTATTTCCATTTATATATACCCTGCAAGTTGACAACTTGACATCATCTTCTTATATAGAATGTGATGCAAAGAAACAAATTCATGCGGTGCTCGGTTAAGGTTCGATTGATTACTTTGTCTTTTTATCTCACTATTATCTGTACATCACACATCATGTTTTTCATTAAAATCTACAGCTGGTATATAATATCCATCTTCTTTTTCCTCATATTATCTATCTTCAGTTTTCCTGCAGCTTGCTAGCTCTTTTCATTCTCTTGTTCTAGTTAATTAGCATACCTGAAATTTATGTGCCTACATAGAGATGACTATAAATAATAGTACATGAATCTACATTTTTCCAGCAAGTTTTTTTTTTAAAGCTGTATAGTAGTTGGGTCACCAAAAGATACATAAAGAGGGAAGTCTTCTACATTATACTGTATATGTGATATACGTGGATCGTGGGTTATCCAGCAGAATCATTGGCTCATCATGGTTGCCCATACCCGTACATTTGTATATCTTTAGAAAGTGACAAAAGCTTCATCACTTTATATGATTCTTTAACAGCAACTGTCATCTAGAATATTTAAAAACACAAGCTTTTCTAAGTTAGATTCTACTACACACTTAAAGGTTTAAGTTTTAGTGGAAGCTATTTTGTTTGCCAGCAATAGCATGCTCGTATTAAGCAATAAACTCCAAATTATCAGAATTCACTTATTGTTGAAGTGGAAATTTATCTGAATTTTCTAGTTTCTTTCATGAAAATACTTCCTGTGACGGGTTTTTATTAGATGCCTATTTACAAATTTGCTGTCCTAAAGTGAAGAATATATTGCCCCTCTTTCGCTGTTCTATGTGCTACTACAATTTTTAGAATATTTGGATGTAAAGGACAAGCAGAGAATTGAGAAGTTAAAAAGATGATGATCTGACATATTTTTACAGAGAAGTGAGAGAACTTACACGCCTTGTTCAACGTGACAAGTGAGTAACTCTTCTTGACCACCACTTCGCAACTTATGGAAGTGATGATTGAAAAAATTGTGTAGCAGATCAATTCAGTCCTAGTTGAGTTGTTATGTCAAGAGAAGATCATCATTGACTGTTTGTTATATCTTTTTCTCTGTGTATGAATTTAGTGGCCACTTTATTAAAAACAAAACTGAGCATTCACATGTTATTGTTAATAGCATCAACATATTGGAAATTGGTAAATAAGGAGAGAGAGAGATACCTTTTAAGTGCACAAGTCCCTGTGTTTGAGAGAGTAAATGTATTTTAATCCTCTTTGATACTTTCTTCAATCTTAGACCTGGGGAGAGTGTTGAATTTTAACTGGTACAAGAAATGTTCCCAAATGCTTGCTATAGATAATCTTAATTTCCATTAAGAATTTAATTATCAAGTACAAAGTAGCGAAATGTTTGTTTTGTTAGTATGCATTCTTAGCAGTTTATTCAAGGCTAGCTAGGTTAGACCCACTGAGGTTGAAAGTCTTAGAATAAACAAGATTCTCATGTTTGAAGGATTGTAAGCAAGTTGGTGGCGCAATTGCAATATAAAGAAGAATCACAGCCCACCCAAAGCAATCTCATTCCCAATCTTTTTACCCTCAGAATATATGTATAAAGTGATTGAAAGAAGGAATCTGTTTGAAAAAACATTGACCAGCCCTTTTCAACTTTCAGCCTTTTCAGTGTAGATTGTGGAGGAGACTAACCCAATATTGAACTTGAACATTTAATCAATGCATCATATGGTTCTAATTTGTTTCTAAGAAGAATAAATGTGTTCAAGTTGTTCCATCGTTTTGTGCACAAAAAGAGTATCCATCTTTTATAGACACTTTTGTTAGTTTTCAAGCATCTAAGTAAAGTAGTCCAGCTTTGCTCGATTTCATATAAATAGAAGTGGCATGAAAACCTCAAACTTCAACCAAATCTCATCATCTTCCTCTTCTTTCCCATAAGAAACTCCCAACTTATTGGATCACTATCTGAGTTGGATTTTGATCCTAGTGAGTTGTTGAGATGGAGAAGATAAAATCATTGGTATCTAAGAATGGAGTTGTGATTTTCACCAAGAGCACTTGTTGCTTGTGTTATGCTGTCACCATTCTCTTCCATGAACTTAGGGTGAACCCTGTAGTCTATGAAATAGACAAAGATCCTCAAGGAAGGGAGATGGAGAAGGCTTTCCTGAAGCAAGGCTGTAGTTCATCCCCTGTGCCAGCTGTATACATAGGTGGCATGCTTGTGGGTTCCACCAACGAGGTCATGTCCCTCCACCTAAGTGGCTCCCTCATTCCACTGCTCAAACCATATCAAACCCTGTCTTAAAAAAACAAATTTCATTTTGAAGAAATCACCTTGGCTCAAGACCATGAGTAGTAGTGATCTATTCAACTAGACTATCTTCTGTATTATTAGTACTTTCATAAATTTTCATTCGCATCTAGCATGGTAAAGATGATAGTATGTTAGACTATTATATTATGATTATCATTATATTTGAGCATATAAATATAACTTGTTTAATCAGTTAACATGTGTTTTATGGAAACTTTGTAAACCATAGCCAAAGTCTTGTTACCTGTGTCGAAAGAGATCAATTTGGTCACCAAAATTGTTGGAAATTAAGCTAGACTTCAAATTTAGTATTTATTAGGGTTAATTTAGTAATTAAGTATTATATATAATAAACGGTTATGGTTGTCCAAGATTGAGCGGATGCCTTGAACGTGTGCGATGGTTCGTTTAAAGGGATGCAATGTTATATATATATATATATATATATATATATATATATATATATATATATATATATATATATATATATATATATATATATATATATATACTAGCCGTCTACCCGCGCAAAGCGGCGGACGGCGAATAATTTGATCTCTTTTGAGTTAAAACCGTTTTGTGTTCACTTCGAGAAATGAATATTAAATGATATCTATTTTTCAAGAGCATTACCATACCATATTAAGGGGGTGTTTGGCTAAACTTTTTTTAAAACAACTTATTAGGATCCACATCACTATAAGTTAAAAAAATGTTTGGATTAAAATAACTTATTCCGGTGGGGAACATCTAATACATCATTTTTTCATAAGTACCCTACACTTACTTATTAACTTATAAGCTAATAAACTAATAAGCAATAAGCTTTTTTGCCAAACACCCTCTAAATGGTTATTACTTTCATTTATACATACCCAAACCACTTGTACTGTTTATCGTCCTTTTTTTTTTTTTTTTTTTTTTTTTTTTTTTTTTTTCGTTTTCCATAATTCCTTTATTAATTTAATGTCCTACTAAGTAAAATACTAAAAATATATAAATAATAGTTTATAAAAATAAACTTTTAGAATATCAGATGTTGTGATTCAAAAGTCGATAAATAGGTCTTTGAGAGGGCCAAAATACTCAGGTGTCAACTTGTTCATTGTGATTTTAAACCAAGTTTGGTCACAAATTAAAACATTTTCAACGATGGTATGTAATTTAAGGATTCATATTGATTTAGGTTCTCGAAACCTTAAAATATTGAACAAAATCTATATACAACCTTATAATAAGGACAATAATCACCGTAATCAGGAAGTCCATGTGATGAAACTTGATATTATAAGGACCAATGATGAAAAATGTTTCATTTTTAGACTAAACAAGATGAAAAATATACAAACTACCTTAATCATATTAAATCTTGTGTTTAACCGTTCTTTATTGCAAAAGTAAGATGTCAAAATATACAAACTAATGATAATACAATGCTCTAACTGGCCCTCTTGGTTGAGTTCTTTGAACCTGCAAAGCCAACACATTAAAGAAACATAGTAAAAACCTTTTTAGGAACAAACCTGATATAATAAAGCCTTCACCCAATATATTTATAAGATAAAATTACAAAAAGTTAAAAATGATGAAATCAATTACAAGTAAGGATTAAAATAAAAACATGTTAAGAAAGAGCCATCTGCAGGAGGGATATTTGAATCAACATGTATTTTCTGATGGTTTCAAATTTTGAATTATCCGAAATTCAGGGAAGGAGATAGAATTTGTTGAGAAATATAAGGATTCAAAACACAGGTTAAAATTTAATATTATTTTATTGATGACTACTTGTACTATTAGCTTAATGATTTGAACGTCTTAAAAAAATAATATTATTATATTCAATCTATTTTTAGAAATAGTGGGATTTCTTTTATAAGATAGTATATATATATATATATATATATATATATATATATATATATATATATATATATATATATATATATATATATATATATATATATATATATATATATAGGGTTGAGATCGGTTGAGAACTCATATTTTTCCGAGAACTCGAGAATTGAAAGTGGACCGTTGGATTGGATTTAAGATCATAAGGGTAAGATTGTCTTTTACATTTTTTTATTACTTTAATTACGTAACTACAAGATCTGTATGATTTTCTTTCCAAAATATCATCTTCTAACCTTCAAAATTATCAAAATCAACGAGGAAATCATAGAAAATCTACATCGATCGAATAGTTGTTGCAATTAACACAAATTCGAGATCGATTTCAAAGCAAAATTCATACGATCCGTCATTGATTTCTTTCGAGGTTATCATCTTATCTTAAATTCATACGATTCATTCGTTACGATTATATCAATGAAGGAAAAACAAATTACCGAATATTTTTTTTATTTGGATATTTAAATACAGTAGCATTCGGATTTGTAATACGTTGTTTTATTTAATGTAAATTGAGAGTTTTTTTCAACAATTTAATGGATTCAGAAAGAATAATTGAAGATCTACAAAGCCATATAAATTTTTTAGCAGATAATGATTCATAATTTTTTTAAGAAATAATGTATGGTATTAAAATTTACTTAATTGATATTCATATTAAAATCACATATGAATAATACATGAATCATATTAAAATCACATATATATAAATCATATGTTATTCATATTTGATTTGTATTTAAAATAACATATGAATTATATGTGAATCGTACTTGATTCATATGTGAATTACATATGAAACATATATAAGTCTTATGTTAATCATATTTGATTCATATGTCAATTACATAATTAACTTATATATTGCGGGTTGAAAACCCTACGTGCTTACCAGAATCCCAAACCTGACCCACTAAGTTTCTTGTATTACAGGTAGTGACACAAGAACATAGTTGCGATGCCTTGATGAGGGGTAATAGATTATAGGCCGCTAGATATAAATAAATGTTGTAAGGCCTATATTGTTTCAGTTTATGCTTTTGATCCGTATTGACAATTACATCCCGACGTTTTAATATAATGAAATAATTTTTCTTCGAAAATACATTGATAAAATCTTTATCATGTTTTTAGGAAGAAATTCCGTAACACTTTCCTTAAAAAGTTACTCTGATTTTATTTTTTGACTTTATAGGAATGTCCACGGAAGTATATAGGAACTTTCGAGGAAAACTATTTTACATGATTTCTAGGAAATCCTCTGGAAATACGTAGGAGCTTTGGAGGCAAAAAGTTCATAGGAACACGAGTCTTTCTCTAGTAGTGACATTTTTTCCTAAAACTATAAAAGATTATAAAACTATAAAAACGATAAATATTATGTAACAAAGTATAAAAACGATAAAATATTATATAATATTTGATGGTTTTTTTTTTTTATTTTTTATTTTTTTATTTTTCTATTTTTTTATTTTGAAAAATATTTTTAAATTATATAGTATATTTATACATTTTTTTTTATTAAATCAATTAATTAATTTATAAAAAAATATAATATCTAGTAATAAAGTTAATAAATTTAGGAATGAAATATAATTAAAGTAAATTAGAATGCCACTGGAAAGGAAGTGTTAGAAGTAATTTTTTTCTCGAATAATAGAAGCTTTTTAAAATAAGAAAAAACTTGTTTTATTAGAAGGTTTAGACTAACCATATTGCCAACCGAATGCTTAGTTGTTTGCCACATTTGAATAAAAAAAACGAAAAACTCCTTTAAAACCCACAACTCTACAACTCGGTTGTTCCACCAAACCTTAATTGCCTTTTTATTTTATTTTATTTATTTATTGTTAAACTCTTTTGCATCATAAACATGATTTTGTAATTAATTTAATTTAATTTTATTAAATAAAATTACAAAATATACTAAAATACATAAAATAATTTTGTTTACAAATAAAGATTAATATTGATATATTTTAAGATTTTTTTTATATTTTCTATATAATCTTAAAAATATTTTAAAAAAAAGGTTATAAAGTGAAAACAACATGTGTAAACTCAACTCATCATCATACGAAGAAAAAATTGAACCTAAAAAATAATCCATTTTTTTGAAAATGTGTGTTTGTTTAGATGTAAAAAAGAATATGTGAAATGTATTCATATATAGAGAGATTAAATTTTAAATTGAAAAAGATTTTTTTAATAGTCTAACCGTCGGCATCAGTCAAAAATAACAATTCTGCCAATTAAAACCATCTTGAACGCCCGTCTTCATGAAGCCATCACACCCAACCCAACGACCAAGGTGGTGTTCACTCGTCTTTGGCTAGACACATCAGCTTCATGTGTGAGTTTCTCCTTCTACTTCGGATAGCTTTACGCCTAGTTCCTGAGTTGTAGCAGAGAAAAGAAAAGAAAAAAAGAAAGAAAGTAATGAGAGAAAAGAAGAGAAATGAAATGAAAATAAATTTATCTTTTTGCGTTCTCGAGTCGGAGAGAAGTTCAAAGAAAATTAAATATTTTGCTATTTTACTCCAAATCTTTCCGAATATGAAAGAAAGTTAAAAGGAAAAGCGACCATTCTATTTCTTTCCATTTCCTTTCTTTTAAAAGGGACGGGTGTGGGCAACGGGGCTTCCCGTTATAGGTGACAACGGCGCCATAACGGGTGGAACACTGCCTGACTTGCCGTTATTAGGTGTTATGTTACCAAATGTTATCACAACAACGGACCATAATGTGTATAATTGATGCAAACGTTCACAATTTCGACCGTTTTTTTTTTTTTTTTTTTTTTTTTTTTTTTTAAACGGTAACTAATTAAAAAAAATTTACACTATAAATACATACAACTTATATCATTTTTAAATACAAAAAACATAAATTTCTCTCAATATTTCAATATTTCAACTACATAATTCTTTCAATATTTCAAAACCAAAATATGAATCGTCTTGATCCGGCTCATCCATACAACGATGATAACGACGAAAACGATTTGTACGTGATTATGATGTACCGATATGTGACATCCCCAATTTCTCGGCCAGAAAAGAGCGATTTGTTTATGCTTTGTTTTATAAATCAGAGTTATCGTTTAAAGAAAACGGTTGCGGAATTTGTTCCCAAAACAAAATATGATAAAATTTATCAAAACGTTTTCTCAAAGAGAATGTATTTTCATTAAATAATAAAACCTCAGGATGTCATCTTCCGATACAGACCATAAGCATAAACAATATAAAATAGACCATACAACAGTTATTTATAACTACTGATCTATAATCCAAAATCTCTCGTCAAGTCCACCAACTTATAGTATTGTGCCATTACCTGTAATGCAAAGAAAACTAAGTAGGTCAGGCTTGGGAGCCTGGTGAGCATATAGGGTTTTCAACCCACAATAATACATTTACTATATTCAATTATCAAACAATCAACCCAATTACCCATCCCCATTATCTTCTTTATTTCTTAAGGTTTTACCCTAAGAATCAACTATCCTTTATTCATTCGTTCCTAAGGATTTACCTAAGGAATCGGCACGAAGTCCATTGCTGCCAAAGTTTATCTATCATGTACTAAGTCCATAGTTATCAGGCGCTAACTCCATTGTCACAAAGGTTCACTTAACAGTAGGCGCTAACTCCATAGTCACCAAGGTTTATCTACCAGTAGGCGCTAACTCCATAGTCACCAAGGTTTATACAATAGGCACTAACTCCATAGTCACCAGGGTTTACTTAACAATAGGCGCTAACTCCATAGTCACCAGGGTTTATACAATAGGCGCTAAGTCCATAGTCACCAGGGTTTACTTAACAATAGGCGCTAACTCCATAGTCACTAGGGTTTATCTAATAGGCACGAAGTCACATCGTCACCAAGGTTTACTCGATAGGCACTAAGTCGCATAGTCGCCAGGGTTTACTTAATAGGCACTAAGTCCATAGTCACCAAGGTTTATCTAACGATAGGCGCTAACTCCATAGTCACCAACTATCCCATCTACCCTTGTTCTACCCACCATTTTTGTAGATATAAATACTTACACAGTTTAAATCATTTAACACTTGTATAAAACATCAATTCCATGCCCATTTCAAATAGACAAATAATATATAACACATAACACATATTTCATAGCTATTACTTTATATTTATGTGTTAGAAGAAAGTAGCTATACACTCACACGTATAAACAACAATATATATATATATATATATATATATATATATATATATATATATATATATATACACATAGCACATATTTTATAAAATACTTCATATCTATGTGTAAGATGAAAGTGACTATACACTCACTTGATTAGAAGATGATCAGACAGAACTACGACTCTTCAAGTAGATATTCTTTGGTGAAACCGGGATCACTTCACACACCGGGTTTCTCGTGGGCAGAGCTTCGGCTCGGAAACTCTTTTCTTCTCGGGATCTTCGGGCTTCGGGACTCGCTTCGGGTCTCGGGGTGATACCGGGGCTTCGGGGGGTTAAAATTGCACATAAAACGATGTAATATGGGAGAGAGATGAGAGAATGAGCAACCAAACTCGGCTGGCCCTTCAAACCTATTTATAGGGAAAAACTGGCCCTTTCCACGTCGTGGCTTGGTCCTCACTGCATGCGTCATCTCAAGTTGCATCTGGGGGACTCCCGGAGGTGTCAGAAGGCTTGCCACGTTGTGGTCTCTGACAGTTTTGCAGTTTCGCGCCCTGAACTTCAGAAATTCATAACTTTCGCATACGAACTCCGTTTTCGACGTTCTTTATATCGACGCAAAAGTGAGATTATGATCTACAACTCTTGTTTACACTCCATTGGATAATTTTGACTTTATTTTTAATATATTATAATTATATTACTTATATATTATTTTTAGTAGGAAAACTCCGTTATAAACTCATAACTCCTTCGTCTGACGTCCGTTTTCGTCCGTCTTTCCGTCGTTGCACTACGATCGATTGGATCTTCAATTCTCATTTAGATTGTTTTGGATAAATATCACTCTAATGTAAATTCACTATTTACGTCGCGCTGTGTCGTGCCGGTTCTGTCGCGAAACTTCGACATGTCATAACTTCTTCGTTATAACTCGGATTTCGGTGTTCTTTATATTTTCGGAAACCTTGAGAGATATACTACAACTTGGTTAAGATTAATCATTATAAATAATCTTCCATCAAAAAGTCATTTTTGATGCTTATTGTCTCTAAATTGACTAGCCCTAATCTACGGGCGTTACACGATATTATACAGACAACCTACTAGAGCCAGATCTAGCTCCACTACCCACCCGACGTGCGGCGTTAAATAAAGACCGTGAGGAAGGGCATAGACAGCTAGTTAACGATTACTTTGCCGAAAACTGTGTCTACCAGCCAAGCAATTTCAAAAGAAGATTCCGTTTGCGAAAAAATGTCTTTGAAAGGATAGCCAACGCTATGGAAGCAAGGTATCGTTTGTTTCAACTTTTATAAATTACAAAATGCCACTTTTAGATAAAATAAATACAATTTTTACATGTTTAATATTTATTTAGGTATTGTTTGTTCCAATTTTATAATTTATAAAATGTCACTTTTAGATAAAATAAATACAATTTTTACATGTTTAATATTTATTTAGGTATTGTTTGTTTCAATTTTTATAATTTATAAAATGTCACTTTTAGATAAAATAAATACAATTTTTACATGTTTAATATTTATTTAGGTATTGTTTGTTTCATTTTTTATAATTTATAAAATGTCACTTTTAGATAAAATAAATACAATTTTTACATGTTTAATATTTATTTAGGTATTGTTTGTTTCAATTTTTATAATTTATAAAATATCACTTTTAGATAAAATAAATACAAAATTTACATGTTTAATATTTATTTAGTTATTGTTTGTTTCAATTTTTATAATTTATAAAATGTCACTTTTAGATAAAATAAATACAATTTTTACATATTTAATATTTATTTAGGTATGAATTTTTCCAAATGAGATATGATGGTAGAGGCAAACGAGGCTTCACAGGGTTGCAAAAATATGTTGCTACAATAAAACTTATGGCAATGGGAGAGTCACCCGATTTTGTTGACGATTATATGAGAATGTCTGAGAGGACCGTACTAGAAAGTTTATATTTATTGGCAAGAGGTGTTGTGGAAACCTTCGGTGACCAATACTTGTGCAAACCTTCGTTGCATGATATGCAACAACTATATGCGTCATACGAAGAAAGACATGGTTTTCCGGGTATGCTTGGGAGCATTGACTGCACACACTGGAAATGGAGAAATTTCCCCGTGGCGTGGAAAGGCTAGTATTCGAGCGGTCATCATGGAGCGCCTTCGTTGGTCTTAGAGGCTGTTGCTTCACAAGATTTATGGATTTGACATGCTTTTTTCGGGGTTGCGGGTTCTAACAACGACGTCAACGTTCTCGATCAATCACCCATATTTGACGATCTTTTGTCAGGAAAAGCCCCGGATGCTCCATTCACAGTGAATGGAAACGAATATAAGTTTGGGTATTACCTTACAAACGGAATATATCCACAATATTCCACGTTTGTGAAGGTGTTTCGACGCCCAATAGATCCAATGGACAAATATTTCAAGAGACAATAAGAAGGAGCACGTAAGGACGTTGAACGTGCTTTTGGGGTTTTGAAATCAAAATGACAAATAGTTGAACATGCAACGAGACCTTATGAGTTAGATACTCCACGATATATCATGTATGCATGTATCATAATGCATAACATGGTTGTCGAAGATAAAGGATGCAATATTGCAACGTATTCGCCTACGGAGCCAAGACATTCAACCAGGGACATCGGAATATTTACATAGAGTGGTTGATATTCAAGATCAGCGAAAACACAAGCAACTCCGTGAAGACTTGACGGATTACATCTTTGTTGGTCACGAAAACGAAGATGAATAATTTTAGGCAAAAAAATTTAGGTTTTATCATCTTTATTTTGTATTTTTTATTTTTTGCTTTTTAGGTTTTTAAATGTTTTTGTGTTTTGTTGTAATTTTTTTAATGTTGTTTTTAATTAAAGTTTTATTAAAATTTTATTTTTACTTTTCAAATATAAATAAATAAAAAAAACAAATTCGAAATATAGAAAAAAAAAACATCAAAAAAAAGAAAAAAGAAAAAAAAAATAGAAAATAATTAGTCTTATCACATGTTATTAGATGTTGTCCATTTTCATCTTGGATGTTATAAGGGAAAATGACTTGTAAGGGTAACAAAATATTAGACTTGTACAAAAAATACCATTGAGCTTTTTTTTGTACACACATCATCAATCAACTATAACTTTTGTAAATATATGACTATTAAACTCCACATTTGTTCAAAAAATACAATTATATTACCGGTAATAATATGTCATCAGCCACGTAGTATGCCACGTGGCATGCCATGTGGCTGCTGACCTGAATTTTACTGTTTATTATGTACAAATTATACCATTAAACTATTTTTGGTACACATTATACCATTAATTTTTTTTTTGCAGACATTTTACCATTAAACTTTTTTGTACACATTTTAACATTAATGTTATATAATTTATTGAAGAAAAATATCATTTCAAAAAATACAAATTATTACATAAAAGTAGGTTTCCCATCACCTGATGTGGATTTTACTGATTTTCTAAATTTTAGTAAACTTATCATTGTAAGTCATTTTCCTATCGGTAAACAACGACATAATTTCAATGCACTTTTTTAATCATCAACCATAATCAAGAAGAGGGAGGATTATAATAAGGTAACATGTACAAACTGTTTTATGAGTTTATAAGTGTGCTTCAAATGTAGTTCCTAAGAAAATGACTTATAATAATATGTTTATTAGACATTAGCTAAAATAATGAACAATTTAGTATTTCTTCGCCACTCCAGATAGAAGTCTCAAGTTCAAACCTTGTGGGTTTCAATCGATGTATGACCAACATAAATTCACAATATAGTTGTAAAAGAAAGTACTTAGTATCATTGTTAAAAACCAACCCTTTCCCCCAAACCTTACAAAATCAGGAGGTCACAATAAGTGATGGAAAACCCATTTTATGTAAAAATATGTATTTTTTGAAATAGCATCTTTCTGCAACTCTTCATAGCTTGTTGTTTACATCTTAACTTTAATTTCTTTTACCACAAGACAGTTCTCCATGTATTATAATATGGGGAAATATCTATTGGAATACTTTTAGTCTATAATTCTTGTCTATGTGGATATTGAGCATTAAGAACAAGTCACTTAACTCGTCTAGCCTCAAGTTTAATGCTGAGACAAATTATTTTGTGATTTTGTTTTTGCTTCGCATAGTAGTGAGATGGGCATTTTTGCGTAAGTGGTGGTGGCTTGTTCGTTACTTAGGATCTATTCGATATTCTTTAGTTATCCTTTGTTTGAGGTGCAATTGTCCAACCTTACGCATGTAACATGTGTTACTTTGTCACATTTGGTGGATGTTGCAGTTAGTTGATATGATGTCGTAAAGATTCCTTGGCTAACTCAGTTAATACCAATATTGTAAAATAGGATTCATTATCATGATTGACATTAAATGGTATATGGAAACTGTAAGGGTGCGTTTGGTTGTGGAAAACTATTTTCATTTTCTAAGAAAATGTTTCAGAAAATAAAGTTGAGTTTCATTTTCAATTTTCAATGAAAATTTTAGAAAACAGGTTTGGTTGAAACCGGATGAGGTTTTTTTTTTTTTTTTTTTTTTTTTTTTCATCTTAGAAATTTGGAAAACTGTAAAAATCACTTTTTTAATTTACATACAATTTTTGAAAACTGAAAATTTTCATTTTCTTGGAAAATTTTGAAAAACTGAACGAACCAAACGTGTTTTAAAATTTCCGTTTTTCTTGGAAAATTTTCGTAGAAAACTGGAATTTTTTTTACAACCAAACGCACCCTAAAGGTTTACAAAAAGTGCTAGCTTTTACCTAAAGTCAAGGGTGTTCCCATTAATTAGGATGTTCATCTAGCTCATTACCTGTTGGATTTAATTTCCCGAATGCTGTAAATAAGAGCCTCAATGAAAAACTACCAATGGTTTATGGATTGGCACCTTACATTGTATCCATGGCTATTATCTAAGTGATGAAGAACTGTGATAATAAGAATCACGAGGAAAGATTGTAATAAGTGGTTTTCGAAATAAGGGATTGGCTGATGTTTGAGCTATACATGGAACTAGGAAGTGCTAGGTATGTGAACTGAAGCCCTGCTTTAATATTTTCAAAGATGAGATATATAAAAGTTGCAGGCATCTCAATCGATGAAGGCTTTGGAGATTTCTCTTTTATAACTTAATTATTTCATGTTACTGGCCTTAAGAATGGTATATATCTTATTTAGCAGAAGGTATTCTCATCAAAACTGTTTAAGTTGTTTATATATAAAAGCATTAATAATAAAAGTTATTTTCTTTCCCAATACAAAAATCATGATATGTACGCTAAATATATATTCATAATGATATTTAAATCGTTCACTAGTGATGATATCTATTTACTGGCATCATGCAAGTGGAGACATAAGTTAAATTGATCCACTCATGAATTAAGCTTTTTGTTCCCCATATTAGATATTCCTAGCTTTTCTATTAAACCAAAAGCTAATATAGTAAGGGTCTTACATTATTCTAAAAGGTTTAAATTAATTACTCAACCATAATAGTAAATCAAAAGTCCACTACTTCGCCCTTGAGTTGCAGGCTCATTGTCTCATTAGGGCCACCAATCAGTTCATAACCTATGAACACAGCTGGTACACTTGGCCTATGACCTAACGCCTTCAGCTCTGCCCCTTTGGGTGTTCATCAATCTCAAATACTGTGGCATTAGCCCCAAAACTGCATATCAGAGTCTTAATGGAATGGCACATATATGCTGCAAGAGCTTTTGCTGGATATCACCGCTGGTTTACCAAGCAACTAAGTTGGTAACCAAAGCCATTAGGTTATGAGAAAGGAAAAGGAAGAAGGATTTTTCAGATACAGGGGGGGTTATGCAGAGAAAAAGGTTTGTTATGTTATGTGAATGGAGACCTTACATTGGCATTCATGACTATATGTACATGGAGGGCTAAGGGTGTGAACAAACCCGCTACAGAAAGAAGATTCTAACAACAAAGTAAAGCAGCATGATCTGCTGGAAGGAGAACAGAAAAGAAAAAAAATGGGCAAGACGATGGTGCATGCAGCTTTCACATATTATTCTCTGCTTGAAATGGAAATTACAGAGCGACTCCTAAACCTAGCTTATAAAAGAGAACTAGCCCAGAAAACAGAAAACAGGGGCTTTGAGCTGATTAATTAAATTAAGGAAACAAAATGACTAAACGACGTACCCTTCTTATTTCCGGATTATTCCAACAAAGAATACCTTATCTAATGCCAAGGATAACTTAAAAGGAATACGATGTTGCTCGTAAAAGATACATACCTTATATATCTAATGCCTGAGATTACTCTTAAAACTAATGATATGGTGGAGAGTTATTTGCAAAAATGGGGTAGTTTTCAAAAAGATTAGTAGAAATGGGGCTGTTTTGAATGTGGCTTCTGGCCCACTAAATGAATACGTAAATATATAGATCTCACAGCTTACAACAATAGTCCTTAGTTTTTTATAATATGTTCAAACTTTATCCTTTTATATATTTTTTTCTACATTTTTTCTACATCTTATTATATTTACTTATTATATTTACGTAAATATTAAATATACAAAATAGTCCATAAAAATATTCAACATTGATCCTTATTTTATGAAATATGTTACCACTACATCTTATTTTATTTTTTATTTGTATTTTATATATTTACTTAATTTAATAATATTTAATGTAAATATATTATTCAATTTATAACTAATGCTTATTAGTTTTCAATACCAAATATATCTCATTTATACATTTCCATTAATACTAATATTTAATATTATAACAATAAGAAATAAGAAAACACATAACTAAGATTACATTACTAAAATTTAAAAATCATAATACAAAATCACACAGAAAATACAAGATCAATGAAACATGAAATTACAACACAATAAAACAAAAACATAGTTTACTACTCATTGAATCTTGGTTGAGAATTTGAACAATTTCTTCTATTATGACCTGGCTGGTGGCATAGTGTACATCTACGAGGTTCATCAGGATGACGAATGTCCATCTCATTATGAATTCGATTTGCACGCCTTCGTCCTCGATGAACAGAAAGTTTTGAGTAATCTGTTTCAATCGTCCAGTTTGAATCCAACCAATAATCAACATGAGGAAGTGGTACAAACCCAAAATTATATTGTTGTGTGTATGTCATAGTAGTGTACACATTGTTCACAATGGAAAGAGGGTTGTCCCCTCTATTCCGACAAACTGCAAGTGCATGTGAACATGGAAATCTCTCCATTTGCCACTTACCACAAGTACACATATGTTGAAAATAATTAACAGTTTGTGTAATCTGCCACATATGATTATTTTTCTTCTTAATTGCACGGATATACCATTGACAAGGTTGTGTATGGTGCATAGAACTAGAAAAGCCATAGAAACCATTTACCACCTTTTTGCAAACACATTTAAAACATCTTTTTGCAAAAAGGGGGCACTTTTTAGAAAGCTTGGTAGAAATAAAGCTGTTTTAAATGTGTTTGTAGAAATGGGGCTCCTGACCCACAGAATAAATACGTAAATGTATATTGAAATGAAGGATCCCTCACAACTTACAACAATGGTCCTTTCTTTTTTATTATATGTTCAAATTTTATCTTTTTATATATTTTTTCTACATTTACCTAACTATTTACCTAATTTATGTAGCTTAAATATATTATTAAATTTTATATATAGCATTTAATTATTCTTACTACACAAACGATCTCATTTATATTTCAAAATTTTAGAATATTATATACTATTTTAATTATACAAATACAATTAACATATAAATATTGTTAGAATCATATAAATTAAAAAATAAATAGTAATATTTATATATGATTTGTCAAATCAAATAGTGAATCTGTAAAAGCAAACACTCTATCCAAAACAAAAGCAACACTCTATCCAAAATAAAATGTCACTATTTATTGAAAACTCTTAAAAAGCTAAAGCTGCATGAACTGTCATGTCTAAAAGTTTTAATTGAACTAAATTTACTTTTTGATGCTATAAATTTGATCTTACGAGCCAAGGTTCTTCATCATTCTTACAAAATTGTTTCCACGCAAATATACATTCTCACTCTTTCATGCTTCCATAATATTCACATTATTAGTTCTTTCATATATTAAACATAAGGTATATATAATTTCTAAATATTTTTGCATATTTTTTTGTCAAAACGCTATATATATGATACTAATTTACATCTGTTATCATACAATTTGTCTTGCAGTTATATTTATGGCTCTAAATCGTCCATTTATGATTACTCTCTATTGGGGTGGCAATGTTGAATATGAGAATGGAATCATCAAGGGCGATGTATCAACTATGTCTGCTTCAGACATTATTAGGCAAAAAATACGGTATGAACAATTTCAAGATTTGGCTTATGCACTTGTTGGAGTCGAAAAATCTTCATATAAGTTGAATATGTCATTATGTTACCAATATTCTGGGAGATCTAATATCGCACCACTTATAAATGATTCAACCTTAGACATGTTGTATTATTTAGCTGCGACTGATGAAAATTATTGGGGTCAAGTTTGTGTTGAAATTGAGAAAATAGTGATACCTACAAATACTAGTTTGGTAGATCTCCTTCGTAATTTTGAAGTACCATTTCCTTTGCCGAGTGATGATAGATTTGAGCCAAATAATGAGTTTGGATTTGATGATCCCAACTCAGAATGCAGTAGTGAGTCATTAAGCCATATTGAGGAAGACTCTGATGATGTGAGTGACAAATTAGTTGTAGACTTTATGAATGATGTTGGAAATATAGGAGATGATGTCGTAGAAAATTTAGAGGATAACATCCATATAGATGTTTGGAAGGAAACAGAAAACAAAATTAGGTTAGGAATGCAATTTGAAAGTAAGCAGCAGGTGAAAAATGCAGTAATACTTTGGTCTATTAGTCAAAATAGAGAGTTTAAGGTGTATGAAAGTAAACATAACAAATGGGTAGCAAAATGTAAGACCGAGGTGGGTGAAGGAGAAAGCTCTAGTTCTATGCACCATAGACAACCTTGTCAATGGTATATTCGTGCAATTAAGAAGAAAAATAATCATATGTGGCAGATTACACGTTGGGTGGATGAACATAATTGTTTTGGATCTTGTATTGGCAATAATAACAGAAATCTAAACTCTAGAGTTATTGCCTCATACATTCTCCATTCAATTCAAAAAGATGTTGCTTACCCGGTGAAACATGTACAAGCAGATATAAAAAATCATTTTCATGTTGACGTTTCTTATTGGAAGGCATGACATGGAAGAAGAAAAGCCATAGAGACCATTTATGGAACTTGGGAGAGTAACTTTGTTGAGTTACCCAAGTATATTGCAGCTTTGCAGGCTTCAAACCCTGATACAATTGTCAAGTGGTTTCATAACCAAAATAGCTCATCACAAGTGGCAAAATTCAAATATATTTTTTGGGCTTTTGGACCAGCTATTAAAGCATTTCATTTGTGTCGCCCTGTAATTTCTATCGATGGTGCTCATTTGAAGGGTTCTTACAAAGGAAAATTGCTTGTTGCTGCTTCAAAAGATGCTAACAATAATATATTACCAATTTCTTATGCCATTGTTGACGAGGAGACAGTTCATAGTTGGTGTTGGTTTTTGGGTCATTTTAGAAATTTTGTTGCTCCAAATAGACAATTATGTGTTCTTTCTGATAGGCACAAAGGAATCATTCATGCAATGGAAAATCTAGAGGAGTGGAAAGAGCCATTAGCATACCATCGTTTTTGTCTGAGGCATGTCAGAAGTAATCTCATGAAAAGGTACAAGAATGTAAACCTTAAAAAAATTTGTTGGTCTATGGGTAGCACCACACAAAAAAGGAAGTTCACTAAGTATATAAGGGAAATAAAAGCAATCAATATGGAAGCTTGGCAGTATTTGAGGGAAATTAAAAGAAGTCAATGGTGTCTTTTATATGATGAAAATCACCGATGGGGTTTCTTAACGACCAATATCTCTGAGAGTATGAACAATGCATTACGAGGAGCGAGACAATTGCCAATTAGGGCGTGTATTGACCTTACATTCAATAGAACTGTGCAACTTTTCAGAAAGCATAGTGGTATTGCAATGAACTGCATTACACCTCTACCAAAATGTATGTGGCGTCTCTTTCTTAAACGTGACACTCGTGCACAAAGTCATGTTTTATCTGAGTTTCACTACAATGAAGGTGTTTACAGAGTTGTCACAAGGTCACAAATAAATGGAACCGGAGAAAATACACAGACTGTTAATTATTTTCAACATATGTGTACTTGTGGTAAGTGGCAAATGGAGAGATTTCCATGTTCACATGCACTTGCAGTTTGTCGGAATAGAGGGGACAACCCTCTTTCCATTGTGAACAATGTGTACACTACTATGACATACAGACAACAATATAATTTTGGGTTTGTACCACTTCCTCATGTTGATTATTGGTTGGATTCAAACTGGACGATTGAAGCAGATTACTCAAAACTTTCTGTTCATCGAGGACGAAGGCGTGCAAATCGAATTCATAATGAGATGGACATTCGTCATCCTGATGAACCTCGTAGATGTACACTATGCCACCAGCCAGGTCATAATAGAAGAAATTGTTCAAATTCTCAACCAAGATTCAATGAGTAGTAAACTATGTTTTTGTTTTATTGTGTTGTAATTTTATGTTTCATTGATCTTGTATTTCCTGTGTGATTTTGTATTATGATTTTTAAATTTTAGTAATGTAATCTTAGTTATGTGTTTTCTTATTTCTTATTGTTATAATATTAAATATTAGTATTAATGGAAATGTATAAATGAGATATATTTGGTATTAAAAACTAATAAGCATTAGTTATAAATTGAATAATATATTTACATTAAATATTATTAAATTAAGTAAATGTATAAAATACAAATAAAAAATAAAATAAGATGTAGTGGTAACATATTTCATAAAATAAGGATCAATGTTGAATATTTTTATGGACTATTTTGTATATTTAATATTTACGTAAATATAATAAGTAAATATAATAAGATGTAGTAAAAATGTAGAAAAAAATATATAAAAGGATAAGGTTTGAACATATTATAAAAAACTAAAGACTATTGTTGTAAGCTGTGAGGATCAATATATATTTACGTATTCATTTAGTGGGCCAGGAGCTCCATTTCTACAAAGGCATTCAAAAAAGCTCCATTTCTACTAACCTTTTTGAAAACTGCCCCATTTTTGCAAATAACTCTACGGTGGACTTTGTAGGCTGCAGCCTGCATGTTTGTAGGCTGCAGCCTGCATGTGTAATTGGTGCATTAATTAGTATTAAAAAGCAACCGGAATAATCAGACAAGGGAGAATATATCTTTGTTTCCTAAAGATAAAATTTGGATTTTACATTATCTTTTATTAAGACTCCAATGTGTGCATATCTAAAGTAAACCGAAAGTTTAATTAACGACAAAGGAATTGAAGTCAGAATTTTGAAATAGTTAGAAGCTTATTTAATATGATAAAGTCCGTACAAGTAGGGAATCAAGAGGATTATCCCAAAGGATTTAATCATTGTTTAATTCTTAAGCTAAGACCACTTAATTAGTTGGTTAGCGAGTGCCACCTCTACTAATTCTTCTTGCTGAAGAAACCACTAAGGACGCCATGTAGTGGCTCCAACTAATTAAAGAGTTAGTGATGAAGACATGTTGTATTACTTTTTTTTAGGAGTAGTTAGCTTTTGTAGAGAATTCGAGGTGTATATTGATCCAGATAGATGTATTGGATGAATATATCCCCTAATCTTTGTTGCGTGATGATATGAAACCGTACAATAGGGTATAAAACAATTTATTATTTCCTGGTCCAATATATATATATATATATATATATATATATATATATATATATATATATATATATATATATATATATATATATATATATATATATATATATATATATATATATATATATATATATATATATATATATATATATATATATATATATATATATATATATATATATGGCCACATACATGCACAACCCAAAAGCCAAAACAAGAGGAAATTTATAACATGTGGTATGAAACGGGAGGAATCAATTTGTATAACTGGCCCAAGATGAAATTAAAGGACAATTATATAGGCTCACTAACTTATACAAAAATCGATATCAATAAACTTATATTTCGACTCTTGTAGACTTTCATTCATATTTCCCTTGTCTTTAATTCAGTGCTCAATTTTCTTTACCATAATAATATATCATTTCAACATTTTCTTTATTGTTTTTGGCATAGAATCTGCCAATATAATTTTAACTTTCCATTATTTGTTTTCTGATTAAAAAGGCGGTTAGTATATATGGACAAACATAAGACAACCGAGTCCTGGTATCACATGTCTTTTTTTCTATTTTGCTGCATCTTTATATAATGCTTTATATGGTGTGGGATAGATAAGATAAAACTTTCGTAAGAAAAAGCGGCTTCAAATTAACTTCATATATAGCTTGCATAGCTTGGTTACGTAAAGTAAACTCATGATATTGCTATTAACCTTTCTTCATTAAAACATGTTTTGGAGCTTATTCTTTTCAGTTACAGATATTACTTCTCCAAATATAGATCAAGAACCAAATCAGTAGTAAAGCATGGAAATCTCCCCATTTGTCATCACGGTCTTAATTAATGGGACAGAAAACTGTGTCATAATGGTATCTTGATATCCATATGTCATTTTGCTTCATCATCAGTATGCACAAGTTGTCTGTGTGCACGAAGTGGAGACAAATAAAATAAACTGTAAATTTTGCTTTAAAGTTAACTGGTGAAGTATGATGATACCTATATTATTGATAGGTATATATTATCTCAGGACATGAACATAAAGGAACCCAAGAACAGATTCAATCAACCCATGTTATTATAGGGTCTAATGCAAACTATTATGATGTATACGGGTAGTTTGAGGTTATCCAAGTAATCTTGTAGAATATAATTTATCAAAGTAATAACATCAATGATCAATGACAGAATGACCAGAACACAGCGTTTGGAATCTTTGAATATTTCTTGTACTTCAGTTGCTTCTAGTTGCAATTAGGCCTCCTGAACTCTGACGAAGGCAACCAGAATACAGTAAATTTTTATAGTGGCCCTAGCATTTAGATGGGTGCTAGAATATGAATGATGTGAAACATATTAACACACTTTTTAACATCGAATTCTGACACTAAGAACAGTATAGCTCCTCAATAACATCGTATCACTCATTGCTTATCAAAAGGTAGCGAAATTACATACATACGGAAGTTAACACATAAGTTATCATTGCCTCACTGGCCTCGGAAGAACAAAAAAGAAGGCTGAAAACATTTCTTTCTGTTCCTGTTCTAATGACTAGAATGCATCAATCTGCTATTCATAGTTGTGTTAACATAGCTCCAATCTCTACAATATTGTAGGAACTTATGTTTGACTAAAGCCATATGGCATTAGCATCGAGGAGCAAGGGTACCAGTTGACCCTTGAGATGAAGGCTCATAATTTCATTGGCACCACCAATGAGCTCCTCTCCTATGAACACAGCTGGCACACTTGGCTTGCACCCTAATCCTCTCAGTTCCTTCTCTATCTGCTTCCCTTGTGGATGCTCATCTACCTCATAAACTCTAGGATTTGCCCCAAAACTGCTTATCAGTGTCTTAATTGTGTAGCACATGCAGCAAGAGCTTTTGCTGAATATAACCACGGGCCTTTCATTCACCAGTGCTGTAACCAAAGCCATTTCTGGAAATTCTAGCAGTCGATGTTTTATAAAACAACACTAGCTAATTTAGTAGAATAAACCGTTGCAAGTGAGGTTGTTAGAGGCTGTATGTAGAAAGTTTGGTGTGATGTTTACTGTGAGTAATGTAAGCTACTACCATGTCTATATATAGTGATAAGTCTTCAACTTTTTGGTCGGTGGTACTTTTTAGATTCTGAAAAGAACATATTCTTTATCAGTCTCGCAGATGATAGGAAATTACTGTTGTGTAGCATATAACAAATTAAAAGTGGCTTCTCGTTAGTTGATATACATGGCATAAAAGTACATCTCGGAATGACATCTTTAACCTTGAGAATCTGTTATAAAGTTTTTGCAACTACATCTGTGGGAGGGTGATTTAGTAATTACATGTCATGTGTGAACGTATATTTGTCAACTAATTTAAAGCCTAGAGCTTTATTTTTTTCTTAAAACATCTGTTTAGATGCTTATCCATTGAAATGTTGATAAGGTCAAGCATTTAAAGAAAAGCTCAAGGACATGATGCATGGAATTGTCAAATATGTATGACAATTATTACACAGCATCCATACAGTTACTTGCATTCTTTACTTTGTCCCACAAATTATCATCCATGTGAATCACTTGCTTAGTGTATACACAATGTGCACAAAATGTTATTTCTCACATCAAGTCATTCTTTGTGAATAGGCTTGTTTAGCATCAAACATATGTTTAGTAAGTTTAGCCTACAAGTTAATTATCACAAAACAGGAAAGGAAATCATAAGAATATGATACAATCTCTAATTTTCCCACGCCCCTTATACTTTATTGTCTTATTTTGTGATTCGGATGTTCTTAGTTGCGGGTTCTAAGAATGTAGTGAAAGGTCAGCCTCTCTTTCTCTCTCTGCCAGTGTTTTGTTTGTCTTTTTGTGATAAAGAATTAAGAAACTGTGTTGTACATTTGAAAGTACATACGAATCTAAGTATTAGATGCTGTGATCTTACTGCAGCCTAAGGAAAGAAAGCATAACGATTTGCCATGTGGCTACAGGTATGCACAACTGCCTCAAAACAAACTGAAGGGTCATTTATGTTTGACACTTGACCAACACATGATTATGTTGGTATTGCCATTTCATCAGTGTATTTGTACTCTCTCCCTCCTAGCACCTTGCTCGAGTTGTTTGCTTTTTTATAAAATTATTTGCCGGTTCAAAAAAAAAAAAAAAAATTCTAGTGCATTTATTAAAGATACATTTTTTTCAAAAGACACTTTTAATAACTATATAATTATTAACTCTTTTACTCTTTTTTGACTGTTATGCACTATGTTAACGAAGAATGAAATAGATTTGCAATCGATTACTTGTCATTTTGTTGCGGAACATCTGTTCATGTGCTTGTGAAAATGCAAAAGATCACCAAAGTTTTTTTCTTCAACAAATTGACATGATTTGTGGGTGAGAATGCAAGAAATTGTAGACTTAGAACATCTCCAATGAGAGCTTAATTATTCATAGCTTATTACTATTCATTCCAATGAGACCTTAATTATTTATAGCTTATTACTGTTCATTCAATCGCTTAGACCATTGGATATATATATATATATATATATATATATATATATATATATATATATATATATTGTAGCACTTGGTTTCCGGTATGTAAATCTTATTTGAGTTTTTCCCATTTTAGCCTTGGACTCGGCGAGTTATAGGTCCGACTCGCCGAGTAGGGACGAGACTCAGGACACGTTTAAGTTGGCGACTCGGCGAGTCCATATCCTGGACTCGGCGAGTCACCGCTGCTGGATGAAACCCTAAATTTCAAGGGTTGCACCCTATTTAAACCCTCATTTCCGCTCCAAACTCGCCCCCATTCACCCTCAGAGCTCCCAACATCGTTTATACCCTTATTTCCTTGAGAGATTGAAGTGTTTTGGTGTGTTCTTGAAGATTTTGAGGTGAAAGAAGAGTAGATCAAGAAGAGGAGAAGGAGGCCAGGCATCTTTGTGTCATCTCAACATTTTCCTTGAGGTATAGCTCGTTTCCCCTCTGTTTTCAAGCTTTTAGTCTCTTTTAAGCTTCATGGAAGTCCTTCTTGAGCTTTTCCCCAAGCTTGTTTGTGCATTGTGGGTTGTAATAAGTTGTTAGCCTTTAGATCTAGGCATGATTTAGTCCCTGGAGCTTGGATCTAATGCCTTTATGGGGTCATATTGCATGAAAGCCCTAGATCTACCTCTTTTGGTGCACTTTGAGCCCTAAAATCCATATTGGTGAATATCTACACGTAAAGTTGGAAACTTTACGTGTGATTCGTGTCCTAGAAGCCCAGATCTGTGAATGGCATGGACTGCAATCGAGCAAATCGGTGTATTTGATGGATGCATGGTGACGACTCGGCGAGTCGTTTATGTGACTCGGCGAGTCTGCTCGCGAGTCACCGAATTGGTCCCTTTATGATGTATCGAGTTTGAGTCGTGAGTCACAGGGGGTGACTCGGTGAGTTGGAAGCAGAACTCACCCATGATAGGACTCGGTGAGTCAAAGCCCTGACTCGACGAGTCCAAGGCAATCTTCATAGATCAAGAACAGACTCGGCGAGTTGTTCATACAACTCAGCGAGTCTAAGCATGAGTGTTCATCGGATGAAGATGAACTCGACGAGTTGTTCATACAACTCGGCGAGTAGGATGAAGAACTTCAATGTCAGTTTAGAAGAAGAACTCGTCGAGTCGCAGCCTAACTCGACGAGTAGAATCAGGGACTCAGGACAATCGTCTGGATAGGAACTCGACGAGTTGGTGAGCTAACTCGGCGAGTCGGAAAGTTGACTCTGACTTTGACTTAGGGCTAGACTAGGGGTAAAATGGTTATTTTACCCAAAGGACAGTTAGCAGTGTGTGATTGAGTATGTTGTGGGAATTGTAGTCGGAGGAGTTCCGGAGCAGCAGCAGCGGTCAGTCAGTTCCCGATCAGTTCAGCAGCTACTTTGAGGTGAGTTACCTTCCAGTAGCGGTGGGTCTAAGGCCACAATGCCGGCCCACCAGTAGGAGATGTGTGATTAGATGATTGTCTTTGTGATATTCATCTAGGGTTGCTAGACTATGTGATATATGTGTTATGTGGTAGTAGTAGGGGGTGAAATAGTCCCTAGTATCCGGTCGAAAGGACCGAAAGGGAGGCCAGCACCCAGATATGCTAGGCAGTATCCGGTCGAAAGGACCGAAGGGGAGGCCAGCACCCAGATATGCTAGGTAGTATCCGGTCGAAAGGACCGAAGGGGAGGCCAGCACCCAAATATGCTAGGCAGTATCCGGTCGAGAGGACCGAAGGGGTAGGTCGGGCACCCAGATATGCCTGACAAGTTTATGTATGTTATGTGATTATGTGGTATGTGGTACAGTGGGGGAATTCACTAAGCTTTGTGCTTACATATTACAGTTTTGTGTTCAGGTACCTCTTCACCGAAGGGGAAGGAACTGGTGCGGTAGCGGCACATCATGCACACACTCTGGTTTCCGCATTTACGAGATTCACTGGGATTTGTACTCTGATATTTAGATGGGTTGTATGGTTTGGCTTTTGAACATGATTTGCATTGTGTTGTGGTTTGATCAAACAATGTTTTAATTATTAATGCTTTCTAAAGTAATGTTTTAAAACGAAATTTTCGGACGTGAAAAATTGGGTCATTACAAGTTGGTATCAGAGTCCTGGTTTGAGGGATTCGGACTCACCTTCGGGGGTGTCTGAACTCAAATCGAGGGATTAAAAGATTTTAAAAGAAAATGTTTTCTAACAAGGAGAAAAGAGTTTAAGAAAGAACGAAAGTGTGTGTGATGTGCGCGACCGGCCGAGCTCAAGTAAGTATTCCCCAAAGTACCTATACCAGTTTATGTTATGTTTATCAGCTTTTGTAGAACTGCATGCTAGAATAGGACTGAGGATCTAGGAATGATGCCTTATGTGCCTGCCTTATGTGTTCCACCTATATGTGAATTGCATGCGTGTGTAGTGTAGATAGCGGTAGGGTAGCCTGTTAGGGTATGCTTGGTAGTATAAGCTAACACGGTGTGCTAGTTCAGTTCCTCTCTATGAGAGCAGAATTGTTTGAAGTCGTTTCCCTTGTCTAAATGCTGCTTGCTTCGTGCTACGTGGGACTCCGAGTAATGGGAATTAGCCATTAGGCGAATACGTCACACCACATGTGATTAGAGTTGAATAATCTTAGAGTACCGGATTTGATCCTACTGCGCAGCTCTTGTTTGAGTCCAACCGTTGTAGGGATGAGTCGAGTACTCGAAGGATTATCTGATTCTCATCACATGTGATGGTGTTCGGGTGATGGCTAATTGGCATTACAAGGAGGCCTGCAGCAGCTGAGGATTGAATCGAGTGGAGCCGAAGATTTCCATAGGGCGAGCCTGGGATGAGTATAGTAATAACCAGCGTTAGTGTAAGGGATCTGGTGGAGTCGAGGCAGTCCTTGAAAAAGGTACGGATAGATGTGGAAGGTAGTATGGGCCCGTACTACTGAAAGCAGAGGATCCGTACCCGAACCAAGGAAGGCCAAGACAAGACCAGGGAACTTGTAAGTAGCTATGATCCCTCAGGGAGCATCAGTATATCTAATGATTGTTGTGATGTATTACAGAATGGTGGTACTTCGATCGAGGCCAGTGGACGGTGGAGAGGGATCAGGTTCCGAGCCGGTAGATGAGGGGCTACGTGAGTTCATCGCGTCAGAGATCACCAGGGGTATCCTTGAGTCGACTCCCATTATCTTCGGGTCGATCAAGGAGGGGATCATGGAGTTGATGGAGGATCGCCTGCGGGCATTCAGGAGCGATTTGGCATCCGGCCAGTCGGGGTCACGCACACTGTCCTTCAAGGACTTCAGGGGCAATAGTGCGCCGGATTTCCATGGGGCAAAGGACCCCATTGCTTTCAGGCGATGGATTGTAGACATCGAGTCTGCACAGTTGACTAGCTTCTGCCCCGAGGGGTCGAAGGTGAGATATGCAGCGGGGTGTTTACGGGACTGAGCCCGGGATTGGTGGGAGTCAGTGGGTGACTCGTTGGGAGCCTCAGCTATCGAGACTATGACCTAGGCGGACTTTGTGACCAGGTTCAGGGCGGAGTTTGCACCGGCTGTCGAGCTTCAGCAGCTGGCTAGGGAGTGTCTGGATATGAGACAGACGACAGAGACTGTGGTGGAGATCACCGCCAAGTTTCGGGAGAGGGCTTTGTTGGTGCCCCAGTATGCTAGTGACGAGGATATGAGGAGGAATCGTTATTACGATATGCTTCGAGTTGACATCCGGGAGCATGTTAGCTTTTCGGCTTGCCCTACCTTGGACTCTATAATTGCCAGGGCGAGGGAGAGGGAGATAGATTTGGAGCACATCCGAAAACGGAAATTAGAGGAGGGAAAGACAGGAGGGGCTTCGGGAAAGAAGCCCAAGGGATCAGAGATGGGGCCGAAAGGCCAACAGGGATGGGGACGCTGCCGTAAATGCGGCAAGGCACACGAGGGGGCGTGCAGGATGGGATCCTCAGGCTGCTACAAGTGCGGCAAGTTTGGGCACATCAGCAAGGATTGCACTGCTCCTGCAGCAGTTATTTAGACATCGGAGTTGCTGTGTTTCCACTGCAACCAGAGGGGCCACAAGAAGGCCAATTGCCCCCTGTTGTCAGTTTCAGCGCTGGTGAAGGCGCCAGCTCCAGCGACCCTGCGGATCACGGATGGCCGACAGGGCAAGGCAGAGGCTCCGGTGGTGAGGAGCCGAGCATTCCAGCTGACTACCGAGGAGGCACGCGCTGTGCCCGATGTGGTGACGGGTATGATTCTTTCCTTCTATCTTTTGTTTTATGATGATATGATATTGATATGTGCTCCGTGTGTGTGTATATATATATATATATATATATATATATATATATATATATATATATATATATATATGCATTAGGATCGTTCCATGTGAACGGCATCCCAGTTCAGGTATTGTTCGACTCGGGTGCATCCCGATCGTTCGCTTCTCTTGCACTTAGCAAGAGGTTTCATGAGACTTCAGGCGAGTTAGATTGCCCGTTAGAGGTAGAGATTGCTGACGATTGATCGGTGCGAGCATCGATGGTGTTTCGAGATTGCGTTCTGCGACTGTTTGAGGAGCGTTACCTGGTAGACTTGGTTCCCATTCCATTGCGTGGGAACAAGGTGATTATTGGCATGCATTGGTTGAGCCCTAATGGGGCGGTGATAGACTGCGCGCAGCAGCTAGTGCGATTCAGGACCCCGAGCGGGGGAGAGTTAGTGATTCATGGCGAAAGGCCGCAGTGTGGACCCACTGTGTGTTCAGCAGCGAGGGCTAGGCGCTATCTTTAGCAGGGATGCGCGGGATATGTCGCGTATGTGATGGATACCCGAGAGGCGAGTAAGGCGACCGTGAGCGAGGTTCTGGTGGTTTGAGATTTTGCAGATGTTTTCCCAGAGGAACTACCTGGGATACCTCCGGAGTGACAGGTGGAGTTCAGGATTGACCTTATTCCCGGTGCGGCTCCGATAGCCAAAGCACCGTATCGGTTGGCTCCTCCCGAGATGCAGGAGTTGTCTACGCAACTGTAGGAGCTGCTAGACAAGGGATTCATTCGTCCGAGCAGTTCGCCTTGGGGAGCCCCGATTCTATTTGTGAAGAAGAAGGATGGGTCGCATTGGATGTGTATAGATTACCGGGAGTTGAACAAGGTAACGGTGAAGAACCGTTACCCACCCCCGGGGATTGATGACCTCTTTGACCAGCTTCAGGGAGCATCTTGGTTCTCCAAGATTGACTTGCGTTCAGGTTATCATCAGATGAGAGTCAGGGAGGAGGATACGCAGAAGACCGCGTTTCGGACACGTTATGGCCACTATGAGTTTGTGGTGATGCCGTTTGGGCTCACCAATGCTCCTGCTGCGTTCATGGATCTCATGAACCGCGTTTGCAGACCGATGCTGGATCGGTCTGTGATAGTATTTATCGATGACATCTTGGTTTATTCCAAGACTCAGGAGGAGCATGAGGAGCATCTGAGAGAAGTGTTGGAGACCCTGGGGAGGGAGAGCTTGTATGCCAAGTTCTCCAAGTGTGAGTCCTGGCTGCGCGAGGGGCAATTTCTTGGGCACCTCGTCAACCAAAACGGGATTTTGGTCGATCCGGCCAAGGTCGAGGCCATGATGAGATGGGAGGTTCTGAAGTCTCCATCCGAGATTCGGAGCTTCCTGGGATTAGCGGGCTACTATCGGAGATTTATCCAGGATTTCTCCAAGATAGCCGTACCCCTGACGCGACTGACGAAGAAAGCCGTGGTCTTTCCGTGGGGACCCGAGCAGCAGGCTGCATTTAAGATGCTGAGACAGAGATTGTGTGAGGCGTCGATCCTAGCCCTGCCAGAGGGCGTAGAGGATTTTGTGGTTTACTGTGATGCGTCCATTTCAGGGTTGGGCGCAGTTCTGATGCAGAGGGGGCATGTCATTGCCTACGCTTCGAGGCAGCTCAAGCCTCACGAGGCGAACTACCCGACACACGATTTGGAGTTGGGGGCTGTGGTCTTCGCCCTCAAGATTTGGCGACATTACCTCTACGGGGTTCGTTGTACCATCTACACGGACCACAAGAGTCTGAGGTATCTCATGGACCAGGCGAATTTGAACATGAGGCAGCGTCGGTGGTTGGATGTGGTGAAAGATTATGATTGCGAGATCCTTCACCACCCGGGAAGGCCAACGTGGTGGCCGATGCGCTTAGCCGCAAGGCGACGCCGATCAGGGACGTATGCATGAGGATGACCGTAGTGACTCCCCTATTGGAGCGAATTCGGGAGGCTCAATAGGAGGCTATCAAGGAGGAGCATCGGAAGAGAGAGCGCGTGGTGGGTCAGGTGTCCTCCTTTGATTATGATAGCCGGGGTCTATTGACACTACACCATAGGGTGTGGGTGCCATATCACGGGGGCGTCCGCCAGATTTTGATGGATGAGGTGCACAAGTCCCGATTCTCTATTCATCCCGGGACGACGAAGATGTATAGGGATCTCCGTCTGAACTATTGGTGGCCCTGCATGAAGCGGGATGTGGCATGGTACGTTGAGCGGTGCTTGACTTGCAGGAAGGTCAAGGCCGAACATCAGAGACCACATGGTAAGATGCAGCCGTTGGACATTCCACTGTGGAAATGGGAAGATATCACCATGGATTTTATTACAAAGCTTCCAAGGACCGCGCGTGGAGTGGATTCGATTTGGGTCATCGTGGACCGACTGACCAAGAGTGCTCACTTTATTTCGATTCAGGAGAGCATATCGGCCGAGAAATTGGCCGATATCTATATCAGGGAGATCGTGGCACGGCACGGGGTGCCGGTATCGGTGATCTCGGACAGGGATGTGCGTTTCACTTCCAGATTTTGGAAGAAGTTTCATGACGAATTGGGCACTCGATTGCATTTTAGCACCGCCTTTCAGCCGCAGACGGATGGTCAGTGTGATCGGACCATCCAGACTTTGGAGGACATGTTGCGGGCGTGTGTGTTAGATTTCGGTGGTAGCTGGGGTACCTATCTTCTCTTGGCTGAGTTCTCATACAACAACAGCTACCACGCGAGTATTGACCGACCACCATTCGGGACGTTGTACGGGCGGAGGTGCAGAACCCCGATATGTTGGGGTGAAGTTGGCCAGAGAGTCATGGGAAGCACCGAGGTGGTGCTCGAGACGACCGAGAGGATCCAGCAGGTTCGGAGCAAACTTCAGACTGCTCAGAGTCGGTAAAAGAGTTACGCCGACAAGCGTCGATCCGACTTGGAGTTCCAAGTCGGGGATATGGTTCTCCTGAAAGTGTTGCCTTGGAAGGGCGTCATTCGATTCAGGAAGCGGGGCAAGTTGGGCCCAAGATTCATCGGTCCGTTCAGGGTTGTAGCCCGGATGGGAAAGGTGGCGTATAGGCTGGATCTGCCAGCCGAGCTCAGTCAGATCCACAACACTTTCCATGTTTCTCAGCTGCGGAAGTGCCTAGTGGACGATTCAGCGGTAGTATCGTTGGAGGATATTCAGGTTGATAACAGCTTGAACTACATTGAGCGCCCAGTCGCAATACTCGATAGGAAGTCGAAGGACTTGAGGAACAAGAGGGTAGAACTAGTGAAGGTGCAATGGCAGCACCGCAAGGGTTCGGAATGGACTTGGGAGCCGATGGACGAGATGATGGAGCATTACCCCGAGCTGTTTCAGGATCGAGCAGCAGACTTCGAGGACGAAGTCTAAAATAAGTGGGGGAGATTTGTAGCACCTGGTTTCCGGTATGTAAATCTTATTTGAGTATTTCCCATTTTAGCCTTGGACTCGGTGAGTCATAGGTCCGACTCGCCGAGTAGGGACGAGACTCAAGACACGTTTAAGTTGGCGACTCGGCGAGTCCATATCCTGGACTCGGCGAGTCACCGCTGCTGGATGAAACCCTAAATTTCAAGGGTTGCACCCTATTTAAACCCTCATTTCCGCCCCAAACTCGCCCCATTCACCCTCAGAGCTCCCAACATCGTTTATACCCTTATTTCCTTGAGAGATTGAAGTGTTTTGGTGTGTTCTTGAAGATTTTGAGGTGAAAGAAGAGTAGATCAAGAAGAGGAGAAGGAGGCCAGGCATCTTTGTGTCATCTCAACATTTTCCTTGAGGTATAGCTCGTTTCCCCTCTGTTTTCAAGCTTTTAGTCTCTTTTAAGCTTCATGGAAGTCCTTCTTGAGCTTTTCCCCAAGCTTGTTTGTGCATTGTGGGTTGTAATAAGTTGTTAGCCTTTAGATCTAGGCATGATTTAGTCCCTGGAGCTTGGATCTAATGCCTTTATGGGGTCATATTGCATGAAAGCCCTAGATCTACCTCTTTTGTTGCACTTTGAGCCCTAAAATCCATATTGGTGAATATCTACACGTAAAGTTGGAAACTTTACGTGTGATTCGTGTCCTAGAAGCCCAGATCTGTGAATGGCATGGACTGGAATCGAGCAAATCGGTGTATTTGATGGATGCATGGTGACGACTCGGCGAGTCGTTTATGTGACTCGGTGAGTCTGCTCGCGAGTCACCGAATTGGTCCCTTTATGATGTATCGAGTTTGAGCCGTGAGTCACAGGGGGTGACTCGGTGAGTTGGAAGCAGAACTCACCCATGATAAGACTCGGCGAGTCAATGCCCTGACTCGGCGAGTCCAAGGCAATCTTCATAGATCAAGAACAGACTCGGCGAGTTGTTCATATAACTCAGCGAGTCTAAGCATGAGTGTTCATCGGATGAAGATGAACTCGACGAGTTGTTCATACAACTCGGCGAGTAGGACGAAGAACTTCAATGTCGGTTTAGAAGAAGAACTCGTCGAGTCTCAGCCTAACTCGACGAGTAGAATCAGGGACTCAGGACAATCGTCTGGATAGGAACTTGGCGAGTTGGTGAGCTAACTTGGCGAGTCGGAAAGTTGACTCTGACTTTGACTTAGGGCTAGACTAGGGGTAAAATGGTTATTTTACCCAAAGGACAGTTAGCAGTGTGTGATTGAGTACGTTGTGGGAATTGTAGTCGGAGGAGTTCCGGGGCAGCAGCAGCGGTCAGTCAGTTCCCGATCAGTTCAGCAGCTACTTTGAGGTGAGTTACCTTCCAGTAGCGGTGGGTCTAAGGCCACAATGCCGGCCCACCAGTAGGAGATGTGTGATTAGATGATTGTCTTTGTGATATTCATCTAGGGTTGCTAGACTATGTGATATATATGTTATGTGGTAGTAGTAGGGGGTGAAATAGTCCCCAATATCCGGTCGAAAAGACCGAAGGGGAGGCCAGCACCCAGATATGTTAGGCAGTATCCGCTCGAAAGGACTAAAGGGGAGGCCAACACCCAGATATGCTAGGCAGTATCTGATCGAAAGGACCGAAGGGGAGGCCAACACCCAGATATGCTAGGCAGTATCCGGTCGAGAGGACCGAAGGGGTAGGTCGGGTACCCAGATATGCCTGACAAGTTTATGTATGTTATGTGATTATGTGGTATGTGGTACAGTGGGGGAACTCACTAAGCTTTGTGCTTACATTTTACAGTTTTGTGTTCAGGTACCTCTTCACCAAAGGGGAAGGAGCTGGCGCGGTAGCGGCACATCATGCACACACTCTGGTTTCCGCATTTACGAGATTCACTGCGATTTGTACTCTGATATTTTGATGGGTTGTATGGTTTGGCTTTTGAACATGATTTGCGTTGTGTTGTGGTTTGATCAAACAATGTTTTAATTATTAATGTTTTCTAAAGTAATGTTTTAAAACGAAATTTTCGGACGTGAAAAATTGGATCGTTACATATATATATATATATATATATATATATATATATATATATATATATATATATATATATATATATATGTATATATATATATATATATATATATATATATATATATATATATATTAAATACTATTCTATACATCAAATACTTATTATTTATCTATTATTGTATTACTTTCGGTGTTGTAAAACACTAATTATTTAAATAAACATGTTTAAAAACTCTTTTAGGTTAAAAAAATCAGTTTTATTTTAAATTTCAATTTATTTTAACACCTTGCAGATTTTAAAAAACAAACAAATTTCTTTTTGTAGACTGCTAACGTTTGGTATACATCTTTTTTCTGTAAATATATACATATTTGGTCTGCATATCTTTTTACCTCTTAAAAACAAACAACATACAACATAATAACAAAAGTCCATAAGAAAGTTAAAATAACTCACAAAGGGGAATTTTAGTGTCTTTTGTGGAAAAAAAATTCAATTTTGACACATCATTATGTCACGTCAATAAGTAAACAGGCTGACCGTTAAGTGGTCTGAATTGTAATAAATTAGAAAACAGTGTCAAATATAACAATATCAAATTAAAATTTTAGTGTAAATTTAATGTGTTTTGTGCTATTTATCTGAAATAAAATGGTATTGCCAATCTTATGACATCATAAAGTGTTTTTCATTAAAATATGAACCAATTATATATATATATATATATATATATATATATATATATATATATATATATATATATATATATATATATATATATATATATATATATATATATATATATATATATATATATATATATATATTCTGCTTATCGTGAATTCTTTTTCTTTTTTCATCCAGCAGGTTGACATCTTCATTTTAGAATGTGATGTGGATATTGCTGAATTCATGCGATGCTTGGTTAAGGTTCGGTTGATCTGTAACTCCATTCACTTAATTATGTCTTATTAATATTTCACACAAACGTTTTTTCATTGAAACCTACAACTAGTTTTCCTTTATATTATCTATATTAAGTTTTCGTAAAGGCTTGCTAGCTCTTTTTAACTCTGTTGTTTTTGTTAGTATACCTGACATTTATGAACATGAGATTACTAATATTAGTATATAAATCTATTGTTGAATCTACATTTGTCCAGCAAGTTTTTTTTAAAGCTGTAATAGTTGGGTCACATAAAGATACATAAAGGGGGAGGTCTACACTCTACTATACATGTGATACGTGGATAATGAGTTATCCACCAGAATCATTGGCTCATCATGGTTGCCCATGCCTGTACATATATATCTTTATGAAGTGACAAAAGCTTCATCACTTTATATGATTCTTTAACAGTAATTTGTCATCCAGAATATTTTAAAAAGACAAGCTTTTATATGCTAGATTCTACTAGACACTGACTGCAGAAATAAAGGTTTGAATGTTAGTGGAAGCTATTTCTTTGCCAGCATGCTCATAGTAAGCAATAAAATCCAAATTTACTAGACTTTACTTTAACAAGAGCCGGCGAACAAATTCTTGAAGTGAGAATTTATCTGAATTGACTACTTTAACGATGTTTCTTTCATGCAAATACCTCCCATGATGGATGGTTTTTTGCTGCTCAACAAAGTATTTCTGTCCTAAATTAGAGAATATATTGCCCTCCTCACTGACTACCCAAAAATCTATAGCGATCACCATTTGATGCAAAGAACAAGAACCAAGAGTAGTCCATTATTTTTTATGTATATGCCACTATTCATTCATTTAGTTTTCGCAAGGGAATTTGCATAGTGGGCTGGAGTTAAGAAATATATAGGTTAGAAAATGATAAGGTAGAGAGACAATTGAATGATTAAAGTGAACCGAGTTAGTACACTCACAAAGATCAACAATCTAAATGAATGAAT
The DNA here is from genome assembly GCF_052625555.1 of Lactuca saligna. Taxonomy (NCBI): domain Eukaryota; kingdom Viridiplantae; phylum Streptophyta; class Magnoliopsida; order Asterales; family Asteraceae; genus Lactuca; species Lactuca saligna. Next base: position 317,447,076 of record NC_136421.1, read on the forward strand.
TAATAGCTGTCCTAAACCTCTACTTCTACTGAGCCACTTATTTAAGCAAATATTCTACATATCTATCAGAATGAAAATCAATCACAATGAAAAGGACTAAAGCACCCCTAGACAGATGGCTTATTAAGGTGGTGTTTGTATTTTTAAATAGAACTCTTTTTGTGTACTTATGTCTGCGAGCGGGAAAACATTTACGTATGTGTGTACTCGCATAGTCACTACAAGAATAGTGACCATTAGCGGCGGCACCTTTAGCCGTGACAACCCGTTTTAGCGGCGACATACGGTTTTCGCGTTGTATGTCGCCGCTAATGGGGGACGTCACTGCTAATGGTGAAAAACCACGATCCGTGTCAAACCCTAATAATAAATCTCAGCGGTTGATTTGTTCCTAATCCAACAACTCACAATAGACGTCGTACATAGCAATAGCGGTGACGTCTGTCGCCGCTAATGTTGGTGATTTTGTATCATCAATGTGTATTTAAGTGTAATGAATTGACTTTTTGACCAAAATTCAATCTTGATGAATATTAAACAAGTAAGGAAGGTGCGGAGTGTATATTTGTTTAAATTTATTGAAGATTCAAAGTGGATTGTCATTTAGGGGCGAAACTACTAAACGAACGGGGGTCCGGGGGCAACGCCCCTAGGAGCGGGGTCCAAGGGGCAGAGCCCCTGGCTGGGGTCGAATTTTTTTGTAAATGAACCCGGTTTTTGACTTCATTTTGACCTTTATTAAAAATCCGTTTTGGTGACTGTTATTGGTTTTGATAGTTGGAGTAGTTTTTGGACGAAGAAAACTACCTTGACAGTTTTCAGACAAATGAACTACTTAATCTTTTTGGTCATTATTTTTTCTGTGTACAACAACAATCACGAAATTCATAACAACCATATTTTCTGTACTTGCTCTCAATACTGAGCTTATCCGATTAAAGATTGGGAGTACCACCCAAATACTTTAATCTGAAAGTTAAACCACAATTTTCAGAATTTCCAAGGATATTTTTATCTCGATTTTCTTACAAAGATTAAAGTATTTCTGTGATCATGGAAAGTGGTGATTCTGTGAAGGAAATGACAAGTAAGTTTGAAAAACTGAACAACTTTGAAGGGCAAGATTTTCGTAGATGGAAGAAGGAGATGAAGATTCTCCTTACCACTCTGAAAGTTGTGTTTGTGCTGAGTACACCCATGCTAGTCTTACCAGAATCTGTTGAAGATGAACCTTTGGAGGCAACAAAAAGAAGATCAAAGTGGGAAAATGATGATTACATATGTCGTGATCATATTCACAATGGTATGTCTGACTCTCTTTTTGATATCTATCAAAAATTTGAATCTGCAAAAGAACTGTGGGATTCTCTTGAATCCAAGTACATGGTTGAAGATGCTTCTAGTAAGAAGTTTCTTGTTAGTAACTTTATGGGTTACAAGATGATTGAATCCAAGCCTGTTGTGGAACAATTCCATGAAATATTAAGGATTTTGGGACAGTTTGTTCAACACAATCTGAAAATGGATTAAGCCATTTATGTGGCTGTGATCATTGACAAACTGCCCTCTTCCTGGAAGGATTTTAAATACAATCTGAAACATAACAAAGAGGAATTGACTTTGACTCAACTTGGTGGCCATTTAACGATTGAAGAGTCCATAAGGACTCAAAAACTTGATAACAATCCTAAAGGCAAGAACCAAGTTGGTTCCTCTTTTGTGAACATGGTGGAAGGAGAAAGTTCAAAGAATCCCAAGAAGTCTAAAAGAAAAAGGAAGTTTAAAGGAAAGGATGACAAGTCTTCCAACAAGAATGCTAAGTTGGTTTGTTGGAATTGTAACAAACCGGTTCACTTCAAGAAAGATTGTCGTCTTCTCAAAGTGAACAAGGATGGTGCTAGACCAAGTGGATCCAAGGATCCAAAAAAGTGACAAGGTCAGATTTCTGTTTTCATGCACAATTCTAAATATATCCAGAATTATATTTCCATGATTTCTGAAGCATTTTATGTGCAGGATGAGAAAGTTGCATGGTGGGTTTATTCGGGAGCAACAAGTCATGTTTGTAAGGATCTATATTGGTTCATCGACTTTCAACAAATTGAAGATGGATCTGTTGTGAAGATGGGAAATGTTGCAACTGAACCCATAATTATATTTCCATGATTTCTGAAGCATTTTATGTATAGGATGATAAAGTTGCATGGTAGGTTGATTCGGGAGCAACAAGTCATGTTTGCAAGGATCTATATTGGTTCATGGACTTTCAACCAATTGAAGATGAATCTGTTGTGAAGATGGGAAATGTTGCAACTGAACCAATCAATGACATATGATCTGTTTTACTTACTTTTACTTCTGGGAAATGTTTGTGTTTGAACAATGTTTTATATGTTCCAAGGATTCGTAAGAATCTCATGTCTGAAAATTGTATTAGATAATTATGGTTACAAACAAGTGTTAGAAAGTGACAAGTATATCTTGTCAAGACATGGTTCTTTATGGGATTTGGCTATATATATGTAATGGAATGATTAGGCTTAATATTAATTATCCTTTTAGTGATAATTCTGTTTGCATGGCTTCTAGTAGTACTAGCAATAATTTCCATAAATCTAAATTATGGCATGCTAGACTAGGACACATTCATTACAAGAGATTAAAAGACATGTTTAAAATGGGTTTAATTCCTGCTTTTGATATGCAAAATAATGAAAAATGTGAAACATGCATGCTAACTAAAATCACTAGACAACTTTTCAAAGATGTTGTTAGGGAAAGCAAGGTGTTGGATCTTATACATAGTGATTTATGTGATTTCCATGCAACACCTTCCCTTGGAAACAAGAAGTATGTTGTTATTTTTATTGATGATGCATCTAGACATTGTTATATCTATTTGCTACATTCTAAGGATGAAGCACTTGATAACTTTAAAATTTATAAACAACAAGTTGAGCTTCATAAAAATGAATTAATAAAAGTATTACGTACTGATAGAGGTGGTGCGTATTATGATCTAATTTATTTTGAAGCAACTGGAATAATACATCAAACCATATCTCCATATACACCACAATAAAATGGTGTAGCTGAAAGGAAGAATAAGACTTTGAAAGAAATGGTTAATTTAATGTTGTGATATTCTGGTTTAAGTGAAGGGTTTTGGGGTGAGACAATGTTAACTGCATGTTACATCTTGAATAGAACTCCAAATAAAAGGACTAAGAATACTCCTTATGAACTTTGGTGTAAAAAGGTACCAAATTTGAGTTATATCAAAGTTTGGGGTTGTAGAGTAGTTTTAAGGCTCACTAAACCCAAAAGGAAAACATTAGGTGAGAGAGGTATAGATTGTATCTTTATTGGATATGCTGAGCATTCCAAAGCATATAGATTCTATGTTTTAGAATCTAATGACTCTGTGTTTGTAAACACGGTGATAGAGTCAAGAGATGTTATCTTTGATGAAGAAAGATTTACATCTATACCTAGACCAAGGGACATGATTCATCAATCTTCCAGCAAGAGTACTACTCAAGATGAAGATGTTTCCGGTGGTACAAGTTATGTATCTGAACCTAGGAAATGCACCAATGCTAGAAAAGCTAAGTCTTTTGGATCTGATTTTCAACTTTATCTAGTTAAAGGAAACAGGAATGAGACTATATGTCAACATCAATATTGTTTAATATTGAGGAGGATCCAAAGACTTTTAGTGAAGCTATGGCTTCTAGGGATGTTCATTTCTGGAAAGAAGCAATTCAAGATGAAATTGATTCTATCATGCATAACAATACTTGGGTATTGTTTGATTTACCTTCTGGTTGCAAGGCATTAGGATGCAATTGGGTCCTCAAAATAAACATGAAGGTGGATGGCATAATTGATAAGTATAAAGCCAGATTGGTTATCTAAGGCTTTAAACAAAAGGAAGGCATTGATTTCTTTGATACTTATGCTCCTGTTGCCAGAATTTCCACTATTAGGTTATTATTAGCTCTTACAACTATACATAATCTTGTGATTCACCAAATAGATGTGAAAAAAAATGCATTAATGAATGGTGACTTGGATGAGGAAATATACATGAAACAACCTGAAGGGTTTGTGATGCTTGGAAATGAACACAAACTGTGTAAGTTGAAGAAATCATTATATGGTTTGAAACAAGCACCAAAACAATGGCATCAAAAGTTTGATGATGTTGTCTTGTCTAATGGTTTTGCATTAAACCAAGCTAACAAGTGTGTATATAGCAAATTTGATACTTCTGGTAAAGGATTCATGATTGTTTATATGTATATGTTGATTTTTGGTACCGATTTAGAAGAAGTTGATAAAACCAAAAAATTCTTATCATCTAGTTTTGATATAAAAGACATGAGGGAGGCTGAGTTAATTCTTGGTATAAGAATTAGAAAAGGAAACAATGAGATTTCAATTTCTCAATCTCATTACATTGAGAAGATATTGAAAAAGTTTAACTTTGATAATTGTTCTCTTGTTAACACTCCTATAGATCCTAGTCTCAAGCTTCTACCTAATAGAGGATCTCCAGTGTCTCAACTCGAATATTCTAGGGCTATTGGTTGTCTAATGTATTCCATGATTAGTACTGGACCTGATATAACATATGTTGTGGGAAGGCTTAGTAGATATACTAGTAATTCTAGTACACATCATTGGGAAGCTGTGAGTAGAGTATTCAAGTACTTAAAAGGGACCATGAATTATGGTTTAACTTATAGTGTATATCCTTCTATTTTAGAAGGTTATTCAGATGCCAACTAGATTATCAACTTAGAGGATCACTCCTCTACTAGTGTTTGGGTGTTTCTTCTTGTAGGAGGTGCCATTTCTTGGGCATGTAAGAAACATACTTGTATTACTAACTCAACCATGGAGTTTGAGTTTGTTGCTTTGTCTGCTGCTGGCAAAGAAGCTGAGTGGCTAAGGAATTTGATTTATGAAATTCCATTATGGCCCAAACCGATATCTACCATTTCTATCAGATGTGATAGTGCTGCAACCTTGGCTAAGGCTTATAGTCGAGTGTACAATGGAAAGTCTAAACATTTAGGTGTTAGACATAGCATGAGTCATGAGTTCATCATGACTGGTGTGATATCTGTGGAGTTTGTAAGAACTCAGTTGAATTTAGCCGATCATCTAACCAAAGAGTTAGCAAGAGATCTTGTGCACAAGGCGGCTACAGGGATGGGTTTAAAGTCCACTTACATCTTTTATATCGAGATTCCCAATTCCCATCTAATATAATATTAGATGCTGAATTCAATGTGGAAAGCTTGATATTTAAAGATTGGAACACACTATTATCATCATCCCAAGGTATGTGTTCAGTACTGCAAGTTAAGGAGGTTGAATTTATATTCTTAATAGTTCTTTTGAAAAATTGCATTTGCAGGTGCAATAATAAAAGGACTACCTATATAAGCATGAAGTTTAGCTGCTTCGAGAAGTTAGGACTTGGCTTTGATATGCTTATTGAAGGATGGGACACAAGCTAGTAAAATATAGTGTCAAGTTATAACTTATGGAAATAGAAACTGTTGTGTGTATTATCTTCATGTATTTACTATGAATAGAAAAGGGTTCAATCATTAGTGACACCCTGATATTCGAATATTTTGAATGAATAATATACTAATGTGAAATTCAATCATCATGACATTTCATTTATGCATCAGTTTGTTGTTGTTATGTTTTGTTTTATGTTAATCAAGATTACACTTAAATGGGGGAGGTTTGTTGGTGATTTTGTATCATCAATGTGTATTTAAGTGTAATGGATTGACTTTTTGACCAAAAATCAATCTTGATGAATATTAAACAAGTAAGGAAGGTGCGGAGCGCACACTTGTTTAAATTTATTCAAGATTCAAAGTGGACTGTCATTTAGGGGGGGAGCCCCTAAATGAACGGGGGTCCGGGGGCAGCGCCCCTAGGAGCGGGGTCCAAGGGGCAGAGCCTTGACAATTTTTGACTTCATTTTCACCTTTATTAAAAATCCGTTTTGGTGAATGTTATTGGTTTTGACAGTTGGAGTCGTTTTTGGACAAAGAAAACTGCCTTGACAGTTTTCAGACAAATGAACTACTTAATATTTTTGGTCATCATTTTTTCTGTGTACAACAATCATGAAATTCATAACAACCATATTTTCTGTTCTTTGCTCTCAATCTGAATCTTATCCGATTAAAGATTAGGAGTACCAGCCAAATACTTTAATTTGAAAGTGAAACCACAATTCTCAGAATTTCCAAGGCTATTTTTATCCCGATTTTCTTACAGCTGATACTCCAAAAAAAAATATCGGGATAAATTCCCTCTAAAACGCATCGCTGCTAACGTGCTTTTGTCGCTGCTAATACATCTTTGTCGCCGCTAATACCCGTTGCCGCTAAAGGGTTGACGAGATATACACAACACACATCTGATTTCCTTTCCTTTTCTGCCTTCGTTTTCTCTGACGATTTCACCCGCGAATACGAACATAATCCATAAATTTCATTGGCTCTTACTCAAATTCCATCAATTCCATCGAAGGCTCATATCACTGGCGATGAGGAATCATAATACCGACGACGAGGAAGTAAAACCGGTGACCACAGGTGGTTTTTGCCTCCTTCTCCATCGATATTTTTTATTTTATTTTCCCACTGATTTAAGAGTGATATTGTTGTAGCCCTTGTAGATTTTTTCCGGAATTTAGCAAGAAAGAACTTGTTAATCGGAAAGCTGCTGGAATACCGCCACCACCACCCTTCCCCACCAGATTACACAACGAGGTTCCTTTATAACATATGTATTTGTGTATTTATATTATGTGTATGTACATATGTATTTGTATTGTTTTAGTAAGTATGTATAATGTATGTATATGTGTAATGTATTTATAAATGCATGTATTTATGGTGAAAACAGAAAAATTATGTATGTTTATATGTGTGTTTGTTTGCCATATGTGTACATGAATTTGTATGTATAAGTCTATATGTCTATATATGTATATTTGTTTACCATTTGTGATTGAAATGTATGTATAAATGTATTTTAATATGTTAGTTTTTATATATAGATATGTATTATGTACAAATCTATATGTTTATTTGTATGTATAGAAAACGAAAAAAATGAAAAAAAAAAAAAAAACAAAGTAGGATGCTATAATGGAAAGTATTGTTTTTTATATGTGTATTTGTATGTACAGAAAATTACATATGTAGTTTGTGTATTTGTATGCCATTTGGAAAATTTAATGTTATACATGAAAAAAAAAAACAAAGTAAGACGCTATAATAGACAGTGTATTATTTTTGTATATGCAATATATGTAACTTTTATTCATATTGTAATTTTACAGGCTACATATGGGGTTTGTTTGGACAATACTCTTCTATGTGATGGCGGATGTTATGGGCCTAGGACATGGAGATGATGGAGCCGGGAATCCACCACCTAGGGTAGGATTTGGTCATGGACAACATGAACATGATACTAAGTCTCATTATGATATATTTATTACCTATTTTTTTGTGAGGTTAATAGTAAAAAAAACGTGATTTTTAGAATTACAGAAAGAAAATGCATGTGCTAGGACTCAAAAGGCATGGCATAATTTTAGACCATGGAAGACTATCGAGGTTTTAAAAGAAAAAAAAATAGACATGGTCTTGAGGAAAAACGCATGGGCAAACTCCAAAACGCGGGGCTATATTAGAAAAACGCATAGCCTATGGCTAGACCGTGCGTGCAAGTTTCAAAAAAAAATCGCATGGCCTAATGCCAAAACTCAAGGGCCATGCTAAAAACACATGATCTGATTGAAAACTCACGGCCCATGCTAAAAAAGGCATGGGCTATCATAAAAAAAGCATGGCCTGACTTGGACCATGTGTTTTGTGTCATTCTTCCTCCTCACAACTCACGACCGTGCACTCTCTCCTCCTAAACACTTAAAAACTTTTGAATTTCATCAATCAATCCAACATTAAAGCTCAAAGGTTTGTTGTTTTAAGTTCCTAACTCCATCTTCTTCTTCATCTATGTAGAATTCCCTCCATGAAAGTGTACAAAGTCGAATCTTGCATAAAACCCTAGTTTTTTTTTTCATTATATATTTTGACTTGACTCTTGTATTAGGTTTCAAAATTCTTTTGTAGGGTTTCAAGGGCAAGCTTGGGGAGGTATTATGTAAAGAAGAAGGGAAGCTTTTACCTCCGTTTGTGTATTCCACCATTGAAGAGCTCAACTTTTCTTGAGGTTGAAGATGATGTGAAAAAGTCAAGCATACATTACAAATTCAAGCATTTGAATGGTACATTACTTCCATATCTCTAGTTTTATGCATGAATCCTAAGATTGTTTGATTAGAACTGTTGAGAATCCGTTCATATGCTCTAAATAGTTATATATTTGTGGTCAGTAGGTTGCACTACCCTCTCCGAGCATCGAGGATGATGTTTAATCTTAAGCTTGGGGAGGGGTCTTTGTACATTAGGTTTTAGTTTCCACATGCATTTAGAAAAAAAAACAAAAAAAAAATCATTTTTTTCATGAATTCATTTCAAAGCATTAAAAAAAAATATACAAAAAGATTTTGTTTTTAACTATTTCTTAGTTTACCCAAAAAAATCAATCTAAAGGAACCTAATCTTCTTGAATCAGTTGAAGTTGTAAATTAATCGTGGCTTGAGATTAGAACTTGTTCGTTTTTCATTAAAAATATTGAAACAATCTAATCACACACGAACACGTCTCCCAAAGCTACTCATGCAAAACAAAAAATGATAAAGTTATCAACACCGAAACATAAATACATATATAGTTTAGCCCTTGGAACAGACGACCGATCTTATGAGTAGTAAGTGCTCATTCATATCCAAACTCCAAATTCAAAAGAGCCATAAAATGAATATAAAATTTCAATGTCTCGAATCCTCCAGCACTCTAAAAAGTCTTTTATTCCTATTCCCTTTTAAATACTCTACTTGGGACATTGTTTTCAACTATACTGACGGGTCTTTGCACGTTTACATCAGTCCCAACAATAGAAAGACCCAAGGACGAAAATATAAGGAAATAAGCCTAGCAATAATAATAATAATAATAATAATAATAATAATAATAATAATAATAATAATAATAATAATAATAATAATAATAATATAATAATAATAATAATAATAAAAAATAATAAAAAATAATAAAAATAAAAATATTAGTAAGTTAATTTGTGACCTTTGGGAGTCGAATCAGTAAACCCTGAGGGGTATTCTACAACTAATTACCTAAAGCTGCATTGTTTGGGACTGAATGGGTTGAAAGTTCGCTACACGGGTTCCATAGAAAGTCATGAACTTAATAATAACAAAAAATTATATATAAATATGTTTAGATATTCAAATAAAGCTAATCTGTGGCCTTTGAGGTTCGGGCAAGTAAACCCGAGGGATCTTTTTAAATCTAGCACACCAAGGTCATCTGGTCTGGATGTGTTGGTTAAAAGCCCGCTACATGGATTTCAAAGAAAGCCGTGAGCTTAATTTGTAGGAAAATATAATTAGATACTTTGTATATATTTATGTTTATAGTTTAATTGAATAATATGTTTAGGAAAAATGCTTGGCTGCCAAAAGATTTCTTTGGACTTGGACTTGAACTTATGACATTGGGATTGACTCTAAACTACTTTGACTGGTGTAAGTGATTTGAAACATGTAACCAATCTATGTAAATATTAGAAATTTTTTAGAAAACAATTGTTGTTAGTCAACAAATAGCTGGAGTCGGCCACTATCATGCTTTGTAAAATGAAAATGATTAAGCATATTTTGCATCACATGTTTTCACAAGAGTAAACCCATAATTTGTTCCATGTGCTAACCCAATACCTGTAAAAGTGAACAATTGTTGTAACTTTTCATTTTGTTAAGTTGTGTTAGGGAGTGGCTAAATATATTGTCTTAAATGTTACATATCTTTGTGGGGTTAATGCTAAGTTATCTCAAGGCACGAAAGGTACACCTTCGGCTGTATGACATAATAAGGTTAATTGGATTGAATCTGTTCGTTTTGTTTTGTTTTGTTTATTTCATTAATTTTTGAAAAAAAAAATCTTTTTGTACATATGTTATTTTCATTAGTTTTTCTTTTATTGCATGCATTCACTCTTAATTCCATTTAGTCTTTTTCGTTCCTTCCATTCTTTTCATCTTCATTTCTTTTTAGTCACCTATCATCTTCTCTAGGTTGATTCTCAATTATTTTTCTTTCTAGTGGACAAGAAAGATCTAAGCTTGGGGAGGTTTAATAGGTGCATTTTATGCACCAATTTTACATGTTTATTTCCGTCCTTTCATAGCATTCTACTTCTTAATTCTTGCATTTAGTTGATTATTAGGGCAATTGCACATTTCATTAAGAATTTATGTTACTTCACTATTTTTGATCTATTTTGAAGGCATTATGTTGTGTGGGGCTTGGATGCATGGAGCATGGAGCTTTGGAGAATGAAAAGAAGATAAATCGGCCATTCCATAGAGGAAAGCATGAAGACGTAACCCGATTCAGTGTTACATTGTCATCATAACAAAGGACTACATTTGAAACGCAGTTCTTGTCACACCGGCACGGGTCGTGTTTGTCCTTTATCATCTCATAGTTGAGCAACATAACTCGTGGTGAAGCTAGATTGAAGATGGAGCTAACAGTGAAGACTTTTTGGAATTTTAGCAAAAAGCATGGGCCATGCCAAAAACACATGGTCAAGACAAATGGTCATGCTAAAAACACATGATCAAAAGGCATGGACATGCCAAAAACGCATGGTCTTATGGAAAGCACGTAAACTTTAATTAAAAGCACAAGAACATCATTTTTGAAGGCAGACGGTTTTGGGAGTAGTTTAGGGCGATCTTAGGCGATTCTAGGAGAATTTTTGGAGCTTTTGAGAAGACCTAATCATTGCAAACACTTTTGATTTCATTTTAGTAAGAATTAAACATTTCAATTTCATCTTTATTCTTATTTGATTTGTTCTTAGCCATGTGTGGCTAAGAAACCCTAGTTTCTAGTTCTTGTTCAAAACATGTTGATTGTTTGACTTGAAGCATATGATTTGATGTTTGATTTGTGATTCTATTCTAGTGATTATGTTTTTGTTTAAACTAGAACCCTTAAATTTGATTTGTGTTTGATTGGCCACTTTCATGAATTGAATTTTTGTGCAGTTAATTAACTTTTAGGGCACCTAATCGTTCTATTAAGTTAATAATTGGTAACAAGCAATAAGTTTTCTTATTGTAAAACATATATCACATTTTTTCACACTTCCGAGCGTATGAGAAGAAATGAACATTGTTGGGAAGCTTTTACAAAACTTAATGCAGTATTTCAATACAATCTAAGAACGTGTTTTGGTTGAATTAGTGAAGCTAGGTCTAGTCAAAGAGCGTATTGGTTAGATAATTTGGCAAGCGAGAGGTATTAGAGCGTGTTAATATCTTTCAGTACCAACTTAGAATAACAATCTTGAATTACATCAAGTCATAATCAAGTGGAACAACAACATTGAGAACTAGAAGGAAACACTTTTACAACTTGTTTACAAATCTATTTCATTTTCTGCATGTTCCAAAGTTGATTGTTATTTTATTATTCCACTTTTGCAAACAAATCCCCTTTCTTGTGATCAAAGTACCTTGCACAAATAGTTATAGACTTTTGTCCCGTGTCTCTGTGGTTCGACCCTGCTTGGCTTGTACTACTTTTTAGTGCATTAAAGCAGTGCATTTGGAGTCTATTGTACCCCTTTATTTGTTGGGTTTGACACGCCTGACATGGAGCCCAAGAAAATCATCAAACATGAAACCCAAATTGGCTTAGGGTACAAGTCGACACAATAGATGGAGAAATCAGTGGTAATGGAGGGAATTTTTTTCATTAATCGGCACAACTGACTCATCAGGCTTAGGTGCTCCAACACCGACTCAAAGTGAAGAGGGGGATTCATCAATTTTTAACTCTAGCAGGATGAATACCCCAATCGTATATTCTAGGAAAAGTTAAGAGGTAAATTCTTCAGCATATGATCACACCCCTATTCGAGGATATCAAACACTATATGATATCTACAGTGAAACACAACCGATGGAGGATGAGCAAGAGGAGTTAGTGTTTACTGGTGATGAACCAACAAACTACTCAAAAGTGGCATTAGTTGGTGACTGGAAAGAAGTAACGAAAGGGCCAGGAACTTAAGTTGATTGAGAAGAACCATACGTGGAAGCTGACAAATCTGCCTCGTTGTAAAAAAACCCATAGGGTTGAAGTGGATTTTCAAATTAAAAAGAGATTCGGGTGGTAAAATAGTACAACATAAGGCAATGCTTGTTGCAAAGGGATATATACAGGAAAAAATAGTAGATTTTAGTGAGGTTTTAGAACCAATGGCTCGAATAGAAATAGTACGCTCGTTGTTAGCCCTGGATGCTCTTGAAGGGTGGAATATTCACCACCTCGATTTAAAATCAACCTTCTTAATGGTGACTTAGAATAGGAGGTGTACGTAGCTCAACTTGATGGTTTTGTGATTAAAGGGAAGGAACACATGGTGTACAGGTTGAATAAAGCTCTCTACGGCTTACGACAAGCGCCGAGAGCTTGGAATCTCAAGCTTGACAAAACACTCAAGAAGTTAGGCTTTCAAAATTGTTCCCATGAACAAGCCGTCTACAAACGTCAGGAATCAAAATCCATATTACCTGTAGGAGTGTATGTCAATGATTTGATAGTAACCGGTTCAAGTGAAGAAGGAATTTGTGTGTTTAAAAGGTAGACGAGGGAAGTATTCTATATGAGTGATCTTGGGAATCTATCATACTATCTTGGAATGGAAGTTCAACAACACAATAATGCAATCTCTATTAGAAAAATGGGGTAAGCAAAAAGATATTACAAGTAGCTGGTATGTTTGATTGCAATTTAGCAAAAAGTCCCATGGAACCCAAGCTCGACCTGACCAAAGATGAAGAGGGGGTGCCAGAAGGGGTGGAACACAAGCACTACAACTACGGGTGCGAAATCAAAACATCAAAATTGAACTATATTATGACATATCAAAACTTCATAATTAAATTATATTAACAAGTTTTATTTGGTTCAAAATAATGACATATCAAAAGTGTAAACAAGAAAACTAATATAAAGATTGTTACATTGTTTATCAAAGTGGAACGCGATGATCTTTTGCATTTTTAAAGTTTTCTACAATTGTCTCTAAACTAATATTTTCACCAAGTTCCCTTTCGAAGTGCAAAACCAGTGAGTCATTTAAAAACTCGTCTTCCATTTTATTCTGTAACCTTGTTTTAATGAGGTTTATTGTTAAAAATGATTTATCTATTATAGCAGTAGAAACTAGAAGAATAAGTATGAGACTAATTACTCGATAAATAAGAAGAAAGTTCTCTACTCTTCTAATCTTTATCAACCATTGACACAATTCTGACATAGATGTCAATAGTTTATAATCTGCAGGTTGAACGACATTAATCTCATAATGTTGAAGTTGTATCTTCAAAACTACTTTCTCTTGTTCATTGAAATCTTCAGGATAAAATTCTCTACTAACTTAATTATATCACCATTTCGAAAAGGCTCATCAACACTTTTAGGATCTAAATTTGTTGAAAGTCAAAGCAATTCCATTGAGCAATCATTGAATTGATGATTGAGTTCCATTATTTGACAATTAATTGCTTCATAAAATATATCCACTTGGTCATGATGTCCAAGTGTATGATCACTACACTTGTTACGAGTTCAAGCTCCTCTAATAAAGTATGGAGAAGACATATCAGGGATATCAATGTTGCGTTCCTGACAAAATGACATAACAAGAGAGAGTAAGCCATCCCATCTTTCATCTTTTTGTAATAACAATTTGGTAGATGCAACTAGCCTTAATACATTATAAATATCTTGAGATTATCTTTGTAATGCTTGACAAAGTAAATCAATGATCTCCATTATTTCTTTCTCGAGATGAAGAATAAAAATAAACTCAAATGTAGTAATAGCCTCATATGCTGAATCTGCATCGCCTTTGATTGATCTAGTGCCATCTTTAACAATTTTAAGTAAAACCTCACAAGTTGGACTAAACATTTTTATTAAACTTGAAACTGATTTGAGATGAGAACTTCATCTAGTATCACCAGTGATCTCCATTATTTCTTTCTCGAGATGAAGAATAAAAATAAACTCAAATGTAGTAATAGCCTCATATGCTGAATCTGCATCGCCTTTGATTGATCTAGTGCCATCTTTAACAATTTTAAGTAAAACCTCACAAGTTGGACTAAACATTTTTATTAAACTTGAAACTGATTTGAGATGAGAACTTCATCTAGTATCACCAGTGATCTCCATTATTTCTTTCTCGAGATGAAGAATAAAAATAAACTCAAATGTAGTAATAGCCTCATATGCTGAATCTGCATCGCCTTTGATTGATCTAGTGCCATCTTTAACAATTTTAAGTAAAACCTCACAAGTTGGACTAAACATTTTTATTAAACTTGAAACTGATTTGAGATGAGAACTTCATCTAGTATCACCAGCTCATTGTAATGGACCAATTTGATTAAGACCTCCACCTGTCTCTAACTCATCAATAGAAATCTTATATGTAATTTCCTCGGCTTGTGCATCTCTAAGTTGGTCGGCACGCTTGGATGAAGCACAAATAACATTGATAACAAAATATAATTGAGTAAAAAACTTTTGTAATGCAACAACTCCTCATAAAGCGGCCAATAATGTTAATTGCAATCGATGGGCAAAACAATGAACATATTATGCATATGGACAATCATTTGAAATCAATTCTTGCAAAACCTTAAAATTACCTCGTATATTGCTTGCATCATCATGCCCTTTCCCACAAATTGACTTAAGATCAAGATTATTATGTGACAATACAGAGTAAATTGCATTCTTAAGCGTTTGTGATGTAGTGTCAAGTACATGAACAAGCCCAAAGAAACGCTCCTAAACAAACCCATATTAATTTAAAAATCTCAAAACAATTGACATTTGTTCTTTATTAGACTGCTCACCTGCTTCATCAACAACTAAACAAAATTTTCCACCATCAATCTCCACACAAATCGTCCTCTTCACCCTAGTTGATATAAGGTTTAGAACCTCCTTTTGAAGTGATGGTGATATATATATATATATATATATATATATATATATATATATATATATATATATATATATATATATATATATATATAATGCATATTTAGGAGCAGTACAAAACAATTCTTCCATCTCTGTGTTAAAATTGCCAATTGCCTTTAACATTTGACAAAAATTTCCTTTGTTTATGGAATCTAATCATTCATCGTGGCCTCTATATGCAACTCCTTGAAAGGCGCAACAACGTATTGCATAAATAGTAGCTTTCTGTCTTAATCTATTATTTTTACGATTTTCTTCTATAAATGTCTCAAACACATTTCGTATATCTTGCGCCTGGTTTAACAAATCATCACATGGTTTTTGTGCAATGTTGTGAAAAGATGTACACTTAGTCCATATGTGATCTGAAAAAGCACAATTTTTCCACCAACTTTCTTCTGATTTTGAAATTCATCTATAGTAAATGCTTGTTGGCTATAGTGTCCCATTCCAAAAGGCTTGTTAAATAGAAAACATACAAAACAAAATGCAGCATCTAAGCTCTCTGAATATTCAAGCCAATGATATAACTTAAACAAAGAAGCTTGAAAACTACGTTTATGGGTTTCTAGTCCTGATTTTGGATATACAGAAAGTGTTTTTTTTGAAAGGGACCAAGATTAATATATGATCGCCTAATAGTATCTCGTTGATTAACCAAATAATCATAAATTTGCTTAAACAAACCAGGATCTCGTTCTAGTGTATTAAGATCTATTTCATTAATTTCAAGATGAGGGTTTTTGAAACGACTATCAATATTAGGAACATTGAGCATGGGGGCATTTTCATCAAAAACAGTCTCCGGTGGATTTTCGGAATCTTGAACAGAATTTTAGTGTTTTCTTTTAAAATACCCATAAATAGTTTATTGCCTTTTCATATTGATATGCACTACAATAAACAAATGATTTTTTTATTTTAAAAATATAATATAAAATAGTTCTGATATAAATTAGTTACATATCAAAATAATATATATATATATATATATATATATATATATATATATATATATATATATATATAGGGTAAAGTGAATATACCTAACAACCTTATATAAGCTTAGGTACCTAACCTCATCAAACTACATCATTTTGCATTGAATTTTCGTTGCAATCATCCAAGGTTCTTAAACTTCATCCGTAAACTTGATTTACTTCAAAATTTTTTGGAAATTCAACATTATATTTCTCCTACATCCTTTCATTTGTAGCGGTAGGATATGAAGCCCATCAGGTGGTATTCATAGAAAGACGTAATGTAAAAGAAAGATATTGGTGAAAGTCCAAAGATTTTGGAAGTAATCAAGTTATGTGGTTAAAGTTTAAGAACCTTAAGCAATTACAATGTAAATATGATACATACCGATGTAGTATTATGGGGTTAGGTACCTAAGCTTATATAAGGTTGTTAGGTATATTCACTTTACCCATATATATATATATATATATATATATATATATATATATATATATATATATATATATGTTAGTCCAACATGTACCAATGTACAATTCCTATGAATTTATATGCAAATAAATCAACATTTACTTTAGAATAATGAATAATAAACTATAAATTATAAAAAATCAACACGAATAATAAATTAATAAATATAAAATAATGTATACATACCTTTACGTATATATTAATTCAACATGTATATCTAATATCTTAATTTAATGTGATGTGAGAAAAGTAAGTAGAGAAGTGTGCAGTCATAATCAATTCAAAAGAAACAATTTTTACTTTATTAATTTTACTTTATTATTGCCTATTTGCCTAGTGCCCTAGTGTCTAGACTATGATATATAATCAATTAATAGATATATAAAGTAAAAGAAAGAAACAAATGTATGCACCTGGTAAATTGGTAAAGTAAAAACAAAGACAATGGAGTGCAGGCTCCAACGACAATTGAACTGGAGGTCAAGTTTCAACAGCCAACAATGGTGCAGGCTCCGATGAGGCGGCGACTAGCAAATATGAGAGAGAGCATATGATACGAACGACGTGAATAATCCGACGACCAGAAAAGAGTACAAGACAACAGTGGTCTTAACTCACACCAGACCAGACCTCATTTATTCTGTAGGAGTCGTGAGTAGGTACATGGAGTCACCATGAGAAAGTCACCTCAAAGCAGTTAAGCAAATTCTACGATACATCAAAGGGACTATCAACTATGGGTTAGTGTTCGGAAAGGAGGAGACGAGAATATACTCGGCTATGGTGATAGTAACCACAATGGGGAACGTGAAGATGGGAAAAAGTACATCGGGGATGGCATTTTACTTTTCAGGAAATCTAATCACTTGGTGTTTACAAAAACAACGAACAGTAGCTTTATCCTTTTGTGAAGCCGAGTTCATGGCGGTGACTTCAGCAGCATGTCAAGCTTTGTGGTTATAGAGTTTGTTGAAATATCTGACAGGTTCTAATGTAAGCTGTGTAAAGCTTCTTGTAGATAACAAATATGCAATTGAGCTGATGAATAACTTGATATTCCACGAGAGAAGTAAGCACATTAACACCCCACCCGATATCATTTCATTTGAGAATGTGTTGAAAAATGTTTAATCTGCATTGGGCATGTAAGCGGGGAAGAACAGAAGGCAGGTATTTTAACCACGGCACAACCACGAGTCAAATTTGTAGAAATGCGGAATTTGTTGGGTGTTGAAGACCTGCAAGACACAAAGACACAAATTAGGATTAAGGGGGAGAATGTTGAAATTAATCCTTATCTGGTTCATGTTTAACTCAGTTTTTAATGCATTAAAGATGAATAAGTGGTTATCATATTATTAGGTGAATGTGGTTAACCAAGTAGTAAAGTATTTCAGTTTCAGTTCTTTAGTTTAAAGCATTTTATTTCAGCTTTCAATGTAGTAGTATATAAATTTTCAATCTCTTTTTTGCTGTTAACAGAGCATCAGAATAAAAACTTCCAAAAGTTATTTCATATGTGTGTACCTTTGATTCCTGATTCAGTTTGCATGTTCGAGTGTGTAGCTTGATCTCTTGCTTTCTGATTTGCAATATGTACATCTAGCTCATAAACTGTTGGCTCCTCCCACCAAAATAACTGTGAATCAGAGTCTTAATTATGTGGAACTAGGACATGCAACAAGAACTCTTACTAAAAGTTACCAGTGGGTTTTTAGCAGCCAACCTTGTAAGTTGTAACCATGGTTATTATCTAAAAAAAACTAAGGAAAGTAGAGCTTAAATGATGACTATATATATATATATATATATATATATATATATATATATATATATATATATATATATATATGGGAAAAGTGAATATATGATTGTCATGTATGTAATATTAGGTATAGAACCATCAAAATTGACTTCATTTTGATTAGAAAAAACACAATTTTTTTCACTGTTAGCTTCTTCCTATTGCTTTTGAGCTTATATTATTTCTAATTTAATAATGTATCCCCAACATCTATGTATTTCGAATGTCTTGTTTATATTGGACCTCTAGTCGACTTCATAACTTTCATTGACACCTATCATATGTACATTTGCATGGTTCTTTTGGATGTGTTATGGGAAGAAGTTTATTGGGTAATGAATAATCTCAATCTTTCACTATAGTTTTCTATATTAAATTTGAATATGAAGGCTTATAGGTAGTTAATAATGTATTCTTATACATGGTTTGTGATGCAAAATTAAATATTTGAAACTCCATAAAAATATGTACAAATCGTATCATCTAGTCTAATAGTGGATACAAGAAAGATGATAGAGAGATTTGATTGCATTTAGTTAAAACTATTTTGTTTTTGATGGTTCTATACCTAATATTAGGTACATAACAGTCACATATTCGTTAAGCCATATATATATATATATATATATATATATATATATATATATATATATATATATATATATATATATATATATATATATATATAGGATTTAGGGAATGTACTATTATGTACCTAAGCTTATATATAGAACCCTCCAAACTATGTAGTTTTGATTAATATATATTCAACTTAATCATGATATCTCGTGTACTATTCTTCCTTAATCATGTGACTTACTAAACCGATCGAATTTATATTTTTTTTTCATTGTGTCTAAGAACTTAAAACATTAAAAGTAATGACCTTTTAACTAATCCTATTAAATTTTAAATGAAACTAATAGAATAAAATTTAAAAGAAGAACATGCAATAACTCAATCAAGTTTTTTACAAATTATTTGATATAATTTTTCAATTGAAGTACAAAACCTTTCAGTTATATTCATTAAAAAGTATTGATTTTTCACTTTCCCTATAAACTTCAATGATGTTTTGCAATAAAAATATATATAATTGATTTATTCTGTAATTTAACTCAATTCAATGATATTTTATTAAAACAAAATTAAGAGAAAATGAAATCGTATTTGTTTTGTTTAATACTACGTCATTTAAAATGTTTTATACTTAAGCTTAAGTACATAACAACCACATATTCATATATATATATATATATATATATATATATATATATATATATATATATATATATATATATATATATATATATATATATATATATATATATATTGGGGCTGTGCATAAACCGTATAAACCATCCGCACCGCATAACGCAGTTTAGAACTTTAGTGGTACGGTTTGTGGTTTGAAATTTTATTAAACCGCACTTTGCAGTGCGGTTTGCGGTTTATAATTACAAGATTGCGGTCCAAACTGCACTGCATGTGTGTGTATTATATGTGTATATGTTTTTTGATTCAAGAGTGTTTCACTGATTTTGGTGGAAGATATGAAAAAGGGACTGTTGTAAGAAAAAGACATTGACTGTTTCGAGATTATGCATCCATGAGGGACCTAGCAGTGCGCATGTGTCATTAATTGGTGCATTCTTTTTTACGAAGATTCCAAAAATTTAAAAGAATATATTTTGGTACGTACTCAAATGAGAATAAGATAAAGTTTTAGGCATCTCAATCGTGGCAGATTTTTTTTTTTTTATTTTAACTTATGTTCTCAACTTTTTTTAGTCTTACTCGCCTCAAATGTTTTATAGCAGAATTATTTGATTCACATATATTACACATGTAACCATAATAAAATTATAAGAAGGGTACTCATGATATTACATATTCTAAAAGGCTCACATTACTCAGCCATAGTAGTCATATTTCATAAGAATTGTTGAGTAATTTTTTGATTTTTCAATATATTAATTAAACCCATATGGCATTTGCCTTTTTGAGCAAGTCCACCAGCTTGCCCTTGAGTTGGAGGCTCATTATCTCATCAGGGCCACCAACCAGTTCATGACCTATGAACACGGCTGGCACACTTGGCCTACTCCTATCCAACATCTTCAGCTCTCTCTCCATTTGATGCCCCTTTGGGTCTTCATCTATCTCGTATACAGTAGCATTCGCCCCATAACTTCCTATCAGAGTCTTGATGGAATGGCACATGCTGCAAGAGCTTTTGCTGAATATCACCACCGGCTTTTCAGCACCTAAGTTGGTAACCAAGGCCATTAGTTTATGAGAAAGGAAAAGGAACAAGGGTCTAGTCAAAGAGGAAAGATACAAGCAGCCTTTATGTAGATAGATAATCTTATTATTAGAACGAAGACCTTACTTTGAAGAAATTGGAGCACCCATCGTGACTATATATAAGGAGTTAAGAGTAATGAATTAAAATGAGTGGGATAATGTTCTTAAAAGAAACCTTATCTGATGCTGAGATTACTCTTACAACTAACGATAGGCTGGACTTTGTAGAGTGCACGTGTGAGTGGTGCATTAGTTATAAAAAATGTGGATAATCGGAGAAGGGAGAATATATCTTTGTCACCAACGATAGAAATTGGATTTCTGGTTATCTTTTATAAGATTCTAATGTGTAAATATTTAAAGTGAACCGAAAGTGTAATGACAAAAGGGAGGTGGAATTTCTAAATAGTTAGATGCTTATTTAAGATGATAAAACACATGTGGTCCGTACAAGTAGGGAAGAAGATACTACATGTCTCTTTTTCTACTTGTAGCAATTAGACATTTGCAATGCCAGATTATTCTTAAGGAATTAATCAGTGGTTCTTAAGATAACTTGATTGGTTAGTGAGTGCCACATCTACTAGCTCTTACTGATCGAAGAAACCAATAACATTTAGCTTTTGTATTCGAGGTCTATCATAGATGTATGGGATGGATATGTCCCCTCATCTTTCTTGTCTGATGGTGGTGATTGATCCAATGAATTTGTACGATAGGGTATTATAAATACTCTTTTATTTACTGATATAGCAACATACATGCAGCCCAACAGCCAAAACAAGAGTAAAATTATGACATTTAATATAAACAGCAGACATCAATTTGTATAACTGGCCATAGAAAAAACTAAGGGACATTTATATACATTCACAAACTTATACAAATTAGATATCTATCACTTGTCCTAAATATCAAATATATTTCTTTTGCATAGCAAAAAGCACCTGATGATTAATTTTAGCTGAACCTATTTTCTTCCATTCTCTTCAACTTTTTTTAGGCTTGCTGCTAGTTCTCAGTCCTTCAGTGAACTTGCTTTACCATAATGATTTACTATTTTAATCTTATCCTCATGGCTTTTGGCATAAAAATCTGCAGATATTAGCTCAACTTTCCCTTTTTCTTTTCTGAAAAAAGTGAGGTTTGTAAGCATATATGTGTGGATTAACATAAGACACAGTCGAGTCCTGGCATCACGGCTGTACGTTGTTGTTTTAGAATGGCAGGTCTCATTTTTCAACTTGGAGAAAAGAAAAGTCAAAGCTCTGTATTTCATCTTTATATAGCGCTTTATATGGTGTGGGTGAGATAAGATAAAAGTTTTGTAAGAAAAAGCGGCTTCAAAGTTCAAATATAGCTAGCATGCATAGCATAGTTACTTAAATCGTCTTCATGATATTGCTACGAACCTTTCTTCATTAAAACCTGTTTTGGAACTTATTCTTTTCAGTTACAGATCTTACTTATCCAAATCTGGATCAAGAACAAAATTATGAAGATCAGTAATAAATCATGGAATTTCCTCATTCGTTAATTATCATCTTAATGGGACAGAAAACCACGTTATAATTCATTAACACACTTTTTACATCAAATTATAACACTAAGAATAGTAGTAACTGTAACTCCTGAAAAACATTGTATCTCTCACTGCTTCTCAAATAGCAGTGAAAGCACATATATATTCTAGCAGTTATCATTGGACTTGGAACAGCAATGAAGGCTGAAAACGTTTCTTGCTGTTTCTGCTCTAATGACTGGAATGCATCAATCCGTTGTTCTTAGTAGCTATATAACACAACTCCAACTTCTTTAATATTCTTGATTATGGTTGACTAAAGCCATATGGCATTAGCATTGAGGAGCAAGGGTACCAGTTGACCCTTGAGATGAAGGCTCATTATTTCATTGGCACCACCAATGAGCTCCTCTCCTATGAACACAGCTGGCACAATTTGCTTGCACCCTAATCCTCTCAGTTCCTTCTCTATCTGCTTCCCTTGTGGATGCTCATCTACCTCGTAAACTCTAGGATTTGCCCCAAAGCTGCTTATCAGTGTCTTAATGGTGTAGGACATGCAGCAAGAGCTTTTGCTGAATATAACCACAGGCCTTTCCTTCACCAGTGCTCTAACCATAGCCATCTCTTGAAATTCTAGCAGTTGATGTTTTGGGAGGCTATATATTGTAGTAAGTTTGGTGTGATATCTTTTGTGAGTAATATAAGCTGCTTCCATGGCTATATATAGTGATAGGATTTGAAAATTTTGGACAGCGGTATCTATTAGATGCTGAAAAGATCATATTTTTTATCAGACTCAACAGATGATAGGAAGCTACTATTCTGTAGTATAACAAGTGGCTTCTCTGTAGGTTTTGATATGATAGGCAGAAAAGTACATATCTAAATGACATCTTTAACCTTGAGAATCCGTTGAAAAGTTATTGGAAACTATTAGTGGATAATATTATTGAGTATTTATCTTATTTATTGTATTTATTTATCTCCTTATTTGTAGGGGTATTTGTTGTAAATCCATTATATATAATCGCTTCTCTATTAAAGGACCAATGGTCTAGCGGTATGGAGTGACCATCTCATATGAGAGGTCAGGGGTTCAAGTCTCGATGGAGACATAGGTGGTTATTTAGGAGTAGACTAGTTAGTTTGCCGTTATATATATATATATATATATATATATATATATATATATATATATATATATATATATATATATATATATATATATATCAAATGAGAACAACTAAAAGGTTGAGAACGCGAGAACAAGTATATTCATTTAGAGCTCACTACCTTTCTCCAAGATGTTTCTATGTTTCCATTATCTTCTCCTGTGTTAAAGAACAATACAAAAGACGATAGCAACAAGCATACTGCTCCAACCATTTGTTCTTTATGCAAGTGATAGCTTATTTTATTTCCTTATTTTTATTAGTTTATTTTAGATTTTTAGCTCTTTCTAATTAGTTTTGCATTGTATATTCTTTATTTTCTTTATTATGGATCGTACCGGGTGCTTTTTATTTTGCATAAGCTATTTTGCAGGTTTTCAACGTTCATTGCGGTTGCGGGTTGATTGGAGTCGGATTTAGTGGGCTCTCGAGGCATTGTTGGGCTTGGCGGATCCATAAAAGAAGATTTGGGCCTTAAGAGTTAAGGACTTGGATATTTTGGGCTTGTGAAGATGGGTCATAAACTTCTATTTTTGGGCTTGGAGCATCCATATTTGAAGCTAAATGATGATTGGTTGGTTTAAATCACATGGATATGGAGGGGACCAAAGGAATCTTTGGTAGTGGAAGTGTGGAGTGGAGAAATGAAGAGCCAATAACATTACAACAACACTTGCACGAGTGGAATTTCCATCGCGCGGGTACCCGCGCAACTGCCCAGTTTGGGTATTTTGGTCATTTCGCACACCATAACCTGGGGGGATCAGATCCATCAGCCACATTCTCGATTTTTCATCATTGGAGACCTGTAGGAGGCGATTTTGGAGCTTGAAGACTCATTTCTTTTCATCTTTCCAAGATATTGGTAGTTTCTTTATGCAGTTAGACTTTTGTGATTGTTTTTATATTGCCATGAGTGGCTAAACTCTCTATATTGGTTAACTTTGGTTAAAACCTTTGAATGTTTGTGGGGTTTTGAAGGATTCATGCTAGATTATCAATTATCTTATGTTTATGGTTCTAGAGCATATTTCTTATGCTTGTTTAATGCTTTGATTATGAGCTTGGCACTTAAATGAGCTAATGTTAGTTTATTTCTTTGGTTTTGTATTGAATCATTGAATTGACATAGAACAAGAGCTTTATGATGGTAAAAATCATCTATAGTTTATGAATCATAGCTCCTTTATGGATGTGTAAGCATTGACATCCTTTAGGAATTGGGGATCCTTTCTTTCTTAAGGCTAATCAACTTCTTGGGTTCAATTGCTACAATTAAACCCTTGATCTTGATTAAGAAGGTATGTTGTGGGCTTCCCCAACCTCCATACTACCTAAGAGGAATCTTGGCATATCATGCTTCATGATTGCTATAACCAATTTGGGATGAATGATAAGCTTCATGTTGAATCCTAATGATAAACACACAAATGTTCATTGTGTTGAATTGCCTTAGTTAACCAACCTTCTCCAATATTTGAGCATCTCACTATCTTGCTTAATTGCAAGTTTTTAGTTATTCAAGTCTTTTAGTTTTCAAGTAATCAAACACCCCCCCCCCCCTTTTAGTTTAATTGTAGTTAGTTAGTTTATTTACAATAGTTCTTTTAGATTGCATTGGTAATTGAATACAACCATTTCCCTGAGGATCGGTACCCTTTTTTACCATTATATTACGTTTTATTTGCAAACAAAGGGTGTAATTTTCTTGGTGGACTTGACACCCTACCAAGTTTTGGCGACGTTGCCGGGGAATTGGTTATTGTTATTTGATTGTTTATGCCTAGGTCTACAAGAACCGGTGAGCTACTTTACAATTTGGAAATTGAAAAAGAAGCAAAAGGTTGAAAAAGTTAGCCAAACAAGCAAAGCAACAACAACTTGTTCAAGCTTCTTCCTCTTCTCCACTAATCAACATAGAAGATCAAGTTCATACTTCAAGTGATACCGACACCGAACCGATTTCTCCAATTGTTGGTCAATCCCTTGAAGACATTCCGCTTGAAAATTACATAGCCATAAATCACACTCCACCTCACAATCCCAACCAAAACCCAAACAATCAAGATGCCAATACCCCACCCCAACAACCACGACAACAACAACAACAAGAACCTCTCATTGATATGCCACCTTGGAATCAAGCCCCTCCTCAAAACCAACCCAATTATAAACCCCCACAAATACACAACCAACAATTCCACCAAAACAACCAACTTCAAACCAATGCTTTTCAATTTCCACAACAAGTACATTGCCCAAATAAACCCAATTACCCACACCCTCCAATGTACCAAAACCCAATGTACCCACAACAACAACCTCCTTACAACCAATACCCTAACTACCAACCTTATCCACCACCAATCTATAATCCCCAACAATACCCATATCCACCTTACCAACAACAACCCAATTACATGAAACAATATCCCAATCACCCCTTTCCACCCAATCCCCCTCAAGAGTTGACACTTCGACAAATGATGGAAACGGTTGTTACTCATACACCTCTTGCTATTGTTTATCTTGCAAACCGCCGAGGAATTGAATTGAAGTCAAGTTTCATACATTAACTTACCAATTTCCATGGTTTGGATAGAGAAGACCCTCAAAATCATTTGAAGTCATTTCATATGATATGTGTTAGCATGTTGCCCGAAAATGTGACATTAGATGATTTCAAGCTAACCGCCTTCCTGCTCACTTTGAAAGATAAAGCTAGAGAGTGGTTATTCAACTTACCACCGGGATCTATTTATACATGGGAAGAGTTACGCAAGGCCTTCAATAGCAAGTTTTATCCCACATCCCAGATATCAAGCCAACAAAGTGACATTTTGGGGATTCCTCAAGGGGAGAATGAGACTTTTCATGCTTTTTGGGAGCGATTCAAAAATTTGTGTACAAGTTGTCCTCAACACAACATACCCGAACAACTACTTCTTCAACAATTTTATGAGGGTATGAATGAAAAATATCGAAGGATGATTGATGCTTCAAGTGGTGGTAACATCTTCAACAAGACACCTCACGAAATCCGATCACTTTTTGGCACCATTTCTCAAAATCAAAGGAACTTTGGGACTCGAAATGAAATGAAGAGAAGTTCTCCACAAGTGGTTGGTGAAGTTAGCAACACTCAACACTTGGAATCAAAACTCTTAGATTTGACTAATGTGCTAAGTCAAATGGTGGTGGGAAGTGGTCAACAATTGATGGTGTGTGGCATTTGTGCAATG
This sequence comes from Lactuca saligna, assembly GCF_052625555.1. NCBI lineage: Eukaryota > Viridiplantae > Streptophyta > Magnoliopsida > Asterales > Asteraceae > Lactuca > Lactuca saligna. The sequence continues at coordinate 317,473,854 of NC_136421.1, forward strand.
ATGTGGCATTATACGGATAAATGTTCCACACTTGGAAGTGAACCGGAAGATGTGAATGCAATGGGAGGGTATCAAGGTCAACCAAGACCCATGGGATTTCAAAACAATTTCAACTCAAACTGGAGGAATAACCCAAACAACCCATACCCTCCAAATCAAAATCCACCAAACATTTTGATGAGACCTCAACATCCACAATACCCCTCCCAAAAACCTCCATATCCACAAACTTCTTTTCACCCTACAAATTACCAACAACCTCCATAAAAAGGCCAATCAAGTGGTAACCATCAAATGAGCCTTCAAGAACTCGTTACTTCTCTTGCTCAAAGCCAAAGCCAATTTCAACAAGAGACCAAGAATACCTTCTCAAACATTCAAGCATAAATTGGAGAGTTGGCCAGCGCTCTCAACAAGATGGAACAAAGGGGCAAACTTCTATCTCAAACTGAGAAGAACCCCAATGTGAGTGCAATAACTTTGAGAAGTGTAAAAACACTTGGAGAAAGAAACCCTAAAAGAGTTTCAAGAGAAGAAGAAGATGAAGTCATCGTTGTTGAACCTTCAAAAGTACTAAATCTAAAGGAACCGGTTGTTCCAAACATTGGTTAACCCGAATCTTCCAACAAGACCATAAAGCCATTGGTCATACCACCACCCTTCCCTTCCCGGTTAGCCGCCTCAAGGAAAGAAGAGGAAGAAAATGAATTATTTGAAACTTTCCGCAAGGTCCAAATCAACATTCCACTATTGAATGTTAATAAGTAAATTCCAAGTTATGCAAAATTTCTCAAGGATTTGTGAACCAAGAAGAGGAAATTCAAGGAAAATAAAAAGATTCAAGCCAATGCAAATGTGTCTGTGGTTATCCAAAAGAAGTTATGAAAGACCCCAACTTTCGTATTTATGAAAGACCCAAACTTTCATACTATTTCAAAAGATTTCTTAAGTTACTTCCTCAAAACATGCTACATGCATATATATAAAACAATATTTTATATTGATAAAGTGATTACAAAGGATTGGATACAAACCGACTAAGTTTTATTACATTTCATGTCTACCCAGAAATCTACTATTCATAGACATACATGAACATTAAAAATACAGAGAAATACTATTAACTATTCTAAATCTTTCAGTACTATAAAGCTATATTGGAATACTCAACACCTGCAATTGTTAAATATTAAGAGGAATAAGCGATAACGCTTAGTGAATTCAATAAATAGATACAATATAATCTTATGTCTTACATATACCAATATGACAGAAGCAGAAGGGAACAAGAAGACATATGTGAAATCATGTGACAAGTGTTCATATCAATCAAAGACTTTATTCAAAGATATACTTTTCAATGAAACATAACGATTTCAATATTTGATATGCATCAATAAAGCTTTGGCCTAATTGGCACAGAAGACATATAATTTCTGATTAACATCTTGTTAGATTTCAGGCTTATAGCCCTGTCTAACCATTTGCCAATACCATAGAATAGAGTTCATTTTCTTACGGAGTCATGCTCTACATGGTCAGAGGCTACATACCATTCTTATCAAACCTTATGCCAATGCCATAGAATAGAAGTCATTCTCTTACGGAGACATGCTCTACATGGTCAGAGGCTACATACAATTGTTTCTATATATTGAAATCACCTTAAGTTAACCGGGGGTTAAAATAGTAATTTGGATAGCATTTCGGCTTTAAATATATCTTTCTATGTTGAAAACCGGGAGCTTAATTGAAAATCGGGCTCTGCGAAGGTAGGGCTTCAAAACTGAAAAGATAAATTTTTTAGGCTTCTCGGGGGTCTCGGGACATGTTTCGGGTGCTAAAATTGATACCGGGGCTTCGGGAAAAGTCAAAATAGTGAAAATATGGAAAAATGGGCCAAAAATGGCAATTTCTCAAAATTACCAGAGAAGGCTCGCAGGTCTCCTATTTATAGGCGAAAGGCTCGGATCCTGTGGTTGAGAAGCGAGCACGTGGCTGCTGGAGCGAAGGCCACGAAGCGAGAGGAGGGGAGAAGACGTGCACCTGCGAGCTTCGGACATCTGGCAGGAGGAGCGAAGGCCACGAGGCCACTGCGAGGCTCGGACGTGGCACCGGTTGCGAAGCGGGTAGGCGAGACGTGTCTCGCGTCGAACTAGCCACCGATGCGAGATGTGTCCCCTTCCTGCTGGACCTCGGCCTCGGTGAATCTTCTTGTGACACTTGCTGACTTCGGATTTGGCCACGTCTCCGGTGACGCTGCTGCTTCGTGCGAAGGTGACGTGGCCGGTACTGTTCATGCGAGTTTTCTCGGTTTTCGGGCTCCGAACTTCTAAAATCCATAACTTTCGCATACGAGCTTCGTTTTTGACGTTCTTTATATGCACACGTAGCTAAAATTACTCTCTACAATTTTCGTTTAGACTTTGTCGGCTAATTTTGACTTTAATTTTAATATTATTATTTTTAACAGATCGGGACAAGAAAATCCGTTAAAAATTCATAACTTTTTCATCCGACATCCGTTTTCATCAAACTTTTTTGTACTACATATGAGTAGACCTTCAATTATCGTTTAGGATGTATCGGTAAAATATCGCTCGATCTAAAATTCAAGTTTTTAGCTGTCTACTGCTAAGTTGAAACTTCGAAAAATCATAACTTCCTCATACGATGTCAGATTTTGGCGTTCTTTTTATCGAATTTCTCGGTTTAACGAATACTAAAACTTTCATTTAGATTACTAAGGCTAAAAAGTAGTTTATTAAAAACTCACTTTTTACGTCATTCGGCGCCGTGCTGGTTTTGTCGCGGATCTTCGGTTGGTCATAACTTCTTCGTTATAACTCGGATTTTGACGAGGTTTTCGCCTACAAGTTTTTAACGAGATTCTCTACAACATCAAATAATAAAATATTACTTATTTAAAATTTTATATTTTTTTCTAAATTTCACTATTTGGCTATTAATTGGAATCTCATAAGACTTCCAATATTTTATGAGTGATTCTAAACATAGTTTTACTTCATTTCTAGTAAGAACTAGTTGTTAGAACTCAACACTTAATTTTATTCACTTTTAATAATAACAATACACAAATTTCAGAACGTGTACGTTACAAATACCTCCTCCTTTTGAGGATTTCGTCCCCGAAATCATAACGATTAAAACAATTAGGGATACTTCACTCTTATTTCATTCTTATTTTTTCCCAAGTATAATTTGGGCCTCGATGGTGCTTCCACTTGACAATCACCAACTTCATTTCTTTATTACGTAAACTAGTCGTTCTTTTATTTACAATCTCTTCTATTCATCTCGGATAATAGAATCATTTCATCATATATGCTTAACCTTTACACAGATAGCTCACATGAAACATTTCATGAATATCTGTCAAATTTTCAGGCAATTCCAAGCAGTATGCTTGCTTAACAACCGTTCTTTCTTCCAAAGTAGTATAACGACTTTTCATGAAATACTTTCAGTATTACTAAGTCATCCACCCGGAATTCTACGGGTAGTCTCCTGTTTTCTGCATAGGGAATTTATCGATCCTGGGCCGCTTTCATTCTTTCTCTGAAAATTTATATCTTGTTAGTGATGTCTTGAATCATTTCAGATCCTCTAAAGATCTTCCATCTTACGTCACGCCAACATATTTGAGTATGACATTTACGCTCATTTAGTACTTTATATACCTTCAGTATATTTTCTACTGTTTGGATTGCTCTCTTCTTTTGACCATTTGTCTGAGGATGATAAGTTGTACTAAGAGCAACTCGAGATCCTAATTCATGCTTCATTCTCACCCAAAAGTGAGGAGTGAAACGAGTATCACGGTCGGAAATAATTTATAGTGGCGCATCTTGACTTGCCACAATTTTGTCTAAGTAACTTTCGCGTATTTCTCCAATGGAGTCGTTTTACGTGTGGCGAGAATATATGCATTCTTCATCACCGGTCGATAATTATCCATAGGTTATCATTCACAGTTTTCTTCTCCTTTTTCAAGGTATTAGCTGTATAAGTCGGATAAGTAGAATATCCCTTCGACATAATTTACGAGTTTTTAAGAAAGAAATTAATTATTTTCACCGTAGACATAAATAGAATCTTCCCTTCCGATAGGGATGCATATCATCTCCTTCTAGAACAAGAGCTTTGAGTGGTTCTTTAATAACCATTCCATATCAAAGATAGGAATTAGGTTAGCAGGAAGATTATAACTTTCAATTCCTATAACACTAACTCTATAGGCTTTATCAGCAAGTAATGATATATTTCCTATGTTATCTATATGAAATGATTGGACAACTGCGTAACAAGCAATTTGAAAAGAATATGCGAATTTATAAGACACGAAAGAATCTGAGGCATTGAAATCAAATAAGATGTGAGTAGATCTAGAGTTTAAGAGAAAATTACTAGTCACAACATTCGAGGGTTTTTTTTTTTTTTTTTTTTTTTTTTTTTTTTTTTTTTTTTTAAACTTACTTCCTTTGTGGTAATCTAAAATGTACGATATTTAGCTTTTAGTTTGCCAAACGGTTGTCAAATTCTTCAAACTTCCTAATTACTGGCGATGTTCAAATTTGTACCCGCTCTTCATTCTTTATTGAACATTCGATCTTAATCTTTGAGTTAAAACTCAATTCTCATTGCAGATTCCTGCTCCTTCTTGGTTTATAAACTAAACCCAAGATAAGGTCATTACTTTTTCTATAACGACAACTCGAATGGTCATATTCTAATGTCCTTTGATTTTATCTCGCACAAGACACATAACGATCCAACATCTTGTATTAGAATCAGATCGAATAAATCGAGCTGATAGAATAATGAAAACAAAAAGAGTTTGATCAATACGTAGATGCTTTGGAACATAAAGAATAGCACCACGTATCTCTAATTCATGCTTTCGGACCTACATATCTTTTAGCTTTTGGCACCTCCTCCTTTTTAGTTGGAGTACTCTTTGATTGTTGAACGACAACTTGACTCCCCGCCATTTGATTAGTAAGTGTAGGGCGGATACATTTCTTGTGGCCAGTAACACCACATAGCAAGTCACATCTGTGGTTAATGATTGCTCAATTCTTTAATGAAGATTGTTATATTTCTATCGACTATCTCGACCATTTACTTCTTCAGTATTCTTACTGATGTTTTATCATTATATAAGACATGGTTCTCTGAACCAATTAACTCCTTTCGCGGATTTGTACTAATCGGACTCGACTATTTATTAAGATTTGAACGATAATTAACTTCTTAGTCATTACCGAAACGAAGGTAACGACACACATGAATAAAACGAAATCATTTACTAGCTTCTTGGTAACCTTGTGACTTTTCCTGATCCAAGTGTGACCTGTGCTTCTAGTAGTATAGGCCTCTACTACTATTCACACCTACTCATACTCGTCCCAAGTATTGTCTCGCAGTTCCCAAGTCACCATTCAAAAGTTTTTGACAAAGCAACTTATCACACATGAACGTGTTCAAACAAATACGTACAACAGTTTCTCCTAGACTCAACTAGGGTTTTCACGTTTCTATCAAACATATATTGGATTACTTATACTCGCCTTCTAGGATTTTTCTCATGCATATGCTCGATTTAATATATCCTAATACTTTTCCATAGGTCGATAGAAATTTACTTCCATTTCTTCATATTAATTCTTTCTTAAGTAGTGTCTACTCTACAAGACACATTATTCCAAAATTTACTTTAGCAGCATGGAGATAAACGATCTTCTACTACCCGCATCATCTTCTAACTCATGCAATCCATCATGCACTTTTGTTCATTTCATTATTCTTCCTTGACATTGTTATTCTTGTATCTGAGTAAGTCTAAGTCTATTTCATAGGAGTCTATCTTAAGAAGTCTGCATCTTAGCTACATCTCAGCAAGTTTTACTAGCTTCAACTTGGTTCTCTGTTATTCCTGACTACAACATTTCTTTTCATACGATACTATGGGTGTATTTCTTCTTCAATTAAGCATTCTACCTTACTTAAACAAGTAAGTTTCTTAACCATTTACCACTAAATGACTCAATTCACCATCCCAATCTTGTATGTTAAAGTCGGCTTAACACACAATGGAACTTTATATCACAAAGTCTTGGCCTATTGAGTCTGAAAACTTCATTAGCCTTTCTTTTGATCTTTATTTAATTCTTCTAATCTTGTACCACATCAATTGAGATACTATCGAAGTATTTATCGCCATCTTCGGTTCTTTCGACTTTCTAAACAATCATTGCTTCAATCTGAACAGTGGTAGAACAACTTCGTGGATTTGTACCAACACATTTATCTTGTCCAAACATGTTTCAAACGCACATCTTTCTTCGAAAGATGTTATTATATATCAAACATACTTTAAATGTATATTACCGCTCTATTGGTAATTATACACTTATTACGATAACAATTCATATTTATTATTTTACGATATCTCGCGATCGTTTATTTATAAACTTATCGATGTCAACTATCATAAGTCTCTTTATCACTCCGAAAAATTCTATTATGAAAATTCTTAAAATTTTCTAAACCATGGTCGGCAACAGACCTTAAGCTTTCTCACATAATAAAATATAAGGCATATCTCTTCTCTATATTCATTTATCATTTAGCACATAATAGAATATACGGTATATCTCCTCTTTATATTCATTTATCATTTAGCACATAATAGAATATAAGGCATATCTCCTCTTTATATTCATTTATCATTTAGCACATAATAGAATATAAGGCATATCTCCTCTCTATATTCATTTATCATTTAGCACATAATAGAATATAAGGCATATCTCCTCTTAATATTCTAGTGCTTGCCTCCATTAGGTATTCAACCTAAAATATATCGTATCATCTTTACTTAATAATTCTTGTTTAAGTTTAGAAAATTTTAAAATTTCTAGTTCACTTAAACTAATTTTCTTAAAATTCTAAAGTAACTTAATATCTTAGAATACCTGCGTTTATCACTACCCAATCCCCCACTTAAATATTTCCTATGGTTTGTATCCATATACTTATTATGAATCAGCTCATATATTGAGCTTCCAACAGTTTAAGTCTAAATATCAATCCGTGATATTTAGTTCACTTAAACCATTGCTTTGATACCATGATTGAAAGATCCAAACTTTCGTATTTATGAAAGACCCAAACTTTCATACTATTTCAAAAGATTTCTTAAGTTACTTCCTCAAAACATGCTACATGCATATTTATAAAACAATATTTTATATTGATAAAGTGATTACAAAGGATTGGATACAAACCAACTAAGTTTTATTACATTTCATGTCTACCCAGAAATCTACTATTCATATACATACATGAACATTAAAAATACAGAGAAATACTATTAACTATTCTAAATCTTTCAGTACTATAAAGCTATATTGGAATACTCAACACCTGCAATTGTTAAATATTGAGAGGAATAAGCGATAACGTTTAGTGAATTCAATAAATAGATACAATATAATCTTATGCCTTACATATACCAATATGACAGAAGCAGAAGGGAACAAGAAGACATATGTGAAATCATGTGACAAGCGTTCATATCAATCAAAGACTTTATTCAATGATATACTTTTCAATGAAACATAACGATTTCAATATTTGATATGCATCAATAAAGCTTTGGCCCAATTGGCACAGAAAACATATAATTTTTGATTAACATCTTGTTAGATTTCAGGCTTATAGCCCTGTCTAACCATTTGCCAATACCATAGAATAGAGTTCATTCTCTTACGGAGTCATGCTCTACATGATCAGAGGCTACATACCATTCTTATCAAACCTTATGCCAATGCCATAGAATAGAAGTCATTCTCTTATGGAGAAATGCTCTACATGCCCAGAGGTTATGTACCAGTACCAATGTGAATCTAAGTCCTTTCACTGATCACATGGTCAAAGGTATTATAATTGCTATAAACATAGCGAATAAAATAACACGGGAGAATAACTTAGAATAATAACACTGAGAAGCACATATGTCACACCCTCAAACCAGACGGCGGAAACGTCCGGGGGCTTGCGTGTGACTTCATCTTGAAATATCATTACAGTGAATATAATTGAAACATAACATCATCATCATCATCACACATGTAATATTACAACATTCATTGTTTACATCGAGTATTGTATTTGAATATTACATGCCAAAATAGTAAGAGTATGATGAAACAAAATATCACACAATATCCATTAGTTTGTTTCGTTCATCCTGCTTCAACGGTATCCTGAGAATACAAGTTATTTTGAAAACGGTCAACATAAAAATGTTGGTGAGTTCATAAGCATGTTTGTGAAAATGATTTGTATAACTTTGAAAACCACCAGAAAATCCGATATTTCCTGAAAAAATGTTTAGTGTGTTTGTGTTAGATCTTGTATTAATGCATGTATGTTATTGTTTATTTGACTAAAAATGTAAAGAAAATGTAGAGAGAATGTAAGAGCATGTAAAGAGAATGTTCCCAGACAACCCAACGTTGCCAAAAAAAATGTGGATGTCTTCCGTAAACTTCATAACATTAATTCATCTAAGCGAGTCGTCATAACCATACTAAATAATGACAATTTCACTTGTCTTGGCGTCGTTGGACGCCGATGGAAAATAGAATAAGGTTTTCGTCACCCTAGACTGAGTAAGTCTAACTGTAGCGAACAACTGAGGTGTGGGGTGTCAACCCCGTATAGATCTATACACAAATCCCCGTTCTCCCTCCAGGAGACTCTGGTTATAACTACAGGCTACGATCGTACACTTAATAGATGCCAACCGATAAAAACTCGCTAGATCCTTAATCGAATTTACGCGAAGAAAAATGTATAAACTCATTCTAGGACCAATGATCCATGTAAGTGAACCACTAAGGCGTCGCTAAACATGTAAATCATTTCAAGACCCAAATGGAATGAGATTATATAACATGGGCCCGAAATATATATGAAAGGACAACTAAGACCCATTTCACATATAAAGTATTTACAGGCCCAAATAGCACACAAATAGTATCCAAGGTCTGTCGCACATGTTAATGGGTCAATGAGGCCCAATAAACATGTAAATAGTATACAGGACCTATCACACATAGAAATGGGTCACTAAGGCCTAATAAGCTAGAAAATGATCAAATTAAATCCATTTGTTGGTTTATCATTGGTTTTAGTTCAAGTATTCACTAAAATAGCATAAAATGAAGAACGCATATAAAACCCATTCCCAGGCCCAATAAACATGTAAGTGGACCACTAAGGCTCACTATACGTGTCTATTATTTCCAGGCCCAATAAGGATATGAATATCATTTTTAACCCGTTTGTTATTGTTTTGTTTATTTTAGCTTGATTATTTACAAAGTTGATATAAAAAGCCCTCCTTTTTGTAAAAATGACGTTCTTGGCCCAATAAGCCAACAAAATTAGGATTTATGGCCCAATTTTTGTAAGAATAACACTTTAGTCTCCATTTTGTTCAAAACTTGTTTTGATGACTATTTTGTAGTAAAAATAACATGTTAAAACCCATTTTTGTCAAAATTAACATTCTTGGCTTGATTTTTGTGAAAATACACATTTTCTGGTTTTTGAGCTTTTCCGACCTATTTGTTTGAAAATATGTAGAAAAATCACCGTAAGTCGAAATTTGGATCCGTAAACTCTAAAAGTTTAGAAATTTTGTCTACTTTGATCACAAATTTTCTCATAATTTTTAATGACTTCTAACAAGTGTGAAGTTTCTCATCTTCACTGGTTGGTCCGAAAATTATTTCAAATATGATAGGCAGTTTTGTAAAATTCGCCAAAAATTGTAGAAAAATCGTATGAAAACGTGCGAGTAGTCATTTTAAAAGTATAAACCTGAAATTTATCCATGTAAAACAGTTTTGAAAAATACTTCCATTTGGATGGTCAAAACAGTCCGAGATTGGACCAAAACGTTTCTGTCAAGAGCTGTTTTGTGAATTTAGTTTATAAATCTTTGAACACAACACTTATTTTTGCTATATTAAGTATACAAATCCCAGATCTACATGTTTACATGTAATACTTGAGATAAAACATACTTTTCTCATGTTTCATATGAATATCCTAGTGATACACTTCAAGTTTCTTAACATATTTGTAGATTAGTGAAGAAATCACACATAATCATGCATATACACATAGATCTACACAAATCAACTTGTATTCTCCCCCAAAAACAAGTAAAAACCAAAAACAAGGGGGTATGAACTCACCTTGCTTTGCTGTTCTTGGTTTGAAGAAGAAATGGAAGAAGATGATGTGATTCTTGGCCCTAGCAAGCTTCTTGAGAGGTTTTTGAGCTTAGATGGGTTCTAAGATGCAACATCACGAAATTGCATGAGTTAAGAGAATATTTTTGAAGTAATCAAGAGAATAGACCATGGATCTAAGCATAAACTTACCAAGGATGATGATTTTGGTGAAGAATCCTCTTGAAAACACCTTAGATCTTCGAAATTTTGGATGGAAGGAAAAGATGTTCTTGAGAGTGTATGAGAGTGTTTAAAAGAAAAATGAGGATGGTGGGATGAGTGTTTGGCTGTAAATAGAGAGGAGAAGAGAAGATAGATACTTGATAAGTTTGCATGGTGGGTAATAGTCTTCATGGAAGTATGTGATACAATTATGTGTTGTCAAGTGTTTAACCCGCATTCTCCCATTAATCTTTTTCCCTTTTTTTTGTTTGGGCCGAGAATGGGCTAAGGAATTGAGATAAGTTTGGGCCCTATCTTGACTTAGTCCGAAAGTAAGAGTCGCAAGTAATATATTTCGGCCCATTGGGCCTTTAAGTTAGTTCACGGCCCAAAAGTATAAAAGAATGGGTTCTATGGTCCATTAAGGTTAATTGGAGTTGTTATGGCCCAATAAGGCCCATTAGAGGTAGAATGAATCATTCTAGGCCTAAATGGCCCAAAATGTTATAGATTGATGAATTGATAATTTATTGGTCCCTTAGGCCAAATAAGAGAATTCTAGTCCATAATGAACTTGAGTCGGGATTTCTAGGGTTTCCAACCCTTATTTTAACATATGAAATATATTTGAATGAGAATGAAGTATAGTATTCACTTAGAGTACAAGTTATTACACTAGGTGAATGATTGCATGAGAGTAGAATTTCCTAGCAAAAATGCTAGTTGTGACAACATAGCACATATAACACATAACATACAATTGTTCCTATATGTTGAACTCACCTTAAGTTAACTGGGGGTTAAAATAGTAATTTGGACAACATTTCGGCTTTAAATTTGTCTTTCTATGTTGAAAACCGGGAGCTTAATTGAAAACCAGGCTCTGCGAAGGTAGGGCTTCAAAACCGAAAAGATAAAATTTTCGGGCTTCTCGGGGGTCTCGGGACGTGCTTCGGGTGCTAAAATTGATACCAGGGCTTCGGGAAAAGTCAAAATAGTGAAAATATGGAAAAAGGGGCCAAAAATGGCAATTTCTCAAAATTACCCGAGAAGGCTCGCAGGTCTCCTATTTATAGGCGAGAGGCTCGGATCCTGTGGTTAAGAAGCGAGCACGTGGCTGCTGGAGTGAAGGCCACGAAACGAGAGGAGGGGAGAAGACGTGCACCTGCGAGCTTCAGACATCTGGAAGGAGGAGCGAAGGCCACGAGGCCACTGCGAGGCTCGAACGTGGCACCGGGTGCGAAGCGGGTAGGCGAGACGTGTCTCGCGTCGGACTGACCACCGATGCGAGACGTGTCCCCTTCCTGCTGGACCTGGGCCTCGGCGAATCTTCTTGTGACACTTGTTGACTTTGGATTTGGCCACGTCTCCAGTGACGTTGCTGCTTCGTGCGAAGGTGACGTGGCCGGTACTGTTCATGCGAGTTTTCTCGGTTTTCGGGCCCCGAACTTCTAAAATCCAATACTTTCGCATAGGAGCTCCGTTTTTGACGTTATTTATATGCACGCGTAGCTAAAATTACGTTCTACAACTTTCGTTTAGACTTCGTTGGCTAATTTTGACTTTAATTTTTATATTATTATTTTTAACAGACCGGGATAAGAAAATCCGTTAAAAAATCATAACTTTTTCATCCGACATCCGTTTTCGTCAGACTTTTTACCGTTGTACTACATATGACGAGACCTTCGATTATCATTTAGGATGTATCGGTAAAATATCGCTCGATCTAAAATTCGAGTTTTTAGCTGTCTACTGCTAAGTTGAAACTTCGAAAAATCATAACTTCCTCATACGAAGTCAGATTTTGGCGTTCTTTTTATCGAATTTCTCGGTTTAACGAATACTACAACTTTCATTTAGATTACTAAGGCTAAAAAGTAGTTTATTAAAAACTCACTTTTTACGTCATTCGGCGCTATGCCGGTTTTGTCGCGGATCTACGGTTTGTCATAACTTCTTCGTTATAACTTGGATTTTGACGAGGTTTTCGCCTACAAGTTTTTAACGAGATTCTCTACAACATCAAATAATAAAATCTTAATTATTTAAAATTTTATATTTTTACTAAATTTCACTATATGACTATTAATTGGAATCTCATAAGACTTCCAATATTTTATGAGTGATTCTAAACATAGTTTTACTTCATTTCTAGTAAAAACTAGTTGTTAGAACTCAACACTCAATTTTATTCACTTTTAATAATAACAATACACAAATTTCAGAACGTGTATATTACAAGTTACCTCCCAAATGCAAGGATCCGGGAATATTTGCTATCCCTTGTACCATTGGTGATTTGCATGTCAAAAGTGCTATGTTAGATCTTGGAGCCTCGATCAATGTGATGCCATATTCGGTTTTTCAATCTCTCAATGTTGGACCTTTGGAATAAAAGGGAGTCATCATTCAATTAGCGGACAAGTCAAGGGTGTCTCCAAGAGGAGTGTTGGAGGATGTGTTAGTACAAGTTAATCAACTTGTTTTTCTGGAGGATTTTTATGTCAGTGATCTTGAAGATAAGACTCCTTCCAAATCATCTATGATCCTCCTTGGAAGACCTTTCATGCATACCGCTCACACAATCATTGATGTCCATAAAGAAAAGATAACTATGGAGTTTGATGGAGAAACCATTCACTTCAACATCTTTGAAGCAATGAGGTACCCTAGCAACATTTCTTCATTGTATCGGGTTGATGTGATTGAGCTAATAAACGAGATAAGCCCTAATGTATGTACAGACAAGATACTCATGGAAGATGATTATAAGCCTAAGAGGGAAGCGCAAAGAAGACTGAATCATCCAATGATGGAAGTGATCAAGAAAAAGATAATTAAAAGGTTCAAAAGGTGCAAAGAGAAGAAAAAGGCATTTCATGACAAGCACATAACCCAAAAACACTTTATTCCTAGTCAAAAAGTTCTTCTTTATCATTCACGCTTAAAGCTATTCCCGAGAAAATTGTGATTTCGATGGCATGGACCTTTCATTGTTATAAAAGTGTTTGATCATGGTGTGGTTGAAATCAAGAGTTTGGAAACAAACCAAATCTTCAAAGTGAATGGGCACCATTTGATACTATTTTATGAAGGCTTTGACATGGGAGAATTCGACAACGTAGCATTGGAAACACCGATTTACAAAGATTAAATGAAGCGGGACTAAGTCTTGGCAAAAACGTTAAATAAATGCATAATAAACAAAATCTGCTTGAAATTTGGATGTTTCTATGCTTTAATTCGGTAAAATAAGCATCATGAAGTTTAGCAATGATCTTGGTAAAGTATGCAAAAAATGCCTAAAATCTGCAACTTGCGTGGGTACCCGCACAGCCGTTGCGTGGCCGAGCCCCAGCCGTGCAAATCCGTGCTCCAAAACTCCCCCAACACGAGTTGCAATCTGATTGTTGCGCGTGGCCGGTTTCTCACCCGCGCAAATGTTTACGCGATTGACTGACACCCTCGCAACCTACTTGCGCGACTGCCTTTCACCCTTGTAGATTTTCGCGCGACCATGACCAAATCCTTCCTCTTCTTTGCGAGACCAATGATGCTAATTCTTTATTTGCGCGACCCAAACATCACCCGCACAAAGTTTGCGAGGGTACCCGCGCAAATATGCCATTTCATAAGAAAATTTTGAGCCATTTCATATGCTCCTTTACGCGACCAAGCTTTCATCCATGTGTATTTAGGCAGCTAAGAACTCCATCCAAGCATCATTATGTGACCCATGTGTTGCTTCCATACCGTCCTAGCGAGCCTCCTCCACCTTGATCCCGGTACAATCCTTCCTTACTCTTATCCTAAGCATTGAGGATAATGCTTCATTTTAGGATTGGGGTGAGGTATTCTTATATTTTATTTTTAATTGCATTTAGGTTGTATATTGTTGCATTTAGAGTAAGTCATTTAGGTCATTCATCAAAAAAAATTGCATAAAAAATTAAAAAATATTGCATATTTTATTTCTTTCTTTTCTAATTTTCATACTTTTTAGATGCATTTAAGTTCATGCATTTTTGTTTTCTCTTGTCTTCTTATCCCTACAGGTACCATAGCGTCGAATCATAAGTATTGAATCATAGATTGGTCCCAGGTCTTGATATGGAATACCTTGTATTTGATAAATGGGACACGTTTTGAGCCTCACAGACCACTTTTGAGACAGCTTGTGTGGGGGTCAGGTAGCTTGATTGGGTCTACGTGAGGAGGGATGTGGTTGGTCAAGCCAATGTGTGCGAGCAAAGATTAGCCCGATAAGGTATTTTGAAAACATTGAAGACTCGCATCTCGGTTTTGGGGGGAGTACCCCTTAGTACTCCCGAGTCTCGTCTGAGCCTTACTTAGTTAGATTCTCACCACCTTTTTAAGATAGGTCATCATTTTTCTAGGGATCTAGAGTATATAGTTAGATAGATTTTTGTTTATCACGCCTTGCATTGAGGTGCTTGATGAACTTTGAAGTAGTTCCCCCAATTCACATCTTTTGGGACCAAGTTTTTTTTCGGTAACACCCATTTTTGAGTCATATCCCACCCTTTTTAGGTGATCTTGGCACATTGTTAATGATCAATAGGTGTTCATGATTAAGCCTCTATCTATTACTCCATTTTCATTATTGGAGTCCTATGTTACATGGTGAAAATCCTTAGACCTTCAAATAAGAAAGACAAGAAGAAAACACAAAAATTGAAGAAAATTTGGAAAAAGGGAAGACAATAAGATATGATAAAAGATGATTCAAGAAAATCAACAAAATAAAGAAGAAAAATGAAGAAAAAGAGCAACACAAAAAGAAGAACAAGACTCTAAGTTCAAGACTTCTCCCAAAAAAAACGATGAGAAAGTTGAATGTTAAGCATCAAAAGAAGACCGAAGACCAAATAAAAGAAGTTCAAGATTGAAGACTTAGGTTGTTAGGTTTAGATTTAGGTTAAGTAGCATTTTTAATATATATATATATATATATATATATATATATATATATATATATATATATATATATATATATATTTGATTTTTAGTGAGAAAAGGCCCCGACGATGAGACGGTAGACTGTAAAGGACAATACGAGGGAGAAGCCTTTGAAACCGGATGTTTGCCCGGAGGCCGTGCTGCAAAACCCTATTTCATATTATACACTTTAGCCTGAAAAATGTAGGAATCATCGTGTGTGAAGAGGCGCCTTTCATTCATGCACTATGATCTGCATTAGTGATTTAAAGTGTCCCCACTGGGCGCATCTCTGTTTCCTTGTCTTGCACACCGCGACCGCATCCAACCATGATTTATTCGCCTATCAAGTGGTTAAGAATGTGGTTTATGGTTCTAAAGTGGGGAAACGTTTTGATTTGTGGATGTAGTGGAATTTCACCCACTCTCCCTTTCTTGCCATGCCTTGTTTGTCTTTTTGTGAATTTTTTTTTTGAGTTGTACAATTGATCAGTACATACAAATCTAAGCATTAGATGCCGTGATCTTACTGCGACCAAAAGAAAGGAAGGATAATGATCTGCCTTGTGGCTAGAGGAAGATTTGCTTAACTGGATCAAAACAAAGTGAAGAGCCATTTTTTATGTTGCTTGACAACCGCATGCTTATTTTTGTATGCCAGTTCTTCACTTGTTCTAAGACATTTGTGTCAGAAGACTCATTCAAAAAGTGTATAATTATCAACACCTTTTAACTGTTGGGATTATATAAGACCAAGAAACATTGAATTAAAGCAATAACATGAACATTAAGTATCTGAGAGGAGAGATGTTTATATGTGCACTAAATATAGCGTTTATTAATCAAGCATCATCAGTTACAATTACAAATAATATATATATATATATATATATATATATATATATATATATATATATATATATATATATATATATATATATATATATATTTCTATATATTTCTATATATATATATATATATATATACACACACGCGTAGTAAAAATCACAATAGTTAATGAACCGATCACAACAGTTAATGAACCGATGTGACTTTTGACCTCAATATATAACGGTTCTAATAGTAACTTTCTTCCCAACTGTAGTTGCTCTCCTAACTGCATTACTTCTTAAAATTACTAAAATATCCCTAAGTCTAGATTACATTTCCAACATTCCCCCCTTAATCTAGACTTTTACCACTTCAACCACTACTAGAAAAAATGGTATTAGCGACGGAAAAAATCCGTCGAAAATTACAACGGGTTACCGACGGATTTCCAACGGATTAAGAAAACCCGATTAGAAAGATCCGACGGTTTAGCGACAGTATAAACATCCATCGGTAAGTCATTACAATTTTCCGGTGGATTTCGAGACGAAATTTAACAACGAACTAGCAACGGAAATTAGAATGACTATTATGTTCGGGTTATTGACCCCCAAGGCCCAAGCTATTTAACCCAATCTACCATATTTTAAAACCCGATCCAATTCCCTATTTTGAAACCAATTATTTAACCCTTCTGGCCTTCACGATGGTCTTCACGATCCAGATACGTTTTTCGACCATCGAACACACTTACCAGTTGCCAGTGTGAAACCATCGCCGCTCACTTATGCTATCGCCAACCATCTCCGATCACTTCTGCAATCGACAACCATCGCGACCTCCTCTCTTCTTTCTTTTCCTTTCCTCCCTTGACTTCACGATCCAGGTATGCTTCTTAACCTAAATCGTTTTTTCCCTTTCCTTTTACTCTTTCGCACTATGTTCGAAATCGCACACATGAAACCCCCTCACAACATTCGACCTCGATTTCATGATTATTTTTCCGTTTTACGTAGATTGGGAAGGGAATTGGTAGAGGAGGGTATCGTATTCAGGAGATTCCAGAGGATACTAAGGCCACTATCAAGGTAATTGGTTTGTAAGTTGACTAAAAACCGAGATTAAGTACATTTTCTCGGAATGTAAAATACTAGTTCAATATCAACAATCAAATTGTAGCTCATTTTTGTATTTCTAATCTTTTCATCATCCGTGTTATCTTTTCTCAAATTATCTTAATCTGAAGTGTTTGGTCTATATTTTGATTCAAGATGTGATTATAAAGTGTTATTAAATGCCCTCATGAATGTCATTTATGTTCAAATAAACATATAATCTTGTTTAACTTTAATTGATGTTTGTGTCATTAACTGACTCGTTTTTGGTTCTCTCTGTGAGGGCCTTTAATCCTACACTGATATTGGGAAAACTGTTTTGGGAGTTCCACTGGTAACATATTGACTCATACCTCATCATTCTTTTTGTTATTTTTCTTATAATTCCCAAAATTATATATCCTCATACTTTCTTCCTTTATATCTAATGCAGTGGGTGATGGAAGTTTCTAATAGTCCTGGGAAGGAGGCAAACCTGCTTTCAAGGTGATATTGTGTCCAAAAATGCATGACTTTTTTTTTGAAATAGATTGGTTTTTATGATGGATGTTGCAGTTTATTGGGAATGTGCATGAAGATGAACCTTTAGGGCGTGAACTTCTCTTACTTTTATCAAATTGGCTGTGTGACAATTATATGAAAGCGTGGTATAATTGCATAATCTGTTTGTATTATTATAATATCTTTTCTTGCATTTAATTCCTTTCTTATTTAATTGATGTAACTAATTGTTAAAAGCAAAATGGATTGATGTCACATGGTGTTAGTGTAGTTCTTTCCAATGAATGATGATTTAGATGAATGACAACCAGAAACATTCCACAGCTTCTGCTAATCTTCATGGGGTAATCAATCTGAAACTTGCCTTCATTTCTTTGCAAATTTATTTATTTTTAGTGCTTTTCTGTGAATGAACATAGAGCACATATCCTTCTGAGTGTAAATTTTCTTATTTCTCAGGGAGCTCTTGTTGCAAATTATCCATGGGATTGGACCGATGATAGAAGGTAAGTTCTAAATCAATTAATGTTTTTTTTTAACCTTTTTAGATGAAAATGTTTTTTTCTTTTAAGTTTTTAGACAAAAACTATTATTTTAACCTCTCTGTAAAATAACCCTAATCTCTGCTCTTCCTCGGAACCCAAAAACGGACCATATGGCTTTAAGAGGTACATTATTTGTTTATTTACAATTTTACATGATTCGTGATTTTTTACATATTTCCTTTTTATTTTTCATTAGGATTATAATTTGGATATTGTTGGGGGATATTATGTCAAATACTTGAGGTTTTTTTTTTTTTTTTCCAAAAGCAAGGACAACAATGGTTGTAATCGATTGGTTTAAACATGATTACTCCTGCAATTCTTGATGAAGAGGAAGATGTTTATTTTGATTCCTTTCTTAGTGATATTGTGTTGCTAATGGAACCTTATGTTTATCGTTTTTTATCAGTTAGACATTGTAACAACCTTCATTTTTCTTATCACCGACTAAACCTGCACAAGTTCCAACTTTGCATGTTCTATCTCATCGATTTCAGGTGCACAAGCTTTAGATTGTGTTTTGATATTTATAGTTTTAATTATGATTTTTAGGTATCAATTCATCATCAAAATGGGGTTTTTTTTTTTTTTTGTACAAGGGCTTAATATGGATCATATTTCCTCTCAAGGATCCTTTTGATTCAGGTCTTTATTCAAGGTGAGTGTGAGTCACATTGTTGGTTAAAATTTTAGATATGATGATAACTTTCAATTGATTACTGATTTTTTTTTTGACGTTTTAGATTTTAATCCACTTTTGAATGATAACTTTTGAGTGGTTATAGATTGAATGATAACTTTTTAGATTTAATCCACTTATCGTTCTACTAATTCTTACACGAGTTATCATTTGGTATTCTTTTTAGGAAAGATGGTAATATTGTTGGTGTAGTATGTATGTTGAGATCGGCCTCAAAGGTATATTGTTTCTCCCTTTAACATTATATCTAAAATTGGAAAATTGAGCCTGTTTGACCTTGAATTTTTTGAAAGACGTGTGAAACTAGGGTTCATGGTTGGTTTATCTGATACATTTATATATAGTAGTGGGTGTAGATACCCAATTATAGCGTTTGTACTTTCTTTCTATGTGAAAAAAACCCAATTATAGCATTAAACTTTAAGTTCTTTTGAATCATTTAATTTACCCCCTTTGGTTTACAAGAACATTGAAGAATAAAATGGTATTGGTCCAATTGATGCTACTACTTTTAAATACATCATACTCTTCTCAAATATTTTAATCAGTGATGTTTACCTTTCATGTAAATAGGATATAAATTTTAAGTTTTACTTTTATACAGGTGTTTTTGGGCATCCATTTTCAGACAAGGCAGGAACTGAATCTTATCTTACACTGGTTTATATTTACCTATTATTTGTGTTTAAAAAGTTTCTATTAGATTTTTCTGATATTTGTGTTTTTTTATTACATTTTTGTGCATGAGAGTTGTTTAGAACTACCTATTATTTATATTTAAAAAACCTTTTTACTTCTATATTTGGTGGTTTTAAAATATAGATGTATGTTTAAAAAAAATTCTGTGTTGAATATGTAATTATTTTTAATTTTTTTTCATGAATTCATAATGTTTTTCATAATGCCAATATCCGTCGCTAATCTGTCAAAAAAAAAAAAAAAAAAAAAAACTGTCGGTAATCTGTTACTAAACTATTCAGAGTTTCTGTCGGTAATCTTATAGTAAGTTATTCCGTTTGTAATCTGTTGCAAAATATTTCCATCGGTGATCCGTTACTAATTTTTTTTTTTTTTTTTAAATGGCCATGTTAGTATTTGTTTGGGATTGAATCCAAGACCTCCTGGTTAGAAACTCTTAGTTAGACATCTTGTTAGCCAAGTGGCCTAGCCCCAACTTGTATCCGTTACTAATTACCGACAGAAAAATCTGTCACTAAAATTTTGTTGTAGCCGTTGAAAATCCGTTAAAAACAATTAGCGACAAGAATATACCGACGGATTTTGGTTTGTTACAATTCCGTGGTAAAGAGTATTAGCGACGGATTACCGACGGTTTCGGCGTCGGTAATGCTCTTTTTTATAGTAGTGAACCAATAAGGGTATTTCTGGAATATCACTTCTCCCATCATCTCTCTCAATTTTTTGTTGCCAGTCATCATCTGCTTGTGTCTTGTGGTGTGAATCATCTTTCATTTCCACTATCAACATACGATTGCAGTCAACATACGATAGCAGGCTGTCTTCCTTCTCGTCTTTTGTTGCTAGTTCGTGGAAAGAAACTGTTGTGTTTTTCATAAGTTCCATAATCATCTTTTCTTCCTCAAGCCTACACTTCATATCCTTCACAAAATTAACCACAAACCTAGAGAAAGTCATACAAAACACATCATCATGTTCATTCGGTTTTATTCAGTAACCCTTAAAACCATCAGTGTGTATATATATATATATATATATATATATATATATATATATATATATATATATATATATATATATATATCATAATCTTTTCATAGTCTAGATTACATTTCCAATATTCCCCCTTAATCTAGACTTTTACCAATTAAACCAACAGAGGTATTATTGGAATTTCACTTCTCCCATCATCTTTCTAAGTTTTTTTTATTGCCATTCATTATCTGCTTGTGTCTTGTGGTGTGAATCATCTTTCATTTCCACTGTCAACATGATATTTTAGTCAACATATGATAGCAGACCGTCTTCTTTCTCATCTTTTGTGGTGAGTTCATGAAAAGAAACTGTTGTGTTTTTCATAAGTTCCATAATCATCTTTTCTTCCTCAAGCCTACACTTGATATCCTTCACAAAACTAATCATAAACCCAGAGAAAGTCATATAAAACACATCACCATGTTCATTTGGTCTCATGTTCATTTGGATTCATTCAGAAACCCTCAAAACCATCGGTATATATATATATATATATATATATATATATATATATATATATATATATATATATATATATATATATATATATATCATACACTACAAGAAATGTGAGCATTAGTGGTGACAAGGGTCGCCGCTAAAGAGTACATGTGTTGCCACTAATACGTTTGTGTCACCGCTAAAGGCGTCTGTAACGCCCGTAGATCCGGACTAGTAAATTTAGAGACGATAAGCGTCAAAAATAACTTTTTAATAGATGATTATTTATAATGAATAATCTTAACCAAGCTATAGTATATGTCAAAAGGGTTCCGTACATATAAAGAATGCCGAAATCCGAGTTATAACGAAGAAGTTATGACCTGTCGAAGTTTTACGGCAAAACCGCCACGGCACCGAGAATCGTACAAAAATGATTTTTTGATAAACTACTTTTTACCCTTAGATATCTAAATGAAAGTTGTAGTATAAATTAAACCGAGAGTGTGCATAAAAAGAACGCCCAAATCTACATTCGTATGAGGAAGTTATGATTTTTCTAAGATTTGACTTAGTAGTGCACAGTCCGAAACTCGAATTTTAGTTTGAGAGGTTTTTGGCCTACGTAACCTAAATGAGAGTTTAATATCTCATTAATAGGAACTCAAGGATAAAAATACAGACGAAAATGGAGTCTGTATATAGAAGTTATGAATTTTACGCGAACATTTAACAATATAATCTCCTCTTACAGTTGAATTTAAGATTGATCAAGATTTAGCTGATGGTGTCTAAATGAATGTTATAGATCTTGTTTTTACCTACGCGTGGATACAAAGAACTGTAAAAAACGGAGCTCGTATGCAATAGTTATGATTTTTCTTAGTTGGGAGGGTGCTGTGCGAGTTTGGGTGACGTGGCGCGATCACAGCCGTTGCTTTCTCCCCAAGAAAAGCCATCAGATGATGGCACATGGCACTGACTCGGTGATTCAGTGATCCAACTCGGTGAGTCTAGCTATCTGGCAGCCTATAAATAACGGTGCCGAGTATTGCCATTTCTTCACACCTCCCAACTTCACTTTCTCTATCTACTTTCTCTTTCTAACCTCCCTTAAGCCCCCTAAAGTCTAGATAAACCCCCTAGCATCCGAAGGAATCCACGAGAAAAAGAGCTTCTCGGCTCGGGAACACTGGTCCATTTAAGCCCGGTTTTTGAGAAAACCGGCTATAAGTGAGCTATGCCTATCTTATCGTTAGTATATCTTATGTTTAAATATAGTAATGTTATTAGGACCTTATAATAACTATTTGGGCTATTATTATGAGTTATATAAATGTCATTATAATATCTTTTTAACCACTCACGGTACGGAGAATCTGGTTTAAAGGGCTGCATAGGGTTGTTGGATTTCAGAAGTGCTATATGCCAAAATGGTCCTACCCTCCGATATTTTATGTCTGGTCCCTTTCTGTGTATAGTGGTTGAAAAATATTGTTTCGTGCTTATATAATAGTAATAATAGCAAAATTATTAATTAATTTCGGTGAATATTAGACTAAACTCTAGTGGTAATAATGCTAGGTTTTATCAAATGAAGATTGTGTTAAGAGTAACGAAGTGTTATCCGAGTGCCAAGTCACCACCTTATCAAGTGAGTGCATGGTTACTTTCATCTTACACATAGATATGAAGTATTTTATATAAACCACTTGCTATGTGTGCATATTATCTGTATACTTGCTATCTATGTTGGATGAACGATTTTATACAAGTCTTAAATGATTTAAACTATATATGTATCTATATCTACAAAATATGTTGGGTAAAACATGGGTAGATGAAATTTGAGTTGGATGATGAGATGAGAGGTAATATAGACCATGAGATAAGGGTGAGGGGTGAAAAATGAGAGAAGCCTTTTACACAAGCGATGACCCTGTCATCTAGCAGAGTATGGATGACAACCACGGACTATTCTAGACAATCTAGTGGAACACTAGCAGGCTTGCAACCTATAGGTGTTGTGAACGAGATGTTCACCCATCGAACTCTAAAAACCCATTGATATGTATTACGAGTGGAATCTCAAAAACGATATTATCAATAAACGAGATAAACCCTAGTGACTATGCAGACTTAGTGCCTAAACCCTGGCAACTATGGATTTAGTTCTTGTTGAGTAAACCCTGGCAACGATGGATTTCGTGCTTATTCCATAGGATGATCCTTAGGAATGAATGAACAAGGAATAGCTGATTCTTAGGGTAGATCCTTAAGAGTAATTAAGATAATAGTGATGGGTAATTAGGTTAATTGTTTGATGATTAAACATAATAATTAAATTATTGTGGGTTGAAAACCTTATGTATTCACCAGGTGTTCCAACCTGACCCACTCAGTTTATTTGTATCACAGGTATTGATATGAAGTTACACTACATTGAGAGATTAAGGACATGTAAATCACTAGTGATAATGAATGTAAGTTCTGTTTATGCTTATGTTTCTGTATTAGCGATGACATCACAATGTTTTAAAAATGAATAAAATAAATTTCTTCAGAAATGATTGATAACGTATTTATCATGTTTTTTTGGAAACAAATTCTGCAAAACATTTCTTTAAAAGGTTACTCTGATTTTCAAAATTAAGCATAAACAAATCGGTCTTTTCTGGCCGTGAAAATGGGGATGTCACAGTGTCGCAGCTAACACATTTTACATTTCGTTTTTTTTAATGTGTCATTAAAATTATAAAAATTGCTATAACATACATACAAAGTGCTACGAAACTTAAGTTTGCTGAAATATTAGTCCATACACAAATAGTCCAAATATTCATCCAAACCAAACATTTATCAAAATAAAGTACAATATATCGAAAATATTAACTCAAACAAAACATTTCATAAGATCCTTACAAAGTGGCTAATTGTCCTCATCACTCCGATCATTTCCTTCGTTATCATTTCGTGGCGGGAATGAGCTATATTAGTCTTCTAGTGCGGCAGAACAGGTCAGGTCATCTAGTATTGTTTGCAACAATTCCAACTATAAAAAAGTGAAATATATTACCAACATATATAACATAATAGCATTGTACTTTCCAAAAATTACCAAAAAAAATACCAACATATCAAACTATAATTAACACACTACAAGAAAAATTGCCTTTTACGACGCGTAATTAATGATACACACTGATAGAGGACGCGCATTTGTGCATGCCCTAAAAATTAATGTCAGTATTCCAAAATTTGAAGGATAGAAGACACACATTTCGAACGCACCTATCATAAAAGGCGTGTCGTGTAAAGGTGTCGCTTTATATTTTTTTAGGAAGGCGCGTTCTCCGTTTTTTTTTTTTTTTTTTTGGGGTGGGGGGGGGGGGGGGGAGAATGAAATCCCAAAAAATTAAACACCCCTTTAGGGTTCATTCATCTCCTTCTCACCCCCTTTGTTTATCCTAAAATTCTTCAGTCTCGTTTCACGGGCAATTGGTGATATTTATCCTAAACTTCAATGTTACAAGATGAGTGATCCTAGAATCTTCAGCAACCTTGATTCAGTGTCAGGCATGGATGTGTGCTCTCTTGTCTGCCGGCGTTGGTGTTTATCTTCCACCATGTCCCTGTCTTAATTAAGAAGAGGTGATTATTTTCAAATGCGCGTTCTTATAACATGGACCAGACTAGGGCTTTTTTCAAGAACCCTATTCAAATACAAGGCGATTGCTTTACTATGCGACAGCCGATATTAACTCACCTCACCATGTCTAAGTTCGTTTTCTCCCACATTATCACAACGGAGTTTGATTTCTGCCACATCCTCACGCTGAGTCGATCGACGACTGCGACATCTCTCAATTGTTGAATCGATCGATGACTGCGACTCCTCTTGATTGCAGACCTAATTGATGCCTTCATGTTCTCGTCTCTCCCCCTTCACCAAGGTTTCTCTCGTCCCTCTCCTCCACCAAATGAAGATTGTCGAAGAGGTGAAGGGGAAACCAATTTCTATAAATCAATGCTCTAATTTGTTCCTTTTTCTGGTAATTCTACAATCTCATTTCAATTTATTTGATTTTTGTTTTTTATTTTGTATATGTACCTGTTAATTTTTAGACATGAATCACTTCGCCATCCCATCGTTTTTAAAACACTATTGTTGAGATATGTTTTTGACTGGATAACAAAAATTGGTTTGATGTTTTTTTTTTCTCTCTTATTTAGTTTATTGGTGAATAAAACTAGCATGGCTCCATATTTCTTACTTGATTAAAGTATCCTCTTGGACGAGTCATTGGTGGAACAATTTACCCAGCTGGATTGACTCTAACAGCTGGAACCATATGGAAGTATGTTTTTTTAATGATTTTTGTTAATTATGACCAAATCATTTTACTTTATAGCTTGAATTCAGCATCTCATATATAACAAGTCTCTCTACTTGATAACCAAAGAAAGGATTTTTCATTCTTATTTTTTATAACACATTCTACTTTCATTTGATCATACTATAGCTTTTTATTAATGAATGTATAATGCTATAATGATGTTGGTTCCAATATTCATACATACAGTCAAGGTCAAGAATGTGCATGCAACTGCTGCAACCAGACCTGTCATTCTCGAAATCAAAGCTTACCTAAACGAGGTTGACACTTCCAATATATATATGGTGCTACCAACCAAGTTTGTTAAGGTGCATGTACTTCTAATTTCATGTCAGTTGTAATTACCTTATAGTAGCAAAAGAAAATTAAGGATTAAAGTTACAGTTTGCTGGACTTAGGGAAAGAAGAGCTTGCAATACTTTTGCTTCATTACAAGGTCAAGTTGGAGCCTACCTGATGAGGTGATGACTTTACATTTTAAATGGAAAAAAATAACCATTAATGTAAATTTATCTGTGTGGTTTTATGCTGCCTTCAGTAAGTCCTGTGCGAGATTACCCTTTCTTGAATTTAGCACAATTGGGGCTAAATGCAAGAAATAACAATCTACTTTCATTCTGTTGTTATTCTTTGCAAATTACCATAAGTTTGTTGTTTAGATACTGATTTAGTGGATTTTATATTTATTCCTTGCGAGTTTTATAAAAAAATTATCATTCTTTTCTTTTAGGTTCTCAAAAGTAGAGATTGCTTCTGTTCTTATAGGTACCTGTTCCTGCACTAAAGGAACAGATTGCTTCTGTTACTGTTACTGGTGTATTATCTGAACAGCAACGTTTAATCTGTCGTGGCAAAGTTCTGAAAGTTGATCAGCTCCTTTCAGCTTATCGTATCCTTTTCCATATCTTACATTTATTTGTTTGCCTGAAAGGGTTTTCTTTTAGTTTCATTATTGAATATTGATGGATGCTGAAGCTCCTTAATGAGTATGAATCATAGATGTGGAAGATGGTCACGTATTGCATCTGGTTGCTAGACAGCCGATTAACCCATCTTTAGCAAGCTTTTCTGATCATACAGGTTTGCTGAGTTAGAATACCTTTTCTATCTTTCTATTGATGTTCAGTTTACATGAGAGGAAACTCTGTTTTGTTTGCAAAAAATATACCTTATATCATATCCGTATTCCCTCGTGAACTAGGTGGTCTTATTCATGAACCATGAATCTAGTATCAGGTACATGCCTTCAATGCTCATGCTGCTTTCTCTTTCTATTGTGCTATGAACCCCTATTGTGTGACTATTGAAATGACAAGAGTGCTTTACTGGGAACGAGTAGTGAGTACATTTGTAAATAATCTTTATTCGTCAAAATTTGGTGATTGATAGTGAATGTTTTATTTTAGATATTTAGGGGGCTTGTGTTGCTGGAGTATGCCATCGAGACTTGAAGCCTCAAAATGTTATGTTGTCTGAATTTGTCTTGTGAAAGTTCTCTTTTTGGTTATATTTGATTTGATGTTTTAGGGTTAATTTTGTTATGTTTTTTCAGGTTGACCCTTTTACTCATCAAGTCAAGATTTGTGATTTCGGAAGTGCAAAAATGCTAGTATGTTCTAATCCCTTTCAATTCACTTTTGAAATGTTAAAATTACCATTATGCCCTTTAGTTCACTTTTATTATTTTGAAAGCCACTAAAGCAAAACCAACGTATAAGTTCAATGGTGTGTTTTTCTTTCCAAAGTTAAAATGTTGTAGGCTATAGTAAACAAATTAGTGAGAGTATGTTGGTGTTTCTTATGGTGCTACTGAATACACAACTTCCATTGATATTTGCTCAGCTGGTTGCATTCTTGCTGAACTTCTTCTCGGACAGGTTTACATTAAAAAAAAAAAATAACAAATCTTATAAAATTTTCCATCTGAAAAGGAAGAAAAATATTATTGTACATCTTCACATATTAATTTTGACATTTTTCGCATTTTTAGCCTCTATTTCCAGGAGAAAATGTTGTTGACCGGCTTGTAGAGATCATCAAGGTGTGATTTTATTTTTGTTGACTTAAAAATTGAAATTTATTGCGTTACCTTTGTGTTATTTTATAGTTTTTAAAGGTTTATTTATAAATTTATTAGGTTTTGATCTATATTTGTTTGCTTTTTCTGTTATTTAGGAGATGGGGTTTATTAAGATTGTGAAACATCTTTCCATGTTTTGCAGGGGTTTTATTTAGATATTTCCTCTTAATTTAATGAGATCAAGGTATAAGATTTAATTTGTATCAATTTGACATTTCTGAAAATTATCCTAAATTCCCATATACCTATAATGCAATTCAAACAGAGATATGTGGGAAACTCAGGAAAACGAGCTGCAATTTGAGTTTCTGAACTTAATAGTATGATTCACCAACTTTCTACATTTAAATTTAACTTTCTTTAAGCTTAAAAAGCATTTAGAATCAGTTTTCTATTTTTTTTTCTTATTGGACTATGTCATACACATAGGAATATCAAATATGGTCAATTTTTCTTCAACAACTTAATTCTGTTATTTGATTTATGATGAATATATTGCAGGGTGATTGCATCTATCATGTCTTTTCCAGATTCTTCAATAGTTGAAAGGTTAATATTGCTGCTTGAATCCAACAATGAGGACCAGTAAATGAGACAAGTCTTGAGCAATTAAGAACTGAAAGTTGTAATAAACTCAAAGTAGAAACAGAAGCATAACAATAAGAAGTTAGGGAAAACCTCTTAATAACAGAAGCAAGAAGGTTTCCCTTAATAGCAATTTAGTATTAGGTTACATAGTTATGGAAAACCTCTTAATAACAGAAGCATCGATGCTTTGATTTGTTTTTTTTTAATGATGTGCTGTTTTTCGATGACCACCAGCCACCACCGGAAGACCACCATTGAAGCCAACCCGGAGAAATCCCGCTACCACTGTCATATAACAGGTATGTTTTTTTATGTTATTTTATTTTGGTTGGATAATCTTATAAATTTCTGATATCTTGTATGCCTCGTATGATTATTTGTATAATTGTTTGAAATTGATTGTGTGAAAGTCATCTACTAAAGCAAGGTTGGTGTAACAGTTGATGACGAGAACATTGTTACAAGACCTTTAGTGAGTTATGAGGATGTCCCTTAATAGGAATGTAGTATTAGGTTATATAGTTAGCGATGATTATTTGTATTTGACATTTTAGTACAATGAATTATCTTTCTTATTTATTGTATTTTATTTTGTATTTTGTATGATATTAACTTTTGTGCAATGGATTGTATTTTTTGTATATGGTATTTTATTTTCTATTATGAGACATTATATGCAAATTTAATTTGAAAATTAGTAAATCTATAAATAAACTTTTTTTTAACAAAAAATAAAAATTACGATACACAAAAATGTGTGTCATCTTCATTTATGACATGACCTTCTTGACAGTGGCTTTAATGCTACGCATTGCGCGTCGTCTCTCGTTTTGACAGGGCCTTCCTTGACGCGCATTTACACGTCGTCTGAGCGTTTTACGACTCGCAATGAGCGTCGTAAAAGGCCTTTTTTCTAGTAGTGACATATCATTATAGTGTTCTTGTAACGCCCTGTTCTAAAATATTCATAGGGGTTTTAGAAGCCAAGGCTAGGGGCGTTCTGGTCAATTATGGACTTTGAGTTTTATTTAATAAGGCTTCGGGCCGTGGTGTGTTGCTAGAAGCGTAGGGCTTCTCGCCACCTTTTCGTAGATATAAAGTTTGTCAGAAACTAACTTAGGATGAAGGAGTTATAAGATTTTGAAGTTGTTGTCATTTATGGCCACTTAATGGAAAAGTTGGCAAAGAAGGGCCATGCATGGAAAGTAGGAGGCGTGTGGGTACGCCCAACGTATGAAAGGTGGTGGATGTATGCCCAACGTATGCTCAGTGTCCAAAAACCCTAATTTTAGGGCATTTGTAATGCCATTTCAAAACAAGAGAAGATATTAGCAAGGTGGTGGATCGAAAGGGAAGCTGTAGATCTGAGATTTTGGTTCCATTTCGGACCATTGTGAGGTATCAAGTCTGAAACTTTCCTTAAGTATTCTTAGATCTATGTTAATGGAAGTTTTGGGTCTTTTGGTTCCAAGATTTGACCTTTATGTCGCAACTCGTATTCTAAGTCTAGGGTTGCCACCCTTAGTGTCATATGAGTCCCATAAGCAGTAAAGTTTCAACCTTTAGGACTCATTTGTGTCCATGCATGAGATCTAACCCTTGGAATGAAAGCATGTTGTCACCTTTTGAGTTTGGGCTTGTTTGGTGGATTGCAAGTCACCAAGTTAGTGTCTTTATGGTTTAAGACATAAGTAAGGATCTGGATCTGAGTTGGTAGCCTCTAGAGTGGAGTATCAAGCACTTAATGGAAAAGTGTCTTAACAGGGGGATTACGATGAGCGTACGTGCAGGTACGCCCAACGTACTCATTAGCAGGGCAGTACGCTTAGCGTACATTGGAGTACACATAACGTACTCAACAGAGTGGGCTTTGTGCGTATTGGGCCTTGGTGTGGGTTGTGTTTTGGATTTTGGGCCTTTCGGCCATAGTGGGCCATCAGGAGTCAATTAATATGGGCTAAGGAATATATAATTGGGCTTAGGGTAAGGCCCATTAAGGGATTCAGCTCAATGTAGCAAATTGGGCAATTAGTGGGTTACTAGTGGGCTTGGGAAGCTTACCGAGTGTTAGACTTTGAATATGTATCAAGTTGGACTTTGAATGGTCATTCTACCCTATGAAGGATTATTGTATTGGACTAAGTAATATTTGGTGTTGTTAGTTCAGGGAGCTAGAGGAGCAACAATGCGGGGATTGTCAGATAGCAGCCAAAAGTGGGCCAACAGGGTTTCATCATTGCGAGTTGAGTCCCCTCATTATGTGAATGGGTCTAAGGCCAAAATGCCGACCCATGTAGTTTATGAGTAGGAAGCCCTGGGGGTTAGCCCTAAGCATCGTATGCTAGTAAGTGATTCCGGATTAAGGTCCGATGTCGGGCGGGTGCCCGAGGAATGTTTGCATGATAACTTATACTTGTTGTCTGTGTGATACTTGTATGTGCCTGGTAGGGAGGTGGGTGTGGGCGAGGTCTCGTACCCCACCATTAGCAGAGTGTGGACGAGGTTCCATATCTCATTAGGGGTGAGGCCCGAGATAAGAGGAAGGTGAGTATGGGCGGGGGACCGTATCTCACTTACAACAGGAGCTTAGACGTGGTTCCATGGCTCACTAGTAAAAGGACAGGGGCGATGCCCAAGACGGGCGAGGCCTTAGGACTGTAATACAGCAGGGTATGTTTAGTTTATGTGTTACGTGCTATGGTTATATGTTTGAATGTGTTTAGCGGGCGGGGCCAGAGACAAGCGGGGCCTAAAGTAAAACAGATATGTATACCGAGCGGGGCTCGAAGCCAGGCAGGGCCCGATGTAGCGGGCGTGGCCCAGTGCTTGCAGTATGTGTTTATGCATGGTATGTGGTAGGTTGGGGAACTTGCTAAGCTTCGTGCTTACGATTTTCAGTTTTGGTTTCAGGTACTTCCGGTAGCGGAGGGAAGAGCTCGGGCTGATCGCATGGCACACTCCATTATTTGATCAGCCTGGGATGTTTACTCTAATAAAATAAAATAATGTTTTAGACATGATACTCTGATGTAATATGTTTTGAATGAATGTCGACACTTGTGGTTTGTTTATTAAATTAATAATGAAATTTTTGGTATGGATTTCTGGGTCGTTACAGTTCTACTTTCAAATACACTTAAATATACATCATGCACAATATATACATTATAGCATTGTACTTTCCAAAAAATTACCAATCTACAATATACCAAAATATCAAACTATAACCAAACTACATAATACACAATATTGCATATACATTATAACATTGTACTTTTTCGCATTATAGCATTGTACTTTCCAAAAAATTACTAAACTAGAAAATGCCAACATATCAAACTATAACCAAATTATATGATACACATTATTGCATATACATTATAACATTGTACTTTTTTCTTTTTCATTTTTCCATTATAACATTGTACTTTCCAAAAAAATACCAAACTACATGATACACAATATTCCATATTCATTATAACATTGTACTTTTTTTCACTTTTCCATTATAGCATTGTACTTTCTAAAAATTTCCAAAATACAAAACATCAACATATCAAACCATAACCGACATATCATTATAGCATTCTACTTTCCATTATAGCATTGTACTATATACTAAACAAACAATTACGAACATATCATTATAGAACTATACTTTTCAAATTAAACTAACAATTACCAATGATTGTGGTGGTGGTTGTATCATCGGTTGTTCCTGATCATACATAGACACAACCGTAGGAGGTTTATGCCCAATGCCTCTGATATGTTGGCATTGAACGCCAAATATTCTTTCAAAACAATTTTTTATTTCACTTGGTGTTAGAACGCTTGCTTCAGAAAAAGATTGGGTTTGTTGATTGATCTCTTGGACTAAAGCCAACTCTATTTTCAAAAAATGATAAGCAACACAAAGAATAGATTACTAAATACCCCTTGACAATATAAACACTTATTTGAAAATACAAATTAACCACTTACGTATTGCTGCTCGACTACAATACTACTAAATACCCCTTGGCGATTGGTATTAGCCTTATGAAATGCTTCAACTCGAGATATATCCTATTTAACATTAAAAATTAGATTAATTGTACTGAGCACGCTCGGGATCTAAGTTAACCTTATCCAAATAAAACTTATTCTAAAAATACAAAAATTTAGTTAATTAAATACCAATCACAACTAAGCTTAAAATATTAACAAAGTTACCTATAGATGCACGACTGTTGCATTCCTTAACACGGGGGAAACATTGTCCCAACCAGATATGTTGAAAGGTATGCACATGCACATATACCTCCTAATCTCACGTGAAACCAATTAGCATTCTTCTCGACAGGGGAATATGTGATCTCCCTGTCAAAATCCAAATGCACGGGCTTTCCCTTGTTTGCCTGTATCAACTTTCCCAACTCGATGTTTTTAGATAAACCCCTTCTTTTCTTTGGAAGTTCAGCTGAAAAAATACAATTAAAAATATTAGTCACAATAATTTATAATAAATTTAAAAAAGTAGCTAATAAATATATCATAATAACTCTTACCATCCTGTTTATGCTGACCGCAACCAAATCCTACCGGAGGTGGTGGATCTCCATCTCCATCACCTCCGTCTCCGAGGCCCATAACATCGACCATCATGGTAAAGAGTATCAGCCAACTAAACATCATACGTTGCATGTAGAATTACAAGATGTAAAATATAGAAACACAATATGAATAAAAATTAGACAAACATGAATAAAAGTTATACAAATAATAGGAATAAAAGATAGACAAACAATATGAATAAAAGGTACACTACAAATAAAGTTTTTGTTGCAAAAAAAAATCATTTGATTTTTTAATCAGAATCTCCATCATATACTTCAATGTCTTCTTCGTCAATATCATAATCATAACCATCATCATCATAATCTGTCTCTTCCTCGGAAACATTATCGATTCTACCCGTTAGCGGAGGTACTTTAGTCTTGTCCTCATCGACATAATCAACATTGTTTTCAGATACATCAACATTGTTTTGAAATTATTGTGAGAAGTCGATAAAAAGTCTATCTATAGATGTAGAGTTGTTTTGAACTATGTCAACATTTTCAGTCTCCATATTATCGACATCTTGGACAGAGTCACTGTAAGCATTTTAGACACGAGCATTGTCGGATGTTAGATCCTAAATACTTTGATGATTAACATGCTCGAAGACACAACGAGGGTTGTTGTCTTTGTTTCTTCGATGATTAACAGGCTCACGGATGTAGAACACTTGTTTGTCTTGCGAATCATATATGAGTTGATCATCTTGGTATGCTTCTTTTTCTGTGTTGATATTGATGAAACTATCATTTGGAATATTTCCCATGTCGAACCACTTGCACTGAAATATTACAATCGAATAATCATATGGATATTGCACCTCCATAATCTCTTCTCATTGGACATAATATTTCTCTCCATTCTCACCAACTGCTAGCACCCCAGATTTTTGCATTTTGCGTTGTGTATCACGACTAAGTATCATAAACCTATCACCGTTGACTATGCATGCGGTGTAAGTATAAACATCCATTTGTGAATCCATTGAAAGGGCTGACAACTCTTTGTGAAAATTGGAGAGTTTTCTTTTTTCCATTTGAAAAACCTATCAAACATATGTTGATATGTTATGTATTCTTGATTCAATATATTTATCAAACATATTTTTTTTGTTAATTATTGTTACCTTTTCAGGAAACCAGTTGGGAAATTCGGTCTTTTCTTCACTTTCAGGATGTTCATATTTGAATTTTCTATATTGATGGCAAAAACATATATATATATATATATATATATATATATATATATATATATATATATATATATATATATATATATATATATATAAAATTCATGAATGGAAAAAGTAACAATAAATAATGAGAGATAATTAAAAATAAGAACACTTACTCAATGTATTGTCTGACTTCTTGATAGCTATTCAATATAAATCATTCTATATTACGTTTTCCCTTATATCAAGATGTTTTATTTGCGTTGCGTTGGCCGGTTGACACTTGGACTCAAACATCCAAAACTTTGTTTTTTCAATGACAACGTCCTTGTTTCTTTCCGGTCGATTGAATTGAGTCTGCACATCTCGAAGGTACATCGAATAAAACAACAAAGCTTCTTCAGCAAAATATCCTTTAGTTATACAACCTTCTGGCCTCGCCTTATTTTTGACATAGTTTTTTAGTTTTTTCATATACCTTTCGAATGGATACATCCATCTCATAGATACCGGGCCTCCACCAATCGCTTCATCAGGTAAATGCAAAAATAATGAATCATAATGTCGAAAAACGCTGGAGGATAAATCAACTCTAACTTGCACAAGATTCTAATAATGTCTTCTTTTGCTTTCCTTATATCCTCCACCTTTAGTGTTCAGGAGCAAATTTGTTTGAAAAACGTACAAAGATCTATCATTGGTGTAGAAATTTCTTTGTCCAATAATGCTCTAACTCCAATTGGTATCAAATGTTGCATAAGAATGTGATAGTCATGAGATTTCAACCCAACAATGTTAGTATCATTATCTACCACTTTCTTACCAATGTTAGATCCAAACCCATCAGGAATTTAACATCTCTTATAAATTGACAAAAGATTTTGTGGTCAGGTTTCTTGAATGAGTAGCTTGCATGTGGTCTAGTGAACCTGTTACCCTTTTTTTTTTTTTTTTTTTTTTTTTTTTTTTTTTTTTTGCAACCATTGATTACGTCGGATATTTATATTTCTCAAGTCTCACATGCATTTGATGTGTCTTTACTCTTATCATTGATCATAGAAGTACCCAAAAGACTCACCCACATTTTTGTCGACATGCATCACATCTATGTTGTGCTTCTGCTGCAGAGAAGACCAATATTCGAGCTCGAAAAATATGCTACGTTTCGACCAGTTCAACTCGAATCCTTTCTGGTCCATGTTTTTCTTGAGAGTGTTAGGATGTTTACTCGGTTTACGAAGTATTAGACGGCCTAGTTCCTCTTATATGTCTTCATTAGTAAAGTGTCTCGGAGCGAGTCTTGTCTCGGGTTGCCCGTAAAATTTCAAACTCATCCTTAATGGATCATTAGTATCTAAGAACCGATGATAACCGATATTAACGACTTTATTTACTGCACAGTACTAGGGGGGTGTCTTCATTGCAAGTCGGGCATGTTCTATACCCTTGTCCACTCCAACCCGATAAACTGCTACGAGCTGGAAAGTCGTTTATTATCCATAACAAAATAGCTTTCATCGTGAAGAATGTGTTTGTCATTGGATCTTTAATATGTATACCTGAGTGCCATAAAAACATAAGCTCTTCCACTAACGGACTAAGGAAAACATCTACGTCCTTTCCAGGCGCTTTAGGGTCAGGAATCAACAAGGCCAACATGAATGATGACTCTTTCATACAAAGCCATGGTGGCATATTGTATGTGGTAAGTACAACCGATCATATACTATGCGGATTACACATGTTACCAAATAGATTAAATCCATCAGCTGCCAGCCCTGGGCGTACATTGTGAGGTTCACTCGAGAAGTCAGGGTAATATAATTCAAAATTTTGCCAAGACTCTCCATCAACGGGATGACGCGTCACACCATCTTCTGATTTCCCAGTACAATGCCATATCCTATTTTTGGAAGTGTACCTGGAACAATAAAAAGATTGTAGTTTAGGAGTCACAGGAAAGTATCATAACACCTTATGAGCCACCTACTTAC
Source organism: Lactuca saligna (assembly GCF_052625555.1). Lineage (NCBI taxonomy): Eukaryota > Viridiplantae > Streptophyta > Magnoliopsida > Asterales > Asteraceae > Lactuca > Lactuca saligna. The sequence continues at coordinate 317,510,014 of NC_136421.1, forward strand.
CCTTGGTGTTTTTATTAATCCACCGACACTCTTTACAAACGGACAAATTTGCAATGAATTGTGTTCCTTCCGGAAGAGAAAACAATCATTTTTGCACACATGTATTGACTCGTACCCCAAACCTATCTTCTTCAGTTTCTTTTTGGCTAGATAATATGAACGGAGAACCTTGTTGTCTTGTGGAAATTTTGAATGCAACAACTCAAGGAGTTGATCAAATGAACTATTAGTCTATTTGTTGTTGACCTTGATATACATCAGCTTTGCTAAAAACTCAAGGAAAGAAAACATACAACCAAGATATAACTTGGTTTCGACTGCCTTTAACAACTATTTAAAATCATCATCGACACCACTACCCCTATATTCGAGATTCCTTCATCGAGGTTGGTATCATTTTCTCTTGACTCCCACATAACATCGTCAATAACATCAACCATCTCGTTACCTGGCAATACGACATCAATAACCAGAGGAATTAAAGGTTCACCGTGATATATCCACGTTCCGTATGACTGACAAAAACCATATATACAAACATGATGCCTCATTGTTTTTGGATCCATGAAGTAACGATTATCACATTGCTCACACTAGATTTTAGTTTATTTTGGTAGTCTGTAGATGTTAAAAAAAACAGTTGTCTTTTTTCATACTACAGACGTTTGGTCCACCTCTTCTACTATAGAGATCTACAGATGTGGTCCGTAGACTGCATACATTTTGCATCAGAAAAAACAAATATCACATAAGTTGCCCTAAATCTCCAAAGCAAGGGATTTATTAGTTTTATAAGTACAAATATGTTTTTTTTTGATGTTGTAAAGCTATCATTTTTCTCTATATATTATATACAAATGTAGTAAAAAAACATAGGTTTGATTGGGCAAAAGTTTAATAAATGAAAGTTCTATCATTTATAATAATAATAAGGGAAATATCCAGAAAAGTCCTAAAATTTTACCATAATTTACGAAAAAATCCCAAACTAAAATTTGTTTACGAAAAAGCATGAATTACTGGTAAAATTGATGATTTGAACCCTTTTTCCAGGTTTACCGGTTTCATTTCTTACATGTTTCATTAAAGTATCATTATTTTACCCTAATTTACAAATAAGTCCTAAATTAAAATTTAGTGATGATTTAACCATTTTATCCATCAAACATACATTTTATCGGTTTCATTGCTGATTTAGATATGTAGCCATTAAATTAGTTGACAAGATGGATACGATGAGTTATATAATACTATATTTACTATAAAAGTTGATATCTATCTAATCGGCTCATTTATAACTATGTATCTAGGTCAGCAATGAAACCAATAAAATGTGTGTTTCTAGGAAAAAATGGCAGGAAATGAGCTGATGTCTTATGTGATGGATATATTGGGTTACATAAGATTAGAAAGACAATTTAAAATTTCTTATAAACATAAAAAATGACGAAGTTGTTGCTAGTTTATGTAATTATTGCAGGCTTCGCCGGATGCATTTTATATTACAAAAAACATATATACAATATATCAACGTATCAAGTTTTATGGTAAACATAACATTATATAACCTAACATATCCATCTCACCAGCTCATTTAATGATTACGCGTCCAGATCAGTAATGAAACCGGTAAATGTATGTTACATGGACAAAAGGACCAAATCATTACTAAATTTTAGTTTGGGACTTATTCGTAAATTAGTATAAAATAATGTGACTTTAATGAAACATTTAAGTAAAGAAACCGGTAAACCGGGAAAATAGGGCCAAATCGCCATTTTTACCGGTAATGCATGCTTTTTTGTAAACAAATTTTAGTTTGGGATTTTTTCGTAAATTTGGATAAAATTTTAGGACTTTTATGGAGATTTTTCTAACAACAACAACAACAACAATAAAACAACAACAACAACAACAACAACAATAATAATAATAATAATAATAATAATAATAATAATAATAATAATAAATAATAATAATAATATACAAAAAATCAGCAAAAAGCTATTTTAATAACATAATCTATTTTCCTTTTTTTTTTTTGACAAATACGCAAACCAAACAAAAAACAGAATCCATTCCATGTCAGACATGTACACAATAGATTCCGATTCCAATTCCTTTGATAGATTTCATTCCTTCCAAAAACATTATGTGAAATCACCCAACTGCCACAATAAAAAACTGTGCAATTTCCGATGGCCATATCTGTCAGAAATCCGTCGTTAAACAAGATTTCCGACGGAACTCAGCTTGTCGTAAAAAGCCCCGTGGGTATTATTTGTGACGGAAAACCGAAGGACAGTGACAGCCATTTGTCAGACCTCTTTGACCAAATTAACGATGCAATACCGACGGAGTCTCGACGGATACTATTTGTGACGGATTACCGACTAAAACTTCTTTATAACGGATTATTTTAGTCACGGATTACACACGGAACCATAATTACCGATAAGTATTCTTATTATTTATTAATACCAATAACTAGATAAATAGTAATGTGTAGTAATAATTACTTTTTTCATTAAAAAAGTAAATAATTATTTATTTACTAATAGTTTCGATAAATAGTAATTAATAATAATTGTTGTATTATTTTAATTAAAAAAATAAATAATTAGTTAAGTACTAGTAATATTATAAGTAATTAAACTATATTTATATACATAAAAAATGGATTTATTTAGTTGATAATTATAATATTTTAATTATAAAAGTTAATAGTTAATTATTTATATACATATTAATTTTTGGTTCATTTGTCAACAGTAAATGATTCTTATTGATCCAATTATTTTTTATTTTCTTTTTTTGATAATCTAGTCCTATTTTTGATTTTTTTTTTAATAATCCGTTCCTTTTATGTAATGGTTTGTCACTGTTCAATGTTGGTTACGTGTTAAATGTTGGTTACATGTTATAGTATTGGCTACGTGTTATAGTTTTGGGCCCACAGATCCACTAAAATCGATTCATGTCCCCTATAAACCGATTTCCACTGCGTATCTCTCCCTACCTCATCTAGCGTCCGGTTAGAGATCCATCGCTTCTCCTACTAATCGGATCAATTAGCATCCCAAAGCCTAGAGATGGATTGCCGCCCCTAACCTTCTTTACGCACGAAGCTGTACTACACCATATACTTTGGATTTTTTGTGACCTCTCTTTATAGTGGAATCCTTCTTCACAATGGTGTTTTGAAGTTACGAAATTGATTTTTAGATGAGCTGGCTTACCATCCTCGATCTCCAACACCGCTCCCCTATTGATATCTTCATCTAGCATGGTGTTCCTATATGTAGGTAATCTAAACTTCATGGGATTTAGGCTTCGGTTTGTTTAGATTATTGTTCTTCTTGGATTTAATTCTTCTCCGCTTTGTTTTTTTTCATTGGTCGGGTGTGTTTGGAATCTATGATTTGGTTATGTCAAACTCTACCCCCAAATGGATCCAAAAACCATTCATTTGTAAATCCATTAACTTTCGGATTTGTAAAACCTTAGGTTTTTTCGACCATCATCATTCACAATTATGGCGAAGCTAACATGCAAAACATTTTCACTTTCCATGTAAGTTTTTTTGTGCTCAGTAAATCATCATTTTCTTCTAATGTTTATGTAATTAAAATCATGATTATTGTTGTCTTTCATTTCCTGACATGCTTCAATACCATGGAAATGTTAGAAATCTAGGAGGATTTCGAGATAATAGTGAAATATTTGCTTTTGTGGATGAAGTTCTGGCTGCCGCCCACCATATATTCGATGAAATGCCTAGGTCCTTATTCTGTTTTGTGACACTCCCTTTGAAATTGTTTGTAGTTTTTAATTATTCATGTTAGATTGAAATCTAATGTAGGATGTAGCCAACACAAAAATCCACCTTCACCATCATGATGTCTATATCTTTGTGGTGTTAATTTCAGAGAGAGAGAGAGAGAGAGAGAGAGAGAGAGAGAGAGAGAGAGAGAGAGAGAGAGAGAGAGAGAGAGAGAGAGAGAGAGAGAGAGAGAGAGAGAGAGAGAGAGAGAGAGAGAGAGAGAGAGAGAGAGAGAGAGAGAGAGAGAGAGAGAGAGAGAGAGAGAGAGAGAGAGAGAGAGAGAGAGAGAGAGAGAGAGAGAGAGAGAGAGAGAGAGAGAGAGAGAGAGAGAGAGAGAGAGAGAGAGAGAGAGAGAGAGAGAGAGCATTTATTCAGCAAATTTCTGCCCAGGTATGATTTCTATAATTTTAGGGGATTTTTTAGAAAATAAGGAAAAATAAAAGAGTTTGTCATTGTCCACATAGGATGGCCACATGTAATTTGAAATGACAATGTTGTAATAAGGGAAAAATAATGTACATTATATATGCTGTAATAAAGAAGCAATTAAAAACATAATGTTATTTCTTGTATGAAAATTTTGAATTTACAATACTATAGTAAGGCAATAAAGGAAAGTACATTTCTATTTTTATATTTTTAGTTTAGTCAGGGGCTAAATACAAGAAATAACAATATAGCTTTCACATTTTCACTTGCTGCTCTAACTTATCTTGTTGTATTGTATGCATTCGTTTCAACCTTTTTTTTTCTATCAAAATTATTAATCCAAATTAATCTTCATAGTGTCTTTCACTATGAATAAAAATTGATCAGAATGCATTCACTGGTAGCTTACCTCCATTCCTTGGAAATTTTTTGCAATGGTGGTCTTGTAAGTATATGATTTTTATTTTCTTTATTTTGGATAAAGTTTTGTTAGACCATTTAGTTTCATCTAATGTACATAAATAGAATCCAACTTATATAATCTTAATTTGAAATGTTATACTCCTAGAAGATTTTTGTTGCATGTGGCATTGCCTGTTAAGATTTGTCCCATCATATATATATATATATATATATATATATATATATATATATATATATATATATATATATATATATATATATATATATCTTGTCGCATACCTAATGATCTGGAAATCTTAAAGAACTAAATATGTTGCAAGTGCCTTTTAATATCATTTTGAATACAAATTTATTGTAGTCAATTTTTATAAATTAGAAAGAACTCTTCACCATCTCAAGTTCATTATGTAAGTTTTTCCTCCCTTATATAATTTTTAGATCATATTATAAATGAGAAAGAAATACATTGGGTGGTTAGTAAAAAAATAGGAGAAAGTAAAAAAATAAAAAAATAAATAACCATATAGCATTTCCAAGATAAATGGTCACAAAACATCCACCTTTAACAATGTAGCAATCTTTCAGTTTTGACTGATAATATTTCAAACTTCACTTTTGGTGGGTTTTTAATTTCACAAACTTCAGATTCAATAAAGGAACAAAAATCGATAGAGAAGCTTTCAGAACAAACAAAAAATATTCCAAAACCTTTTAAACTGTGCTTTTTTAAACTATATATATATATATATATATATATATATATATATATATATATATATATATATATATATATATATATATATATATATATATATATAGAGAGAGAGAGAGAGAGAGAGAGAGAGAGTCAAGATCAAATAAGAAGGAAATTTTTGGTAGGAAGGTAAGAAGTTTTTTTTCTACATATTTTTTTCACGAACAAACAAAATGAATCATTAGATGATTCATTTGTAAGATGATTCACAAGAAAAAATTCTCAAAAAAACATCTCGATGATTCATTTATATAATGATTTTGTTGTTATTCACTAAAATTGTCATAAAAGTGATTTTTTCTTAATTTACTTAAAAATGAATCATAAAGATGTTTTTTTGAGAATTTTTTCTTGTGAATCATCTTACAAATGAATCATCTAGTGATTCATTTTTTTTGTTCGTCAAAAAAATATGTAGAAAAAAAACTTCTTACCTTCCTACCAAAAAAAATTTCTTACCGGATCTATATCCTATATATATATATATATATATATATATATATATATATATATATATATATATATATATATATATATATATACTTTTCTTTCATTACTTTGTAACTACATGAAGGTGTAAAGAAATTAGGAATCAAAAGTAAAAGCTTATATCAATACAAAGAAGATCATTTTGATGTTATATATATATATATATATATATATATATATATATATATATATATATATATATATATACTTTGCTTTTATTCCTTTGAAGTTTAAAAAATTCAGTTTATTTAGATTTTAGTATATTTTAATAGTTTGTACATGTTAAAAAAACAAACAATATAATTTTTTTTTTTTTTCAGAATGCAAATGGTTGGTTCACCATTTATACTACAGAAATTTGTACAGATGTGGTCCGCAGACTGCATACATTTTGAATCAGAAAAAAAAACAGCACATAAGTTGGCCAAAATCTCCAAAGCAAGGGATTATTAATTTTATAAGTGCAAATATATATGCTTTTTATAAAGCTATCATTTTTCTTTATATATTATATGCAAATTCAGTAAAAAAACATAGGTTTGATTGTGCAAAAGTTTAATAAATGAAAGTTCTATCATTTATTATAATAATAATAATAATAATAATAATAATAATAATAATATACAAAAAATCGATAAAAAGGTATTTTAATAACATAATCTATTTTCCATTTACTTTTTGACAAATATGCAAACCAAAAAAAAAAAAAAAAACAGAGTCCATTCCATGTCAGACATGCACACAGTAGATGCCGATTCCAATTCCTTTGATAGATTTCATTCATTCCAAAAACGTTATGCGAAATCACCCGCTGTCACTACAAGAAAACTGGGCGATTTCCGACGGCCGTATCTATCGGAAATTCAACGCTAAACAAGATTTTAGATGGAATTCCAACGGAACTCGGTTTGTCGTAAAAAGCCCCGTGGGTATTATTTGTGACGGAATACCGACAAAATTTCTGACGGATTTCAACAAGATTTTAGATGGAATTCCAACGGAACTCGGTTTGTCGTAAAAAGCCCCGTGGGTATTATTTGTGACGGAATACCGACAAAATTTCTGACGGATTTCCAACAGACAATGACGGCCATTTGTCGGACCTCTTTGACCAAATTAACGACGCAATACCGACGGAGTCCCGACGGATATTATTTGTGACGGATTACCGACGCAAACTTCTTTGTAACGAATTACCGATGGATAGTTTTAGTCACGGATTACTGACAGAACCATAATTACCGACGGATCTTTTTTATTATTTATTAATACCAATAACTAGATAAGTAGTAATTAATAATAATAATTACTTTTTTTTCGTTAAAAAAGTAAATAATTATTTATTTACTAATACTAATAGTTACGATAAATAGTAATTAATAATAGTTCTTATATTATTTTAATTAAAAAAAGAAATAATTAGTTAAGTACTAGTAATATTATAAGGAATTAAACTTTTTTTATATACTAATATTAATAAAAAAAAGTGGATTTATTTGGTTTATAATTATTATATTTTAATTATAAAAATTAATATTTAATTATTATTATTAATAACAATTGAGTTATTTTTATAATAATACTAACAAAAAAATTACTTATTTCCTAAAAAACATTAACCTTTATAATTTATAATTATTTTCATAATAATTTTAAGTAATAACAAAATTACTTATACTATAATAATTAGTAAGTTGAATTATATATATATATATATATATATATATATATATATATATATATATATATATATATATATATATATATATATATATATATAAAGAATGAATTACGCAATTAATAATATTAATAATAATAATTGAACTATTTTTAGAATATTAAAATAAAAAAAGTTGACTTATTTTGTAAAACAACAATTCCGTCTGAAATACGTTAGTGATTACCGTCGGACTATCAACGAATGGTCCAAGTCTAGTATTTCGTTTACATTCCGTCCGTAATAACCGACGGATTTCCGACATAATTGTTTTTTTAGAAAATAAATCAACTTTTAAGGATAAGAACGAAATTCTCCAAAATAAATATATACATGGATATCATTTCCTTTCATTTTGATGAATTGCTGAAACACATTGTCATTGGAGCAAAAGTTGTAGAGTTCTACCAACACCCTAAAATAAACCCTAGATGTCATCTTAGTTTATGACATCATAAGAATAATGGATTTAACATGGTTGAATTAATATGATTTTAGTAAAGAGTTCTTTTTTATATATATTTTTTGTTTTTGTTTTTGTTTTGTTTTTTGTTCTTTTTTTTTCGTGCTCTGTATGATATAAGACAATTCCACTTGGTAACTTGGATTGCAACTTAAAAACCATCATAGATGTTCCATGCCTTCTGTTGTTAAGCTTCACTACCATACCTTAATTGCATAAAGTTAGAGATAAAGATGCTGATCACAGATTTGTTGTTATTCACATAATTTTAAGAATATTCGATGTACAAGACAAGCAGAATAAAGAAGTAAAAAAGAGGATCTGACATATTTTTATTGAGAACTTATACTCCTTGTCCAATGTGACAAGTGAGGAACTCTTCTTTACTACCACCAAAACTTATGGAAATGATGTTGTAGACCTTTGATTACAAAGATCTTCTTGGTTTTCTATTTTACATTCTCTTTGCAGTTTTGAGGTTTAGCGGCAACTTTATAACCTCTGTATACTTTAATCAAAACTGAACATTCATATACGTAAATTTTCTTAAGTATTGAAAATTGGTAAAGAAGTAGATATGGATACCTTTTAAGTACAAAAGTTTCTGTTTGATTGTGTGAAAGTGCATGTCTGTTAATCCTCTGTGATCTTTGCTACTATTTTAGACTTTGAGAGAGTGTTGAATTTTAAAGGCGTGTTTGGTTCACAGAATTCGAAGGCATTTGGAGGAATTGAAATGTAAATTTTATTAAAAAATGTGATTGGTTGATAAGTTCAAAGAAATTAGAATTCTCTAAATTCCATTAAATTCGACGTTGGAAGAAATTTTATTTTTTTTATTAAAAAGACAAAACTGCCCTCCGAACACCTTTTTATTTTATCTATAATTTATCAAATCAAAACAAATTATAATTAACTCTCCCCTATCAACACACCGACATCAACTCACTCCCCACCCCTACACCCTTCACCCATACACACACCACACCTACCTCCACCATACCGTGAGTTCTAAACCTGGTGATTAACCTTGATCAATAAGGTTTAAGCTTTGTGACAGCAACTGGAACAAATTACATGGGAGAGGAAAGCAAGAACATGTAACAAAAGATCTTCTAGAAAATTTTCTTGTTCACCAAGTCTTTGAAGTGTAACTAAAAACAGATGGAGATATAGAACAAGTGCATGTATATGTTCTTCAAAAATTCAAAGAGAAAAATCATGATCAGGTGATGAGAAAGAACAGGAACAGAAGAGATAAAAAAACTTGTTGACTAAGCTTTCTTCTTATTAAAAGTTAACTAGAATTAATTTAAAACAACTAATATATGCCTAAAAAACCTAATACAACATGGCTATCAAAAACAGAATATTAAACAAATACCAAAAGCTTAAATATGACAATTTTTCCCAAAATACCCCTAGGATTGAAACTGTCACATATTTTGAATTACTCCAACACACACCTAAACCCACATGTACACGCCTACGACTACAAGCCCAACACACGCTCATGTCCATCCCCACCCTACCCTATCCCTATTCCCGTAACCACACCCGCTCGTATTCGTATATACCCACACACACATCTTTCTTTAACTCTTCTAATCTCCACCCAACTCTTGACTAAGGTGTTTGTTTTTTATCTGCAGATCTTTTTGGTCTCTTTTGTTTGCACTACACAGACCACACGTATACATTAGCCTTCACAGTCTGTTTGTTTTTTTGAAAAGTGCATGATTAAAAATGTCTGCACGCCCTCTTCTTAGCACAGATGTGAACTAGAGTATTATGACGTTTTCAGATATTTTCTAGCCTAAAAAAAACACATATATCTTTGTTTTTTTTTTCTTTTTTTAAATTTATATTTATTCCAACTTTATTAATGATAAACAATTTGAAAAAAAAGTTACAATACTTACAAAAAGGTTTGACGACACAAACATGATATTTTTGACAAATTTGTAAATAAAAATTTATTATAATAATTCTATGTTGAAGTTGTTTATGTAAATATGAACAAAAAAAATCATAATATACTGTTATATTTGTGCCAAATTTTATAAAACATTATTTAGTACAGTATCGATATTTTCTTGAGAAACTATTTACGGTACGTTTATAATTGATTTAATTGAAAAAATAGAAATTTATTTTCATCCATTTATGTATCAAATTCTTTGATTGCTAATTAGAATGTTTAGGTATAACTTTGCGATCAAAATTATTGATTTTTATCAAATATATACGTTAATTCGTACTATTTTTATTTTCACTTTTTATATAATAATACATAAAATTGTTAGTTATTTATAAGAAAGTCATAAAATATTAAAAAATCATTTAAAGTTCAAAAAATACAATTTATTTAGATTTTAGTTTATTTTAATTGTCTGTAGATATTAAAAAAAACAAACAAGAATTTTTTTTTTCAGACTGCAGACGTTTGGTCCACATCTTCTACTATAAAGCTCTACAGATGTGGTTTGCAGACTGCATATATATTGCATTAGGGAAAACAAACAACACATAAGTTGCCCCAAATCTCCAAAGCAAGGGATTTATTAATTTTATAAGTGCAAATATATATTTTTGATGGTGTACAGCTATTAATTTTCTTTATATATTATATGCAAATTCAGTAAAAAAAACGTAGTTTGATTGGGCAAAATTTAATAAATGAAAGTTCTATCATTTATAATAATAATAATAATAATAATAATAACAACAACAACAACAATAATATACAAAAAATCAATAAAACGGTATTTTAATAACATAATCTATTTTTCATTTTTTTTTTGACAAATATACAAACCAAACAAAAAACATAGTCTATTTCATGTGAGACACGCACACAATTGATTCCGATTCCAATTCGTTTGATATATTTCATTTCTTGCAAAAATATTATGCGAAATCACCCAATTGCCACTATCAGAAAACTGGGCGATTTCTAACGGCAATATCCGTCGGAAATCCGTCGCAAGACAAGATTTCTGACGGAACTCAGTTTGTCTTAAAAAGCCCCATAGGTATTATTTGTGACGAAATACCGATGGATTTCCGATGGACAACGACGACCATTTCTCGGACCTCTTTGACCAAATTAACGATGCAATACCGACCAAGACCTGACAGATACTATCTATGACAAATTATCAACAGAAACTTCTTTGTAATGGACTACCGACGTTAGTCATGGATTACCGACGGAACCATAATCACCGACAAATATTTTTATTATTTATTAATACAAATAACTAGATAAATAGTAATAATAATAATAATTACCTTTTTTTGTAAAAAAAGTAAATAATTATTTATTTACTAATACTAATAGTTACGATAAATACTAATTAATAATTATTATTATATTATTTTAATTAAAAAAATAAATAATTAGTTAAGTACTAGTAATATTATAAGTAATTAAACTATTTTTATATACTAATACTAATAAAAAAGTGTATTTATTTGGTTGATAATTATAATATTTTAATTATAAAAGTTAATATTTAATTATTATTATTATTATTATTATTATTATTATTATTATTATTATTATTATTATTTGAGTTATTTTTATAATAATACTAACAATTTTTTTTTACTTATAACCTAAAACAACATTTGCGTTGATAATTTATAATTTTCATAATAATTTTAAGTAATAACAAAATTTAATAATTAGTAAATGGAATTATTATCATTATATATATATATATATATATATATATATATATATATATATATATATATATATATATATATATTAAGAATTACACAATTAATAATATTAATAATAATAATTGAAATGTTTTTAGGATATTTGTATAAAAAATGTTGATTTTTTTTTTCTAAAAAACAATTCCATCGGAAATTCGTTGGTGATTACCGACTGAATACCAACGGATGCTCCAAGTCTAGTATTTCGTTTACATTCTGTCAATAATCACCAACGGATTCCAATGGAATTTATTTCGGTTACTATTTTGTTTGTATTCCGTTACTGAAATTAGTGTTTTTATGTTTGTCACAATTCTCTCGGAATTTAGTCACTAATTTCCGACGAAAAAATTATGTCACTAATTTTCGTAGGAATTCACCCAGTTTTTATGGTAGTGTGCTTGCTAAAGATATGTCAAACTTCTGTTAATAAATCAATTAGGAAATATAAAGTAATGGAATATTTGTTTTTTTTTTTTTTTTTTTTTTTTTTTTTTTTTTACAAAAAATATATTCTCACGTAGTTCATTCAGTTAAATTAGGAAATATAAAGTAATGGAATATTTGTTTTTTTACAAAAAATGCATTCTCACATAGTTCATTCAGTTAAACGGACATGTGAGCTTGATATTATTTGAATAAAAAGATAAACATGTTTGAACGTATGTGATATAAAAAGAATCATAGCCCACCCAAAGCAATATCATTCCCAGTCTTTTTACCGTAGAATATAAATATATAAATTGATGGAATCTGTTTGAAACAATATTGACCAGTCCTTTTCAACTTGTACAGTCCCCGTAAAATGTGGAAGAGTCTAACCCACGGTCTAGAGCTTGCCCACGTCCAACAAACATGTTAATTACTCACTTAAATCATGATTTGAAACATTTAATCAATATGTAATATGATTATTATTTTTTGCAAGAAGAATATATGTGTTCAACTTGTTCCACCATTTTGTGAGTATCCATCTTTCAAAGATACCTTTAGTAGTTTTCAAGCATCGAAGCACCTCATCTTTTGAATTTTCTTGATCCGAGAAAAGGCATCAAGCTTTCCCGGTTTCATATAAATACAAGTGCCATCAACACCTCAAACTTCAACCAAAACTCATTTCCCACTTCCTTCCTATTAAAAAAATCTAGACTGGACTTTGATCGAGTGAGATGGAGAAGATAAAATCATTGGTATCCGAGAATGGTGTTGTGGTTTTCACCAAGAGCACCTGTTGCTTGTGCTACAGTGTCACCATTCTGTTCCAAGAACTTGGGGTGAACCCTTTAGTGTATGCGATAGACCAAGATCCTCAAGGAAGGGAGATGGAGAAGGCTTTCCTGAAGCAAGGGTGTAACTCACCCCCTGTGCCAGTTGTATACATAGGTGGCAAGCTTGTGGGGTCCACCAACGAGGTCATGTCCCTCCACCTAAGCGGCTCCCTCATTCCTCTTATCAAAACGTATCAGTCCCTCTCTTAAACTAACAAGCTCCACTCTAGAGAAATCGGGCTGGCTCAAGTCTACAGGCAGTAGTAATCTATTTGTTCAACTAGACTATGTTATGTATTAATTATTAGTACATTTGTAGTTTTTCATTAGCTTTAGGGTAAGGAAGATTGGCTTTTAGGCAATAATTATGATTATCAGTAGTTTTTATTTAATCTGTTCACTTGGCTTTTAGGCAAAAGTCTGTTACCTGTGCCGTTGCCTCGCTGGACAACAAAAATCATTATGGCCATCGGGAATCAGGCCCTTAAAGTATTAAAACTTGAGAGTAACTATCCTCCAAAGTCAGTTTCACAATTGGGAACTGGTGGGGCAAATCATTAACAGTTCTTATTAGTACGTAGGTGTAAATGAGCCAAGCCGATCCCAAACTCTTAGCCTCGTTAATGTTTTTAAGGCTCGAGCTTCAGCTTGGCTCGTTTTGTTTCAACCTTTACAAATGAAACTCTAGATTGGCTCGTTAAGGATCTAAGAGTCTTGGGCTCCGCTTGACCCCGACTTGTTTATCAAGCAAGCCTAAACAAGCCAAAGTTTGGCTTGCTCGATTAGACAAAAAGTAAATAAAAATATTAACTTGGGTATATATGATCAAACCCTTACAATATTCATAAAAAGTCCCTAAACTATGCATTAAGCGAAGTTGACCACATATCGACTAAATAGGGTTATTTTTCCTCTTTATATAAGTTCCTCTTTCATTCATTTTCTTTACATAAACTCGGATCAATTGAGAATTCATAGTTTTATAAGAGCCATAATATATATATATTTTTTTGCCATCAATTATGTTTGTTAAAAGAAATGACTTAATGAATTAAGACTCACGTACATAAGTGCATTCGTAAAAGAACTCAAAAACATGATTTTTTTTTTTTAAAGTGCCTGTGTGCACAAATCAAAAACACAAAAATGCTTACAAGCACACATATATGCATGCATGTTTTATAAGAGCCACAATTTTTTTTTTTTGCCATCAATTATGTTTGTTAAAAGAAATGACTTAATGAATTAAGACACACGTACATAATTGCATTCGTAAAAGAACTTAAAAACATGATTTTTTTTTAAGTGCATGTGTGCACAAAAAAAAAATGCTTACGAGCACACATATATGCATGCATGTTTTATAAGAGCCATAATTTTTTTTTTTTGCCATCAATTATGTTTGTTAAAAGAAATGACTTAATGAATTAAGATACACGTATATAAGTGCATTCGTAAAAGAAAACATAAAAGAAATGACTTAATGAATTAAGATGCACGTATATAAGTGCATTCGTAAAAGAACTTAAATACATGATTCTTTTTAAGTGCATGTGTGCACAAAAAAAAATAAAAAATAAAAAAATAATGCTTACAAGCACACATATATGCATGCATGTTTTTTTAGTTAATGTAAGAATTGTCACATAATATATTGTTTATATGTATTTTGTATATTATCAGATTTTAGTTTTGCTATTCGCGGCCCATGCCCTAATTGTATATATGTAACATCGCCAGTTTTGGCATAAAGTTTTTGCCCATTTTTAGTGAAAATAAAATAAAATAATCAAATTAATAAAATAAAATAAATGAAAAATAAATTAATTAATAAAATATTTTAGATTAAAAATTTAAAGAAAATAGTTAATTTGCACTTAAAAATAGAAAATAAATTAGGAGAGACTAAATTCGACAAAATGGTCAAACTTTAGGGAAGAAATTGTAATTGTTTGCAATTATTCTGATAAGATAATTATATTTTGGAATTTACGTATAAAACTTATAAAATCCATTAATTTTTTTTGGAATGAGAAATCCAATCTATTCCTACTAAACTATTCCTAATATCACCTCTCGACGAATGAGACTTGAACCTTCGACCTTAATGAATAAGAGCAACACCTAGTATAACGAGACTTGAACTTTTGACCTTAATGAAGGAGAGCAACACCTAGTACCACCGACTAAAAGCCCAATTTTAGTATTAAAAATGAGAAAGTTTAAACTAGAAAGGTAGTTTTAAGGGTTTAGCAGTCATAAGTATATAAGCTAGTTTAAATCTATTCTCCCACATTTTCCATCAAAACAATCCAAAGAGTTTGACATGGAGATAGAGGATATTTCTTCTCCCATTTTCAGTTATGAAATAGAATCGACACAAATCTATAGTTGAAGGTTCATTTGATTGGATACAAACAAGATATACTAAGAACAAAAGAATAAGAATATTAAAACAAAGGTGGTTTTCATTAAGAAAAATTATCACCAAGAGAACCGGTGCACAAAGCAA
This sequence comes from Lactuca saligna, assembly GCF_052625555.1. Classification (NCBI taxonomy): domain Eukaryota; kingdom Viridiplantae; phylum Streptophyta; class Magnoliopsida; order Asterales; family Asteraceae; genus Lactuca; species Lactuca saligna. The sequence continues at coordinate 317,525,621 of NC_136421.1, forward strand.
TCAACAAAAAGTGATAATTAGGGTTTAGCCATGTTACAAGATTATATACTAAACTATAGGAGATAAGATTTATATTGATTCTCCAGATCTTATGTTATATCAAATCGCTGATTTGATGGGATTGATTCTTCAATGATAAATACAAATCTGGTATATAAGGAATGGATCATATTAGATCTTCAGAATACTTCTTCACCAAGTAATTCTGACCTCTCTAGATTTAGACATCAACATTAGCACATCAGAGCATCAATGTTAGCCTCAGGGAGATCAGCTTCAACGTCAACGTTAGTGTCAGTGTTACATTTATCAAGTTCAACTTTAGGTAGAGTGACTAATCATCAACGTGTGTCATCAATGTATCACCTGATCAGTCTGTCATCAATATAGGACCTTCATCGTATAGACACACTGATCGGTCTTTAATGAATGCTCTTTGTGCTATAATACTTTAGTTCCTTGATGCCAATAATGTGTTCAGGGTCTTTTGCTCATTAGGGAACGATCTTCAGTCTTTGACATATGAACTTCCATCAACATATATTCATATAAACTAACTAAAAAAACTTTAACAGATTAGCTTGTCTAGCTGTACTATTTATGCTTGCTCAGAAAAGATGATTGTCTATAATAAGCAGATAAATATAACTATAATGTATATATTTTGCATCATCAAATCTATAAAAATATGGTCCTAACAATAGTTGTGTTTGGAACCACAAGGGAAATGATGGAATCATGAATCAATAATGGGTTTGTGATTGATATTATACTTGAGGTATTGTTTGGAAGATTTTAGTGATCATTTGAAGACTAGATTAAATCTTCAATTTAGATAAAAGAATTGGTTATTTATTACTCTCAATTACTAATTATGTAATGCGTATGTTAGTACATACTTAAGACCTTTGGGAATAAGTTAGATATGCATAGAACCAATTTGGACACTTCTAGATAGCTTGGAATGGGTTTTATCCATTTTTGGGTTGATGTATTTGACTAGGTTGAGAACTATGTTACATCCTTTTTTTTCATTTTCTTTGTTTTGTCCATAACTCATGTAAATTGTATCCAAATCAGCCCCCATTTTTTGCATGCGTTCTTATATTTACAAGGGGATGGTTTTGAAAGAACCAAAATTTAGTTTTAAAAGAAAAGGCTTAATAAGAAACTTAATGGGAAACGTAAGGGATTTTAACACATCTTTTGTTACTCATAGGTGATACTTAGATTATTAAAATGTTCTAGAAGAGAAAGGAGGTAGTTAAAGCTACAAAAATATCAATGTTAGTTTACCGGGAGTATATATATATATATATATATATATATATATATATATATATATATATATATATATATATATATATATATATATATAATTAAATTGGTGAGATGTTTTCTTATAATTTACTATATGATATGTCTTACCTGTAATGTGTATACTATAGATATTGTTTCTACATTGCATAGAACTTGTTTTAGAAATTACTTTACTTTCTTGATTTGAAAACTATTTGGGATCTTACTTATGCATTCATTTAGGAAGGGAGGTCGCGTGTCTCACCCTGGATATTCATGTAGGATTTAAATAGTTGGAGTAGCAATATTTCTAGATAATTATTATGTACACGCATGGTTCACTACCCCTTATATGGTGCATGCGTGATGGTTTACGTGTCACCAACTTGTATGTTGTCAGGAAAATAAAGGTTATAAGTTCAGCGATTCTTCTATACCATTAAGAGGTTCGATGATCATTGTGCGATGCTTCCATGCTTGCCAATTAACCATTATTGCGAGTTTGGACCTTTTGAGATTAACTTAGGTATATAAAGGTATGCATAATGCATTATTGATATTATTTGTTGATTGGGTTAACCTAATTTGGTTGTTAAATCTTTTAAAGCTTATTGATCTTATATAGCTAACTATTGTTAGCCTATTTCCTTCTATTGACTTGAGTTGATTATAACACACATCTTTAAAATCCTATGGATAAGTCATTTGGAGATAGTTCCATGGATCCACAACTTGACCAACGAGTCAAGTTTATCACATTCTACATGTCATTAGCGATGTTAGGAATATATGAGTTGACGTGTTTCAAAAAGTTTGTGTCATGCATTGTAATTGAAATCATCAAGATTTAAGGTTAGAGGAATGAACGATTTGATGTTTGTAAATAGTTTATTGGAACTGACCATTGGATGATAAGGAGATAGATGTGGAATAAGCAATTGTTGTTGGTCAGAGTGAAGGAAAATAGTAAATAGTGCAACACCATTAAAGTAGTGGCAGATTTAGAAAGAAGAAAGAAAAGTTAGGGTTGCACAAATTTTTTAGGTGTTGCACTACTAGAAAACACTCATTTATGAAAACAGTTTTCATCACAAAATTGCCAATAAACCGGCGAATTTACATTAAATTCACAATTATCAGACTTTTGTGATGGATTGCCAAAAGATTCGTGATAGATTTATGATGAATTTCCAACGGATGTGTGACGTATTTTGTCGAATTGTCACTAAATTTACATTTGATGGGGAAATTTGAAGGGTAGCCCATGCTACCCCATGCAACATAGTAAATCTGCCTTAGAGAGAAAGAGAGATAGATAGATAGAGAGAGAGACAGAGAGAGAGAGAGACTAAGGATTTCTTTGGTATGATAGAATGGAATGACCAAAATAGAATGGACAACATGATGAAATGAGCAAGGTAATGAAATGGATTATTATGTTTTATTGTCGTATATGCATGTTTGGTTAGCTTTAAGGGTATGAGGTATTTAAACATATTGTTTTTATCAATAAATATAAACCTAAGTAGTGTAAGATTGATAAATAAAGACAAAGGTTATTCTATAATAATAAACTTAATTAAAAAAATATATGGTAAGATAAAATGAAGCATACTTTTTCGAAATACACCTTATATGCTTTATATTAGTTTGAAAAGAATTATTTATGATCTAAAAAAGTTATAAAATAAAAAGAACTAAACATAATGAAATGTATAAATATAATTATAAGTTAAATGAAATCTTTAAATATAATTATAAATAAAAATATATATATATTTAGAGTAAATTACATGAATGGTCCCTTTAGTTTGTGTTAAATTGCATGTTTACTCCCAAAAAAATTTCTTAATTCGGATCATCCTTATAACTTACTTTTTTTTTTCGTGCTTACTCCCTCGTAGACTTAAAATGACCATTCTACCCTCATCTATTTCTTTTCTGATTTTTAAAATATAATTATTGATAATTGTTTTTTGATTTATTAATTTTTGTATGCCCTAACCCCAACTCATGAGTTCAACCACCACCATCGTCTTCTCCAGCATGCCACTTTCTTTCTCGGAAAAAACCCAATGTTCAACACTCATTTAATCAAAACCTGATTTCACCAATTCACTGAAGATTAATGCACACGGTACCCACTACCTCAACCCTCCACCTCCCCACCACATTTGATCTTCTCTGATTAGACTGTTGACCTCCCTCGCTAAATTGTTTTTGATGAAACCAAAGTCATTAATGGTGTGATCAAATCCCTCTTTTCTTTGCACAAAACAAACTCAAAAGAAACATAACAAATGTGCATTCCATTTCATTTGATCTGATTTTAAAGAAAAATATCCTAATACCATCTCTACTGTATTTGTTTCTCTACACAAAAGTAGTTCAAAAGAAACATATATGTCATTCAGTTTGATCAAATTTTAAATAAACATGCCATTTATCACATATGGTGATAAAAACAAACCATTTATTTTTCTTCCCAGCCTTACCAACAACATTATAGCAAGCCCCAATGGTATCTGACGATTTCATCCACTTAGCAGTAAGAATTATCACTAACTGTGACATCCCCATTTTCACGGCCAGAAAAGACCGATTTTGTTTATACTTTATAAAAATCAGAGTACCCATTTTAATAAAAATGTTGCGGAATTTGTTCCCAGTAAAACATGATAAATATGTTATCAAAGCATTTCCGAAGAAAAATATTTTTATTCATTTAAAAATATTTGTGATGTCATCGTCAAAATAGAAACATAAGCATAAACAGAACTTACATTCATTATCACTAGTGATTTATATCTCCTTAATCTCTTAGAGTAATATGACTTCATATCAACACCTGTGATATAAATAAACTGAGTGGGTCAGGTTGGGAAACCTGATGAATACATTGGGTTTTCAACCCACAATAATATAATTATTATGTTTAATCTTCAAACAATTAATCAACCTAATTACACATCCCCATTATCTTCTTTACTCCTAAGGATCTACCCTCAGAATCAAATATTCCTCATTCATTTATTCCTAAGGATCATCCTAAAGAATCGGCATGAAGTTTATTGTTACCAAGGTTTATAGATTACAACTGGTGAACACGTAGTCCAAAACATCTGGTGAACACTTAGTTCAAAAATAACTAGTGAACACACTTAGTTCAACAATACCTAGTGAACACACTCAGTTCAAAATACCTAATGAGCACCTAGTTCAAAAATACCTACAGGTTACAAGCCTGCTAGCGTTCCACTAGACTATAAGTCTGTGGTCATCATCTATACTCCACTAGATGACTGGATCACTATCAACATTGATGTCTTTCATCGTGTTATCACACAGCTACTATTTCATCTACCAATGTTTTACCCAACACATTTTGTAGATATAAAATACATATACAGTTTAAATAATTTAAAACATGTATAAAAATCTTTCACCCAGCATAGACAGCAAGTATTCAGACAATATGCACACATAACACGTAATTTATATTAAAATATTTCATATCTATGTGTAAGATGAATGTAACTATTCACTCACTTGAAAAGGTAGTGACTCGATACTCAGACGACACTTCGTTTACTTTAAACAACTCCTTTGACAGAACCTGGTATCATTACCATTAGAGTTTAGTCTAATGCTCGGCGAGACTAATTAATAGTGTAACTATTATTACTAATATATAAGCATTAACACAATACTTTTCACCTACTATATACAAATAGGGGCCAGACATGGAACACCGGAGGGCAGGATCATTTTGGCATATAGCATTACTAAAATCGAGCAACCCAAGCGGCCTTCCAAACCAGATTCCCCGTACCGCGGGTGGTTAAAAAGATATTATGACGACACTTATATAACTCATAATAATAGCCCAACTATTTATTATAAGGTCCTAATAGCATTACTATATTTAAATAAAAACTATATTTAAAATAGCGTAGGCGTATCTTACCTACGAAGGGGTTTGGCTAGAAGTCGGGCTCTGCAGGGGCAGAACTTCCGAGCTGAAAGCTCTTCTTCTCGGAGTTGTCGAGCGCTCTGAGGCTTTCTTCTAGCACTAGGGGAGTTTTGGGAGGTTTAGAGAGAGTGTAGAGAGAAGAAAGAATGGGAAATGTGTGAATAAAATGAGGGTGGAAGAAGTTCTATCTATAGGGTGAAATATGGTTGAACTTGGTGCCACATGTCACCATCTGGTGGCAAAACTTGGGGAGAAAGCAATGACTAAGATTGTGCCACGTCACCTATTTTCGCACAGCATACTTTCGACTTCTAAAATCCGTAACTTTCGCATAAGAGCTCCGTTTTTGTCGTTCTTTATATCCAAACGCAGGTAAAAATATTATCTACAACTTTCATTTAGACTACGTCGGCTAATTCTCGACCGATCTTAAATTTAACAGTAGGAGGAGATTATGCTGTTAAATGTCCGCATAAAATTCATAACTCTTATTTAGGTCACGTAAGCCAAAAACCGCTCGAATTAAAATTCAAGTTTCGGGTCGTGCATTGCTACGCCAAATCTTAAAAAATTCATAACTTCCTCACAGGAAGTCAAATTTGAGCGTTTTTTTTTATGCTCTTGGTTTAACGTATACTACAACTTTTGCTTAGATCACTAAGACTAAAAAGTCATCTATCCTAAATTCACTATTTACGTCTTCTAGTGCCGTGTCGGTTTTGCCGTAAAACTTCGACGGGCCATAACTTCTTCGTTATAACTCGGATTTCAGCGTTCTTTATATGTACGGAACCCTTGTAACATATACTACAACTTGGTTAAGATTAATCCTTCTAAATAATCTTTCATTAAAAACTCACTTTTGACGCTCATTATCTCTAAATTAACTAGCCCGGATCTGCGAGCGTTACACTGACCATCATCAGATCTGGTTCATAGAGAAATACATATATTTGTTTCTTTCCATCAAATTTTATAGGAGATAGAACAAGATGACTAGGTGAAGGGTGGATCTAATGACACGAATAACTTTTGACAGTCAAGGGTTGAAGTTGGGGAACTCGATGGTGTTTTGATGGATTGTGGATGCCCGATCACGATCAACGATAAAGTAACGACGCTATGACTACTTTTGGCGAGGAAACGAGACAAAAGAGGAATCAACAGTGCGGGTAAGAAAGAGAAGGTTGTGCTTTTATCTCGTGTGGTACTTTAATGGATTGCGGCGACTAATGATGACCATCGAGAGAGAAGTGGCGTTAAAGCTTCTTCCGGCGAGAAGACGAGACAAAGAGGAACCAATTAGATTTTTTCTGGTCATCTACTCTAATAAATGAATTTTTTTTGCCACATGTTAAACTCTCATTCAATTTGGCAAATATTATTTTGTGGTTATTTTGAATTAATTTTTTTTCCACATATCATTTTATGAGTTAATCTATTTTATTAAATTTCGCATAACATTTTAATATAATAATTGTAATAAATGTAGTAATAAATTGATATCAATTTCATTAATAAACTTACCTTTTAATTTCAAAACTTTTAATTAAGGCTCATTAGTTTTTTTTTTCTTATTTGTTTAAATTTTAACGATAAAAAGTATTTCAGTTATAATAATTTATTATTATTATTATTATTTTATAAATTTAAAGTTTTCAAATATTTTAATCTTTATATTTAACTTTTTTTTAATTAATCCATATAATACATGCGTTTCACAACTAGTTAGGTATAAAGCATTAGGCGATAAAGGAAGGATAATAAATGGGCCATATTTAATTAACCTTTTTAAAATAAAATAACGGATACAACAAATAAAAACAAATTTATAAGGGTATATTTGTCTTTTCACATTGATTAGGGATCAAACACGAAACAATAAAAAAAACTTTAGGGATGGTTCAAGTTAAAAAATAAAGTTAAAGACTAAGCAAACAAATTACCTCAAACTAGAGGGACCATTCACATAATTTACTCAGATATTTAATTAAAATTTTGAAATATACTAAAATGATTATTCTCATGAATACTATACAAATATAAATAATTTTAAATTTTAAATGTATAGCATTGCATTCTAAGAAAAAAAAAACACCTCCCCATGGAATAAAAACAAGCCCATGAGAAATGTTGTATTTCATTGCTTATTGTAACGAATCAAGATTCTTTTTTCATTCCGCTTAAATGCTCCATTCCATTACATCTATGATTATTACGTACCAAAAGGCGCCTAGCACTATGCAATTGGATACATTTCCTAAAACTCAATGGTATTAGGCCGGACGGTATGTGTGACCCTCAGTTGGACACCATCCCTTGACTGAGGGAAAAAGGTGAGGGAGCGCATTCCCTCACTATCACACCTATTCCTATTAACTAATTTTTTTTTAATATTTATTAAATTATATACCTATTAAAAATTAAAAAAATATACATATCAAAACTCATGGTTTTTAATTCCCTACAAAGTGTATATACTATTTATAGGAAATATATTTAAAAAAAATTAAAAAAATAGTGACGGAAGCTTCCCACCCATCATTGGGTTTTAGGTGAGGAAAAAGAAAATGGTGAAAAGAGCGGTGTGACCAACAAAAAGTGAGGAAAACTATCCACTCATACCCTCCGGTCTTAGTATTGAGAAAGGAATAAATACAATAATACCAATGGACCATGGGCCAAGCTATACATGCAAAATATACCAATGGATCATAGATTTATAGATGTAGTTTTTAAAAGAACCGATTTTACTATACAAAAAAGGTTTGTTACCTGTTTGACATCTCACTCGTTATACGATGATAACTAAGTTTTATTTTCTAAAAAAATGGGATTAGTTTAAAACGTTATCCATTAATAGGATTCACACGTAAGAAAAAAAAATAATAAACTAAAGAGAAAAAGGTATAGAAAGGATCGCACCATTCGTTGAACCCCGCTTGGTTGATTTGGTTTGCTCTCCATCTTTCTACAATGTGTCATCAAATCTAATACGTTTTTGTTGTAATGTTGTACGTTTATAAAACTATATATACCAGGGACACTCAATTCTATATTGAAGACAAAAACTAAACAAGTAATGTCACTATCTCCAAAACCATCTCATTTAGTCATTTTATTCTCCAAATAACTCTTCTCATCTCTTTTGTCAATCTCTAGACCAGATGTCATCTAAGGAGACACTCTCTACTTTTGGATGGAGGTACAATTATCTACATCTTACGTCTCCTTACTCTTTTCCTATGGGACTTGTGTCTTTTTTATGTTTATATTTACTTATAATTGTTTTTTATTTAAACATACTTACAAGAAAAGCAAAAGCACCAATGATGATATTTCGAGTAGGAAGAATATACTTTGAAAGACAAGAAGAATATCTATATTTTGTCATTTAGGAATTGTAGCAGAGACTCTTCTATCATGCAATCTTTTCCAAACGTCGAGAATATTTTCTCAAATGATTTTATTATGCCTTTATAGATTTCATATGCAATTTTCTGTTACAAGTGAAGATTGATTTGAATAAAAGAAGATATATGTTTTAATTTTATTTTTAATACTAAAATCCCAACATATATGTGAATATGCACAAAGTGTTCAAAAGGACGAAACCTGGCTTTAGAGTTGAGACAAGGCATAAATGGACCGGTTCTGGTTTTAAGCGGCAAAACTGGACCAGGCCTAACTCTTGGCAACTGAGACCGGTTCTTGGAAGAACCGGTCTCAAGCTTAAAGAATCATTCCTTTTGGTGTGGATCTTTGCATGTGAAAGTAAGTAACTTTCTCAATCACATAAATACAACGATCGATCTCTTTTTGGTTTCCTACTGTTGAAACTGTTGTAACAGCATGCATCAAGATGCAAAAGAATCTATGCCATTAGCATCTCTGAAGATGTTCTTGTTCCAGGATTCCTCAAGCCCACCATCAAGGGGTAAATTGCAAAAAGTGCAGGACGCTTTTATCATTTCCAATCAATGCAACATACTTTTCTTATAACCATTTATTGTAACAAACTACCATTAACATTTTTACCCAAATTTATGTAATGTTTTACATAACATGGTACAAAAGTTATAAGTTTATTGCCAAAGGGAACACCCACCCAAACTCTCTAACCTTGGTATGCACTACTATTAGAAATTTTGTTTTTCAATTACAAAAGACTTCCAGTAATCTAGAATTATATGAATGTAGCAGATATGCAACTTCTTTAGAACGGGAATATGCAGATCACAAAAGATAAAAAGCAAGTCTAACGAAGAAGCTAAAACACCAGCACTTCTTTGTTCTTGATCTTTTCTGTGAGCTTTATGGAAAAGGGAATCTGAAAAGGAATTGAAACTAACAAATATATTAATCAGAGCAAATGAAAATGAAAGACTAGAGCATTCAATACCTTTCTTTATTTAAAAGTAGAGCATATATATCTTCTGAACTTTTTTGAAAATGAAGGTTGCGGAATGTCAGAAGCTGAATATATCACCTGCACTTTTTCTTTCTTATATTTTTGGGTTCTTATTTGTATCAAATGGAGATGCTAAGGCAACTCTCTCATTCTTCAATAGCATTCAATACTCATTTTGTAGACATAAAATGATCCTGGAAGGATCAAATAACCTTTTTAAAGTTTGCTGATTTAAACCATCTTTTCAATTTCGAAGATTCAAAAAATATAGATTTACGTGTGAGTTCTTGATAAGAGGCCAGTAGCACTTGATAATAGTAATATTTTATAATTACATTCACCCAAACGACATCCATGTGTTTCCATCAAACACATGTACGTGAACAGATTAAATAAGCTACCTTCATAATCTAAAAACTAATGATAATCTTAATAATTGCCTAAAAGCAAATATTCCTTATCCTTAATCTAATGAAAAGCTACAAAAGTACTAATAATACAGAACATATATAGTCTAGTCAAATATATTACTATTGCTCATAGTCTTGAGCCAACCTTATTTCTTCAGATTGGAGTTTGTTTGCTTAAGACAGGGATTGATAAGGTTTGAGCAGTGGAATGAGGGAGCCGCTTAGGTGGAGGGACATGACCTCATTGGTGGACCCCACGAGCTTGCCACATATGTATACAGCTGGCACAGGAGGTGAGTTACACCCTTGTTTCAGGAGAGCCTTCTCCATGTCCCTTGCTTGAGGGTCGTGGTCTATTTCATGAACTAAAGGGCTCACCCCAAGTTCTTGGAACAGAATTGTTACAGCATAGCACAAGCAACAGGTGCTCTTGGTGAAAATCACAACTCCATTCTCAGATACCAATGATTTTATCTTCTCCATCTTACTTGGATCAAAATCCAATTTAAATTGTGATTGGTTGCAAGTTTCTAATTGTGGACGAGGAAGATGGAGTTTGCCTGAAGTTTGAGGTTTTCGTGCCACTTCTATTTATAAGAAACTAAGCTCCTTCTCTCCAAACAAGAGAATGATGGGGTGCTTTACTTAGATGCTTCAAAACTACTAAGGGTATCTTTGAAAGATGTATACTCTTTTTGTGCATAAAACGGTGGAACAACTTGAACACATATATTCTTTCTTGCAAACAAATTATAACCGTATGGTGCATTGATTAATTGTTTCAAATCATGATTAAGTGGCCATTAACATGTTCGTTGGACGTGGGCAACCTCAAGACCATGGATTACAGTCCTCCACATTCTACGGGCGTGAGTACTGAGCAGTACACAAAAAAGTTGAAAAGGGCTGGTCAATGTTGTTTCAAACAGATTCCTTCCTTCAATCAATTTATACATATATTCCGAGGGTAAAAAGATTGGGAATGAGATTGCTTTAGGTGGGCTATGATTCTTTATATTGCGCCACCAACTTCCTTACGTTCCTTCAAACAAGCGAATCTTGTGATAATGAGTTTATTCAAATGATCCAAGTTCACTGAGTCTAAACTGAATGAACTACTAATAATGCATTTAATATAAATTTTTAAGTCAAGTATATTGTGTATTCATTCATAACAAGGGAATACAGGAAAAAAATATATACAGAGGAAGGAAACTAGAGATCCTATCTTTAAGGCTTAGAAAAGGAAACACAATAAAAGGACTAAAATTACATGAATAAGATAAGGAAATGATCAATAATTAGAACAATCCAAAACTCCCCCTCAAGTTGGAGCATGAATGTTATAAATGCCCAACTTGTCAAGTAGAGATTCGAGTTTTTTAGCTCCCAAAGCTTTGGTAAACAACTCCACAACTTGAGACTTAGTGTCGACGTGTAAAGGTTTCATTTCTTTTGACTCGACGCGTTCACGGAAAAAATAGCAATCCATTTCAACGTGCTTGGTGCGCTCGTGAAATACCGGGTTGTTTGCAATGTGTTTCACAACCATGTTGTCACATAATAGTTGAGTAGGATCACTTTGTTCTAGACCTAAATCTTTTAGAAGCCATCGAAGCCAAATGGCTTCACTAACTGTAGTTGTCATTGCTCGATATTCAGCTTCTGCGGAAGAGCGAGACACAACAAACTGCCTTTTCGATTTCCATGATATTGGGGCACCCCCAGAAGTAATAAGTAACCGGTCCTCGATCTTCTCGTATCTGGACACCCAGGCTAATCTGAATCGGTGTAGGCAATTAAATTTGCTTCACCCTCCTTTAGAAGGAGTATCCCCTATGCCGGTGTAGCTTTCAAGTATCTCAACAGTCTCATAGCAGCATTCATGTTACTTTCGCAAGGATCTGTAACAAACCGGCTTAAAACGTTAACCGAGTAGGTAATGCCGGGTCTGGTTGCTTGTAAGTATAGCAATCTTCCTAATAGTCTTCTATATTTATTTGCATCCTCTCGTTTATCTTCATCATTCTTCCAGAGTTTAGCATTTTGATCCATGGGAAAAGTGCTAGGCCGACACCACATCATTCCGCTATCCTCCAGGATATCATGAATATACTTCCTTTGATTGAGCACTATTCAGTCTCGAGTACGAGTCAATTCGATACCTAAGGAGTATTTTAAGGGGCCTAAATCCTTAATGCTAAACTTCTCATTCAAGAATGTTTTTTTTTCTTTGATATTTTTCACATCGTTTCACACAATTATGACATCGTCTACATATATGAGTGCTGTCACGAATGAGTTTTCTGTTTTAACGATGAATAATGAGTGGTCCGCTTGAGACTGTCTGAAACCAATCATATGTAACTATGAAGTAAATTTTTTATACCAGTTCCTTGAAGCTTGCTTGAGGCCGTAAAGGGATTTTCTGAGACGACATACTTTGTTTTCCTTTCCTTTCTCGAAATCTTGTGGGATTTTCATATAGACCTCTTCGTGTAGATCTCCGTGTAAGAAGGCATTGTTTACGTCAAGTTGATTGATAATCCAATTTCTGTTGACCATCACTGCTAAAAGGGTCCGTGTTAGCTATATTATTATTGTTTGTATTTAGGCCCAAAATATTAGTATTATAGCCCATAATGTATTTATCTTGTATATATATTGATTAATGAGAATGAGCCGAGGAATGGGAAAATATACACAATTACATGGTATCAGAGACCATCGTGTACAACCCTAATTCCGATCCTATCTCTCTTGTGCAACACCTTTCTCTTTGCCGCCACTATTTTCTTCCAGCTCGTTCTCCTATTTAATCTTACCTGATACTCTTTTATCGATCGCTGCTCTATCATGTCTTCTTCTAAGTCTGAGAAACCATATGGCATCACAAACATCAAGACCCATGTTCCACTTATCCTTGATCAAGAACATCAGAACTATGACTCATGGCATGAACTCTTCCAGAATCATTGCAAGGGATTTGGTGTTTACCATCATCTACTTCCCAAACCCACCACTGAATCGACATCCACCCCAACCGACCAACCTAAAGACAAAGCTGCTGCCATAGATCCACCAGCCGATTGGGAGGAAATTGATGCTATTGTGAAAGCTTGGATTTACGGTACTCTTGCACAACCCTTACTCAATTCCATTATAAAGAAAAATACCACAACATATGATGTATGGATCATTCTTGAAAATCTTTTTTACGATAACAAAGACCACCGACTCATGGAGTTGGACACTGAAATCAGGAAATTATCAATGGGGGACTCCTCCATGCTTGAGTATCTCAACCGTGTGTCTAAACTGGCGGATATGCTTGAGAATCTAGGAGCCAAACTTACTGATCGAAATCTGATCATACACACACTCAATGGTTTACCTACTAAATATGACAATCTCTCCCTTCTAATCCGCAACAGCAAGCCGTTTCCAACTTTTGCGGAGGTCCCGTTCCACCCTTACCATTGAAGAAAAACTCATGAAGGTCAATGCATCCAAGCCCGTTTCTGTTACACATACCGATCATCCCTCTTCTCCAACTGCTCTTTCGGTTCAAGCCACTGGGAATGTTAATCAATCTCAAAATTATAGAAATAATTTTTCTAATCAATCACGTGGTGGTGGTAGGACCGGTGGAAGATTTAATAGAGGAAGTAGGTTTCAACGTGGGGGTGGACGTACCAGACATAAACAAGGTTTTTCAAGTGGTTTTGGTCAACATTTAAATGGTCAACAATTAATTATACATACCCCCTGTGGTCCAATCCCATGCTCTCTTGGTCCAAATAATATCTCATCTCACCAATTTGTGGTTAACGGACCACCGTATGGCTCAAATGGGTTGCTGCCCACACCGCAAGGTGCTCAAGCCCACCAACGCTCCTCTTTTTCTCCTGGTCCAAATCGCCAACAGCCATTGTGGCCCACTCCACCTGCTCACCAAGCCTTCCACTCAGCACAACAAGCCCCTTCGGATCAGGCCACGACTCTTCCTCAAAGCTTTAACACTATGACTTTGAATGACCCCACCCACGCCGATTGGTATATGGACACCGGCGCCACCGCTCATCTACACACGAACCAAGGTATCCTAAGTTCTGTTAAAAATAATTTGCCTACTTCCTCTATCTATGTTGGTAATGGGTCCCGCATCCCGGTAAAAGCCACGGGTGACTCTTTTCTTCCTATGTCATACTCTTTCCGTCCTTTACGTTTAAATAGTGTGTTAATAACTCCCGATATCATTAAAAATCTTGTGTCTGTTCGTCGTCTTGCCCGTGACAAAAAATGTTCTATTGAATTTGATGAGTTTGGTTTTTCTGTTCATGATTTTCAGACCAAACGCACCCTCCTACGATGTGATAGTACCGGCGATCTCTATCTGGTCACGAAGCCTTCTGCTCAAGCTCTCCTCTCTTTTGGACCGCAGCTTTGGCATCACAGACTCGATCATCCTGGTCATCATGTGTTTCAACATTTAGTTTCTCGTTCTTTAATTCCCTGTATCAACAAAACCAAAAATAGTTTACGTGAGTCGTGTCAGTTAGGAAAACATGTTAGATTACCATTTCAAATGTCTCAATTTGTTGCTAAATTTCCTTTCCAAATTATTCATTCCGATGTTTGGACATCCCCGATTACTAGTTTGAGTGGAATCAAATATTATGTTATTTTCTTAGATAGCTTCTCTCATTTTTTGTGGGTGTATCCTTTGCGTAAAAAGTCTGATGTGAATGGAAAATTTCAACACTTTTATCAATATGTTTTAACCCAGTTCCGTGTTAAAATCCAAGCTTTTCAAACCGATAATGGCGGTGAATACAATAACACTAATTTTCACACCATTTGCGATTCTCACGGTATTCAGCTTCGTTTTTCATGTCCTCATACATCCCAACAGAATGGCAAATCAAAACGCATGCTACGCACCATCAATAATGTCATACGCACCCTTCTCTTTCATGCTCATGTTCCACCAAAATACTGGGTTGAAGCATTACACATGGCATTCACATTATAAATATTCTACCCTCCACCACTCTTCACAACATTTCCCCATTTCAGAAACTATTTAACCAAACACCCAAGTATGATCATTTACGAGTTTTTGGATGCCTCTATTTCCCCCATATAGTTACTCCTCATAAACTATCCCCTCGCACCACACCATGTGTCTTTTTGGGATACCCGGCACAACACCATGGGTACCGATGCTTAAACCTCGCCACCAACAAAATCATCATCTCTCGTCATGTAACCTTTGATGAGACATCTTTCCCATTTGGTTCCATGACTCCGGACCAGCCTCCTTCCTACAAGTTCCTTGATCACATTATTGATGATGCTCCTAATGCTATATCCTACCGCTTCCTCCACTCTCGCACACAGCCAAATACTCAGGTTTCCCCATCCACATCCGAACCAAGACCGACCACACCACCCGAGATACCCTCTTCTATGTCCCCTCCTGTCGTTGACACACCTCCACAACCCATGCCCCCCACCTGACCACCTCATGTCATCTAATGGCTACTCGGTCATCTCGTGGTATTGTTAAGAAGGTTAACAAATTAAACCTTCACGTGGATTCTATTTCACCTCTTCCCAAATCTTATTCTCAGGCTTTCTCGGACCCCAACTGGCGTAATGCCATGACAGAGGAATATAAAGCACTTATTTCAAATGGAACTTGGACCTTAGTCCCGAGACCGTCTCATGCTAATGTTATTAATTGTATTTGGCTATTTCGAAAGAAATTTCATGCAGATGGCTCCTTATACAGGTACAAAGCCCGACTTGTTGCTAATGGAAAAGCCCAGCGCCCTGGCATTGATTGTGATCAGACCTTTAGCCCGGTTGTTAAACCGGCCACCATCCGTACAGTACTTTCTCTTGCAGTTTCTCAAAACTGGCCCATACGTCAGTTAGATGTCAAAAATGCTTTCTTGCACGGCCACCTTCAGGAAACAGTTTACATGCAACAAGCCCCAGGTTTTCGAGACTCTAAGTATCCTGATCATGTATGTCTTCTTCAGCGCTCTCTATACGGTCTTAAGCAAGCCCCACGTGCCTGGTTTCACCAATTTGCACAGTTTCTTATCCAGTTTGGATTCATTCATAGTCAATGTGATTCTTCATTATTTATTTATCGACAGGGTTCTCACATGGCTTATTTGCTCTTATATGTCGATGATATTGTTCTTACAGCCACCTCACCCGAGTTACTTCAATAGATCATGACTACCCTAGCTGGCGAATTCTCCATGAATGACTTGGGATCTCTTAATTATTTTCTTGGTATTTCTGTGACTCGTGATCAAACGG
This sequence comes from Lactuca saligna, assembly GCF_052625555.1. Lineage (NCBI taxonomy): Eukaryota > Viridiplantae > Streptophyta > Magnoliopsida > Asterales > Asteraceae > Lactuca > Lactuca saligna. Next base: position 317,542,053 of record NC_136421.1, read on the forward strand.
GTATGTTCTTGTCTCAAAAGAAATATGCCTTAGAGATTCTTGAGAAGGCTCACATGCTGAACTGTAAACATGTGCGCACTCCAGCCGATGCCTCTTCCAAGTTACCTGCTTCCGGACCCCCCGTCTCTGACCTGACCCTATACCGCAGTCTTGCTGGGGCCCTGCAGTACCTTACATTCACGAGACCTGACATCAGTTATGCTGTTCAGCAGATTTTTCTCTTTATGCATGATCCTCGTGAGCCTCATCTCAATGCGCTTAAACGAATTATTCGCTACATTCGTGGTACATCCTCTTTCGGTCTTTAGTTGTATGCATCACCTTCTCAATAACTAGTTGCCTATTCTAATGCGGATTGGGCCGGGTGTCCGGATTCCCGGCGGTCTACTTCTGGTTTCTGTATTTTCTTAGGTCAGAATTTGGTATCTTGGTCCTCTAAACGACAGTCCACTGTCTCTCGTTCAAGTGCTGAGGCGGAATATCGTGGGGTTGCAAATGTCGTGGCAGAAACTCTTGGATTCGTAACCTACTTCGTGAGCTTCATCGCCCCCCCCCCCCCCCCCCCCCCCCGATAAAGCCAACATTGTGTATTGTGATAACGTGAGCACAATTTATATGTCAAGCAATCCGATTCAACATCAACGCACTAAACACATAAAGATTGATATTCACTTTGTTCGTGATCAAGTGGCCACCAGGCAGATTCGTGTTTTACATGTTCCGTCTTCATATCAATATGCTGATATCTTTACGAAGGGCCTCCCAACACCATTGTTTCTTGATTTTCGGTCCAGTTTGAACATTCAGTCTCATGAACCCGTTCAAACTGCGGGGGGGGGGGGGGGGGGGGGGATGTTAGCTATATTATTATTGTTTGTATTTAGGCCCAAAATATTAGTATTGTAGCCCATAATGTATTTATCTTGTATATATATCGATTAATGAGAATGAGCCGAGGAATGGGAAAATATACACAATTACAGTCCGAACGGTGATGAGTTTGGTTACCGGGCCGAACGTGTCATGAAAGTCAATGTCTTCCATTTGGGTGTAACCCTTTGCTACTAGTCTTGCCTTGTATTTTTCAATTTCACCATTCAGTTTGTATATTATTTTATATATCCATTTTAATCAATCGCACGCTTCCCTTTCGCCAATTCTTCAAGGGTCCATGTACCGTTTTGTTCAAGGGCTCGTATCTCCTTCTTCATGGCTTCTCTCCAATTCACATTTGTACAGTTTGGTTGAAACTATTTGGCTCATTATTGGTGTTGATTCCCGCTAGGAATGCTCTATGAGAACTAGTGCATTTTTTGTAAGAAATAAAATTAGCTATAGAATGTACCGTAGAGGAGCCTCGATTGGTGAAGGGTGTTGCTTGGTCTATGGATGATGGAAAGTTGACAATGTAGTCATCGAAGTAGGCTGGCCGCGACCTGTTCCTTCTTTCTCTAGTGAGTGGTGGATTTTCAACATTAACTTCCACCGAATTTTCTTCATGTGTGTGTGAATTATTTGACTCCATGTGCATGCCATTCGAATTTACATTCACACTGTCAATGCTGTCGTGCATGGGAAAATCATCTTCATGCATATTTTGAGGAACATTAACTTCTTCATGGCCTACTGATACACTTTGGTCATCTTCATTATTAGTGACAGTTTGTTCATCGGTAAATGTTTTATGATGCCATGTGGGTGCTTCAAGAAAATTCCCGGTCCCCCCCCCCCCTTTACTCAAACTTATCTCCTCTCGTTTATGTGTTGCGATAGTATGTAAGACATCAAAAAACTTTCATGTGGTCATAACTTGGTTTTTGGTTGTAGACAATTTCGTATGGAGTTTTGTTGTCAATCGTCTTGGAAGGGAGACGATTTATGATATAAGTTGTCATGAAGATGCACTCACCCCAAAAGGTAAAAGGTAACTTGGCTTCAAATTGTAGAGATTGTGCTGTCTTGAGTAGATGTTGATGTTTTCGCTCAACAACCCCATTTTGTTGAGGAGTATGAGGACAAGTGGTTTCGAGAAGAATTCTTCGTTTCGTGTAGAAGTTCACCATGCGATTCAAGGTGAACTACCCCCACCCCTAATTATCACACCAGACCCTTTTTATGCTTTTATTAAATTGAGTTTTGATCATTTTATAGAAACTAATCAAGCAATCACTTGCATCATATTTATGTCATAAAAGAAAAACCCCTACTCACCGACTAAAAACATCAACAACCGTAAGAAAATAAATAGCATGTGTAAGTGAAGGCGTTCGATATTTTCCCCATATATCACAATGTAAAAGTTCAAAACACTCAGTTGATTTGATAGAATAGTAGAAAAGGGCAATCTAGTAAACTTTACCCTTGCATAGGAGTCAGAGACCATATTGTTCAAGCTTAGAGAAAAACAATCAAAATGCGAAAGTTTGCTATGTGAGGCATGTCCCAAGCGTTTGTGCCATACTTCACCTGTTATTGCTAAGGCTTCTCTTTTATTTTCTTTGACTTTCATCCGATATAGACCTTGTTGGCAACTACCCGTCCGAGTCAATCTCCTCGAACTCAAGTCCTGCATGACAAAAAATCCGGAAAGAATGTTACGGCGGATTTAAGTCCTTTTGTTAACAGGCTAACAGATAATAGGTTACACGTGAAGTCCGGAACATATAAAACATCTCGGATTTCACTCATGTTAGGTAAAGTACAAGTTCCTTTTCCTTTTACAGGAATAGAGTCTCCATTTGGTATGGTCACAGGTAATTCATGTGATGGTTCAACATTGTTATAAAAGGAATTAAGAATGTGTGTTATGTGCTCCGTACAACCTGAGTCTACAACCCAATCGTTACCTTCATCAAATTTACCTTCCATGTTGGCTATCGGTTGAGTAACATCAATATTCTGAGAATTTTCTGTTGTGAAAAGATTGACAAATTGCCTATATTGTTCACTACTTAGTCCACATATAGTAAACTTTTCATCACCATGCTTATCATTCATTGAGTCCATTTTGTTTCAAAAAAAGCTGCTTTTGCTTTTCCTTTTCTGGTTTCCCTTTGCTGGGCCACTATTCCGGGTACCCGATTCGCTTGAAACAACCATCGTGAGTGTGTCCATCTTTCCCGTAAAAATCACAATGTTCAACTTTATAGTTTCCTCCTCTTTTTCCATTTTTGGACCCATTTTTCTCTGTGACCAAACATCAGCATCACGCATTATGTGAGCTTGAAACATAACTGTTTCACTATTGGTCCTTTTTCCAGTTGAGATTGCCCGTTGCTGCTCGTCTTCTGCCACAGGATGTTCTGCCTCACCTAAAGTAGGAATAGGCTTCATTGCTAATATTTGGGTTCTAATCGTGGAAAACTCATTGTCGAGTCCAAGTAAGAACTCGTATAATCTCTCATTGTCTCTTAGTTCAGTGAGTGTTTTACTGATCCCACATTTGCAACCTACACAAGAACATTTGGGTATATTAAAAACTGAACGTATCTTGTCCCAAAGTGCCCTTATCTTGGTGTAATATGCAGAGACATAAGCCCCGTCTTGCTTAGTTGCTGTGAGAAGTTGTTTTAGTTCATACGCCCTAGGTGCGCTTTCCTTCCCGAAACAATCACGTAGGTCGTTCCAGGCCGTTAAGCAATAGAAAATGTCTCAAAAGAAGGACCAACACCGCATAAAAACAAGTGAGTTTTGTCCATAGAATCAACTGGATGTCCAATAGCTATCAATTGGTCATAAAGAGAGATTTAAATTTTTTGGCAAAAACAGAGACAGTTGATGTACCATTCTTCAATTGGCACAGAGAATCGTGCAAGTTTTGTGTACATTCAGATGAGTGATGGTTGTAAGCCCTTTTGAGACTAGTCTACAGGCCTCGAGAATTCGTGACACCAATAACTTTAGCCATGGCTTCCTCATTTAGAGAATATTGAAGAAGAAGCATGGCGGTTTGATCTTTTTGAGCCAGGAGATGTAGTCCGGATTAGGGGATTCCTTCCCATCGGTTGTGATTGTTTAAGAGGGGGAAGAAGAAGTCTCATCCACATGATGGAGGAGTTTTTTATGAGAGAGGAGTGGATAAACTTGATTCTTCTATAGAATATAATTGGTAGAGGTATGTTTAATTATGAGCATGTGAAGAAGAGGGCTCATTATAATTTGGCAGCCATGGATCTTGATTGAGGAAGCGAAAAGAAGAAGAAGAGAGGCATGGGTAGGGCTGAGAAAAAGAAAGATTTGTTAGGCTGATACCATATGATAAGTATAATAGCGATTCTTGTTATTGATTTGTACAAAGTATTACAAGGTATAAATACACAAACAAATGATTTACAAAAGGAAACAAATCAACTTAAATAGATAAAAGATAATGTATCATTTATCGTTAACAATAAGTGGGTTTATATAATCAAATGCAAACCCAATGTAGAAGTAGAAAGGTATAAGGCTCGTCTTGTAGCCAAAGGCTATAATCAAATAGAAGGGGTTGATTATCAGGAAACATTTTCTCCCATAACAAAGATAGTTACAGTTTGTGTAGTTATTTCTTTATCTGTTAACAAATCTTGGCCTCTATATCAACTAGATATTAACAATGCATTCTTTTATGGAGACTTAATTGAGGATGTGTATATGAGCCTACCTCAAGGGTATCACACTAAAAGTGATACTAGAGTGTGTAAATTGGTTAAGTAATTATATGGTTTAAAGAAGACTCCTAGAAAATAGAATGAAAAATTATGTTCTGAATTATTTAGTTATGGTTTTTCTCAAATCATAATTAATTATTCTTTATTTGTTAAAAGAAAGAATAATTCAATTAATGTTCTTTTAGTCTACGTGGATGATATTATTCTAACAAGAAATAATGAAATTAAACTTCAGAATGTAAAATAATTTCTAAATTCAAAGTGTTTAACAAAAGAAAGTTAAGTTACTTTCTTGGAATTGAGTTTTAAGTACAAGTGAAAGTATATGATTGAATAAAAAGGATATATTGTCTTGAACTTTTATATGAGTTTGGAATGTTAAGTTGCAAACCTATTTTAACTCCTTTAGAAGCAAATTTTGTTCCAAAAGGAGTTGTGTTGATAATGATGCTTTACTTGAGAATGTTACTGAATTTCAGAAATTAATTGGAAAATTTATATATCTAACTATTACAAGAGCAGATATATCATATTGTGTCCGAATTCTCAGTCGGTTTATGCATAAACTTCATAAGTCACATTTGAATACAACCTTTAGATTTCTTAGATATTTGAAGGGAAGTCCTAGAAAAGGTAATTCGATAGTTAAGTCGGATAATTTTGACTTAATGGATTTTGTAGATGTTGACCGGGAAAAATGTCTTAGTTCCAGAAAATTAGTTATTGTATATTTAGTTTATTTTGGAAATTCATTAACTTCCTGGAAAAGTAAAAAACAAGCAACTCTATCCAGATCGTCAACATAGTACATAGTCTGAATACAGGGTTTTAGGTTATGTTACTTGTGAATTTATTTGGATTTTAAAACTGTTGTTTGATTTGGGTATAAAAAATTTGATACCTGTAAAAGTCTTTTGTTACAATGAATCTACTATTAAGCTTTTATTAAATCTAGTTTTTCATAAAAAAAACAAAGCATTTTGAAATTGATTTACACTTTGTTAGAGAAAAGATAGCAAATGGTGTTATAAAAATTGAAAAAATAAATTTTTCTAAACAAAGGGCTGAAATTTTAACAAAGTTTTTAAGTATTTCACAACATAATTTGTTGTTAAATGAAATTGGTTTAATTAATCCTTTTAATAAAAGTTAATGTCCTTAAATGTCAAGTTTGAAAACCATTTGTTTATTTGTCCTAAATTGATATAATATATGATAATATTGCGAAAGTCTTCTACGTATTTTCACCATATAAAAAAAAAAATAAAAAAAAAAAAAATAAAAATAAAAAAAAAAAAAAAAACACTTTGGTTGGTTGTCTATAGTCATTTAGTCGTGACAGGGGAGTGTCAGTTTTTCATCCTAGGAGGTTGTCTTATAACGTTATAAAGAGGATGGGCTCTGTTAGTTGTGGGTGGGTGCATTATGTGGGTTCCATCATTAGTTGTGTTGTAAACTTGATTATTGTATTGTTCTCCACCATTACGTACATGTGTTGTAAACTTGATTATTACATTGGTTTGTAATTTGATATTGAACCTTTATAACAAAAATAGTAAAATATTCAAAAGCAGTAAGTAATTACTCAAGATTGTTAATAGTTGATATGTTGGAGTAAATATTTGAAGTTATATATGTGACTGAATAACTTTAACTACTTTGTTGTTACTAAATGTATGATAAATATCACATTTATTACTTCGACTAAGCACATCCTACACCATTGAGCTTGACCCATTCATTCAGCAATGACCGTTATTGTTTCTTTAATTTAGCAAGATCACATTTATTACTTTGACTATGCACATCCTACACCACTGGGCATGACCCATTCGTTCAGCCATGACCGTTGTTGCTTCTTTAGTTTTGCCAAAATCAATCCATTAATTAGTATCAAGTCTCAGATGGACCCCCAAAACTATATTTAAGGATAAAAAGATGCCATTAAGTGTTCGTTATGAATGACATAGTTCTAATAATTCGCAAGACGTGCAAAATACTGAAGTTTTTCTAGAAATGTTTGATTTATCATTTTAACACAAGAAGATCTCATCATGATTCAAGAAACAAGAATCACTACTACTATTCATACTTTTTAGTATTCACAATCACAGTACATGAAAGGAAAAATCATCAGAAACCAAGAACCAATATCCATCAAACACATTCGAACAGGACTAAATAAAGTATATTGATAATCTAAAAACTAATGACAATCATAATCTTCCTTACCCTGAAAGTAACGAAAAATTACAAAAGTAGTAATAATTAATACATAACATAGTCTAGTTGAATAGTTTTCTGCTGCTGATAGTCTTGACCCGGCCGATTTCTTTCAGAGTGGAGTTTGTTTTTGTTTGTTTGTTTAAGACAGGGACTGATACGTTTTGAGGAGTGGAATGAGAGAGCCACTTATGTGAAGGGACATCACCTCGTTGGTGGACCCCACGAGCTTGCCGTCTATGTATACAGCTGGCACAGGGGATGTATTACAGCCTTGCTTCAGGAGAGCCTTCTCCATCTCCCTTCCTTGAGGATCTTTATCTATTTCATAGACTACAGGATTCACCCTAAGTTCATGGAAGAGAATGGTGACAGCATAACACAAGCAACAAGTGCTCTTGGTGAAGATCACAACTCCATTCTCAGACGTCAATGCTTTTATCTTCTCCATTTCAACCCAGATCAAAATCCAATTCAGACTGTGATCCGATTGGTTGGGAGTTAGTAATAGGAAAGAAGAGGGAGACGATGAGATTTGATTGAAGTTCTAGGTTTCGTGCCACTTCTATTTATATGAAACCTTGAAAGCTCTTGAAGACTAATAAAGGTGTCTTTGAAAGATGGATACTCTTTTTGTGCCCAAAACGCTGGAACAACTTGAGCACATATATTCTTATTGCAAGCAAATTACAACCATATGATAGATCGATTAAATGTTTAGAATCATGATTATTTAAGTGGCTAATTAACATGTTTGTTTGATGTACGTGGGCAAGCTCAAGACCGTGGGTTAGACTACTCCACAGCCTAGGGGCGTGAGTACTGAGCAGTACACGAAAAAGCTTAAAGTTGAAAAGGGCCGGTCAATATTGTTTCAAACAGATTCTTTCCTATATATTCTCAGGGTAAAAGGATTGAGAATGACATTGCATTTTGGTGGGCTGTGATATTCTTCTTTATATTACAACCAACGTCCTTACATTCATTCAAACATGCGAATCTTGTTTATTCACGATTTCACATAGTTTCAAGATCAGTGAGTCTGAACTCAGTTGAAGCACTAAAATTGCATTTTAAGAAAACCAAATTAAAAACAAATATTTCATTACTTTGTACTTCCTTATTGAACTATTAAGAGGAGTCGACATATCTAGGGAGGCAGTTGGGCAACCCCTTGAAACGTTTCTTGTACTAGTTAATATTCGACCCTCACTCCTAGTCTAAAATTGTAGCAAAGATCACATACTAGTGCACACAAAAGGCACCTCTACATGTTCACTTTTCAATATTTGGTGCTAGCAACCACTTATGCAAATTTTCATATGTGGATCTTCCACAAAGATCAATCAACAATAACATGTAGACCCTTAAGTTTTGTTCATAATACAGAAATATAATAACTCTGCCACTAAACTTCAAATATGCAAGCTAAAAGAAATATAGAAGCCATGATGATCTTCAAATTACCAACTTAACCGGGATTGAAATGACGAGCTACACATTCTTAGTAATCATAGATCTGGAAATATCAATTCCAAAAGTTGATGTGGAAAACAAGAGGTCCTCACTTGTCATGACTCATGTTGGACAAGAGGGATAAGCTCTCCGTAAAAACATGTCTGATCATTAATCTCTTTTTCTTCTATATTCTGCTTGTCCCGTATATCTGAATATTCTAAAGTTGTAGCATTTATAACTCTTCTCTACGCACTTGACTCGCTACAATGTGTGCTCAGTCGTATTTATCTTTGGGAGCTGATCCGTACACAACAATATTTTCCATACACAACAATTCATGTTTTAAAATGTTCTGTAATATAGTCCTATAAAACATAATTTGTGTTGTGTACGGAGAAAAAATGTTATGCACGAATCATTTCGCTTATCTTTTAATCTTATTCTATTAAGTTGTGGCAGTGAAGATTGACAACTGAAATAAGGGAAATATGCATAAAAGTCCATATGTTTTGGCTCTAGTGACAAAAAAGTCACCATTGATTTTTTTTTTTTAATTAACCGTTGGAACCGGCTATTATTTGTAATTGGACTCAATTTTCAGGTAACTGCGTACAATAGTAGGTTTCCATGGTAAATTGTAAAGAAAATATTAAGGGTGATTTTTTTATCAATAGGCCAAAATATCAATATTTTTTTTCAACGCATAATAACTTTTAACCTCAAAGTTTATATATATATATATATATATATATATATATATATATATATATATATATATATATATATATATATATATATATATATATATATATATATATATATATATATATAATATAGGTATATTTTCAAGCACTACATTCATTATAACTTATTGTTATTAATTAGCAATGACTACTGACCTTTTATTTTCCTCTCATTTAACACTTTGTAACTTATATTAGTAGTATATAAGTAAATTTTGATCATATAAAACATTCATATATTTCCATTGTGGTGGATGAGTTTTGTAGGGTGTGAAGAATGGTATAGAGAAAAAAAAAAGATTTGAGAATTGTAAAACCGTAAAATTTTCAAACAAAATTTTCATTTTTTTAAATCACACACAGTTCACAAATCTGCAAACAACAATTTATCAAAACACATGTTCATAAATTGTTTAAACACAATCAAGGATCCTCAAACATAACTCTCTCTAGTTTGTACAATCAAGCTGACACCTTCCCATGCTCCTGAGAAGTACCTGAAACACATAACACTGTAAGCACGAAGCTTAGTGAGTTCCCTAAAATACCACATACACAAATAATAAGCCTCTCATGGCTATAGCTCGGCATGGACCATCCGGTCATGCATCTTGGTGTGGACCCTCCGGTCACATATCTCAGTGAGGAACCTACGGTCTCACAGCTCGGATGGGACCCTACACTCCCATATCTCCGTGAGGACCCTCCGATCTCACAGCTCGGATTGGACCCTCTGGTCCGATCTCAAAATGCACAGAATAATACAACATATATCACAAAGACAAAATGCACAATATCACATAACTCAAATAAGACTCTTCGGTCACTCAATAGTACCACTTAGGTATGTAGAGTGAGAAGACTGACCTTGTAAGCAAACAAATAAACCTCGTACACGAATCACTGATCTAGCCTCCACCTATCACATATGATAATTATCTCTAACTAACACTTCAATCACAACTCTAAATAAACCAAGCTTTGCTCTCTCTCTAACTCTTGGGATGGGTAAAAGATCATTTTACCCCTCCATAGTCCCCATAATCCTTGTCTTGACCAAACCCTAAAGTCAACAGAAGTCAACACTCGAGTCAACGGTCCATGTTGACCCTACTGTCGAGTACATCTATGTGACTCGTCGAGTCCCCTCGTTTCCTCATAAATGTCGCGGAAATCCAACTTAAATCGTGGAGTTGTCCCATCAACTCGTCGAGTTACTCACATCCAGACTTGTCGGGGAAAACCCTAGCCGACTCGTCGAGTCAGCTCACAAACTCGGCGAGTCCTTTCATACTCTTTTCTCATTCAGATCTTTTAAGGAAGATTTACAACCCCAAACTCTAGATCTAGCCTCCTAAGGCTGATATACCATGTAAAGCTACAAGCTTTACATCCATGCATGGCACTTAGGGCTTGAAATGCCAATCACAAGTTCCATTTAGGGTCTTAAGCATAAAGTTCCTTCTATAGTTGTATAAAGTTGGGATCTTTGGACTCTAGGGAATTCACAAGGTCCAGATCTGAAGTCTCAATCGCTTGGTAAGCTCAACACACTCAAAGTCTCAAGGAAAGATGGAAAAATCCCAAAAACTCCATTAACATGAGATCTAATCAACATAATGAGAAAGGTGAAGATTTCTTTACCTTTAACAAAAGATATAGATGAAATAACATCAGATCCAACATTCCCTTCACGTTCTTTGCTTTGATACTCTTCTCTTCTCTTCAAATAATGCACTAAAATGCAAAAAAAAAAAAAAAAAAAAGCCCTCTTTCTCACTTAGCTCAATATAGATGATTAGGGTTTCACATAGGGGAGTGAGGTAGCTGGTGAGGCGGAAATGATGGCTTAAGGTCCTTTAAATAGGACTCAACTCCAGAGAATTAGGGTTTCCTCTCACAGCGCCAACTCGGCGAGTTGGTCCCTTCGACTCGTCGAGTTGATCATAAAACCTATGTGGCCAATTCGTCTCTACTCGACGAGTTTAGGCATCCAACTTGTCGAGTTGCTCAGTCAATCTCATAAATAAATATATAAATATTATACCTGGGAGTCAGGATGTTATAATTCTCCCCCACTAGAATCAGACTTCGCTCTCGAAGTCATGCTTCGGAAATAATTTTGGGTACTGCTCACGCATCTCGAACTCCAACTCTCAAGTCCACTCGGATCCCTTCTGATGTTGCCACTGAACCTGAACCAGGGGCACCTCCTTATTCCTCAAAACCTTTACCTTCTGACCTAAGATTGTTATCGGCCTCTCAATGTAATTCAAGCTCACATCTATCTGAATTTCCTCTAAGGGTACCACCGCCGTCTCATTAGCTACACACTTCCTCAGCTGAGATACGTGGAAGGTGTTATGAATATGGCTCAAATCTGCAGGTAGCTCTAACTGGTAAGCCACCTTACCCACTCGAGTGATCACCGTGAAAGGACCACTGTATCTAGGGCCCAACTTTCCCCGTTTCTTGAATCGAATCACCCCTTTCCATGGGGATACCTTCAGGCGGACAAAATCTCTGACCTGGAAATCTAGCTCGGATCGTCGCCGGTCTGCATAACTCTTTTGGTGACTCTGGGTCATCAGTAACCTCTATCTGACCTGTTAAATATGCTTGGTTTTCTTGAGCACTATCTCAGTGCCAACCATCACTATTTTCCATATGTTGTTCTTTACATATATCTGATGAATGATGCAATTCAGTCAATTTACCATATAATCTCTTAGTTGAGTTACAATAAATGTTTCTTTATTTCAACATAATTTTATTATTTATACTCATATTATCCCTATCACACATGATGTCTGTAATTTATAATTCTAGATGATTTATCTTAGCTTTCTTTGCTTCCAATATCCTTTGTGTTTCTAGTAATTGAGTCCTAGACTTTTTAGTATCATTGCTAGCAAAGATTACCACATTATTAACATAAGTAATAGCAACATCAAACTCAGTTAAGACATAATTATAAACACTTGACGGAATATTAAAGGATTGAATTAGAGAACGTACCTTCGATGTCATTGGTGCATTGTCCCCAGATGTCAAAACAAAACAGCAACCCGTGATTTTCTCTTCTTCTTCCTCCTCATACCTTGCGAACATGGCTCCATGAGTCATATTTCTCATTTCTTCGTCATCCGAGCCCAAAGATCATATTTGGTATGTTCCCTCATCTTTTTATCCTCTCGCTACTAGTGACAATACCTTCGTATTAGCCCTCACTTCTTCCAATCTTTCTATGTAATATGCTTCATCCTTAACCCTATTCTTCTTTTATTCTTTCTTTCCCAACATACAGTCAATCACTATATGATTAGCGTCGTTGCAATAGTGACAATCAACTCCTGAATCCCCCTTAAGACTTTTCTCTATCTTCGACTCCTCTCCCTTCACTTCTTTCTTCTCAAACTTCTTTTCATCACTCACCTTCCTAGTATAGCTTCTTTTTACTTCCCCAATTTTCGACTTCACATTGAAAGGCTTTTTGTAAAACTTCTTTACTCTGTTGTTTGAGTAAAAAGTTACAACTTCGTCATCAGAGTTGACGATAAGACCTACATCATTAGAATTTTCCTTCTCAGTAACTTCCTTCTCAGCTTCTCTTCCCAATACCTTCGACACAAGTGCTAATAGACCACCTAGATTGATCCTTGAATCTTCAGCTATTTCATTCACTTCTCCTTCATGAGCTTTTAGCACGTTGTAAAGATCATTTAGAGAATAGAAATCAAAGCTATGTTGTGTCTTTACCATCAAACTCACATTCCTCCACTCCTTTCAAAGCCCCATTATGAAAGTAAGATTGAACTCAATAGTCGACCTAGTGATGTCATACCTATTGCACTTATAGATAAGCTCATTCAGACGGTCATAGAACAATTCAATCGATTCTCCATCTTTTTGCTTGAATTCTATTAATTCAATCAGACATTGCTTGACCAAACTGATTTTAGTCTTCTTGTTGCTCTGATATTTTTCCTTTAGCGTGTTCCAGATTTCTTTTGAGGTTTTGCAACTTCGAACATAATTGTACACAACAGGAGGAAGGGCTCCACATAGTTCTCTCATACATCTTTTCTCGTTTTTCAACAACCTTGCAGTTTGATCAACAACACTTGGATTAGCTGTAGAAATACCCACACTTTAAATAGAAGGAGGAGGATGAAACATCATCAGTAATGCAATTCCAAAGTTCTTCATCAATTTCATTTAAGTAATCCTCCATACAATCCGCCCATTGATCGTAGTAATCCGGAATTAGCATAGGAATCTTAGTTGAAGATCCTAGCAGATGAGAGTAAGAAATCATGGTATTCATAGTGAAGTTTGCCATGGATGTACGGATAAATTCAGAGAAAAGCTTGAGAAATTTGAGGATAACAAGATGAACCAACCAGAAAATGAATAACAAACACTCGATTAGTCAATCGAAATGCAGAATCAAATCAAAACTGAAGATCTACAGAGATTTTCATAATCAAAAGTGCGGAAACTTTTGAATCTAGAGCAAGATTCAAAAATATTTTGAAACAAATGAAAATCAAATCAAAACAGTATGATTCCTTCTCTGATACCAATTGTAGTGACGATTGAATCAAGTATAGAAATGAAATCAAAGTAAGAATAGATTTAGACACAAGATCTAAATAAAATCTGGTTGGCTCGTTGTATTGCTTAATCAGTGAATACAAGAGGATAAGAGAAATGAATACAATTTTGAATGCAAAGTCTTAACCTCTAAGTGTATCCATCCCATATACATATAAGGATACTGAAAGCACAAAAAATATAAGGAATTAGATACTGAAAGCTTCTAAACATAAAATGCCCTTGTAATAACATTACAAATTGACTTCGATATTACAGACAACTAAGACATATTCGACACCTCACAATAACATTCGAAATCCTACATCTAGATCCATAAACATTATAATTATGTTCATTAATGTTTCCTTATTATGAGATTAATGCATCAATAAGTCTCAAACATTGGTTCAATATGCCTCCATAATGGGTTGGATAATGCACGGTTTACAACCATTATGTTATCAATTAGTAATTTTTTTCCCAAAATACTTGTGTTCAGAAATAAAAATCCAAATAAGACAATATAAAGAGATTAGGATTTCAAACAGTACTAGGATAATAACCGTATCAGCTACTGCCAAAAGCTCTTCATGTCCATCACCAGATCCGACTAATACAAAAAACAAAAAAAAACAAAAAAAAAACAAAAACAAAAACAAAAACAAAAAACAAAAAAATATGAGAAATTGTATAAACATTCTTTGGTAGAGAGAATATAAATGAGAATATGAGAAAGCATAAGAAATTAAAGCACCAAATCATCACAATTGAAGATTTTCTATGTTCAAGCAATTGGTATTATGATAGTTACATCCCTTATGAGCACGATTTTTACTTTTTGTATGCATTCATGGAACTATTAGAGAAGAACATGAATAATTATAAAAGGAATCATCAAGTCTGGCAGGAAATATGAATAAAAATCTTTCTTTTTGGGGTTTTGAAATGTTAGATTCATAAACACTAAGAGTTCAGGTTCCTCAAATCAAGTAACCCCATATGGTCAATTGGGAATCAAGTAATTAATCAAGAGCTCAACGCATGTGGAATGCCTTTCAATAAATTAACCTTCTTATGCATTCATTGATTAAAAACCTTCCTCCATCTACAAAAAGAACAATGATCTTTCAAGGGGTTCTCATTCATTTTCCTTTAAATTTGTCATTAGGTAAATCTTTCCTACTAAGTGAATTATAGAGTAGACTTACAATGATCAAGTTCAAACAAAGTGTTTGAATTTGAGCATGAAAATATAAAAGTGAAAGTAGATGCTGAAATTGACGAGAAAATGCCATCAATTTCATGAAGAATAACCTTTCAAACAAGAATCTTTACCAAGAACAAATTACATACCTTTTTTCATTTGGTGACAAAGCAGAATCTGCAATGAGGAGGCAACGGCTGTGACAGATACCGAATTGACAAAGGTGAGGTTCTGGAGAGGCATGCAGTCGGTAGCCTGCGTATAATTTGAAGCTCAAAACTCAAAAAGACAGAAGGATAAGGGGAGAAGATAGTGAATCGATGGTGGTGAATGGTGATTAATGATGATGATGTATAGTGGGTTGATTCCTGGTAATGATTAATGAAGCGTGAGACTCCTCGATTTCTACTGACTGATGTGGGAGAAAAGAGAAGTGGTTGTGGTTCTTTGGTATAGGGTTTTTACGTATTTGACTGAGAGAAGTGATATGAGGGTAGAGACACAGAGAGTGTCTGGATACATTAGTCGGAGACATTTGCTGGTGAAGACCAGAATTTTGTTGATGGTGCGATTATGTTGTGGAAAACAGGAGTGACGGTGATATTAGGGGTTTTGTGTGTGTGTGTGTGTGGGGGGGGGGGGTTATTTTAGTGCAAGAGAGAAGAAAGATGGAAAGAATGCAGAGGACAACATGACGGTTTTTCTAACTTTTTAGAATTTCATTTCCTCCTTTACTGCTAAAGAAGAGAACACGTGTTTTAAGAGAAAAAAACTACAAAATGATATGTTTAGACGACACACATTTTATGATATGTGCCCTCCGTGTTTGTGATTTTTTTGTTGGACACCATTTTTAGGGCACACACAAAGGCGTGTCCTCTCTCCTTCAAAATTTTTAAAGTTGACATTATTTTTAGGACACGCAAAAAATGCATATCGTCAATTCATACATGTCAATTTTCGCGTGTCATTAAAAGGTTGTTTTCTAGTAGTGAAAATTTAATAAATCTATAAGTTGTTTTAAATGAAATCCAAAACACCTTGTAAATTATGATCTATTTTTGTTGAAACAACTATTACAATTTATTTATGATAATAAATAAATATAATTTTTTAATTATATTTCTATTTAATAAAATATAAAAACCGATTCAAACGTAAAAATATATTGTTATGAAATGTATCTATCACTTTTTGATGATGAAACTAAATAAAAATCTGATACATATACTAAGTACTTGGTTGAAATGGTGCATGTAATTCATCCATCAATAGATTGTGAAGATTTAAATCAGTCTTGTCTGCATGACAGTACTTGGTATATTGATGTATTTTTTTTATTAAATTTTGATTTAGTTCCATCATAAAAAACTAAAAATACATTTCATAATAATATATTTCTATATTTTAATTAACTTTTATATTTTACTAAACATAATTATAATTTAAAAAAATATATTTATTTATTATCATATAGAAAAAACTAAAACAAATTGTAATAGTTGTTTCGGCAAAAATATATTATGATTTAATCGTATAATAGATAACACTTAAGGTTAAAAATTATTATACATTAAAAAAAATTACTTATATTTTGGCCTATTGACAACAACAACAACAACAACAACACTATTGATATTTTATTTACAATGTAACCATCAAAACTTGTTGTATACGGTTACATGAAAACTGAGCTCAATTGCAAATAATAGCCTTTTCCAATTGTTAAATTGCAAAAATAAAAATAATAAATTAAAAAAAAATCAGAAGTGATTTTTTTGTAAATAAAGTCGAAATATAGAGACTTGACGCATATTTCTCCTAAAAGAATTGAACATCTATGAGGGTTTTTAAGTCTTCAATCCAAGTTACTATGCGGAACTGTTTTATATCAAGCAAAACAGCATCAAAAAAAATGATAGGATAAGCTCTTGCTATATTCAAGTTGATTTACAGTTACTATTCATATGATGTTACAGCAGAGCTATTATTCTCTAGTTACTAACTAACTAGAACAGAGCTTGGCTAAGGGGTTTGTGTTGTTGGACTAGGCCAACTTGTAGCTAAGTATAAGTAATATATCGAACAACGTTTAGGCTTGGTTTGTGATGTTGGACTACCTAATTTGGGCTACAACTAGGCTTGGATTTAATATATTTAGTTAAAAACTCTAAAGAAGTGTTATAACGTGTCTAGCTTTTCTTTTTGCTTCCTATGTGGGATAGATTCCACAACACAACCCAATTATCTATATTCAAGTTCCAACAATGATGTCATACACAAACATGATTAGGATTTATTTCAGAAGGGAAATGATACCTTCAGCTAAACCTATATAATTTACAAACCGTTAACACTGCTGGAGCTAGTGGCACATGAAACATGAACTCTTGGTGAAGATCACTGAAGCAACTTTCTTAGATGTCAAATCTATTACGATATTCATCTGGAAAATGCCTACTATATGCCAAGAGAACTGCAGGAGTAAAATTGGGTCGTATATTATGATCAAAATCCTGGATACTTTAGGATGTGGAAGTTCATTTTCATTACAGTCATTTTTTACCCTAAGTCTGGTTAGCACAGAATAAGTCACTAGATAATTTTAAAAAAAAAATGGTATGTATTAAGAATGTCAAAGAGCCAAAAGTGGTATCCAATTACTAAATATACCTGTAGTAACCAACAATTTGATGAAGATGCCGAATAACTGTTTTTAAGGAAGTTAAATAGAGGTTCCGGATCCGGACAGTTAAAAAGTTTCTGGACAACAGAACTCGAAAGATCGATCTTACTTGCAAAATCTATCTTGTGTAGATTTTACCATGATCATCTACCCAAAATCTGGCCTATGCAAAATTTTGAGTTACCCAATTTCAAAGTGATCTATCGTTTGTCCAGGTGGAAATTTTTCCTCTGCCCCTTGACACCTACCATTTGTCGTGTTCCGGATCAAACCGGCCTTATACTAATGTGCATACTTGTATAAAATTATAGACTTAAATCCCTTTGTAAATTCCAACTACCTAGAATGATCACGAGACACTAAAATCACCAACACTACACTAACAGATGCTACTATAGAAGAGATTGAGAAATCAGTTCCAATACCGTTTCAGTATAGGAAATATATGGATGTAAGATCAGTAAGCTTATGTTGGTTGACTTTGAGGTCTCATCGCTACGCATATGGTGAATATTGTAAGGATAAAGAAAAGATAAGTTCCTTTAATTAAACGTTTGTTTGAATAGGAAGAGCGCTCCTGAATATTAGCTTAAACACAACCCTTTTTTCTATTAAAAAAAGTTGTACATGGCAATTCTTCCAATCCACAAGACCACAATGCAAATCCCCTTCTGAAAACTATATGAATGAACAGTAAAATAAGGATAAAAACAACGGATTAATCTTGGTTTTCTTTCTTACATCAAATGGTAAGTCCCTCTGAAAACTATATGAATGAACAGTAAACCCCCTTCTGATGCAATTCTCAAAACCGTACCAAAAAATCATGTGGAAACCGTTCCAAAAAACAATTACAACCACACAAAAAATAATTCGCAATAAAAAACATGGAACCGCACAAAAAAAAAAAAAAAACAATTCGCACTAAAAAATATTGAACCGTACCATTAATCTTTTCTCTAAAAATTTCATTCGAATTGTTCATTTCGTGCTAGATCCCTCTAAATTTCGCTTAAAATTTTCATGTTTTGCAAAACATTCATTCAATCTTCCCTTTTTATATGACTTTGGAGATGCAACATTTTCTCATAATTATAGATTTATCGATTTCACGCTTGAAAACACATGTGAGGTGTATCCATTATTTATCTTCTTTTCATTAATGGCATTTGTGACCCAATTTTTCTCTTATTAATTGTAAATGGATGTCTGATTTTAAGTTTTAACGATGTTTTATTGTTCTGAATCTCTACAGATATCTCTTCTTCCGTGATATATCTCCAAAAAAGGATCCAAAGACTTATGATGTTTGCTTTAGTGACTTTCAATCAATTGGTATGGAGCTGGTTTTTGCAGAGTGAGTTTTAAGATGTTGAAAAAGAAATTAAAAACAACGTCGATGAAACATGATTTCCCAAAAACAAATTTTTAATTGGTAGAGAAAAAGAAATTGCAAAGATTGAAACCACCCTTTTTGGAGAAACTAAAATCAAAGAAGTGACAACTAGAATCTCTAATGGACCTTCAGTTGAGGAAAGCAAAGTTGATGGAGAAAGTTCAAAAACATTAAGATATTATCATTGAACCATTGATTGAAAAACACTCACCGAACATACCTAAATACAAGAAAATGAAGTTTCATACAAAGTGTGGTGTGCATCAATGACGAACCTATTAATTGGTTTTAGCTAGCTATTTTTTGAGGCGATTTTGACTATTTTTTTGTGCGATTTTGACTAGTTTTTAAGGCAGTTTTGGGTATTTTTTTGGTGCGATTTTGGCTATTTTTTTGTGCAATTTTGGAACCGCATCATTAAATAAGGATATTTTTTGATGCAATATTTTTTGGTAAAGTTCAACACCGGCATCAATTAATCATTTTAACCGCATGAACAAATTATTCTGTACTAGTGCATCATGGAAAGTATTTGCATGAAAGAAACATCGATAAAGTAGTCAATTCAGATCTCACTTCAACAATTTTGTTCACTAGTTCTTCTTTAGAGTAAATTCTGGTAATTTGGAGTTTATTGCAAAATATGGGCATGCTGGCAAAGAAAATATTTTCCAGTAACATTCTAACCTTTATTTATGCAGTCGGTGTCTAGTAGAATCTAGCATATAAAAGTTTGTCTTTTTATATATTCTGGATGACAAATTACTGTTAAAGAATCATATAAAGTGATGAAGCTTTTGTCACTTTTAAAGATATGTACAGGTATGGGCAACCATGATTCTTCTTGATAACCCATGTACTGTAGAATTCCCTCTTTACGCATCTTTCAGAATTCCCTCTTTACGTATCTTTTGGTGACCCAACTACTAAAGCTATAGAAAACTTGCTGGAAAAATGTAGATTGAACAATAGATGTCAGGTATGCTAACAAGTACAAAAGGGTTAAAAGAGCTAGCAGGCCTGAAGGAAAACTGAAGTAAGTTAATATGAGGGAAAAGAAGATGGATACTAGTTGTAGGTTTCAATGAAAAACCTTTTGTGTGAGATAATAAGACAAAATTAAGTGAAGGGACACTACAAGAAAATTTCAATATAGCTACGGAAAAATTCCATAGCAAAAATCTAAAATTCCGTAGCTAAAGCTGAATAACTACGGAATTTGTTACGCAATTTATCCGTAACTTTATTTCTTGTAGCAAAATGTTTAGCTACGGAATTATAATTTCGTAGCAATTTTGTTATGACAGTTTCTACGACATCTATTTCGTTGCAATTTGAGTTCCATAGCAAATTTCGTAACTACTTTTTTGTAGCAAATTCCGTAGCCATTTGTTCCGTAGTAATTTCCGTAGCCGTTTGTTCCGTAGCAAGTTCCGTAGCAAATTTTGTAGCCGTGTGTTCCATAGTAAATTCCGTAGCCGTGTGTTCCATAGCGAATTCTGTAGCCATCTATTCCGTAGCAAATTTCATAGTCATTTGTTCCGTAACGAATTCTGTAGCCATCTATTATGTAGCAAATTTCGTAGATGTTTGTTCCATAGCGAATTACATAGTTATTTGTTCAACAACAATTTGTCCCATATTAATAGGTTTCAAAGCAAATTCGGTATGATAAAAATATTCAACAAATTCCAGTTTTCCAATTATAATATTCATAAAAACATATAAAAACATAGTAAATATAAATTTAATAGTTACATCAATTTTATGGATACATCGTATCATCTAAAATTCTTCTACAATGCTGCCTAATCATCAAAACTGAATATTAATTATAAATACAGTCATGCAGTTTGGATTTGAACCGCTAGGTACACACACAACCACATATACTCAACCAAAATGGCAAAACCTGCAAAATCAAATTTACAATTAACTTGATAAAAATTCAATTTGTTGTATGAAATCCCATTTTGCTTTGCTTTGAGGGTTTTCCTAGTTTTTGACCAACTAGAAATATAAAATATGAAAATGAACACAAAACAAAATGAATCACATTTTGCGAACCAAAGCTTAAACATGATGGTTTTGTTATCACCTTGAGTGGAGTGGAATTGAGCCTAAGCTAAAAAAATGTATCTCTAGCAGGGTGAATAGGAGTAGAGCAGAACCTGGAATAAAGAAAAACAAACCAAATTTTTTACAAGTCATGATGCAATTATTTAAGTCATCAATAGCAATTCACATTATATTAACATCCGATTTCATTTCTAATTTTCCACCGGTTCCTAAATGTAAAAAACATATAATAGACAGAATAAAACAAGTCACCATGAAAATTTTATAAGCATGTCATAAAGAACAAACTAAGTCATTGATTAAAAGTTTGACATATGACTAGTAATTATGTTTGAAAATTGAAACACAAAGAAAATAATAAGTATGGAGACAAATAGATAACGTTACACTTACATATCCTAAGAACATGTGAGACTCACAAATTAAGGTTAATAATTGACATATGGCTATATGAGTTCAGTATTTCAATAACTAATACGCTCTATTGCAAGACGTATTCAACAGATACATGTTATTACCATATTATGAATATGGTAATCATATTAGTAGAACACAAAAACTATATTATTACCATCATTTGTTACCTCTATATGAGATTAGCATAGAATATATGATATTTTTTATTTGATTAATGATCTAGGATTAGGTTATGCATCATTGTAGAGAACCTAGTACTTGCAAGTAGGTATTTTGGAAAGATTGTGGCCTCTCGATAACATGTTGTTTTTGCATATTGTCTGTATTTTGAAGAAAAAAAAGGTTTGAGTATAACATAACCTAGAATATCCTTAGTTTTGTGCTCAAAGAAGCATAGGTGCTCAAGAGCCCAACATAACTCATTTGTAAGTTACCACATCGTATATGGCTTAGTTTCTCACCTTGATTTTCATATGATGATTTTGTAGCTATCTGTAGATAACTACTGAACATCATGAGCTTTTAATTCTAACTCGTAGGATATGAGTGACCTGCAAAAACGAGCATGAAATGCCAACTTCAATTAGAAAAATTTAGTATCAACAGAGATGAAGAAGATTTGGTCAACACTATTGTCCAATGCCCCGAAGGTTATAATTAAACTCATGATTATCCATCAAACGTCATTCCCTCGTTCATTCAATCATTTCGAATCTTCAAATTAAGGTTCATGAATTTGTAAATATCACTATCAATTCAAGTTTAACCATCCAAGCACACAATAACCAACAAATCTAAGTTAACCTTTCCATCAGTTGTGGTGTTGATGTTTGCAATGACGTTACGAGTAAATGTTAGGGCACAATTACAAGTTACACACAAATAATGGAAGCGCATACCTATAAGCTATAAGTTTGCATAGAGATCGAGATAGTCGGTTATCTTTGTGTAGTCGTAGAGAGTGAAAAGAGCATTTTTCATTTTCCTTTAGTCGCTCTTCACCAGGAATCAGATGATCAATTCATGATCTTCGCAGTCGTAGAGAGATGAAGATAGCAGCTGAGTCGTTCGTCTTTGATCGATCTTCACCAGGAATCACTCGTTCTTTATGCTCCTACAACCTACCGATTGACAGAGAAGGCCACGAACGACATAGCAAACAAGAGTTGTGAGAGGAGCTCCATCAAATTTATATAGTTCATGTCGATCATTTGGGGACGGAGCACGTAGAGCGAAGTCCGAACAATAATGACGTAAGTGAAGATTGGGGGAAAACTGAGGAACGAGGAAGGTATGTTTTTGGTGAAGTATTAGGATTATAGGGTTTAGTGGTTCACAATCTCCAATTCTCCACGATAAAATACAAAATTAGTTATTAATTATGTTTTTGAGACATAAGAATGTTTAGATGGATAAAACTTATCGAAAACAAAATTTACAACTAAAAAAAGATCTGGACCTCATGTTATAGAGAAAAACATTTTTTTAGTAAATTCAGTGTGTACAAGCTTTAAAAGCTTTTAATTTCACATCATAACTTTAAACAATTTTAATTTCACATCATAATAAAAGTCAAACTGACTTTGACTTTTGTTTATAGGATAAGTCTTGGTATTTTTATTTGCAAGAGAAGAAGCATCAGAATATTAGATAATATAACACCTTTTAACTCTTCCTCATGTGGGAAACTTTACACACTACTAGAAAAACAGCCTTTAATGACGCGCAAATAATGACACGCAGTGATTTACGATACGCAAAAGCGTGCGTACAAAAAATAATGTCATCTCTTATAAAATTTGAAGGATAGAGAACACCCATTTGTGCGTACCCTTAAATTAGTGTCAGAAAAGAAAAAAAAAAAAGAAATATAGAGGACGCCTATTATAAAATGCGTGTCTTGTAAGTATGTCGCTTTATATTTTTTTTAATGAAACACGCGTTTTGAGCGGGAAATGAAATCCCCAAAAATTAAAACCCCGCCTATGTGAAAAAATAACCCCCCGGCCCCCCTCCACTTCCAATCAACAAGAAAGAAGCCAAGGTCTTCTTCTTCCTTTCTCTCTCTCTCTAACCTAAAACCCATCTTTTTCCTTGTAGCCTTTCTCGCCGTTACATCCATTGGCACCATCGCCACCACCATGCCGCTCTGTCTCCCTCCGTTTCTCAATCCGATGTTGCCGCGATACTTTATTCTTCTGGTACAACCAGATTGAGGATCTACGACTTCCCCAAAAATCCTTGTTGAATACATGCCTCTCGAATCAAATCAGGTAGAGGAGGACCTCGATGTGAAGCTATGTCACATATTATATCACGTCCCTATTCGTGTCAATAATACCTTCGGTAGTTATGTTGGTTCTGGCTCCGACGACTTCTATCAGGTTTTTGGTCTAGCATCTTTTAATACTTCATTTGAAATTGCAATCAACATTCGCCTCTTGTATTATTCCCATAATACTTCATGAATGAAATTGATAGGTTGTAGCAATGGCTCCTACGGCCCTAGTCAACCCTCTATCGTCGGTTCTCCTAAAAAAAATAAACCCCCATCCTATCTGGAAGCAATAAACGGACAAGAACCTTTCTTCTTCCTTTTCATTGTGTGCTGTTTCTTCTAGATGTATGGTTAATTCTGATAATTACAGCTTCAATTTTTTTCTCTCAGGTATCTTTATTTTCTCTTATTTCAACGATTACACAATGATGCAACGCTACAAAGGAACAACATTTGGGGAGCTAGATCCTCATGTTTTGCAATTGCAGATTCTGCTTTTAGGTTATCTCCTCTGCACACCTCTTTATTTTATAATGAATGTATCAGGGCAATGGTTAATGAAGGAAAAAGCAACTCGATCTTGGTCCGTGGTGAAAGTGGGGCAAACCACTAAAATGCTTCTGCATCAATCAGGTACTTTACATGTTAATAGATTTCTAGGGCTTATGTATGTTTCAGTTTCTATGCAAATTCCCCAAATTAATCTTCAGAAACTTCTAGGATTTATGATTTTTAGGTAATCTCCAGTGATTAGGTTAATTTACTCATAGTTTTTATTAAGTTTTATTTATCATCATGTCCAGGTCCCTTCTCTACTGTGTTCATGTGAGTCCTATACTCGGTAAATAAATATGTAATAAAGAGTAAACAAAACGAAAAAAATTCTTTTGGTTTCTGCATATATTTCCAGTAGAGCTCAATTTATGGATTTTATTTTCACTTTCTGCATATATTTCCAGTAGAGCTCAATCTATGGTAAAGCTATTTTATTTCAACTTTTACCCTCGTGAATGAAAATGAAAATGTTCATTGATTCTTCAATGGATTTAGCTACAAAGTTCATGTCTAAATAGATTCTTGGATCCTTAATGATAATCATAGAAACAACGCATTTCAAATGTTTTACAGAATTATTTAAAGAGTAATGATTACGACACAGCTGCTTATTTGTGTAAATGACCATTATGCCCTTATCTTTTTCGTCTTCTTAATCTCCTTCATCTTCCTCCACAAAAAACCTGAAATCAAACAAAATCCCCAAAAGTCAAACCAACAAAATAAAAACTCAAATAAAAAAGAACATACCAAAAACAAAAAACAAATGTTAGGATCTGTTATTGAACAAGAAGTAGTACTCAAATGGATAAAATTACAAAAAGAAGAAAACAAGATGAATTCTCAAATGGACAGCTAATAGACTGTAGCTGGTATCTTTGTAGTGCAATTACCACTTTGAATTGTGTAGTCTAGTTTAAGAGACTATCAATATGGAATGGATTACTATGTTACATTATATCCTAAAAGGTACTTGATGATCCACCAACCTATTATTAACTTAAGAGAAATCAGTAATGTCGTTAATATTTTCATAGTAGTTTCTTGAGAGCAATAATGTTTTGCATGTGATAAGATCTTCTCTTAGGCTATTTCTGCTCCTGTTTTATTTGCTATTGGTGAACGCTATTACTAAGTTACTGCAGAGGCATTAAGAGTATGTGGGGAACTTGTTCGAGTTGTGCACCCAAACATTGAGGTTTTATCCCTTTCTATTTCATATATTCCAAAAATTTCTTGTATTTAATCAATTTTCAGCCCTGATATTACTTTTTTGATTTGTTTAGGTTTCTGATTTTGATTTCACCTCAGTCTGGTGGTAATAACTCCAGTAACAATGGCTTTTACAATCTCAACAATGGCTTCTTGGAAAAATGAGCCTCTAGGTTCCCTACCACAAGATCAGCCATGGCTTTTACAGTCTCAACAGTGTCACTCCCAATATGTGGCACAAGGACTACATTATCAAGATCAAAAAGTTTTTCAGGGACATGGGGTTCATTCTCAAACACATCAAGACCTGCACCTGCTATCTGCCTTTCAACAAGGGCAGATACTAGTTCAGGTTCATCATCAATGTGTGGGCCCCTCTCTATGTTGATGAG
The DNA here is from genome assembly GCF_052625555.1 of Lactuca saligna. Classification (NCBI taxonomy): domain Eukaryota; kingdom Viridiplantae; phylum Streptophyta; class Magnoliopsida; order Asterales; family Asteraceae; genus Lactuca; species Lactuca saligna. The sequence continues at coordinate 317,567,944 of NC_136421.1, forward strand.
AAAACCATTGGGACCCAGTGCATCGATGACTTTGCAATTGATGATGTGGCGGGTTTCTGCAGTTAGTGCACACGCCACAACAAGGATGTCACAGAAGCTAATTCAACTATACAGTTTGATATTGTTTTCTGAGTTGGATGTTTGGTCTGATAAATTATTTTTACAGGAGAGTAGGCTGAGTAGGGTTGAATTAAAATAGGTATTGAATATTACCTTTTGACATGTGATTTTTTCTAGCTTAATGAGACATTTATAACAAATAATTTTGAATTTTTGTTGTCTTTTGTAGGGAAATCCATCAAGTTCATCATGCGGTTTACACCCTAGTGTGGTTCTTTTCCATTTTTGTTGTCTTTTGAATTTCATTTGTAAATTTTTGTTACAACTTCTATTGATTTGTTTTATCTTTCCATGGAATGATTATTTGTATGACATTAAATTTATGCAATGGATTCTATTTTTTGTATATGATATTTTATTTTCTATTATGAAACATTAAATACAAATTTAATTTGAAAATAAGTAAATCTATAAATAATTTTTTTTAAACATTTAAAATTATGATACGCAAAAATGTATGTCATCTTCATTTATGACATGACCTTTCTTGATACAGGCTTTCTTGATACGGATTGCGTGTCATTAACAAGCGAGTCGTAAGGTTACGACACGCAAATGCGTGTCGTCTTCCTTTATGACAGGGTATTCCTTGATACGCATTGCGTGTCGTAAACGTGCGTCGTAATTGCGCGTCGTAAATGAGCGTCGTAAATGCGCGTCGTCTATAGACGACGCGCAAAAGCGCGTCATCTTTCTTTATGACAGGGCCTTCCTTGACGCGCATTTGCGCGTCGTCTGAGCCTTTTACGACGCGCAATGAGCGTCGTAAAAGGCTGTTTTTCTTGTAGTGACATAATATAATATAACAGAACATTACATTACAAAATTCAAAAAGGTTGAGTTAGAAGATATGAAAGCCAAAACACCTTTTAACTCTTCTTCCTAAGTGAAAGAAGAGTAAATAGATAGGCTAAATGGATACAATTTGTAAACTAAATAAAGTGAGAAAAAAAGAATAGAAAAATGGCATGAAACTCCTATTTAGCAATTACTAGTCTTTCTGTGTAACTATAGTTTTTTGTCACATCCAAAAAGCCCTTAAAAGAAAGAAGTGGTCATTTAAGTAACCTAATACCCTCCAAAAGGTTTAAATAACATAAGGACAAATCTGTAAATTCACCTGATTATTATTCTCTTCTCAACAATAGCAAATACTTTCAATTTTTTCTATTACTAGCATCATAAAAACTTCTCGAAAATCAAGAACTAGTTACCCACTACTCAAAATTTACAAAGAATTAGTATATTATTATTGACTATTGAGATATATAATTCGATGCACAAATAGATGATCTGTCACCTGTTATTGTTTATTGCACCCTAAGTTATATTTTATCCTACCTTATATATTATTTATTAAAATTAAAAAAAAGAATTAAATAAATTCAGAAAAACTTTAAGGGTAAAATAAATTACATAGCAAAGTAGCTACATAACTTAGTTCCGTAAAAGTTTCTGTAATGAAAGAGCTATGGATTTTTCCACCGCAGCAAAAAAGCTATGTAAACCAGTTTTGTAGTAAAATTTCATAGCATAATAGCTATGGAATTTCATTTTATAGCAAAATAACTACGAAATTCTTTTCCATAACTAAATTCCGTAGCAAAATAGCTATGGCATTTCATTTCATAGCAAAATAACTACAAAATTCATTTCCGTAACTAAATTCAGTAGCAAAATAGCTACGGAATATCATTTTGTAGCAAAATTTTTACGAAATTTAGATTTATAGTAATTTCCGTAGCAAAATAGTTATGTATTTTAATTCCGTAGCAAATTTAGTAGCACACTAACTACAAATTACGATTCCGTAACAAATTTCCGTAATTCGTTATAAGTTTGCTATGGAATTTTATTTCGTAGAAAATTTTGTAACAAAAAATCTACAGAAGGTTATTTCGTAACATATTCCATAGCAAAATAGCTACAAAATTTGATTCCATAGCATTTTTCCGTAGCTATTCATGATTTTTTTTGTAGTGGGAGTTACAGATCAACCAACCACCTCATGAGTTCATTTCCTTGCATCACTTGCAAGCAATATCCACATCACATTCTAAGATGATTCTGCTAGGATGAAAAAAATAAAATGAATTCACTATAAGCAGCCTTTTGGCAACTTAAATCTCAAGATTTTGAGGACAATAGATGTACGTATGTTCCAAGTGAAAGAACATGTTAGGAAACAATGCAACTGAGGCAATGGATGTATTAAAAAAGGGGCCGGGTGCAATGTTGGCATATATTATATATCTGGTTAAGCAGAATATATTTGTTTTGTTCCAAAATCAGAAATTCTTTTTCTTAGTAAAATTTTACATCTAGTACCCAAGCATAAAACTATAATAACTCCAATTCCAAAAATGAATCAGCATTTTCCAGCTAATTTTTATTCACCATACAGAAATAACAAGAATAAGAGGTAGGGTTAGATAGGAGAAGAATTAGAAGCCAAAAAGATCTACAGTTATTAACTAATTAAGCAGCCTCTTCTGTGTCAATGCTTGTTATTAACTTCCTGCTGAACAGTGACAAGACATGGGAATCATGGGCCATAGTAGAAAGCAATTTGTTTCATATATATAACGAGAGAATCAGAATTTCAACCACTCTATTTGTCACTCCATTAAAAATGCCCAAAAAAAAGAGAACACCACCACTAAATTCTACAATTTCTTGTGTTTCGTACCACCACCACCACTTTGTCAATTTGTGCAGAATAAATACCGTTGCGCTTTTTAAACTTTTGTTCAAAAACACATAAAGTTGCAAACTTTGGTGATCTATTCATTTTCACAAGCACATTACATGTCCTGCAACAAATGATAAGTAATACAATTGCAAATCTATTTCACTCTTAATTAACATAGTGCATGTAGTCAAAAAAAGTGTTTATAAGTATATATTTATTAAAAAGTGTCCTTTGAGAAAAGGTATCCTGAAACAATTAATGCACCCAAATAAACTGATGAAATGGCATACAAACATAAATGGCCCTTCACTTTGTTTTGAGCCAGTTAAGCTCCTCTAGCCACATCATCATATCTTTCTTCCTTTCTTAAGGCTGCAGTTATAAGATCACAGCATCTAATACTTAGATTCTTACGTACTCAATTGTACAACACGATTTCTTCTTTATCACACAAAGACAAACAAAACCTTGCCAGAGAGGAAACGAGCGAGGGGTGAACGTACACTACATCCTTTAAACTGGTAGCTACCAAAATAAGACAGCGAAGTTGAAAGACATGTGAAATTAGAGATTATCTCATGTTGTTATGATTAGTGCTAACTGTATAGGCTAAATTTAATAACCATATATTTTATGCCAAAACAAGCCTATTCACTAAGAATGACTTGATATGAGAAAAAAAAAACACTTTGTGCACATTGTGTATACACTAAGCAAGTGATTGGACATGTATGATGATTCGTGGGACAAACAGAGTAAAGAATGCAAGTTTATACTTGTATTGATGTTCTGTAATTTTTATCATACATGTGACAATTCCATGCATCATTTCCCTTAAGCTTTTGTTTAAATGCTTGACCTTAATTATCGACATATCAATTGCTATTACAACCTTTGTTTCAACTTTTTTTCTTTTGAGGGTGGGAAGTGGAGGAGGCTGTCAATTGGATAAGCATATTCCTCATCTAAGCAGAGATGTTCTGAAAAAAGAAATATCAGAAACCTCTAGACTTTGCAGTTAACAAAAATACATGCGTTCAACATTACATGTAATTACCAAACTATACCCACCCAAAGATATAGTTGCCAAGAACTTTTTAACAGATTCCCAAGGTTAAAGATGTCATTCTGATATGTATTTTTCTGCCATGCATATCAACCTATAGAGAAGATAAGCCACTTGTTATATACTACACAATTACTCAGTAATTTCCTATCATATCTGCAAGTCTGATAAAGAATATGATCTTTTTTCAGAATCTAATAAGAACCACCGCCCAAAATTTTCAACACTTATCACTATATATAGCCATGGCAGTAGCTTACATTACTCACAGCAAACATCACACCAAACTTTCTGCAAATACACCTGCAACGGTTTATTCTACTAAATTAGCTAGTGTTGTTTTATAAAACATCGACTGCTAGAATTTCCAGAAATGGCTTTGGTTACAGCACTGGTGAATGAAAGGCCCGTGGTTATATTCAGCAAAAGCTCTTGCTGCATGTGCTACACAATTAAGACACTGATAAGCAGTTTTGGGGCAAATCCTAGAGTTTATGAGGTAGATGAGCATCCACAAGGGAAGCAGATAGAGAAGGAACTGAGAGGATTAGGGTGCAAGCCAAGTGTGCCAGCTGTGTTCATAGGAGAGGAGCTCATTGGTGGTGCCAATGAAATTATGAGCCTTCATCTCAAGGGTCAGCTGGTACCCTTGCTCCTTAATGCTAATGCCATATGGCTTTAGTCAAAGATATTCACAAATATCAAATTGCTACATTAATATTGTCGAGGTTGGAGCTATTTTGACACAACTATGAACAGCAGATTGATGGATTCTAGTCATTAGACAGGAACAGAAAGAAATATTTTTAGCCATCTTTTTGCTCTTCTGAGGCCAATGATAACTAATGTGCTAACTTCCATATGTAATTTCACTATCTTTTGAGAAACAATAAGAGATAAGATAATTTCACTACCTTTTGAGAAACAATAAGAGTTCCTTAGTGTTAGAATATGATGTTAAAAGTGTGTTAATATGCTTAATATCTATCGTCTTGTAGTCTTGTAGCGGTGATCCAAAATGTTATGACCACTATACAGATTTATTGCATTCTGGTTGCCCATGTGAGTCAAGATGCATTACTGCAAACAGAAGCAACCTAAGGACAAGAGATATTCTCAGATTTCAATTTTTTCCTTAATTCCCTCCATTATAGAAGCTTATACTTCAAGGCTCTGCTGTGGTCATTGATCATTGATATTGCTACTTTGATAAATTATATGATACAAGATTGCTAGGATAACCTCAAAGTACCCCTATACATCATAGTAATAGTTTGCATTAGACCCTATATTAACAAATGGCTAAATTGAGTACTCTTACTTCAGCAGTTAACTTTGGGTGGAAATTCATAGGTTATTTTAATTGTCTCCATGTACACAAAAACCGTGTGCATACTAATGGGTCTCTATGATAAAGCAAAATAACAAATGGAAAAAGAATCGTGCGATTGTATTTATGCAGAAAAAAAAATCAAAATATAAACAAAATGTCGTTATAACATGGTTTTCTGTCCCATTAACAAAATGATGACCAAAGGTGAGATTTCTATGCTTGATTACTGATCTTGCTTCCTGATCTAGCTAGATTTATAGAACTAAGATCTGCAAGTGAAAAGAATAAGTTCCAAAACAGGATTTTATGGTGAAACAAGTTAACTTGAGCAGTGAAGACAAGGAAAATATGAATGACATCCCACAAAAGTCGATATATATAAGTTTACTGATAGGCATTAAATATTGTATAAGTTAGTGAGCCTATATAAATTAATGTCCCTTAGTTTCGGCTTTGGCCAGTTATACAAATTGATTCCTCCGGTTCATACCACATGGCATAGTTTTCCTCTTGTTTCGGCTTTTGGGCTGTGCATGTATGTAGCCATGTCTAGTACCAGGAAATAATAAATTATTTTAATTATTCCCGATCGTACGGTTTCATTTGATCCATCACCATCATCAAACAAAAAAGATTAGGGGATATATTCATCCAATACATCTATCTTGATCGAGATAGACCTTGAATTCTCTACAAAGGCTAAAAAGAACTATATGTCTTCATCACAAACTCTAAGAGCCACAACACCTACATGGTGTACTTAGGCTATGTTTGGTGTATTAGCCGAAACGTTGGGTGATAAAAAAAAATTACGTTTGGTAAAAACTAGTTGATAAACTAGTTGAAACATATATAATGACATAAAAGGCCATTTAGAAAATATGATGTTTATAATTAATTAAGGGTATATTTGGTAAATTCTAAAAAAGCTCCCGAAAAACTAGTGCAAGTAGCATTTTAAAAAACTAGATTATATTTTAAACTATTTTTTGGTTTGCCAAATATTACAGCATAAAAAAAACTAAAAAAATAAGTTAACTTATCAGCTAGCTGTGATGCACCAAACATAGTCTTAATAGTTTTCTCATTGAAAGTTAATTAGTAGATATGGCACTTGCTAACCAACCAAGTGATCTTAAAAGACCAAGGTTTAATTTCTTGTGAATAATCTCACAGTGCAAAAAGAGACATGTGGTATCTGCTTCCCTACCTTGGTTTTAAAATGCATGATTCGCTCCGATGCGATGCACGATGCGAATGCGCACGCATCACGAAAGTGAGGCGCGCAAGTAGTCATTAGTGAAGCATAATGCATTATGAATGATTACCAAGATAAAATAATAGTTAATAAAACACTATATAAATAGAAAATATGAATTTAATATCTTAGATACCATCATACTATATTGTCTTTCATTTCTTTCTGGATCCGTATTAAGTTCAGAGGATACATTATTTGGCCTCGAACCATAATTACTTTATTATAATCCATACAATTATAGAGAATGCAGAAAAAACACCACAGGGAATTAAGAGACTTGCTTGTTTACAGCTGCTATATATTTATACATTAGCTTCAGGTATGAAAGTCAAAAAGAATTTCTGCACTTCTAATTTCTGGTTATCAAGAATTAAAAAAGAAGAATCAGAATGAAGAACCGAAAATCAAGCTAACAAGAAGACGGGTCTTAATTAGTCAAATACTCAATACATGGAATGCAAAACAAGTATGAAAAATCAAGTTTACAAGAAAACGGGTCTTAATTAACAAGAATCCCTACTTGTACGGACTCTATGTGCTTTATCATGCTAAATAAGCATCTAACTATTTAGAAATTCCACCATCCTTTTGTCATTACACTGTCTGTTCACTTTAAATATTTACACATTGGAATCTAAAAAAAGTTAACATGAAATCCAAATTCTATCTTTGGTAACAAAGACATATTCTCCCTTCTCCAATTATTCGCATTTTTAGAAAAAACAATTTAATAAATAAAACTAACGTACATGTTCACTCTACAAAGTCCAGCATACCATTAGTTGTAAGAGTAATCTCAGCATCAGATAAGGTTTCTTTTAAGAACAATATCCCACTCATTTTAATTCATTACTCTCAACCCCTTATATATAGTCACAATGGGTGCTCCAATTTCTTCAAGGTAAGGTCTTCATTCTAATTACAAACTTATTTCTTTTCCTTACTTATAAACGTCTAATGGCCTTGGTTACCAGCTTAGGTGCTGAAAAGCCGGTGGTGATATTCAGCAAAAGCACTTGCAGTATGTGCCATTCCATCAAGACTCTGATAAGAAGTTATGGGGTGAATGCTACAGTGTATGAGATAGATGAAGACCCAAAGGGGCAGCAAATGGAGAGAGAGCTGAAGATGCTGGATAGTAGTAGGCCGAGTGTACCAGCAGTTTTCATAGGCCATGAACTGGTTGGTGGCCCTGATGAGATAATGAGCCTCCAACTCAAGGGCAAGCTGGTGGACTTGCTCAAAGAGGCAAATGCCATATGGGTTTAATTATGAAGATATTGAAAAGACAAAAAAATCACTCCACATTTCGTATGAAATATGACTATTATGGTTGAGTAATGCGAGTCTTTTAGAATATATGTGTAATATCATGAGTAACCTTCTCAAAATTTTATTGTGGTTACATGTGTAACATATATGAAACAAATAATTCTGCTATAAAACATTTGAGGCCAGTAACATTAAAAAGTTGAGAAAATAAGTTAAAAAAAAAAAAGAAAGAAAAAGAAAGAAAAATATGCCATGATTGAGATGCCCAAAACTTTATCTTATTCTCATTTGAGTACCAAAATATATATTCTTTTGAATTTTGGCATCTTTGTAAAGATTAATGCACCAATGACACATGCACGCTGCTAGGTCCCTCATGTATGCATAATCTCGAAACAGTCGATGTCTTTTTCATACAACAGTCCCTCTTTCATATCTTCCACTAAAATCAGTGAAACTGCCTTAAGCCTCTATACGTATAGTCTTGATTTGAGCTCAATCATTTCCGCCAATCCCTTGATCTTTCTTCATAATTCTTATTATCTCAGTTATTTTATTTCAGATAATGGCCATGGTTTCAACTTACAAGGTTGGCTGCTGAAAAACCAGTGGTAACTTTTAGTAAAAGCTGTTGCTGAATCTCCAAATTTATAGGGCAGCTATTAAAGAGAGCTGAAAGCAGTAGGATATATGTAAGACAAGTTTAATTTATAGGGCAGGAGCTGATCATAGCTGTCCAAATGAGATCATGACACTCCATCTCAAGGGCAGGCTACTCAAGAATGCCCATGCATGCTGTATGGGTTTAGCTTTTATATATGCATGATAAGAATAAGTCGTATGTGTCTCTTTTTTTAGGTAAAAGTGTGGTTATGGCTATGCTTCAGTAGTTTTTGTTAGCCTTTATTTTAACCTTTACAACTTCTGTATACTATGTAATGTCAATCACGATATGCAATCCTAATTTACAAGATGGGTATTAATTGAGGCAGCCAATGAATCATCGTGAAATCAACTCAACTAAGTGCAGGTAGACATCGAATATGACAAAGTAGCACATGTTGCACGCAGAAGATTGGACATATATATGCACCTCAGATAAACGATAAAGAATATAGAATATGATCCTAAGTAACAAACACCACATACACAAAAATGCCCATATCTACTATATATGAGAAAGTAAATAACATGTCAAGAAACAAAATAATTTGTGTAAGCCAAAATTTTGAGGCTACACGAGACAAGTGACTTGTTCTTAAGATTAAGTAGTATACAGCCCATTATAGTCCAATTACTATTCTGATATAAACATTTTTTCCCACATATTATAGTCCAGAACTCTGTAGTGGTAATTGTAAGTGGTCAGCCCAAAGATCTTAGCTTAAGTTGACTTGGGTCAACCCAACTGTTTTGGATTAAATGACCCAGTTAATAGCCCAATGTTTGTAGGCCCATATATGTTTGCTTATATGCTGATTTCAGCTGTAAAGAGAGATGCACATAAGTTTTGTAACAAGGGAACATAAGGTGAGGTAAATTGCTTCTTAACCTAATATAAAAGTTTTCTCTCTTCGTGTGGATGTAAGCAAGTTATTGCTGAACCACGTTAAATCTATTGTTCTTCATTCTCTATTTGCTTTCTTTTATCTTGGTTATTGTCATTGCTTGTTCTTGGGTCTAAGGGCAAAACGGGAATACAAACAGATAAGCTAATTGCTGTCAAGGTGGTATTATTTTTCTGCATTGTATAGATGAAGTAACAATTGGTATCAGAGCTTAATATCAAATTCGGGTGGTAGAGCTCAGATTTGAGGTATTTAGGTGGTATTTTTGTGTTCTGCACACAAGGTGTTTGATAAAAGTCCTGAGAGAGGCAGATTTTCAAACAAGCAGGTAAATGGCATCTACAAGTGGAACGGTTAAAGTTGGGAAGTATGAATTAGAGAAGTCCAATGGGAAGAATGATTTTTCTTATTGGAGGATGCAAATGAAAATTTTATTAATCTCATAGAAGTTACACAAGGCTTTGGTGGGTAAGACAAAGAAGTACAAAGATATGTCCGATGAGGATTGGGAGGAGTTAGATCTTGAAGCACGAGCATCGATCATTTTATGCCTTGAAAGGGATGTTGCTTCATGACGAAAACTCTAACAAACAGGATCTATTTGAAGTCCAAATTGTTTACTTGTAATTTGGATGAAGGTTCTTCAATCTGGGAACACATCAGTAAATTTGATAGGTGTATATCAGATTTAAAAGACATTGATGTGAAGGTAGAAGATGAGGATCAAGCACTTTTACTACTTCTTTCGTTGCCAAAGTCTTATGAGAATCTTGTACAAACATTGATGTGTGTGGGTGATAGCCTTACGATAGATGAGACTAGAACGTCAATTCTAACGGATGATCTTCGAAAGATTGCAACTTGTGACATGGTTGCTGCTAGTGGTAACAAAGACCAGGCACAAGGATTGTTTGCAAGAGGTAGAAGTAATGAGAGAGGAAAGGCAAAGGAGGAAAGTCTAGATCTAAATCTAGAACTCTTGCTGAAAGGCGGTGTTTTAAGTGTGACGAGCTTGGACATTTCAATGCAAACTATCCTAACAATAGAGTAGGATGGAACAAAGAAAAGAGCAACAACAACAAAGGAAATGCACAAGAGAATAGTTATGCCTCGGGAGAAGAAAGCAATGATGAGTGTTACTTTTGACACTTCTGATGAAGAAATCTCTGGTAAATGGATTATTGATTCAGGTTGCTCGTACCATATGTGCTCAAATAGGAAGTGGTTTACTAACTATAGGAGCATGGATGGTGGAACCGTGGTAATGGGAAATAACCATTCCTGCAAAACGGTTGGGCTCGGTTCTGTTAGAATCAAAATGCATGATGGAGTGGTTAGAACTTTATTGGATGTGAGACATGTTCCTGAGTTGTGAAAGAATCTCATCTCTGAAGGTGTATTGGACTACAGTGGGTGTAAGATAGTTACATGGGAAGGAGTAAAGAAGGTTGTTCGTGGTTCTTTGGTTGTAATGAAAGGTATTCATCAAGGAAACCTTTACATTCTTTCAGGTACAACTGTAACAGATGGTGCAGTAGTTGGAACAAATGGTAGTGGTGGTGACCCATGTGAAAGCACTCGGTTATGGCATACACGACTTGGGCATATATCCGAAAAGGGTCTTGATCTGCTTGGTAAAGAAGGTTTGTTGAAGAACTTGAAGAAGCCTTGCATGGATTTTTGTGAGCATTGCGTGTACGGTAAAGCACATCGGGTTCAGTTCAAATCAAGCAAACACAAAAGCAGAGGAATTTTATACTATGTGCATACAGATGTTTGGGGTCTGGCTTCAGTCGCTTCCAAGGGAGGTTCCAAATATTTTGTCACTTTTGTGGATGACCATTCTATGTATGTTTGGATTTACTTTCTGAAACACAAGAATGAGGTATTTGACACGTTTAAGAAGTGGAAAGCAATGGTTGAGAACAAAACAAACAAGAAATTGAAGACACTTCGATCTGATAATGGTACAGAGTATACAGAAGGTGCCTTCAAGAAATTTTGTGATCATGAAGGAATTGCTAGACATTGGACGGTCAGAAAAACACCACATCAAAATGGAGTTGCAGAAAGGCTGAATCGTACATTGCGAGAGAGATCAATGTGTATGCGATCATATGTTGGTTTGGGCAGAGAATGGTGGGCAGAGTCGATTGCTACAGCTTGCTACATTATCAATCGGTCTCCTCATGCGTCTCTAGATGGAAATATACCCTATAGGGTATGGTTAGGGGAACATGCAAATTATGAGAAACTCATAATCTTCGAGTGTACAGCCTATTATCATGTTAGTAAGGGAAAGCTTGAAGCAAGAGCCAAGAAGGCAATATTCTTGGGATATGTATCAGGTGTGAAAGGCTATCATCTTTGGTGTTTGGAAGATTCCAAGTTTATAATCAGTAGGGATGTTACTTTTGATGAGAACTCCAATGTAGCTTCTTCAAAAGCTACGGTCCCATGTGATGACATTGAGACGGTCAAGTCTCAAGTAGTTGATAAGAACCTAAAAGCCAACAAGGTTCTAGTCTTGTTCACGAGGAAGATCATGGTGGTATTCACGATGATATTGAACATGAGACGGTTCAACAAGAAAACGTACACGAACCAGAGGAATAAGAGCTCGAGGACAATTCGGTCCCTACTAGGCCGAGGCAAGCATATAAGAAAGTTCAAAAGTTGGGGTCTGATCTGTTGGAATAGTGTCTAAGCCCGTAACTATATTTGGTATGTACTTGACCCGGTTGTGCATGGTCCTTTTGGGTTGCCTTCTCCAAAGCAACTTGACAAGGTAATTTAAGGGGAAAGAGAGAGTATTATGATTTATTAATATATTATAAGAGTAATATATTAAAGGAGAAATCATATTTATTTAATTAGTATTGGTCATGAATTAATTAAGAATTAATTTAATGGTCAAAAGAGATTAGTTGAATAAAGGGGTCTAAACTGTCAAATGTATGATAGTTGAGTTTTTGGTTAAGGAAACCTAATGGGCTTAAGGGGGAACGAAATTATGATGGGTAACCATCATAATTTTGTCCAAGGGCCTTATTCCAGAAGGTTCCATGGGCTGCTTGGTGGCTAAGCTGTCCATTAGGGTTTAGATTGAAACCCTAGTAACCTGTAAGTATAAATATGACCCCTAGGGCTTTGAATTCGGCTACCACTTGATTCTAAGAGTACCCTAGGCCGATTTCTAGCCTCTTTCTCCCTCTCTCGTATTGCCTTCTTGCTTGTAGGGTTTGTGAACCATTAGAGGAGTTGCATGTGTGACTCTAGGCTCAAAAGAAGAAAAAAGAGAAGATCTAAGCCAACTCTTGAAGAGGTAAACATCTAGATCTGATTCTATATGTTAGTTTTGTTGTCAATATGCTATATTAGGGTTTATAAGTCTTGGAATCAAAGCATGTTCAATAGTGAAACCTAGATCCAAGCATTAGGGTTTTGTATGAGCACATAGGAATGTTTCTTATGCATAAAACCCATCAGTGGTATCAGAGCCTTGAATGGTTTCAGTTGAATGTGATGCTTAACTGCTTTATTTGCTGAAAATCGATTTTTTGGTCCCTGTCCGACTCAACTCGGCGAGTCAGTATCTGGACTCCACGAGTTGACCCCTACTCGGCGAGTCCAGGTCTGACTCAACGAGTCAGTTCGTCAGAATTAGGGATTTTCGGGTTTTGGCTGCTGTTTTGACTTGGACTTGATGCTTAATTTGTTTTATAAAGTTAAAATCCGAATTTTATCTTAATTAAGTGTTTATCCTTGCCAAAATAATAGATAATTTCAAATCCTTTTAATATTAGTTGTTTATGTGATAAATATGGATTATTTAAAATTATTTGGTAATTATCTAATGACTAAAATTAAGATTAGGTCAAATATAGATAATTTTGAAATTAATTGATTAATTTGAATTATTTGTTATTTGATCCCTTATGTTTTGAAAAGTTCAATACTTGCCCTTAAGTTTTGAAATTAGAATTTATGATTAAAAGTTTAATTTTGAGTAATTTAAATTTCAAACCCTTAGAATTTTACAAGTTTAAAATTCAACCTTATACTATTATATATTATTACAAGTTTAGTTTATATATATATATATATATATATATATATATATATATATATATATATATATATATATATATATATATATAACTTAAAATGCTAGTCTTACCGTTAGTAGGCCTCATTCACCAAGCCGGTCTATAAGGTGGGTATAAGGTTGCTGCCTATAAAATGGCGCTTAATGGGTGTACACTCACACCTACCGCTTGCTTGACTGGTGGAGGGTCGTTAGCCGAACGGGTAGGATAGGGCAACCCTCTCCTCATTAAAAGTATAATGTTAATTATAAAGTAACTACATGTTTACAAATTCCCATTCCTAGTTACTTTAGGGTAAAATATGAAAATGATGTTAATCCATGGAATTACACTTCGTACCCTTGTCAAACGTTGATGGAGCGCGTGTGGTTAACTGGCACATCAATTTGGGGATGACATTAGTAGCAAAGGGTGACTCAATGTTTGTCATAGATCAATGGAGCGTGTGTGGTTTACCGGCACATTGATTAGGTGATAAAGACATTAAGTGCACCACGTTCATTCGCATGGTTATTCAAAAATTTGTTTGCGATCCTCGGCATCCCAGTCGCAAATTTGAAATGCATATCGAGATTTAAACATGCCATTGAAAAGTTCAATGAATCTCAAAGATCTAGGAGTTTTCAATACATTTAAAACCTAAATTGCTTTTTCGTTTTTCATGGTGAGAATTAGTGAATCGTCATTCACTTACCTTCAAATTATTTACTTTTAGAGTACGGCATCCCTTTCTAAGTTGTAAATAATGTTGTTGGATCCTAGCCCTAATTTCTCATTTGGGTGTTTAATTAGGGATTCATTTCTAATCAAACTTTGTTCCTTTCTTTTTCAGATGTCTGCAAACAACAACAACAACGCTTCTGGGTCATTCTCGTTGATGAACTTGTGTCAGAAAGTGACATTTGATGGTTCAAACTTCAACGAGTGGATGAGGTATATTCGCATGATCACACGCTACGAGGACAAGGAATATGTCCTCGATGAAAAGCTTGAGAAGATCATCCCAGATGTTGCTACTCCCGAGGAATTGGCCGCCTTTGAGGCCCACGAGCGTGATGCCACGAAAGTACACTGCATCATGCTGGCCACCATGAACCTCGAACTCCAAAAGTCCTATGAGGACATGTATCCATATGAAATGCATCAGGATTTGTTGGACAGGTATCACCAGAGCGCGAGGCAAGAGCACTATGAGATCATTACTAACATGATCACCGCTAAGATGGGGAGTGGAGAATCCCTAACCTCTCACTTGCAGAAAATGCAGAGGTATGTTGATCGTCTTCTCAAACTTAATGTTAAGTTTGACGAGGATTTGGCTATCGACATAATCCTCCACTCCTTGCCCTCCTGCTACAATCAGTTTAGGATGACCTACCATATGAACAAAGAGGAGGTATCCTTGAGCAAGCTCCAAGGACTCTTGAGGACTGCTGAGAGCAACCTCAAAGACAAATCCGTTGCACCGTCCCCTGCTGTGGCCGCTCCTGTGATGGCAATAGGTCAAGGAAAGGGTAAAAAGAGGAAGGCTCCATGTAAGAGCCACCATAAGGGGAAACCCCGTGATGGTTCGTCCTCAAGTGGGACCAAAGCTGGCCCTGCTAAACCCTCTTCCGATCCAAAAGAAGCAAAGTGCTTCTATTGCCACCAAAAGGGCCACTGGAAGCGAAGTTGCCCACAATATCTGCAGGACATAAGAGATCGGAAGATCAAGCCTACATTTGCAGGTATGTATTCTATTAAATCTAATAACTCATCATTTGCTACTTCATGGGTTCTTGATACAGGGTGTGGTTACCACATTTGTTCTGATATGCAGGGCCTAAAAAGAAGTAGGGAGATGGAACATGGGAAGATGAACCTGATTATGGGAAACAGAAGATCGTCACCTGTGACCAAAGTCGGTGTTTATTCTTTAGTGTTGAGTAATGGGTTAGGAATAGATTTAGAAAACTGCTGTTATTCGCCAGATATGGAAAGAAACATTATTTCTTTTCACGGGTTGTTTAGACAAGGTTTCAGATATTCTTTTGATAATAGTAATGGTTCTATTAACGTTTATTTGAATGGTGTCTTTTATTTCAATGCATTACCTTGTAATGGGATTTATGAATCTGTGATGATTGTTGATAATTTTGGAAACAATGTTTTGAATATTGATTCGTCTACTAGTTTAGACAAAGCATGCTTGTGGCATTGTCGCCTTGGCCATGTCAACAAGAAACGCATAGCCCAACTCCAAAAGGATGGAGTGTTGGAGTCATTCGACCTTAGGGACAATGACACGTGTGAGTCTTGTTTACTTGGGAAGATGACCAAGTCACCCTTTACTGGCTCTTGTGAAAGGGGTGAGGGTTTATTGGATCTCATACACACCGATGTATGTGGGCCCTTTAGATCCACCACAAGGGATGCTTGCCGCTTCTACGTGACTTTTACTGATGATTATAGCAGATATGGATATATCTACTTGATCAAGCAAAAGTCGGAAACCTTTGAAAAGTTCAAAGAGTTTAAGAATGAAGTGGAGAATCAGTTGGGCAGGAAAATCAAGATGCTTCGGTCAGACCGAGGAGGAGAGTACCTAAGTCTTGAGTTTCACGACTATCTAAAAGAATGTGGAATCGTTTCGCAATTGACGCCTCTGAGGACGCCACAATTGAATGGTGTGGCTGAGAGACGTAATCGGACCTTGTTGGACATGGTTCGTTCTATGATGAGTCGGACTTCGTTACCAATAGATTTCTGGGGGTATGCTTTAGAGACTGCCGCCCACATACTTAACTTAGTTCCCACCAAGAAGGTTTCCAAGACTCCTCACGAGATGTGGACAGGGAAGGCTCCCTCGTTGGCACATATCAAGGTTTGGGGTTGCGAGGCTTTCGTAAGACGAGAGACTCACGACAAACTAGAACCTCGTAGTGAGAAGTGTTATTTCATCGGCTATCCGCAGAAGTCTTTTGGCTACCTTTTCTATTGACCGAGTGATAATGTTGTCTTCGTTGCTAGAAGAGGAGTGTTCCGAGAAAGGGAATTGATAGGCCAAGAAGATAGTTGGAGGCAAATTGAACTTGAAGAAATTCAAGATCAAAGCGATGAAGGAGCCTCTGACACTGGCACTCAACTTGAGGAGGAAACTCCTGTTGAACCTGTTGACGAGTCCTTACCTCTTCGATGTTCCACTAGGGCTAGTGTTCCACCCCAGTTTTATGGTTTTCATATTACTACTGAAGGGGATACATTTATTAGTGATAGTACACTAGTAAATTTGAATGAACCTAGCAGCTATAAGGAAGCCATGGCAGGACCGAAGTCTGCAAAATGGAAAGAGGTTATGGACAGCGAGATTCAGTCCATGTACGACAACCAATTTTGGAATTTGGTTGATAATGTACCGGGTCGTAAGACAGTCGGGTGCAAGTGGATCTTCAAGAAGAAGACGGACATGGATGGGAAAGTGCATACTTATAAAGCGCGATTGGTTGCGAAGGGCTTTACTCAAACTCCCGGAGTTGACTATGATGAGACCTTCTCACCGGTTGCGAAGATAAAGTCTATTAGGGTGATGCTCGCCATAGCTACGTTTCATGATTATGAAATATGGCAGATGGACGTGAAAACCGCTTTCCTTAATGGAAAGTTGGCTGAGGATGTCTACATGAATCAGCCAGAGGGTTTTGTCGATGCGAAGCATCCAAATAGAGTATGCAAGCTTGAGAAATCCATTTATGGATTGAAACAAGCATCTCGCAGATGGAATCTTTGTTTTGACAAGAAGGTTAAAGAGTTTGGCTTTCTGCGAAGCGAAGATGAATCTTGTGTGTATGTCAAAGCCAGTGGGAGTATAGTAAGCTTCCTCGTATTGTATGTCGACGACATACTACTCATAGGAAACGATATCCCAACCTTGCAGGAGGTAAAGTCCTGGCTTGGGAAATGTTTCGCTATGAAGGACCTCGGAGAGGCTGCTTATATTCTGGGAATAAGAATAGTAAGAAACACGGAAAAGAGACTGATAGGACTCAGTCAGGATACATACTTGGAAAAGGTACTAAAGCGTTTTAGTATGGAAAATTCCAAGAAAGGAAAGTTGCCAATCCAAAGCAATACCAAGCTGAGTAAGACTCAGAGCCCGAGTACAGAGATAGAGATAGCTGATATGAGCCGAGTACCTTACGCTTCCGCAGTAGGCTCTAACATGTACGCTATGACCTTCACTCGCCCTGATGTGGCCTTCGCTTTGAGAATGGTCAGCAGATATCAAGGGAATCCTGGTAGAGCTCATTGGATTGCAGTTAAGAATATTCTTAAGTACCTTCGGAGGACCAAGGAATGGTTTCTAGTCCTCAGTGGGAGTGATGACTTAAGGATACAAGGGTACAGTGACGCTAGTTTTAAGACGGATCGGGATAACTTCCGATCGCAGTCAGGCTGGGTCTTTACCCTAAATGGAGGAGCAGTGACTTGAAAAGTTCCAAGCAAGAGACCGTAGCTGATTCAACGTGCGAATCAGAGTATATTGCGGCAAGCGAAGCGTCAAAGGAGGCTATATGGTTGAAGAACTTCATTGGAGACCTTGGAGTTGTGCCATCCATAAAGGAGCCAATGGAAATTTTCTGTGATAATGAAGGAGCGGTTGCCTTGACCAAGGAACCGAGAGATCATGGTAGATCTCAACATATTGATAGAAAATACCATTTCATCAGACATCGAGTAGAAGAGGGACTCCTCGTTGTGAAGAGGATATCATCAGAAGAGAACCCAGCAGATCCCCTTACGAAGGGACTGAGTAGGGTCAAACACTTGCAGCACGCTAGGAGCATTGGGCTGAAGGATGATATAAGTTTGGATTATATAGGAAATGTGTAATAAATAGTTTGTACTTGACATTCGATGAATAAATAAATTGTGTTATTTATGAGTAAAGCTACTATCTTATGTTGGTTATTTATCTATTGTTTCCATTTTTCATGTTTTGACTTCCTGAATAATATGATTATTCAAAAAGTCCACAGTCGGTCATATTTTGGAAGTAGATATGAATGAAGACTGTCATGAATTGGTTGTAGATTGTCTAAAAGGTCTTAGACATAGCAAAGGTTTGCTACAAAGTTCATGAGTGCTTATGAATATGAGTTGAGCATTGGATTAAACCCGAGTTTGCTGTATCAGTTGGTGGTGTTTTATCTTAAGTGATCGCAAAGCGATAACATCATATAGTCTTAAAACTTAGAGATATGGTTGTTGTTTGCTGGTTGATTATACATTGATAATGTGTAAACGCATCAGTAACTTGATGTTATAAAACATATTATTGTGTGTGATCCATTAGTAGATAATAGATTCATATGAGTCAAAGTTGATCTGTTCCTTTTATTCTATGAGAATAAAAGTGATATATTGGCCACTTGATGATTTGGTTTGACTTATGTGCCGGGCCCGGTCAGAATGAAGTTGATGTGTTCAACTAAATTCTATGTCAAATAAATCAGAAATCAAGGAACGTTTGTTAGACAATAAGCCTTGTCAGCATGATATCCAGAACAAAGGATTATACGATCCCTTATCTAAAGGACAAGTTGATCAGAGTTGACAGCGAAGTATAAGAGCTACGATTGCTAATCGGATTCTGAAGTCATATGTGAGATATAGTTACTAGACTTATCCAAGTGGGAGACTGTTGGAATAGTGTCTAAGCCCGTAACTATATTTGGTATGTACTTGACCCGGTTGTGCATGGTCCTTTTGGGTTGCCTTCTCCAAAGCAACTTGACAAGGTAATTTAAGGGGAAAGAGAGAGTATTATGATTTATTAATATATTATAAGAGTAATATATTAAAGGAGAAATCATATTTATTTAATTAGTATTGGTCATGAATTAATTAAGAATTAATTTAATGGTCAAAAGAGATTAATTGAATAAAGGGGTCTAAACTGTCAAATGTATGATAGTTGAATTTTTGGTTAAGGAAACCTAATGGGCTTAAGGGGGAACGAAATTATGATGGGTAACCATCATAATTTTGTCCAAGGGCCTTATTCCAG
This sequence comes from Lactuca saligna, assembly GCF_052625555.1. Taxonomy (NCBI): domain Eukaryota; kingdom Viridiplantae; phylum Streptophyta; class Magnoliopsida; order Asterales; family Asteraceae; genus Lactuca; species Lactuca saligna. The sequence goes on from NC_136421.1 coordinate 317,587,411, forward strand.
AAGGTTCCATGGGCTGCTTGGTGGCTAAGCTGTCCATTAGGGTTTAGATTGAAACCCTAGTAACCTGTAAGTATAAATATGACCCCTAGGGCTTTGAATTCGGCTACCACTTGATTCTAAGAGTATCCTAGGCCAATTTCTAGCCTCTCTCTCCCTCTCTCATATTGCCTTCTTGCTTGTGGGGTTTGTGAACCATTAGAGGAGTTGCATTTGTGACTCTAGGCTCAAAAGAAGAAGAAAGAGAAGATCTAAGCCAACTCTTGAAGAGGTAAACATCTAGATCTGATTCTATATGTTAATTTTGTTGTCAATATGCTATATTAGGGTTTGTAAGTCTTGGAATCAAATCATGTTCAATAGTGAAACCTAGATCCAAGCATTAGGGTTTTGTATGAGCACATAGGAATGTTTCTTATGCATAAAACCCATCAGAACCCTTGAAGCACTACGGACATGCAAGTTTGGTTGAGTATGCACTCTCGATGGAGGAAGATGAGTCAGTCTCCTTCAAGGAAGCTATTCAGAATGGCAATAATAAGAGTTGGTTGGCTGCTATGGAAGAAGAGATGGAGTCTCTTCGAAAGAACCAAACGTGGGAGGTGGTCCCATTACCCATAGGAAAGAAAGCTATTGGTTGTAAGTGGGTGTACAAGAAAAAGGAGGATTCTTCTAAACTCGGTGGTACAAGGTACAAGGCAAGATTAGTAGCAAAGGGGTTTGCACAAAGAGAGGGAGTAGACTACAATGATATATTTTCTGTGGTAGTGAAACACACTTCCATCCGAGTATTGTTGAGTATTGTTGCTCATGGTGATTTGGAGCTGGAACAACTCGATGTAAAAACCGCTTTCTTGCATGGAGAATTAGATGAGGAAATCTATATGCATCAACCTGATGGATTCAAGGTTGCTGATAAGGAAAGTCAGGTATGTCACTTGAGGAAATCACTATACGGATTGAAGCAATCTCCTCGACAGTGGTACTAGTGGTTTGACTCTTTCATGCTGAAGCATGGGTTCTCCAGAAGTCTGTATGATTGTTGTGTTTACATGCGGAAGCTTCATGGAGGTGATTATATTTATCTTCTTTTGTATGTGGATGACATGCTTATTGCTTCAAAGAGCAAGGTGGAGATAGACAGGCTGAAATCTCAACTTGGTAAAGATTTTGAGATGAAGGACATGGGAATTGCCAAGAAAATATTGGGTATGGAGATTAAAAAAGAGAGGACGAAACATCGATTGTTCTTGAGCCAAAAAGGCTACATTGAGCGGGTCATTGCGAGGTTCGGGATGCAAGATGTCAAGTCAGTGGTGACTCCATTGGCCCCACATTTTAAGCTCTCTAGTAGACAATCTCCTTCTACGGCAGAAGATAAGACGTACATGGGGCGTGTGCCTTATGCCAGTGCAGTCGGCAGTCTGATGTATGCCATGGTGTGTACACATCCAGATATTTCAAAGGTGGTCAGTGTGGTCAGCAGGTTCATGGCGAACCCAGGGAAGGCACATTGGGAAGCTGTGAAATGGGTCTTGAGATATTTTGTAACATCCCAAAATATGACCCAAAAATTTTTGTCTAATAATTAATAAAAACATCATGTCAATATCATAAGATAAAACTCATACGTCAATATCTCAAAACCATAGCAAAGTATCACGAGAAAACTGTATCAAGACTGTATCAATTCACATCTATGAAAAGCTAAAACAACTCCCAGGACAAACTTAAGCGGTGGTGTGTGTGATGCCATCAACCCAAGCTCTTCCCTTTACTTGCGGAAGTACCTGAAACCAAAACTGAAACTGTAAGCACAAAGCTTAATGAGCTCCCCCAAACTACCACATACCATACAATAACATATAACATGTATTGGGCCTTGCCCACTACATTGGACCAAAGTCCGGAAACTGCATCGGATCGAAGTCCGAAACTAACCAAGGCCTTGCCCTCTGCATCGGACTGAAGTCCGGGACTAACTGCATCGGACCAAAGTCCAGAACTAACTGGGACCTTGTCCCCTGCATCGGATCGAATTCCGGAACTAACTGTATCGGACCAAAGTCCAGAAACTAACTGGGCATAACATAGCATAGCATAAACATGTCAACTAGCATGAACACATAAACTGCATACTGCATCAGGACGTAGCCCGGAACACATAACACATAAACCCTGTCTAAACCACGAAGGCATCAAACATTCTAACTACTGCATCGAACCGAGGTCCGAAAACTACTACTAATTAAACGGGTCGGCATTGTGGCCCTAGACCCGTTCCTACTGGAAGGAAACTCACCTCGTAACGCTGACTGTCGAGATGCTAAATCTGAAACTGTTTGACAGCTGCTCCGGAACTCCTCGGCTACAGTTTCCATAAACACTAAGTCAAATACTGATAACTAATCTTAGGGTAAAATGACTATTTTAGCCCCTGGTCAAAGTCAACTTCCTGGTTGACCGGACTCACCGAGTTGGCTCGCCAACTCTCCGAGTCCCTTCCATCTGTTCTAGTTTTATACCTGTTCTACTCGTCGAGCTTAGTGAAGACTCGATGCGTTCTTCTTTGATGCACACCTACTAAGTCCAAGTTCATTCGACTCGCCGAGTTGCTCATCCAACTCGCCGAGTCCACGGCTATCTTCATAGGACTCGCCGAGTCCATCGTTCTACTCGCCGAGTTCATTTAGTCCTTTTTCCATACATACTTGATTTAAGCCATGCAGCGGCTCCAAACCACAGATCTAGGCTTCTAGGTCATGCTTATCATGTAAAGTTGCAAACTTTACGTGCATGCATAGCTTTAGGGGCTTCAAATGTCCAAACTAATCCCTTAATGGGGTTCTAAGCTCAAGAGGGACCTTAATCATGAATATGACTGAAACTTAACACTTCTAGAAGGTAATGAGAGTCCAGATCTGAAGTATAACCCAACCATAAGGTTCCTCTACAAAGGATTTGGGGTTTTAAGGCTTAAAAGCAACAATTTAGGGACAAACAAGATCTAATAGATCAATAATCAAGATGGAAGCCTTATTACCAGAATGGATGGCCACAAACGAATGTATTCTGGATCTAAGTCCCCCTCCTTGACCTCTTCAACCTCTCCCTTCTTCCACTTGCTCCAATGTGCACCAAAAGTCCCTTCACAAGGCAACAATCACTCAAACTTAACAATGGAGGCTAGGGTTTCGATAAGGAATGCTCTAAGGGTGATGGAGGCTGAGATGGGGGCTATAAGGACGTTTAAATATGTTGCAAACCCTAAGGATTAGGGTTTCCTCCTGGCTGGCCTACTCGCCGAGTCCAGGAGTGGACTCGCCGAGTAGATCACTTAAAGCCCGCATCCAACTCGACATCTACTCGGCGAGTTAGGGCTACAACTCGCCGAGTAGCTCTTCCAAAAGAAACATTTAATCAAAATGAATATGTACCAGGAACGGGGTGTTACATATTTGAGAGGAACCACTGATATTGGTTTATGCTTTGGTGGAAATACATGTCGAATTATTGGATTTGTGGATTCAGATCATGCTGGTGATCTGGATAGATGTCGATCTACTACTGGTTATGTGTTCAAAATACATGGTGCTCCAGTTAGTTGGCGATCGATGCTACAAGCAACAGTAGCGCTTTCTACTACAGAAGCTGAGTATATGGCTATAACAAAAGGTGTAAAGGAAGCACTGTGGTTGTGGGGTTTTTTAGATGATTTGGGGTTTGAGCAAGATTGTGTAGACTTGTGGTGTGATAGTCAAAGTGCAATTCACTTAGTTAAGAATCAAGTTTATCATGCTCGTACCAAACATATAAATGTTAGATATCATTTTGTGCGGGATGTCATAGAAGATGGTGATATTTCTCTTATGAAGGTGCACACTGATGAGAACCCAACAAACATGTTAACCAAGGCGGTACCAGGTGGCAAGTTTAAGCATTGCTTGAACTTGCTTAATATTAATCAGTGTTGATTGCCCTTGAGGGCAATGACATTGCGGGGCAGTGTCAGGGTGAATTGGAGTTTTCACCCGGTGAAATGAACTATGGTGGCTTGATCCCAGATGTGGGTATGTAGGCAACCATGGTCAAATGGTGCAGCCAGATTAAGTTCTACATATCAAGGTGTGCAATTTCTTTTTTGGTGTATCGTCCAAAATTTGAGGTCTATCAAATGTTGTTCGAGGTGGAGAATTGTAAGTGGTCAGCCCAAAGATCTTAGCTTAAGTTGACTTGGGTCAACTCAATTGTTTTGGGTTAAATGACCCAGTTAATAGCCCGATGTTTGTAGGCCCATGTATGTTTGCTTATATGCTGATTTCAACTGTAAAGAGAGATGCACGTAAGTTTTGTAACAGAGGAACAGAAGGTGAGGTAAATTGCTTCTTAACCTAATACAAAAGTTTTCTCTCTTCGTGTGGATGTAAGCAAGTTATTGCTGAACCACATTAAATCTATTGTTCTTCATTCTCTATTTACTTTCTTTTATCTTGGTTATTGTCATTGCTTGTTCTCGGGTCTAAGGGCAAAACGGGAATACAAACAGAAAAGCTAATTGCTGTCAAGGTGGTATTATTTTTCTGCATTGTATAGATGAAGTAACATTAATGATAAAAAATAAAGTTAAGAGGGGTACAACAAGCTATAAAGAGTTGTGCAGAAAGAAACCACTTCAAAGATCAATTGGGTGATGCATTGGTAAGTCTTTAGTTGTGACAACTTCTCAACCTTTTCATCACATTTTGGTCGTCATAAATGACTAATGTTTAATAATAATAATAATAATAATAATAATAATAATAATAATAATAATACACACACAACCATGTTTGCAAGCAGAATTTTAAATATTTGATTCATTCATCATGTGAAATTTTTACCTAAACCTCAACTTGTTTGACATTTGAATGGTGGTAACTCTTTATAACCAGTACCGGTTGCATGAGCAATAAGTTTATCAATTCTGTAAAATCAGAGTATGCATAAAGAGAGAGATGGAAGAATCCAATTTTTCATTAACATGCGTAAGGAGGATTTACAATCTGAATATATACATTGCCTGTATAAGGAAACTATACATTTACATTTCAGTCCCTAAACTATACAATTCTAACACTCCCTGTCAAGCTGGAGCATATATATCATAGGCACCAAGCTTGTTATATATATAGTCAACTCGGGGTCCTCTTAGGGGCTTTGTAAACCCATCTGCAAGTTGCTCATTCGAATTAACGAACTCTGTCACGATTAGACCATCAAGTAGTTTTTCTCTAACAAAATGACAGTCAGTTTCAATATGTTTTGTCCTCTCATGGAACACTAGGTTGGAAGCAATATGAAGAGTTACTTGGTTGTCACATATAAGCATCATTTGAGAAACCTGGCAAAATCTTAGTTCCTCGAGAAGTCGTTTGACCAATATAAGTTTACATGTTGCATTTGCCATAGCTCGATACTCTGCTTCTGCACTAGACCTTACTACCAAATTTTGTTTCTTACTTTTCCAAGATACTAAATTACCCCCAAAGAGAACACAATAGCCAGATGTTGATCTTCAACTAAAAGGACAACCATCATAATCAGAATCAGTGTAGGAAGATACTTCTGTGCTCCCTTTGTTCTCATACAAAAGACCTTTCCCTAGAGCTCCTTTGATGTATTTTAGGATCCGCAGAGCGGCTTCCCAATGAGTGTCACATGGAGCATTTAGAAACTGACTAACTATACTTATCGCAAAGGAAATGTCCGGACGAATTACTGTGAGATAGTTAAGACGACCTACCAGTCTTCGATATTTCCCTTGATCTGCCAACAACTCCCCCTGACCTGGTAGGAGTTTGACATAAGGATCCATTGGAGATTCAACTAGTTTGCAGTCCGATAGATGAGCTTCCTCTAGAATATCTAGAGCATACTTTCTTTGGGATATTGAAATCCCATCCTTGGACTTTGCAACCTCTATACCAAAGAAGTATCTTAGATTTCCCATATCTTTGGTCTGAAAGTGCTTGAACAAGTGATCTTTTAACTCATGTATTCCCTTGTGATCATTCCCTGTGATAACTATGTCATCAACAAATACTATCAAGTAGATACATTGTGTCCCAGAAATACTATAGAAAACCGAATGATCTGCCCTACTTTGCCTCACTCGAATTCTTTTACCACAACACTAAATCTCCCGAACAAGGCTCTTGGAGATTGTTTTAAGCCATAAAAAGATTTTCGTAATCTGCAGACTAAACCGAACTCCTCCTAACCAACAACCCCAGGAGGTTGCTCCATGTAAACTTCTTCTTGCAGATCCCCATGGAGAAGATCATTTTTAATGTCTAGTTGGTATAGAGGCCAGTCACCCATTGCAGCCATGGATAGAAGAATACGAATGCTAGTCATTTTAGCAACTGGAGAGAAAGTATCAATATAGTCCATACCAAATATTTGAGTATATCCTTTGGCTACCAACCGAGCTTTAAGACGCTCGAGTTTACCATCTAGACCTACTTTAGGAGTGAATATCCAACGACAACCAACAGGTGATTTTCCAGGAGGTAACAAAACTAACTCCCATGTCCCATTATTATGTAAGACGGACATTTCATCAATCATTGCTTGGCGCCACCCTGAATGAAGTAAAGCCTTGTTTACTGTCTGTGGAATATGTACCGACGCAAGGCTGGAAACACATGCTGCAAAAGCTAAGGATAAACGGTCATAGTGAACATAATTATGGATAGCATACTTGGGATTTGTAGTTGACCGTTTACCTTTCCGCTGAGCAATGGGCAAATCATCATCACACATAACCGGAGCTGGTGGACTAACCGGCGAAGACGATGATTCAAAGGTTCCTGTATTTGGTGGATTTGTCTCTCTATCAGTATTAGAAGAAGGTGGTATAGGAGGCCAAGGACGACAATTATAGGTTTTCAACGTTGGGGGATCGTCAACTGGACTTGAAGTATGATCAGTTGATGGAATAGATGGAATATGGAAAACAGGAATCAGGAGGACATGTTGAACACTAGATTTATCATACGGATCAGTAAAATAAAAAGTTGATGATCAAAAAATGTTACATCTGCAGCCATGAAATATTAGTTAAGGATAGGAGAGTAACATTTGTAACCCTTTTGTAATCGGGAGTAGCCAAGAAAGACACACTTGACCGCTTTAGAGGCTAACTTATTGTGACATCCCCAAAATCTCGGCCAGAAAAGACCGATTTTCATTTATGCTTTTAAAATAATTTCAGAGTAAATCCTTTTGATTTGAAAGAGTTGCGGAATTTGTTCCCAAAAACAAAACATGATAAAACAATGTTTACCAAAGCATTTCATAAAAGAAATGTATTTTTTCATTATATAATCAAAACTCGAGGTGTCATGTTCCGATACAGACCAATAAGCATAAACGATAACATTACAAGTCATTCAACAAATATATACATATACAGACTTGTAAACAAAACAACTTGATGGTTCATCCATCTTACGCCCTTGCGCCACTTCCTGTAATACAAATAAAACTGAGTGGGTCAGGCTTGGGAGCCTGGTGAGCATATAGGGTTTTCAACCCACAATAAATAATTAAATTAATTATTATCAACCAACAATAACCCAGTTACCCATTCCCGTTATTCTCACTTTATGTCCCTAAAATAACTAACACAAGGGACCTAATCTAAGAATATTTTCATCGGGGTGACAACACATGCTGCTGGGGTTCCTCAGCAATATAAGTCAAATAAGGCAACCATGAGGGGGATGGAATACAGCGAATGAACACCCAAGTTCATTACCACCTACAGGTTATGAGCCTGCTAGCGTTCCACTAGACTGTCTAGAAAAGTCCGTGGTCGTCATCTAAATTCCGCTAGATGACTGGATCAAAACAACAACGAGGCCTCTCATCTGTTTATTACACACCAACTATCTACCCATGTTCTACCCAAAATATTAGTAGATAAAAACATACATTTTTATACATATTTTCAAAACCTGTATAGCATGCTTGATCAATACATTTTCCATATAACAGATGAGGCACACACACACATAACACGTATTTCATATAGAAATAATCAGATCTGTAAGATAGAAGAAAGTGAATATACATTCACACACATAACAACAAAGTATACACATAACACGTATCTCGTATAAAAAACTTCATAATTATACGTTAGGAGAAAGTAACAACGCACTCACACGTATAAACAACAATATACTTAATACACTCAAACCATACTTGTATTATTATTGCGTTTATGAAATGTAGTATACACTCACATGATCAGAAGATGATCGGACAACACTACGACTTGCAAAAGTAGTAATCCTCAGCAGATCTGGAAGATCTCTACAAAAATCGAACTTCTCGCGGGCAGAGCTTCGGCTCGGAAACCGCACTTCTCGGGATCTTCAGGATCTCAGGACTTGCTTCGGGATTCGGGAATATTATCGGGGCTTCGGGATATTTCTGGCACGCAAATCGAGGTAAAACAGGAGAGAGAATGGAGAAAAATAGCAAAGAAACTCGACAGCCTCGCATCCTATTTATAGGAGGCTGATGCCTCGCAGTACGCGGGCCGTACGCAGTACGCAGGGTGTACTGGTCCGAAATCGTCACTGCATGCGTCATCCGAAGTCCTCGAGTGCGAGTGTTGACATCTTCGCTGTACGCGGGGCGTACTCCGGATGAGTCCGGTGACTCGCCTTCGGATAAGGCCGGATTTTCCCATTAAAATTAAATACAAATTATTTAATAAACTTCGGAAATTCATATCTTCTTCATACGAACTCCGTTTTCGACGTTCTTTATATCCACGCGAAGGTGAGACTACACTCTACAACTTTTGTTTAGACTCCGTTGGCTAATTTTGACTTTATTTTTATTATTTATTTTTAATAGGTCGGGACAGAAAATTTCGTTATAAATTCATAACTTCTTCGTTTGACGTCCGTTCTCGCCTAACTTTTTATTGCTTTGATACTAACAATGAGATCTTCGATTCTCGTTTAGATCACTAAGGCTAAATATCGCTATAACGTAAATTTCACTTTTTACGTTAATCAACGTTGCTGGTTCTGTCGCGAAACTTCGACAGGTCATAACTTCTTCGTTATAACTCGGATTTCGGCATTCTTTATATCTTCGGAAACCTTGTTTCAACTACTACAACATTATCTAAAGATATCAAGTTTATTTTACACTTAAATTTGATGCTTATTTTATTCTTAATTAATCAAACCACATAATTAAGCAATTAAGCACAAAACACATAATACTCAAATAATACACTTCTATTATTTCAAAACGGGTTACAAAGGTTAACCTAGACTATCACATTGCTAAAAATGGAAAGCCCAGAAACACAGGTGTTTCACTTATCTCGACTTGGATCAAGACAATGAACAAAACAAACTTATCCAATTGGATGCAAAGGGAGATAATAGGGCGGTTGTGTTGGAAATAAAATAGAAAAAGGGGTTTGCTTTTGTAAGATAGAAGAGGGCATACGATTAATTAGATAACAAGATGTCATAACTGCATCAGCCCAAAATTTAAGTGGGAGTTTGGCATGTAATAATAAGGTGCGTGTTGTTTCAATAAGATGACGATTTTTTCTCTCAGCAATACCATTCTGTTGTGGGGTTCGAGGGCATGATGATTCATGTAACATGCCATGAGAAGACATAAACTCCTGAAATTGTGTGGAGAAATACTCAAGTGCATTATCACTCCTGAGGACACGAATGGTTGCACCAAATTCGGTTTTTATTTCAGCACAAAATTCGGTGAATATTGCAAACAATTCAGAATGACTTTTCATTAAAAATAACCAAGTTGAGCACGAATAATCATCAATAAATGTAACAAAATATTGAAATCCCAATGTGGAACAGACTCTATTGGGACCCCACACATCAGTGTGTACAAGAGAAAAAGGGGAATCGACACGATTATTAACTATGACAACCCTATATTTTTCCAAAGCAATGTAACACTCAAAAGTCAAATACAACGAAACTATTTGGAATCAACGAAATTAACCTCAAAAATAAAGTGTTTAAAAAATATAAATTTGGGATGCATCAAATGTTAGATATAGTGCCAAAGTGTCCAAAAACATAAAGAACGTTCAAAATCGGGCTATAATGAAGAAATTATGATCGCTCAAATATTCATGACACACCCGGTAAAACATTATTTAACGTAAAAAGTAAAAATTTCAATAAAATACATTTTTAGCCTTAAGTATCTAAACAAAAGTCGTAGAGTTCGTTAAACCGTAAACGCACATAAAAGATCACCCAAATTGGACCTCGTATGAAGAAATTACGAATTTTCTAAGTTTTGTAACAGTAGTAGAGGGCTAAAAACTTGAATTAAAAATCGAACGATATTTAGCTAACGCAACCTAAACGAGAGTTGAAGGTCTCCATAACAGGAGTAAGATGATAAAAAGACAAACGAAAATAGACATCGGATAAAGAAGTTATGAATTTTTAACGGACTTTAGCAGTCCCGGCCTATTATAAACATAACTTTAAAAATAAATTCAAAACTAGCCGACGGAGTCTAAATGAAAGTTGTAGAGCATAGTCTCACATTCGCATGGATACAAAGAACGCAAAAAACGGAGCTCGTACGCGAATGTTATGGAATTTAGAAGATTGAAGCAGGAATTACGCCCAGCGTACTCATGTGCAGTGTTGAGTCCCATCGATTGCAGGCTCTACGCCTAGCTAGAATCGAGTCTTAAGCCATGACGCAAAGTTACGCCCAGCATAACCGAAGTACGCCCAACGTAACGCGTACGCCCAGCGTACTCCGGTAGTACGCCCAGCGTTACTACGTTTTCAACCCTATAAATAGAGGGCATGAGCTCCGGGTTTTGGCACACCTTTCTCAAACCATCTCTCACTTTCACACACTTACAAGCTCCAGAGGCCATCCCGACGCCTTCGATTTCATACCCAAGCCCCCGACGAAGGTTCTACGCTACCGAGATCCCCGAAAAGCTCAAAGACGCAGCTTTCCATAGTTGAAGTTCTGCTCGACTCTAGTCTCACTCTCTTCAAACCGAACAAGTGAGTTCATACCCCTACTTTTCAAGTCTTTTCATGTTTTAGGGGGGATACAAGTACAATACAAGAAAACGTATCATTTTATATATACGTAAATACAACTTCTATCGTATTCTTATTCGATATCAACATTTTACTTTACGTATTAAGTAGTATTTCACCGAGTTACTTTCACCAAATGGAACACACTTTTTAAAACAAAAACTATAATGGGTATAGTTTGTGAGTTGTTCATACATTCTTACGTAAACATCTTGAAGAACGAAATACTTTTATCTGAAGGGAAATAACGACTTTCTTATCGTAAATCTATTTATACTAAGTATTGTGAGATACTCAACTTCAACATACTCTCAAGTATGCATTTCAAGTCCTGTATTATAAACCATAATCTCTTGGAGGGAGAGCGTGATACTTGTGTATAGATCTATACGGGATTGACAACCCCGCACCTAAACTGTTAGCTACAGTTAGACCGGCAAGTCTGGGGTGACAAATGTCATAACACTACAACACCTGAAGAATGTTGTTACAGGCAGTCTATGTCAATAGCATGGTTATAAGACTCACACAAAAGTATAAAAACAAGTCTGATTTACGAAACTCATGAATGCATTTAGTATTTACATTATTTTGAGTACAAAATTCATCTTTATCATTTAAAGCACGAAAGATACTAACACTCTCCCACTATGGGAACTTTTCAAACTATATGTGGAAAATATTGGATTTTCTGGAAACTACATTGATCTATTTTCTTCCAAAAAGACATACTTTTTTAGTACAAAAACACTTATGAACTCACCAACTTTATTGTTGATACTTTTTCGAAACCACTTGTATTTCTCAGGGAATCAGTAATACAGGTAACTACCAGCTTTTGAAGAAGGAACGCCAAGGCATTTATTATCAAACATTTTGAATCATCATATTGTAATATTCTTTTGGAAATATGTATAATGCAACAATGAACGTTTTTATTATATATATGATGGTTGTATTACTTTCTTTACGATATTTAATTGTTATGGTACTACGTGAAGTCATCCACCCTCGAATGTTTCCGCCATTCTGGTTTGGGGGTGTGACATTGACACGTTTAGAAAAAACACCACAAGTATGCTTTTCTAACTGACATGACTCACACTTTAATGACTCCAATGAAGCTAACTCGGAACAATTCTCTTTAACTTGGATAGGGAAGGGTGGACATATAGGTGATGTAGATACTGTGGTGACATGGCAGTAACTGCAATAGAAGGACGAGATCCACCCAAATAATAGTGACCTTGTGACTCATTCCCTTCGCCAATCATCCGTCCCGTGCTCAGGTCCTATATAAAAATAGAATCAGGGGTGAAGGTTATTGAGCATGAATGCTTTTTAGTGGCTCGACTGACAGATACAAGATTAAAAGGACTTTTGGGAACATATAACATCGAATCTAATGACAATGAAGAAATAGGTTGGGCAGAACCAACTCCGTTGACTGATGTCTTATTACCATCAGCAACCATAATAGGTGGCAAAGAATCGGAACAAGTGAGTTTAGAGAAAAGATGTTTATTACCATAGAGATGGTCAGTAGCACCTGAATCAACAATCCACGGGCCCATTGACTTGCCTTGAGTGACAAAAGTTGAGTGAGTAACAGAGGAACCAATGACTGTAAGGGTGGACTGTTGGGCTGCCTTATATCTCTGAAAAGCTTCATAATCAGATGTTGACATATTGACAGTCTGAGTTGGTGCAATTGCATGAATGGATCCAGATGTAGACTGATTCGGTTGAGTTGGTGGGGCAACAGGTCGGCCATGTTTCTTCCAAGACTTATCCTCAATGTGACCAAGCCTTCCGCAAAACTGACAGGTGGGGCGTTTATTATTGCCCACAGCTAAGAGAGATGGAGCAGAATTTGTACTCAAATTTGCAAGGAAAGCAGAAGGAGTGGAAGTTGGTCCCTGGGTTGTGTTGTTAGTACCCGTCATGTTTAGTAATCTTCAAAAAGTATCCTTCATGGTAGGAATAGTAGAACCCGTAAGAATTTGATGCCTAGAAATTCAGATTCTGGCCCACAGCTAAGAGAGATGGAGCAGAAATTGTACTCAAATTTGCAAGGAAAGCAGAAGGAGTGGAAGTTGGTCCCTGGGTTGTGTTGTTAGTACCCGTCATGTTTAGTAATCTTCAAAAAGTATCCTTCATGGTAGGAATAGTAGAACTCGTAAGAATTTGATGCCTAGAAGATTCAGATTCTGACTTGAGGCCAGAAAGAGCAGAAATCATAAAGAACTTCTCCTGTTGGGCAGTTTGTGTAGCCTGTGAGTCGACAAATGGCATAAGTGATGGGTTTTAGTCATAAGAACATCCTATGTGCTCATACAAACCCTATTGCTTGGATCTAGGTTTCTCTATTGTACATGCAATTTATCCAAGACTATAAACCCTAATTCTAGCATGTGATAATCAATATTAACATAATAATGGGTTTAAGATATTACCTTAATTGTTATGTAGCAATAACAATCACTATTCCTTCTTGTAATGACTTTAGAAAGCTTAGAGTCACAAATGTCACTCCTCTAATGGTTCACAAACACCAAGAGCAAGAGGATGAAGAGGAGAAGAGAAGGAGGCTGCCCAAAACCATCCAAAACCCTAGAAGGAAGCTTGTCCACGTTTTTGGGGCATAAGGGTTCTATATATAGTGAGGCTATTAGGGTTATCTAACAAGGAAACCCTAATTTGGATGCTTAAGCCCTAAGCAACCCATGGACTCCTTTAATTAAAGGCCTTGGACGATTTCTAATGGGGTTCCCTATATAATTCGTCCAACCTTATAATATAAGGCAATCCATAGCCCAATGGTAATTATCTTATAATTACAATTCCAATCCCTTAAGTTTAATTAATCTTTTTTAACCACAAAATTAATTATCAATTAATTCTTGACTAATATTAATTAAATAATATGATTTCTCCTTTAATATATTACTCCCATAATATATTAATAAATCATATTTAATCCTTTCTCTCCATAATTCATCCTATCAAGTTGCTTTAGTGAAGCCAACCCAAAAGGACCATGCACCATCGGGTCAGTACATACCAAAATAGTTATGGAATTAGACACTAATCCAACAATAAGTGCCTGAAATTCTTGCATGAGGACACGAACATGTCCCAGATAAGACCCCATACTTCCTTCTTGCTTCAGATTTTGAATATTATTAACAATTGTGTACAACCTTTGTATATCATGTTGGATTAGTGTCTAAGTCCATAACTATTTTGGTATGTACTTGACCCGATTATGAGCATGGTCCTTTTGGGTTGCCTTCACCATAGCAATATGTAGGATGATTTAAGGAGAGAAAGGTTTAAATATGATTTATTATTAAAGGAGAAATCATATTGTTTAATTAATATTAGTCAATAATTAATTAAGAATTAATTTTGTGACTAAAAGAGATTAATTAAAATATAGGGAACTGGACTGCAATTATTGGATAATTGAGTTATTGGGCTAAGGAATGCTAAAGGAATAAGGGGTGAACGAAATTATGATGGAAGCCCATCATATTTTCATCCATAGCCTTGTCCAAAAGGTTCCATGGGCTGCTTAGAGTTTAAGCTGTCCATTAGGGTTTTGACTGAAACCCTAGCAGCCCACACAAGTATATAAAGGACCCCTTAGGCCCCAAAAACGTGGACAATTGATTCTCTAGGGTTTCCAGCCGTTTTTGGTGCCTCCTTTTCTTCTCCTCTTCATCCAAGTTGCATATGGTGTTTGTGACTCCATTAGAGGTACTACACTTGTGGTACTTGCTTTCAAGAGCTAAGGAAATTCAAGGAACTAGTTGTTATTGCTATATAACAACAAAAGGTATGTATTCTAGCTTTATATATGAATTTCGAAAATTATAGTAGCATGCCAGGTTTCTTTTTGTGTTCATAAAGCTGTATAACTAATAGTGAAAACATAGATCCAATACTAGGGTTGCATGCACACATAGGATTGTTTGTATTAAATCCAACAGTGGTATCAGAGCCATTGGTTTTTGTTTTCAATTAGCTTTTATCAAATTTGTGAACTTGACATATTAGGGTTTATGGCTAATAAACCCTAAAGGCTAGGTAATTTTCACAATTAGGGTTGCAAAACCCTAGATGGCGATTTTTGCTAGGGTTTCCCAAATCCTTTCCTTAGCCTCCAAGATTTTGAAATCTAGGGTTATCCAACCCTTGGATTTCGAAATTACCTCCTTCCCCAAGGTTAGATCCTAAATTTTAGGGATTTGGATAATCCCATATCTTGTAATTATCTTTTAATTGTTAAATATGGTAATTAAAGATCTTGAATTATCCCATCCTTTATTTTCGAGATTTAGAGAGGGATTCAAGGGATTAGGATATCTTAGATGTATAATTGGTAATTATCCTCATGATCTAGATAATCCCTTGTGATTTAATAATTTAAATTAATTGTTTAATTTATGGTAATTATGAAATCAAGAGTTTTAATATTTAAAATTTTAATTTAAATGTCTTAAATTCGAAAATTTTAAGTGAGATTAAAACCTAATTGTTTTGAAGAGTTTCAAAACTTGCCATCAAGTTTTGGAATTTAAATTGTTGATTAAAAGTTAATTTTGAAAGTCTAAATTCCAAAACCCTGATTTTGAAAAGGTCAAATTAAACCCTTATGGTTTTATTAAATTAATTAAGTGTATAATTAAAAGAGATTTAATAAATCCATAATGATTTTGGTTAGTTAAAAGTATAATTTAAACCACCTAGTATTTTAAAAGTGTAAAATACACCCTTATACTATATATAACATTAAAAGTTTAATATTATATATGTATAACTAAAAGGTCAGTCTTACCGTTAGTAGGCCTCATTCACGAAACTAGTCTATAAAGGGTGTTTAAGGAAATTGCCTATAAAATGGCGATTGAATGGGTATCCACTCTTACCCACCGCACTCTTGACTAGTGGAGGGTCGTTAGCCGAACGGGTAGGATAGGATAGAAACCTTCCATTATAAGTATAATGAAGTACAAAGTAACTAAATGCTTTTTCAAATTCCCAAATCATAGTTACTTTAGGCAAAATGTGAAATTGTATGCTAACCCATGGAATTACACTTCGTACCCTTGTCAAATGTTAGTGGAGCGTGTGTGGTTAACCGGTACACTAATTTGGGGATGACATTGGTGGCAAAGGATGGCTCGATGCTTATCATAGATCAATGGAGCGTGCGTGGCTAACCGGCACATTGATTAGGTGATAGTAGCATTGGGTACACCACGTGATTCGTATGGTTATTTACACCTTGTTTGTGATCCTCGGCATCCCAGTCACGAATAGTAGGGCATAATCGAGATTAAACATGCCATTGAAGAGTTCAATGAGTCTCAAAAGATCTAGGAGTTTCAATTCATTTAAAACTTAAACTTCTTTTTCGTTTTTCATGGTGGAAATTGGTAAATCGTCATTTACCTACCTTCAAATATTCTGCAACTAGATTACGGCATCCCTCTTCTAGGTTGTAGAGTATTGTGTTGGATCCTAGCTTGATGTTTCATTTGGGTGTTACATCAAGAATTCTAATCAACATAACTTGAATTTTCTCCCGTTTTGTAGATGTCTGAATCTTACAATGGTCTTCCCAAATCCTTTGGAACAAGCTTTCCAAATGAAGATGACGTTCCGAGATACGATCAAGGAAATGAGAGTCATGCTTCACTTCCTCCACCTCCTCCAATTATTCTCCCTGACCCACAAGTTCAAAGGCTTGAAACGTTCAAGCTCACTCAAGCCCTTTTGGCAAGTAAACACGAAGATGGGAAACCTGTGTGTGCGCACGTCTTAGAGATGAAGTCATACATTGATAGGTTAAACATGTTGGGTGTCGAGATTTCAAGTGAGTTGGCTGTTGACTGGGTTCTTCAGTCACTTCCTGAATCATATAGTGAGTTCGTTAGAGAGTACTATATGATGGACCATGACGTGACCCTAATTGATCTCACCTATTTGCTTATAGTTGCTGAATCAGCAATGATTTGGCGTGCTGGTCAAGCAAATTTGTCTAGTGAATCAAACTCCCAAACTTCAATGGACACTGGCAACATTGGAAGTCCAGAAAGAACTAAATCTGTGATTGTCCGATGTGTTGTGCCAAAGGAGTCTATTTGCTTTTATTGCCAAGAGAAGGGGCATCGGAGACGAAGCTGCCCTAATTACCTGAGAGATCTAAGAGATGGGAGAGTCAAGACGTATGGCTCTGCTTCAGGTAAAATCCATTAACTAACTCCTTTAAGTTCCTATTCTAGATTCTTAATACATGATGTGATAACATTACATTTTGATGTTTTGTAGGATCGAAGAAAAGAAAGGAAGCTTGAGAAAAGAAGTGAGCTGAATCTGATCATGAAGAAATGGATTTCGATCGCATTACTTGAAGAATGGATTCTTGAGCTACAACTTGGAGTTAGAATAGATGGTTAACATAGTTTTTCAGTTGAATTGCATTGTAAGGACAAGTTTTTTCCGCAATAAAATAAATTTTGATTTTGTCTTATTTATTTATCCTTATAATGAAATATATGAAAAATTGATGTTCATGTACTTCTATTATTAGCAATAATGGATTTGATTCTTAATTGTATTATTTGTGGAAGTGTCAAGAATTTACCAAGTAAGGAGAGTTTCTCATCACCCAAGTTTCAATTGGACAGAAACTTGGAATCATGCAATGTGTATTGTATGATGAATGGAAAACTTTCACATTTGGGAAACTTAGACTAGTTCTTTGGCAAAGTGTCAGTTGAAAGACTAGGAGATCAAGTACACTAGGTTGTGCATTGATCAAGTCCACCACAAGAGTGACAAAGATATTCGTCATGATTTACTAAAGTTTAGTAAATGTGATTATACTTATAAGATTAAGTGTAATTCTGAGATTGATTGAAAGAGTTTCAATGAATAGTTGAACGAATAAAGAAGAATCAAGTAGGCAGAAAGATAAAAGTTTCTCTCTTCTAGAAAGAAGGGAGAGTACCTTTTATTGTGTTTTATGATAAGTCTTAAAGATTAAGAACCATGTCTCAATAGATCCTCTAAGTGAGTCTTAGTGCAATTGCATGTCTAAGAAGAGGAATCAAGTATTGTAGAAATGGTTAAATCAAGAAGTCAATCATACTTCGTTCCAATATCAAGTCTTAAAGTCAAGATTGTGACATTGAGTGAAAAGTTTTAAGTAGGTTTATAACACTCATCAAATATGGAACTTGGAAAAGTTTTCTCATTCTTGTACATTTGAGATTAGTAAGTTGTGATGTCTTGGATAAGACAAAGACCAACTAGGACCAACTTGTGAAGTGTTCTTGTCTTGATAATAACTGCACTGACTCTTGAATATTTGATTGTCAAGAAATATTTCTTGACAAAGAGAATCATATATGTCAAGAGGTCAGTGGGAGTTTTAATGTTTTGAAAAAGTTTCAAGAACAAATCAAATAAACCTTATCGATCATCACTAGCGCACGAGTTGAGGTTTACAACCTATCGTGTTGACATTATTTTGATTCTGTGCCAATCCAATCGAGTTAATTATGCATGTGAGTTCTATGAATTCTCATTTGAATGCATAAAAAGCAAGGACCTTGATCAATGAAAGTACATTGATAAGAAAGGGTGAGCTGATTAACTACTTGGATGATGTGGTGGGCAGCTGTGCTACCATAAGGCAAGAAATCAAGATTAAGAAAGGTCAGTCCATATGAGTTTGAATTTGTCATAAACTTTGGTTTTAACAAATTCACATGGATAGGAACAAATACACCATTTAAATCTAAGTGTCATAAGATTTCCTCCTTCATGAAAATGATTGTGAGGAAATGCTTTCACTGAGAAAGATTTTAAGAAGATAGTGATTGTAAAATTGCATTCTCGAATTTGATCATGGTTACGGTATCCCTTTCCATAATTTGAATTGTGAGGTTTGGCAATTAGTCTTAATTGTTAAGACACACATATGAACTATCTAAGGCAAAGGTGTATAAGTTCAAGAAGCCTTGATAAAAGATTATCAAAGCACTAAGTATTAGAAACATGGACTTAAGAAATTCAATAGTTATTGTCTTTCTGAAAGTTAAGATGTTTATGAATACATGTCGAAGCTAGTGGGAGCATAAGTGTTATGTTTTATAGTAGTCATCATGATAGTGGGAGCATAAAAGTTATGATTGTATGATTATTATGGAAAGTATTGCAAGTTAGCAATATTAATTATAGAAAAACAAAGATTCAATTTGCAAAGTTGCATGGGTTGAAAAGTTGTTTTGCTATAATTAAGGGAGAGAATATTATACTCCGTTTCAAAATCTAAAGCTTAGATTAAGAAATTTTAATATTTTCAGTCAAAGGATACATTGTGTGTTCTTAAAACGATTATGATTACGGCATCCCTCTTCATAGTTCGAATTATGAGAACATGACACATAAAATATTATGGCAAAAGATTGGTAAAGTATCATATCTTTATGTAGGACATTATGCATCGTGTCCCATACGCTTCGGGTATAGGATCGATTGCAAATGCTATAGTATTTTACCATTCTAAAATTTTCCAAATTTCTAGCGCATTTAGAGGAAAAAAAAGGGGGGGGACTAGAATTGGTTTTGACTAAAATAATTAAACAACTATCAAAGGACAATCCAAAGTTCGACGAGGATTGGTTGCTTGTGAGTAGTTGGAAGTATAGTATTGAAAAATATGGAAATGTTTCCATATTGGATGGACCATATCGACATCATTACAAATAGAAAAGATTCTATTAAGAATGGGTTGTCATGAGGGTAATATGGAAGCGTGTTCATATTAGGAAGTAAATATTGAAAATCTAGATTAGAAACTTTTATGCAAAAGGATGTTCAAAGGAATGTACTTTGAGTGAGAGACATCATATCTAAGGAATTGTCTTGTAACAATCTCCGATAGAAGACTTTGTAATATCATTGGCAATAGTGAAATGACATTATGAAGGGATCGTTGCATAAAGTGTTAAGATCTAGCATATTCTATAAGTAGCGAGAATTTGATATTCTTACACTTATGAAAATGGATTTGGAGTTGTGAAATGAGAATGATTGGAAATGTGTTCAATTGATCTATTTCACAAAGCATGGACCATAGGAAACACGATGTGCATGCTTAGAGCATGGGACAATTGTTGTTGTAATTCAAGAAATGAGTTGATTATCCGAAACATTAAATGATAAATAATGAGTAATCAATATGGTGGATAAATAGAAGGGTTTTATTTACTCTCACAAGTTTGGGGCCATATAGGATTAAGTATTGTTGTCATGTTTCAATTTGCATGTTTTGACTTCCAGAATAACTAGGTTATTCAAACATCCACATTTGGTCATACGTTGGGAGTAGGTATGAATAAAGACTGTCATGAATGTGTCTGTAGATTGTCTGAAGTGTTTAGACATGGCACAAGTTTGCTGCAGAGTTCATGAGTGCTTTGATAAGATTAGAGTATTGGATTAAACCCACGCTCACTTGGATCACTTCATGGTTTTATCACGAGTGATTAGTGAGACGATAATATTGTATATTCTTGAAACCGAGACATGTGAGTTGTTATTTGTTGGTCAGTTGCACATTGATAATAAGTAAACGCACCAGTAACTTGGTGTTATAAAACTTATTGTTGTGTGTGATTCGATCAATAAATGCAAGCGAGCATTTGAGTCGAAGTTTATTCATTCCTTTTACCCAAAGTGGGATAAAAGCGATATATGTGGGCCTCTCGATGATTTAGTGATGACACCTAAGCACTTGGCCAAGCCGGGACTAAGTTGATGTGTTCAATTGTAGTCTGTTATCAGTCGTCATGAATCGGAAGTCGGGAAACAGTATAGAGAGAATGATTGAAATTCATGTCTTTTGTCTATATGATATCTTGAGAATGGAGGAATATATAATCCCTTATCTAGAGGACACGCTATCTGATAAGATCAGAGTTGACAGCGGCTTTTGAAAGCTACGATTGCTGATCAGGTTCTGAAGTCATACGGAAAATAGTTATTAGACTTATCCAAGTGGGAGACTGTTGGATTAGTGTCTAAGTCCATAACTATTTTGGTATGTACTTGACCCGATTATGAGCATGGTCCTTTTGGGTTGCCTTCACCATAGCAATATGTAGGATGATTTAAGGAGAGAAAGGTTTAAATATGATTTATTATTAAAGGAGAAATCATATTGTTTAATTAATATTAGTCAATAATTAATTAAGAATTAATTTTGTGACTAAAAGAGATTAATTAAAATATAGGGAACTGGACTGCAATTATTGGATAATTGAGTTATTGGGCTAAGGAATGCTAAAGGAATAAGGGGTGAACGAAATTATGATGGAAGCCCATCATATTTTCATCCATAGCCTTGTCCAAAAGGTTCCATGGGCTGCTTAGAGTTTAAGCTGTCCATTAGGGTTTTGACTGAAACCCTAGCAGCCCACACAAATATATAAAGGACCCCTTAGGCCCCAAAAACGTGGACAACTGATTCTCTAGGGTTTCCAGCCGTTTTTGGTGCCTCCTTTTCTTCTCCTCTTCATCCAAGTTGCATATGGTGTTTGTGACTCCATTAGAGGTACTACACTTGTGGTACTTGCTTTCAAGAGCTAAGGAAATTCAAGGAACTAGTTGTTATTGCTATATAACAACAAAAGGTATGTATTCTAGCTTTATATATGAATTTCGAAAATTATAGTAGCATGCCAGGTTTCTTTTTGTGTTCATAAAGCTGTATAACTAATAGTGAAAACATAGATCCAATACTAGGGTTGCATGCACACATAGGATTGTTTGTATTAAATCCAACATATCATTGGTATAGCATTCAGAAGCCTTGGTCCAAACATCATAGCATGTTTCAAAAGGCCTAAATAGTTGTATAATTGAGGGATCAATATACTGCCATAATAGATTGCAGAGTTGAGCATCAATTTGTTTCCATTTGGCCTTATCCTTCTCTGCAATATCTGTAACACGTTTAGTTAAGTGATCACTCTGACCTTGACCTTTGAACCACATCTTGACAGAGGCTGCCCATGATACATAATTAACGGACCCTGTCATTTTTTCCGAAGTGATGGACTGATTTCCGGTGATGATAAATGATTGTGAGGTTATACTAGTAGGAGGAGTAATAACATCATCCATTTTTTAGGGTTATCTGAAATTGATTTAACACACAAAATAATGTTTGAATCGGGAGGAAGAATCAATCAATTACCCTCTATTGAAGTAATCGATTGATGTAATTTAACCAAAAGAAAAAAACAATCGATTAGTTGATTTGAGTAACCCACCAGGTAGCAGCGACAGCCGTAGGACGAGAGCACAAAATCAATTGTGGTGAGTGACCAGATAGCAATGATAATTGTCGGATGAGAGACACGACAATGGTGGCTAGGTTTGAAACCTTAGCTCTAATACCATGTAAAATCAGAGTATGCTTAAAGAATCCAATTTTTCATTAACATGCGTCAGGAGGATTTACGATCTGAATATATACATTGCCTGTATAAAGAAACTATACATTTACATTCTAGTCCCTAAACTATACAATTCTAATAAATTCCCTTGCAACTTGAATTTGCAAATGATTGACAGCATGCATCAAGAATTGAAAATGTAACTATAGTACAGATGATATATATATATATATATATATATATATATATATATATATATATATATATATATATACCATCTTATAAAGCATACATAATAATGTCTTAAGTATAAATTTTAAAGCCTAAAGTACAAACAATTAAGCATGTTATCTTAAAAAACAAGGAAGACAATTATGGAACTTTGAATCTAAAATGAAGGGTGTGGATTTTAATTTTGGCAATCCAAGTGAAATGGTTTCGACCAATGAGAAATGGTTTTCCCGGACACTCACACGAATCGACCATCTCGGATACCTTTTCCTTCGATCACCCTTTTCATTTGAAAATTTGAATACTCAAATTTTCTCTCACATGGAAACCCTAGCTACCATATCCACAACCAGAAGCACTCTTCTCCTTTTTTCTTCCCTTATCGGTGCCCCATTACCACAATCACCACATCCACCTCCTTCACCATGACGACCATGCTCATCTATTTCTGGTAGCCACCCTCCAAACAAGATTTCACATAAGTTTTTGCTCGCCTTCTTTCTTTCACATATCTTTATTTGTTCCAGTCAACTCCACACACCACTCCATTCTCTCTAAGAAACCCAAGAAACCCCAGATCTAAATCTTAGCTATCAACCACAGATTCTCGACCCATCCAGGTTTCTCCCTTATACCTATTTGTTCTTGCCTTCTTGGAATGTGTCTAATGTTTGTTTTGACATCACTTTTTATTCAAACTCTAATTTTTGCTTATTGTGGCTTTGTGTGCAAGGGTTTCATGAATTCAATCTATTCAGATTGATCAACAAACTTACAAGTGATTGATACATTTTTATCATAGACGTTGCAAATTACTTTTGATGTTCTTATTTCTATTAATTTACTGTTAGCTAACTAGATGATACTTTCTTTTACAACAGGAAGCTGATAATGAGAAGAAAAAGAAACAGGATAACCTTCAAAACATACATTGATTTTAATTGATACTTTTTTTAATCTGATGATTACTGGTGATATATGTGCAGTTACCACCAAAAGAAGTTGATAACTGGCTGCTCCATGATGCCACTATAAGAGAAGCTTATGGTGGTTTGAATTATGAAATATTCCATTTATCTAGGAGAACAATGAGGAGATAGCTCAAAAGGTTAGTTCTATCCCATGTAATTACTGGTTATTGAGCTTTTCTTTTAATATTATGGTAATTAACTATTATTAATATTTTATAAATTTATGCGGTGTTGCAGCTTCATTAAATCTTGCTCGTAAAACCTGCAATTAGAGTTGTAGCCATTATAGGTGAAGGTGTTCCTTAATATAGCATAAGGGAGTTGATTTCCTAATAATGGTAAAAGAACAAGGTAATTAGAAATTTACAATAATACCCTTACATGGCTATAGGGATTGCATTTTTAATCTTAGTTCAAACATTGATGTTTCTTAGTTAAAACACACCACTTACCCTCTCTCTTTTTTATTTAGTTTTTTTTTTCTTGCAGGTTATTATTAGAGAAACAACATTTTGTCGGCTTAAAGCCTAAACTTTCAAAATTGGTGATAAATCTAGAATGTTCACAACAATCATGGAGTTAATTTATAAACTTTCAAGATTATGTTTGCAGGAGGTCACCATACAAGTATCTGGTAGAGCAGCAAGGTCGCCATCTGAAGAATCAACATACTTCCCAAATATTCCAATGTATGTTTAAACTTTAAGGCATCCATTCTTTACAAGTATTGCTAATGGCAGGAAAAGACCTCTACAATAGACACAACTTCAGTGACTATAGACAATATGAGGGTATCTGATGCTAACAAGAAGAGAATGCTAGAGAATGGCATTTCAAGAGTGGACTTTCTGTTGGCTGTTTATCCGATTTTTTTTTTAGTTTGTCCCTTAAAATTTGAATTAAATATTTGGCTCAAGTTTGAGTTTTGACAAAGGATAAGTTTGGAAGTAGTGTTGAATAGTTTGAGAAATACCAATAGATTATCTAAAAAAAATGGTAAAACGTAACTATATAACTTTTATTTTAAACGAAAATAACAATATATTTATAAGGTTTATCTTTTTATTCTCAAAGTTTATCAAGTTAAAAAGAAACCACTAAGTTATTTATTTTTTTTATTTTTTTAATAAAGTCATTTAATAAATCTTATCTAATATAAAGTAGAGACAAACACAAATGATTTCTTATACCCATATCACTTAAGTTGAAGTTCAAATTATTGTATTATCTACATATTGTCATTATTGTATTATCCAAATATTATCATGGTGGGTTGTTTCTACCAAAGACAATTTTCTTTGTTATAACATTTTTAATTTTTGCTATTTGAAATTAGTCTTTTTAAACTATTTTTTTATGTTAATTTGAAGTATAGAAATGCAGTCATATTTCTGGAAGTCTAGAAAATGGAAAAAGCAGTGACGGAACTAGATGGGGCGTTGGGGTACTACAGTACCCCCAAAAAATTATTTTATATATATATATAAAATATTATTTATAAATATTTTTCATGTTATTGTACCCCCAACTAAAGAAATTATAACATGTTTTTAATATCCGATATTGGATAACTACATATAATATATATTGATAATGTTTGTACCCCATATCAAAATTTCTAGTTCAAGTACTCCCTTTTATATTGGAGAAAATCTATGTTTTAGTTTAATAAATAAGGAAATGTATAATTTATAATCTATGATTTTTAGAGTACATAGGATGGTTTGTATATGAATGAAGTGGACGTGGCATATAATTTTGTTTATAAAATTTAACATATTCCATATCATAATTAAAACTTTTTCATATAAGTGAATATAATACATGATAACTACCAATGAAAAAACATTAACATGCCTTGCAACTATATAAGAAAAATTATGATAATCACACATGCTATTACTATATAATATAATTTTAAAACATGTAATACAGTTAATATTTAATGTGAACTACTTATATTTGGTTTATGAAACTTTTGGGCAGAAACTATTCACCATTATAAAATTAATCGCACCTACTGCTATGGTTGAAAACAAAATTATTCATATAGAAAGAAAACCAGTTGTCCTCATTAAATATCTGAGTCAAACACCATCGACTAGAATACTATTTATGACAATTTTATGGTTTTTATAACAATTGAACTTTTTAAATAAAATAATTTAAAATAATCATTTAAAAAAAGACAAGACACTCAATATAACTTTATTCTAATATATATTTGACACAAATCAAACAATATTTTTTATACAATGATGGTTATTATTACAATTTGTGCAAAAAAAATTTATATAGATTATGTAATCATGTTTCACTCTAAGAACCAAAAAAAAAAAAAAACAGCCGGCGAGTATGTGCATGTTCGATTCAATAGTGGCAGTCATACTATTTAATCCTTGTCACTTGTAATATATTTTAATTTTAATCCAAAACATCTAAAACAACATGCGGAATAATTTACTTTTAATCCAAAACAACATGCCGAAATAAAACTAATTGACACGAACTATATTATTCATCGCTACATCTTCTAATCACCGAAAAAAATTAATAACCGTCAAAAACAACTCGCCGTTATTCTGTAATGAATTTTGTATGTGTGTATTGTTGAAGTAATTCTAATATCAATATTAACTTTCGATTATTCATATATTCATTATAATGTTATTATTCTATTATAAACTTATGTATATGCATTTTTATAGTAAATTCTAATTTTAATTTTAAGCTTTGACTATTCATTTATTCTTTATTGAATAATGACATAAATTTATCGATACAAAATCCATTGCAGAATAATAATATAAAAAAGTGTTTTTACGTTCGCACACTATTTACTGTTTTTATTTGAACTGTTCCATATATATATATATATATATATATATATATATATATATATATATATATATATATATATATATATATATATATATATATATATATATATATATATATATATATATATATATATATATATATATATATATGAGATACATGAGAGAAACTGTAAGTTCTGCCACTAATTTAGGGTGCATGAAATCATCAATCCACCCACAAAGCCTTCACTGTAAAAGCTTTGGTGAACAAACTAATAATATGAAATAGAGAAACGTAAAAGAGAATAACTGAGAGAGGCATGAATAAACGAATAAAGAGCTAAGATGCATCAGTCCTAACAAGGATACGGTGATCTAAAATCATAAAAAAAGATGAACAGAGCCTAATGTTGAATACAACTTTTCCCTAGATCAGAGTATTTTGTTAAATGATTATTAAACAATCTGTCTTTATTGAGATAATATCTCGGGATGGGTTTATTTTGCTCTAATATTATTGCATTCCTTCTCCGATTCTATATGGTTATCATAAAGCACTCGGGCTCCGCAGTAGAAAACATCCCAGTGGTCCTCATCTCCACTTCCAGCTTCGCAATAGAAAATAGAAGAGTAAATTACATAAATTGTCCTCATGTATAGTAGAATTATTGATATAATCCCTAAAAAAATTATTTTATTACAAATATAACCATAATTATAAAGAAGAATTTTGACTGTCTAACTTGGCCCTGCCGTTTAGTTTGATCCATCTAAATGATTGCCAGAGTTGCAGAGATGCTCAAAATTGTTCAGAAGCAGGATCAAACTTAACTTGGAACACATCATCACACAATTGGCCAATCGGAAACACTGTTAATAACACAATTACAAATTGAGAGTAACCCTATGTGGCATTCACCCTTTGCAATTATGTGGCATTCACCCTTTGCAATTACCATTTATCAATGAACTGCAGTTCCCAGATCTTCCTTTACACTTATCAGTTATCACCAAAACAATAGAAAATAATTATAAACATTCCGAAACACATGATATTGTAGAAGAAATCCTAAAATCAAAAATCATACGACGATCGCTATTCCTATGAATATATAGATTTCCAGGAAGTCCACCACCAAAATTTACTAAAACCTAATAATATCATTCTTAACTTCCCTTTGATTTGAAACACTCATATATCCAAACCCTCACGATACAAGTTTGAATCATATTAGACCGATTGACAACAATACGATAAACATTAAACACACAAGCACACACACAATGATACAGCGACACAAAGTGATCGATATACACAAACAGTGGGATGAGAGAATACCTAAATAGCCATGGGAACAGTAACGAGATATCTAGCCTTGTTTCGGTTGGCATATTTATGATCCTTATATATAAACTAGTTTTGATTCGAAAATAAAACAAAATTAATAATTATAGATTTCTGAAAGGAGGAACGATGTGTATTTGAGCCTTATTAAATTTAGACCTGATACATTAACACCACACAAACATGATACCAGTTTTGGTTCTATCATGGTTCGGGTGTGTTCGACAATTGTCTATGGATGAACTTTGGATTTCAAGGCACTACCGTTGCTAGCACATGACTGGTAACATGAAGAGGGTAGTGTTAGTTGCGGGTGTTAGATGCATAAGTGGTTGGTCATTGGATGTTCAAGAGAAATATTGTATTTTTGCATGGACTGTGTTTGGTTAGATTTAAGCGGTGCTGCAAGATCGGAAGTGGGAACGAGGACTCGTCAGCCAGAGTAAAGATCAAGGCCTCTAGTTGTCAGCATGGAAGGTGGATTGAGGTGTCATACTGGACCAGATTTCAAGAGTACCCATCAAGATTTATGAGGATGGGCGATCTCAAGGTTTAACCGATGATTAATCGCTAGCATTGGTAAGCACATGTTGTCATCAGTGGGATATTAGAAAACGAGAAGGATTGGGAATCCTTCAATTCTCGTGTGCTGTGAAGACTTAGTCGGATCTAAGTGGGGGAGAGACTTTTTGTAATGTTCTCCAAATGTGAGTTCTAGTTGCGTGAGGTGAAATCTCTTGGGCACCTTGTCAACCAGAAGGGTATTCTAGTCGATCCGACCACGATAGAGGCCGTGATGCAGTGGGAGATTCCACGGTCTCCAACTAAGATTCATAGTTTACTGAGTCTAGTAGGTTATTACTGGAGATTTATACGGGACTTCTACGAGATTGCGGTTCCTTTGACCCGACTGACCAAGAAGTCGATGGTCTTTCGTTGGAGGCCTGAGCAGGCAGCCTTCAAGACTCTCAAACAACAAGTTTCGGGAACCATGTTAGAGCTCCAGCTAGGACTCAAGTTCAGTTGAGTGTTAGGTCAAGTGCATGTTCGACCCAGTATGGACAATGTTGTAAGACTACGAGGGTAGTCGTAGCATTCACAAATAGCCAGATAGTATGCAAAGTGTAAGACTATGGGGGTGGCTGTAGCATTCACAAGTGATCAGATAGTATGGAAAGTGTTGTAAGACTACGGGGGTAGATCAGATAGTATGGAAAGCGTTGTAAGACTACGGGGGTAGATCAGATAGTATGGAAAGTTTTGTAAGACTACGGGGGTATCTGTATCATTCACTAACAGTCAGTTAGCATGGAAAGTGTTGTAAGAGTGTAGGGGTAGCCGTAGCATTCACTAGCGGTCAGATAGTGCTTGGATGTTGTAAGTCTATGGGTGTAGCCATAGCATTCATGGGGTTTGCAAATAGTGATAGAGTGTTGTAAGTCTACAGGTGTAGTCGTAGCATTCACTAGGTTGGTAAATAGCATGAGTACGTTGTTAGGATGCGGAAGGAACAATAGTACCCACCAGTCGGGTGAAGCAGTGAAGGTGTGTCAAATCCACAAATTGGTTTATGGATTTCCCTAAAGGGATTAGACCTGGTTAAGCTAGTGATAATACTATAGGAGCGTCACTACAGTTATGAGATCAGGGAAGCAAGGGGCTGCTGAAGGACGTGTGAGATAAGGTTATCATTAGATAGGTAGCAATCACTTTTAGTCTTGGATTTGATGATGACAGGATTCGACGTATGGACCAGATTGGTTAGATCAGAAAGTTATTAGAGGCGTAGTGGCATGATAACTAGTGGCAACTAGTTCCAGAGAAGGATTTCGTTAAGAAGTTGTGTGAGGACTAAGTGGGGAGTCCTTTGGCTCCGCAGTCGGGTCGGAACCCGATATTTCAGATGATTGGTGAACGAATTGGGACCAGGAAGGTCATGGTAGATTTTGGCAAGCAGCCATGTGGTAGCATACTGCTTCAGGCAGTTCAATGTTCGGACAGATTCGGCGATTGGCAATATTAGTATTTATGTTTAGGTTGCAAGTTCGGACGGAATAACAAATTATTTGGGTTATGCTAAATGACCTGCAGGGATAATTGGGTCTGTGATTTTAGTCTTCTAGTGGGAGCCTAAGGTTATCAGAAGTTGAGTAGTTAGCCGGAGATAAATAGACTAGATTCAACGATAATGATTCAGTATGAGTGGTCTGTCAATGATTCAGACCATCTCGAGACAACAAACTTCAGACCGAGTAGATGTTATCTTGTTACGAGGAATTCATTCATCTACGGATTTAGGGCTTTGCGAACATTGGTCGCAGCTACCTTGGGAAGGCTAGGGTGTGCCCAGGCTAGTGACCATGTTACTAGAGTGGTTGGGTGTGTAAGGAATTGTAAGGAATGATTTTGAGGACGAAATCTAATTTAAGTGGGGAGAGTTGTAACACCCCATGTTTTTTAATAAATTAATTTATGTATAGTAGCCCCAAAATCAATAATTATATATAGTAAGGTGTTGGTCTCGAGGAGCTAATTGTCATAATTTTAGAAGGCGGGGGTTAAAGTGTAAAATTCGGACTTAATTTGTACATGATATTGAAGATAGAGGCTGCTTGGTAACAATTAGGACTCAATATGAAAGGAATTACGGAAGCAAGGGATAAAATGTAAATTCTGGATTTATATTGTAAAGATTTATGGAATCAGGGGTTAAAAAGGTAAATTTTGGATCTGTTTTGAAAGAAAAGCTAGAAGGAGGGACTGTTTGAGTAAACATGGGAGGAAGTTTGAATGGTGCGAGATATATAGACCCGTTACATGTTGAAACCCTAAACCTAAGGAGTAGTCGTCGGGTGATTTTCCAGCCGCCACTCTCTCATCCACCACCTCCGACAACGAGCCTGAAGGTTGGTACTAAGGCTGTTGTTGCGTTTTTCCTTTCCTCTGAGGCGTCCGTTGCACCGACGTGACCATCGTGGGTTGCGTTAACATCACTGAATGCCGCCTGTTGGCACCATCGCCGCCGTTGTAGCACTGTAGAATCGCAGCTGCCATTTTCCTTAAAGACCAAGTGTCGCCGCTTCTGTTGTGGCGGAGGATGAAGATCAGTGGTTGGATATCGAGGCAGAAGAGGCTGAAGAGATGATGCGATGTTGCTACCGGCAATGACATCCTGGACACGGTTTCACTATCACCAAACCGCCGAAGCTACCTGTCGATT
The DNA here is from genome assembly GCF_052625555.1 of Lactuca saligna. Lineage (NCBI taxonomy): Eukaryota > Viridiplantae > Streptophyta > Magnoliopsida > Asterales > Asteraceae > Lactuca > Lactuca saligna. The sequence continues at coordinate 317,618,609 of NC_136421.1, forward strand.
CTACTGGAAATCAAACACCACAAGCCTGTGATGCCGTCCGCCTCACCCGTTTTCCTATTACATTAGAAACCGCCACTAGACGTTGTGTTGATGTCGCTGCCACTATTTTTACTTTCCACCACCTTCGACCACTAGGTGTGGGTGGCTGTGGTTATGCATTGGTGTGTGTATGTGTGTACTGTAATGGTATAGAGTTGCAGGAGTTCATCTTGGCCGGAGATCCAAAGAGAACCCCACCACCATCACCGTGAAGTGGTGGATGTCACCATGTACCACCGTGTGTGGGTGTATTTTAGTGAGTTTGTGTATCCATTTGGTATTTTTTTTTCATTTTAACATTGTAACTGGAGCTAGAATAATAAAAAGAAAACTCAAACCACCACTGTGAGGTGGTGACTGCCGCCACCAGCCGCCGTGTTTGATAGCGGTGTGCTTTTGTTTGAGTGTAGTTGATTTTTGGATTCTTGGACAAAATGGATTGGAAACCCTAACCACCACCACGAGCCTCCATTGACCACCACTACCTGAGCTGGTAGTGGGTGGTGCCCAGCTAGCAAAACCCTAATGGGCCTAGTGAAATCCTAATGGACCTAGTGAAATCCTAATGGGCCCAATGAACCCTAATTGATCAAAAGACCTAACTATTGGGCCTATTGGGCTATGATGGGGTTAGAAACCCTAACTAGGGTTTAGAAAACCCTAATTTTGGAATCATGGGCTTGGACTTATCGGAACCCGCATTTTGGGCCATTGGAATTGGATTATGTGTTAAGCTCGATTACACCATATGAGTTATCTAGTAGAGTGGTGGACTTAATGGATTAAGTCCCTAATGGGTTAAGTGAGAAACATTGAACCTTAATCGTTATTTTATGTGAAAACCCTAATTTCACTTGGTCCTTGAGTTGGGCCTTTCTATTGAGCTTTGGTGATTAGGCTATTAATGGGCCATCCAAAATCAAGCATATGGACTAGAATAATTTAATGGGTTGTAGGGTAAGTCCCATCTAAGAGGTTTGGGCCCAATTTGGAAAATTGGTCCATAAATGGGCCATATTTAGGCCTTTATGATTATGAGATATTGGGCCATTAGAAATGCCAAATGTTTGGACTGGACTAAATGGTTGGGCCTTAGTATAAGGTCATGTAAAGGTTTGGGCTTAATTTTGAAAATTGGACCATTTGTTGGGCTTTGACTCATAGTTGATTTTTGGGCTTTTGGATTGGGCTTGAATCAAGCTAAGATAGTGGTAAAGTAGTCTTTTACCTCAAGTGTGGACTTATGGATATGTGTTGGAACCCAATTATTAATTGGGTGTTATTTTGATGTTGACAAATTTGGGAATCTGTCAGCCAGCAGTCACAACATTATTTGTGGGACTTCAGTAGTGTGAGGTGAGTCTCTTTATTGTTTGTATGGGTCTAAGGCATCAATGCCGGCCCATTTAGTTTATGTATGATAGGAAGAACCGAGGGTTAGCCCCATGCATTATGCATGAAGACTAGGAGGCGGCTCCTAGCACACAGTATGTTATTATGTAAGGTAGGATGACCTGGGGGTTAGCCCTGGGCAATATGTATGAAAGACCAGGAGGTGGCTCCTGGTGCATTATATGCTATTATGTATAAAAGACCAGGAGGTGGCTCCTGGTACACTATATGCTGATTAGCTAAGTAGAGTAGTATGTATGCTATTTGTCTTCGTGATGCTTGCATGTATGACCAGGAGGTGGCTCTTGGCACTTGTCTGTGAGACCGAGGGGTGGCCCCCACCTTGGCAAGAAAGACCACATGGAGGCCCGTGACATAATGGAAAGACTATGTTTGACACATAGCATCTTTACTTATTATGATATGTGTATGGCTCATGGTTATGTATGATAGTATGTGAATATATGTTTTTATGCTAGACAATATCCGGTTGAAAGAGAACGAAGTGGTAGGCCATCATCCAGATATGTTAGGCAGTATGTTGATATGTATGGTATGTCGTATTTGGGAAACTCAATAAGCTTCGTGCTTATGGTTTTCAGTCTTAGTTGCAGGTACTTTGTTTTCAAAAGAAATGAGTCGGCTCGATCGTATTTCATCACATTATGTTTCCGCACATGAGATTTTTGGGATTGCACTCTGATATTGTTTTATGATAACATGTTTTGATTATTGACACTTTGGTTTTGACGTGAGATGTTATTATGGATGTTTTTATACTTATGGTTTTATAATAACTTATTTAAAAATAAAAAAATTTGCCTTGAATTTTAGGGACGTTATCCAACCTAGGGTTGCATGCACACATCAGATTGTTTGTATAAACCCCATCAGTGTTGTTCGGTGGTGGAGCTGTAAACCAAGATGTCATCAAAGAAGACAGGAACAAACTTTCGACGTTCATTGCGGAAGAGATCGTTCATTGTGAACTGGAGAGTAGATGGTACATTGGAGCTGACGAAAGGCATGAAGAGAAACTCATAATGTCCATCTATTGTTCGAAAAGAGGTCCTATGGGTGTCGGATGATGCAACCCGTATCTGGTGATAGCCAGCTCAAAGATCGACTTTAGAGAATATTACCGCTCCATGCAATCATTGAGCATTTCATCGATAATGGGGATCGGGAAATGATCTTTTAGAGTGATGGCATTGAGTGCTCGGTAATCAGCGCAAAAGTGTCATGTGTCATCCTTTTTCTTGATGAGGAGAACCAGTGAGGAGTATGGACTCTGACTAGGTTGTAGGACACTCCATGAGCATCTCTGAGATCAAACTAGTCAGGCTTGTTTCTGATAATAGGGATGCTTATATGGTTTTACATTGATTTGAGTTTAAGTTGGTGAAGTAGGTATATGGGGGTTTTGAGATCGAAATGGAGGTAAGTGTTTGGGTTTATCAAATATAGATGAATATTCTTGAAGCGGGTGTGTGATGATGGTGTCCGGAGATGAATGTATAGTGGGTGGAAGAGACGAAGGTTCTGGTCCTAGTCGAAAAATATGGCGTGAAGAGAAGCCACATTCTCTTTTTGTATTAGGTTTTTTAGATGTGGGCTAGTGACTTGTTTAGATAAGGGATGGCCTTAGAGTGTGATGGACTGATGATCCACCATGAGGGTAAGTTTATGAATTGAAAAATCAGCCACTATAGGACCTAATGTGCTTAACCATGCTACCCCCAATATGAGGTCAGCACCTTCCATCGGTAGAACAAAAAAAGGAATCATAAAGGGGGTGTCGGCCAGGTGAACGTCAAGGTCAGAGCATATACCTTGGCATTTGATTTTATCTCTGTTTCCCACCATCACCGAGAATTTCGGAATTGAGTCGGTTTGAGGTTGTACATGGAGACGATACGAGGCTGGATTATATTGTGGGTATTGCCAAAATCAATCAGGATCGTGACTAGTTGTTTATGGATGTAATCGGTAATATGGAGTGCCTGTGGTGATGATAAGCCAAAGAATGTTGTCGTTGATAAGGAAAAGAAGTGAGATTTTGTAGCATCCCAAAAATATGACCTAGAAATTTCATTTTTAATTTAAATCAAATAGTATTACAAAATCATCATAAATACAACCAAAATGAAAATAAGTGTATCAAACATCATATTCATAAGAGTAAATCACAAAAGCAGAACTATGTGGTGTGTGCGATGCAGTTATCCCGAGCTCTTCCCCTTGGAACCTGAAGTACCTGAAACATAAACTGAAAACCGTAAGCATAAAGGTTAGTGAGTTCCCCAAAATACCACATATCATAAATAATAAAACACATACTGGGGCCCCGCCCAACTCGGTATACAGATATGTTATTCTTAGGCGCCACCTGACAATGGTCCCCGGCCACTATTCACATACAATAAATATATCATAGAATCATGCTAACACACATACAACTATCATAAAAAAAATAGCATACGATTTAGTCATCGGCCCTCTCCCGACATTAAGCCCCACCTAGCATACATAGCAGTGCGTAACACATGCAAGGGTTACGCAGACTCCTAGAATCCTAACATAAATAACAAGGGCCGGCGTTGGTGCCTTTGACCCGCAAAACTCAATGAGGAAACTCACCTCGACTGTTGAATCTCACTAAAAATCCTTGGCTATTGGTCCGACGAATCCCGGAGCTATCAATACAAAACAACACCCAAATTTAACATTTGGGTTCCAATCCATATCCAACAATCCATACATGGGGTAAAAAGAGCATTTTAACCATCACCTAGTTTGGTCCAAGACTAAGGCCCAAACTCACAATTTAAACGGTTCAAAAACCAATTAATGATCCAAGGCCCACTTACGACCTAATTTTCTAAATTGGGTCCAAACCTTTACATGGGCCTTACGATAAAGCTTATCCATTCTCTTAGCCCAAACACTTGTATTTAGATGGCCCAACAAGACCCTATGCATCAAAGCCCAAAATGAATGGCCCATCCTAGCCCCACAGAATGTGAAGCTCAACAAACTGAGTATGTGGGGCGTACTCAGCACGTACGTGTATCGTACTCGCTTAAGGGCTTGTACGCTAAGCATACATTCTTGTACGCCCAACGTACTCACGCATTAAGCCCAACTCGAGTTAAGCACTTAATGCTTAAGACCAAAAGTCCAAACCACAGATCTAAACTTTAAAAAGTGTCTAGAACCATAAAGTGATTGATTTGGTGATTTTGCATGCCCCATAAGGACCCATCTTCAAGATATATCACTCTAATTTCAATAAAGGGACATAATCTCATGCATGGGTGATTCTAAACCTTAAAGGTGCCAATTTTATAGACCTTGAACCTCAGAAACACCAAGAGTGGCAACTCATAGCTCCTAGAGTGGTGTCAATCCACTAGATCTCATTCAAGGGGCCAAAAAGGGTCCAAAACCCATATAAACTAGATCTAAGCTTCTAATGAGCAAGGTTATAGATTTTTACCTCAAACAAGCTAGAAATAAAGTAGAGAATCAGGATCTACAAGCTCATCCTTGATCCAGAACCTTGCACCAAACTCCTTCTTCTTGAATATGAACCAAAACACACCAAGATGTACACAACGAGCTCAAAAACACAACAATGGAGGCTAATGAACGATTTCTTGGGTTTTGGAGGCTTAGGGCTGGTAAGGAGGCCATCCCTAGTGACTAAAGGTGTTTATATAGTGTGCATCACCATAAATTAGGATTTCATTAACTCTCATGTACCCCCTGCGTACATATATGTACGCCCCGTGTATGTGTCCACGGCCACGACCAAGCCTTGCATCAGTATGCTAAGTGTACCCCTTGGTAAGCCCCATGTCCTGGCTTTTCAGCTTGTATGCTAAGCGTACCACTTGGTACGCATCGCGTACTGGCCAAGGACCAAAATGCAACATTAAAATAACACAAGGGGAAATAATGAAACATACATGGATTCAAGTGTTATAGATTCATAGGGGGAATGGGTCAATTTCAGTGAGGGTTACTGAATTGTCACCAAGGTTGTTGTCGTTACGCTCTTCATTATTGGGCAACGAAAACACAATCCTTCAGCTCGTCGTTTCTATAGGGTGTCTGGAGAAAGTCGAGTGAAGTGTAGTTTGGGGGTCATCAGGGTAGAGAGGAGGGTCGTGGTGGTATTGGGTGTCGTTGTGGCTGTAGAATTAGGTTGTATGGTGGTGGAAGTGGAAGCCACAAAGAGAGAAGTGTAAGGTCAAGAGGATAAGAAATAAAAGCAAGCCATCGTGTGTTTGTCTTCTACTAGTTTGGCAAGGCCATATGCTTAGTGAAGTGAGGTAGGTTGGAGGACTGCTAACTCGTTCTGGATATCTTCCCTAAGGCCCGAGAGGAAGCAATCGAGGAGGGCATCGTTATCAAATCCGGTAACATAATTGTTAATTTTTTCAAACTCTATTTGGTAGGCGCCCATAGTGGTTGTTTGGCAGATTTTAAACAAGGTAGCTTGATGATTCTCATATTTTGACGGCCCAAAACGGAGCTTAAGTTGGCGTGAAATTTCCGGCTAAGTCCCTAGCAGGTTTTTAGTGGATAAGTGCTTATACCAACTTAACGTGTCTCTAGTAAAGTAGAAGACAGAGAGGGTCACACATTGATTGATGGCGACCTAGTAATACTCGAAATAGTTGTTTTCTTGGAACAACCAATCTAGTGGGTTGGTTCCATCAAAGTTGGGGAGAAGGTTTTTTGGTGGCCGGAGGTGATTGGGCGGTGGCGGTGGGGGTGGTGGTGGTTGATTGAGGTACTGATTAGTAAGGATGTGGACGAGGTTTACCATGTTATTAGAGAGTGTGTCCATCTGGGTATTGGTAGCGGTTGAGAGGTGAAGGAGGGCCTGTAATTGCTCTTCTGTAGTGAGATCCTCGGGGACCATAACTTCTTGTTTTGGAGCATTGAAACGAGAATGAAAGTACCAGATTGATAGGGTTAGAATAGAGAAAACACAGTTTCAGGAAGAAGAATAATAGAGGAGGTTTGGGACAATTTTTATGCATAATAATTCCACCAATCACGATTACAATTTATAATCAAAACAAAACAGCTAAGCTAAAACTAAGGAAATGCATGCATATGGAAGAAAACGTGATAGCTTTATTGGAAATAACTAAAAGCTGGACTGAGTCAATTTGTTGTCACAAGGAAGTTTCATTCTAGGAAACGAGTTGTCATGCGTATGGTTCTTTTAGGCCTGGTACCAGATGGACTCCTTTATGTATTACTTTTCATGTTGGGCTCTTGGTTCGTATCACTTGACCCTAACTCTAATTCCTAGTTTCCTACTTGAAACAAGATTCTTTATTGCCTCTTATACACCGACTTGTGCATATGGGTAAATTTGGAAATTACACAATAAACATGTGTATTGAAAATCAATTTGCTATCCAATTATAAATTATAATAGATACCTAGAAACTATATATGCAAAACATAATAATATAACATGTGTATCTAACATACCATGGAGGTTTATCTGCAGTGACTCCAGGGCATGAAGCTAAATCTCATGTTTGCAGTGGAGATTAGTCGGTGTGTGGTGCGCGAAAGCTGATCCGGAAACCTTCGTTAGGGAAGTTCATTTCCAAAAAAAAACATGTGTATCTAACATAAGAAGATAGAGTAAATTAGTTATTTTCAGACTTCAGTCGGATTAAGATGGAGTCAAAACTTTAGATTCAGTGATACCTATAACTCGTATGATCCAAACAACAATTATAAAATTCCTTACACATTTATATGAGTAAACCACAAAATCGATTGGGCTTGACCCTTTGTGGCCATCACCATTTATTTTTTCTTCAAAATCAAATGGGCTTGACCCTTTGGCCATGACTATTTATTGCTTATTTGCCTAAACCAATCCAATGGTCTAGATTCTAGAAGACACCCCCTAAATGGGACCCCTGTCTTTAAAAAATATTCCAATAGCTATATTTTATGATAAAACATTTGTCATGTTCATGTCTCTAATAATTCACAACATACATAAAATTGGAATTAAAAATCTGTGAGTTATGCTAAACGAGTTCTTTTTATCATTTTTTAAACAAGAAAAACCACACCGTAAAACACTACAACTATACACACTCTTTCGTATTCACAATCACACTACACAAAATAAAAATCATTGATAAACCAATCACGCAATAGAATTACGCCTTCGTTTCTGAAACAAGAATCGGCTTTCGGAACCCGGTCTACTGCCAACACCCCTAACATCTTTAAATTTAAACAAAGTATTCAGTTTCCCAAATTTCTTGGTCAATGATTTAAACAATTTGTTTGCGGGATGCGACTTGACGAGCTCTTGTTTCATCGAAACATGATCTTTTTCAAGATCTGTAAGTCGCATTCTCATTCGGGTCACTTCTAGTTTAAGTTCCCTGTTTTCTCTCCTAACGGACGCATAATTGTCCCTAGGAGAGATGCACCCACTTCCTGCACCGCTGCTAGAGCGTTGTGGGAACTGGGTGTTCAATGACCCAAAAAAGAGGTGGTTGTGGCCCCCGTTCATTGCGTTTCGAAGCCGGATTTGCTCAAAGTAAAGCACCTGAACCGCCATTTGCACCGGGAGGCGTTCGTTTTGAGCCGCGTGGCTACACGCCTCTTGACTCAGTTTTTGGCAGTCGATTGTTTTGCACAAGCGGTAGCGCTCCGAATCCTTTAGATTTGGGTGAACCTGCCATTCCACCACAAAATTCCATCATACAATATTGAAATCGGGTGCGCATTGATGACGTCAATGCACCCATGTATCATTTCAAGGGGCGTTTTACGTATAAAAACACATTTCTCACCTTCAAAAAGATGTCTACGGCTCGATACAATCCATCATTGACCAATCGAGCATGATCCGGGAGCAACTCCGCTAGTGCAATGAACTTGGATACGGGTAAATGCGAATCTATCGCAATCTCTGTAAGAAAACAGTCAAGTAGCTTTGACACTTTGAGGATGGAGCTCTGTTTTGGGGATGAAGGTGTGTCGAAATCGTACACCATTTCACCTTCATCCCTCATCAGATTATCATCATCATCATCATCATCTTCATCCAAATTCAAGAAGATGGAAAAGATCCTGAAGATTGAGTCAGTGTCGTAAAGCTGTGTATGATTGTTTCCATGTGAATTTGCTGGGATGAGTATGTCTTCGAGTATCACCTGATCGAGTTGCAGACCGATTCGTCTCTCCAGATCAGACCGACAAGCTGTGGATGTGGATGCCATGATTGAAGACTTGAGCAAGCTTGAAAGAAACGCCATTGGAACAGTGCTTTTTCTGGATTGTGTGGGTAATAAACCAACGATCATTTCAACAATCACTCTATGCTTCTTCTGCAATTCCAGATCAGAGAAACCTCCTTTTACGAGCTGGGGGTCTCTCAAGAACAATCCCTGCAGCGAATTCTGTGCATAATTCATCAAGATTCTGGCGATCATATCCTGTTTTAGGCCTCTCGTCTTCACTGCTGTCAAGACCCGTTGAAAGAAATCGAGGCTAAGAACAGTCAATGATTTCCCCCACCAGTTGTCCGATTCCGATGGTAAAAGCACTGGTTTTGCAGGGAAGTTACTCTCTAGTTTCGATAACCCACAAGTTAACTGCTCTTTACAAGCGTTATTCGCGATGGCTGTAACGATTCTTGTGACTAGATTAATCTCTTCCGACACCGGTAACAAGTTTTCGCAATGGTGCAGAACTGAAATCGAACTTGTTATGTTAGGAAGAACAGTTTCTTTCAGGAATGTTTCTGTACGCGTTTCAAGATTCTTATCGGAAAATTCTTCAGTCATTTCCAAGAAATGAGACGTGCAGCGAAGCTTTGCCACGTTGGCTAGATTGATCTCCACATTCACTCCGTAGCAAAACTTTGCAGCGAGTTCAAATGCTTCGGATCCACCAGGTACATTATGAAGATTTATGCGTATACCTTTCGAGTCTTTAGCTTCCATTAGAACCTTCCGGATCCTTCCACTTTTGGAAACCAACGGGAACTGCAAAAAAAAAAAAAAAAAAAAAAAAAAAAAACGGTTTAAATACTAAAGTACATCATCATCATACAATTGCGGCAGAAAGTGAACGTACCTTATGAAGTGCAAAACTTGCTGATCCTACATCGATTGTCAGATCGCTGGAAACATCGGATATTGGCCTGTTATGAGAAAGATCCATTACTCTTTTTGATCTCTATAATATATTAAACGAAATCTATTCACGTTCGAAAAAGGTTCACAACGGATTCGTCCATAATAAATGCTCCGGAATCATGAACACATATATAATATCAAGCATTGTTTTTTTACACAAATCATCCTCGGGATTACAATCCGTTACAAATATTGCTGAATAATCATTGATTTCAAGGATTTCAGTCCAAAAAAGGTGAAAACACCCAAGAACACAAATGAACCAGTAGCTGGGATTTGTATGAGAGTTCTAAAAGGGGAGTTGAATATCTGGTTCCATGATTGAAATGAAGAACTTGAGGGGGAACATGTGACCCCATCATTAAACATGAAACAATTTGTTCTTTTTGTTTTCTTCTATAACGAAACTCGAATAAATTTTCCGTCATTTTCAACCATGTGAGAGGCCTCTTTTGATTCAAAATTTTCATGAGATGTTAGCAAGTTTTGCATCAACATGTTCAAAGTTTGAGGTTTCATGTTAGAATCCATTGGCACACAAGTCTTGATATGTCATGGTCAATGCACATCTTGTCCCCACTCCTCATTGTTCAGACTTGTTTACACAATAATTTCAAGATCTTATAAGAAAAATTACGTTTCCGCCTTCCAATTCACTTGAATCGGAGTCGGTGGTTATTATTATTATTATTATTATTATTATTATTATTATATATTTACAAGAAAAAAGCTAAAACTCGCTAACTAGTCGGTGTTGGATTTGTGTTTTATAGGTAATTATTATTAAATTAGATAATGAATTACTTATAATTTTTTTTTAAAATGCCTATAAAGTTATAATTAAATAAATATTTTTTATATTTATCTTAAAAATCTGCTTTTGTAGTATAGGTTCTTATGAATTTGTTTTATATGATGAAAGAAATAAAAAAGTTCTTACATACTCAATCACTAAACAGTAAAAACTAATAATCAGTTTAAAGGTTAAACACGCATCTAATGATCTAAACACCTGGTAACATTTTCTTCGAAGACAAAAGAATCAATTACCTTACGCTCGGATGATTAGAGTTTGGTTAAGATATCAAGGTTTTTTCCAGAGGAATTCTCGAATAATGTCAATTAACTGAATATATAAGATTTCAGGAAGACAGGCTTTTATGGGTCTTGAAAGTAAAAACAAAAGAACGTCTTTCTTATTCATATCTTTCTAATAATTCATTACTTGATACTTAATTATGAAATCTAAACTCAACATTTATAAATTACTGTGAAGAAATTCAGAAATTCTTGAAACCAAAAGAATCTTTGTGGGTCTTGAAAAAATAAAAAAGTCTTGAAATTACTTTACCAAAGGGCTTTTTTTTTTTCATAAACGAACACACATCTAGCGATACATTTCTGATAATCCATTAATTAATACCTAAGTAATTATGAAACTAACTCTAGCATTTAAATAGTACCGTAAGCAAGTTCAGAAATTCTTGAAAAGAATATTAAATTACTGAATTAAAAGATAAGATTTTTTTTTTTTCGAAAGTTATGGGTTCGAAATATATTTCAGCTAATAATTCACTTCCTTATAGATTTTATAGAAAGAAGGTTTACCATCAATAATGAATTTTCACACCCAAAAAAAAATTATAATCCAAAATTTTGCGCCATTCAAAGATTTTCTATCTCCACTTAATTAGGGTACTACAAGGAAGCTCATGAATTTGAATCTTGATTCTGTTGTATATTCAGTAATTCCATATATCAAATGAAATTCAAAGGTAGAAAGAGGTGTTTACCATTCGATAACATGCCGTGTACTGGAACTTGGTCGAAACGATCGTTTTCCAGAGATGCTTGGCTTCAATTCACTCATGGTAACAACACCCATTCCTTCAACAACAAGAATAAAACCCAGTTTTGCTCAGCTGAGTCGAGGCATATGTGTGTGTGTGTTTGTGTGTTTGAAAAGCGAGAGGAATGCATGCAGGATTAAAGGGAAGGGTAATTATGCTTTATTTGAGTGGTTTTTCGAATTGATTAATAAAAAGTCAAAAATGTTGAGACAGCACTGTTGGTCACTTTTCGGTGCCTTTTTCCACTATTTGTTATATATATATATATATATATATATATATATATATATATATATATATATATATATATATATATATATATATATATATATATATATATACTAGCAGTGTACCCGCGCAAAGCGGCGGATCGTGTGAATTATTTCGGTGATATGTTCCATCTACAAAAATGTTATGTTACAAAAGAAAGTACATGTCGAAGACAAAATAATCAAACTATGGTGTTATTTGGGAAATGAAGTCATTTTTTGTTCCTAGACGGTGGGCTTTATAGCAGAGGAGGGAGCAAAGAGGTATATGCGATTGGAGGGATATTTGAATCAACATACTAAATTTAAGGATATCTAAAAGGGTTCAAAATTTGAATGAATCCGAGATTTGAGGGAACATATCAAATTGTTGAGAAATATAAAGAGATTTGATGATAAATATTTGAATTCAAAATATAGTTAAAATTTAATATTATTTTATTAATGATTACTTGTATTATCAGCTTTATCATTTGGACGTCTTAAAAAATATTATTATTATAATCAATCTATTTTTATAAATAGTTAGATTTCTTTTATAAGATAGTAAAGATATATATATATATATATATATATATATATATATATATATATATATATATATATATATATATATATATATATATATATATATATATATATATCACTCCATAAACTAGGGGTGTTGAACGGGTAATTTTTTCGGGTTTCGGGTAATTCGGGTTTTTCATGTTAGAAAAATTACCTGTTATCCTACCCAAACTAAATTCGGGTAATTCGGGTTTGGGTAATTCGGGTATCGGGTCGGGTTTGGGTAATTCGGGTATTACCCGAAATATATAATTTTTTTTTTTGAATTTCACCTGAAAATAAATTTAATAAAATAAATATGCCGTGCTTTGTTAGTCCATTTTATATAAACAAACGAGACATAAACGAAGTTACTCAAGCTTTGAACATTGAGATTTTTTAGTCAATAAATCATGAGATATCAAGTAATTTTTTAACAACTTAATCTAATCTAATAAGATGTTAAAAAAAACAAATACCTAAAGATCTTAATTTAAAAGTTTAAAATATTTAAGATAAATGTAGTCATAAGTTTTGCCATATTCTGAAGTTTCGTTAAGATAATGAGTTTGTTAGTTGCAAAAACAAACTATAATCAAGAAAACAGTTAAGTTTTAAATACGTGATGATATTTAAAAATTACTTTTAATATTGTTAGTGTAGTATTGTCATAATAAATATATTTATGTTTTACAATAATGATATAGTTTAAGCGTGATCAAATATCTGCTATATCGTACAAGCTCTAAAAAAAAGGAATTTTTAAAATAATTTGGGTAATTCGGGTATACCCGAATCCCAAAAAATGTACCCTTTACCCTACCCGAAAAAAAATCGGGTAACCCGATTACCCAGAAAAATTTACCTGTTACCCGATTTACCCGATACCCAAAAAAATCGGGCGGGTAATTCGGTTAACGGGTATTTTCGACAGGGCTACCATAAACCTCAAGAATTCAACCATACGATAACATATCTGAAATTCCGGATGTTACAATTATCCCCCACTTGAATTAGATTTCGCCCTCAAAATCGCTCCTCAACCGCACATAGCTCGAAACCTATAACCCGATGAAAGGATCTTGTACCAAACCCAATATCCTTCTTCATGGACACCTAAATCCAAACAGAAACTCCTAAATCTGAAACAAAACCGACCCCTCTGCCGCTAAGATACCTCCTTCTGGGTTTCCAAAGTCTGGAAACTCTAGTGGCCTGCCCCGCTGCCAGACTGCCCTCTCAAGATATTACCATGTTATTCGCTCCTTGAATAACAGACCCCGATAACTCACTGCCCATCCGATTCTCACAAAACAAGGTCCAACAATCGGCTATCGATCACTCATACCAGACATACTAAACGATCCAAATCACACTCCAAGGAACAAAAAGGGTCACACTACACCATAGACCCATTCACTGCTCTGCAATCGAAACGCACCAGATCAATGAACTCTCAACGCCTTGTCCTCAGACATAAGAAAATAATCATGCTCACTCAGAAATATGCTTTGTCGTCCACAATCATATGCTCCTGCTTCCTCCCCAATATTCTATTGAACACTTGAGCACTAGGTCAACTCCCGACCCATCAGTTGAACCTCCAAAGGTTACCCAAAGCATGTCCCAAAATGTTTCGCCGACTTCCTTCTCACAACAACTATCTCGGCCCATTGTGACACACGAGTCACGAAGTTCTCTTTACCCCAAGCGAATACTACAATCCCACCCGAAGATCGACTCACCCCCAACCTCTATCATCTACTGATCATTAGTTCCATGCGTATCACGGTACCTCCCGTACCAAATCACTAAACTACTCAGGTCTAAGATGTCAAATGACAAAAATACCCCTAAACATGGAACCCATCTCTGAATCTGGAATCTCATCTTGCCTACCCAACGCACCACCAGAGCCAAACTCAAACCCAAGAGTCTGGTCTGCCGCAGAATTAGAACCACTCATCCCAATGAACCACTCAACTCATGACCCATAACCCGCAACCCATATATACATCACTTATCCAATTCCTTCTTATTGTGATACTCACACCTTACTCAGAATATAACGATTCCCGATTATTGAGGAGACCCCAATCTCTCCCCTGGTCTGGCCACCAGGCTTCCAAAAATTCAAATATTAGGGATACCCAAGCCTAAAACTCTTCTGCATCATGCTCTGACTAGTTTATAATACGGCTCCCCATGTTATCATAACATTCCATCTTACTGACTAGTGAGTACTACGGATCCCCACAGTATCACAACACTCTCTCACTGACTAGTGAATACTACGGCTCCCTGCAGTATCACAACACTCTCTTGCTGACTAGTGAATACTACGGCTCCCCGTAGCATCACAACACCCTCTCGTTACGAGCCTCCTACCTTGAATTTGTCATCACAACCCCGAGGAATTTCTAGCCGCCACATGATCCTCGACCAACGGCCACTTGTCGTGTAAACACTCATCCTTCCCTGAACACGTACAACATAAACTATCTCATTTTACGCCTCACCTCGACCCCCAATAACCTTGGTTTCATGCATCCGTTCCATAGATCACTATATTCGATCCACTAACCACCTTAGAACAAATTCCTGATTCTCTCAATAAAATATTTGGTTCTCCCCCACTCAGGGCTTGAACCATCACAATTTTGGGTACAACAACAACCTATTCCACAAAATGCTTCACCAGACACATCACACTCACTCTTGGAAAGTACCCCATATACTCGATGATCTTCCCACTAGAGACCAAGCAACTCCAAAGATCCCAAATCTCAGATAAATCCCTCAAAGACTTTCCATCGTGTCATCCGAAATTTCATACTGACACACTACCAGTCATCTCAATTGTCCCGTAGTAGTCATGACTCTCAATATGGGAATAATGAACTCTCACACTTCTCATATTCGACTTTCCAACCAACGTTCCATTAGGATAATTATCATGAGGGAAGAAGCCTCACTCTCACACTCGATATCCATCATAGACGATGAGAGCCACCGCCCCAATATACTCCTCTTGACTACCTGACGTTGCTGCTATCATATACCCTACTGTACTCAAATAGGGTATATCCTTGTCCTTGACCATCTCAGTCATCATTGATGCCCCTTTCACACTATAATACTACCTTGTGGTAAACATACCTAGATACTCTGGTGAAAGATTGCAATCAAAGCTACCCCACAGGGTTTACCCCCAAGCTTAGAAACCGAAAATCCCAATATCTCTCATGTTTCCCACAAGAAACAGAAATAGTAACACTCGAGTCATAGAAGGTGACATGTCCACTATCGGCCGATTGCTGAACTCAAATCGTAGTCCTCAATAAAGCACCATACCCATCCCTGAGTCATGCGGCTCCAACTGGCATCTCACCAAATATCCATCAGCACTAACTCGATTTACCTCTCAAGGTGTGCTCTGAAGAAACTCGTTCAACATGGCCCTCTGGCCCCATACTCTAGCGCATCTGATCTCCGTCTAATCAATCACAATGGGATAACTGGAAATGGCACAAACACTATCTGCTACAAATCATGGTACCCAACCTATGTTATCTCTTATCCATCTGCCCTAAATCATGGTACCCGAAACATGACATCACCTCTCGATCTACTATTCAAAACGTCCGGAATACTCCCTGCGTTGAGTATGGGTCCTCTTCTATTAGTAGTACGGGCCCATACTAACTGCCACAGCTACCCATACTTTCTACACGGACCATCCCAGAGTTCCCAAGTAGCTTCTCAACTTTCTTGATCACCAATCCCGTTACGTAAGTTTGCAACCCAGCAAAATTCTCTACTCTGTCAGTGTACTCATTTGACTAAGGTCACTCCCTAGGCTCTTCCTAGGTTCTCACACTCCTCCGCCATCATCTGTTGAAAAACTCCCTATGATGCCAGCCATCTACCTCCTGAATATCGTTATATTCTCTTGGTACCTGACTCCCATCATCGAGAGCTCCACAAAGCACGAAGCAAGCAGCATCCAAGCATTGAATAATCTCCACCAACACATAAAAACCACTCTATTTACTCTACTCACACTCAACATGTGTCACCGAACTCAAGCAACTCTACCCCACACAGGCATCTAACTACTCTCTTAGTAGGCTCCTCCAATGCTTATCTAGGTGTCTCTCCTAGATTACTCCTCTACTCAAGGTTTCTATCTAAAAAGTTCCTACTAGATAGTCTTACTCAACACATACTCAAAGCACATAACAGATAACAACAATTCCTAGGCTAAGGCATCACAAATCAAGTCACTCTAGTCCTAAAACATGAAGTACATAGCCTATCCTCTAACATGTAGAATATCTCAATAATAACACATAAGTGACTAAGCCTATACTCTAACATGATGTTATTGCTCCAAAAATGCGAATACATGCCCTTCATGAGTGATTAAGCCCAAAAACCCACCCATGGATGAATAAAGTTGGGATACCTATACCCTAAGGACCTCACAAGGTCCAGATCTGAGGTCTAGACTCTTTGATAACTCATGCTACTCAAAAACCCAAACAAAAGATGGCAAGAAGCCCTAAAACTCCATAGATATGAGATCTATCCAAAATAAGAAGAAAGGTGAAGACTTCATACCTTCCGCAGGAGGTATGGACAAGAAATCAATAGATCCAACAACCTCACCTCCAGATCCTTGCTTGACAACCTCATCCTCTTCTTCAAATGATGCACAAGAACCACAATATGAGCTTCTCTCTCACTCTCTAGCTCAAATAGCAATTAGGGTTCGCTATCAAGGGCGTAGGGTAACTGATGAGGCGAAAATGGGGGAATAAGTTCCCTTATATAGGCCCCAACCCGAGAAATTAGGGTTTCTCTACCCAACACCAACTGGAAAGTGTTTTCCGCACTAGCCCCTACCCCATAGGAGCTAAGGTCCGGTTTGCCTTGGATCTCTTGTATCAGGCGGCAAGGATTGATTGTGCGATCTATTGCGCTTTTAGGATTGGATACTATGTCTTGGGAGTAGTTTGTATTCTGATTTAGGACAGAGGTTTCTTCAACTACTGCAGTTCAGTCGTAGACGATTGAGCTGGTGAGTGTGTCCGGGTGTGAGACTCTGAATGTTATGATTGATTTAGAGCACATTGGGAAGAGGGGACCAGATCAGGTGCATATAGTAGAGGGTCCTGGGAAGAGACCCAAGATTTCTAATCAACTTTTGAGAGGCCAACATGTGACATCCCCAATTTCACGGCTAGAAAAGACCGATTTGTTTATGCATTGTTTTAAAATCAGAGTAATCTTTTAAAGAAAATAGTTGCGGAATTTGTTCCCAAAACAAAATATGATAAGAATTTATCAAAGCATTTCTTTAAATAAATGTATTTTTATTAAATAACAAAATCTCGGGATGTCATGTTCCGATACAGACCAAAAGCATAAACAATATAGAATAGACCTTACAACAGTTATTTACAACTACCGATCTATAATCAAAAATCTCTCGTCAAGTCCACCAACTTATTCTCTTGTGCCATTACCTATAATGCAAAGAAAACTGAGTGGGTCAGGCTTGGGATCCTGGTGAGCATATAGGGTTTTCATCCTACAATGTTATATCATATATTTATATAAATAGAACATTCAAACTTGTACAATTTCACCATATAAAAGCAACTCTTATCCCACCCCATTGATCCTCACAACGAAACGATCTAAACTCTCGTATCTAAAATTTTCCTCATTACCTGATCCCTACTCACGAATCTAAAACTATCCTCTTCACCCGATCCATACTCACGGATCTAAAACTAACCTTTTCACCTGATCCATACTCACGGATCTAAAACTAACCTTTTCCCCTAATCCATACTCATGGATCTAAAACTACCTGATCCATACTCACGGATCTAAAACTAACCTCCTGATCTGGAAGATCTTCACACAAACCGGCTTCTCGCAGGCAGAGCTTTAGTTCAAGAATTTCACTTCTCGGGATCTTCGGGCTTCGGGACTCGCTTCGGGTCTCGGGGTGATATCGGGGCTTCGAGGGGTTAAAATAGGGCTTAGAGAGAGTATCGGGAGTGGAAGAGATGAGAAGGAGCAACCAAAATCGGCTGACCCTCGATTTCTATTTATAGGGTGAATTTTATGGGTTCACCTCGTGAGTTTCTAATATTCACCTCGTGAGCTACATATGCTCACCTCGTGAGCTCGATACATCATTGCGTTCATCATGGCCACATGCCCTGGAAGAAGTCCATGATCTGTTCACCTTGTGAGCCACTAATGCTCACCTCGTGAGCTAGGCTCACCTCGTAAACTACATATGTTCACCTCGTGAGCTCTGACAGTTTTGGGGTTTCGCGCCCCGAAATTCAGTAATTCATAACTTTCGCATACGAACTCCGTTTTGGATGTTCTTTATATTCACGTGTAGGTAATAACAAGATCTACAACTTTTATTTAGACTTCGTCAGCTAATTTTGAGGTTAATTTTAATATATTATTAATATATTATTTTTAGTAGGCCGGGACTGGAAAACTCCGTTCGAAATTCATAACTCCTTCATCTGAAATCCGTTTTGTCTATATTTTTATCGTTGGACTACTATTGGTGAGATATTTAATTCTCATTTAGAAATTTTTGGCTAAATATCACTCGATCTCATATTCGAACTTGGGGTTGTACACTGCTAAGCAGAAACTTCGAAAAATCATAACTTTCTCATACGAAGTCAGATTTGGGTGTTCTTTTCATGCACGCTCTCGGTTTAACGTATTCTATTACTTTCATTTTGATGGCTAAGGCCAAATATCGCTCTAACGTATATTC
This sequence comes from Lactuca saligna, assembly GCF_052625555.1. Classification (NCBI taxonomy): domain Eukaryota; kingdom Viridiplantae; phylum Streptophyta; class Magnoliopsida; order Asterales; family Asteraceae; genus Lactuca; species Lactuca saligna. Next base: position 317,637,738 of record NC_136421.1, read on the forward strand.
ACTATTTACGTCGCGCTATGTCGTGTTGGTTTTGTCGCGAAACTTCGACAGGTCATAACTTCTTCGTTATAACTCGAATTTCGGCGTTCTTTATTTGCCCGGAAACTTTGTAACATATACTACAACTTAGTTAATATTACTCCTTCTAAATAATCTTCGATCAAAAAGTCATTTTTGATGCTTAACATCTCTAAATTGACTAGCCCGGATCTACGGGCGTTACAATTATCTCCCCCTTAGGATGATTACGTCCCGGAATCATCAACGAAAATAGGGCTTGTATAATTATTCTCTAAGTTATCTTTCCATCCTAGGTATCAATCGTAACTTCTATGTTTCTTCGAATGAGTATCTAACTCTCGGACTTCTTGACTGCAGGCGATGCTCAATCTTTCATCTGCTCTTCGTACTTTGTTTTACTTTCAATCGTAACCTTCAAGTCACAAAATGAATACTTATTGTGGACTCCTTCTTCTTCTTAGGATAAGTACTTCCCTTATCTATTGTAACAGATCAATGGGTCATGTTCTAAATGACGTTCCATCGGATGATGCAACGCCTAGACTCAAGTCTCTTTGAGTGAAATTCCAGAATGGAATATACCTTCCTTCATATTCTAATGTGATATAATCCTATTTTATCATGTAGCATTTCTAGCTACAATCTTCCTTAACAATGAGTGTGATGCTATCGATCACACTGATTTCAACCTTCTAACTTGAGTCAAATGCTACCTCGAACTTGGTTCTCTAAACCATGTAACAAACTCATCGTTGTCCGACTCAATTTGATATGACCGCTAGGGTCAGAATATCAATCATCTTCTTAGTCACTACTGAAACAATGGTAACGACATACTTGAATAAAACGAGACCAATCTCTAGCTTCTTGGTAACCTTGTGACTTTCCCTGATCCAAGTGTGAGTCATGTGCTTCCAGTAGTATAGATCTCTACTACTATTCACACCTACTCATACTCATACCAAGTATTGTCTCGCAGTCCCTAAGTCCTAAAAATCACCACACAATTTAACACATACTAATGTGTCCAATTAATCATACAAATTTTCCTAGACTCTACTAGGACTTCTTCCATGTGCATCTTCACTCATCAATTCTACTTCAACTCAGTTGGTGGTGGAAATTACAGATGATAGGACAACTTCAAGAATTACACCATTCGTTCCATCATCCTGTCAATCGAAGGTGTACTTCAGATGTACCGTACTCCTTTAAATGTACTGTCAGACATATTCTAAAGGCAAGATACCACTCTTACGATATCTTTCGATAGGTGTCATTCACTATCATAAGCCTTTCATTTCCTCCATTTACTCAATTCTCTACGAGTCTTCACAATAACATTTTGTACACCCAAGCAGACGTTCGGTGTACCAGGCGAGAATTTAAGATAATAAAGCTTTATTTACGATAGACGTATAAATATCCTTATCACTTACATGCTAGTTCTAATATCGTAGTCGTACGCTTAGAATCCTAAACACATAAGGTTCCTAAATCCGGTCAGCAACAGACCATAGATCCAAACAAACAATTTCATATATGGCAAACATATAGCATTTAGCACATAAAATCATTTTAGGCATCTTTCCTAAAATATACTAGTGCTCGTGCCTAAAATATGGTACACACTCATTTCACAATCATCGCTTAGCATTCTAAGTTTAAGTCTAGAAATACTACAAATTCCTAGTTCGCTTAAACTAATCCTCTGATACCAACTGTGACATCCCCAATTTCACGGCTAGAAAAGACCGATTTGTTTATGCTTTGTTTTAAAATTAGAGTAATCTTTTAAAGAAAACAGTTACGGAATTTGTTCCCAAAACAAAATATGATAAGAATTTATCAAAGCATTTCTTTAAAGAAATGTATTTTCATTAAATAACAAAATCTAGGGATGTCATGTTCCGATACAAACCAAAAGCATAAACAGTATAGAATAGACCTTACAACAATTATTTATAACTACCGATCTATAATCAAAAATCTCTCGTCAAGTCCACCAACTTATACTCTTGTGCCATTACCTGTAATGCAAAGAAAACTAAGTAGGTCAGCCTTGGGAGCCTGGTGAGCATATAGGGTTTTCATCCCACAATGTTATATCATATATTTATATAAATAGAACATTCAAACTTGTATTATTTCACCATATTAAGGCAACTCTTATCCCACCCCATCGATCCACACAACGACACGATCTAAACTCTCGTATCTAAAATTTTCCTCTTTACATGATCCCTACTCACGGATCTAAAACTATCCTCTTCACCCGATCCATACTCACGGATCTAAAACTAACCTTTTCACCTGATCCATACTCATGGATCTAAAACTACCTAATCCATACTCACGGATCTAAAACTAACCTCCTGATCTGATCCATAATCCCAGATCAATAATTGTACCCAATTCATACTCTCGGAATAGGGACAAATAACTATACCTTAATCCTGATCTGATCCATACTCCTGGACCAATAATTGTGCCCAATCCATACTCCCGGACTAGGGATAATTAACTCAGTCTTAATCCATACTCCCGGACTAATAACAAGTTTTATCTCTTTACATGATCCATACTCCCGGATCTAAAACTAACCTCTTGGTCTAATCCATACTCACTGATCTAAAACTAGCCTCTTGATATAATCCCTACTCACAGATCTAAAACAAACCTCTTGATCTGATCCATACTTACGGATCTCATCTACCCATTTCCTACCCAACATATTTGTAGATATAAAATACATAGACAGGTTGACTCATTTAAAACTATATAAAACATCCATTCCGCACTCATCTCAAATAAACAACAATATATAAACACATAGTATGTATTTCATAGCAAATACTTCATATTTATGTGTTAGAAGAAAGTGACTACACACTCACCCAAAACATATACTTAATACATTCAAACAATACGTGTATTAAAATTGTGTTTATGAAAGGGACTATACACTCACATGATCAGAAGATGATCGGATAGCACTACGGCTTGTAAAAGTAGTATTCTTCGGTAGATCTGGAAGATCTTCACACAAACTGGCGTCTTGCAGGCAGAGCTTCGGCTCGAGAATTTCACTTCTCGGGATCTTCGGGCTTCGGAACTCGCTTCGGGTCTCGGGATGATATCGGGGCTTCGAGGGGTTAAAATAGGGCTTAGATAGAGTATCGGGAGTGGGAGAGATGAGAAGGAGCAACCAAAATCGGCTGACCCTCGATTTCTATTTATAGGGTGAATTTTATGTGTTCACCTCGTGAGCTCGATACGTCATTGCGTTCATCATGGCCACTTGCCCTGGAAGAAGTCCATCATTTGTTCACCTCATGAGCCACTAATGCTCACCTCATGAGCTAAGCTCACCTCTTAAACTACATATGTTCACCTCGTGAGCTCTAACAGTTTTGGGGTTTCGCGCCCTGAATTTCAGTAATTCATAACTTTCGCATACGAACTCCGTTTTCGACGTTCTTTATATCCACGCGTAGGTAAAAACAAGATCTACAACTTTCATTTAGACTTCGTCGACCAATTTTTAGTTTCATTTTAATATATTATTAATATATTATTTTTAGTAGGCCGGGACAGGAAAACTCCGTTAGAAATTCATAACTCCTTCATCTGAACTCCGTTTTCGTCTGTCTTTTTATCGTTGGACTATTATTGATGAGATATTCAATTCTCATTTAGAAAGTTTTGGCTAAATATCGCTTGATCTCATATTCAAACTTCGCGTTGTACACTGTTAAGCCGAAACTTCGAAAAATCATAACTTCCTCATACGAAATCAGATTTGGGCATTCTTTTAATGCACGCTCTTGGTTTAACTTATTCTACGATTTTCATTGAGATCGCTAGGGCCAAATATCGCTCTAACGTAAATTCACTATTTACGTCGCACTGTGTCGTGCCGGTTGTGTCGCGAAACTTCGAAAGGTCATAACTTCTTCATTATAACTTGGATTTCGGCGTTCTTTATATGCCTGGAAACCTTGTGACATATTCTAAAACTTAGTTAAGATTACTCCTTCTAAATAATCTTCCATCAAAAAGTTATTTTTGATGCTTAACATCTCTAAAATGAATATCCCGGATCTACGGGCGTTACACAGCAGGGCCGGATTCAGTGCAGAACTTATGGGAAACTGCACGACGGAGTTTTTCGTTCCAAAGGTTTGGGTAAGTAACAACTAACCAATCTATGCGCGATCGCAGGAGTCCATCTCATTGGAGATTACTCATAGAGTTTTGGAATGGACCTCGGTAGCCTTTCATTAATCCAAGGAATGGATTTTAGGAGCTCTCGATAGTCGTCTCGGGGCCTTTCGGGCCGAAATTTTCGCGAGGCAATTAGGGCCTCATCTAGAGCTCAAAGTCTGTGGATCCGTAGAATCCTTCAGAAAGGAGGATCCTACTGTTATTTCCTATCATTGGGATTGAAAGGGAGTGTTGCACCATATCCTCAGGATGGTTGAGATAACTCAAGAGGAGGTGGTTTGGATTCCTTCAGATGTTTACGGGTATGTTATCTTCTGCCACTTCAAGTGGATATCGGGAATTTGTATCACTTGGGAATTTTGATTGAGCTTGAAAAATTTATATCTTTGGTCGGTTCTCTGCTATTTTCTGAGTTATCAAGGATTGTCATATGCCATTCCGCATGTCGAGGAATCTTTGACGAATCTTCAAATGGATGTATCTTACGGAGTGGGTCCCGCGTGTACCGTTATTTTTCTGGGTCTTTGTCAGAATCTATTCAGGAGTATTGTCTGGAGGATCTTTGGTCAGGAATTAGTGGGATAGTTCTCCAGTGAAGTAAGGGTTCAGGGGTTTTGTCATATTTTCAGGTATAATCGACATCGGCATATAGAAGAACTTTGGATTTCAAGGAACTACAGTTGCTAGGAAAGGAATGATAGCATGAAGATGGTGGTGTCAATTGCATGATTTTTTTAATCATTGGATGTGTTAAGGGAATCATACCTTCGTGTGTACTGAAGTCGGTTAGAGTTCAATGATTCCTTGAGGATAGAAATTAGAGTAAAGATTTGTCAGTACATGGAAAGAGTTATGGTTCTTAGTCGTCGACATAACAACTCAAGGAATTGGTATGGTATCATGGGAGGTGATTTGGATTACTGAACTGGTTAAGGTCTCAAGTGTATTCTTCCGGATTCCATGAGTTGGGTAATCGTTAAGATTGGCAAGTGATGGAGCACTGGTTGGTAAGCGCTAGTTGTTATCGGGTAGGGGTGTCAATTTATGACACGACACGGCAAAAATACACGAAACGAAACATAATCGGGACGAAATTGAAATTCGAATTCGTGTTCGTCTCGTGTTCGTGTTAAGATTAAAAAAAACGATGTCGTGTCGTGTCGTGTTCGTGCTCATAAATCGACACAAAATTGACACGATTAAGCATGTGGTTGTCGGTTTTTTTGTGTTTTTCGTTTTTATCGTGTTATATATCTTTAAGTATGAATGAAATACACTAATAGTTATGTAATATTATCTTTGTCGTGTCGTGTCGTGTTTTAATTGGTTCATTTTTATGTTAATGAAAAAAACCACGACATTGTGTCGTGTCAGACAAAAACACAACACGACTACCCGATTTGATAGCCCTATTATCGGGTCGATCATTGTAAGGTAAGAGGGATTGGGAATCCTTCAATTCTCGTATACATTGGGAATTTAGTCGATTCAAAGTGTGTGTGGGGGGGGGGAATCATTCAAGTATTCAGGAGCAGGAGCAATTATGAAACTAGGATGAGTTTCACATCCCCATCCAGGAGGAGGGCGGCCCAAGTGGTTGTTTGGTTTGAGGGTTGTATGAGTTGGGAGTTCAGTAGAACTCCCCAGCATGTGAATCGCGTCTTCTTGGTGCTTGATATCAGAATTTGGGGAATCAGGTTGGGGTTCCAGTCATGAATTGAGTTTAGTTTGGGTGTTCGGTTGAGTGTGTGCTCGACTCTGTGTGCGTTTCGAATTGATAGATTAGGGGTAAGGCATTGGGTTAGGGTTGTGCTAGGGTGAAAGTGTTGTAAGACTACGGGGGAGCCATAGCATTCACTAATGGTCAATTATGATGAAATTGTTGTAAGACTACGGGGAAGCCACAACATTAACTAGTATTCAGTTGGGGTGAAAGTGTTGTAAGACTACGGAGGAGCTATAGCATTCACTAGTAGTCAAATAGTGTGGAAAGTGTTGTAAGACTGCGGTGGTAGTCGTTGCATTCACAAGCAGTCAGATAGTATGGAAAGTGTTGTAAGACTGCGGGAGGTCAGATAGTGTGAGAAGTGCAGAAAGACTATAGGGTAGCCATGGCATTCACGGATTCATTCAGATGACTTAGGTGAGGGTGGGCTAGTTCGTAAGGTGGTGAGTAAGACACAACATAATTGAAATCAGGAAATGGTAGGTCGTGTGAGACCACGTATGAGGAAGACTAGAGTTGGACCTACAGTGTTCAGCCTAGCATTAGGATAGTGTCGAGATGGTTTGAGTTGTCACACCCAAAAAACGGGACGGCAAAATCGTTCTGGGGTGGATGACGTCATGTCAAGTATCACAACACATGCATTATAGTAATCAAAGTACAACAACCATTGCGTTAATAGTAATAGTTTTACATGGTTTACATTTCAATACATCAAAATAATACAAGTAATAATATAGGTGCAGCTTGGTACTAAACTGTCTTCGTCAAAAGCTCCGGGAATGTACCTGTCTAATGCTGACCTGAGAATACAAGTTATTTGAAAAGCGAGTATCAGCATTTTTACAAATGCTGGTGAGTTCATAAGTATTTAGTGTCATTTTATTCAAATAACTTTAATAAAAGTGGTAGTTTTAGAGTATCCTTTAAATTAGTGTCTTTTCCAGAAAATCTAATATTTTCTTTAATAAAAGCAATCTTCTACCAAGACTGGACGGAGTTATGTGGTAAAAAGTAGTTTTCACTTAATCGCTATCATTATGAAAATATAGGATTTGATTATTAAAGAAAGCAAGAGAAATCAGGGAAATAACATATGCCTCAGCAGTGAAGACTGCTGACTAAGGCAAAAGGAATCATAGACTCCAGGAGGGTATTGAATGAACGGTATGCCTGGCTCAGTCTAACAAAAGGAGACACAGACCCCAGACTGTATCAAATGAAAGATACAGCTAGTAAGGTCTAAAATAGAGAATATAGACCCCAGACAGTATCCAATGAAAGATACAGCTAGCAAGGTCTAAACTAGAGACAGACCCTAGATAGTATCAAATGAAAGATACAACTAGTAAGGTCCAATATAGTGAACACAATGTATACAATGAAATACTATGTATAAAACCCATTACCTTAAAGCCATGAATTATAAGGTAACCCCGAGATACTCGTAACCATACTGATCGAAACTAGAGAATCTTGACGCCCTGCAAGCGTCGATATAATTATGACATTTGTCACCCCGTGGCTTGGTAGGCCGTGGACTGTAGCTAGCATTCAGGGTGCGGGGGTGTCAATCCCGTATAGATCTATACACACAATGTCCGCTCTCCCTACAAGAGACTCTGGTTACCAACTCGACAACGGAGAAGGCCGTGTACTGAGGATGTATCTCGTATAGTGAGATCTAATGTAAAAATACTGAACTAGTGATAGAGCTCATAACCGCACTGACTAATGTAAACCCATATGACCATGCTTGTATACATAATATATAATTAATGGTCGAACAACCTTCGGACGGACATTCGATCCCACCAGACCACATCTCAACGAAGAAAAGAAATAGGGCGAACAAGCCTTCCTAAGTCCTTCAACCATTATTTACATGCATCTCTACAAGCACAGGCATACATCTAACTATGTGGAAGTGTTATCAAGTATAAGTGTATCACGAAGTGGAGACATTCTCAAGTATAAGTGTATCACAAAGTGGAGACATTCTCAAGCATAAGTGTATCACAAAGTGGAGACACTCTCAAGTATAAGTGTATCATGAAGTGGAGGCATTCTCAAGTATAAGTGTATCACAAAGGAGAGGTATTAACTAAACAAAAGTGATGCAGTAGTATCTTAACCACGTAGAAGTATAAAAACATAGACGAAAACTTTGGAAAACCTTTATACATTACGAAAATCATGACTTGGTATTCCTTTGTAAAATAAGTTTGAAAATCTTTAAAAATCCTTTGAAAACCTTTCATAAACAAGTTTAAAATGAAACTTGGATTAAACATTATAAGTAAAAGCTGAACAAGTAACTACGTGTTTAGAAAACCATTTACAGTGTCATTCTCGGTAAAACAGTTAACAGTGTGGTAAATCCTTGTGCATGTGGGTTATCAATCACACGTGATGGATATGATAACTGGAATGTTTAACTTGTATTCCCCCCACCCTCTATAAAACATGTAAAAACATTTAAAAGGTTCATTCAGGGGTATGAACTCACCTGGTGTAAGTGGATCCGACGAAGGTGCCGGTTGGGTGCTTGGTGTCAAGTAAAGACTTGGACACACTTAGTGACCTATTTAACATATGATAACATATGTTCACATACAATTAGTACATTTAATACTAATTAAACAAGTATACGCACTCTAAGGAACGGAAAACACTTTGGTTAAGTGTTTGGGGTGTCCCGGGTAACATTTAAGGGTGTGAATGGCTTAGGAATGGATTTTACTCTCCAAGAGTAAACTCTCAATATATTTTTTACGGCCCCGAAACAACTCCCCATGAGTTTACGGTCATAAACTCATGGTGAGGGGTTCTAGGATGTTTAAATGCCTTATATTGATCGTGGAATTTTTCTAGGTCCAAATCTAAAATGTATGAGTGGATTCAAGGCTTTTAAAGGGACCAAATGGGAGTTTACGGCCCATGAACCATCCCTATAGGAGTTCACAGTCGTGAACTCCTACCCCTTGACTTTATGGAAGTTTAAGGCCCTAGTTTCAATCCTAGTAATTTATAATGAAGTATAAGGCCATTTGGGGGGATTAAAACTACCATTTGACATGGTTTGGAGGTGTTTACGGCCCAAGCCGTAAACTCCATTTTACCCCTCAAATCTATGTGTTTAATTGCTCCAAACCCGAAATAGCAAGTCCCTATTTTATGTCTTAAGCCAAAGGGTGGTTTGGGAGAGTTTTGGACTTGATTTAACAAGCTTAGAGGGTGTTTACAGCCTAAACATGTGCTTGGACCGTAAATCCTCTTTTATGCCATAAATCTTGTTGTTTTGGGGTTCAAACACTCCTAGGCTAAATCCCCAATTGGTTTCTAAGCTCGAAAGGACAATTTTGGGTCATTTTGGCCTCATTTAAGGGGTTTACGGCCTAAGGAGGCTCTTAGGCCGTAAACTCCTCTTTATTAGCTTCTAAGTTCAATTTTTGGGGATTAAACCACAACTAATAATGTTTTGGACAAGTTAGGGTAAGGAGACTTACGTTTTGGAGGCGGAAATTCGTGGATTTGAGTAAAAAACGAGCTTTATGAGAGAGAGTATAGAGAGAGGGTGAAAAAGGTGGGAATGAGGAGCATCTGGGTGTTTGAGTAATGGCAATTCACTCACAGCGGGATTAAATAATCTCAGAGTAATTGATTTGACCCTATTGCACAACTCTCGTATGAGTGTAACCATTAAATGGATCAATCTTCTACTCGAAGGACTATCTGAGCCTCCTGTCGAGTTAAGTGTTCTTTAGCGGTATATGGACAGTAACTTTGTCTCCGTCGAGATGAGAATATGATCAGGGATTGGAAGCATTTTGTGTAGCGCAAGACTCTATGAGGATGGCTTGGTGGCAGTGCGGTGTGAGGGGTATGACACAGAGTAAGACCATTGAGACTTAGGTATCAGATTCCAGATAAGTGGGGTCGGTTTCTATTCGAGAGTTTGAGGATTCGATCTTAATCGATTCGGGGAACTATTCCAAGGATGGTTTTGGCAGATCTGGATAGATCATTGTTGTGATTTTTATGATTGGTCTGCAATGCGTTGAGAGTTTGGCATAAAGTGGCTCCAGCACGGGCGAGCTGTCGGGAAGTCAAGATATGGTTGGTTTCATGTCTCAGAACGATAGAGGTGGTTTATGCAAGAAGGTTTAAGGTTCGTTCCTTTTTAGGTTGGTAAGTCCTTTTAGGGTTGGTATCGTTTACTTTGGGAAGTCTGTATTTATTCTGGATTGTGGAGGTATTGACCTGATTGTTGGATGTGCTGGGGAAGGTAAGGACGGATTTTGAGGACAAAAACTAATTCAAGTGGGGAAGAGTTGTAACATCCTGTTTCAAATTGTTCTCATTTATAATTGGTGATCAAAGGATTAAGTGCTATCAAGCTATGGATACCCGAGGGGTTGGATTTTGGAGCCAGTTGGAGTTGGATAATGTACCCTAGATTGATCGGGTATTTAGTTTGAGTTTTTGGATCAAAGGGTATTTCGGTAATTTATCAACTCAAACTTTAATAGGAAATGGATTTTAGTTCGGGATATGTTATGGCAGGTAGAAATTGATAATAGTGTTGAGCGTCTCGATACCTTTCTATAGATATATGAATGGTTGAAATTAGAGTCGTATCATGTGAGTTATGGCCTTCGGGAGAGTTAGGGTTTTAGGAAAAGCCCTAGTACGTGGGGCGTACCAAGGTGGTATGCAGGGCGTACTGAAGAGAAGGAAAAACACAGGGCGTAACTGGGAGGAACGTGTAGCATATATGCGAGGTTGGGTCGGGGTGCACGCCTCATACGTGAGGCGTACGAGAAGGTACGTTGAGCGTATGAGGGTCGAATTGAAAACGCTAATCTTAGGGTTGTACCCTATATAACCATAATGTTAAGCCTCCTTCTTCATTCTAGGTCAGCCTCTACCCTCTAAAATCCTAGAAATCATCCTAAATCACTCATGGTGGCATTTTGAGCTTATGGAGTCCATTTTTAGAGTGTTTGGTCCGTTTTCAAGAAGGTGGAGTTTTACGCAAAGATGGGGATCAAGGAGAAGCTTATGGATCTAGATTTTGTGACTCAATTTCATATTGATAAGGTATAAAGCTTTGAACTTGATCATTGATGTCTTAGATCTACCATTTATGAGTTTTGGTTCATTTTGGTCCCAAGTATGAGATCTAGTGGTCTTGATTTCATTCCAGGAGCTTTGAGTTTCCCCTGTTAGTGTTTCTGAGGTTCAAGGTCAATAAAGTTGGCACATTTAGAGTTTAAAACCATCTATGTTGGTGATTTAGCTATTTCCATGAAAGTAGAATGCTATTTGGTCATTTTGGGGCATGAAAAGTCACCAAGTCAGAGACTTTATGGGTTTAGACATTATTTAGGACTCAGATATGTGGTCTGGACTTAGGGTTTAAGCATTAAGTGCTTAATGGAAAAAGTGGGATTAAGAGGGAAGTATGTTGGGCGTACAAGCCAATACACGCATCATATAAGCCATTAAGCAAGTACGTGCAGCGTACACCTTAGTACGCCCAGCGTACTCAGTCAGATTGGACTTCGCATTTGTGGGCCTCAGGTTGGGCCATTTCTTGGACGAAGTTTTTTTGGGCCTTCGTGGGCCAATTGAGAATAAGTTTATGGACTAAGGAAATTATTAGGCTTTAGGATAAGGCCTATTGGAAAGGTTTGGGCCCAATGTGGAAAATTGGTCCATAAGTAGGCCATAATTGGGCCTTGATGATTATGAGATAATGGACCATCGGAATGCCAAGTGTTTGGACTAAAATAAATGGCTGGGACTTAAGGTAAGACTATGTAGAGGTTCAAGCCCAATTTGGAAAGTTTAGCTATATGTTGGGCCTTGGTTGATTATTAGCTTTTGGGCCTTAAGAGTGTAAGTTTGGGCCTTAGTTTTGAACCAACCTAGGGTAGGGATAAGATGATCCTTTTACCCGAAGTGTTGATTATGATTATGCATTGAAACCCAAATGGTTAATTAGGTGTTGTTTTGATATGGACAGTTCGGGAGTCTGTCATCCAGCAACTAGAGTTTTATCTGTGGGACTTCGGCTGTGTGAGGTGAGTCTCCTCATCATACTAATGAGTCGAAGGCACCAAGGGCAGCCCATTCAGTTAGTTGTGATGATTATTACGGAATCATTATTGATATGCCTAGTATGTATATGATGTGTGGTATGCTAGTTGTTTATGTAATATGTGATATGCTAGTTGTCTTTGTGATACTTGCATGGAAGACCCCGGGGGAGCCCGTGGTACTTGGATATCAGACCATGTGGGGGAGCCTATGACATTCTAGGTAAAGACCATGGGGGGAGCCCATCACTCCTGGATACCATACCATGTGGGGGAGCCCATGGCATTCCAAGTAAGACCGTGGGGGGTGCCCATGGCACATAGGTGTAAGACCCTGGGGGAGCCTATGGCATCCTGGAGTATGACCCTGGAGAAAGTTCACGACATCCTTATATGTTTATATGTACGGATTATGTGTTTGATATGGTTTATTTGGTTATGTGGAGTATGTGGGGTATGTTATGGGGGACTCGCTAAGCTTCGTGCTTACAGTTTTGTTTATGGTTTTAGGTATCATTGGTTTGGAAAGGAAGAGCCCAACTTGATCACAGCTTACACACTCATGTTTTCCGCATTATGTGATTTTGGGATGTAACTCTGATAAATGTTTTAATTAAGCAATGTTTTTTGAATGGTTGGACTAATTGACATTTGGGTTTGACTATAATGAAAAATGAAATTTTTACCCTAGGTTTTTAGGTCATTACAATTGGAATTCGTGTCGAAAGTTGTTGCAAATGAATCTAAATCCGAAGAAGAAACTAAGGATATCGAAGAAAGATTTTTACTCAACTACGATGATGAAGCAGTTGCATATTACTCAAACATTAAGGTCAAGAAACTATTTAAGAATCCATTCAACTGAAAGTTCAATAATAATTCTTAGGGCAAGGGTGTATCTGTGAAATTTGTAAAGGAAGTAGGAATGGTAGAAAAGAAAGAGGTGGAGAGTTCAGATAAGAAAAAGAAGGAATTTAAGTTGAAGGGTGATTATGACTATAATTTTAACTACTACAATGATTACAATCATTGGTTTATGGTTTTATTTATGGTTTTAGGTATCATTGGTTTGGAAAGGAAGAGCCCGACTTGATCGCAGCGCACACACCCATGGTTTCCGCATTATGTGATTTTGGGATGTAACTCTGATAAATGTTTTAATTAAGCAATGTTTTTTGAATGGTTGGACTAAGTAAAATTTGGGTTTGACTATAATGAAAAATGAAATTTTTACCCTGGGTTTTTGGTTCATTACAATTGAAATTCGTGTCGAAAGTTGTTGCAAATGAATCTGAATCCGAAGAAGAAACTAAGGATATCGAAGAAAGATTCTTACTCAACTACGATGACGAAGCAGTTGCATATTACTCAAACATTAAGGTCAAGAAACTATTTAAGAATCCATTCAACTGAATGTTCAATAATAATTCTTAGGGAAAGGGTGTATCATCTTCAGTGAAATTTGTGAAGGAAGTAGGAATGGTAGAAAAGAAAGAGGTGGAGAGTTCGGATAAGAAAAAGAAGGAATTTAAGTTGAAGGGTGATTCTGGCTATAATTGTAACTACTACAATGACTACAATCACTTAGCAAAAGATTTTATGCTAATAAAGAAAGAAGAGAAGAATGAGAGAATTAAGGGCAAGGCTTGCTTATTATGTTGAGAATTAAGGACGATGTGATGAATATGTTTAATCATTCGCTTAATGGATTATCATACGATGACGCAGTCTATGTATATCTTTTATATCGGTTAGAGAAAGGGTTCAATGGGCGGTTGGCTAAAAAACCTATGCGAAAGGAGTATTTCTCTTTAGTATCCGACCTTGACGAACATATCATGTCGTTAATTTATATTAATTATGGATTATAATTAATTATCATTAATAATTTATTTTTTACAAATTTAACCGGGAATTTTTTATGTCGTAGATATCCATTAGGGGGGGGGGGAGGGGGGAGGGGGGAGGGGAGGGATAATTTGGGATCAATTGTACTCATAGCTATTGGATGTATTCAATAAGGTTAACACTTATAAATCTAGTGGAACCAAAGCAAAACAACCTCAAAAATTGACGTACACCGTAAAAAGTTTTTTTACACGCTTTTAAGGTAACGTACATGATTAAAAATTTATTAATTTTTCATTTCTTAAATAATCTAATACATGCTTCTTTCAAATATGGATTTTTGAGATTTTTCTTGTGAGTAGTTTGTTTGGTACCCGTAAAGGGAATGTGACCCCTCAGGTTGTTGCATGGTTGAAATTGAGGCATTTACATGCGAATTACCGCAACCAGTTTATAAAAATCGACAACGTATGATTACTTATATATTTTATAATTTTCTTTTATATGTATAATTTATGCCTATTTATAATTTAATAATTTTGTTAGAGATAATAGACTTTTACAGAAGTTGGTGCCGACAGAAGTTGAGAGTCATGTCGGATGGTGGATAGTTAGCTCGACGTGGATTGATCACTATGATTTTCCCGACACAGAAGTTCACATGACACCTTCCTTAACACCATCACTCAAACATTCCCCTACCCACGAGCCTCAACAAAAGAAGGCACAAATAGATGTTACATCTCTCCCACCACCACAACCGCCTCCTCCTACTATATCAATTATTATTGAGTTGCAAAACAATGTCAATTAATGTCGCAAGCAGTTATGATCACATGATAAACGTTTAGCGAAGCATTATGCTACTTTATCTATACTTCCAAAACTTATCGTGCAATATGTTGGTACCAAAGAGTATACTGACAATGAGATATGGGAGTATGTTTATAGGTTAGGCACACATATTCAACCGTTGAATCACGACCCTAAGCAAACGTCTACATGTATTCAATCGTTGGATGTAAAAGAAATTTTGCGGGATTAATACAAAATGTCGTTGGCACACCTCTTAGGCGTTTTTTGCGCCAAAAAAGTATGTCCATATGGTATAAGTCTGTATGGATACAAATTATGAGGAAAGGTGTTGCACGACAACAACCACAACCGTTGGACAATTTTTTAGAACCTATAGTACATAGTATATAGATAAAGAACGGAATGGTTCATTGTTGTTTGTTCACCGATATTTCAACTATTGAGTTTTGGACAAGCTTATATGTGGATAACCATGCAGACTAGTTGGAATGTGAACGTAAGTTATATAATTGTATGCTCATTATGTACTACGCTTCTAATAACAATACTTACTGTACTGAAAAAAATTGTTTGACATCATATCATGTTGTGGATCTAAGACAAAGCATAGACGGGATGATGCCTGGTGGACGGTTGTGTCGAAAACCTTCAATACTGATGTATTTGACTATAATGACATGACTGACAAATTCATTTACCAAACTTAGGCAGAGTGTGATATTGCATAATTGTGTTTGAATTACATTATAGAAGTAATAGTAATATATAATATAATGTTATTTTTTGATTAATTAATTCTTACCTTTTGTTTCGCTTTACATCCCAATTAATGTTATTTATAATTTACATCTGGTCACTAATTTTTGGGTGTTTTAGATTTAAAGACATTCAAAATGACTATATACGATAATCAACGGACGAATGCATATTTTTCAAAAGAAGAGGAATGGTTCATAGGTATGCGAGACTATATTCGTAGAGTGCTAATGTGTATCAACTAATGGGTACCGAACAAAATACCACAATAGATTAACGATAGATGGGATGGTGGCGTGTTTTTATGTTGATTCCTAAAGATGTTGATCACTGAAAAATCGTATTTTATGCAGGGTAAAAACGGTCCATAGGCTACGTTATATCGTAAACGATTGATGAAGACTTTTAGGGTACAAGGACAAAGACCATTTGAACATTTGTAATATTACTTAAAACAACTTTTTTTAAGTTTATGTATTTATTAGTTTTTTTGTTGATTTTAAGATTACAGTTCAATTTTAGATTTTATAAAACCAAAACTAATACAAAAAGAAAAAGAAGAAAAATAACACAAAACACATTTATAAAAAAAATAATAAATAAATAAATAACTATTTCGGAACGAGTGTCCCGAATCCTACTCTAATGTTCCAGAGAACGCTCCGGAATGCTCTATTCCGAATAAAGTGATTATTTTACAAAAACATTGTGATTTTTTTAAAGAGTTCATTTATATGGATTTGATACGTTTGGTTTCCTCACACCGGATGCAGTAGAGCTTCTTAATAGAGTACAACTGATCATACATTGCAATGGTGTATCCCCTAGTTCTATGAATGTAGTCTTTAAAAGATTGAGCTTTGCTATACAAAAAAGCGTAGCGACGCAGCTTGTTTGCCCGTTTATCATCTCACTTGTTGTACGATGATAATTAAATTTATTTTTTTCTGAAAAAAAAAATTAATGTTCTGAACGCAAATAAAACATTAATGACCAATTTGAGACAAAAGACAAATTTATCGTGCTAAGATGTCATTTTTCTTTAAATATTATTGTTTTTATAGAACTATAGATCCCTTTCATTTCCCAAAAATGTAATCAATTTCTTAAAATAATTTTTAGATCACTTATCTAGATCATTTATTATTCAAATATATAAGTTTAAAAAAAAAAAAAAAAAAAAAAAAAATCCAGAAAAGCACAAAAAAACACCGCTTGTCCACAAAACTAGTTTGGTAAAAGATGATGGTGGAAATGGGAGAATTCCATGATTTCTGAAGGGGATGTGGTGCTTTTAGGAGTCTGTAATCATGCCTATTGAAAATTTTCAAGATTGCCAAAAAGAATCCAGACAGGATGGTTGAATCTACACTGCTTCAGAATGTGCACCCTTTGCAAGAATAGTTGTACGTTGAGTAAATTTTTGCAAAAGCCAATTAAAGTTGGAATTTTTACATGTGACATTTGTAAATTTTGCAAGAAAAGTTGTGCATAGCGTAAATTATGTGAA